>NW_026137874.1:1355876-2711753 GCF_019393585.1 Leptopilina boulardi | reverse complement strand
AATTCCAATTCGTGAAATACAATTTCCGAGTGACACGTCAAATCAAAATATTTATTATTCCACACATATATGTATATACTTATTGCACGTACGAAAAAAAAGATAATTAATTCAAGATAATCAATTTGAAATTACAATTTTGTAATTTTATTTACAAAATGATTATAAAAATAGATAAATAGAGAGGAATTTTAAGTTATCGTGTCACTTGCATGACTCTTACGTCAACAATCCTACTCATTATTGACTGTTTTAGGACATCTCGAAAATTTCATGACGAAAACAAGAGAGAATATGGAGAATATTACAGTTTATGATGAACAATGAAATTGATTGTGTTTTGATGCATTGACAGAGACGACATTTGAGCTCGCGACAGCTGCATAATGCAAATAACCTTGCTGATTGCGTTGTTTCCCCTGAGTCATATATAGGGATCTATAGAGAGAAACTAACGACGAAGACGACGACTAAACGCGTGTGACGTTGTTAAAATAAAAAAAATTGTCTACATATATTAAATGCACTTGATTCACTGAAAATTCACTGTATAAACACAAACATTGTCAAAATGAAGGGATTTTTTCTTAATTCACATACCTGCATATCCCGAGAGATGATTTTTCACCCCGGCCTTCACTTCACACCTTACTCGATGAAAAACATGGCGTGCCACTCAGGGCCACTAAAATTGGCTTCAACTCCACTTCCACAGAATTCTTTTTTTTACCAGGACCGTAACAATAATTACTCCAATTTTCCTTAGTGTCTTTTTAAAAATTAAACTGATTTACAATGACATTATTCAAGATTCCCAATTATTTTTGTTACTAATTATAATATCTATAAAAGAATTTAAAATTCAGGACAAAAAAACAGCTTCTATCTTATAGGTTATGACAATTTAAAAAGGTTAAAAAGTGTTACCATGGAAAACCATTTTATTTTCAGTGTTAATTAAAAATAAAATAATAATTTTGTTCTCCATCATTAAGGAATTATTTTCAATTTAAAATAGTACAAAGTTTTTTAAAGTTTTTGATAATATGCAACTCTTTAGACGATCCTGAATTATACGTAATTGACGCATGCGCACTGTTTTACCGCGCACGCGCTTTTTTATTTTACCTTTTTTGTTGGAAAATTGTTTACCTTATTTAAACTAATTTCCATTATTACAGAAAACTGTAATTCATAATTATGTTATACTATCGATACTTAATTGAGTTGTTATTATCTTTCAACAGACAAAATTGAATTATTAATGTTTGTAATTGGTTGTCAATTGACTTGTGTAGTCATGTCCTGACTACGAACATTTAAAATTTGTATGATATTGAATTATTTGAATATATGTAATGATTTTTGAAATAAAAATTTTTTTTTATTAATTAAATTTATTTAAATTAAAGACTAAATAGATATTATTGGTATTAATTCAAAGTACAATAACGTAAAACATTAAATTAATAATTGTTTATTACCTCTTCAATGCTTATTATAATTATGTAAATAAGTCTCATGAAAGTAAACCTATATTTACAGTTTTATAATGTCCGATATAATAGATATCGACTGAAAATGATTTTAAATGCATGTTTTAAAAATCCGTTTATATGAATTTAAAATAATTGCAAATGAAAATAATATAATTTGTTGCAGGCTTTTTTTGTAATGAAAATCGATTTTTACAATTTTTATTTTACCCCAAAAAAAGTAAATATTTTTTTGTTTAAACCTGCGGCCTTTTAAAATGATACGTAATTGACATTACATTTTTTTATCATAAGAAATTTGTGCATTTTAACAAAATCTTAATTTTTAATGCAATTATTACCTTGAAATTGATTTATTCTTTATGATAATAAGCATTCTACTTTTACAAGTCGCACTACTGAATTTAAAAATAATTTTTTTTTTTAATAATTCTTCTAAAATTTAAACTTAATAAGTAATTAAATGAACATTTATTATTTAGTAATTAGTTTTCAATCAATAAATGACTTTTAATAATTAACAGCAATAGTAATTAATTTATTAATTAATAATAAATTAATTGCATTTGTCAATTAATAAACTAATTTGTTTATTAATTATTTATGAAGTAATTAATAACAATTGACTATTAATTACTACATATATGAATAAAAATAAAATTAATTAGAATAAACTTTTTTTAAAATATATATCTGAAAACAATTATTAAAGTAAAATTTGAAAATAAGCGAATGCAAAAGTTAAAGGCGAATTATTGTAAAAACTATACAAAATTTATTTTATTTACAAAATCTTACAACATGACTTGTAAGATAAAATTATACAGATTCAATATGTTAAATTTACATATAAATATAAAAAAAAATTAATATTCAGTAGTGCGACTTTATGAATAATGCCTCTTCTCCCTACTGTATAAAGTAGAATAAAAGAATCAAAGAATGCTGGATACCAGAATATAAATTAAAAACATACGCACAATATTTTTTTACATTCAAAATTCGTCACATTCTAAAATATATTTGAAGAAAAAAAATTATCCACTGTATCTAAAACATGTAATATTAAATTACTTACATTAACTGCACTTTATTAATTAATTTAAATTAAATTTGGAAAAAATTAAAGAATTCCAATATTGGAATTCAACTTTCTTGAATATTAATCAATTTGTTTATTAATTAAGTAATTAATTAATTGAATTTTAGAATTTATATTAAATGGTCAAAAATTATTTAACAATAAATGATATTTACAAAAATCAGCGCAAACACGAGAACTATGGCACAGGCATCAAGCATTCTTTTCTTTTTCTTTTTTTAATTACGATATAATGAAATTTTTTTTCTAAAGTAAAATGAAATTTAATTAGTAAATGGCTTTTTTATCTGGAAATTTATAGAATTGCAATAGTGTTTACACAATAACTATTCTATATATAAATGAAATTTACACAATTCTAATCATTCATACAATATGGAACACATTCAACAGTTTCGTGCCAAAACCAAAAAGTGAATTTTTTTTCTCCACTTAGGGGGAAAAATATGTTTTAGCGAACTTTATAAAGGTAAGATTTTTACACGCGAGAATGTTCGCAAAAAAATGAATGCTAAAAATTGAAAACAATTTTACTCTTCACATTATTTAAAAAAAAAGAAGCTTAATTAAATGTTTTTTGTGAGAAATTAATTTTCCCAATTAGAGAAAAAAAAAATAAAAGAAAAATAATAATGTAAAAATTTTTCAATTGTCAGCATTCTTAACAAAAAAAAAAAAAAAAAAATTAAGTTACACAATTTTTTAAACTTACACGTCGTTTACTTAACATACAGCAAATTGTATTTTTTTAAATGTTAAACAATTTATTTGTTAATTATTAAAGAATCTGAAAAATATGAATTTTTTGGCTTCGGCTTGATTCTAAAATTCTTATTAAATCATTCTAGCTTTCACTAATAAACTAATTTATGATATTTGTCAATGAACAAAAAAAAAAGAAAAAAAAATGAAAAACAAAATTTAAAAGCTAAGTAAACATATATAAAAGAAACATTTGTTAGACACGCCGTTTACTCTATTTACCGTTCGACATAATCACATTTTTATTATTCTCAACAAAACATTGTCATAGAAATATTTTGTTCTTTTTTGTTTTTGATATTTACACAGCCAATACGAGAGTGTGATGCTGTGAACGTTTTTTCGATTTAAACTTTCTCTCTCCCTTTCGAAATTTTCGTAAAATATTTTACACTCCTAATTTAGATTATTTACATTCTTTTCTTTGTTCTCTTTGTTTTTTTTTGCTTGTGATTATAATATACGGTATTAAGAATCGTACTGCGTGTTTCGATATTTTTTTTCTTTTTCACTTTGGTATTTACATAAGAGAGGTGCTTGGATGCTGTTACAATTAAACACGACGAAAAATTCTACATTTTACAAGCCTTATTGATATCTAATTTAAAAAAAATATTTTTTTTGAAATTAAACTTTTTATCACTATAATTATAAAGCACGGATAATATATTTTTAGTATTAATCGCATTTCTTCAATTTTTGCAACAAATTACATTTTTTTCGCAAATTAAATACATTTCCGTGTATTGAAATTTGCCCTTTGAATTTTTTTTAATCAATTAATTTTTATTAATGAATTTTTTTTTAATAATAAATTAATTAATCTGTGTATTTTATGGATTTTTACTTTTTTTTTGATTATTAATAATAAATTTCTTTTTAAATATGAAAAGTTAAAAATCTTTTCCTGTAATTTCGACTTCAGAATATCGAACAATGCCGAATATAAAATATAACAAGAAAAAAAAGTCATTTGAATTTTGAAATCAATTTTTTTCAGGTTCTACTTGTAAACCTTATTCAAAAAAGATCGGATTTATTATTTTTTAAGCAAAATTTTCCAAAATCTCCACTTTCGTTGCTTATTTACTTCATTTTTTTCTATTTAATATTATAATTATTATTAAATAAAATACACAATCTCTAATTTGAATTTACATGTAGGTAGTAAAAAAAGAAAGAGGAAGTGTAAGAAATTAAATTCTATTTTTTAAAAAAGCATACGATGTAGAAAATTTTGGAATAGGATTTTTTGTTTTGCTCTTGAAAAAATAAAAAAATAATAATTAAAACAGCCCAATAGGCTTTAAAAAATCTGATCTATGTTTAATTTGAAAAAGAAATGTTCGTCGGAAACATTTAAAAAAATTTCTTTTTCAATTTAATAAAAAGTCTCTAAAGTGTTTAATTCGAAAAAAAGACACTATTTTTGGAAAAATTTGTCACGTCAGCATCCAGGACACCGAGCTATTTTTTTTCTTTCTCTAAAGTATACGAGAAATAAAATCTATTGTACTCGCAACTCTCATGGATTTTGATTCACACACACAATAATAAAAATAATAATTGTATGTCCTGGAAAAAGGCAATAATTGAATAAAGAAAAGAAAAATGTCTACTCCGATGGTGGTGGTTGTCCCCACCTTGATGATTTTGTCCTTGGAGTTTTGGAAGGCGTTGAATCGTTATCGTTTAGTTTTCGTTTAACACTTAACACAACACCACTTTTGGGTATGAATTTAGTAGGAAGCGCAATTTTGGAAGGGCTCTCGGGTTTCTTTGCCGGTGTTGTTAAAAAACTTGGGATTTCATCATCTTCAAGACCAGGTGGTCGTGGTTGATTGGAAGCAAGATTTGTTTTCATTAGCAATGAATCGCTTATTGGATAATTTATCGTCTTATTATCAGCCACGTCTGATGTCGTTGTTGTTGTATCAATAATTGATGTTGTTGATGCAATTGGTGAAATTTGATTTGTCGCAACAAGTGGAATCGATGAAACAATTGGAATTGCCGGCAACGATGGAATGATTGGAATTGTTGTTGCAGCAGGTGGAGGCGGTGGTAAAGGTGGTGGCATCACCGGTGTTGGAGGTGGAACAATTGTTGGATAGAGTGATGGTGGCAATACCAAAGGCGGTGTTGTCGATGGCAATGTCTCGGCAGCCAATTGTTCAGCTGCTTTTTTAATTAAATCCAATTCACTCATTGAGCTGAGGGTGCTGGTTGTTTTACTTTCTTTGGCTAACGACGATGTTGTTCCCTTGCTGAATGTTGAATATTTTTCCGATTTTGTTGATCTGGAAGTGTTTACTGACGTGAGGAATGATGCACTTGGCTTTGACGGAAGATAAGGATCTACTTTCGAGGTTTCCTGACGTTTTACGTTTGCAAGAATCTCCTGTAGATTCGGAGGAATTGTGATGTCCGAGACTTTATCCAAAATTGGTTGCGTGAATTTCAAACCCTGTGGTGGTGGCGTGAATGAACGTGTGTCCGATGGACTGTACGCGTCATCGCCTTCATTTGTTTCTGGATCGAGGCCCAAACCCTAAAAGAAAATTATTTTTCCTTTTAATTCAAAATTAATTCAATATTATAATATAAAATTTAATTTAATGAAGAAAAAAATGTATAGAGCTTTTGAAAGACAAGAATTTTTGTGAGAAATTAGAATTTGAGGTGTACTTCAATTTTCTTGAAAAACTATATGTTCTCAAATGTGTTTATTGTGTATCAAACAAAATATTTACAATTCCTTTATCACAGATGAAATTCTATTCAGTAAACTAAAATTTAATTAGTCCTACATTAATAATTGACAAAATTTGAAATTTTAATTGAAAAAAAGTTTGTTTGCATTTCATTCACGAGCCCCAAAAATTGTTAAAATTTCTATGAATAAATTAAAATACTTTCAAATTTCTCAAAATTGTCATTCAACAAATATCACAAATCAACAAAATTAAAAAATTAATAAAAGAAAAAAGAAAATTAAAACTTAACGAAAATATTCAAAAATTCTTGAAACTTAAAAAGAATTAAATAAAAAATTGATTTAAAAAATAAAAAAAATAAAGTTTAAATAAATAAATAAATTTTACGACTAGAACTTATCATCCACAAACGCAACTTATTCTCTCACTCATAAACTGAAACAGTTTTGAATGGACAAGGAAAGGGAGGAAAGATGAGAAAATTCGTTTATTTATACCAAGACGACAAAACAGTAACGAATCGAAATCTTGGATAATTCCTGATGATAATAAATATCTCACCGGCAATGTATTTGTCACGTCACCAAGGAACGATGAGCTTATATTTTGAATTTGTTGTTTTTGCTCTTCAATTTGACGATTTATTTCATCCATTTTCCTTTGTAATTCACTATTAGAATCTTTATTCGTTGATAATAATTCAGTTTCCATATCTTTTGAACCATCATCGCCATCATCGTCATCATCATCAACAATATCATCATTATTATCAAGATCTTCATCCATTTCACCTGGACTATATGGCTCATCATCATCTTCATCTTGTGGTTTTGATGTCAAATCAATTCTCGACGATAATTCAGGTACAATTTTCGAAATTGTTGCACTATCAAGAATTGTTCTTGACATACCAATTTGTGCCTTATTTAAAGTTTCGAGTGTATGCTGTGTGATGTGTTTACTCTCAGGTAATGAATCGGTAATACCCTTGTGATGTAATCGCGGTGAAGTTGGTGGCGAGGGATTTTTATCCTTTGGCGAGAGATGAACAAGAGGCGGCGGTGGTGTGTAACTGCGATCGGAATCTTTTTTAATAATTTTTGTCGGCATTGCAGGAAGTAGAGGAGCCGATGATGCGATACGCTTTCGTTTATTGCGAACAATAATTCCCAAAAGAAGTTGTTCTTCCTCAAATCCGTGTCCTTTTAATGGTAGCAAAACACTTGGTACTTTACTGAAATTCGAGAATGGCATTATATAGAAATCCTTGATACTTTTTGAAACATTGCCAACGACACCCAAACGACTTCGACTATTTAAATAACTATAAAGTGTAATATAGGGAATTTTCTCTTCATCATTAGCGGCAGTCAGTCGAATAACAAGAATTTCTTTTGATCCATTTTTTTTCATTTTTGAAATATAATCCCAAACTGTATCGTGACCAATTCTCCCCACAACATCAACGGTATTTGGTAAATCTTCCATAAGATCACGTGAATTACCACTAACTTCTTGTGCGGTTATGTAAAATTTCGCCACATCAGGCATACAAACAAAACCACTCCACACTGTTTGTTGTGAAGTTCTTTCTTCCTCAGGTTCCACTTCCTTTTCCCTCTCGAAATCTTCATTAATATCGGGTGTTTTAATATTCACTGTTGAACTTGGCTCACGATCGGATAAATCAGAATCATTTGTGTCCAAATTAACAAAACCAATTGTCGTTGTATCATCGTCAATATGACGCCAAAGACGATCTTCAATTGGTGGTTCCATTCTCGGTGGTGTTAATTCTTTCTTCTCTTCCTTCTTTATCTCCTCTTGAATTTTCTCCTTTTCTTTATTATATTCCTTATGACTCTTGTGACTCTTACTTTTACTTTTTTTATGTTTCTTCTCCTTATCACGATCTCGTCCCTTTTCTCTTTCGCGATCTTTTTCTTTTTTATTATCCTTATTCTTGCCTGATTTTCGATCTTTACTACGTTCACGCTCACGACTATGACGATGACGATTTTTACTTCTATCACGTTTCTTTCCCTTTTCACGATCACGCGAACGATATTTCTCCTTGTCTTTTTTATCATCGAATTTCAATTTTTTTAAATCATCTTCTTTTTTATTAATTTCCGTTGAATCAATATTATTTTCACTATTCAAAGCTGTGACAATATCGTGAACAGACGATTTTGAATCGACATTATCACTAGCACGATCATTTTCAATAACTAATTCGCCTTTATGAGTTTTAACGACTATTGATTTTGCTTGTGCCATAAGATCTAATTCATTTTTCTTAATCATATCAAGTTGATGTTTTGTTTCTTTTTCACGCCATTCGGCTAATTCTTGACTTGCCATTTCTTCAGGACTTAATCTCACAACTGCATCAGGTGTTAATGATCTGTCGGCAATTTTTCTAAAGAGTGTCAAATTTTTTGTGTCCTTTATATTGAAAACGAGACTTCGATATTTTGCTTTATATTTGGCACCAGTGTCTTTGAAATATTTATATAATTCAAGTTCAATATTAAGTGTGAGTTCTTTGACTTCATCTTGTGTTAATTTTAAATCATCTGTAGCTTTTATTCGAGCAATTAATGCATCTGACATTGTTTTCCTAACAGCAACTCGAATTGGTTCTGTTTCGGGTTTCTTGGCAATTAATGGTGATTTTATTGGTTGTTGTCTGACTTGTGTTGGCGTTTTTGGTTCCTGTCGTTTTATTTGTTTAGGCGTTGACAATTGTATTTTCACAGATGATGACGATGATGGTTGTGGTGGTTGTGATGGTGGGGTCTTTAGTACTGTTTGCCTTAAAATAGGCACTTTTTGCGGCGGTGGTACTTTAATTTTTATTGTTGCAATACTTTCAGCAGGAACAAGAACTGTTTTCTTTGAACTGGCAGCTAAAATTGTTTGCTTTGAACCTGGCACTTTAGCAAAAATCATCTTTGGATGTAACTGCATTTTTTCACGTCTCACAGGCGAAACTTTAAGCTATAAAAAACAAATTTTGTTAAAAACTTTTTTCTACAATAAAAATGTATTGAAAAAAAGGAATTTTAATATTTTAATATTTATTCAATTCATTAAAAATGTATTTAATACCTGTTTAGACGATTCTTGAGTTTGAATAGCTGTAACTGTTTTTCCAGCAATTTTGAAAGTATTCAAATTATTTGGCCTTACAATTTCGTAAGATGGATTTTCCCTTAGCCAGTTTTTGAGATTTCCTGCTGTCGGAGCACCAGCACCTTAATTGCAAAAATTTATTTTTTATAATAAAAATGGTGACAAAAAAAATTTAGACAAAGAATATTATTTGAGGACAAATATAACTTACCCGAAAGAACTTTGCCTGTTTTTCTATCAAAAACCATAACTCGAGCATCGAGTTTGCCTTTAAGAAAATCTTGTTTCGACGCTTTTGGCGACGGTGTTGAAGCCGGTTTATCTTTGGTGCATGTTTCTTGAGCGTGAGCCAAAATACAATTATCAGAACAATAAATGCTGGAATTTCTTGCTTCCTTCTTACAAACAACACACTGTGTTATTCCAGAACCTTGAGCTGTCTTTTCAGTAGAAGGACCTTCGGTAATGACAGGCGTCACCTTTTTACTGCTGCTGCTACTACTACTAGACAATCCACTGGACTTGCCATCTAATGTTTGGAAAAGAGCTTCAGTTGATTTACGTTTCGAAATCACTGGCGAAGCATGTTTTCCTTTTGTTTCTTCAGTTTTCTTTTTTGAACAATTTGGACACACCCATTCAACACCTTGTTCCTCCATTTGTTGTCCTGAAATATTTTTTCAATATTAAATTAATGGAATCTATTTTTTTTTTTTTGTTGAAAATTTAATTATTAAAACTAATTTAGTAAAAAATTTACCCATAGCTTTGCTGACGTTAACGCATTTGCCATGAAACCAATCTTCGCAAACATCGCAACAAATCATAAATCGATTATTGTGTGGCCTTTTACATATACACCACAATCGATCGGGATCATCTTCAGAATCAGAATTACCGCTTTCGTCCTCAAATTCATCATCTAATTCCATATCTTCTTTAGGAATTAATTCATTTACACTTGATCGACTGAAAATTAAGAAAAATTAATTTTTCAAAATTTCAACGAGTAAAATTTCTTTTTCTAAATTTAAATTCATTAATTTAATATTCACCTTGGCTTTTTCTCTTCTTTTACAACAATTTCCTTTTGTTGAGGGGGCTTATCATTCATGGCTTGTAATTTTTTGCTACGCGTTGCTGGAGCTTCAATGGGAGGTAAAGTTATAATACGTCCACCACGTATTATTTGAATTGGTTCCTTTTCCTCTTTTCTTTTCTGTTGCTCATGTTGCGAAGTCACTTTAAAAGGTTCGACGACTGTTGATGTTTGTGTTGGCTTTACTTCAGCCTGTTGTTTTGGTGATAAAACAGATGAGAACGCTGACGGTGACAAGAGAGGTTCAGAATCTGCTGACTGGTCGAGTCCAGACTAAACATTAATTCAAAATTTTGGGAATTAATCATTTCCTACAGTAAAATTAAATTATTTATAAAATATTTAGCGGAATATTAAATAAAATAATGATAAACATGAAGAGAATATTGAAAAGAATAAAATACATACAGCCAAATCAACACCGAGTTCCTCTTGAAGTAATAAAGCTTCAGCTAATAAATCATCTTCATGTTTTGTTGCTTCCATTTCCAATGTGGCAAGAAGATGTTCCTCTCCTTCAATTCCACCTAAAAAAACAAAATTCTCTTTTAAACAAAAAGAAATAAATCAAAATGCCATTTTGCCTATTGTATAAAAAATCAATTTCAATTACAATTGTCAAATACATTCACAATAATTTAAATTTTGGCATTTTATATAATTTTCTACACAATCTACTGGTATAGTTTTATTAAATTAAAAATTGTTTTCCCTTTACCCAAACAGAATTTGTATGAAAAATAGTATAAATATTTTCTGTAGAAACTAATTTTGAAAATTAAAATTTGAATAAATTAAATTTTACTAAATTATAAAAATATTTTACTCAATGCAATAAAATTTAAATAATGAAAATATAAGTGAAACTTACTTTGTTTAGGAACAATATCATTTGGAACATTGGGTTGTTCCATTCGTTGGGAAACTCCCTCGGTTGGAACTGTATTTGGTAAAATAACAAAAAAAATACGAGTTTTGCAAAAAATAAGTATACAATCAACACTAAAGTGTACAATAACCTTTAATAAAAAATTGTTTAAAAATATTTCTACAAAAACTGAAAAAATCATTCTTATGTTAAAGAGAAAATTAAAAAAAAGAATTTTACATTATTCAGCACAATTGAATTGTCAAAAAAAAAAAATTTACTAAACTACATAAGAAAAATGCAATTATCAATTTAAACAAATGAAATTTTAAATAGAAAAAATAAGCATAAATTAAAACAATAAAAATCCTCCATATTCTTCTATTCACATGCTGTGCTATTTTTACTTAAAATACAGCATTAAAATTTAAATAGAAGAAATATACTATTTTTCATCAATATTTTTTGTTTCGTTAATTTAATATTAGTATTAAAAAAACATATTATTTTTCTTTTCAAATAGTTCTTTTTTTGTTAAATGTTAATATTAACCATGAAATATCAAAAAATAATTTTTGTTTTAAATGGAAATTTTACAATTTATTAATTTTCTAATTATTCCGATCACAAAAAATTTTAATAAAATTAAATAATAAAAATTAATTTTCACTTGTTTCTATTGTTTTTAATTTTACATGCAATTATTAATTATTCTACTTTTTTTCAAAATACTCATTCTCAAGAGTGCCAAATTAATAACCAAACAAAAAATACATGCAAATATGAATTAAATATATAAACTAAAATGAAAACTCACCAGGATCTAATGATGATTGTAATTCCTCAGCCAGAGGAACTTTAACAGGGATTTTCGTTTCTTTTGTAGGTAATACATCGCCTTGACTATTATTTTCATTATTGTCAATATCCATGGATTCCTCCTCCAAAGAAGATTGTTGATTTAATGAGCTCACATTTAATTTAGTCGGTGAATTTATCGTCTCAGGTTCAGAATTCAATGGAAGTTGTGATTGATTAATTGTTTCAGTGGCATTCGGTGTAATAATTGATTCTACCGCAACAGGCGGAGAAGAAGTAGAAGAAGAAATTTGTAATGTTTTTGGTGGAATAATTTCTGTATTTTTAACAGAAGTTATCGAAGGAGTTGTTACTGTTGATTGTTGATTAAAAACTGGTGAACTTGAAGTTGGAGTTACTGGAGTTGTTGGAGAATTTTCCGCACATTTTCCCGTTTCATTTCCAACACTAACACGACGAATAATATCAGGCGTGGAAAATAATGCTGGACCCAATGCATTAGCAAGTGTTGCCGGCGATTTTCGATGATCCTTCTTTTGATGATGATGATGATGCTTTTTCACAACTGAAACAGGAAAATGTACTTCTAATAAAAAAATGAAGATAACCAATTAAAAAAAACACCTTTGACTGAAATTAATGAATTCTATATTGAAATTTTCATATCTACATTATTTGTTATAATTTTTTTTTTAATTAAAAAATTTAAAAATTCCTTTAATATCAATTTAAAGATTTAAAGATAAATAAAAGTTGAATAAAAATTGCATAATAGCATTTAGAAATAAAGCAACAAATAGATAAAATACGAACAATAATAATAATAATATTCAGAGATGATTAATAGGCAAATAGCAAATTAGCAGGAATAAAAAATAAATGTATTTATTAGTGTATTAATTATAAATAGCCTCATATAACTTATTTTTTTCTTACACATTTTCTTTTTTCCGAAAATTTTTAACGTCCAACACTCAACAAATTATTAATTTTTGACAACAATTGGACAATAGAGTAAAATACTTTATTTTTACGCGAAAGATTAATAAATACGGCGATACTATTAAAAAAAAAAGATAAAGAAAAATCAATATTAAATTTAAGAGTTAAAAACCGGTAAAATGACCATAATTTTTGGAATAGTCACTTAATGATTTTACATGAAAAACTTTTATATAAATAAAAAGACTAATTTAAAATCTTAAAAATAAGCAAAATCCAATTGTCGTTAAAAATAAACAAAGATTTTTTTTTCTTAAATATTCAAACAAAACACGATTTCTATAAAAAATATTCTACGAGTATTTATATTTAGAAATATAAACCTTCAGGCGTTCCTTTGACATCCGTCGATTTTCCAATTTCAGCAATTTTCATTTCTTCATTACTCTTCAATACCGACTCCTGAAGATTTTCAGACTTTTTCTTCTCTTTTTTAACTTCAACAGGTTTCACTTTAATAGGCGATGTGAAAATTTGTATTTTTTGATTAGAATTAATTATTTGTTGTTGTTGTTGTTGTTGCTGCTGCTGTTGTTGTGGTGGTTGTTGAACAGGACTTGATTGTAATAATTGAACTGGTTCTTGAGCATGCAATTGACCGAGTGTAACAATTTTTGGCTGATTTCCCGGCGAATTGTGTACAATTGATTTCGGTAACATAGGTATCGATACTAATTTTCCATCTTTTGTGGTTATTTTCGAACTTGTCGGTGTTTGTGCAAGATTTTTAGTTTTTGGTAAAATAAGAGGGGATTTTTTAACATCGAGTTGTTTCATTTCATTTGATTTCATTAAAATTTGCTTTTGAACGAAAATAATTTTTTGATTTTGATTTCTTCCTTCGCCTGGTTTTGTTAATATCATATCGCCTTTAATCATATTTGCATTTATTAAATTTGCTTTCACTTGATTTGTCGTTTGCAATGGTTTATGAATAATTGGCGATGTCTCGGGTGTTGAAACTGGCGTCTCATCTTTTTTCTTTCCTCCAAACACTCTTGGTTTTTTTGTTTTAATATGCGATGGTTTCTCTGTGTAAATTTAAATTTTTTTATATTAAAAATACAATTTCTTGTTAATTAAAAATTAAGTGATAAACAATTTTTTAAGCGGTAATATTTGTAAATATGTTTATTTTTAATAATTTAATTTTTTAAATATGTAATTTAATAAAAATTGTTTTTTTTACCTTGTTTCTCTTCTTTTTCGGGACTTTTCATTGCATCAACAGCTGCTGCCATTTCTTTATCGAGTCGACGCACTTGTTCGGTGTCCATGCGTTTGTTTGAACCTCGTCTTCGAGCGGTCATACTTCCACCTCTTGTTGTAAGACCCTTGCGTCCTCCTCTTGCTCTCACTCCACCTCTTCGTGGTCCACGAGGTCCAAAATCGGAATCATTGTCAGATGAATCTGATTCTGAAGATTCTGTCATATCCATTGATGAATTATCATCCTCGGCATCATCATCAGCTTTATGGCCACCTTGAATCAAAATTGTTAATTTTAAAAATGAATAAATTTAGATGTTAATTTTTAAAAAAATTTCCTTACCTTTATCTTGATAAGTATTTGCATTTCGGGAAGCTGCAGTCCCGGCAGTCTTAGGGGTCCCTATAAAAGATGCAGCAGCACTTCTTCTAGGCCGTCCCGTTAAAGTTTTCTTCTTGAAAAAAATAAAAAATGTAATTATAAAAAAATTCACAAAAATTTGCAGATGTTTTGTTTGCTTTTTTTGACTCATACTCACAGTTTTTAAATTTCCAGCTGCATTTGCAGAAGCGGGACTCACAGACGGCGAAGGAACTGTTGGAGTCGTCGGCACTGAATGTGATTTTTGAATCGTTTCAGGCGATATTGTAAGTGGTAAAGGATCGGAAACTTTTGGTTCCGACGGAGATAATCTAGTTGTATAACAATGATCCAACTCGATACTGTGTTTCAACGAGTTTTGTCTTTCTTCGACAGTCAGCATGTCTGGAAAAAGAAAAATTCAATTAGAAAATTAATCGAAATTTCAAAATATTTAATTAAAAATAAAGAATCTAAATTACCTAACATCGCTGTAACATTTTCGCCGAGAATTTGTTTCGCCTCTTCGCTCTGCAAAGCAGTTTCTAATCTTTCCAATTGTTCGGGATCCATTTCCATGAAAGGATCAACGAGTCCTGTTCCTTCTGTATTTGTTGTTGATGATGTTGTCGTTGTGGTTATTTCTGAAGTAACTGTAGAACGTGGCGGATCAACCGTAAATGTAATATCGCCGTTCTCAGCGTCACCTTCTGTTTGACCCAACTTCACAACACTAACATTTGCATTCGCCTGGTTCACTGTAATTTTGCCAACAATTTAGGGGCAAATTTCTTCACCTCGGAATAAAAATCCTCTCAAATAAACTTTCCGTTTAATAACGAAAAAATAGAAAAGAAAATTCTACATAAATTTCAAAAAAAAAAAAGTTTCTAAAGAACTGAAAGTTTATTAAAAGAAAATGTTTTATTCCAAGGTGAAGAAATCGATTGTAATGTAAACATACGTGAAAATTGTCCAGTAAAAATGTACTCTTGCTAACCTTGTAAATTAAAACAATTTAAAATTACAATTTAAAATACAAGGCATCGATTTCTAATTTAATTCATAGAATAAAAAAATTTAAACAAAATAACTAAATAAGATATGTAAATAAAATTTTAGAAAATTAAACTAACGAGTAGAGTTTTAAAAAACAGACTAAAATATGCTCACTTATTAAATTTTGTAAAGTTTCTTCGTCAACAGAAATTGTTCCGTCATCGTTAACCATAATAATTAACGTGTCATCTTTTTTCGTCGCATTATCTCGAGGTTCCACGATGATTGAACTAGACATCTTGCACTTTCTGAAATATTAAGAAAACCCATTTAGTCATAAATAATAAATTAAACATAAAGTAACGGTAAAAATGTTTTACTACAATTTTAATTGCATGAAAAATTGCCACAAGAATATAGGTATATATATGTATGTAAAATATAGAATAACAATAAAAAAAAGAACTAGGTTATGAAAGAACTGCAAAATTTGATCAATATTAAACTTGTTTTATTTTTAGGGAAAAGAAAAAAAATAATGAAACTTAATTATTCATTACGATAAGAGTCGTGTTTTAAACAGATAAAACAAATTTATATCAAGACAAGAAAATAATCGTTTTAGCACGTTGCTATCAATCACCTAGATCAAACCTCTTTCATAGGTCATGTTAAAATTGCCAAATGACATTAGGTTTTTAAAAAAATTTACACTTTTCACTAATTTCACAAGGAAAAATACACTTTTTATGATTAAATAATACTGTTAATGAAATTGTAGCGTACATTCTGGGGAAAATAAACAGAACCGCCAATACCCGGTAGCCATCTTGTTTGATTCGTTAGGGACCACATATAGCACCAAGCACACACCGATCAGAGAAAAACCATTTTACTCACCTATGACGTTTGCTCTACCTCGAAAAATGTCGTCAAATCACGAACCTCGTCCAGACGAGGATATTTTCAGTAGATTTTTAAAAAATTCATCAGCCAATTTGCGGAAAACCGCAACTTTTTCACGGAAACATCGTCATACGAGTAAACTCGATTTTCGTGCGTACCGGACGCTGCGCATTAATTACTGCGCATACAAGCAGATGCCCGCCCAATTACAAGTAGATCTTTAATTATCCGTGCACACACTATTTTTTCTATCAAATTTTATCAATTTTTACTTTTAATAATAACTATATTTATTGTAGAAATGTAAAATATATTTATTGTTACTAAATAATTTATTTTTCTCCACTAATAATAGAAATTTCTTTTTAGGAACTTATAAAGAAAGAAATTAAATTCCATGTATAAAGGCAAAGAGAATTTTTAAATTGCTTCACCAATCAGAGACGTATTTAGATATAATCGATATATCGATAGAAGCTTTATGTGTTCTCATTGGATAATTCCGTTTCCAGAATAATTGTCAACCAATCAGAAATCAGGAAATTTTTCTTTTAGGTTTAATAAATTTCCAGAAGATTGGAAGTTTTTAAAATTCCCTAGGGGAAGGGCCAATCAAAATCGTTGACTCAGAACTGTCGATAAGGTAACGTCAATTTCCCAACCCTGTATGTGGTAACGAACCTGACTATAACTGACCCATCTTTGATAAATATTGGAGGGAAACATTAGGAAAGTGATGTTAAAATATGATTGCATGGAAAAATTGTGAATATTCAGTTTATTTAAAAGTGTTTTAAAGTGTTTTTTATATTATATTACAATTCTCGTAAACATGGATCACTGGAATTCGAAAATTATGGAGGAAATTGTACGAAATTTACTAAAGGAGGAAATACATTCTACTATCTTTGGACATCCATGGCCTGTGACGAATGCAACAAAATATTTATTTTTGATTAATTGAGGTGAGTTTTTATTGATTTTTTAATCTATTATTTGTTGATAACATTATTTTGTTGAAATTGCATTGTTTTTTAATATATGACTGCTTTAAGTGACTTTTACGTCAATGAAAAAACATAACCTTACTATCATGATCCCCTTCACCCCATCCATGTTTTTTTTTTAACAATAACAATCTGTTTTAGATGACTTTTTACGATAATCAGGCATTAATATATAGTTTTATATTGTTGAATAGTGTAATATATTTTTTACATTAGAGGACTTGTTGTCAACTGGAAAATATTGGTATATTTTTTACAAATTCGATTTGCTCGAAACTTAGGATAAAAAAATTTTGGAGCAAAATGTCTGTAAGGAGATTTTTGACATTTTTCACTTGTGTGAATAAACAATGATAGTTAGGCTCTTTTTAACAATTGAATGAACTTTTCTAAGGGAAGGATATTTAATGTGATAAATGATAGTTGCCTTTAACGATAATAATTTCAAATCATTTGTAGTTATCAGTGATTGCTAAAGGAGGTCAAAGATCCATATACGTTTTTATTTTATCATGAAAAAATATATAATCTTTTCTACGCTCCTGTTTATAACTCCTGATGTAGAAATCTCGTTACGTTACTGTTGATGGGAAATAGAAGTTCTATGGTGGTGATGGAGTGTGTTAACTTAGCGGGGATGGTTGATAGTGGGGAGTCTTTGGTAGTTCGTGCCGGCTGCGCAAGAGCAGCCTGGAAGGCAGAATTTTTCAATAATGAACAACCCGTGGTAACTGTCAGTTGCTGTCAGTTCGCCAGCCGTGTATTTCGTTGACTCTCGCGAGACACGTTGTGTCCAGATGTGCGTTGAAATGTGCTTTAGTTAATATTTGTATTTAAAAAAAAAAAATACACCCAATATCAAAAATATATTTAACCAAGGAACATCGTCAAGGATTATTTCCCTTCATTAAAAGAGAATCGTTATATCTCTTATCTCAACTAATCAGGTATGGGAGGAGATTATTTTTGGATTTTTTTACCTATCCGGGCATCGAACTTGCGCATGCCACCTATGACATCCAGTTGATCCACCTACCAACTCTCTCTGTCTCTCCGTCATAATAAACAAACGAACGCCATTGACCTTTAGCGATCATTGCCTCCGGTTTTTTTTTTAAATCCACCCTAAGGTCCTTGCACCCAACATCTCGCCAAGCAGGATCGATCCCTACTCTCTTTCTCTCTCTTCAATTTTTAATCCTAATCCTGAGAGTTTGTTGGGAGGCGTTTTTTTTTCTCGCGGCAGACTTGTTGCGAAGTGACCCCCCCTCTCTCAAGTGTGTGTATGTGTATGTGCTAGAAAGAGTCAACAAACCCAGATAGAAACTTCAAACACTTTTGGGAAACAAGTGCGCACACTCGTGGACGAGTTGTTACCATCTTATTATAAAGAATTTTTCCATATTTGTCATAGAAAAAAAATGATTTGGATGAAATTTAATGACATTATAAAAAGGATCAATTAGATTCTCAACGGATGTTCATCTCTGGACCAGATTAATAAATGTGTGGGTTGTGGATGTGCAATAAAGATTCGCTGATCGTTATTAGCTATTATCTTTGATCAGTATTATTACCCATTAGCTGCCTTGGATCTTCATTGTCGGGACTGAAAGAGGCTGCGAAGGCCTTCTTGTTTTTTAGGATTCTCTCTCTCTTTCTCGAGGAATCAACTCTATAATGTCCATTATCATGATTATTGCAGAACAATGGCATTAATCACTCTTCTCGGAATAGTAAACAAAGAATATTATCTCGCAGGTTTAATAGATATACATTACAGTATAATCATATCGCAACTTCTTTTTCTTCTTTAATCTATTTTCATATACTTTTTCTCTTAATTTTTTTTGTTTCTTTGCAAATTAGTAAAAATTTCACGAAAATTTGTTAAAAGACTAAATAGTTATCAATTAAATTTGAAAGTATAATATATAAAACTTTTTTGTGGAAAAATTTCTAAATGTTTCCAATGTGTTGAAAGAGATTAGTGGAAAGTTTAATTCTTATAATTAGTGTCACGCTTTTTTTCATACATAGGAAAACAACTTTTTTTTTCTTACTGTTAGAAACTAAATCTTAAACGGAACACAAAAAAAAGAACCCCTTTAAAAATAGAATTGATAAATTATTATATTAAAAGATACTTTCAATTATAATAAATAAAAGTATAATTTTTAATGATAACTTTTTTTTTTTTAAAATAAAATCACAAATTAATTGATAATATTAGCTTTCAATTCTATATTTATACAGGAACAAAAGTAATTTTAAACTCTATCAATTAGAAGCTCGTTGAGTTGTAGAAAAGTATAATTAGTTCGCGGGAGAAACTATATATCTTCACGTTGTTTTATTTTATTGAACGAATTGATATACAAAATTATTATAACAGAAACAAATTAAGATGGAATTTACGATTTACAATCTATCTCATATTATCTTCATGAGATCTTGATGGATGATTATCCTGATAGCATGTATGTCTTCTCTTGAACAACACCTCAGGAGGGTAATTTCTTTAATAAGCATTTCATGCATATTTAAACCTTCCTCAAGATCAGGTTTAGAGCTTTTTATACATGTGGCTTTTATATATATATACCTGTCTTTCAAAAAAAAAAAAAAAATTGCATAAAATACGATGAGGCAAAATAAAATACATTAAAAAATATATTTAAAAAAAATGATACATGTAAAAAAATATATAACTTGACACACGTTTTCTCTGCTAAATAAGGAGGAATTGTGTTTGTGTGCGCACCTTCGGGTCAAAGAGAGAGTGGTTTTGTTCCGAAACAAAGCGGCCTTTCGCTCGTTCGATGTTCCCCTTGTTACATTACAATTTGTTTATTATATCTATATATATGAAACATGCGTTATAGAGTTTGTGCAATTATGATTTTTCTCATATATATAAAATCTATGATAGTTTTATTATAGCACTTTCTGCTATCGTCCTCCCTCAATTGTATTTTATCTTTATCTCTCGTTTTATTATCTCCCATTCGTATAGGACAAAATGAACCTACAATTATAACCGCATGAGTCGTGGTCATAATAATGAGGAAAATGAAATGCCACCTTTGAAGATATTTAATTAAGATCAGAAAAGAGTTCTCTGAAAATTATAGAGTATAGAGAGAGAGAGATAGTTATATGCCATTCAAGTATATAACTTTCCGAGTTCCTCTTTTACAGAACTTTGATAAAAAACTAAACGTCCTGTGTACTGTAAAAAGAAGTTTAATTCTATAAAACGAAGTGCACGTATACAAAGCTATATTTAACTGAGAATCAACTATTTTTTTTTAGTTTCAAAAAAAGATTTTCAATTTTTCTTTTGTAAAAAAGTAGTTTTTTTTATAACTCTACAAATAAATATATTTCTGCATTAAAATTTTAAATATTAAATTGAAATTGTTTATCTGAGGTCTTGTCATATTATCAAAAAAGAAGTAAAAATATAAAAAAAAAATAAATTTAATCGTATTTTCACCTATGATTCGAGTCACGTTATGTTCAAGTTGTAAAATTTTTATAGACTACTACAAATATCGTTTTGTGTGTAATTTGCAAAGAAGCTCTTTTTTTTAAACTATAAATTTAAATGTTCACTATAAAAATGGACTATTTTAATATTTTACACGTGTGGATTTGTGCATATGCAAAAAATAAATTTATAAATATAATTATAAAAATATGAATAATTTTTTTTTTATAGTGTGCCTAACAATTTCTTTTTCCTTTTTTTTTTTTTAATAAAAGGAAAACCGTTATACCGTGCGCGGAAAAGAACTGGCAAGAGATTTTTTTAATGTAAATTTTTATCTAAAAAATTTAATTTTAAATCTAAATCAAATATTCAGAAAGAGAATTTCATGAATTTTGCGTTAGTGGGTAGAATTTTTTCCTAAGTTATTTATATAATTAAAGAATATTAAAATAAGTATCTCAGAACACGTCCGTATAAATTTTAATAAATGTTAAACATTAAAAAAAAATATCTCAGTTTATAATTACTAAAAAAAATTGATATTTTAAAAATTATTCTTTGTTATTAAAAAATAATTATAACTTATAATAATTATTCTATATATAAATAATTTTGTAATTATTTTGTTGGCTTTAAAAAAATATTTATTTTCTCATTTAACAACTCAACAAAAAATACTTGGCGTAGGCAAAAAAAACCCACTTTTTTTATTTATCGGCAAACATAATGAAAGTTTGAAAAAATTCGCAACTATTGAGAAGAGAGAGAAAGAGAGACTGAAAATGAAATCGTGTAGGTGAAACCCCTTTTGTTGTGAAAATTAAAAATGAAAAATCTATAGATTAGAGTTGAATCCGGTTGCTGTTAACAGGGCGTAACCGATCATGAAATTGCCATTGGCGCATTTGAAATTCGAACATGCGTGGGGCAGGTGCCCATGACAGCTTGTAAACTGGTTAGATTGGTATAGACCACATTTCCACTTTCCGGTATAAGGAATTCCATTTGAGAATTGAGAATATAACATAGATTTTTTTTTTATTCCATAAACACACCTCAAAAATTTGCAAAAATCAAATTATATAAATACAAGGTGATCAAAATCTACCGAATGCAAGAAAAAAGTGCGCCCTGTTTTTTTAATTTAAACCACAGAAAAAATATAAAAAATTTTTTTTTTACCGATTCTCCGGGACAATTTAAACTTTTCTTTATTCTAGTGAAATATTTCACTGTTCCAAATAAATTTTTTTTTGAAACGAATTTTATATTTTATTTAAATATATTTATAATTTCTATTGTCTATATTTTTAGTATGGAATTTTTTCGAATAATGTACATTAATTATAATTTTATAATTAATATTGAATATAAATAATATAATTATAAAAAAAATTCCAATATAAAAATAATACATATTTCCCTTAGTTACATGAATTAATCAACTTTTGAGCCAATTTAATTGAGAAAAAAATACTGTTTTATAGAAGAAATTCCTCTGTTCAGCAAAAAAAAAAAAAAAAAAAAAAGAAAATATTAAAGTCAATACAAAATGAACGTTCCTGATTAATTATTGATGAAGCTCGCAATATTTTTCTTATACCATTGCAATTTTCGCATTACTTGTGTAAACAGACCGCACACATTATTTAATATTATGCTCTTTTTGTCATATATACATTTATATATACTTATTAAAGGATCATTAACTATAAAGACAATAGGTCAAAAATTATTTTTAAATTTCTATATCAGACTTCACTTATTTATAGTAGACGGTTCAATATCTTTAAATGTCATCGTATCGTGCACCGGATATCGAAGATTTCTCTTTTATTTTTTGCCATATCGTTCTATAAGAGGAGAGTGACGTTTCAAATATTGGAAATTTTTTTCAAATTTTTTCATACTTAAAAAATATAAATTGATTACCTAAAAAATAATTTTTTTTTGTTTAGTATATAAATTATGATTATTAATTTTTAAAGCAGTTAATTAATTTAACAAATAACAAAATTTTCCAATTAGAATTTTTAATTTATAATTATATTATGAGAATTGGGAAAATTATTTGCTAATTGGTTTCAGTAAATTATCAATAACAGTATCACTTTTATTATTATAAATAATAATTATTACAAAATATTTTGAAAGCCAGATTAAATATAATTTAATAATAATGCATCTCAATGAGTTTACAAAATGTTAATTTTAATTTTCAAGTTTGAGTGTATGTGAAATTTTTTTTTAACAAACAAAAATTAATTGTATCATTTATATGGAATAAGCGAGTATTATCATTAAATCAGAATTGCATATATAAAGCAAGTTAACTTCTCATATATACAACTTTTGTGCATATACTCTAATTTTATTTCTATGAGTCATAAACCGTAATTTCTCGTCAGAGTTGATAAAAATAGTTTTGTCACTATATTTTACACTTTCATAAAGAGTACTTAAAAGTCGGGAATAATTTACAACAATCATTATATTAGCAAAATTCGTTAATTTTATTTTCAAAGTATAAGAATATTTTATGATATAAAAACGACAGTTTCGATAAATCATTTTATTCGTGAAAGTAACAAGGTATTTTATTTTATGTTAACAAAAGGGAATTATATTTTTTTAATGTTAATAATTATTATTTTATATTAATATTAATGTAATAATTATAACATTAATTAATAATAATAAATAATTAATGCTTATAATAATTAATAATTAAATAAATAGGTATTTCCATTATTTACAATATAAATAATTATTACCATTAAACTTTTTATATTTTTCTTCTTCTTCTTGAAATTATTATTTATATTATTTATTTAGTTCATAACTTTTGGCTTTGAATGGAAAATTATTTGTATTTTTTTGTGTCTTTTTTTTTAAATTATAAAAAATTCCCACTCTCTGTATAATTGAAAATAAGACAAACTAAAGGGTAGACAAATAAACCGTTTGAAATACATCATTATGTGAGATCGATTTTGACAGTGAGTAGGCGCGATAGATTATATAAATGAGGGAACAATATAGCTAATAATATATTCTTTAAAAAAAAAAAAATATTACACGCAGATAGAAAAAGACACATACATAACTGTCACTTATTTAGTATGGTATAATATACCGTTAAAAAGCGGCTCTCTTTCAAACGAGAGATGCCTTGTCGAGAAATTCTCTTGAGTAAATAGCCCAGGTAATTGTTTGCTTAGATTCTCTGTGTGACGTCACTTTTAAACTATACTACAATTTGTATATGAGTCGACGTTTAAGGTTTAAATTTCAACTTGATCGTGTGCCAATGTATATATATATATATATATATATATTGTATTATATGAAATCGAAACTTTCTTTCTTTGCAAATTTGTCATTGGTCACTACCTATATATTATATTATTTATATGTATATGTGTTTTATATCTTTTGCCATATCAAACACACGCAACAAACATTATTATATGCCCTGTCCACAGTGGAAGCTTTCACCTCATATATATATACACTAAACAAACGTGTATGTGATTTCGAAAAACATCTATTTTATTGACTCACACTGATAGTTGTTAAAAAAAAAACAGCGTCATAGTTTTTAATAATTTTTTAATGATGATTAATTACTTGATTTATTAATAATTATACACTTTTCTCTAATGTAAATGTATATTTATTTATACGTGTATGTTTTTTTTTTTATTTATTTCCGGAGTTATTTTTTTATAATTATTATTTTACATATATATAATTAAAGTTATTTTCCTTTTTTTTTTGAAAGTGAAATCGCGGGGAAATTTAATCTCTTCTTTATAAATAATGAAAAGAAATCTTTTCAAACAAATGAAAAATTGCTTTTGCATTTCAAAAAAACCTTTTCATATTTTTATTGGTTGGAACGTTTGTAAAAAAAATTTTACAAATTTCAACGAAATTTTTCCCGTGACAAGAAGCTAATTAATTGGAATATAAATTATATTCCATATTCATAAAGTCAATCAAAATGTAAAAAGAAATATTATTTATTAATTTTCATCTCGATTTTCATTGAGTTTGTAATTTATCATGAAAATTATAATTATATTGAAAAAATCGAGAGAAATATCACTTCTTTGTATAATTAACAATTATTATAAATATAATTTCAAATCTAATAATTTATCTACCTGTAATTATTTAGAAATATATTGACCATAAATTAAACAGTTTTTTATGTGCCTAAAATTCTGAATTAAACTAAATTTTTTTTTTAAATTACTACATAAATTAATACAATTTTTTTAATACAGAAATCAATATTTTCAGGAAATTTTTTACTTTTTGAATATTCTTGAAAAATATTGTTTATGTTCAGTTTCAAATTTTTTAACTATTAATAGCGTGAACGGAAATTCGTGTTTTTAATTTACATTTTTTTAAAAAAGAAAAGTCGATTTTTTATAATAATTATTTTTTAAATATTTATTTTATATTTTCATTTATATGAATGTTTGTTTTACAAGGGTTTTTAAAATCCAATGAAACAATTAATTTGTAATTATTGCACACGTTTCAGTCACAATGTGGACATTTATTTCAATATCAACAGTGTAATACAAATATAAATTTTACTAAATTTTAAAATAATGTAAATTGTATTTTAAAAAATTGTAAATATAGAAAATAATTATTTATTACAATAACGAATATTAATTGAAAAACAAAAAAATAATTAAATTTTGAAAATTTCAAAAAAAGGGAAAAATTGTGAACTATATTTGATCCGAAAAGGACCAACATATATTAAGGAAGTTATTGAACGGAGCAACTGTGATTGAGAGGAGGAAGGTTTCAAAGGGGGGTTGTTTAACTGTATATATAGTATCATGCAATCTTTGTGGAATGAGTTTCACCCCATTTCTAAATTTTCGGAAATGGTTAATATTACTACACGAGACTTCCTTTTGGATCGAGGGGTTGTTGGATATGCAGTATAGTAGTTCGAGAGGAAAATATATATACGATATAGAGAGAACATATCCTCCGCATGCGATATCTGGTCAAGCAATATATATGAATAAAATATATATATATATATAGTTGGCCGATCAATCGATTTTATTCGTACACGAATTCGTCTGGCGTTGTCTCTTGTTCCTTTATCAAAATATTTGTTTAGGGTCTGCGCGTGCAAATATCTCGTGTATCATTTAATGGCGTATTGTTAAATAAGAAGGGAATTTTTTTTCTGATTTAGAAATTGATGATAGAGAAAGGATTATTTGTGAAACAAAAAAAAAAGTTAAGAAATGGATTTTTTTGCTGAATAAGGCTGAATTCAATTCAAAAAGATAAAAGGGAACTATCAGCTGTTGGTGATGTCACACTTCCTAGTGAGATTTATGATGTTTAGCCTCTTTTTCATCTCCAAGTGACACATCCAGGGATTGAAATAGAGGGTTCAGAAATGATAAAAAGAAATCGGACCAAATTTTAGGAAAAAATGTATTTGGAAATTTTTTTGTTTTTCAAATTAAATTTTATGTACACTAGAATGAATGACATATTATGGATTTGTTATTTCACTTTTTTACTGTTATATTTTTATTTTGTCGGAAATTTTCGACAATTTATCAGTATATTTTATTAATTTTTTTTTGTTCGTAATTTTATTATTTTTCTATACTATTATTTATAATCTGCAAGATAAATAATGAGACTTTTTTTTCCAGGTGAGTCCAAAATTCCATCCAGTAAACACGCACGATTAATTTGTGAGTACATAATTAAATTAATTATCATTATAAATTTAAAATTCCTGTACCGTATTAGATACAGTATTCTGAGTATTAACCGGAATACAGAAAATTCGTTAATATTTACAAACCGAGCTAATAATTTTCTTGATATTGGTAAACGAAAACTTTTTCATTCGTACAATATCGAAAGGAAATTTTTGAATAGTTAAATTATCATTATAAATTTAAAATTCGTACCATGGTTCTAACTAAAAGTACAGAAAATAAGATTAATATTTACAAACCGAATAATTTTCTTGATAATGGTAAAAGAAAAATTGTTCAAAACAAAATTTTTTGAGCAGTTCAAACAATCTCTGATCAAAATATGTAAACCAATTGTTTCGATACATTTCCGTTAAAAATAAAGTATTAAATGAAAAAAAAATTTCCCTTTTTTGACA
The DNA here is from genome assembly GCF_019393585.1 of Leptopilina boulardi. NCBI lineage: Eukaryota > Metazoa > Arthropoda > Insecta > Hymenoptera > Figitidae > Leptopilina > Leptopilina boulardi. The sequence continues at coordinate 2,684,588 of NW_026137874.1, read as the reverse complement.
TTAATCTTGAACTATATCAATCAAGTATTCCCCCATGTTTTCTCGTCATTATTCGAACGGTGCGTATAGTGTTGGTGTCACAATATCACGCATACATACTTTCATCGATTATCTGTTCTCCAGCCTTCCTTGAAATCACACATTAGTCTCGCATTGCAGAGTTTAATTCATTCAACCTGCTTTCTGATTTCTCAGAAAATGCAATATCGTTCCATATATATATATATATTTTTGATATCAAGAGGTCACACATGGATCATATCTTGAAAACTGTGTCAGAGATTATTTCCTTATCAGCATTTATGGGTTCAGTTTTAATCTTTTGTAAAAATAAAACGATAAATTATAATAGGCGAGTTAGTTAAATATTACAATTATAAATCGTCTGCATATACAAATCTTATATGAAACGCATAGAGAATTGAAGATTGCATCTTAGGATCTATTTTCCACGTCGACTTTTAGTGCGAGGATTTTAATTTATATTTCTATATTATAGCCATTTCCTTCAACTTTCTAATGTTATCAATTTTCCCATATAATGTGAATTTTATGTCATAATTAGTTTTGCCAAACAATATAAGAATTATTTTCCTTTTAGTGGTTATTAATTTTCTATTATTATCGGGTTAAAATCGAAACATTAAATTCTTGTTTTTGAAAATGTTACTTTTAATTAAAGGAGCTTTCACGCTATTATAAATATATAATTACAGAACATTAAATAATATTAATTATTATATGATAATTATATTATTATTACTGTTGTTATTAGTATTATTATTATTATTTATTTATTTCAAACTCATACGAGTTTATTAAGGAATAATAATTATTTTTTACTGTTAGTATTAAAAATAAAAATATCGATTTTTGTAATAGTTAATTATTGTTTATTATCATCTTCAGATAGGTAATTGTTAGGTCTTTGTGTTTTATTCTTCTTTTTGAATGCGGACACAAAGGGTTTTTTTTCTCTCTCTCTGGAAGAATACTTAACAATATAATAATTCATTATTGGAATAATCATTTTCGCAATAATATATGTATATATAGGCAAACTTAACAGTGCATTTTAGGTGCGTGCGCACATGTAATCAATAATATACGTCTTGCTCACATTTACATGTATTCTCCATCTCAATTTGAGAGAGAACAGAATTCAAATTAAATTGCACTATTAAACCTTCTCTTCATAATATTTACATTGTTTACATATATGAAAATTTCTTGTTTTTTTTTATTCTCGCCACAAGAAAATAAATTGAAAATTTAAATTGAAAGTTTAGTTTAGAAAAATTTACTGTTATAGTATATTATAATACTTTCTCTACTTACAATTCATTTATTACGTAATTTTATAATATAAACAAGCAATTCACACGCATTGTTTAAAACTCAAACATCAGTATATATATAATTATAATAAAATAAAAGTTTGTTGCATTGGGCAAAAGTATAAAACAAATTATGGTAATTGCGTGTCAAATAATTGTTATTAATTAATTATAATTTTAGCTTTGATTTAGGAAGGTAGATTAGAAGGATATATTTGTTCTTATATTTAATTAATGTACATACTAGGAAATGCGTTGGATTTTGCAATTTGAAATATAGAAGCTTTTGAATTGGGTCACAATGAACATATTTAGAATGCCACAAAGTACAATAAAATTGATTAATTATATAAAATGTTCTTGACTTACTTAATCAAAAATATGCTTAAATTTCATAAAGGAAGGAGAGGAATTTTGTATAAAATTCGTCTTTTTATGATTATTTTTTTTAAGTTGTTTTAACTTGAGAAAAAATTACATTTTAATGACTTTATTTCTCAAGTGTGGTTATATATTATAGACACATTTTTATGAGTATGTCATTAAGCAAAGAAAATGCTCAAAGGACGAGGAAAAATTCTCTCTTCTAAATCCCATTACTTGGGTTAATATTCCATACATGTTTTCTTTTAATGTCGCGTTTTAGGAAACGAAAAAAAAAGTACAGATATTCCTGAGCCCACTTTATAAGACAATAACGTTTCCTATTAACGATCTTTGCTGGAATTCTTCCAATCCTACAGGAAAGTTACGATTCAGGTCGTTTATTTAGACCAATTTTTTCTCCTTTTTTATAACCTTTTTTTTCCTTTTTTTTTTTTAACCGCACAATATTTTTTCTCTCTCTACAATCCAAGTGAACGCCAAAGCATAAAATAAGTCATAAATTTTTATTAAAAAAAAAAAAAGATTCATTTATATAAAAAAATATATTTGGGAAAAAATTACTTTTTGGAAAAGATGTACAATTTTTTGTAAATATTTTACTGAAATAGAAAGTGTGAATAAAAAGGATATATTGTTCGTTTTGGGAAAACTGCGTGAAATATATACTCAAAGTGTATAATTTTTAAAGGAGGAAAAAATATTTCTAGTTGGAAAAATTTGTCCTTTTTCGAAACGCAGCTGGTGTCATTTATTTCTGGTCTTGAAATTTTATGAGGGATCTGTAACTTGTCTTTTCTCTCTGAAGAATTTCTTCTTTGACAATAATTCGCGGTCCCTTGAGACTATGATGGTGCTGGAGAGGTTTCTCTCTCCGTCCTCAAAGTCGACTTATGTAGTAATAGACTTTGCTCTCTTATCGACTCTCTTTACCCCTGCTCTAAAAAAAAAAAAAAATTATCATTTTTACTCCATAAAAAAAGTATAAAATTCAATTTTGTTTTAATGATAAAAAAAAATTATTCCAATAATGAATTATTATATAAAAATTTTTAATTTACTCTTAAATTTTCAATATACGATATTTTGTGATAAAATATTTTATTAAAAGAAGTTAGTTAAGATTCGAAGAATTTAGACAATGTTTAAAAAATTCATGACACAAAATTCTTTCTCTCCCTTAACGCGAATGAATTTATGTATTTAAAGAAGTGTCGCTGCTAAATATGTTGGTAAATTGTCTATATAAAAGCTGCGTGTGATAGTTAATCTCATTCCATATAAGTAAATTGTGAGTGAGGTTAAAACGAACCGAGTAAATGATTTTCTTGGAGTGCATTAAGCATTCATTCGCCCCACTTGAGAGTTCTTTGTGTACCCTTTACTTATACAAAACGAACGATACGGTAAAGGCTGAGGTTGTCGTGTTCATTAAGTATGCGGCGAACAGGCTTCATGGCGAATATATATATATATATATATATATATATATATATATTCGAGTTAGGGGACCCATGCTCTGGGGTGGTTATACTATTGATTTTTTTCACCCTGTTCCGTTGAATTATCGAGAGTCCATATCTTATGGCCAGTTCCTGGCATTGTGCCCTCACTATATACGCATGTATATATATATTCCTTTAAATACCCTGCCAGGCCTTATGGGAAAACTTATTCGACTTTTTAAACAACTCGAAGAAAATAATATTAAAAGTTACGTCCGCAATAGTTTTTTGTTTTATTTGGAAAGACAAATAAAATTCTTGCTTATAATTTAAAAGTGGAAAAATTAGAGTAAAAATGAATACAATATTGAAGAATTGAATTAAAATACATTTTTCCACTAATTACAATATATTGTCATTTTATGATCTGTCAAATATAATAATTTCCATAACATCTAGATATTTACCATAAGTCTATATATGAATATACTCTATGTGCATATATATATAAAGAAAGCCTTTTTCACTTCGATTTCTCTATTCAAATAAAATTTCACGTGATCAAAAGTATTTAAATGTGTTAGTAACCGTTGAAATTGGAAACGATATTCCATTATATGCAAAATGAATTTTTCCTTTTTTTTCTCTCACCCAAAACAAAATAACGACCCCTATATAAGTTTTATAGAATATTTATATGTGAAAAACTTTTTTAATTACAAAAAAAGACAAAAAAATATTAATAGAGAATTTATATCAACATATATGCAAATAAAAAAGGGAATTTTTTTTTATCGCGTCACTTTCTGTGCAATAAATTTATAACCTCCTCTATCTCTAAATTAAGTACATTATAAATGACGTGTGAAAAAAAAGATGATTTTCTTCAAGACACAAAATTTATTATTATTTTGTTATGGAAGGAAACATTTTATATAAAGAAAATCGTGTAACAAATGCAAATCTTTTAAAATGCGAACATTTTATCGTCATTCTTTTTTCTCTCTCTCTCTTTTTCTCTTGGTTTGAGGTATAGAGACGACAGCTACCGTCTTTCGAAAGTTAAGCGGATCTTTCGCATGTGCAAGGAAAACCCTCTTTGAATTTGCATAAGTGGCTTACGCTTATACTCCAAGCCAAAATCGTGTTTTGAATTGGGTATACTCATCTAAAAAGTCTAAATTCTTTGACTAATATATAAATTTTTTTGAATTTTGCAATTACTTTTTTTTAAATCTAAATGAATTATAAAATAATTGGTAATAGAAAAATATTTTTATTTCCATAAAAAAAATGTCTGCGCGTATTTTTTAATTTTTACTCATATGGTTTAGCAAACACATGTTACGTAGACAATATTTCGCGCAGTCTCTATATATGCGTTTCGTCCAGATGGCCGCAAAACTCGCGGACTGTTTGAAATACGCTTGTTTGATTTACCTATGCAATTTACATTTCATGATTAATCAGATTGCACCGAGGCATTTGACTTGTATTTTCATTCTTAAACCAGACTGGGAGCGCCCCCCTGCTGCGTGAGAAACCCTTTGGCATGATTCACAAATCACATCCCTATATATGTACCTCATATCCATGATATTCATCTTATAGGTGCACGCATCGTTTAGTAGCATCTCTCTCATTCTTGACTGATTTATTCTGTTTTTCAGTTAGCACTTTTTTCCCCCTCCGCAAATCTATAATATTGACTTTCACATCAATTCATTCATCTTCTTAGTAATCTTCATTTATATCTCATGAATACAAATTTTTTAACAAAATTTTTTTTCAAATTAATTTGGAGCTGATTTTTCCCAAAAAATCTTTAATTAGAATTTTCATTTAGAATTTACAATTAATAATTTTTATGGAAAATTCATGCCCCCCCCCCAATTTGTTAGCTTTATAAAAAGAAATGTCGGAATCTTTGTTCACTCGCAAGATAAATTTCTAAATTTCATGTAACGCTAATAGACAATAAGTAATTCAGAAATAGTTTCAATTTCGAAACTCATAATTAGAGAAAATTAAAATTGTTAAAAGCAATGATTAAGTTAAAATTGTAAATTGATTCTGTGTAATTAAATTTTATGGAATATTAAATTAATAAGAAAATAAGCCTTTGATTTCAAAAGAAAAAAGAATATGTATAAGTGATACCAGATGCCCGAAAAAAAGGGAGATGTTATCTTGCTTGAGAACAAGAGAAGACTTGTTAGTTGATGATTCACGATATTATGTCGTCAGAAAATTGATAAATTAATTATGGATTTTTTTTTGTGTAAATACATTAAAGGAATATGGGGAAATGTCTAAATCTCTATTATATTAGAAATGTAATTGTTTTTGATAGACAGAGAATAGAATTTTATTAAAAGCTCTTTGAAAAAAATGTAATTAAATAAATTTAATTAACGATTTTATTATATAATATAATTAACCTTATATTGTGAGTAGATACGCATCTGCATAATAATACATGAAATAAAATGTAGACACTTATACTTTCAAGGATACCAACAATTCACTGTCATTGGCATTTTTTATAAAATAATTGCAAGTTTCTTGAGGATGCACCAAACATGTAAAGTATAGGTTTGCGGTTCAGAGAGACGAGAACTTGAACCACAAATGACTGTATTTAAGACGACATTAGTTTATACTTTTATATATATGAGAATCCTCTCAGAATTAAAATTTTTATTATTATATTTCCTCAAGATGTTATAAAACGTTTAGTCATTTTTACTTTTAAGACAAATTTCTTTTTTCCATAATTCCTAAAATTTATTTCTCTAATAGAAATAGCTAAACATTTTTAGACTTTTTTTTTGCAAAAATATGAAATATTTTTCTAGTTCACGTTAATCTAAAAAACATTACTATAAAGATAACCGTAGTGAATGTATACAAAAAAACATAATCATTAAACTCATATACATAAAGATAACCATAATCTATAGAAGTTCCAAAGGATAGAAAAAGATAATAATTACCCTCTTGTGGTATAAATCTTTTCTTATAACATCTTTATCAGTAGGTGAAACAGTAAAAATAGTGATTGAATATTGGTAATATTTTTAAAAAAATACCACAGATAACAGTTTCAGAAGTATATTTAAATAATGTGAGTAAATATTTAAAAGATATGAGATAAATTCAGTAAGCTCCTTCATTTACGCTGCAAACCACGCGAAAGTAAACAGGTATAAAAAAATAATAAAGAGAGGTCGAAGACACATGTTGCACAAACCATTCCATTGTTAAAAATGAATACTATATACTGGGTGACCTGTTGTGGAATTTTTGATGGAAAAAAAAGAAGGACACTTGGGCAATACATTTGGTACTTCCAGCTAATAATATGTATATAACTTGAGACGTGTTCGTTCATGCTTGAAGAACGCTAAGTTTTCCATTGTCAAAGAAAGGCCACGAGAGAGGAGGTCTCCATATAAACATGTAACGGTAGGCACAAATCCAATGAGTTATTCATACTCAGGCGCAGTATTTGGCGTTTATTATATATATATGGTCGGGGGGCACATAATTTCAACGCATCTGGTACGCAGCAGACCCAAAAAAATTTATACACGTGCGAGGCAGATTTAAAAAGAAGAGGGCCCTTCAAAATACACCTGGAAGCAATGCAATTAAGGTTTCTTAGCTTCAGCTTTCGTAATTGAGTTTAGTCGTTCTTTTTATTTATGCTCTCATTTCGTTTTGAAAAAAATAAATAAAAGACTTTGAGTCTAATAGGATTAGTTTTTATTAGTTACTTCCTTCTGTGTATTTTTTTATTAGGATTCATTATTTATTGATTCCTGCGCTTCATTGGAATTCAGAAACATAACAATTTTACAGAATATGTTCTGTAAAAAAAATTAGAATTTTTTACTCAATCAGGGAAAACCAAAAACAAATTTTTGTGGCAACCCTTCATTAAAAATTCTGCAGAATTTTTAATTTAGCAGAGAAATATAAACAGCTGTTAAATGTTTTTTGGTTTCTAAAGTCTTTATTTTAAATAAAGAAAATGTTGGTTTATGTATTTCTTTTTAGGGATTCTTTATTATCTCTATTATATGTGATAATATCAGAATTTATTTCTATTTTCCTTGAATTTCTTTTTATATACAATATATAGTAGCTTATAAGAGAACGTTGAACTACTTTTTCCATTGTTATTCATAAAGCAAACGTGTTATTTAGAATTATTTAGAGGAATATATATTTTTATATCCCGCGATAAATGTTGAGAAAGATCCTATTTACTTTTATTTGTCTAAGGTGGGAAACTGTGTTGCACTCCTATGTCACGTTTATTTTAAATATCAAAAGATGCACTCATTGTTTTCACATTCATTGTGACCTTAAGTCCTTAAAGGACAAGAGTGAATATATTATTCCTACCCACAGGTTTGTTAACTTAAAAAAAAATATCGATTTTTATGGATGATATTATAGAGAATATAAATAGGAATACCCTTTTTCTTATCTATGGCAAAAACTTTTAATTAGATTGCCATTTAGTAAAATAGTTAAAAAAAAAAAAATTTTAACAAAATTCTATTTTAGAGAAAAAAAATGAATGAAATGGTCCAAATTGAATCAGAGACATCTAAATTGATCTTTAGACGTTTCAATCTCTGAAAATTGAAGTTCAGAATGACATTTGAAAATGGAATGTCCTCTTCAAATAAAAAAAACAAGAATTTTTCAATAACTGTTACAAAATAGGCTTTTAAAATAAGATGTAGAGGTTCAAAAGATTGATTGTTATGGAATAGATATATTTTTAAAAAATTTCGAGTCATTGACCCCATATGGACCTGCGGATGAGTCTGTTGTTGTTCTCTCTCTTATCGGTGGCACAGCATTCGACGTGTTTCGTATTCGAGATGCGCGTCTGCATTCATGAGGATTGACTTAAGATTCTCACGCGACATACTGAGGTCGTTTGGAAAAGTTTCAGAAGGTTGTATGTTCTCTTCATTTGGAAACCAATTGTCACTGCCAAACAAACACAAAGGTTTTTTTGAATTGAGAGGAAAAATTTCAAAACTTTTTCAATATATTCAGATCTTTATCTTGTCATATAGATTGACAGCATATCTAAATTTTTTATATATATGACATTTTGCATATTCAACTTTCTTGTTATAATCAATTGGAAAGTTGAATTCAAGGTGAAATTATATTAGAAATCAATAATTTTTTTTTTTTTTTGTTTTCTTGTGTATAATTTCTTCTTCGCATGAAATATGTTTAATGAAAAAGTATTAAATTTGCTGACAGAAAATAAAGTGCGATATTATTCTGGTTTTTGAGTGTTAATGGATGTTTAAGATAAGAATTTTCACGCTCTTGGCACATTTTGAAGAATAGGCCTTTCTCTGTTTAGTTAGGAAAATGGTCTTAAAAACCCTAAACAGAACTCGAGAATGAGTTATCTAATCTTGGAACGAACCCCAGCTGCGTGTGAGTATTTAAAAATATACTGCTCTGCACGCAACACGAACTTATATACTTCTAGACAACTCCTAACGACCACCTAATTTTGACATTTCAAATATATAAAAAAAAACTCTACCATACTTTGGGTATAATAAAAACTGTATTTTACTACGTTATAAAATCATAACTACATTATACATGTGCCACTTATTAGAAATTTTACACCACAATTTACATTTATTAAGACAAAGTAATGAACATTTCAATTGAAAATTCTGAGCTATTTAAAAAAGAAGTCATACAAAATAGCGGATATTAATTTATTATTTTCTAAAAAAACACGGTGGAAAAAAATATCATTCAAAAAAAGTATTTTAAATATATTCTAGTTTAAAATTTTTAAACTGGATGCCGTAACTCATTTTGAAGAAAGCATAAAATTGTTGACATTACAGTATAATGATTGAAATTTCCCGACAATTTCCAGTTTTATGTACATGCGCTAAAGACATAACTTAATACAAGTAAAGAAGAAATGAAAAATTTGATAATTTAACAAAAATCGTGAGGGGATTCACCTTTATGGCCTAAACGCGGATCTTCTTTTCTTTTATGTGAACCTCGTAAAAATGCTTCGCGATGTTTTTAGCAATAAAATCCGCAGTGAAACGACAAACCCCCGCCCCTCCCCCCTCTCCACCGACCTCTTGTGGTTTATGAGAAGCTCCGGTTTCTTATTCACAACAAAGTTTCTTGGTGCTTTTACATACATCTTCCTAGTCAGTGTCATCCCTAAACACAAGAGACACAGTTTTCAAACAAGTATGAAATGTCCTCATTTTTTTTTTCTTTTTTACATTTTCATCCAAAGTTTCAACATGAAACACGCCTTTAGGGAAGTACAAGATACAAGTTTGAAAAAAAAAACTAATATTTTACAATGTGCTACAAAAAAAAAATAGAAAGTTTATCGTTTGTATCAAACTTTTAAGCTCTTTTATGTTTTTATAGGACAAATGTTTACTTAGTATATAATTATATAATGTAATCTCTTTATGTTGGAGATGCCGCTGCATTGAAATACAAAGTAGAATTAAAGAATTTTTAGTTCAAAAATTAATATTACTTAAAAATGTAAAAAACTGTTTAGTCGAATATTAAACTTACTACAGTTTCTGACCCATTTTGAAATGTAAAATTTTTCAGTGTAATTTAGAACCGAATTTTGTACAACAAAATCTGTACTTGTATTTTTTTATTTAACAGAATATTTAAAAAAAAGTAAATCTTCAATTTTTTGAAATATTGCCAAGGTGACTCGATAAAGTTTTAATGCAGAAAGTATTTTTTTTTTTTTTTTACCAAATCCGGTTTTACTCGCGACTCTCTATTTCGATCGATCGGAACTGGTTCCGCGTGAATTCTGGCTCGGCAACAAGGTGTCCGGAAATAAACTCGCTTTATAATTGTTGGCGCCATTATAACACCTTTCCATATTTTCGCTGAAAATTTGCACAATTAAAAAACACAAAAAAAAAGTGATTTAAATAACAACTCTCTGGATGGTAATAATTACACTCTTTTTGTATATTTAATACTTTCAGAATTGTAAAAAATCTTTCGCAATTCACATATTGAATTTTTCCTTAATTAATGATTTGGGTCAAGCAATTTTTTTTTTGCTTTCATTAATTCCGTCAATTTTTAGATTCACAATGCACATATTGTGCTCTTTGAAGATTAAAAAATTTTTCATTTCACTTTTAAACTAGAGGTGCAAAAAGCGAAAAAATTGACCTACTTTAAGATGAAACTTTTCTTTTTTATTATTATTTTGTCACTTCAGTTCATTTCTTATTCTTTAAGGGGAAAAAAATCCATTGAAGGAATAGTGAAATTCTTTTTTCCTTGCATTTCCTTTTATTATACTATCTTTCTTTATATTTGTGTTCGACAAAGGGTTTTTATAATTCTGTGACCCTTTTTGAATTTGCCCTCTTCTTTTATGTTTTTTTTTTCTGAACGTCGATAAGCAAGTGCGTGAAAAGAGAGGCTGCTATATGTAGATACTAAAGCTACTTCACTTTCTACTAAACCTATTGATAGCAGCACCAACGCGGTCTTTGAAAGATATTTGTTTCACGGTCGGAACAATATACTCATGCATGTGTCTATTCGTAAATTCTAAGTAGAGGCGCTTACATTCAAATACAGTTTTTCCAAAGACTGCTTCTTTTCTTCATGCGGAAAGAAATTAGCAAAAAAAAAAAAAAGATTTAAAAAGAGAAAAATAGGGGGAAAAAAATAAGTGTGCGCCAGATGGTCGCACAAACAAAAGTTTATAATTGAGAAAATTGGTTCATTTATCTTAATCTTCATTTTGAAAAATTGAAAGAAAAGAGAAGTGTGTTCTGCCTAATAATATTATATTGGAAAATGTCAAAAAAAATTTGTTTCTGAATTAATGATGATAAAGTCTCTTTTTTTCGGGCATTTTCTAAATTTTTTTTTTGGAGACTAAACCAAATTGTTGAGGAAAGTGATGAGTGTCAGTTTGAATTTAAAAATGTTCCCTCGCTTCGGCTCTATCAAGATTCGAGAGAAAGAGTAAAATGGGATTAGAAAAATCTAGTTTATGAAACTGTGTTGATGCTTTGGGGTTTCTGGAGCACTCGGACATATTTTAAGGGCAGTAACCTTTTCACCCAAGCATCACTCTTACGTGTGTTCGCTCGATATCTTTAAAAAAAAATGCTATTAGTTGCGCTCAAGACCACTTAGCTATCCTCCGTGAAGCACGTTTTTTTTCATTAATATTTTCACGTAAATTTTGTTTCAAATCTTAATACGAAATTAAAAGAAAGAAATAGTATTTTTCCTCTGATATTCGGACGAAAATCCAAACCTGTTTTTCCTATTGATTGAAAAATAATTTTAAAAAAGAGTAGGAATAAATTGCTTTTTCATTCATCTTTTTTATCCCCTTTTTTTACGTATTCTTCAGTTTTGAATACAGTAGTAGGCAACTCGCCCTTGAACGAAAAACCCGTAGACACGAAATACGAGTGTTTATCGTCACGTTCGCGGTGAAAAAAAAAGAGAGCGATCTTTCACGAATTTCTAACATTTATCTCATTTTATTAATCTTGTGAAAATAAATTATGCAAAGAATTCATTTTATAAAAATTTAAGAAAGTCTAATTATCTAGAAACTTAATAATCAGACTTTCTGAAAATCGAAAAGAAATCATGTTATTAAAATTTTGTTGTAATTTTTAGCATAATGAAAAAAAAAAAATTGGACTATATATCGAGGAATACAAAGAGAGAAGCGGAAAAAAAGAAAAAAATAAAATACTGGTATTTGTGTCAAACCGTGCGAATGAAAATCAAAGCACGCAGAGTATTAACCGATAAATTTTATTAAACTTGTGTGAAAAGAGATGGGTTGGGTTACGATTCCGGGCTTTTTTTCTCCTTCCCTTTTCGTTTCCTTGTTTTGCTCATTTTTTCCCATTTTTCTGAAACCACCCCCTCTAGTACAATATATATATATGTATATCAAAGCTTTGTCAGCGCGCGGTTCGGAACAACGAGCAATGCCGGAATTAGCACAAAAGAGCAGAAAGGACATCGACCAGAACATGTCGAGACGTTTTTTTTTTTTCTCTTCATATATATTCTCTATAGGACGCCATATATTTATTGGAGGTGGGCCCTTTTTCCAACCAACTAATCGTCTTCTTTATCGAATTATATACTGTTATATGAATTTCATCGATTTAACTATCTTGGCAACGTTGTTGATGCCTATATAACTCGTAAACATATATATATAGGAAATAATTACCCGTCGATCTGATATCGCTGATTGCAGTGCAATTCATCCGGAAGATGCGATTAACGTTGTTTCAAGACAACAGCATCGTAATATGTTACCGAGACCGAGGCAAGGTCGATTAGAAACCCTGTCTTGATTGCCACATTACTCCTTCTTGTTCTTCTTCTTCGATGCCATCAAATTACAACTCCCGTGTCTTCGCTACCAACAAGTTAAGGGCTAATTGAAATTTCAAAAAAAAAAAACTAATTTTAACTCGTAAAACTGATTGAAACTTATATAAACACCTGTTAGGAAAATTTTGTTTTGTATTCAATTTGAAAAAAATTTGTTTCAAACCAAATTTTGATTGAATCCACTAAATAAATTTATTGCCTCAAAGAAATTATTGGCATTTATTTTAATAAATTAAATTTTTAAATTGTGTTGGATTAGATATCTTGATATTTGTGTTTATAGAAATGAAGTCGAGAGGATGAAGTGACCATCTTTGTATACACACGGGACTTGAATATCGATAGTCACGTATAGTATATAAGACACCTCATCTATACTTTATATATAAACCTGAGGGTTATATACACATACAAACACAAAGATTGTCATTGCTCGAAGGAAGTGCTCAACTATACAGACGTACGTTACATACGATATGAATTGACTCAAAGTAAGAATAGGGGACTATATACTACGCTTGGCTCGGTTCTCCTCAGAAAACTCTTATCAGGCAAAAACCGCATAACTTGTTGCGAATACTGATTCACTTTCACGATTAGACACAGTCTATTTTTATCAGTTGTATTAAATTACTTTTTTTTTTTAAATTTCACGCATGTTAATTTGATTTAAAAAAAAAAATTAATAATTCTCCATTGTGAAACAATCTTTTTTTCCTTTTATTATTAAATATTTTTGATAATTGTTTGGCAATAATTTAACTTTTTCTTTTATATATAGGAAATAAATTTTCTTTGATCTCGCCGGTGTAATCTTTATATTAAATAAAATATTTAGATTTTTTTTTAGATGAGAAAAATTCTCAACAAAGAGAACTACTTTACACGCGAAAAAAAAAAGAATTTTGTGAATATTTTATATATCAGAGAAAAAGCACGATTTCAGCAAGGGTGACGGATCCATAGGGATTATCTTTCCTTTTCCGCGCGTTGATCAAACGAAAACGTATATACAGAGAACTTTTTTTAATAGGGTCGTGTCAATGAGAAATTAATCCAGGGATTATAATGGATATTAAAAATTTTGAGAGTCGATATTTATTTTATCACATGATGGCAATCAATCATTGAATAATTTCAATAGTTTAATAACATTACAATAAATAATTTTTGATTTATAAATATTTTAAAAAATAGTAATTTAAAAAATTTTTTTAAATTGGTTTTTAAAATTAGTTATTATTATTGTAAAATAATAATAAAATAGTAATTTAATGTTTAATTAAAATCTTTCGCTATTTAGTATACAATAAAAACGCATGAATGAAAGTTTCTTTAGATTTCACTGCGCGATTTATTGTAATTTTCTGTATTACGTTATGTTTACACATATATATTATTGAATAATGAAAAATTATATATAATAATGAATATTGTGTCATTTTATGTTACAGGTAAGAAGAAAATTTAAATTCGCAATATATTGATATTTCGTCAGTTTTCCGAGAGTTGTAAGTAAAAAAAAAAAATTGAATCTTAAAGTCTATTAAATTTTCGTTATGTTCATGACGCATTGCATGTATGAGAAGAAGCGTGTAACCCTGTAACACGGATGCGCAGATAGCGTATCGCTATTACTAAACGCGGCAAATTCCTCTTATTAGCCGAGAAAATACTAACTCACTATTATAATGATAATTTCTTATGCTTTTCTATTATACACTCACACACGATTGATCAATGTTCGTTATTTTCTAATTTCTTTTCTTTTGATATAAAAAAAATTATATTTCCAACGCAGCGATCCTTGAAAGAGAATTTCATTTTGTTTTATCAAACTATTACATCAGTCATATATAGATTATTGTTTTTGCAATCTATAAAATATTTTCCTAACATCGTCACTTTTCTTCCCTTTTGATTTAAATTTTCTTTCTGAAATTGAAATTTTATCGGAATTTACAATTTTTGAGTTCAAATTTTTTTCCTTAATTTGGAATAATTTAGAATCAGAAAATTGTTAACCAATACATAAATATTTTCTAAAAAATTTCATAAGATTTAAAAAAAATCGACTAACTTGAAGAATATGTAAATATTCTTAAAGATCATATATATGTGATCTGTGTTATAAAATTTTGTTTTCCTGAAATTTTGTTTGAATTAGTTTATTGGGCTTTGCAGCCCGGGGTTATTTTAGGAACTATAATTCACAGTTCCTAAAATTTTTAAACATTTCGCGAAATTTTTCACGACTTTTTATTCTTTCCTGCATTTCCAATTCTTTAAGTTGCTTTTTTCTAAGCAAGTATTCTTCATATTGTTCTCGCCAATATTTCTCATCCATCTTTCTACAGAATTCTCTTTCTATCTCGTCAGAATTCATCTCGTTATTTCTCTCCATTTTCTTTAAGTACAAAGAATATTTATGAAAGAATAAGATTGAATTCTTTAAAAATTGAATAGTTTCCTTCATTTGCATATCCTGCTTTTATATCCTGAAATTCGAAGCTCGTTTACGAGAGAGGTTGACCGCAGGACATCTGGTGGCAGAACTTGCAATTAATTTTTTCCCATTAGCCCTTTTTTTCCTGTCATTTAGAAATTATTGATGGTAATTTTGTGTCTTTAATTTAAGAAATTATTGGGATTTTGTTGTTAAATATTTTATATTGAAAATTAATTTGTTATTCGTAGTTCGTAATCCAGTAAAAAAATTCCGTAAACAGCTAACATTAATATAACGAATATTAATTTAAGATTATGTAACACTTAATCATTATTTTGAATATTTAAAAAATGAATATTAGACACAAGGGGAAATTATACACAAATTTAGACTTGAATTAAAAATTATTTATACTTTTCTCATTTATAAAATGATGACCTAAAAATATTAAAGGATACAATATGATTTTATGAAGCTGGTAGTAATTTTTCTAAATTGGTTTTCAAAACAGTTATAAGCTCTTTTTTCCTGTCATTTAGAAATTATTGATGGTAATTTTGTGTCTTTAATTCAAATAATAATTATAAATATTTATTTGATAATAGTTAAGTTACAAATTATTTGGATGAAATAAATTTTTTTTCAGTGTGGTAATTTTGTAATTTTCCATTTCAAACAATAATTTAATTATTAATTATACAGCAATGAAAATAATTTTTTAAAAATGTCTTAGTGATTAAAATTTGAAAATTAATATTTGATAATGACACTTGAGTGTGAAGTCTCGTGTTTTTTAAAACTAAGCTTATATATCACACACGAGGCACTGAACTAAAAAAAATATGAGAAGTTTGTGCTCATTAGAAAATCCTCGATCTTTATACGATTATTTATGCTCTAAAAAATGATTGAAAGAAACAGCTGACGTGTAAATATAGAGAATTTTTTTTTTCGGAAAATCGCGGAAGTATTTTGATGTGGAAATAATACTTATAGAAAAGTAGAGACTCTCGAGCTTAAAGTGAATTAAGGTCAATGCGCCTGAAAAGCAGATGTGAAGAATTCGACGAGTGGTTGGCGAAAATCAGTCTTCAGTTTTCCGGGTTTCGAAGCTTTTTTTTATATATATGTATAGATATAAATGTCGATAGATCAGTGAATTCTTGAGGTTGAAAGTCTCGACCCCGTATCTGTCTTTTTAATGATGTCTATTCTTCGCCTTGAGAAGTTCAAATCCAAAAGGGAAGAGCATATAACTCACTATGGACCATGTGACTCACGTGGATGTTCCTTGGCTTAGTCATATGTGCCTTCGTTATGTCGAGCCGTGGCAAGCCACAGGTATATTTACTGTTATTCCTAAATTACTTTTTATAAAATATTGAAAAAGCCACTTTGATTCTTTTTCAAAAAAATTTTCTCCATTTACATTTTTGATATAATTCCGACTTTTACTCAAAAAAAGAAATGTATCATAAAATTGCGATTTTCCTTTTTCTGTATACTATTTTTACCTAAAATATTTGATATTTAACCCGCACTTCACTTCGTATTCCGCGTCAAGAACCAAATATTGTAGGAAGTTGCATAATTTCCGGTTGTTTAAATTCTATTCTTATTTGGGGGAAGTGTGCTGGAATTTTATTTTTCGAATATAAATTTTTCATCCGAATTGAAGTGACAAGTTTTTTTAAAAATATTCGAAATTTTAGAGATGAATTTTGACAAATTTTTTACTTTTTTTTAATTTTGTAGTTTCTATATTTCTTTCTAATATTTTTACTGAATTTTTGAATCTACATGATTTTTTTATACAGAAAAAAACTTGCAAGGTTGCCAGAAAAATAAATTTAATTTCAAATCAAATTAAAAAAAGAATTATAAAAAAAATTTGTAAATTTGAGAATTTTGAAAAAAAAAATCTTGTTAAAAATATAAGAAAATTTTGCTATTAATTTTAACACTTATTTTTATATAGAAAAACATAATTTATAATTAAATTAATGAAATTAAATTATCAAGGGGTTTTCGCATAATTTTCAGGGATTTCTAAAAATAATGGTTATTGATTTTATATAGTTATAAAGTGTTAATTAAAGTTTAAATTATTCATGAATACTTGTGATAAACGCTAATATATAGACGTGTATTGGTAATATAGGTCACGATTAGAATTTTATTTTAAATCATCAATATAACACTGAACCAATTTTAATGTTTATTAAATAATTAAAGGGCATATTATAAAAATTTTACATCCAGAGAAATGTTATATTTGTTTCAAAGAGAAATAAATATTTTTTTTTCAAATTAATTTTTATTTGAGATAAATAAAAATTTTATTTGTACTAAATATAATTTATTTGTGCTAAATAAATTTTTTTTATTTAAAACCAAATTATTCTGTTCTGAGACAAATATATTTTTATTTGTCTTAAAAAAAACACCATTAAAAATACCCAAAACTAAATATAATATATTTGAGTTAAATAAAAACGTATATTTGTCTCAGAGCCAACTATCCCATTTATTTGGCGTAAATAAAAATTTTTTTTTTGTCATAAATAAAATTTTTATTTAAATCAAATAAAAATTTATTTGCAACAAATTATTATTTATTTGCCTCTGAGACAAATATATCATTTCTCTCTGGGTGTAAATACTTTATTTACAATTTTAATTTGCTTGTATAAAAGTTTCATTTCAAATGTATAAAGACTTTTTGACTTGTTTTTTTTCAATTTTTTTTCAGACAGTTTTTTAGTTCACACACCATTACCTTGAATGTGAACATAATTAGATACTCCGTCTTCCCTGGGGCATCATAATTAAATTTATTCAAGTAATTTGCATTACGTCCTCGTTCATAGACTGATTCACAGCGCGAATTCTCCTGTGAGAATCATCCCCTATATACGACCTCGCAATCGATGAAGGCTCTTTGCTTTTCAACCCTATTTATAGTCCCTTTCTCGATATTATGGTATTAAATTCACCTATAGCTTAATCACTAAACTTTCTATATGCCATTCACTGCACCAAACAAAAATTTTTCAAAAAAAAAAAAAAAATACACGAAAGAAACAAAAAATTACTTAATTTTTTGTGTAATTCAATTCATAAATTTAAATAAAAAAAAATTAAGAATTTATACATTTTGCTCTAAGTTATAATTTGAAAAAATTATTATGTTTTTAAAAAATAAAAGGAGTATAATAAAAAGCGGTTTTACCGACGACCTTTCAAATTTATTATTTCATAAAATATAATTTTCTCCCAAATTGTAATTCAAACGAAGCGTAGATCCTTAATTTTTGTCTAATTTAATGTTTCCTTGAGTTTCACAGTTTCTTTTGTATTTAAATTATATAAAGTTATATTCAGTTTGATAATTATTTAAAATTTTGAAAGAAAACAATTCAAAAAATTACAAATTAAATACACTGAAAAAAAATTTATTTGATTCAAATTAATCGGTTAACTATTATTTACTTGAGCCAAATAATTTTTATTTAAATTAAATAAATTGTATTCGAATTTTTGGTATTTGAAACAAATATATTCAATAATTATTTGATACAAATAAATATTTATTTGATAATAGTAAAGTATCCGATTATTTGAATTAAAATTTTTAATTATCAACATTCGGCATTTAAAAGAATATTTTAAATAGAAATGTTTTTATTCCATATGAAAAATTGTGTAAAAAGTGATAATATCGGAGATTTAGTGTATTATATTGATTATAGATTTTATTTGAAGAAAGTTGAAATTATAACTATATATTGAAAACGAATCCATTCACTGCAATTAGGTTTGACAGTTTCGACAAGACAGGAAAAAAAATTTAATTATCCAGCTTTTGATTGTTCTTTAATTACACCCTTGTGTTATGATATATACACACATGTCGCAAACAACTGACTCACATCTCAAATTATATTTTTTATTATTCTTTTTCTACTTTTCAATTTCATTTATATGGATTTTTCTATAGCTCTCTTCTTGTATGTACATATAATATTTCCGCTTTGAAAGTATACTTCTTGTCGATTTTCATATTAATTGCGCGAAAAAGAATCACTATATAGAAAATAAATGCTGCTTGTAAAAAGAGTTCATAATTACAGTGTCTCGACGTAATTGAAAATTTACTTTCTGTACATTTCTTTTCTCGCAAAAAAAAAAAAAAATTGTCGCACTTGACTTTCTGGAAAGTGTGTGAATAACGTGACAAAAACAAAAAAAAAACGTGAATAACAAAACATATTTAATTATGTGGAATTTTTAATTATTTTTTTTTATATTTATTGCAAATTTGTTTAATTATTTTATTTTGTGTATTAATTTGACGAAAATTATCAGAGATTTTGTTTTTATATAAAATTATATTAATTTGATAAAAAAAATTCAGAATTGAAAATACATTTATAAAAAGTTTTATTTTACAAAGAAAAATTTTGAGTTTCACCGTTTTTCTTTTCACATTTGTAATTCAAATTTTTAGACATTAGAAATGAATTTATAATTTAAGAAGCGTTAAATTTAAAGCTGTCATATTTAAAACTGTTTTGAAAATCAATTTAGAAAAATTACTACCAGCTTCATAAAATCATATTGTATCCTTGAATATTTTTAGGTCATCATTTTATAAATGAGAAAAGTATAAATAATTTTTAATTCAAGTCTAAATTTTTGTATAATTTCCCCTTGTGTCTAATATTCATTTTTTAAATATTCAAAATAATGATTAAGTGTTACATAATCTTAAATTAATATTCGTTATATTAATGTTAGCTGTTTACGGAATTTTTTTACTGGATTAGGAACTACGAATTACAAATTAATTTTCAATATAAAATATTTAACAACAAAATCACAATAATTCCTTAAATTAAAGACACAAAATTACCATCAATAATTTAAAAATGACAGGAAAAAAGGGCTAATGGGAAAAAATTAATTGCAAGTTCTGCCACCAGATGTCCTGCGGTCAACCTCTCTCGTAAACGAGCTTCGAATTTCAGGATATAAAAGCAGGATATGCAAATGAAGGAAACTATCCAATTTTTAAAGAATTCAATCTTATTCTTTCATAAATATTCTTTGTACTTAAAGAAAATGGAGAGAAATAACGAGATGAATTCTGACGAGATAGAAAGAGAATTCTGTAGAAAGATGGATGAGAAATATTGGCGAGAACAATATGAAGAATACTTGCTTAGAAAAAAGCAACTTAAAGAAGTGGAAATGCAGGAAAGAATAAAAAGTCGTGAAAAATTTCGCGAAATGTTTAAAAATTTTAGGAACTGTGAATTATAGTTCCTAAAATAACCCCGGGCTGAAAAGCCCAATAAACTAATTCAAACAAAATTTCAGGAAAACAAAATTTTATATCACAGATCACTTAAGAATATTCACATATTCTTCAAGTTAGTCGATTTTTTTAAAATCTTATGAAATTTTTTAGAAAATCTCGGAAAATATTTATGTATTGGTTAACAATTTTCTGATTCTAAATTATTCCAAATTAAGGAAAAAAATTTGAACTCAAAAATTGTAAATTCCGATAAAATTTCAATTTTAGAAAAAAATTTAAATCAAAAGGGAAGAAAAATGACGATGTTAGTTAGTCGATTTTTTTTAAATCTTATGAAATTTTTAGAAAATATTTATGTATTGGTTAACTTTAGTGAAAATTTTAAAACTTCTTGTTGTTCGGGTTCTTCAAATTTTAATTTTTTGATGGTACGTTAAATTTTATCAAAATTTCAAGCTTAATATTTCGTATTGCAAATTATTTGACATATTTTTTGATGAAAATGAAATATAGACTCGACCTAATTTAATCCGTATTCGATGATCTGAACGGGCTCGGAAGTAACTTCTGGTGAATTTCCCAGGGGGAAATTCTTACGCACGGTTTGTTCCGTTATCGGTGTGACAGCGTGCAGTTACTGTTTTTGTTACTTGTTGTATAGCTGTAAATATAGCACGGTTTGTCTATTTGGTTCAACATTAAACCGGAAATCTTTCTTTCGTGAACGAGGCGTGAAATGACTTTTTCTCGGTTCGTCACAATGAAAGTTAGAGAGAGAGAGACATAAATATAGTATTTTGAATAAATCTCGCAGACTCACGTGACAACCGTGAAAACGTCAATGGATCATTTTGATGAACATTTTTATATTGAGTAGGACGAATTGAGTTTCGATCGTTTTATAAGTTTCAGATGAGATCTTTGAACCCACTTCTCTTTTTAGTTGGGAGAATTTTTTGTACCTGACGTCATTCAGAAACCTTATGACCCTTATATAGAAATATATGGGCCTTGGTTTGACGTGTGTATAAGGGTGCCAGTTCGAGTATGCTACACAAAAGAAGATTGTGGTCAAAGGATATAATCTTTAATCTTTAGCTTAGCAGATGTACAAGTGTTTGAAAATCAATATTTCATTTCAGACTTTCTCTAATATATTTCACTTTTTTTTCAAATTTTATTAACGTCATTTTTTTCTACTTTCATCCTCATTTATTTTTTATCCTCCTTTTTTCGAGATGATAATTTTATCGGTTACTTCACTATTATCAAATTATTTATTTTAAATACAAGAAATTATTTGGTCCAAATAAATATTTGATAATCGATTATAAATAAAATAAAATAATAGAAGTGGGTTTCTAGTTTATGAAGTCTATGATCTCAATTTGTCACTACATTCTCTTGTAAGTGATCGAGATCCACTTTACACTCGGCATTATTACATTAACATTCAGCATTGATTTATTCGACATTATATTCTGTCTGAAGACATCTTAATTTTTTTTTTCCTTTTTTATTTTATTACATAAATTACAAGCACGTCTATATGGAACTAGAAGAAACTCACTAACGAGCCATATTATGTCATCTTGTACAAGTTATAAACGAGTCACGCGAGCAAAACCGCTTGCATAATTATTATTGTCAGGATTTCAGATTTATGTACTTCCATTGATAAATGATCGTTTTTTTTTTTTTGTTTGTTTGTTAAATTATCAGACACCAGACATTTCAATAATGTGCATGTAAAGTTATTACAAAATTATTTCTCAGTTTTTCATTATAAATTATCAATTATATATTTAAATAAAAGAACATTAAACGTTAAGTAATTTTCTTTTAATTATTCATTTTAATTGTAAATTTTTCTTTTGTTAAAAATTCGAGGCATAAAAATCATGAAAATTATTTTTAAGCTTACAATATATTATAATTTAAAAAAAAATATAAATTACACTCGCAGTTATAACTAACTCGTTGAATTTTTTAGCATTTAATTAGTTGACAATTATGAAATGTTTGAAATAAACTTGATGTGAAATTTGACGAGAGTTTCTATCTCTCTTTCTCTTTGCACATTTATCATGATTTACAATGGTTGTTGCGAACATTAATTAGTTGCTGTGGTCGCATCAAATATCCGCAACAGCTATGACAATCAATGCAACTGTGTATCGCGAAATGGCTAAATTGACATATGCACCATATTATTTGCTTTCATATTATACATTTGCAGATTACTTATATATATATATGAGAATTTTGTCATTTTAATATCTTAATTGCTAACTATATAAATAGTCTGTTTTGATAATAACAATCAAATAAAATGTCGAATATAAATATTATTATTATATTAAAACAATATTAAATTGTTTGACAATATATCTTAGTAAAAAAAATATTTAAAGAAAAATATTTTAAAAAATATTTTAATTAAATAATTGAAATTGAGAAAATAAAATTAGATTTTTTTTTTAATTTTCTGGTTTCTAGTTATTTAGTTTTTCAATAAAATTAGAGAGAAAGAAAAACTATTCTGGAAGTCTCTCTTTGTATCCGCAAAAGTTGACGGGAGTCGTATATAGAAACGACGGAGAGTAAAAGCGACGACCCTCTCTCCATTTCGAAGTGGGGTCGATTTTCCTATATATATATATTCGTATCCGGAGATAGTATACCCCCAACGTAGTCGAAAATTAGGGGTTGCAAAGGAAAGTCGTCCGTTGAACATCGTCCCTAGAATCTAAAGGCGCCCTTAAAACTCTCCGAAAGCTGGGGACCAAGCTAGAAACGTAATTTGCAACGAGTCCAATATTTCTTTATCCCTGAAAGGATGCCGTTTCGCCTTTAAATCGAAATGTTATACTTATCTTTTAACAAAACGTGTTAGACCTATTATTTATTTTCTTCCAATTATAGTAATTAAAATATTTTTTCAAAAATGATTTTTTTTTTTTGCAAAAATTTTTTTTATGACAAATGAATGGGATTTTTTTTTTGTTTTTGAAGAGAAAGAATCATTGGCACAGGAAAGAGATGAGGTTAAAAGTCAGTTTCAGTTAAAAAGTTTCTATGTCAGGGAATTTTAGAGAGAAATAGAGAGAGAGGAAAGAATTAATCTTCCTCGCGTCACTTTGGTTTTTATATACGTGAAAAAAAAACCGTAACTCTAAACTATTTTATTTTCTAGATTTCTTTTTTATTTTCCTCTATCAAACATCCTATACTAATCTCATCGCTTTATTTTATTCGATTTTCTGGTTTCGTTCGTAAAAATAAAAAAATAAACATTCTATAGTTTATTGCGAGAATTTTTTTTTTAAGTTACATTTCTCTATAGAAAAAAAAAGTTTTAGCTACCGAATTTTTGTTTGGCAAAAAAATAGAAAGAAATTATTTTAATTAATGAAATTAAAAATATAGAAAAAATTTGGAATTATTGGATTAATGAATTAAAAAGAAAAAGTGGAAAAAAAATTGAATTTTGAAATTGTCTCTCTTATAACCTAAATGAAGACTTTAAAATTTGCAAGTGATGAAAAAATAGCGGAGCATTAAATAATCACCGTGAACGCATATAGATTTTTAATTGAATCGTTAGTAAAACATAAATTGCAAGGTGAAAAGAGAATTATAGGGTTTTGGCTATGTGTATATCGCAAGTAGGACAGATATGGATTTCAACAAGCAACCCTAAAAGCTAAAACCCCATGAAACGACAGTAGTGCGTTCATTGTCGTTTATATATTTGTGAGCGTAAATGTGCGTGGGTGAATACAAGCGAATTAAAGAGAGAGAAAAGTATATATAGTGACTCGTTGGTCGATATCCATGGTGGGTACCATACGGGCGCTATCTGATGGAGCTTTTATTCCACGAATAATACTTTTGTTTCGAACCTTTACTTGTCAAAAGGGAATTTCTTCCCTCTCTCACTTTCCATTTTTTTTCTTCTTTTTTTACTTCCTTTCTATGAACACACACCAGGCGTGAAGATAAAACCATAAAAACTTTACAATTTAAAAAAAACAACAACAACTTTATGTCAATCACTTTTTTTTACTATTACAAAAGAATTTTTCATTTAAAAAAATGTTTTTATTTCTTTCAAACTGAATATTCACCAAAAATTTTTTGTTCTTTTTTTTAAAAAACTTTTTTTCTGTTTTATTGTTCATTTTAAACAACTTTTTATTTTGAAATAAACATTTTGTTTTTAATCAACTAATGTTTTACTTTTTTCGATATTTTATGTTAATAATTTTCTTTTTTACTTTTTTTTACAATTTTTGGATATTTTAATAATTTGTCTTTTTTGTTGACAAAATTTTTGAAACAATATAAAATTTAACAAAAAATTTATTTGAGCTTTTAAATAAATTTCTTTTATGATTGTATTTATGAAAATTTTGTTTCAAACTACGAGAGTTGAATGATATTTAGTATGACTACCGCCTTTGGAGCTTCTTCCCTTTCATATTATTTAATCCCCTCGTCGATAGAAGATACTCTTTTTAGGGTATAGTTTCGAATATTATATCGTATTCCAGGGACGCGCAAATCTTCTCAAAATATGAAAATTACTTTATTATAAATTTATTTTGATGCTGAAAAATATTGAAAATTTAAATTTCTTTTTTTATGGAAATTAATTTTACTCCACTTTTTTTTTTTTTTAATAATTGTTCACTTTCCGAAAAGTGCAACTTTTTTTAAATTCGTTTGTATTTTTAATTTGAAACTTTCTCAAACGATTTCAAATAATTGGAAATTTTTTAATGAAGCCGATTTTCTCAAAAAAAAAAAACGGAGATTTTTTTTTACAAAATACAAAAAAGTCTCCATGTTCGATATATGGAAAGACATTTAGGAGTACCTTTGGGTTAAAACTCATCGTGTGACATTTTCCGATATATCGGAAATAGATGACGAATTCTTCAAGTTAAGTGAACACACAATGTATCCTTTTATCATTTCGTGTCCCTGGATATTGTATACTATGAATAAAAAAAATTTGATTTTCCCCAAAATTTTGTAAATCGAGAAAATAAATTTTTCTCGCAATTAAATGTGTTCACAAAAAAAAATTATTTGAATATTTAATTTTTTTAAATAAAATTTTTCTTTTCCTTTTGAATAATTTTTAAACGACTCTGTTGAATAATTTTTTTTTTGTTTTTAAAGATATACAACGTACGTATAAATATTTGTCACACAGGAGTTAAATAAATATTTATTTGCTTTCAAATAAAAATTTTATTTTCTCTAAATAGAAATTTTATTTGCTCCAAATATAGAAATTTGAATCAACAAAAATTTTTATTTATTGAATTTTTAAAATGGGAATTTAAAGAAATAATTTCAAAGTTTTTTTTGTTGTAATTTATATTTTTTCACATTTCTAGAAAAAAGGTTTAAAATTTCCTCTTTTTTTTATCCTTGGCATTCTAAAGAAAGAAATATCAATAAGTGTTTTTTCTCCGGATCTTTTTAGATTTATTCTCACTGAAATCTTGTTATTTTTCTCAATTCAATCCATTCGTTCTCAAATCCGTGGATAAAGAAAAATCCGGGGTATTAAAGAAAAAATGCATCTAAAACTTTTTATTCAATTTCCAATTAATTTGATTTTAATTATTATTATTGTTAAATTTCATATATGAAAAATTGTATATAATATTTATTTATTTATATTTACTTGAAACAAATATTTATTTGGCTCTGAGAAAAATATTTTTTCTCTATATATGTTATAACTTCCTTTAGAAAATTCAAATTTCGTAAGGAAATATATGAAAAAAAAATAAAAATACACCCAGAGAAATGTCTCAGAGCCTAATAAATATTTATTTGATTTAAATAAAAAATTTTATTTACGGCAAATAAATAGGCTAGTTGGCTGTGATACAAATATATATTATATTTGATTGAAATAAAACATTTCTTTGGGTGTATAAATCAAAAATGAAATAAAGATTGAAAGTAAGATGAAAAAATAAGACTTCAAATTAAAAGCGATTCAAGAAAAATTTAATCCTCTCTTTTTAGTTCTCCTCATCGTTCTTGTTCGTGTTTAATAAGTCAAGTAGTACTCTCTTTTCGGAGTCAAAAACCATATGTACTTGAAGAAAAAATAAAATAAAATAAAGAACTTGTCGAATAAAAGAAAGTGCTGTGGGGTTAAAAAAAAAAAAGAGGCGAAGAAAAGTTTCGTCTTGAATATGTTGATGCACTTCATATAAAAGCCTCGACATCGCAAGTGCGTCGACCAAAGCGTTTCGTAGAATAACGTCGCTTTCAATGATGCGTTTCTTGCACGTAATCGCTTGCCAGTCGTTTTTGCCCGTTTATATTCTCTGCGGTTCAGTGATAAAGAGTACTTTAGCGAACGTCAAAAACATCCTGTCTTCAATTTTCATTTATACCTATATACTCAATCATAGGGAAAAAAAAATTTGTTTCATTTTTAATAATAAAAAAAATTAATTTAATTTTTTATTACAATTTTTATTATAATTGTCAATTTGGATTAGAAAATTGTAATTTGAATAATTTCAGGTTTATATATATATAATTTGAGAAAGATGAAAGGAAATTGTATGTAACAAGGGACGATAATTTAACTTGGATTTATTTTGCTTATTGCAGGTGC
This sequence comes from Leptopilina boulardi, assembly GCF_019393585.1. Lineage (NCBI taxonomy): Eukaryota > Metazoa > Arthropoda > Insecta > Hymenoptera > Figitidae > Leptopilina > Leptopilina boulardi. The sequence continues at coordinate 2,657,518 of NW_026137874.1, read as the reverse complement.
AAAAAAGCAGCAGAGGCGTTGCACGATGGATAGAATAACGAGGTGGTCTTGAATGGGCCATTTGCCAAAAACTTGTGAATTTACTACCAGACGTCGTTGTTGAAAAACGCAACATGGAGACACTTCAGGAAGATGGAAATTCCAGCATAATTTGCGTCTAGACCTAGATTCTGATCGGTCAGCATCGGATAAATATTCAAAAATGGGCAAGTGTTGCAGTAAGCGGCAGGAGCCTCAACCAATCGGTAGATATATATATATTTTTTTTTATCATAAATCAAAAATTTGTTTGTAACTAATTTTCTCGAATTTTATTCTCTTCTCAATTCTTTGTGCTTCTTCTTCTAATTTTTTTTGTCACTGAAATATTTTTTCATTTTCTTAATTTCTAATTTTATTTCATATATTGTTTCTTAATAATTATATTTGTCTCACGCTTTATTTTTTTTTCATTTTCTTTCCTTGTCACCATTTTTTGTTAACTTATCTCCATTTTTTTTTATTAATCAATTTTTTATTTTCACATTCAAATTCTGTTTCTAATTGTAAAATTTTCAAAAATAATTGAAATAAATTTAATTTTATTTCTAGTATTGCAAATGTACTATTTTCAATGATATAATCTATTATTTATAGTAATTTGTAATGTGATTGGAACATCTTCATTTAACAGAAAGCTAGATAATTAGATTTGCGAAAAATGAGGTCAATTGGTTCTTTAACCTTCGACACTCGCGTTAACTCAAAGTTAAAACTTTTTTATCAGATTAGTCAGCGTTTCGTAAATGATACTAGACAGATGCCGGAATAAAATTCACAGACTTTTAAAAGAGACTCTTCTTTTTTTAAACTTCAAAAGAAAAAACGAGTGTTTACTTATTTTGATGATTTTTTTTTTTAATACCAGAAAAGTAATTTTTTGATTATATGAGTATAATTTAAATTACTTATTTTTAAGTTAAAATATAGGAGAGATTTAATTTAATATGAATTTTTTTTTTTTTTTTATTTGTAAGAAAATTTTTTTCTAGGATACAAAAAAGCTGATACTGGGTTAAGTTCGAAGCACAGCAATGGAGGTTCTCTGGACCGATATACTGCCGATCCAAATCAAAGAGGAGTTCAGGCCAGGGCGGATATTATTCGCCCCAGGCCCACACCCTGTAAGCTTCAGATTCCACATCAACCCCGTAAATCAAGCTCGCCTGTCATAGTACCTGCATGTGTGTATTTTTATTTTGTTTGTTTATAATTTAATTTATGAGGTTGTACCAATATTTAAAATTTATTTACGTAAGCGATCATTTTTTATTTTTTTTATTATAATTTTTCATTCAAATTCAATACGCGAAAGAGGACCGTAAACAAAATAATGATTTTTAATTTCACTTCTGAATATACGGGAGGGGGATTTTCTATAAATTTCTTTTATATAATATAAAATGTCTCCATTTTCTGGCGACAAATTGAGGATAAACTTTATAGCGCGAAGTATATATATATATAAGAATTAAACTTATTTTGGCTTTCCTTAATGGAAGATCTGAACAATGAATTACCGCTTGTTTAAACTTCAAATTCAAAAGTTGCAAACAAAATGCGGAGTTTCTCTTCTCAAGATAGAAACTTGTACCGCGTGAATTCTCTGAGACACAAAACTTTATTCTGAATTAAACTAAATTGAAAGTTCGTATTTTAAACCACGAAAATAACAGAAGTGAGAACTCTCCCTAAGAAAAAAAAATTATCGAGCATGTCAAAGTAATTTTTTTTTAATTTTGAAAATTAAAATTTATTTTATTCATATGTAAAAAAAATGATTTTTAACTGTACTCATGTATCGCTAATTAATGTATATGTGATTAATTTAATTGTTTCGTTTAATTGTCACTAAGTTGCTTTAGAAAAAATAAATGTAAAAATTATGTTGCTAATTATAGAATAGTAATTTAGAAAATGAATAGCTTGTCCTTGCTTAGTATTTTTAATACTAATGCTATAAATAGATTGCTTTTATATGTTCATTTAATGTAATATAATCAAAATATATTGAAAAATTCTTTTTCTAATCAAAAATAGAAAAGGAAAAAAAATATACATTTTTCTCCGAGCTAAATAAATATTTATTCTATTTTAAAATAAAAATAAAAAATTTAATTATTTAATAATAATTGAGAAAATTATGTTTATTTAGCACATTCACAAAGAGCAAACAAAATTGTCGTTGCTCTTTATAATTATACGGCGAGAGAAAGCACCGATGTAAGTTTTGTCAAGGGTGATCGTATGGAGGTGCTAGATGATTCTGAACCCGATTGGTGGAAAGTTCTTCACCTCACGACTCTTCAAGAGGGTCTCATCCCCTGGAATTTTGTTGCAGTTGAACGTTCAGTAGAAAGCGAAGAGTACGAAACATTTTTTTCATTTTATTTTGGTTTTCTATTTTGTATAGTTATTAAAATATTTATTTAATTTTCAGTTGGTTCTTCGAAAATGTTTCGAGAAAAGAAGCTGGCAAATTACTTTTGGTTGATGAAAACCCTCGCGGTACTTTCCTAGTCAGACCCAGCGAACATAATCCAAGGGGTTATAGTTTATCAGTTAAAGATTGGGAGGAAGGAAGAGGTCATCATGTGAAACATTATAAAATCAAACCTTTGGATAATGGAGGATTTTTTATTGCCACCAATCAAACATTCCCCACGTTACCTGCACTCGTTATGGCTTATAGCAGTAAGTATTTTTTTGATTGAAAAAAAAAATTATTTTCATTAAAAAAGTGGGTAAAAAATTATTTTAATTTTTATAGAAAATGCCTTGGGTCTTTGCCACGTTCTTTCGAAACCGTGTCCAAAACCACAGCCCGATATGTGGGACTTGGGTCCAGAGTTGCGGGATAAATGGGAAATCAACCGAAACGAAATTCAATTGATTCGGAAGTTGGGTCATGGAAACTTTGGCGAAGTGTATTATGGAAAATGGAGAAATAAAATAGAAGTCGCTGTAAAGACATTAAGACCTGGTACAATGTCGACTGAAGCATTTCTTCAGGAAGCTGCGATCATGAAACAATTTAGGCATAGACATCTCGTTGCACTTTATGCCGTTTGTTCAAAGGAAGAACCAATTTACATTGTTCAGGAATATATGTGCAATGGCAGTTTGTTAGATTTTCTAAGGACAGGCGATGGTAAATATATGCAATTCGAAGATCTCATTTATATTGCCGCACAAGTTGCTTCTGGCATGGAACATCTCGAAAGCAAACAACTTATTCATAGGTTCGATTCAATTTATTATTTTATTTAGGTATTAATTATTTTATATGCATTTAATAATTATTAATTTATATTTACAGAGATTTAGCCGCTAGAAATGTATTAATAGGTGAGAAAAATAAGGCGAAAATCTGCGATTTTGGTCTCGCGAGAGTTATTGAAGACGATGAATATTGTCCAAAACAGGGAAGTCGATTTCCAGTGAAATGGACAGCACCTGAAGCTATTGTTTATGGACGATTTAGTATCAAGAGTGACGTCTGGTCCTATGGAATTCTATTAATGGAACTCTTTACCTACGGACAAGTTCCATATCCTGGTTAATAATTTATTTAAAAATACAATTTTCTTTTCAATTTTTTTAGATAAATTTTGTAAATTTTATGTAAAATAAAATATTTTAAATATATTTGTTATTTTAGGAATGCATGGTCGTGAAGTAATAGAACAAGTGGACAAGGGATATCGAATGCCGAAACCAGTGAATCATCCCCTTCCGGACAGTATCTATCGATTAATGTTACAATGTTGGGATGGAACACCGGAGAAACGACCCACGTTTGAATTTCTCAATCACTATTTCGAGTCGTTTAATGTCACAAGTGAAATTCCGTACCTCGAACCACCAACAGACTGATACACGGCCCACATGCAAAGTCACATGGTGCCGCATGGTCACTTTCATCCGGCGCACGTCAATTGTGCCATGGAGTTTTATGGTATTTATTGTTAAAAAATTGTCGCAAAAAAGAAAACACACACAAGCAACTCGCGTAACGTTGTTAATGGCGATAAAATAATTATAAATAATAAATAGTAGACGGGGTGAATAATAAAACTCCTCCGACATGGAAAAATTGTCGATTAAACATTTGCGTGAAGAATAGCACTAATTGCTGTTGCCAGAAATCAGAACTCTTTGTTAGTTTTTTTTCTATTTTTTTTTTTTTTTTTTTTTGACATAGAGTGTAATCGAAGAACGAATAACGTGCCATGAATTTTCTTTTTACTATTTAAATTTTTTCATTTTTGCTCTGATATAAAAATATTTTCCATTCGTTTTTTCTTTTTTTTAATATTTTTTTATTAGAGCAAAAATTGTGACGTCTTTTTAAAATAAGAGGAATGAATGTTATGAAAATTCTTACGGGGAGGGTGCGAAAAAAAGCTGTAGACTGACAAAAAGGAATGACTGAAAGTCGCGGAAATAAGGATGAATGTTCTTAAAAATGTTTAGAATAATTTGTTTTTAAATTAAAAAAAAAAAATTATTTTTCCGCGAATATCAGTGGTGCCAAGATTTTCTGTGAGAAGAGGCAAAAGTAAAATTTTTTGAATTTAATGAAAAGGTGCATTTCTTTTATATATTTTTTTTTTGAGGAAAATTTTAACTTTTAGAGAGTAGCATCGACAGAGTCGAAACTTAAACGTGAACAAATAAATGAACTAGTTACTGTATAACCGCAGGTTAGTCGGTTAGAAAACGGTTACAATTTATAAATATATATATATATATAAATAAATATAAATGTATATTTAAAAGGAAAAGAGACAAAGCTCGCATTACTTAACTCTTTTTGGAAATTCGAATTGCGTTTTCTGCACTTTTATTAAAAAAAAACAAATCCAATCGTACTTCATTTATTCTTTCTTTGTAATTTGGAACTTGTCTCCTATTTCCGAAATATTTTTTTCAAATTCTTAAATATTCTATATACTCGAGAAGTTTGATTTTTTTTTCTATACTTGTCTATTCGTACCGTTGGTTCCTTCAATGCTTTCGGGCGCAATACTAAATAATGTTTAAAGTAGAAAGAAAAATTTTTAAAAGGCTCTAGTTCCTAGAAAGTTGAAATATTTTCAAAGATAAATTTTTTCAAATTTTGATTGAATTCTACAAGTGGGGAAACTTTATTGTGTTAAAAAAAAATGAGTGAGCACGTTGTGACAAGTCGGTATACGAAGTAAGACTAGATATTGGTAGATTGAATGTAATTTATAATTTTCTGTTTATACATACGCATTTATGTATAATTTTTTGGTTTTTTTTTTGTATCTTTTACGTCAATCCTGCCATTTGTCCCTGCGCTAGATTATATTATATTTATGATTGTAGCGATTATGGCCAATATCGTTTTTTTTTTAGACGAAAGTAGAGAGCGAATCTTTAACTCTCAACTGCCTCCCTCACGAAGTACCTTTTAAATCTTTTCCTGTCTCTATTGAACAATTTTTCTTTTGAAACAATTGTTATCAGCAAAACAATTAGTCGAGACTTTCTATTTTTCTACTGGAAAATAAAAAATATAGAAAAACTAATTTGAAATTTGAAATTTTAGTTTATTTATTAAATAGATTAATAAATAAAAATTATATTGAAAATTAGTTTTTATTTTATATTCTAGAAAAAAAGTTCAGAGTCTCAAAACTTGTTGCAAGGGAGGAAGAATTGACAGGATGCGGATATTTGTTCCTTAACTATAACAAAAAAAAAAAAAGAAAAATATATATTTTAGAAGAAAAGTTGAACTTTTGGGGTAGTTGAGAGTTAAATTATAAATTTGTCATGAGGTCGAAAAAGTTACTAATAACTAGATAAGTATGTGAGTGCGAGCATGTTGAAAGAAAAATAAATTTTCTTTTTCTCTGACGATAATGATTGAGAGACAAAATTGAACATTAACTTAAGTCATCGATGTTAATCGTACAAAATACCTTGGAAAATTGTACATTTTTTACTGGATACAATAACAGCATTAAATTAGGTAGGCACTAGGCATGGATCTTGCGAATCGGGTAACTTCTTTTTTACTCGTGTGAAAAATAAAATTACATTCTTGTCAAATTCTATCTACATTTCTGGAAATATTTCAGTGACTAAATTTGAAAAAAAAAACATAAGATTTTTAATGTAAATATTTTAAAAACAATTTTCTTGATAGATTTAATTTAGCAAAAATGTTTTTTCAACAAAATAATTCATTTTAGAAATAAATTTTTTTAATTCATTTCAATTTTAATATTTAATTTTGAGATGTGAATTTAAAATATTCCAGAAATACAATAGAGAATATTTCTCAATACATTTATCGAAAAAAAAAATATAAATTGAAAAAGTTTATAGCAAGTGAAAAAAAATATTTTTTAATCTCTGTTATAAAAAGTTAGAAACAATAAAGTTTCAGTTTCTTTATAATAAAAAGCAATTAAGCTTTTATTTATATAAAATTTATAAATTTTAAAGATTTGAAAAAAAATAATGACATTGGGGGAAGAGCGCGAATCGAAGTTTCTCGTAATCGTATCTCTATACAACAAGTTTATAGATTGATATTGATTTTCTACGAGTGTGACGATCCATTATTGTAGAGCACATTATTATTATAATAATTATTATTATTACCGCTAATATTTATCGAAAAGGCAAAACAGTTACGCAGCAAGCGTGCCGAATTAATAGAGTAGTCGCATCTACGTCCAATACGATTTTTCTATGAGCGTTTTATACCGACCAAAATGTTGCTGTGTTATTCGACTAAAATTCAGATTTTAGTATTGCTGTAGATTTTAGGATTAAAAAAAAAAATAATACTAACCTGTTTAATGACTGAATTTTAAGACAGTGATGAGAAAATAATGGTGCGATTGATAAACGTTTTCGGTAAATTCAAAGATATTTAAAAATACAAAAGCAGATAATTTCCAATTTTAGATTTTTAATACAATTAGCAATTTTTCGTTAAAAATGAAAATTAAAAATATTAGACATTGAAAATCATTAAGTCTGAATCCATGTGTTAACATGACTTGAAATTGACTGAAAAAAATGCTCTCTTTAAAAAGAAAAAAAAGAAGAAATACTCTGTAAACGTTTACAGAAAACGACGGTTAAAAATTTATTTATTTTTATTTTGCATTTACGAGACAATTTTGTCTATTAAAAACATAATTGTAACGAAAATTTTCTCATTATGTCTTACATTAATTTTATTTCTTTTTTTTTTATATAGAATTTTATTTTAGAAAAAAAAAATTAAACTTTTATCAAACTTGTATAAACTTTTGTAAATCTTATATATATACTTTAAAAATGTTTGCGTTGCATTCCACGTTTGAAATTTTTGTAGAGTTCCCTCCTTCCATTCAATGCAGGATCTCATTATAAAAATTGTACATACGTGGATTATTTTATAAGGAAGAATCCCTTTTCATATCCGTCGATATTGTAAAAAAAAAAAAATATCCAGTGTTTTTTATCGCCCTCCACAAAAGAAATGTGGATAAAGAAAGATGATTTTTTGTTTTTTTTTACAAATAATTTTCTCTGAGTTGTACAGTCTTATTATGATTATAATTGATTTATATTAAATTCAATTACGATGAAAAGTTTCAATCGACAAAAGTAATGTTGTTAAATATTTTTATATATACAATCACCTATATGTTGAAATCAATCCTGAGAGTGATTTTTGAAAAAAAAGAATGTTCACATCTACAAATCAGACTTTACGAACTATTTTTTGTAAATCGATTGTAATTTTTCATCAATATTTTGAATTTAACAAGACAAAAAAAAATTAAAAAAATTCTAAAAATCAGAGTAGAAAATCTTAATGGCAATATGTATTTAAATACTTTTGCCGCTATTAAGAATAATTAGGAAATTCTACAAACTACAAGCGCAGTACTTAAGATTGAAAAAAATATGAATACACTTGATTTGAAAAAATAAAATGAAAAGAAAAAAAAAACTTAGAGAATTAGATCCACAGGTGTGACAAATTGATGGCCTTGCTGCAAGAGAACTTTTCGAATAATCTGTGATATAGCGACAGACCTCGAGGCCATCGCATGAAAAAACAATATAGAGGGATATTTTTTATGAGTTCGATCTTTCATTTAAAAAAAAAAGACTTTTCCCTCAATTAATATACACATCTTATTCAAATCAAGATCGATATACTGTCGTCATTGTTTACGTACCAAAGCTTATTATCTTTAAGTAATTTAACGATTACTTTGTATTATTATTATTATTAATTATTATTATTCTAAGCCTATACAGATAAATATATTATGTATGACACTAATGTCTTTTTGATTTTTATCCCGATTTTTTATTTAATTTTTTTCAAATAGAAACTAAAATTTGTTTAAAAGAATTTAATAAAAAATTAAAAATTGCAGTGTTTTTAAAATAAAAACGTTTTTTTTTAATTGAAATAGTAAATTTTTTTTGGAAATATACGTAGGATCAAAAATATTTGTAACAATAGATTTTTCAATATTGATGTAAATGTATTATCAATTATTTACAATTATTTTATAATTATTTTCAATAATCTTAAATATTTTTTGTTTTTTTTAATATTTTTAATTATTCTAAAATATTCATATATATATTTAATTTTGCATTATCTGTCAATCATTCTCAGATATTTTAAATAAAAAAATTGTATTATGCATGTTTTCAAAGTTTAATGTTTAATGTTTTTGAAACATTAACATTTATAATAGTTGAAAATATTTTTTAATATTTCTGAACTGAATATTCGACGAGCTGTTTATTTAAATAACTGATTCTTTCTGAAAATCAGTAATTTTTACTGAACATGGAAATTATTTTTTAATGTTTTGAAATTATTTCCAATAATGATGCTTTGAAATATTTTTGGACATTTTTTAAAAATTTTTCGAATATTGTTTGAATATTTTTTTTTATAAGTTTTGAAGTATTTCTTTTTTCAATTGAGATATTACTTTTGATTTTCAATTTTAGAGAATAATAGAACTTTTTTTTGAAAATTTTTACAGACGATTGTTTAGTGATAGTTTATTTTTTCAGATCCTTAAGCGGGGGTTTAATTCGTAGATTCCAAAAAGTAGAATTTATTTCACATTGTATTGAAAAACTCAAAAACCATTTTTATTTTTTAAAATCTATGAATTAACCACCTTGTAAAAAAAGAAACTATCTACAAATACCTTACAGATTTCTTAACATTCCTTATATTCACACTTTTTATACATATATTCGTCATATACACCATATCTTTTATATTTAATTAGGACAAAAATATTTAAACCATATTATAATTAATGAATAAAAATAAATTTTGATATTCCAAAAGAAGGAATTGATTTGAATTAAAATGAAGAGTTTTTAGAAGTACAATTTATCAATTTTTATTTCGAATCTTCGAAATTCTATCAAAATGTTTTCTGACAATTTGAATTTAAAAAAAAATCCTTTAACATCAATTCTCGGTATTTATAAAGAAGTTTGAAATATAATTGTCCTATTTAGAATTAAAAACTGATAATTGAAAGAAACAAAGTGAAGATAATGAAGTTTCAAAAGCAATAATTGGATAATTGACCTTAGAAACTTTATTCTCAGGAGCGAGTATTTCTTACTATACAAAATCTAGACAAGTCTTTATTATTACACTAGACACAATGAAATTGAAACAATTATTTTAAACGAATATGACAGAATTTTTTTTTTCACCCAAAAATTGGTACTGTATCTCTAATTTTTTCTTTGCGTATAAGAAATTCGATATCAAACTATTCTATAATCCAATAAAAATTGGAAAAAATATCTCAAATGTGACTTCTTTAGTTTTATTTATATTATTAAAAATAATTTAGGTACCAAATCAGTATGATTTATAAACGCGCGCGATATTTTTTTTTTTTTTGAAAAATAGATCAAGACGGATACGTTACGGAATAAGAAAAAAAAATATATTTATAATAACGTAACGTTTAAAAAAAAAAGGAAAAATTGTTGCTTAAATGTACATCATTTCTGCCATATGTGACATTTTCTTTGGAATATGAACAAACTCCTCGAAATAGCTGGCAAGTTCATCGATGGTAACGTCACAAGGCGGGGGAGATATTCTCGCTTGAACCGAGCATGTATTTGTTGTACTCGAGGATTGACCAACGGAATTTTGGACTTCCGTTTGTCCAGTTGAACCACCACCACCTGGACCAGGTCCTCGTTTTAAACTTGGCATTGTATTACTACGAGCTCGTTGAAAACTACTTGCTTGATAATTTTCAGGGATACTTGTGTCATCTTTCACTAATTGTTTTGCATCGTGTGTAATTTTAAGCGCTTTAAAATCCTTTGTGACTGAACCATGACCAAAGGTTTTATAATTTCTATTTGGAATACTGAGTCTACATGTTTCTTGAAGCAAATTATTCGCTTGATTATCATTCAGACAATTATTTGAGCTCGTGCCATTTAATGTGAGAATTGCCTCTCTAATGATATTATAATTTTTTTTCGGTTTATCAAGTACTCTTTCACTTTTCGAGGGTTTAAAATTCGTTGTACTCTTTATACCGCGTGGACTTACAATTGACGGTGTCGGCCTATTTGGCATTGATTTCCGTCGAAATAAATAACTGTTATCAGTTGCCGTACCCTTCACTGTTATGCGAAATGGATTCGTTGATTTTACATTAGCCATCGTGTTATTGCTGCAAAAAAAAAGAGTCAAATTAATCACAAATTCAATTTTTTTTTAATAACTAAATTATGTATTCTTTTCAAAAAAAATTTTATCATGCAAATAATAAAAGGTTTGTCAAAATAAAAATTAGAAAAGAAATATTATAAAAATGGCAATTTAAGCTGCAAGAAAATCAAATGTCCTGTCAACTGTCGTTAACCTTGATCACCTTGACCTTAAAAAGCCTCCATGGATACCATTCGGCAAATAAACTTAAATATTAATGTACAATACAAGATTTCTTATTTTAACAGTGTAAAATCAATATTTCTGCCAAAGAAAACATTATAAAACGAATTATTAAAATATAAATGTAATTTTGAAATTTACTACTACAAATAAAGTAAATAAATAATAGGAACTATATAATAAATATTAAATAACTAAAAATTAAAGATTTTATTTCTGAATATGATGACTCATCGCCAAATATTGTTTCGCAACGTTAGACAGTCTTTTCGATAAATTCCCCAATAAAGAAATTTTTATTTTTATAAAAATTCAATCTGAAGGCCTTTTAAACCATCAAAGGTCATATATGAAACAAAAGGTGAAGGGATACTTATGAAGGTTACACACAGTAAAATATAAATATCTTTTTGTTTGTTTCTTTTTCGACAACAAAAATAAAAAAAACTGTGAACGTCCTCGAATGTTTTATTTTTCATTTTGTTCGTTAATCAAAGCAATTAATATAAACAAAAGTAAAATAGAAAAAAGTTGAATTGTAAAATATGACAAAGGGACCCCAAAAAAAAATAAAACTTACTGAGTACAAGACAATGAGATTCGATCAATTTCGAGTTTTTCTAAACTCGCCGGCAGTACTTCGTCTGTCATGGTTGTAGCATTTCCTGAATTCTGCTTCATTTCCTGAGACGACATAGCATCATGAAGGATTTGTGTTGACAAACATTAAAGTGACAGTTGACTCAAAAGAAAATTCGAGAATCCATGCAAATCAGTGATAAACGATAGGTTAGGATGACGACACTAAAGTTCGAAACGCAAAACGACGTAGCTCGTTGTTATTATCACGATATTCACCAAATTGAAACAATTTTAGCACTTGAATTGTGCACCATTTATCCCAAACTTGCATCTGTTATTAACAAGGGATTGCCCCTGTTTGTTTCAAAGGAATTAATTAATTTTTCGACTTGGATAAATAGCACGTAAATATAAACAGAACACTGCGCGCAACTGCCATTTTCTTTTAATAACTTTGAAAGCGGAAATGACAAAGCGTCGCATTGCAAACAGCAGCGCCCTCAATATTATAGCGGGAAAAATTTAAAAATATAAAAAAAATATAAAATTATAAATAAATCTCTCAAAATTAGGAAAATATTAGTTGAAAAAAAGAGAATATTAAATTTAAAAATAAGAAACACTTTTCTTTAAATTTGTATTAATTAAAAAGATTATATTCTTTAAATTTGTTTTTATTGGCGCCTGATTGTTGGCAACACAATTTCTGCTTTGTAATTCAATTGTCATGTTTTAGGGTTTTTTTTTTAAATCAAATCCTTTGAAATTGATTGAGAAACTATAGATGAAAATGTAATATTTGTGACAAACTTTAAACATGTTTATTTTATCCTTGTGCTGTCAAAATGTCGAGGAAAATCAAATTTATGTAGACATTTATAGCTCATAATTTTATTTTAAAATATAGGTTGACACTTTGTACAAAATAAGGAACTAATTTTGGTGACAGGAACATTATTTTATGAAACATTATCACAAAATGTAATGTAATATTTATTATAAAAAAAATAATAAAATATAGATATAAATATTTTTAAAAAAAATTATTTTTCTTTTAATTTATTTATTAATTTTTTTAATAAAAAGTAAATTAGTTATTTTTATTAATAAAAAATTATTTTTAAAAAAATATTAATAAAAAATATTAAAAAAAGAAATAATAAAGAAAATTTCAAAAAATTGCATAATTTATTCAGCATTAATAAATAAATAATTTTAAACGAGAGATTTTTGTCTCATTAGTTTATTGTCGACAGACTTTGAATCTCGTTTCCTGTGTGTAGAATTCGTGATATGTGCATGTTTCCGTTTATAAAAAATTTTTTTTTTCTTAGTGAAGAAGTTGGAATGTCATGAGAATGCAACATAAATCTGCGTATTATGGACCAATGATGCTGTATACATAAGTCGACCTGAAAATAGGGAGGATTATCCTGCGGTTAATTTAAAACTGGTTCCCTTCCGCATAAGTAACATTTATAATACTCACACATGGAATTTTATCTTTTATAAACGAATGAATTAGCATTCACAAAGATTCGTGAACTGACGTATTTATAATTTGCTATTTATGTTACTTTCACTATATAGATTCTAAAATGCTTTATTTTAGTGAGAAAGGCAAAATATTTTGCGAATTCCATTCATTTTGCATTAATAAATATTACGTATATTTTAATAATGTGCAAAAATAATATTTTTTTATCTCAAATGATATATTTATCTCATTTTTATATATTTGTTATATTTTATTTTTTTTTTCTAATTTTTTTTTTTATCTTTAACTTTAATTATTTATTTTTAAATAATTATTTAATTTAATTATTACTTTAATTATCAAATTTTTACTTTTTTTCAAAATAAAATTTATTTCTTTGAAGTGAAATTATTGCACAATTGTAAATATAAAAATTATCCGCAATTATTTAAATTGCAAAATTTTTGTTGGAATTTGAAAATTTTTGTAAATTGTCAGAAAAAAAGTGGAAATATAAACGAAAAAGGAAAATAATTAAATGAATCTTGCGAGCTCCTCCACGTTTCTGAAATCCATCACTTCCGTTTTGAGATCCTCGCGTTGGATTTCCAGGAAAGTCACGCAATCTTACTTTTGGTATATATAATAATAATAATAATAATAATAATACTGCACGTTGCCAACGTATCGAGCCAAATTTTCTGTCACGCTATGTCGTCCAATCTCATAACTCCACCCACTCAAAATTATGAATTTCAAAAATGAATCTGTTGAACAATTCAGTGAGATTATTTACTTTTTTTCTTCTTAATATCTTTATTATTTCTATAAATCTATTATAATTTTTCTTCTTCTATTAAAAAAAAAAAAATAATTTATCAAAAATGTTAGGTACATTTTTTTTTTTTTTGAACTATTACTGGTATTAAAATTTGGAATTTTTTATATTTGAAGATAAATAGTTATTTCGTGTTTAGTTCTCGTTAATTCATGAGTTGAATGACATAAAACACACGACTCACGAATAGAACCAGATCCACAGATTTGCTGTATCTATAAATTTGGATCTCGTAAATCGAGTCTTTGATATCGTGTGTCTTTACGATCGACTATTAAAACACACAAATTTTCTGATGTAGGTTACAAAACCAAGAATAGTTGTCAAAAAAAAAAAAAAAATTATAAAAAAATAAAATAAATATTTATTTTCTTCTATTTTCTTTATTTTTTTTTATTTTATAAATATTGCAATAATATATAGAAGGGATTATTATTGTCAATTATTTTAAAAAAATATTTTTTTCAATTATTCATATATATTTATTTTTATATTAATTGACAATTGATGAAACAATAATGATATTGCTATAAATAAAAGAAAATTCAAAATATACAATGTTTTATATACATATATATATGTAAAGCTCGTTTAAGTGTTAAATCATTATCTTGAATCGACGCCAAAGAACAACATGAAGCATCTGCTCGGTTCTCTTTTGTTTTTTTTTGTAATTTTTTTTCTTTTAAAGACGTTTTGTCTACAATGAACATTTCGCGACCTGAAGTACATACATTGAATGTTTGAAGTCGAAGCTTGTAGGGACTGTAGATTTATTTGAGAGCCTGCCATGTCCCGCAATTACTGTCAGTATGTAGAGATACCTGATATGCAAAAGGGTATATTTTAGTAACAGATTTGTATATATAAATATTCACATAAATTAAATTTTATTCTAATTTTTTTATAAAAAAAAATTTTTTTTTAATTTCAATTTAAAAATCGTAATATTGTTATTATTTTTTATTTATTTAAATTAAAAAGTGAAAAATAAATTGTCGACAATCGTTGCGTACTTTGATATGTCAAGCTTTGATCATAATTTCATATGCGTTGAATTTCTTTTTTTTTTTTTTGTCACATTTATTTTGACTCCGCAGCTCGCGCTTTGAATATTGCCAACGGATATATTACAGTATGCGGCAACAAAAATAACTGTGAAAGCATCGGTCCTAAGGGCCAAAACACTCTATATAAGAGAATCAGAATCGAGGGAGAAAATTTTCTTAGGATGGCGCATATATAGAAGATGCGATTAACGGCTGACAGAATGCATCTGACGAGTTTAAATCGTCGCTGACAGCCAAGGCTTCAACCTCTGATGAATGGCTCGCAGGGTGGCTTCAACGCTACATTATATATGTTATAAAATTATATTTATATAAAAAATAGAATAAAAAAATATATTTTTTATTACTAAATTATATAATTTTATTCAATATTTTTAAAATATTATCAGAATTTGTTGAATATTATTAAAAAAATATATTAGTTTCTCTGTTTCAATATTATATATACGTATTGTAAGTAGTAAAAGTCGTGTGTGGTCAGACAGTGAAAAAATATACGTGTCTTGGCAATTTTATTTTTATATAAAATTGAATAGAGAAATAAACGTAAATAATTTAGAAATAATTTTAAAGCAAAAACAATTTTGATAATGACATATGTATTACTAATATTATATATGAAAAGGAAAACAGCCAAATATAATATTTGCATTGCCAATCATATGTCAAGAGCTTAAACTAGGATTGCATTTTACGCTTCGTTTACAATTGTCGTCACTTGTTAATGACAGTGCGTTAAAGAGGCCTTCCAACTAACCGTGAAACTATTCATATATATATAAGGGCTATAAAAAATATATTTAAAAAGAAAATAAAATAGAAAAAATAAAATAAAACAAAAATTATAAAATAAAATTAAAAAATACTAAAAAAATATGTAAATTAAAAAATATTAAATTAAATTAAATACCTAAATTAATAAATAATTAACAAATAATAAAAAAAATAGTTACCATTGTAAAATAATAAAATAAAATTGGAACAAAAAAATTTTTTTTTGTGAA
Organism: Leptopilina boulardi; assembly: GCF_019393585.1. Lineage (NCBI taxonomy): Eukaryota > Metazoa > Arthropoda > Insecta > Hymenoptera > Figitidae > Leptopilina > Leptopilina boulardi. The sequence goes on along the minus strand of NW_026137874.1, from coordinate 2,641,548 downwards.
ATGATGTAATTTATAAGGATTTGCATCTCTCTCTCTCTCTCTCTCTCTCTCTCTCTCTCTCTCTCTCTCTCTCTCTCTCTCTCTCTCTCTCTCAAGCGATTATAAAGAGAATGAGTCTTGGTTTGGTTGTTGTTAAGAGATGTGTTTCAGAGAGCGAGGCAAATATTATATAGGCGAGGGTGGTGAAGAGACGACGACGATGACTACTAGCGAAACGAAAATATACCTCAAAGTCGAGGGAATGGGCTGTTAATCCTCGCGAGAAATGTTTTAGTCAATCCCGCGAGGAATAAGCAACGCTTGGGTGACAACCGAGCATTTCCTTTCATCAACGGAAGAGATGTGTGCTTATGGTGAAAGCACAAATTCTCACAAAAAATGCCGATCATAAAACTTTATTATTAATTAAAATTATCTCATTCAGAAAAAAAGAAAAAAATATATTTCTATTATTTTTATTATTAAAATTAAAATAAAAAAAAAAATTCCAAAAGAAGAATATTTATTAATAAATAAATTTTTTTATATAAAGTAGAAAAATTAAATTAACATTTTCTTACCTTTTTCTTTTTTTGTTTTGCAAATTTTTAATGACTGACAACATTTAGAGTCATTCAGTTGGTGTGGGAGGATCGGCCTGTTCCCCTTTGCTGGCGAACTCCATTGCAGCGGCAGCAAAGCGGAAAAAGACACACCCTCAACCAACACTCGTGACAGCATTTTCATCCCATTCAGTGTCTCGGTGAATTTTAGTACTTACCCCACTTTCACGCTACTCTTACTCCTCTCCACTATTATATTCTGAAAAAAAGGAGAACATAAACTTTTATTTCAATGTAATTTTTTTTTTGCACTTTAAAAAAAATTGCCTTCAAAAATATTTCTGTTTTCAATTAAAAAAAAAAAAAAAAAATGCAAAAAAGATTTGTTTCTTGAATAAAAAATGTCACAATTTTTTATTGAGAAAAAAATAAATTACATTCAGATTTTAAAACGAGCAAAAATTAAGTTTTAAGAAAAATTATTTTTTCTAACACACGCATCGAAAGTACATCATTTTTTTACCGCGGGTGAAAAGTTGTACTTCCTCCGAAGTGTTATTAATAATTTCATTAAAAAAATTATTATTTGTGTTCTATATCTTAAAATTATCCGTAATATTGTAAATTTTTAATTTTTAAAAATACATTTACATTTCTCTATAAATAAATTCGTTTTTTTCAAAAATTCGTCAAAAAAAAACAGTTGTCACTTAAAAAAAAAAAGAAAAAATAAAATTAAGTATTTGATAATTGGATTCACACTTGGTTTTCGGAAAATTTGGCACGCCTTGGAGAAATTTTGCACGTGTACAACATCCTATTTACAATTTTCCAAGGCTCATAAATATTTCAACAAAATAAATAAATTCTACATTTACAAAATAAATAAATAAATAAAAAAAGCTAAATATTTGTTTCAATTTTATATGTTTCAAAAAAAAATTCACTTGTGCAAAATAAAATTGTTAACAAAATTTTTCGTAGAAAATTAATTTTTTGATATGTAAACATATTTTTATTTGATTGAAATAAATTATTATAATTGAAATAAATTATAGATTTATGAAAACTGTTCTCTCTGTATGAAACTTGGGAAATTAAGCGAAAATTGAATTTTAATGATGTGGATATTACAGCACTTTCTTCATATATATACGTATATTTGGTGCATAATTAAGTTATGAGCGGAGGTTTCAGCTTAAATTTAACGATTATTTCGACGATGCTGAACGTTTCCGCGACACCATGCGTCGGTTGTCCATACGTTTACTTCTTGGGGTCTATATGAAAATGGCTAAGATCCAGCAAATGTTGGCTATATTAAGAACAAAGTTATGTAACTTTCAGTCATATCGTACTTTATATTTCAGCTTTTAATATATAAATCATGGTTATATACATCAAAAATTTTATTCGCCTCAACTTTCCTATTTTGTGCAAAAAGAAAAAAAAAAAAAAAAATTATTATATGCTTTCTAAGACAGAAGAAAAAATAAATTTACATCCTGAAGATAATAATATTATAAAAAAAATCTGAAAATTCAAATGGATTAATTCACCCAAAGTCTATTTGTAGAAAAAGTTAGAAATTATTTGCAAAAAAATTTATTTACAAATTAATTGCATAATTTTTATGTAAATTTTTTCAAATTTCAATATTTCTATACATATATATATATATATATATATATATATATATATATATATATATATATATATATTGGTATTTTAATTGAGCTGTAAAACTATTATTTTGACAAGTTTTTGGCAAAATTCCATAAAATTTAGAAAATATAAATTTCTTCATATAAATAACAGTAATTTAATTTCCTTTTAATTTTCAATATTTTCATAAAAAAAATCATTAGTTACTATTTTCATTTTAAAGAAATTCTATATTTTTTTTTTTGAAGAATTTTTATTTTTCAAATTAGCAATTGACAAAATTAATTTTAATACAAATTTTTAGTTAATTTTTGTTTTGATAAAAAATTTAATGAAAGTAAAAAATTTCTCATGAAGGAAGGGGGGGGGGGGATAAATATGAGAAATATACATATATATATAAAAAAAGGAAACCTTAGAGGTAAAAGCACATTTATATACCACATGAGTTTGAAATCGGCTTTCATCGTGCGAGCTGTATTTTAGTCGGGCAATTCTCTTGGTGGCAAACGTCTGTCCAAACAATTAGCGCCAGCACATGAAACCTTTGTGATTCACACAAATGGGAGAGTTTACGTTCGCCACGAATGCTTTTCGTTTGCAAATAATCTACATATTACGTTTATATATGTGTTTAGGTAGAAAATGAGAAAAAATTTTTTTTTTTTCATTTTCAAACGATTTCAAAGAACACTCTCTCTCTATATTTACTAATAATCTTACTAAATTTTACTACATTTTTTTTGCAGAAAAAAATTAATTAAAAATTCCCACAAAATTGTAAAATAAAATAAAAATTTTATAATTTTGCGAAAAAAATTAATAGTTATTCATTAATAATAATAATTATTAATATAAATAATATAATATATTACATATAATAATAGTAATAATAATAAATTATAAATTAAATTTCTTATGTCAATTTTTTTCTTTTTTCTATTATAAAAATAAAAATATGTGAAAATTTTTTTTGAAAATTTGAGTCATTTTATATAATGGTATGTAAATTTTTCTTTTTTTCTCAACAAAATGGAATAAATTTAATTTTTATGTAATATATGAAACTCGATTTCCAAAGAGATGAGGGGGGACATGATTGATCAAGATTTCACCCAGATGTTATATATATATATATATATATATATATATATATATTCAATAAACGATATTCGTTGGTTATTATTAGTATAAAAGTGTCCATGAAAAATGGACTTTACAGCTGTTACGAGAAAGGTGACGACTCTTATATTTAAGACTGCGAGTCTTACCAAACTTTTTTATAGCACTTAAAAATAACTTTCCTGTGCATCACTTCCCTTGGTTCTATTTGTATTAAAAAAAATAAAAAAAAAAAAAAATATCAACGTCTATTGGAAAAATTTCAAAAGTACTATAGAACACACTTTTGTATATCTTTCTTTTTTTATTTCGTGACCCGATTTTTTTTTCAATTAAAGCTTTTAAACCACCCACGAGTTGGGAATAAAAAATTACTATAATTTATTATTATTAAAGTTCTTTTTTATTAAATAATTTAATAAAAAAGAATTCCATTTACTAGAATTTTATTATTATATTATTATTATCGTTATTATTATTATTATTATTATTACTATTATTATAAAAAAAATGATTACTATAATATATTATAGAAATTTTATTAATATTATAAATAAAATTCTACAAATATTTAAAATAAATTTTCTAAATAAAAATAAAAAATTTTTTTGAAAGAAATGAAAAAAATAGAATTATTTTTTTTTTGAAAATGTCGGTTAAACTATTCCAAGGGCTAAAAATGATAATTGTGCGCTCATTGGCTTTCTATAGGAGAGAGAAAATGATTGTTTATTCTTTCACAAACCGAACGCGTCTGGATCTTCTGGCGAACGGTTTGTTTAAGTTGGCGCGGCTCAACGTTGGTGTTCAAGAAAATTGCAAATGGCCCTGTCCTGAGTTCATGATTCGTTGAATTGCAGGTCACTCTACTTTACTCCGTTTAGAAAATAGAAGAATTCAAAGTCATTAAGAATAACTTTCCTCCTCACTTTCGCGCAATTTTCAAAATAAAAAAAAACAAATAAATAACGCATTTTTTTCACAAAAAAAAAAAAAAGAAAGAAACAAGTCTCGTAATTTTCAAAATTGAGTTAACAAAAATAATAACATAATTAACAAATTATTAAATTGTAATTTCATTTGCTTTTTGTAAAACTAAATTTAAAAAATATAAAAATTTAATTTATTATAGCTGAGACAAAAATTTCTTTTTATTTTAATTAAAAAAATCTTATTTGATGCAAAATAAATTTTTTTCATCTGAAATAAATGTAAGTGAAAATTTTCTCTGGATATGTAAAAAATAGTTCACGCGAATCTAGAATTCCGCGATATATGTAGAGGAAGCGCGAAAAATGTAGTTCAACCGCGGAGAATTTCAAGCAATGAAATGTAAATGTTTGGACAAAGAGTTTGTTTATATTCGTTTCAATAACGATAATATATGAAATTAGAATGATTTCAAAGATTTTTCAAAAGTTTCGAGAGAGAGAAAAAAAAATCTTATTATAAGTAAAAGAAATGTTACGTACCAAAAAAAGTAATCTCACATGAATAGGAAATTTTTCTTCTAAAGTACTTTTAATTTTTCCTTATAAAAAATTTAATAATAATAATTTAATAATTTAATTTTATATATGTAACAATTATGCAATGATTGTATATATATATATATATATATATATATATATATATATATATATAATTTTTAACAGAAGTGGCTTACCAGAAAAAATATATAATTAATTACAATAATGAATCATAAAATGATATTCGCGGAAAATGAGATTTGCATTCGTGGAATTCTGCAAATAGGGGTAAAATTTTGACGTCATCTCGTCATTAGTCCAGTCACAACAGCCATAACGGATAAATTTATCCGGAGGTCGTCAACCGGCCCTTTAGAATCATAAATTCACAGCCGGTGTATATGCTATTAGTGCAGAATATTAAGGGAGAGCAAAAATATAGGCAAAAAAAAAAATGAATAAAAAAAATTTCTATATGACCAAGAGTGATTCTGTATGATGAATATTACCTAAAAATCATTTTTGAAATAGGAAAAAAAATTTATCTGATTCAAATAATCTGTTACTTTATTATCAAATAAATATTGCCCTGAATCAAATAATTTTTATTTAAACTGTTACCCATATAATTTTTGTAGATTTTAAACAGAAATAATTATCATTTTATTAAATAACAATTATTTGATATAAATATTTATTTGTTAATAGTTAAGTATAACGGATTATTTGAAATAATTTTTTTTTCATTGTACCTTTTTAGAACTAACGTTCCGCAAATATATATATGTATAATGGGAGGAAAATTAATGCGCAATGTAAATCCCCTGATGCTTCTGATGCTGGGTTTTGTTATGTGCGCGCTCTTTTCAAAAGAGAGAATAAGAATAATATTCGGTGTGTGGCGTTTGTAAAATTTATTTTATTTCCATTGCATATCCACCAACGCACACGCGACACACGACAAGTTGGCATGTTTACAATGCATGCTACATGCCCGAGGGTTTATTCTAAAGATTTCTATAACCGCAGAAGATTATTATAGAGTTAGAGAGACGTGTTTTGCCCGCGTGACCATAGTCTGTAACACGTTTTGTGATTTCACTTGAAAAATTGTCAGTCTCGCACTTCTCATCTAGACTCAAAAGTGAAAACACAGATAAAAGATGTGATTGATGATACCTTAGGCAAAATTCCACTCCGCGCAATGTTTCCTATTATATATGCCTATATATATTTATATAAATTCCAATTTTAAATTCACTTATAACAAATTTCGAAATTCCGTTTTTTATTTTCAATTTTTTCAAAAATATCTTCTTCTTCTTCCCTTGCAATTATCGAAAATTAATATTTTCCTCGAGAAAATTATTTGTGTCTCATATTAATACGAATAGAGATTTATTTTTTTTTTAATTCGAAAAAATAAGTTTTTTTTATTAAAAATATTTATTTAATATTTAATGTATTGAATAAATAAATTAAATATATTATATAATACATTAAATTATTAATATTAATATTGTATTAATTATATTAATATTAATTATTAAATGTATTACTAAAAAAAGAGAATTAATCAAAGAAAGTATTTCTTTTAAATAAAAAAAAATATTTCTTTGATCCTATGAATTCGTTGGATTAAAAAAAAATTTCTTTCATTCACAGAAATTGGTTTTCTCTGATTTCCGAGGAAGAAAATTTGTTAATTTTGTATAATTTTTATTAAACAATATTATTGTTAGCTTATATAGAAAATTAATGCATCAAATATAAATAACGAAACATGTAAATTAATATTAGTGTAAAAAAAAATTTTTTTGATTCAAATATTCAGTTGACTGATATCTAATGAATATTTACCAAATAATTTTTTATTTAGTAAGCAGTTTTTTAAATTTGTTTCTTAAATTAAAAAAAAAATTTTTTTCTTTTTTAAATTTAATTAGAATATAATTTATCAATAATTTTTATTTCCATTAAATAAACTGCATTGAAACCAGTAAATTTTTGTATTTCATGCAAAATTTAATTGAAATAATTAATTTAATAATTAATTTAATTCAATAATAATTATTTGACATAAATATTTATTTGCTAGTAAAGTAACGGATTATTTGAATCAATTTTTTTCAGTGCAATATAAATATTCTTAAGGAAATAATTTTTTTTTTAGTAGTACAGAATTATTAAAAATAGAAACAAAATTTCCAAACAAACACATATTTAGAAAGAAAAATCATGCTTATTTAAAAAAAATATATTTCACTAGATTTTTCACACTTAATTTTAGTAAATTTTTAATATAAAGCACACTCAATTTTTTCAAGTTTCTTTTTTTCATTTTCAAATATTTTTAAAACTATTATTACAAATCTAATTCTTCATTTGATTTTACAATAAAAATATAAAAAAAATTTTAATTACGATTTTTACTATTATTATTACTATTTTTATTATTATTATTACTATTTTTATAATTATTATTACTATTATTACTATTATTATTATTATTATTATTAATATTATTTTATATACTTCAAAGTGTTATTCAATAAATTTAAGAAACTTTCACTTGAAAAAAATAAAGAATTAATTAATGCGAAAAATTGATTAAAATGAAAAAAATAAAATAAAATTTTCTTACTTGAAATGTAGAAAGAAAAAATTTGGTCAGGTATCACGAAATATATACTCTTTTTTTTAGAAAGACATAGAGTGTATGTGAGAGAAAGAGAGAGAATCACTCCCTGAAGGGTTCTCGATAGAGGGGAGGGGTGTAAAAATCCAAGATAGTGCGAGGGAGGACATCCAAAACCTAACTGACTTCTGATTTCATTCAAGAAGGCGTCGGAGGACGTCGAGACGACTCATGCGCAAGCGCCCCCTTAAAAGTTTCTTAACTAAATCTACGAATGTGTTTCCCTGATTTATTTTGATTGCGATTGAATCAAAAATCTAAAAAGATATTAATAGAGTGATTTATAAAATCTGACCATATTCCAAAATTAAAAGGCATTTATAATAAAAAAAAAATTCTCACTGTTTGAAAATGTTGATGAATTTTAATATTTAGTGAAAATAACTTTATTATATTAATATTAATAATAAAACTAAAACTAAAACTAAAACTAAAACTAAAAATAATAATAATATAATAATATTAATAATAATAATAGTACCTAATAAGAATTAATTCTGACCTAATGAAGAGGCAAATTTTTTTTAATATTGTCTGACTGAAACTAACTTTCACTACTGACAGTAAATTACAATAATTGTGTCTGACTAAAAATTACTTTTGCCACTCATACAAAAATAAGAAAAATTTAATGGAGAGATAATTTTTTATTATGTGTCTGACTAAAACTGCCATTTACTACTAATTCTAAAGCAAAACTTGTCTGGCGGTAACTGACATTAAGAATACCTTATACCAGAATTGTCTGACTAAAATTTACTTCGACTACTAATAGAAAAATTACAAGAATTTAAAGTCTGACTAAAACAGACTTTTACTACTTATATTACAAAAATTAGAAAAAATTATGTTCCATCGAAACTTACTTTTACTACTAATTTTAAAATAATATTTACCGTTAATAAATAATAAATTAATATTAATAAAAAATATATTTATTATAAATAAAAAATTTCAGATAAATTTAGAGAAATAAAAAAAAGTACTAGAAGTATAAATAAAAAATATATATATATATATATATTTATAAAGTCACTGTGGAAAAAAAGATCAAAGTAAAAGATAAATTTATTTTTTTTTTCGAAAAAAAATCGTAAGACAACATTCCAGGTTTTAATTTATAAATGTTAGCGTAATATTTTTTGATATCACACACGCACACATATATATATATAAGTTTTTTTTTAATAATTGCCGTGTCACCGTGCAATGTAATATAGAAACGACAGATTTATGTTTTTCATAACGACTGGGCGCAACTTTAAGTTGGCGTTTTTCCAGGATTTCTATATAGCTCCTAAAGTAAATATTATTCCTGAATCGGATGGCCGATCCTTTCATATATGTATATATAAGGACTAAATAAATCAATTGCACCGGAACTTCCGGAAATTAGCTCTGAAATTTGATCACGTTAATTTAATTCCTGTTTTTTTGCTTTCTCTAAAAATGTTTACTCGGTAAAAATACTTCGTTTCAAATAAATGAAACAATTCTAGGACCAATTTTTTAAAAATTATATTTATAATTAGTACATTTATAACAATTATTATTTTATAATTTAGATTATATTTTATATTATTTTAATTATTATTGTTCTATTATTATTTATTTTATTATTTTATTTTATTATATTATTTTAAAATTTTATTTAATAAATTTAATTTACAATTTCCATAGAAAAAATTGTAAATTTAGAAAATCATTTTCTTTTTCTTCTTCTATTTTATGTTATGGAAATTCTTGTAACTATGGTATTTAGAATAGAAAATAACTTAATTTTAGCATACAAGGAAGATGTAAATATGCTTTTATAGAGAATAATGTTTCTGGAAGTCTGCGAACAATCAACGGTAAGAATTTACGATATTGGTCCATTAAACTATGCATATGAACGAAATGCGCCTGAGGAAGTATTGCTTCCGTTTTAAAATACTCAACAATATCGTTTATACACTAAACAATCACAATCGATTTTTGATTGACCTCATTTTTTGCATCGATTTTTTTCCAAATAGTCTTCTAAATATATATTTATTATTTTATTTTCATTTTCTTAAAAAGAAAAGTTCACAAAATATATATTATTCAGGTAAAAATTATCAATTTCTAGTATTTTTTTTCAGAGAAAAAAAATTATATGTTTTAGTTCAAGTTGTGTAAAAAAAATGGAATAAAATTTAGAAAAAATGTATATCTATATATTGAAAGACATGGATCTCTGATATATTTCAGATCTGAAAATATCTGAATTTGGATCTGAGAAGTTTCTTCGAGATAAAAATAGACACGGGGGAAGCATCCGACAGTCATAAATTACTGTCACCCACATAAAACAGTCCTATTCGCATTTATCAAGTGGATGCGTCGATCAATTTCATTGCAAAAATGAAAGGCTAAATTCAACCTGTTCATTAAATTTGAAATCTCATTTTTTTTCCTTCAAATTTCAATAATACAAAGTTGAAAAATGAATTTATTATTTACGATTCATATACTTAATATTTTCTTCTATATACTTATAGTATAATGTGAAAATTATATTGGAAAGAAATTTTTTTTTTTTTTTTTATTATAAACTTGATTTAATCTTTTTTTTTGGTTTTAGAATTTCTCGCACGTGCCATTCAGTTAAATATCAACTCTCTTTGAAATAACATCTGGTTGTGCTAAAAACTTGAGACAAGTGTTCACTGAGAAACCAAATTTTGATAGCTAAGCTATATGACATTATGAAGATTTCCACTGGAGGAAAGATAGAAAGAGAGACATTAATAGCTATGACAGAAGGACAAACAACATTTATTTATTTGTGTCAATCAATTTTCATAAATTATTTTCACAACTAATTAATAAACACTTTGCAAAATAATTTGCGAATTCAATTTTTTTAAATTACAAATTTTTTTTTCATTATATTAAAATCGACTAAAAAATAATTAATTTTTTTAACATATTAATAAAAATGTTATAAATAAATAAATAAAATATAAAAAACTAAAATTACAAATACAGTTTTGACATAGTTGATAATAATTATGATAATTTTGACGAATTCAGATAAAATTGACAATTAATCACAATTTGTCAACTAGTTCTATGTAATAATTATAATTCCAAAAATAAGTCTCGCATAATTTTTGTTTTTTTTTCTTTCATTTTGCTCGAGGGAAATTTGAAAAAGTAATTTGTTAAAAGTATCTTGGCAGTAAACTTGTCTCAAAAGTAGGTGGAGAAGTGTCTGTTTTCTTGTCATCGTTTAGACACTGTAAATTAGGATGTCTTATATATACAAAAATGACATTTTCAGATGTCAATTAAAAGGACATTTTTTATCTCATTAAATTATTTTTTAATTAACTAAATAATTAGTAATAGAATTAATTAACTACATACTCTCTAAATCTAAATTAGTAAAAATGTTCACTAATTTAAATTAGTGACTCACTTTTTCCTTTAGAATTAGTTAAATTTTACTAATTGTTAGTAAAAGTTACTAATAATTAGTAAAATTTAACTAATTCATAAGCAAAAAGTGAGTCACTAATTCAAATTAGTAAACATTTTTACTAATTCAAATTTAGAGAGTAATTAGTAATTGTAGTAATTAACTAATAAAATTAGTAATTAAATTAATTAACTAAATAACTAATTTAACATCATATAAATAATAAATATAAACAAATAATATAAATAATATATTGAAATAATTTTTTTCTATGTATGAAAAGGAAGAAATTAAAAATTATAAACTTGGGAAGGAATTTCGAAAATATAGTGAGTGGTAAATGGACTTATGTCCATAAGAAGAAAAAAGAAAAAAAAAAGAAGAAGAAGAAGAGGAAAGAGATATTTGAAAAGAGGGTGAGGGTGCCATGTTGGTGGATCACGTCGGATTACATTCGTAAGGTATAAAGGTCTGTGTTTCTATTTTCATCTCACGACGCTCCAAATTTAAACGACGTACGACGACGCCACCCGCCGTTTCAACCCTCCCCCCCTCCCACCCTTCGCACTCTCATCCCTTTGCCCCCACCCCTCATTTCAAAGAGGCATTTTCTTCATCGAGCTTGCAACTATGTATACCCGTTCATTAAGCAGGTCCTCATTTTACGAACTTAAACTCCAAGGCACTCATCTCTACGTTTATATACAGTATATATATAAGTATATGTGAAACAAGACGAAGAACAACGGATATGCGAATCGACTCACTCACTTCCGGGGCGACGCGAGTTTGCATCCCGCTTTTAATCGTTTGACCAACCGCGAAACAAGAGGTCGCTGAACTTCTTGACATTATTTTTTATTATTATTATTATTATTATTATTATTATACACTAATTCATTTTAATTATAGAATTCAAATCCTACGGGGATCGAACCCCCAACGCCTAATCAAAGATCTAATCTAAGAACGCTTTAACGACCACGGCTATCGAAACTATAATTCGCTTAATCAAAAAAATATTTTTTCTTTAAAATGAAATGATTAATTATTGTTATTATTATTTATTTATTATAGTATATTTATTTATTTTAGTTATTACTAATTTTGTTTATTATACTTTTCCTACGTTCTAAAAAAAAATTCTAATATTTTTTATTATAATTTTTCTACATCTGGTTTTCATCTATTTCAATGCGGTGAAATTTGTTCAAAAATTCTAGGCTTAATCTCTATTTTCAAAATTCACATTGAAGCAAAAGGCATTTAAAGCGGCTCGTTAAAATTCTATTTTATGTTTAATATGTCATTTTCCCAGTACAAATTGTTTGCTACGCTCGTGAAATAGAATTTTCTTTGATCTCTTAATTCATTCATATCTACCTTAGAGTACAAAGATGTTTTTGTGCTTTATGAAGCTTAAACTCACGCCCGTTATATATACTAACTTTTCAAGCTTTTTTTTTAATTCTTTTTTCAAAATTTCCAAACCATGTCAATTATTACTATAATTATCAATTTAGTATAGCAATAATTATAGAATTGTTGCTAAAATTATTTAATTATACATAATTATTTATAGAAATTATACTTTTTTTTGTTATTTTACTGTATTTTTGTAAAATATTTTAAATGTAATAATTAATTATTTTACAATTTTAAAAAATATTTTTAATTATACTATTTTTTTTCCTAATTCTTAATTTGAATGTGTAAATGTTCTTCTTACCATTCGAGTTACGATTCTCAGTTTCGTTTAACTTCCGCTAGAAGTGATACAAATTAAAAATTAAATTAGTACAATTAAAATCATAAAAATATACAATTTTTGAAAAAATATTCCCCTTTTAAAATTATTTCTTATTATACATTATCATTTTTATTTTTTAATAAAAATACACTTAATAGTTAATAATAATAATAAACTTATATCAATATTAATTTAGAAATAAAAAAATTAAGATTAGATTTTAGAAAAATTAATTAAATTAGTAATTAATAATTTTAAATTTTTGAATAACGAATTAGAAATTTACGCATAAGGAGAGAAAAATAGGTAAGTGATAAGAATTACAGGAATAAAATGCGGATTTTTTTTTTTCAATATCGTTTTCTTTATTTTGTAGAAAACTGCGTGATAAGTACACCAATAATCTTGCAATGTCGAAATGTTGCCGATTCATCGGGGCACGAAGGGAACTGTTCAGAACAAGTGTACATTATTGAATATACTTTTTTTTCTTTTTTTTTTTTTTTTTGTAAAAAATGTACACACACTTTCTTTATAATGTTCGAACAGCCTCCGAGAGGCCCAAGATTTTATTTTTCCTAGCAAGCCAGAGCAGTGAACAACGAACATTTTCTATATGTGGTAAAATGGTACAAGTCTACTGTGTAAAAAAGTTTTTTTTTTTTTTTTTTAATTATTTTAATTATTCTCGTTGCGCCTCAGCGCATCTGGAAATTCTCTCATGAAATAAAAATCGAACCAGAAATTCTTTTTGGAAAAAAAACCAAGTTCAAATTGAATAAAACATTTTTTTTTCTTTTCTTTGGGACGAAAAAAATTTTTCTTTTTTTTTGCTATATATATATTTTTTCGAACTTGAACTTTTATTTACCATTGAATTTCCAGTTCGTCGATATATTGCACACCTCTCTCTCTCTTTCTCTCTCTCTCACACAAAAAAATGGCAAAAAAAATTGCCATTTGAAAAACATTTTTTTCCAGATGCAATTTTGGCCCGTTAAACGAGCGCAAAGATTCGAATTTTACGATAAAATTTATTTATTTTACTTTATTTATTTATTTTTTTTTCGTCCAGATGAAACTTTAGTAGAAGCGACCTACTTTTTAAACGACACTGTCTCTAAACATCGATCGATTATTTGGAAAAAAGTTTCTTCAAAATTTACTTTCTTTCGTTCGTACGCACAACGATAGTGAAAAAAACATTTGTTATAGTTCGATGATGATGATATTACAATGATGATCAGTCGACTCGAACGACATGACACGCTCTGTTTTTTTTTCACATTACAAGATTAAATCATTCTCTTTTAAAAATTCTATTCACATTACCTATATATATATTTATATATATAAACAATCAAATCCTTTTGCTAGTTCCTTTGATTTTATCTTCAAATTAATGTATCGATAATTTTCTTTACAAATCAAATAATAGTTTATTTTAATTAAATAAATTATTACTTGATTTAGTGAATAATCGATTCATTAATTTTCTCGTTTGATAAATAAAAAGGAAAAAAAAAATTTTTTATAAATTTTTCTTCATCATTAAATTATATACAAAAAGAAAAATAATTATGAGATATAATTTAATCTTGTATTGTGATATTTTTAAGGTCCTCGCATTTCATACATTATTTTCCCCCCCAATCCCTTCTTCGATCAGCAAACCATTTGCGCATCGAGGAAGAGTTTTAAATACCTATAAGAATTTTGATTCTCAAATTTACGGTACATCCATCAGTCTGCGGGTCTGTGCATTGATTTCTTTATAGCTTTCTCACCATTTTTTTCATTCTTTTTTTTTTTTTTGTTTTGTTTTTTTTTTGGTTACTAGTAACAAAAATGGACGCTTCGTGGTTTGGAAAATTTACGATATCAAGAGTCACTCGTTTTTTTGTTTTTTTTTTTTTAAAAAGTAAAATAAAAAATTCATTAATGGGAATTTTTTTTAAGGGGTGGGGGGACGAGAGTGACACTAATTCGATTTATTCAAAAACCACGAGGGACTAGACACACCGATTCTTATCAACAGTAGGATATAATTACATCGTAAAAAGTTTCGACGCGCCTTCACCAGCGAAGAGACGCATTTGACATCGAAATTTTGGAACACGTCGTGAAATCACAATTGACTGGCAAATTTTTCACCGAGTCGTTGTCACTAATAATTACAAATACGTCCTAGAAAAAGAGAAAAAACGATTGCAATAGCTAAAAAAAAATAATAATAATAATTTATCAACCAGTCGTGCTTGGCCGAAATTTAAGGCTTCGCTGAGGCAGACCGGAAAATTTTTGTCAAAACTTCCATTCTTCCCAAAAAAAAAAAAACCCTTTTCCGCTAATTTTCACATTAAATAATATACAATAGCTTGAATATCGACCTTTGGTTTAATCGCCTATTCATAATAAAAAAATCTCATTTGCTATATCATTTGCTTTTTAGACTAGACCAATTTCATCATCATCATCATCTTCTTCTTTCTCTCCCCCCCACCCCTCAATCTTTACATTCAACCTATAATTTAAATCAACTAACAATTTATGTCTCGAATAAAAAACACTCTTATGAGAAATAGTGACTATAATCGCCTATATCTAGAAAAAAAAAAGAATCAACAAATTTATTTATCTGGCACATTGTTTTACCTAACACATTTTCACATGCCATTTCTATATAAGAAATTTTTTTTTCTCCAAATTTCAAATTCAAGCTGTACCCTTAATAATAAAAATACAATTTATCTACAAAAAAAATATACATTTTGAAAAAATATATATATACGGAAGAATAGGAAGTTTAACAAACTTAATAATAATAATAATAATAATTGATCGCTTTTTTAATATCGAGATCATATATATATTTTGAGATTAAACTGCCTCATCGCAAATCCGGCCTTCCACAGGCAAAGCATTAGATTTTGATAAAGGAAGACCCGTTTCAAATGGCGGGCGCAACGACCGAGGACGTCATCTTTTTTTTTCTAAATTTGCACAAAAAAAAAAGAAAAAATAAATAAATCCACTCGTCCTCGAATGTCCCAAAAAATCTCAAGGATTTGAATATCAACATGCTATTTAAACATTGTGATATTCAATAATAATAATAATATTAATAATAATAATAATAATAATTCAAGTCGACTACGAATCTCGCCTACAAAGAACTTATTTCTTACGTATATATTCCATTGATTTAATTTAAATTCAATCTAACAATAAAGATAGATAACATTTAAATTCAACCGAGGCTTGCACAGGACCCATTGGATTAAAACAGCTCTTCTCTCTCTCTCTTTCTCTCTCTTTTTTTTAGTCTTCCTCCCTTTTTTCACTAATTAATAAAAAATCACGTTTTTCCTCCTTGTCATATCTTTTTCTTTTTTAGTTTTAAATATGATAATAATAATAATATTAATAATAATAATAATAATAATGATAATAATAATGATAATAATAATAATAATAATTATAATAATAATATAATAATAATATAATAATAATAATAATAATAATAATAATATAATAATAATAATAATAATGATAATTAATCTTCATCACCTAATATTGCATGCGCTTGAACACATTTCGAAGATGGAAAATCGTTTTGTTTCTATGCGCTTAGCGTTTTATTTTGCTTCTTTTCTTTTTCTTATTAATTAATTTTTTTTTATTATTTGCTTCTGTGGTTTGCATTTTTTTTTTGTTTTCGTGTCGCTCGAATTGCGCAGCTTAATAAATTGTATAGTGTAGTGTAGTCTGTAAAACTGCCCGGTGGATTTTTTTTCAAATATCAAAAAAAGTACTACCTCGTGCAATATTAGATATTTGAAAATAAATTTTTATTCTTTTCTTTCTTAAAAAAGAGAACTCGAAATGAAGCAAATTAATAAAAATTATAAATAAATTTTGTTATAAAAATAAATGTATATAAATTTCTTTGAATTTTTTTTTTTTTTTATTAACAAAACAGAAGAATTTTTTTTTAAATTGCCTTGCACGAGATAGAAAACTATTTTTAAAAAGTGCTCGGATTAATTTAATTTACTATCGCTTTTTTCAATGATTACAATAATTGGTGACTCCTTGTGAGATATTGTGTGTTCGCTCTGCTCCGATTGACAACATCAAAATTGCTTTTTGTTACATATTTTTTCAATTTAATTAAAATTCAATATTATTTGATGTAAGAATTAAAATACAGGAATTAGTGTAAATTAATTAATTAAATTTAAACAAAATTTTTTACTAAATATTTTTTTGCAAAAATTTCAATTTTCTTTTTATATATAAAATTATTGTTCAAAAAAAAAAATCCAGATTTTGATGAGCATCGAAGCAGATCTCGTCCTATTTCGTCAAAGAAAAAAAAAAACTGAGGCCTTATCTATTTGAATAATAATAATAATAATAAAAGTAGCATTATATCTGACATTACGCGGAGCGATCGAAGTACAGGAGATGCGTGAGCTTTGGCAAAATTAGTGACCACAAATCGCGATTTCTCAGCCATAAATTTCCCCTCCCCCCCCAAAAAAAGAGGCAGCAAATAGAATTATTAATATCATAAAATAATATTTTGCGCAATATCGAAAACTGAAACGATCTCGGTGATTGTTCATCGCAGTCGAATCAAACACTAAAACGTGAATGTCGAGCCAAGACCGAACATTTAACGAGGCTGAGAAAACTCTCTTTTTTTTTTCTTCAAGTCTCTCTTGAAATACACGCGAAAAAAAATAGGTAAAATTCTTGAAAATTAAAAAAAGAATACTGAAAAATGTATTAATTTTTTTTTTTTTGGAAAGAAAGAATACTGTATTTTGTGTCTTATTCGTTACAAAATAATTGTATATTAGTGATATTTCAACAAGACTTTTGAAAAAAATGAAGAAAAAAAATTTTCTTTTTTAACTCATGCATCACCTGAGAATTCCGAGCGATCCAACGACTCATGTGTATCGTATTCGTGTTGATGTTTTTTTTTCCTTTTTTTTTGTTTTGTTTAAACTTTAAATCGGTATTGTAGCATATCATTTTTAGTCGTTATTATTAATATTGATATTGAACTACCTAGCCTAATATTTACAATTTTTTCGCTCTTGGCACTACTGTTTTTTTTGCTCATTTTGACAAACATTCCTATTTCGTTCACTCTCCAAAAAAAGAAAAAAACATTTTCCTAGCAACATTCATTTTTTCCTATCAACATTCATTTTTTCTATTAACGCGTTCATTTTCGACTATTATAATTTTACAGTCGACTATATTTTTTTTTTCAGCGATTCAAATTTTTTATCGACATTTATTTTGTGTGTCTATATAAATTTGCAAATAAAAAAAAAAAAAAAAAAAAAAAATTTCACACTGATTTTGTCACACCCACAACCAGTCATTTTTCTTTCTTTCTTTCTTCTTTTTTTTATATATATATATATTTATATTTTTATATATAATAATAATATACTCGCAATTTCGCAAAAACTCTTGCGCAAATATTGCCAATAAATAATTTACTAAGTCTTTTTCGCAAAAGGACAAACTTCTACGATACTCGAGAATCGTCCGTTCGCCGAATGGGGGTGGCGTTTTTTTTTTTTTTTTTGCCACCTTTAATCCACCAACGCTCGTTTTTTTGATCACAACTTCAAACATCTTTTCTTTTACTACGACTTTGGACTTATCTGAGATCTGGCTAGAAACTGGCCTTTAGGATTGCTTGAAGGAACCAGGATTATTGTGATAGATTTTGATAGAATTTTTTTTTTCGATAATCCCAAAAATTTGATGGTTCTTTTTAATCCTTCGCTGAAGTCCTACTTTTTTTCTCCCTCCCTCCTTCCCTCCCTCTTTCTCTATCTCTCTTTCTTTCTCTCTTTTGAGGCTAATCTGCCTTAACGTCAATATCTTTTCACGGACAAATGACGCGAGCCAAAGTGCGAGAAGAGTTTCTCTCTTGCGAGTAGTCAGTCTTGAGGAATCCTCCGCACCTCGTGAACACGCGAAGGCACAACGACGACGATGACGCTATTTGGCGACGACATATGATTTTTGTTGAATAATGATAATGATAAATGATCGTCGCCAATGGCTATTTTTATTATTCGACGTCCAAAAGCAACTCCTTATCAAGGAGATAAGCCTGTCGATCATCATGAGGAAATTTCGCATGATTCGTGAGAATCCGATAAACGCCATGGATCAAACGTGTTGCTGTTGTTGGGTCTCATCGGCCTCGCAAGGCACCACCGTCAAACTAGACAGATTACTCAAATTGCTACTTGATTCGGAATAATTCGACAGCGTTGGCCTCCTTTGTTGTGGTACCACAACAGTCGGCGTTGTTGTTGTTGTTGTCGTCGTCGTCATCGTCGTCGTCGTATTGCCAGGATTTGGGAATTTCCTGAATACCCTCAAAAGTGAACTTCCAGCACTGTGACAACGTACTATTCGATCTGGAGCGTCCAATAATGCTGATTGACTTCTATAAGGTGGCGGACTCTCGCTATCGAATACCGTTCGATTCGGTGGTGGTCTCACACACTTCTGGTAGATCTCGCTTTCCTACAAAAAAAAAGAATCTTAATTTCCATTTCAGAAAGAAAAAATTAAAAAATAATAATAGTTTTGTTTTCTTATCAAAAATAGGAAACGAAGGATTTTTCCCTTCTTGCAAAAAAAAAAAGTATCTTCGAAGGAAAAGAACTTAGAATATCCAATACCACCCCATCTGCCATGGCATTAGGTTACTGAAATTCTACCTCTTCTTCCAGAGCTAGGCTCCTGTCAAAAGATTCAAGGGTGAACCCGATATTTTCTTCGACAATATTTCTTTCGTCAAAACGAAATTTTAATTTCATTTGTTTCCAAAAAAAAATAAATGAAAGGGTAAAAAATTTTATTTCTAATTATGATAAAATAAAAATCAGTTTTTCATTTCGATCTAATGAAGATAAACTATTTGAATTATTTTTTTTGTAGAAAAACACTAAAATTTGTTGGTAGCTAAGGTTGAACAAATAAAAAAAAATCTGAATTTATTTTTTTTTCGAGATGGAAAAATTGTTTTTTTTTGTTACCTGTTCGGGATCACGAAGATGAAGAGCCGTATGAGCTCCATAGGGACGTTCCTCACCATCGGGAAGTTGAAGCCGCGGAGGAAGATCCAAGGCCAAATCTTGTCGAACACTTCCGGCTCTTACGGCTCGATCCCTTGCGGCAGCAACCATTGCTTCCTGCATTCCGTCACCGCCTCCGCCGCCACCCCCACCTGCTGGACCACCCTCGAGACCACCGCCAAGACCGCCGTGTCCTCCACTGCCGACCTCCATTCCTGGACTCACCGACAGCATCTGTCGAATAAAAAAAAAATCATTTTTATTTTCATTTCTCCATCGAATTTATATAATAAAAGTATTTTTCGGAATGAGAATATTAGTTTCGATTTTTAAATAAAATACGACACAGAATTTTATTTTTATTTAATTCAATTATTTGGTTTCAAAAATTATTTGATTAAATATTTACTTGATAATAGTCAAATAATCAAGTATTTCAATCATATACATTTTTTTCAGTGTAATAATTCAAAAAAAAATTTATCAAAATAAAACGTTTTCAATTAATTTTACAAATCAAATTGGTCCATTGTAGCTCGGATGCTGCGTTGGTCCTATCAAAAAGCACCATATACATTTTTTGTTCATCAGAATCTTGGGAAAGTTCTGTCCTGACATTCTCGAGAATTTTAAATTTTCGTAATTTTTTGCTAAATCTGGTCCATTGTAGTTCGGATGCTGTTGGTCCTGTTAAAAAGTGCCCTATATACATTTTTTTCAGAGCAGTAATTTGTGATTGTGCTCTCTTCTGTCATTTCCGAGAATTTATTTCGAAAGTTTTAAATTTGGGAATTTTTTTGTCCAAATTGGTCCATTGCAACTCGGATGCTGTGTGGTCCATTCAAAAAGTGACCCATACATTTTTTGTAGAAAACTATTTGGAGATAACTCTCCTGACATTCCCGAGAGTTTATCTCGAAAATTGAAATTTTCGAAAATTTTAGTCCACTTTGGTCCATTGTAGTTTGGATGCTGTTGGTCCATTTAAAAAATATTTTATACATTTTTTGTAAAACACTATTTCGTTTACATCGAAGTTTCAAAGTTTATTTCAAAAAATTTAAATTTCGAGATTTTTTGTCCACTTTTGGTCCATTATAGCTCGGATGCTGTAGGTCCATTCAAAAAGTGCTCCACACATTTTTTGTTGGGTTATTCTGTTTGAATAACTCCTGTAATATTTGCAAAAATAAAAAATTTCTTTTAAATAACCTTTAAGTAAACCAAAATGTATATATATATTTTTTTCGCTATCGTGTGGAAAGAACATTTCAAAGTAACGAAGCACGAAACTCTTTCGTGACGCTCATAAAATGTCTGAGTCGCGTCTAGTCGTTTGCGAGGCCGCCGGCAATAGACATAAAAATCAGCCAAGTAGGGTTTCTTTTAAAGCGACAATATATAACAAAAACGACACTCTTTCTCTCGCCTTTCGTCTTCTTTTTCAACTTGGATTAATCTTTTTCCAAGGTCAAATTTCCTCTCACAGGAAATTGTCACCCAATTTTAAAAATACGATTGAAAAATAATTTTCTTTTTACAAAAAATTTCTTTTTCATTTATTTTTCTTTTTTTTTTTCTTTCAAACAAAAAGAAAAAGGAAAAATTTCACATTATCTAATGAATAAGAATTTTTGGTTTTTTTCTTCTCTCTGGAAACATACTAGTTGTGAATCCTGAGGTTATCAAGAAGGTCTTGTCTCCAATATATATATATTTATATGCGTCATCCAGAAAGTCATTACAAACATATCTATATATATATATATGCTCACAGTAAAAGACAAGAGCAACCGCCATATTAATCATTCACTGACTGCGTAAGCACGTAAATTATTAAGAATAACTTTGAGACTATATCGCAAATCACGTGTCGAGTAGTTTTTTTTCATATTGATTTCTTTCTTATTTTTTTTTTTGAAAATTTTTTCTTTTGTACAAATATCTATATACGGAACACTTTTGCAAATCGAAACGTAAAAATAATAATTAGTATATTTTTAGGGACAGACAATAAAATTGTATTCTGATTTAAGTAGTAATACCACGTTTTAGTCAGCCAAAAAATAGTTTTATTCCCCATAATTAGTATTTGTTTCGCTCAGAAGAAAGAATTTAATTTTTCTCGAAATTCTTATACACAAGTAGTAAAAAACACATGTAGTCAGACTTTTATTGTATGTATGAGAAAAGTTTCGATTTTTTTTTTTTTTGAAAATGATAAATATACATAACATTGACTATATATATATATAAGTGTCCTCGTAGAAGATAAAGGGAAAAAAAGTACAAAGGTTATGAGAAACGAGATATATAGTGAGGTAGGTCTTTTTCACTGTGCCAGAGAGAATCAGTAATTGAGAAGGGGTCGAGCCTTGCACGTGGACAGTACAAGTCTCTCTCTCTCTTCTTCCTTACTACCATACATTGCACAATGCAAGCATATACATATATATATATATATATACTCAACAATAAGATCTTTCTCTTTTCAGCTTTATGTAGCTCCACACGAGGAGATTTAGAATCCTAGACCTCTTCAAGTAGAAAATATATGACGTATAATTTATGAAACTCCCGAGAAACATGAGGCGCAGAATAATTACGCTAATATCGACAAGACTCCGAGTTTTGCAATATATCTTTTACATACTCTATGTAATAATAATAATAATAATAATAATAAAAATAATAATAATAATATAAATAAATTATTATTTTTTTTATTATTATTATATTCAAAATATTTCACATGAAATTTGAAGCCTTATTTCATTTATTAATTTGTCATTTTATTTCAAATATTTTACACCTGCTACTTTTTCATATATATCATTCTTTTTCTGTCATTCTTTTTGTGTGTATTGTTATTTTTTTTCATCCCCAAAAATTGAGGGATTTTCTACCAAGGCTGAGGTCTTTATTCCTATATATATATATATATATATTGTTTTATAAAAATTGAATTTTATATAGTCATAAAAAACAATAGTTTATTTAATTCAATTATTTGGTTTCAAAAATTATTTATCATAAATATTTATTTTGCAACCGATTATTTTAATGAAATAAGTTTTGAACAAATGATTTCAATACAAATAGCATTTAATTGACTTAAATAAAAATTATTTGATTCAAGTAAATATTTATTTGATCACAGAAAATTAAAAGGCATTAAAATAAGCTGCAACGCTTATTATTTTAATCCAATTTTGCTTATTTTAATCCATTTTGATATTAAAATAAGCAAAATTGGATTAAAATAATAAGCGTTGCAGCTTATTTTAATACCTTTTAATTTTCTGTGATAATATTGTTTGAATCAAATAATTTTTTTTATATATCAAATATGATTCTACAGAAAAGTTTTATAAACACTAAATCACACAAATGTTTAAGTTTCGCGAGAACACTAATATACATGAAAAAAAAATTCTCCATGTATATTTTAGTGTTATACATCCATAATTTATGTAAAGATGAAAGTTCATACAGCGAGACCGAATAAGTTGAAAGGGCACTGCCCCCTGGGAAAGTCGATATTTTTCCATCATCTTTGGTTTTGTATATGTGGTTTGTGTTCTTGGTACACTATAATGTACCTCAGAAAAAGAGAATGATGTCACGCCATTTGTGTTGTACGTTTTACATTATATATATATATATATATATATATATATATTTGTAGACTCGAGTTACTCTTCTCGATCAATACACCCGTACGTGCGAGTACAACCCCTCGCGTACTACTTTCCCTTTCAAACGATGGCCCTCGCCAGCAAACGGAGAACCCCTTTAAAGCTTTAACGCGCCGACATACTTGGATATGTATGCCTACTGCGTATCGTACACATATATATGTACTATTCCACTCTTGTACGCACTTACAGATTCAAGAATCCTGGAAAAAACAATCCTTTCAATTGCCACGGAACTGAATTGCAAAAAAAAATCCTTTCCAGCTATTTAAAGCACGTCGAACTTTTTTTTTCAAAACTTTTAAATTAGTTTTCTTTCATTTTTCAAACGTGCTTTTTTTAAAGTGGAACGCTTCGAAAGTTACAATTCTCATTTTCACAATGTTTCCATCGCCCCAATTGGCCTCCTACTTGGACCACGTTAGGGTAATTTCTACCCCCCTGTTCAGAAATATTACCAGGGCCCAGATCGGGCCCGGATCAGGCTGTCCTATTAGGGAATGAAACGCCGCGCCTGATGTGGCCCTGATTAGGAAATCCACATTTCGCCCTGATTTGGCCCGGATCATTCCCTACTAGGGCCCTGGTAGGGCCCGTTCATAATTCAGCACAGAAATTTTAAACCGACCCTAGCAAGCCTCATGACGTGCAGCCCCAAATAAGATATCTGTTTTTTGCAGAGATATGGTTCTTAAAAATTGTTCAACAAAAAATATATATATATATATAGAATGAAAATAAAAAAAGACAATTTTTATTTTAAGTGACAAATTAATAAGGTATGTCAATTGACCTTCGTCTAGACGCGGAGATTATATATTAGACGGCTTTAAGAAATATTTTATATTAATAGACCAACGTCAGACAACGTGACCGATAAGCAATACTTTCAAATCTTATAGACAAGATCATATTTGAGATTTCTAAGTATAGACATATATCGAAGATATTGAATTATGAAAATAATTTTATTTGTTTTTCACCAGAGCAAACATAGACATTATGTACATTATATATAGTTATTTATTCTTCTTCTTCTTCGAATTTTTATATCTTAGGAAAAAAAAAATATTCCGTCACTCTTATATAATTCATTTACACAACTCAAGTCTCCTTTTCTTTATCATACTCTTCAGATATGTGCAGTAGAAATTTTCCAATCTGGCTCTGACCTGGTGGAAATAGGGAAAATGACTTGAGCCACATCAGACCCTGTTATAATCGATTTTAATCGAAATTCCGTGGCCCTGGTCGGGTTTTCTGTTTTATTCCGACTTGAGGGTTCCCGACATGGGCCTTGCCAGGGCCCGGTTATGTTCGCCAATCTGCTCCTGACTTGGATTCGATCCCAGTTTCCTGAGCAGAAATTTTGTTATGGTTTAGATCGGGGCCGAATTGGGCCGCCCTATTACGAAATGAAACGCCGAGCCTGATGTGGCCCTAATTAGGAAATCCACATTTTTTGGTCGCCCTGAACTACTAGGGCTCTGGTAGGGCAATTTCTACACGGGTTGTGCTAAAATAATCCGTGTAGAAATTTTGTCATGGCCAAAACCAGGGTCTGAGTTGGCTGAGGCGTTTCAAGACAATTTTGTGCGAAATCCTGTTTAGAAATTGCCCTACCAGGGCCCTAGTAGGGAATGAAACGCCAAATCGGGGCCGGATCAGGCTGCGTTTTTTTTCCTACTAGGGCCCTGGTAGGGCAATTTCTACACGGGATACGGAAATTAAAAATTAAATTCTATGTAGTTTTACCATGGCACAAACCGGGCTCCATGTTGGTTGAGGCGTTTCAGGCCATTTTTGTCCTAAATATTGCAATTAAAAAATTGGAATTTAATTTAAAAATAAATTTACCGTGTGATTTAACATATTAAAAAATTCCTAACCTGGCCCTGACTAGCGCATTTGATTTTCTCACTATTAATTCTTAATATAATTTGAAAATGATTTTAAAATGATGTGTGTCATTAAATGAATGAATTAGTGTTATAGTGCAGGGGCAATATCACTTAAATGTACGTGCGCAGGCAATGGATTGGAATAATCAAGGTTCCTTTAAGCCCAGAGAGTGTATTTGAAATTACTCTCTTCTTCTGGGTGTATAGAGACCATCATTGCTCGGTCCCGTTGCAGTCTCTACATATAAGTGCATTGCCCTCGAATCGATTACATCTAATACTCCAAGAGGCTATATATGTTATCGCCATATAGCAAACTAGGAGGGGCCAATGAGAAAAAAATTTAATGATAACCAACTATCGTCAATGACATTTAATAACCCTTATTATATATTTATATGTCTGATTTATCACTGCGCAGCAAAATTATACACCTTTTGGAACGAGAGAAAGACGGAAGATCAAATATGCAATTTTCTTATTTAATTGGACTCTCTTTCAAATTTTCTCAATAGCAATTTAACTGTAAATTACTTCATTGGGAAAATATCTTTAAATTAAAAAAATTTATTAGTAATAGTTTTTCTTAGAAACGTATGAATAATGATTTTTTACCATTTTTATTCGATAGAATTTTCTTCTAGCCGAATTTTTTTTTTCAAATTATTTTTTGACTTAAATTCCAAGGAATCAAGATTTAAAAAAAAAAAAAAAATTCGAATTTTTAAAAATTACTATTATTATAATTATTTTCTAATGAAATAATAATAATTAATTTTTATCAAAAAGCTTTTTGACTTATGTGAAAAAATATATTTTTCAAACCGGACCTACTTATAATAATATATAATTACTGCGCGATAGTGGGATTATAATTCAGAAGCAAAAATGATTTAAATATCTTTAGATAAGAGATAATTGAGGGCATTAAAATTTGTTAAACTTGCAGGAAGTTTTATTTTCTTTTATAATGTTATAAAAAAAGAATTAATTATAATTTTATAATTTATGGGAAAATGTTTCTATTATCTATATAACTGATTTATTGAGATTTGAATCCTCTAACATTAAAAGAAAATAAAAAAAATTTTCAAAGTCTGACCAAAAATGTTTTTTACTACTGCGAAGGAAAGAAAGTATTAAAAAGGAATTTGACATTAATAAAAATAGTGTTCATTTTTATTTTCCAAATATGAAAGCTTAAAAATTCAAAATTTGGAGAAAAAAAGTAATTTTTTGATACGACAAATTTAAATGGTTTAAAGTGTCTTTACTATCATCCTTTTTTTATGGTGGCATTCAGTGAAAGCTTTTAACTTTCTTTTTTTTTTTGTGCGCGAATAATAGTTACACACACACACACATTTATACAAATATAGCTAAAGGAACTCGACGATCTTGACAGAAACCGCGAAAGCGCTCGTATAAAGCGTTTTACGAGGAGGATGGTTAACGGGAGGTTTTCCTTCGTACCACCATAAAACGTCGAACACCTGCGCAGAAATTATAGTTGAACTTCGACGACTCATCCTTTTTCGTGCGCGCGAGCACGGGGAAACGACCTTCATATATACATATATATATTTATAAATGTGTGTGTATGCATCTTCTTCCTCAATAAATTATTGACTTGTGCAGTGACCGTGAAATCAAAACCCATGAAAGCTATATGAGCATACAATAATTTTTTATTTTTTTTTTTTTTTGCTTTTGTTTAACGGGACATTACTACTTATCTTTCGCTCGTATCTCAAATTCTTTATAATTTTATTATTAAGTATATCTTGTCGTCACTCTTTCGTCGATTTATTTATATATAAATAAAATATCCCGTGGAGAAATCCAATCACGATGAAATTTATTTGGTAACTTTTTTTTTAATAAAAATAATAAAATAAAAACAAATATTTAGTTAAATCAAATAAATATTTATATAAAAGAAATAAATATTTATTTAAATCAAACAAATTTTGTTTAAAAAAAAATTGGTGTATTTTTTCATATATATATATAGTAACGGAGGTATCGCTATTATGACAAGGTTTTGTGATAATAGGAAGTATATGTAATTAAAGCCTCAATTAGCACTATCAAACTGAACTCGAGTCCACAAATGAAACACGGCGTCGACCACCATATACGACACAACTTTACACACACATATACAAACACAAGTCTTCACTCATGATTCGATGATTTCAGTCAATCGACCCTCCCCCCCATTTGACACTCCCATTCAATTGTGTAAAACTGCCTCCTTCGACATGATAAAATTGCATCCATACATTTAATATATTCCATCATGATTTAATAACTTATTAAGGAGTCTGCATCATATATTTATATATACTATATATAGAACGATATACGTACAAGGGAGACTGGAAAAAAATTATTTTTTTTTCTACTTAACTAATCAGTTATTATTAACATTTTTTTTTTGCAAATAAATAATTTTTATTTCAAGCGAAATAAATTTTATTCGAATCAATATTTTCTCTCTCTATTTAAAACAAATTCCATTTTTTAATTCTTAAATAAATAAATAATTATAAAAAGAATAAAATAATTCTTTTTTTATTGTATTAATTGCGCTCTTATTTTTATTTTCTGAAATTAAAAAAAGTACGATAAATTTCGCGGAGACAATTTTAGAAAACAATTATAATAATCATTGAATATATATATATAAAAATTGATAAAAGTTAATTTTACAATCTTCGTCAATTATATAAAAAAACATTGACAAAAATATAGAGACAATCGATAAGACATGAAAATTAATTATTGCTTCTCGATTTTTTAATAATGTCAAACTAAAAATAAGAAATATAAACAAAAAGAAAAATATACATAACAAAAATAGAGATTCTATTTGGTTAAATAAAAACCTTATTTTGATTCAACTTTTTAAATTATTGATATTTGAAAAATCTCTCCGAGTTTTATAATTAAAAATTTTATATTATTTCTTTTCACAAGTTTCAAAAATTATTAAATCAATAAAACGTCTTTGTATTTTTAATGTAATATAAAAATATAATATATAAATTTTTCTTCATTTTACAAAATTCGGTTTAATTATTAAATATATTGACAAAATTATTATCATGCACTTTGACGTCCTTGGAATGAAAAAAAGACATTTCAATCGAACAAATTCCAGATTCGTGCGTGCTCAAAGCACTAAGATAATAGATAAATTGTTAAAGCGGTCATAATCGAATATGATATAAAGTACTTCGAGCACGACGAATGTGCGTGTAGCAAATTATTATCATATATTCTTAAAAATGTGTTGAAAATAACACTCGATATTTTTTTATTTTTTTTTTCAATTTAAAATTTGAAATTCTAAACCAGAAATTCGCGCCAGGAAAATATCTATCTCCATATATAGAATATACCAAAATTCTATTTCGAATAGATATACAAATTCTATTCAAAAAAATTGCATTTCAAAAAAAAAAATTCTCATCAATCATATTTTACTTTGCTTTTGAAAAAAAAAATTTCTCTAATCTAATCCCACGTCTAGTGGAATATAGATTTGTATACGTGATATCGAAAATGTGGCCTTGTAAAAAAAAAGAAATGAAAAATGATCGACGCAGATGTCCGGCAGAAACCACGATAAGAATGGTAGATTGTTTCGCTCTCTTTATCGTTACGCATGCACTCGGATCGTGCATGGACTGACGACAATAATTTATTGGCAACAATATTGCATGTCGTTTTATACAACTGTATATAATAATATTATAAGAATATTATAACTTAATATAAAATCGTTAAAATCTTTTTTTTCTATACCCCAGAGAAATGTTTTATTTGAACCAAATATAATATATTTAAATTAAATATAAGTATATTTGTCTCAGAGTCTACTATCCCATTTATTTTTTGGCGTAAATAAAAATGTTATTTGTAATAAATAAATTTTTTATTTAAATCAAATAAAAATTTATTCGAATCAAAAATATATTTATTTTAATCAAATAAAAATTGAATCAGAAAAATATATATTTGATTTGAATAAAAAATGACTATATTTGATTCAAGTAAAAATTGATTTGATTAAAAGATAAAAATCCCACTATATTTGATTTGAATGAAAAATAAAAAGAAAAATCATATTAAAAAAAAGCGTTGCGTGTACATTGTACTATTTCTTTTGTATATACGAAGTCCATTGCGCGCGATTTCCGATGTCTGGTGCATTAACGCTTTGTGTGTCTCGTGCAAGTACAATCGCAACCGTTTTGCCGCAATGAAACACGCACATATGTGCTCATGCATGCACTATATGCCTATTAAGTTCATACATGCTTTATATGTCTGGCGTTGAAATAATTGCGCAAGCAACTTCGAATGTTAAATGCTTCAGGTGACCTTACGATAGTTTTATAAGCTCTCGCTTCAAATTATTTTTTCCTTTTAAATTCAAATAAATTTTTAATTATTTGAAACTGAAAAAATATTAATTAACTAAAAAATTTTAAAAAAATTAATAATTAGTTGTATTGTTTTAAGAATTTCGAAATGTGTAAATAAATAAAATGAAAAAATTGTCATCAATACAAAAGAGCTTTAAACACAAATTAAAACCAATATAAGTGTGTGTAGAATTTTTTTTTTCTTGCGTAATTTCCAGCAGACGCTTCCCGTTTACCAGAGAGATAACGCTAACGAGAACCAGATAATAGCACCGTACTGAGAGTCTAAATAGTTAATTACAAAACGTCCTCTAACATTGCCTATATAGCTATATATAATTCGCGATTCTGATAAGTTTTCTTTGCCAATTAAGATTCAAAATAAGATCCTATTTTCGATTATAAGCATTGAAACTGTGTACACATAGTTCTTCTCATACCGAGAAAAAGAGACAGAGAGGTGCATCGAATCTAAATAAATTTCTAATTACAATTTAAATATACCAATAAAAAGTATTTAATTAAAAAAAGACAAGTAAATATTTTATTTATTTTATATAAATAATAAATTTTTCTTTCCTTGATAAAATAAAGCAGCAAAAGTTAAATGGATTTTATTTTTTAATTTTTATAATTATAATTATAAAAAATATAACTTTTTCATAAAATATATTTCTCTTATCGTATATATGAAAAAATATTATATATGTGGTAAAACGCAAGCGTTTAATTAACAATTATCGAAAATATATATATAATGGATTACAATCAAATCTATTGTTCGCAAATGATTGTGTATTATATGCACTCGTCCTTTTAACTATAACTGACTTTGAATTCAAGCTGAATTGTGTCAAGTGTATAATTTTACGTAATGCGTTTTTAATATGCTCAAGTGATTCAATTCATATATATATATGTACTGAAGAAAATGACATTAAATTTTTATCTTCATTTCCGTTAACTCTCGTTTTGAAAATAAAGTGAGTCGCAATTATCGCAAATCAAAAACAAAAAACAATTTTTATCAAAGCAGAAAAAAGAAATTCTTGCAAATACAAATTTCTAATAAAAATTCTTTTGTTTTATTAAAAAAAGTTTATGTTAAATAATAGTTTGTTAAATATAAAAAATGAAAATTGTAGAAAATCTTTCAATGAGAAAAATAAATTGTGGATAAAAATTACAATTGCGTTAACCAAAAAAAGGTGAAATAATTATTAAACAAATTTTTGGGTAAAATAATTAATTTTGAAGATCGTACTTTCAAAATTTTTATAAAAATTAATATTATTTGTTAAAAACAACTTTTTAGTTTTGAGGGCTAAGCACCTTTAAGGAGAAAAAAACTCGATTACATTTTTAAAAAAAAAAATGATAATCAGAATTATAATCGCGTGTGAGACATGTTGCATTTCCGTAAAGACGTAACATAAAGTTAGCGTGCGAGAGACAAGTATATATTAAAAAAAAAATTGCGTGTATTTTATAGAAGAACGTGATATCAAAACGTGTCAAGTAGAAGATATGTTTTTGTAAGATATGAAAATATATATATATATATGCGGCCAAAATATATATCAAAAATACACAAGTCTCTGAGACAATGCAAAACAAGTCTGGTAACCCTCTTCTTTCCACATACTTGTGAGTGTCGTTGCGTCACATATCTATCTCTTTTCCTCCCACAAGTGATATATATGTATATGTTTATATATACGACAAACTGCAAATAGAGCGACCTCGTCCATATTGAGCGAGCTTCAAGAGTTTCGCGTTTCGTCTGCTTCAAAAAGTGCAACAGCAAACGTTCTATATATTAACTTGTATAATGACATGTATCTGATGTCGAGATCAGCTTTTATATATTTCCTGTCTGAAAGAAAATTCTCGACTTTAAGGCGCCTTGAATTTTAAAGCGAATTACGAAATTGGGCAAAGAAAGTTAGTTTGCATTTGAAATTCTCCTCACCATTTATTTTATCTTTTCTAAATTTAATTAATTCATTTTATTTTATTGCCTTTTTTTCGTACACTGCATTCCTTTACTATATAATTAAATATATAATTTTTTTTTTATATTTATATAAAAAAATATTTTATTTAAACCAAATATAATATATTTGAGTTAAATAAACGTAAATATTTGTCTCAGAGAAAATTTGCCTATTTATTTGTCGTAAATAAAAATTTATTTGCAATAAATAAAAATCAATATTTATTTGGAAACAAACAATCATTTAGCTCTGCGAGACAAATATTTTCTATGAGTGTATATTTTTTAATTTAATAAAAATTTATTTGGCAAAATGGCATTTTTTTAAAAATTGCAAAATGCATTTATAAAAGAATTTCCAAGTGACATGAATCATTAAAAAAAAAAAAAAAATAAAAATAAATACAAGTGTCTGTGACACAGATACATAATTTTCTTTATTACGAAATAAGTAATAAGTGTTTTAGGAATTTCGTCATGATATGACGCGTTCGAATGTAATGTGTTTATATTTATCAATGTAGCAAATCTATGATTCTGGTATTTGATTTCTTAAAGTGCAATTGAATGACTCTTGAGAGTTGACATTAAAATAAAAAAAAAAAAAAAGAAAACAAAGAAAAAAAGGAATGGTATCGATTGAGGCGAGACAGGCTACTACCGACCGACCCAGACGAGAAAACTGCAGTGAAAGCCTGCATCGCATTCTGGGCCAGACGGAAGAAACATGAAGTAGACACTGCTAACGGCCTCTTTTTCTATTTTATATTTCTTTCTTCTTTTAATATCGTTTAGCAATCAATTTCAATTATATGCTTCTTTTAAATTTTACAAAATTTTGACACCCTTTTATAATAAAGAATAAAATTTAGTTTAAAAAAACTTATAAATAAAAAATTAGTAGAATATATAATAATCAGTAAAAAATTAAATAAAAAGTAATAAGGTAGAAATTGATGTCAAATAAAATATGTAAAACATAAAAAGTGTACAATGGATAAATAATAATTCTTGTCTTAATTTTTTAAAAAAAGGTTAAATAAATAATAAAATAACTAATAAATATAAGTTAATTTTATAAATTAATAAAATTATATCATGTTCCATTTCTCGTAATATCAATAATCGTTTTCATTACTAAATATACACGACAAATACTTTAAACAGGTGGAAATAGTAATAATAATAAAAAAAAATGTGAACGATGAAGAGAAATATTGGAAATTATAAGTGTTTCTATTTTTAAACGATTGCAGTGAAAAATTTTTCTCAATGAGGTGTTAGTCGCAGCTGATATAGGTAGCTATCTCTCTTTTCCAACCCTCTTGTCTCACCCCTTCTCCCTCCCCCTCAACCCTTCTAATGAAGTCTGACTGGGTACACACCATTCCAAAAACCAAAAGGGTGATTAACGAGGGTTTCCTACAAACCAGTATATATCATAAATATAAAAAATGTACACCTCTCTAAAGTTAATGACTTTTTTCATTCAAGTAAATTGAACCTTCAATATTATTATAGAAACTTTATATTTTTAATTTCAATTCATTATACAACCAGAGAAATGATATTTTTGCCTAATAAATATTTATTTCATTCAAATAAATTTTATTTACGCCAAATAAATATAGGCTAGTAGGCTGTGAGACAAATATACGTTTATTTAACTCAAATATATTTTATATTTTGGTCCAAAAAATACATAATATTTTTAAAAAAATTTCAATTTAATTTAATTTTTGTGGAATCTATAATTAAAAAATTTTTTTTTTCCATTTCCAAGAAAGCACACACTTTCTTATTGTCAGCTTTTTATATTTATATACATAGATAATGAAAATTGAACTTTGGAGTCTTAGTTAATTTCACAATCTCGCGATGACACTTGACATATCCAAATTAATTTCATGAGTCTTGTGTGTAAAAAAAACTGTAAAAACATTTCCCTTGCACTCGAAAAAAAAATTTGTTTAAAACAACCGAATTTTGGTTGAATCATAATTATAGTCAAATATGTATTCCTACGTGTACAGTTAACCAAATTAATTGGATCAATCAAAAATTTATTTGACTCAAATTCTTTCTTCAATCGTAAAATTTATTAGAATAAACTTAACTAAAAGTGTTTTAATTTCAGATCATTTGTCTAAGACATTGTTATAAATGTTTCCAGTATGAATATAATTTATTAATATTGTAACTATAATAGAATTACAACAGTCATGTTTCATTTAGAGTGGCAGTCATGAAATGCTTAGATTGAAAGAAATTTGATATATACTTCAGATAAAACTTTTGTTATCTGAAACTATTAAAGTTCTCCACCCTGGTCTATATATTTGTTATATTTCTAAATCCTTCGCCAGTCATTGTGCTTTACATGAAAATTCATTACAGAATCTTATTAAAATCTGTTGCAAAATTATGCGAATATACAAAAAATACTATAATTTGATTAATGTTTTTTTTTGCATTAATATTAGAAGATAAATTATTGCTATTTAGATTTAAGTGTTAAAGCAAAGGATGCTGAGTGAGTTAATTTTACGCCAACGGAGTGAATGACAAGAGAGTAATCTAGTGTTAACTCATTTTTGGAGTTGATTTTTACAAAAATTTTACTCCCGGTTGCTACTAAATCCTGCAATTTTTCATAGTATAGATTTTAACTCCTAAACAAATCACATCCTTTTGGAATTGACGCAAAGGGAGTAAATTTTGCCCCTAGGGAGTTAATAAGAGTGTTAACTTAATGTTAATCCCCTTTTGGAGTTAATCACAAAAATCTCAATTCTGTTTGGCATTAACTCCAACAATTTTTCACAGTGTAGATTTTAACTCCTACAAAAATCA
The DNA here is from genome assembly GCF_019393585.1 of Leptopilina boulardi. NCBI lineage: Eukaryota > Metazoa > Arthropoda > Insecta > Hymenoptera > Figitidae > Leptopilina > Leptopilina boulardi. The sequence continues at coordinate 2,606,843 of NW_026137874.1, read as the reverse complement.
CACCCTTTTAGAGTTGACGCAAACAATGCTAAGGGAGTTAATTTTACGTCTAGGGAATTAAGTGTTAACTCACTTTTGGAGTTGATTTTTACTCCCAATTCCGGTTGCCATTAACTCCGGCAATTTTTCACAATGTAGATTTTAACTAGAAAAATCGCACTCCTTTGGAGTTTGCGCAAATTATGCTAAAGGAGTTAATTTTACACCTAGGGAGTGAATAAGAGTTTTAACTTAATGTTAACCCCCTTTTGGAGTTAATCACAAAAATTCCAATTCCGTTTGGAATTAACTCCAACAATTTTTCACAGTGTAGATTTTAACTCCTATAAAAATCACACCCTTTTAGAGTTGACGCAAACAATGCTAAGGGAGTTAATTTTACGCCTAGGGAGTTAAGTGTTAACTCACTTTTGGAGTTGATTTTTACTCCTAATTCCGGTTGCCTTTAACTCCGGCAATTTTTCACAGTGTAGATTTTAACTAGAAAAATCGCACTCCTTTGGAGTTTGCGCAAATTATGCTAAGGGAGTTAATTTTACACCTAGAGAGTGAATAAGAGTTTTAACTTAATGTTAACTCCCTTTTGGAGTTAATCACAAAAATCCCAATTCCGTTCGGCATCAACTCCAGCAAATTTTTTACAGTGATTGCTGGAGTGAAATACCTACTTCTGGAGTAGATTTAACTTATTTTTCATGTATTTGTAAATAAAAATACTTAAATAATTCCAATTTTCAGAATTTTTGATTTAAAAAAAAATGACTACTATTATTTTGTAACAAAATTTTTCAGTGATGAAAGAAAAAAAAATTGTGAGTATAAAATAAAGATTTGGAAAGAGGACATACCACGAGGGCCATGTCGGGCGGTTTGGAGCCCTGAACGTGGAGAATTCTTGCACCCAGTTCGAGTAGCTTTCTCCTTAGCCTTTTTACAGAGACGCCGAGCGTCTGCATGCAGCGACGCCGCAGCTTCATTTGAACGACGCCGCCGCCAGGTTGACGATGAACTCGAAACCACTGACCGTCAGCTGTCAAGCTGGCATCGCACTTTCGACTCTCCTAAACTCTTTTTCTTTCTCTCTCTCTCTTTCTCTTATCTCTCTTTTGCCACTCTGTCTATCGTTCCTCTTTTTTATCTCTCGCGCGGTGTTCTCCACTTTCTTCGTTGCACTGCGATATCCGAGAAGCACCGGCGGGTTCGTTACTCTCTGGGGGACGATGACCAGCTTTGGTACCCCGCAAAAGGAAATAATTTTTTTTTTTTTTTTATTGTCTCCAATTATTTATAATCTCTTCCACAACATTAGTTTCTTTCTTTACTTTCTGGAATGTTGAGAGTGCAATAGAGGAATGCAATTGCGAGGTATTGGAATTGATTAAGATTATAAACTAATTATATTAGAAATAAAAAAATATTTATAGGGGCAAAAAATAAACATGTATGTGTGTATATATATATATATATTTTTCTCTTGAGTCACATGGAATGAGGCTAGTTTGGTCAGTTTCTTCTCAAGTTTCTCTCTTTATTGGATTATCCGGCCGGCCTGAATCCGCCACCTTGGGATATAAGCTTGTTTCTTGCGAAAGCAAGTCTCTTCGGAAGAGAGAGGCGAAGTACACCCGCGCACAAAATCACATCGTTAAAAGTTCTGATATTTTCCTTTTATTTATTATTGATAATTTCCTGATTATCAATTTTTTGTATTATATAAAATAATTTCTATTTTTTTTTTCTTTGGAGATTAAAAGAATCTCTTTTGTTAAAGGGGGAAACACACAGTCACTCGGAATGTCAAAATATATATGTGTATATATTAAAATTCTCCCCGCGAATATCGTGTGGGTGTCTGACTCGCGCATCAGACGTGTTTGAAGTCTAGCGGCAGACTGAATTCGTCTGGTGGCTGTCAGACTGCAGCACCATCGTTGTACTCCCGCTACCCTCCCCTGCCCCCCACTACACGGCGAGACACCCCCACCACATTGTGAGAGAGTCGCTGGCACACGAACAAGCTGCGTGAGTGAGACTGGTCACGCATGCATGCGCATATGCGGTTGCACGAGTGAGATCGTGGAAGGGGTGAGCCAGAAAGCAGAAAAAAAATACGCGAGAGAGAGAGAAAGAGAGAGAATGAAAGAGTGAGTGAGAAAAAGCTTTTCGAGCCAGCCGGTTCTGCCGGTGTGTGACGTGACGCGACGCAAAAATCCTCCGAGTAGTGGTTGACGATGATACCGACCAACACGACAGATATACATTTTCTACATGTATATATATATGCATAAAAGTAACATATACAATAATTCATTTCGAATAATGATACTTAACGGTAAATATCATCAATTTGAAAATAATTCAATTCTAGACCAAAATAATTATAATTACTAATATTAAATTATAGTGTAATTCAAATTACAATTTGGGCATAAGAATCTTTTGCTAGAAAAATCGAAGAATTCAAAAAGTTGGAAATAGCCGCAGTCGTTAGGGCAGGCGTATATTGTCTATGGGATTTAAGGTTCGATTCCCCTTGGATGTAAATTTTATTCTTCAAATTCAATATGCCCTTTAAATTTAATTCATTGAGATTTCACATTGGCAATAGTTTTCCACTAAAATTCAGTCATATTTATAACTGAAAATTAGTAAAATTCTTTACTGATTAAAACAATCAAATCTGTTTTATCAATTAATGATAATGTAGATTTAACTGTTTAAATCTAATAATTTTACTGATATTCAGTGACATGTAACTGAAAATTTCAGTGGAAATAATGAAATAATTCAATTGCTAAATTCCAACAATTTCATGTTAAATAATAGCAATAATAATAATAACAATAATGAAAATAGTAATAATAATAACAAAAATAATAATAATTTTACATAAAACCGTAATATAAGAGATAGATAAAGGACCCATATGAAACGCAGCTACCGTCTCAAAAATAATGCAGCGTATAAGTAGTAACGGTCCGTCTGTGTCAGACATGGAATTTACTACCTCACATCACATTTAGAATGTTACTACTTTTGGACCAGTTCCTACTTAAAAATATCAACACAATGGCAATATAAATTATATTTTTTATTTTTTCATTTATAATTTAAATTCCTATAAATTTAAATTAGTCAAGATTTGATTTCTTTGCTTTATAAATAGGCAAAAATATGGAATTTGTTAAAAAGTTAATTAAAAAGCAAAAAGTGAATCACTAATTCAAATTAGTTCAAATTACTAATTAAGATTTAGAGAGTATTATTATTATTATTATTTCGTAAAAATAGTTCAAATTTTTTTTTTTTTAAATTTAAATTTCTGTTTGTTGCCATCGCGATTTATGAGGCAAACAAAAAAAGCGAGACGCAGAAAGCAATTTTCTTTAAACTCTGCTCATCTCTGGTCAGGGGACTCGCAAACGCAAGGTGCGTTTTTACGCATGTATTTACGCATTCACTCGTCAAATAATTCTCGTCGTCGAGTCTCCAGCCGGTTCCATTAATTCGAGAAGCCTGCTCTTTCTCTCTCACTCGCACTCTCTCCACCCTGACGAGGGTGAAATTACCCTTGAAATTATAACAGGTTGATATCAGCTTCCCATCGACTATATATGTATACGTTGGACGCCCCTTTCAATCGACGCTCACAACTTGCGACACTTGTTCGCATTAAAAATTCAATAAGAAAAAAAAAATTATTACACTTTTTTTTTTTGGTTTTTTTTTTACTATATATCCGTTAATAAAATCTTTACGTTTAAAAATGTTTTAAATTTTATTTTATTTATATTATTATTATTATAAATGCTTTTTGTTAAAACTGTTTTTTAATAAATAAGTTATTTTACATTCAGAAAACTGTTTCTTTGAATCAAATAATCTTTCGTAAAGACCCTATGTCAAAGAAATACTTTTTTTTATTCAAAGAAACAGTTTTCTGAGTGTACACTTATTTATTTATTATTATTATTTATACCCTGATTTTTTGTACTTCGCCTGGTAATAATTATCAAACAAACAAGTCTGCGTGAATATTTCCCGAAATGACAGACATTAAAAAAGTTTTTTTTGTTTTCTTTCCACTGCGAAAATAAAATTATGCTCATTATGTAAAATTGGATTGCTTCAATTAATTTTTTTTTTTCAGCCCGGCGACGAAAAGTCATAAAAGCTGAATCATAATCAATAATGAGAATGCCTGCAAAGAGCGAAGTCTGAAGCTCGAGGACTCAGTGGCACGCGGCTTTTCTTAAATGGGAACACGCTGTGTTAATCGAGATGATTATAATCCTCGCTCTCTTTCTCTCTCTCTCTCTCTTTCTCTTTTGCAGCGAAAGATATCAACATTTCTCGTGCGAGGCAATGTCGAGGACTAATTACGCACAGGTCGTGAATTTGTGCGGTGAGAGGGAGAAAGGACTTTTTCTCTTTCAGACAGAAGGAAGACAGTGTTCTCCGCTACAAACTCAAATCAAATGTATACATATATATATATATATATAAAAAGAAACGATGCGACTGTACCGACCAAGTTGCCTCAACCAATACAACGATATAGCCAGACATTTGCTACTCCCACCCCTTGTCTGGTCTCGTCGTGCAACTACACTCCTCTCTTTCCCCCACCCGAACCCATAAACGCCCGCGCTCCTTCGTCGGACTCATATACATATATATGTATACTCCTCACACAGACTGTACAATACTGTGGAATCAACCTCTCACAGACACGCCTCTACTTGCGCAATGCCGCCACTTCGAGGCGCGTCTTAAGCAACCTCCACGTTGACCTTCCCTCGTGGCCAAGGTCGTGTCTCGGAGTCGAATAGCTGTACCTGCTATCGCCCGTTTTGACGGACTGTTTTGACGACTCGACAAACAAAAACATTTCGTTTCAACCACATACAAACACATATGAGAACAATATGCGAGCAACCAAATAGTTTGGTTAGATCAACCAAATTATTTCACTGACTCATCCACAAATTACATTTAATTCTCGGTCTTCCTAACTGTTTGGCTGAATCACCCAAATTATTTGGTTTAGTTATCCAAACTATTTGGCTGAATCACCCAAATTATTATTGCTTTGGTTACCCAAACAATTTGGCTGAATTAACAAAATTATTCACTTTGGTTATCCAAACTATTCGGCTAAATCACCCGAATTATTTGCTTTGGTTACCCAAACTATTTGGCTGAATCACTCAAATTATTCGGTTAAGTTATATATAGTTATTTTTATTCATTTTATTTTAGTTATTATTAATTGTTTGGTTAGTACAAACAATTTTCTTTGTTGGGACAGCAAAAAAAAGGTTTGGTTAGTTTAAACAAATTGTTCTGATACAAATTTGTACCCAACTAAATAATTTTGTCGTACCCTCAAATTATTAGGCTGAGTCAACTAAATTATTTAGTTCAGTATTTTTTTCAATTAAATAACAAAAATATTTTGATTAGCAGAAACAAGTTTTTCTTGGGACTGCAAAAATATTTGGTTAATTCAAATAAATTTAGGTTAAAAGAACAAAAGTCTTCAATAATATGAATTGTGAAAATAAACAATTATTTGATACACTAAAAATCAAACTGTTTTTTTGTATACCAACCAAATTATTTGGTTGTAGTAACCAAATTTTTGTTGTAACACAAATAATGTATCCAAACCCGCAAATATAATTCTTAATAAAAAATGTTTGGCTAGCTCAAACTAATTTTTTGTTGGGACAACAAATGTTTTTTGGTTATTTCAAACAATTTCTGTTGGGACAAAAAATGGTTGCTGCAAACCATTTTTGGGACAGCAAAACATATTTGGTTGCTTCATAATTTTTTGGGACAACCAAAAATGTTCGGTTAGTTCAAAATAAATTTTTTTGGGACAACAAAAATCTTTTTTTCAAGCTCACAGAATCCAAATACATATATCCCTTATATCTTAAATTCTATTATCTCATTTATAAGTATAAAGATTCCCCTCCGAAAAAAACGTCATTTAAATATTTTTTATATATAAGCCGATTAAAGAAGAAGAGAAAAATATATATAACCGCGAATAAAAAAGAAATTCCAGAAAATCACAACTTAAGTGCATATTCTCGACAAGCAGCAATATATGTATATATATATGCCAAAAGATATACATACATATATATATATAATAGTCGAAAAAGGAACAAACAAAGCTCATAAAATATTCGCTTAAAATGTTAAGAAATTATAATATCTTTCCTCCCTGAAACATTATTATAAATGTGTGGGTAATTATTTTACACTTAAAAAGTTTTTTGAACAGAAAAAAAACTATATATATAAAATGAGTCACGAAAGATAAACAATTATTTTTTCAAACAATGTTGTGAGGTTTGAAAATTTCTTTTTACTTTTTAATAAAATGTATATAAGCTGACTTGCCATGATATTTTGCATCATCATGAAGTTTGAAAATTTACATAACGTTTGCATGCTTCAATCTGACTTATGGGTATGAGTGAAGTGTGCTATTAAACAACGTATAATTCATCACGTTTCAATGTTGAGAAATTTTTTAAAATTCTCAAAAATAAAAAAATTTTAGGAATACTAATGAGGCGCAATATATATTTTACAAAAAAAAAATGAAGAAGTCGCAAAAAGTCAATTTTTCAAAGGATGTTTGCGAAAAAAAAGTTTAAATTTGAATAATTTAAGTATTAACTTTCATTATTAAAAAAAAAAACATCAAAAAATTTTCATTTATAGTAAAGTTGTAAAATGTGGTAGCGAACTTAAAATAATCTTGTAATATGTAGTGATAATATAAAAATAATAATAAATATATGGTGTGAATTTATCAATCTTCCAAGTCAAAAGTGTTGAAAATAAAAAAACACTGCATTTTTTTGACGTTTCGACGGTACGACCGTCCTCATCAGAAACTATAAAAAATTATTTATTAATTAATAAAATTACAAAAAAATCTTTACAAAGAAAAAAATTTATAAAAATTGTATAATGAAAAGAAATAATTAAACATTTTCTTTACCGTAAAATTTTAAAAGAAAAAGAAAAATTGTCTGTGGTCGACGTTTGGACAGACCACGATCAACTGACAAGACTAAATTCACACCATATATTTATTTCAATATTTTACCAAGTGATAAATTCTAATATATGATAAAAATAATAATAATTTACTGAGGAAATGGGGATGATTAGCCATAGTATAGGTTGTGCAGGTGCAAATGTCATGCTAAAAAATGTCATTTTGTTGGGCCCATTTTTTGTTGATCCAACAAAAATTTTTTTTAACGAAGGAAAATAGAAATAATTGAAAAATGAAAAAAAATATTTTTAAATTAGCGACTAACGTTACACCCAGAGAAATGATACATTTCTCTCAGAACCAGATCAATATTTATTTGTTACAAATAAATTTTTATTTGATTTTAATAAAATTTTTATTTATATCAAATAAACGGGCTAGTAGGCTCTGAGACAAATATAAGTTTATTTAACTTAAATATATATATATATATTTGGTTCAAATGAAACGTTTCTCTGGGTGTATAATATTTTCATTTTTAAAGAAAACCTAACACGATTTTTCTTTATATATACCCAGAGAAAAGATTTCTTTAATTTAAAGAAAGCAATTTCTTTGACTAGTTTTCTTTTATTTAAAATAAAATTTTCTTTGAAAAAAAGCTTCTTAGTTTCAAAGAAATTTTCTTTGAATGAAAGAAATTTGTGCATTAAATAAAAGGAATTCTAACATTGATATAGGTTTAAAGAAACATTTATTTGAATTAAAGAACAAAATTTCTTTTTTTTTTTTTTGAATCAAAAATAATTGGTTTGGAACAAATTTGTATCAAAGAAAAATTTGTAAAATTTATTTCTTTGAATCAAATAAATCTTTTTTCCGTGTGCACGAAATACTGTCGATGGCAGTACATATTTTTAGTATAAAATAAAAAAAATAAATAAATTTTTACACACAATAAATGAACAAAGTTCTTTTAAAGAATTTTTCACTGTAGGATGAGGGCAATTATGATAAAAAAAAAATATATATATATATATATATAGGTAAGCATTTGTTGAGTTGAAGTGAAAAGTGTGATGTATATATGGTGGTTGGTTTTGACACGTTTGAAAAGTCCTTTCGTGAGTGTGAATGCGGCTTAATACAGAAGAGTGTACGGCCACTACACACACCACACAGCCCAGGAGAACGAAGTTGCAGTGTGCGGGTCGTCTAGACAGGAGGTTTGTGGTGGCCGCGAACGCGGGATGGGGGAAAGAGCATAGCATTCAAGACAAGGGGGTGGGGGAGGGAGGGAAGGCAGAGGAATCATGATAGTGAGAGGTATAGTGACGATGGGAAGGAGGAGGCAGGTTGTGAGAGAGAGAAAAAGAGTGGGGGGTATGATAACTGGCTATCGCCGTCGCTGAGTCCCGTCTTCACCTCTCCCCCATACCCCTTGTGTGTGCAACTGCACCCCAATTCCCCCTCACGACCCCTCCAATTCCCCTCGCCATCAAGAGTTGGACTGCACCGAGTCGCACCAGACGTTGGCGGAGCGTGATAATTCTTTCTTCTTCTGCCTTTTCTTATGTCTTTAGCTTTAACCCTTTCCTTTTCTCTCTCTCTCTCTCTCTCTCTCTCTCTCTCTCTCCCTCTCTCCTTTTCCTTAACTCTTGATTCTTATATATGCTTTCTCTTCTTCAGATTTTGTCATATTTTTTTTTTTCGTAAATTCTTCCACTTTTTATTATTCGGGTTTTGTGGATGGTTTTTTTGCTTTCTTTTTTTTTACGACTTCTTTTTCTTATTATGCTTTCTCTTATTTTTGATTTTTGCTTTGCTTGAGATTCTTATGGGTACTGGTTATTCTTGTTTTTTATTTTTATACTTGACCATTTTGGATTGTACCCCTCCCTTATTTGGTTGGTTATCTCGCGCGAGATTCGAGGAGGAATTTTTTCTTTCTTATCGAGAGAGAAAAATTAGAAGGTTTAAGTTAAGAACTTCACTGCGATTATTTTTTCCCCCTTGATCGGCAACATTTTTTCGAGTTTACGAAATGGGGAGAAGTTGATAAGAGTAGTTTTACGTTCGGGAGAGAATTACAAAACTTTCATTAAAAAAATTAGTAGTTTTCTTCTAATATTATAAATATATTTATTTATTTATTAAAATATTAATATTAAGAAAAAAATACCTCTTTTAAATATAAAAAAAAATTTCACGGTAACTGAATATGATAAATAAAAAAAAAAGAGGAGGGATAATTTATAAACACTTATTTAAAACGAAAAAGAAGAAGAAGAAAGATGTCTATGCTCAAGGCACTTTTTTTCCACAGAAGGCACTTGTCACAGAAGGGTTCCCTCGCTAATCCTCTTTCTATTGTCCGACAAAAAGTTGTTCTATCGCGTTGACAAACTGGAAATTGCATACGATGCACCTGCCAAGGGCCCGTGGTAAGGTCTGCCAGACAAGCAGGAATCAGCCGCAAAAGATTATGCGCATGGTGCAAAGGCGAAGAGCAGTGGACGAAAAAGTGCCTCGGGTTGTCTTTTTCGCGCACCATGGCCAAAAAATTCACTCATTACAAAAAAAAAAAATTTTCTTTTAATTTAATTCCATTTTTTTTATTGCGAAAAATAAATTAGAATTTTTTTAAATTGATACTTTAAAAAAAATTTATTCATTTAACTCAAATAAAATTTATTTGAAACAGAAAAATATTTATTTGAAACTAATAATTTTCTTAATTCAAGAAAATTTTTCTTGTTAAAGAAAATATTGAAATACGAACACTAGTTTTCTTGATTCAAAACTATTTTTTTTCAATCTATAAATAGAAATAAATTTTAAATGTCACGAGACAGAACAAATAATGAAAATCAATCAGTTTAAATTCTATTCTCTCTTTAACACAACAACAAAAGAGAAGGTTGATTGAATTTATTTTGAAACATGCATTTGTCAAGTATACATCATTTTTAATGTATATACTGATGAGTATATAGACTGGAAAATTGTATATATCGAAAATTGTCGAGTATATATATATATATGACATCTGGGACAAGTACAATTGTTCGATATATAATTTTTCGTCTGTATAAAACGGCAATAGCTGCATTGGACCCAAGAGACCAATATCCAACATAGCTCATTTCATGTGGCAGATTATTTCGAATGTCGTGAAAGGGAGATTGATATAGGACGCAGGATATACATATATGTTTGAATGTGTGAAGTATAACACTCATAGCGAGAGTCTGGACCATTTCAGACTTGTTAGGGTTACAGGCAATATAATATATATAGAAACAGAATCGACTGCCATATCATCTGGGGAATCCCATATCGCAAAATTTTACTAGTCTAGCTCTTCTGTAAAACAATATTTGTCGAGATTGCTTGTCATCTAAAAAACATATTTTTTTTCCAACTTATTTGTGAATTTCAAAATTTGCAATTTAAAAAAGTCTTATTTTAACACGACCTTGTTTTGAATTTACGAATTAACTGATTAACAAAATATTACTACACTGAAAAAAAACAATTATTTGATTCAAATAATCAGTTGATGCAAGATACAATCAAATAAATATTTACTTGAACCGAATAATTTTTATTTCCAAAACTGTATTTGGACCAATAATTTTGGTATCAAATTTTAATATTCAAAATTCAAATAATAAATATTTATTTGTATTAAAATAATTTTTATTTGAATCAAATTATTGCTTCAAATACTTTTAAGCATCTAAAGTGTGCCATTCACATTTATATATACATGGCAAAAAGATATTGCAGTGGCACTTAAATGTGCATGTGAGGTTTTTCTTTTTTTTTTTACTTTTGAATTTTTTCGTTGGCAATTGCAGGCATTTTTCTCCTCCTACACAAAAGCGCAACGATGAGTTCCTAGAAGCCTCCCATCGTACTCTGATCATCGCGATTGAAGTGGAAACAGTACAACTGACAGTGTAACTATACAGACTCTATATGTATATGTATATATAGTTAGTCTTTCTCTCTTCTGTTTGTTTCTTGCAATAAAAGGAAGGCTAAATGCTTTTGTTTGCGTGTTTGCTTGTAATAAAAAAAGATGAGGATTTTTTTTTTAAATAACCAAAAGAAAATATTTGAAAAATAATAGGATGAAATAAAATTTTATGCTTGAAATTAAAACTATTCTTTGAAAACTTGATTTTTATTCTGTTTGAGAGAATTTTTCAACTAATGTCTATAAAAAAAATTTATTTGATTCAAATAATCGGTTACATTACAATTATTAAACAAATATTTATTTGATAATAGTCAAGTAATACAATATAAATTTTTTTTTAGTTCGTATATATAGTAGGTGAAAATTTATTTGAAAAGTTGCGTATGAAATATCCGTTATACAGCATGTGGATTTAAGTAGAATGATATAATAATTATAGTTTAGTAACTTTACTAAAAGCACGGGGATTTTAATCCCCAGGAGGTCGTTTTCTATATTTATGTTTAAGTAAGCTTCTCTTAAAATATATCTAATACCTTAACTATTACGAGCGACTCTCGGTGCAGCCCTTGAAATTTATCTTTGATTTTGAATTTACGCCATAAATTGAAGGACGTAAAATAAATTAACCTTCTAAATTTTGAAGCAGTTTTTAATCAAAAGTGACTTACACAGATTTAGACAGCAATTTATTTAGTTCAAATAAAAATTATTTGGTTCAAGTATAAATATTTATTTGACGACAGTCAAGTAAATGAAAATAAATTTTTGCTCTAGTGTACTTTATGATTTTCTCGAAACGAATTTGTTTATATGTGACGATGAGTTGTCAATAAGAGTATATATATATAATAAATTACAGTGCGGGCAGCACCTGCGCGACATTTCGGGGCAACGCGTGACTAGAACACTGATTTCGAACGCGCCTTTTATCAGCCGTCTGGATCGCCAGCCGCCTGTCGTCCTCGTTCCCGTATTATATGATCGTCGAATATATATTTGTGTATGTGTGTGTAGCTAAAGGTGTTTCCCCGTCTAATCGAGAACCACTAATTGCAAAGGGAGAAAGCTCGGTTCCCATGGAACTCGCATCACGAACCTCAATCAGTGCTGCATTCTACGAAATCACCACGCGCGTGTTTCTCCCTTCACGAGTCACGCCATTACACACCGGGAATCACCATTGCGCTTCTTTCCATGCCAGTATCAGGAAATCACTCATTTAAATAACTTGCCACCTCATCTCATCAAATCACTTTCGAAATTCGCCACTTTATTTCCCTTTTTTTTTTTTTTTTAATATCTCATCGTCACCTATTCTCATATATCTTTTGTCACGCGTATTCAAAAATTTGTCACATTCATGTTTTTTAATTTAAGGATATTTTTTAGTCAAATTAAAATTGTTGCTTTAAGCTTATGTGTTTTGTAAATATTGAAAAAAATTGAAATTAAAATCAAAAAATTAAACCCAATAGAGGGTAAAAATTGAAATTAATGTAAAAATTTTACTATACTATAAGGTAAATGCCACAGTTCTCGTCACGGCCTTAGTTACCGTTAATTTGGTTGAAAAATTACAAAAAATATTTTCAAAAACAAATATGGAAACGGTTGCTAAGGTAGCGGTTGCTATAGAAACGGTTGCTACAGTAACTGTTACCACGGCAACCATACGAGTGTACAACGGACAGACAGACGGACGCCAAAGCAAAAACTATAAGACTTTCGGGCCTGAGTCACAAAACCTTATAAAATAATCAAAAAAAATTTATTTTTCATATTTCAAAATTTACAAATAAATTATTATTATTATGGTAGTGAAATTATTATTATTATTATTTTGTAGTGGAAATAGTATGTCTGTGTTATTCTCGAGTCTTGAAAGGAACAAACGCACTCGCGTTTTGTGGTCTTGAAAGTTGGATGGGGAAATAATTCTCGAAACAGGAGCTCCTATATAAGAGAGAGAGAGAGTGAGACAGAGTGGGAGGTGTAGTTTGGAGGCAAAGGAAGAAGCAAATGTAACAAAAAAAAACAAAAATAAATAAAAAGAAAAAAGGAAGATGTTGGTTGCAGCGGTTCAGTGCAGTTGACTGCAGATGCAGAGACTGGGCACTGGTCAGCCTCTATCTTCCTTTCTTCTGAAGCTCACAGGGTGACCGACCTCGACGTCTCGCGTCGCATCAGAGTCTCTCCCTTTCTCACATAGGTATATAATCTGCTAATTTTATATATATATCCTGGACACTTTAATACCTTCTAATTATTACCTGAATTTTCAATTCGAAAACTAATTTCATTTCTCAGACATCAAAATATTAACACTTTTGAAAAAAAGGAATTAGGAAAAAAAATGTAAAGAGAAAAAGTGTAAAACAAAAATCTCGGGCTAATGGGAAATTCTCCCCATGTAAAAATTTAAATCGAATTGAAAAATTTGAAAAAAAAAAAGATTAAGAAATAACATAATATGTGTATGTTTTTTAAAACACACTATAATTTAAAGATATATCACTCTGTACATATGGAAACGCATCAATTCTTATTTCGATAAGAATTACGAAGTTCATATAATCTGTCTATATATAAATAATGATGTGATTTCTATAACCCAAATAAGCAATTAAACATAAAGCTAATCAATGCTTTGTATATATATAATATATTATATTATAAACCAGAAATCTAAAAATTCTCCAACATTATTACGAAATTATTTCAATTTTATCGCATTTTTATTGACATTATCTATATAATTATATTTTTACATAAATTGCTTTTCATCTAATTCTAATTAATAAGATTAATTTCTTTTCTTTTTTCAAAAAATTTTATTATTTCAAGTGTTTTTTTTTTGCGATAATAATTGAGATAAAGAGAGCGAGAGAGAGAGAGAGACAGAAAGAGAAACTAGAATTTTATCAATATCTTTTAATATTATTTGCTTTTCTGTGTATATATGAAACGTCTCACTTTTTACGCACACATATGACTATTTGTAATTCTCAAATGAGGAAAAACACAAGTTATTCAAAACATTCGTAGACAGTCTGCAAATATTTGGTTTGTCTGGGTTTACTTCGAATTCCTAATTTCAAATTACCATCTTTGCTGGTATTAAAGTCCCGTACTGAGTGTAATGGATACAAAAGTGTATACTTGTGCATTTGTACCAGAAGATTTTAATGGGAGAGCATCAGTGCACTACAGAAAGTATGTTGCACGAAATACTTTCAAAGTTGCCTCCCAAGTGTATATACTTTTATATAAACATGGCCGCAGCGTCTTAGATATACTATCTGAATTCCAATTTTCGAAAATAATTTACGAAAACAGAAAAAAAATTTCTTTAATTATATTTTTCAGAATAAGAAAATTTTATTTTACACGGAAAACATTTTTTATCTGGAACAGCGATATGTTTCTCTAGAATAGAGAAAACTTTAGCTCTTTTAGTGAAATATATTGTTGTTTCAGTAAAACTTATCGCTATTCCAAGTATTTGATAGTCAAGTAACCGTTTATTTGAATTAAATAAATTGTTTCAGTTCAGCTAATTCAGATTTAGAGCGTAGTAATCCAAGTGCAATTATTATTTTTTCATTCTTACCAATATGAAGAGAGGAAGAAACTTACCTGAAACAGAAAAAGGAAAATAAAAATTAGCTAATAGAATTTTATTTATTTTTTATGTGAATAAATAAATAAAATAAATAATACAAATAAAATTAATTAAATATAAATAAAATAGAGTAAATAAAATGGTAAATTTAAATAAAAAAAAAAGTCAGATTTATTTGATTCAATAAATGGTAAAATGCTTAATGATAAATTAAATTCCGTCTGTTGTTGATACATAATTCAAATATTCGCATATGAATCGTTCATTGGCCACGAAATGTCTACGACAACCCAAATGAGTGAATGCGTATTATATACGTACATCTATACCGTCTGGCTACTGTCTGGACCTGTATATCTCAGAACATATAGTCAGTGACTGAGTCATTAAGCATAATAAGTGTGAGTAAGTCTCCTTTTACCACTGCATTTTATTCATTCGAGTTCTCCTTCACCTCTTGCTATTAGATATACCCCTTTTTTTTCTCTCTCTCTAAAAATAAAAATTGCAAAAAATCTCTTCTTTTGTAAGAACAAAAAATAATGCCAATTGCAGATTTTTTAAAATAAAATTCATTATATAAGAAAAAAAACTATATAATGAAATAAAATTATGTAATTGAAAAAAAGTTTAAAAGTAAGAAACTTTAAAAAAAAAATCCGCACGATTAGAATACACACAATAAGAATAAAAATTAAATTTTTTTAATCAAATATTCTAAATTTATTTCGCCCAGACGGTATAATATTTAAATGAGTGTCTGTAAAAGACAATCGTACGATAATATTTATCACGAATACATGATAATAAATATGCACACAGTACCAACATTAACATCTAGAAGGAGAGAGAGAGAGAGAGAGAGAGAGAGAGAGAGAGAGAGAGAGAGAGAGAGAGAGAGAGAGAGAGAGAGAGAGAGAGAGAGAGAGAGAGAGAGAGAGAGAGAGAGAGAGAGAGAGAGAGAGAGAGAGAGAGAGAGAGAGAGAGAGAGAGAGAGAGAGAGAGAGAGAGAGAGAGAGAGAGAGAGAGAGAGAGAGAGAGAGAGAGAGAGAGAGAGAGAGAGAGAGAGAGAGAGAGAGAGAGAGAGAGAGAGAGAGAGAGAGAGAGAGAGAGAGAGAGAGAGAGAGAGAGAGAGAGAGAGAGAGAGAGAGAGAGAGAGAGAGAGAGAGAGAGAGAGAGAGAGAGAGAGAGAGAGAGAGAGAGAGAGAGAGAGAGAGAGAGAGAGAGAGAGAGAGAGAGAGAGAGAGAGAGAGAGAGAGAGAGAGAGAGAGAGAGAGAGAGAGAGAGAGAGAGAGAGAGAGAGAGAGAGAGAGAGAGAGAGAGAGAGAGAGAGAGAGAGAGAGAGAGAGAGAGAGAGAGAGAGAGAGAGAGAGAGAGAGAGAGAGAGAGAGAGAGAGAGAGAGAGAGAGAGAGAGAGAGAGAGAGAGAGAGAGAGAGAGAGAGAGAGAGAGAGAGAGAGAGAGAGAGAGAGAGAGAGAGAGAGAGAGAGAGAGAGAGAGAGAGAGAGAGAGAGAGAGAGAGAGAGAGAGAGAGAGAGAGAGAGAGAGAGAGAGAGAGAGAGAGAGAGAGAGAGAGAGAGAGAGAGAGAGAGAGAGAGAGAGAGAGAGAGAGAGAGAGAGAGAGAGAGAGAGAGAGAGAGAGAGAGAGAGAGAGAGAGAGAGAGAGAGAGAGAGAGAGAGAGAGAGAGAGAGAGAGAGAGAGAGAAGGAAAAAAAACCGACGATAATCAGAAAAGCCAGAGTTTTAAAATTGTCTAGACATGTTTCAGATAAAGACAAAAGGCTTATATGCTTTTGATGAATCAACGATTCGCATATATTCGAATCTCATGTTAAGGAATTTTCTTGAAATGATAAGAAATACCCCGGAACTCACACAAAGGGATTTTTTTTAATAACTAATATGTCTGCATTGATATAAGATGAGTCATATTTAGAAATTAAATTTTTTTATACGAATTAAATTTTTTTTTTTTATAAAAAAAAAAGAAAGAGAATCTTTAAGTTAATTGAGAAGATATCGTCAAAAAGTCTAAAATAAATATAACGTCTGATAAAAAAAAAAGAAGACAAACATTGGAATACTTGATTAAACAATGCTATTTTTTAAAATCTTTTTTTCTTGAGTAAATTTAAATATTTTTTTCATATTAGAAGTGTATTTACATTTTTGTATTTGTTTTTTTTTTCCATCAATTATTTTCAGAAAAGAATAAAAAATATTTTTTTTTCTACAACTAATCATTTTTTCTTTTTAATCAGCCTCGCGAACAATATGAATTTGTCGTCTATTAAAATTGTCATCTCTTAATAAAAAATTAATTTCCCTTTTTTGCAGGCCGACCAATTTTGTTTTTTTTTTTTTGTATTCTTTTTCTTTTGCGTTAGAGAAGTTATCTCAATGGCAAGAAGAGATGTTCAAAGCAAAGTGCGCTGAGTTGGTTGAAAGTTGTTCGCAAAGAAGTCAGACGCGGTGGTTGTTTGATCTCATCTCATATAGCTGAGCAAGTACTCGCGTTCCACATTTCCCAAGTCTACATAAAAAATACAACATGAGAGAGCCGACGGCGTCATCCGACCGAGATACAACTCAGTTCGTTGCAGTCATTGCTGACATTGTCCTCAAGGCTCATTAATACCACGTCAACTTTGAATGTCCCTCAAATAACAAAAAAAAAAAAAAACGAGGGGGGAGGGTGATAAAATGTCTCTTTTTTTAAATTTTACTTTACAAATTATTTGCTTTTTAAAAATAATTTTTATATTATAAAATATGATAAGAATATATACTTTTTATAATAATAATTAATAAAATAAATTAATAATAATATTAATTATTATCAGGTGCTTTATTATTATTTTTATTATTATTTTATTATATATTTTATTAACATAAATTATTATTGTGATTTTTATAAGAAAAATTGAATTTTCCATTTTATTAAAAAAATATAATTTTTTAATGTTGACTTTGTAAAGGAAAAAAAAGTCAGTTAAAATTTATGTGTGTGTGTGTGAATATACTTCATTATTGTATTGAGACACGTATACGTGTCAATCAAGTGGTAGTTAAATAAAACGTCAGTTTCAATTTGTTAGCAGATTTTAACAGATTCTTTCGACATTCGCACGAATGTACAAAATTATTTCAAAGAGTGAACGACATTCGCGTTTTATTGAAAAATAAAAAAATTAATATGCTGACGCATTATAATTTTTGTTTATTTATAAATCATTATAGCAAGAGTCGCAATCTCGCGATAAACTCATTTGGTAATGAGTCAATTCAATATTTTTTTTCTCTTTTTTTTTGCAATAATATTATTATTATAATATACAAAAGTTTTATAAAGAAAAAACAAACATGAAGTTTCAAACACATTTAAGTGATTATGACATTCACGGATTACATAAAAATTTAAATATAAGCAATAATTTTAAACAAAAAATTTAAATAAATAATTAAAGAAAAATTGTTAAATAAAAAATTTTCCATAGGGAAAATTTTGCAAACAGATTTGCAAAAAAAAGAATAGTTTAAAAAAAAGAAAGTTTAAATTTATTTTTAATTGCAAATTACAAAAAAAAATTGCCAATGTAATTATTATTTATCCATGTGCATATAATCAAGTTTTTTTTTTTTTTTATAACTTCATTCCCTTTTTTTCTGTCTCTCCTGTTTCACTCTCGATAAAAAAAAAGAAAAAAAAATTTTCCTCTCATTATTTCTTGAGTACTTAAAAGCCATATGAGCGCAATTGAGCCCAGGTCAGCTAAACTTGAATATCTTTTGCTTCACAGTTTACACGGTCGAGTGAACACTAACAAACGAACTCAGCAGTCTCATATCGAAAATGAAGGCCCTTACTTCCCAGGGGACGTCCAGTCGACTCTCTAGACTCTCCATTATTTTTTTTTCTCTCTTTTTTTTCAATGAATTGCATAATCGTCTAGACTAGACGATCTCTTTAATGTTATTATCGTGACGTCAAGGTTGATTCATCGACGAAACACTCTCTGTCATTCTAGAATTAATTATTATCGTGTGTGAGTCCAAAGTGCAAAAATTTTGCAGGCAATTTTTTTATATTTACTTTACACTAAATCCTATTTTTAAAATGAAAAATTTTTTTTTCTATACTATTTTAGAATTTTTAAACCAAAAAAATTATTTTGATTAAAATTATCTGGAATAAGTTATTAAAAATTCTTTCATAATTCTAAGAAGTGAAGTTGGTTCCTTTATTAGAAAATTATGTATGCTTTTATAATTCTAGGGAGTAAAATTGGTTCTTTTGACCCTAGATAGAAAAGTATAAATGTTTTGAACCCTATAGTTAGAAAATATTTTTTTAAAACTGTATGAGAAATGAAAATTTGTTTCTCGGCAATTTTAACGAATAATGTAAAATGATTAATTGAATTCGAGACGAGAAAGACAAGGTGAACCTTGAAAAGGCTGTAAGAGAGTCGCGAGGGATGAATTATTGGATAATTCTTAAAACCCTATATTATAAATGTGTGCGTGAAAAAGATCGTATTTACGCTGAGGAGGTCGAGGTTAAGTACATTGCAACATTTTTGGGTCTCAACCTCGTCAGGGACTAGGTCGAGGTTATTGGATTCGATCTTAAAAAAAAGGCCAGTTTTATAATATAAACAGGTCCTGTCCCTATGTCCTAATTTTTTTTTAATTCCTCTTCGCTCTTCCGCTTTTTTTCGAATTTTCATAAATATTACAAATTTTTTAAGAAATAAATATTTGTAAAATTATTAATATTAATATCAACGATATTAATAAAAAACATGTAAAAAAAATGTAAGTATAATATATGGGAAAAATGTGAAGAAGAGAATTATTAAAACAAGCAATAAAATTCTTTTGTATATAGCGACACCTTTTCACTAATAATAAAAAAAAACTCGTTCTCCCTGTCTTCTTTCTCTATAGTATAGGATAATAAAATGTTTTTGCCACGAATGTACGTCGCGACACAACGACGCGTTGAACGCAATTTTTTTGCAATTTAGGCTGATTCCTTTATAAAGCGTTGTTGGCTAGTGAAAGCCAGACAGACGTTGCAATCACGCGGGTCATAATACGTTGTACAATCCTCATCGATGGACAAATACTAGTCGCGTGTGTCTCGCGTACTATACAACTCGTATACGTGTTTTGCACGCGAAAAATGTCTTCTATTTTCAGCTGTTATACAGTTTTTTTTTTTAATAAATATTGACCCCTTTCTCTCATTTTTTTAAAAAACTTTTCCACTCAAATCTTAATTATTCAATAATATGATAATTATTTAAAAATTTATATTTATTAAATACTTATTGAGTATTAATAAAATTATTAAATTAAACAATATTTCTTTTTAATTATAATAAATAGCGAAATTCTTCCAATAATATAATTAATTAATAAATCAAATAAGTAACTAATTTTGTTATTATATAATTATATTATGTCACCGCATCCAGAGAAAAGATATATTTGTCTCAGAGCCAAATACATTTTTATTTGTTTCAAATAATTATTTATTTGTTGTAAATAAATATTTATTTGCTTTAAGCAAATATTTCCTTGTTTCAAATAAACATTTCCTTGTTTCAAATAAAAATATCTCTGGGCGCAATGGATTTTTTCAAAATAAAAAATTCAATTCTTTCGAAATTTAAACAAAGGAGAGTGAATCTAAAAAAAAATTACATTTTATTTTTATTTCACCTTTTGGAAAAGAAACCCGATGACATTTACATTTGAGACGCGTGAAAACCTGAAAGCCGATAGTGAGAAAACCGCAGACACGTCGTCTACGGTTTTCGTTGACCGCGTCCGCATTCTCAGAAAAATCTATATCCGGCGTGTCATTCAGCGCAAAAAAATTAAAAATATTTAAAATCAGGACTTTCATTATACTTTCTTTTTTACAATGAAAAAAAAATTTATTTGCCTCAAATAATTGATTATTATCAAATAAATATTTAATTGAACCAAATAATTTTTAACTGTATCAATTAAATTGTTTACAAAAGGGCTTATGTACCGTCTATAAATAAATAAATGAAGCATAAATAAATTTTGAAAAAAATAATATTTTCATTTTAACTATAGGGAAATTGTTTTGTAATATAACCGGAAGTTGATGAGTTGTACTGCAGGAAGTTTGGAAATAATATTTGTTCATATTCAGGAGGCCAACATGAGAGAGAGAGAGAGAGAGGTGCATTTCGGCGGAAATGACGCTACTGTATCGCTAACTCTCGTCTGTCCGAGTTCCGGAGAACATTTGCAACCTTCCCCCCACTCTCACCTATAATGTATATAACCAAAAGTTGCTTCAGTTCTATATCGACTTTCACGAATTTTTCATGTGGCATGAAACATGCAAGGACTCGTTCTGCGTTTACGAGGGTCGATTCGCCCGAATAACCTAATTCCTCACACGACACCCCTCCAATTCCATTCATCGTCTCTGAGAGTATACTACGAATAACATTTTTTTTTTTTCATAACATGTTTTAGGGATAACATTCACATTTTATTAAAAAATTTTCAAAATTAAACATTTCTGTTTCTATAGAAAAAAAAATTTACTTCTATATTTAGCCGGATTTTTTTTTTAAATTTCCATTATACTAGATTTCCATTTGAAATAGAGTTTCTATATATTTAGCTGAAATTCCGCTAAACAAAAAATTGGTTGAGTGAAAATTTTCTGAAATAGCAATTTGGCTAAATGAAAATCCCGCTAAATAAAAATTTGTTTAACTGAAAATTCTCATAAATATAAATTCGGTTAAATGGAAATTCTGCTAAATAAAAATTTCGTTAAATGAAAATTCAGCTAATATGTAAAAAATTTATTTAAATATAGAAATATGTTTAAAAAAAATTCGGTTCGATATGTTTAACCGAAAATTCTCTTCAATAGACATTCGGTTAAATGGAAATTCAGCTAAATAAAAATTTGGTTAAGTAAAAATTCTCTTAAATAGAAATTCGGTTAAGTGAAAATTTTCTGAAATAGCAATTCGGCTAAATGGAAATCCCGCTAAATAAAAATTTGCAGAATTTGAAAATTCGCCGCTAATATGTAAAAAAATCACCGAAAAATAGAAATTCTGTTTAAAAAAAATGCGGTTCAATATATTTAGCCGAATGATGAATCAATTTAAAAGACTCGGATCGTGTAATCTATAACACAAAAACGATGTATAAAATCCAGACAAATGTCTCGTGTATATATTAAAAAGACTCGCTCTATAGAATAATTAAGTTATTCTTTTATTGATTCGCGAGTGTTGAAATTAAAAATATAACGAGCTTGTAAATTGTTAAAATGAAGAAATTTTGTAGAGCATGCAACGCTTGTAAAATGAGATTAAAGACATTATATTCAACAGTCTAGACGGTGTGAGTCAATAATCGGGGTCTTTCTTATCGAAAAAGACAGGAGCTTAATGCATTTTAATTAAAGTTTTAATGAAATGTTTAAAGGCAAAATTAGTTCTACATGAGGTAATTTAGGTTAATCTTTAATCTGTCTGGAATTGTGAGATCGATGATTAAAGTTGCGACCTCGTTTCTTTTTTTTTTTTTTTTTTCTTTTTTTGTAATATAAGGAGCTTTAAACAAATCGTGTCGCAGACAGATTAAACACATAAACAAGACACCAGATAAAACTTGCAGAGACCAAGTACGTGAGATTTTCATGTGCTTATCCTTGAGCACGTGCGATTGTAGAAAATGTATATATGCACTTCACTTACGTGCTTAAATTACCAGTAGCTTATCCAAATCATAAATATGTGTCTTTAATACACGTGTTATAACCTTCGTATATAAAGAAAAAAAAATGAGAAAAAATCTTTTTAAGAAAGAGAAGACATGTTCTAATCTATCCATTGATTACATAAAATTGCGTTCTAAAATAAGAAAAAAAGATAATGAAAAATATGCCTTGTCTTTAAAAATACAATATATATATATATGTGAGCAGACTTTATCTACTTTTCTTTCCTTCAAAATAATTAGTCATAACTATTTTTGTAAACAGGTGAAATTTTTTTTCGAATTCGTCAAAAATAGTTGTAATAAAAAAAATGAAATATTTTTCTCTCTTTTTTAAAATTCATAGAAGTAAAAAAAAATTTTCAAGTGGAAATTTTTATTTTTCGCGTAGCAATTATCTATAAAGACAAAAAAATATATACTATAGGGTCAGTCGGGGTAAATCCGAACGGGGGGTAAATCCGAACGCTAATTATTTCAGCTTAATTAAAATTTTTAAAAATAAGTTCGATATGAGAATTTTTACCTCAGATCCTCTTGAAGAGATTCTAAGTATTATCCCATTTTTTGTTTGTTAATTAGCAACAGCATAAACAAAGATAACAAGTATTGCAAAAAAGATTGAAAATCAAAGATGACACTCTTTCAGTATTTTGTCTCGTATTTGAAGAAAAAGAAGCTAAAAATTCATTTTATTATTTATAATTGTTTGTTATGAATACTAGAACAGAAACTATATTTGATTTTTGCCTTCTGTAAAATTTTATTAATAATATCAGACCGTTCGTATTTACCCAAGAAAATTGGAAAACTGGGGTAAATCCGAACGGTATTTTTAATAATTTTTTTTTACATCAAAGCCACACAAAATTGTTTTTATTTGATTACACTATTATTTTAACATTATAAAAGTACATAGAAAAAAGTTTTTCTTTCTATACGTATCCTCGTTAGTAATTAATAAGCAGAAACTTAATCTCTGTTCTCTCGAAGGAGTGTTTCAATTTTTTTGCCAAATGGTTTGTTGAAAAAAGTTTTTCAGGATCTTAATAAAATTTGGTATTCTACGGTTTTTGGGGTCGCTAATTACCAATTTCAAGTCAGTTTTTCAAAATTCAAAATGGCGGACGAGAATTAAAAAATTCATTGGATTCGCTCGAAAATTGTTACTCGGGGGGTTTCAGGGTTAGCAAATTTGATCATTTTTAAAAATAAGTTTTAGGAAAGTCCGCCATTTTGAATTTAAAAAATTTGACTTTTATTTTTGTATTTACATTCAATCACTCCAAAATACTTTCTGTAGCAAGTTTTGCAAAAATCCGTTATGATTTGATAAAGTTATTGAAGGTTTTAATTGTGTAATGCATTTTAATTTTTAACCTGTTTGATTTTTGTATTTATATATGATGCATTATTACATAATAGGTTTATTATCGTATTTTTTTTGAGTTTTTACATAAGTTTAACAATTGCAATACTTTAAATTTATTTTCCCTAAGATTTTTCTGAAATACAGTGGCGTTCGTATTTACCCCCATATTTTAGGAAAGTTGCAAAGTATCGAGGTAAATACGAACGCTAAGTTTCCTGCGATTGTAATTTATCAAAAATTTTTTCTACCCCATAAAATTGTTCTATGGAAGTAAAGTAACAACTTCATGCACCAGAATACCGTAAGTATTTTTTTTTTTAAAGAAAAAACTTATGTTATTGTTGAAACTTACTAAAAGCGTTCGGATTTACCCCAGTTGACCCTAACGAGAAACAAAAATAATAGAGAATATCCGAGAAAATTTTTCAAAGGACGTGAAAATTCTTACCAGAAGAAGAAGAAGAAGATTTCAAAATCTACAAAGTTATACATGCGAGACGAATTTCTTCTGTCTACTATAAAAGCTACCTTGTTTTTCGTCCAACTACGCAACTCAAGTCGCTTGTTGCCAACATATTTATACACAAAGGTAATTGTTAGTGTCTCGAAATTTCTTCTCTTTCAAAAAAAAGAAGACATCTTTTACGAAGATAAAAAAGAATTTTATTTAAAAATTTGGAAAATTTTTTTTTCCAATCTATAAAAAATTTGCCTACAACAGCGAAAGGTTTTACTAGAATAGTAAAACTTTTAAATTCAATTAAATATTTCACTAATATATTTCGGTGAAATATTAAAGAGAAGAAATAACAAAAAATTTATTTTGTTAAATAATAATTTAACTTATATTATTATTATAATTTATTTATAATAATTAATATAATTTAATAATTATAATTTAAATCAAATTAAATTAACGCAAATTCTAATAATTTTCTTAATAAAAAAATAGAAAAATCTTTCCAATGACACTAAGATATAAATTACAAAATGATTCATCACGAAGAATGAAAAAAAAATTTTTTTTTTTCGAAAAATCTACTTTTGTATATATAACAAGTTTATCATACTAGATTAAAAGTTTATCAAAACTATTTCCATTTAACGCATAATTTCTCTCTCTCTCTTTCTATCTCTGGTTCTCGTTTGGCAGCAATATGCAAAACAACCTCGTCAATCTCAACGTCGCGTCTGCACGTCTACAGACTTTTCTGCGGTTATATCCGCATGTCTGTATTCGTATATATATGTATATATATAAATTTTTTTTTTCCAAGAGAAGGTGTGCTTAAGTGCAGACATTTTATGCGACCTCAATGTCAACGATAAACCTTAGTGTGTAGGGGGTTTATCGATAAAAAATAAGGTCGTAGCATGATTTTGCACTCAGGGGGGAAGGTTCAACTTTGTGGTATATACGTATATATATATATATATATGTTTTTCTTCATCCTCTGATTATAGACAAGAAAAATGTTAGAAAGCTATCGAAAACAGTTTTAACGTTACTTTTTTTTATCACCACTTTATAACCTCACAGTTCTTTCTTGTGGATAATTTTAAGTTTAGCATCGATTTTTCCTTCAGGTTTATAAGAAATTCTATACATTTTTAACGTTGAAATAATTCTTATTAAATATTAATTATTTATTTAATTATTTAATTATTTAATTATTTAAATTGTTACAATTTTTTTCAAACGCTTTTCTTAAATAAAAAAAAACAAATTCTTCTTTTGATTAAAAAACAAAAATTCACGTAAAATAATCCACACTGAAAAAGATATAATAAATGTTTGAAGAGTTTTATTTTGCGTGGAGTTAAAAAAAATTGATTAAAATTCATATCAGAGAAAGTATCATTTATATATATATATATACGCGAGTAAAGAAGCGACGGACTTAAATGAGACTCCCCGTCTGTTGATGTGCGAGAGTGTTGCTCATTATTTAGGAACGTTTTCTCTTCTTTTATCAAAAGCAAAAGGATCCCGAGTTTTTCGTGTAGACATAAAAAATGTTTGATCATTTAACCTTTGAATACATGACGTGCTTATACTGTCCGTGCTCATTATGTGCTTTAATTCCCCTCGGGACAGTTGCTGACATTGCGAAGGGGTATATATATATATATACTATACATATACAAGCGTCTGGTAAGGCAAAATCAAGGGCAAAATGAGAAAATGGAAGGATGGGTGTATAAAATCGAAAGGGAAATCGAGCTTAAGACAATAGCTATCCTAGCCAATCCCTGAACTGGATTTTACGCTGGTTTACTCGCACAAAATGTTCACTAAATCTTGAGAAGGTTCTTCAAAGAAAAGAAAAAAAAAGAAGTCTCGGGAAAAAAGTCACAGTTTCGAGCAAAAACTTTTTTTATTACAAAAAAAAGGCGAGTATATTCCACGTGACTTGAATTTTTATTTAAAAATTATTAACAATTTTCGATTTAATATTTGTGATTTTATTCAATGATAAAGTCAAAAAAAGGTGTGTATTTTGTATCATAAGAGAAATATTGTTTTTTTTTGTATTACGATTAAAGATTAAGAGAAACAATCTCAGAAAGTTTGCTCAAGGGAAAGTGAATTTCTTATATATATAAATGTAGACAGATTTTTTTTTTTTTTTTCGTGAAGATGAATTTTTTTACTGTTATTTTTCTCTTGAAAAAAAATAATGTTGAATGCTTTGAAGGAGCCGAAAAGATTATTGCGAGAGTATAAAGTATAATGTGTCAAATAAAGATTTAGAGATTCTTTGCTGATGATAAAAAATTTTCGAGCTAGAATAATTCATAAATTTTTCCTTAATAAAAAATAAAGACTATTCTTTCATTATATTAATATACAGAGTGATTTTTATGTTCTGGGACCCGTAAAAAAAATTTTTTTTCGTTTTTTTTAAAGTGGAATTAAAAAAAAAATTTTAGGGGGCCCTGAAGATAAAAATCATCCTGTACAATGATTGCAAATAAGTTTCTAATTAGTTCAAACGAATTTTAAACCAGTTCCAATATGTTTTAAATTAGTTTAAAGTTTAAACGAATTTTAAACCAGTTCCAATTTGTTTTGAATTAGTTAAAATAAATTTCGAACCATTTCAAACAATTTTCGAATGAGTTCAAAAACGAATTTTGAACCAGTTCAAATATGTTTTGAATTAATTGAAACAAGTTTTGAAACAGTTAAAATGAATTTTAAACCATTTCAAATGTGTTGAATGAGTTCAAACAATTTTCGAATCAATTCAAAACGAATTTTGAACCAGTTCAAATGGGTTTTAAATTAATTTAAACAAGTTTTGAAACAGTTTAAATAAATTTCTAACCATTACAAATGTATTGAATGAGTTCAAACAAGTTTCGAAGCAGTTCCAACGAATTTTTGAACCATTTCAAACAAGTTTCGAACATTTTTATCATATTATCTTTGCAAAGTTTCAGATTCAATTTTTTTTCGTTTTTAAATTGTATAATGGATTTATTAACTATTCTTGTATGTTTTTTAAACATTTTTAAAATAGTGAATTAATTTCTTTTTTTAAAGAATAAATATAACGAAATAATTTTGGAATTTAATGAAATGAGGAAAATATTGTAGGCGCATTGACTGAATACGAGGAAAAAGGCTACATCCCCTTTTCGTCTGATGCATCAGCTTTAAGGGCGACCCAGACAGCGCAGCCCGAAAAAAACTCGTTCTCCTCCACCCTATAGCACCCGCGAACCCCATCCCTTGACCCTTTTCACATACGTGTGGTCTGGGATAATATATAACACACGTGTACAACGTGCAGGGTTGAATTCGAAATATGAGTGGAGAGCCTCGGGCAGTTTTATTTAAACTATGACGGTGACTCGTCCGCAATGATGTACATGCGGTGCGACGGGGTTGTACCGGCAAATTTTCTGAGAGTTGAAAGTCAGCACGACTTTATATACCGCAGTTTACTCATCATTTCATATAACTACATAGGTAGCGAATCGTTTTAAAAAATTTATTTTCTCTATAGAAAAAAATATTTTCAAAACTACAATTTTTTTTTTCTATATAGAAAAATAAAAAAATAAATAAATGAAAATAAAAATTTATATTTTTTTTAGCGCCGAATTTTTTCTGAATTTAAAAATGACATTTTGACAATTTGATAGAGACTTTGTCTGACTATGTTTGACTGTAACTACTGTATCTTATACTAACAAGTAAAAGAATATTGCTTACTGAAACAAAAAATTACAAACAAAAATTTGTCTACTCAATATGTAAAAATTGACCACCTATTAATTCTTTTTCAAAATCGAATATCAAAAAAAATAAAATTAATAGAAAAAGTAATAATTAAAAAATATATATATATGAAAAAATGACAAAGAGCAAAAAGCTGTCAACAAATCAGAGAAATTCGTTACTAAAGCAGAAATACTTGCTTCTAAAAAGCAAAACAGAAAAAAATAAAAGTTGACATTCTTTGGCAAAAGTGCCAAAAATTCGACCAATTTCACATGTCCACCGTGTGTTGAGATAAAAATAGTAACACTGGAAGAAATATTCATAAGCCCTGCAGCATAAATAGTGTGAAAATTATGTTCCCTTATGTTATGACGTCATATTATGCTTTATTGCGTAGGCGGTAGAATTGTACACATCTATCGTCATAGGCGTAAACATATGCCGCCCTCTCTGTCCCTTTAGCAAAAATATAAAATGTCATCAATTTTTTTCGGGCGGAGGGGGAGAGGCAAAATTATTTTTTCTGAAATTGTCCCACTTTATATTCTATATATATTTAAAGTAGAGCTCTCTCTTTTTGACAAGAACAATATAGAATATTATTTTATAGTATCAAGGTAATATTGCATGAATATAATCCAAAAATATTGGGGGCAAATATTATTTTTTAATATTGAGGATATCGAAATATTAACCGTTTTTAATATTTGAAAAAAAACGATGTCTATGAAATATTAGAAAATTAAAAATTGGAAAAACTTTAAATTGTAATGTAATGAAATGGTTCAAAATTCGTTTCAACTGATTTGAAACTTGTTTGCACACATTCAACACATATTTGGACTAATTCAAAACTTTTTTGAAATGGTTCAAAATTCGTTTGAACTGATGCAAAACTTGTTTGTACGCATTCAATACATATTTGGACTAATTCAAAACTTGTTTGAAATGGTTCAAAACTTGTTTGAAATGGTTCAAAATTCGTTTGAACTGATTCTAAACTTGTTTTAACGCATTTAACTAAATCTTATTATTTGAAATTAATTTTCGTTTTGTGTTATGAAATCTATTTTCACAGGAAGTAAAAGTAAAATAAAATTATGAATGGTTTTTTTTTCTTTTAAATTTTTTGGGAATCTTTTGCTTTGTTTTTCTTATTTTTTTTTTTTTTTTGTGATATCAAATGGTGTATATACTAGGGGTGGGTAGCGTCGGCTGGCGCACTCCCTTTGGATTTGGCAGCCACGCCAATGCGCGCCGCACTTGGACGTCGTCCAAACGTAATAAATTTCAAATCAGGTCATTGCTTCTCTTTGCACTTAGTGTGATACATCGTCGCGAAACGTGTGTCCAATGCACCCCGGGCGTGAAAGCGATCTTTTACCTTTGCGAACACCTTTTATGGAAATTTTTTACTTGGAAAAACTTTAAACGACACAAAAGCGCATCTATGCAGTGCATTAAGAGTTGAAAATTTTCACTTTCAAAAATAATCCCACATGATTATTAATTAATCGTTTTTTTTTAATTGAAAAAAATTATTAAAAAAAATAATAAACAGTTTTCAATATTAAAATTATTACATAAACAAATTTTATTTCTAGTAAAAAAAATTGTATATTAATAGTGTATTTGATTCATTCTGCGGCATTTTGTTTGCTTTGAATGTGAAAAAATTTGAGTCAGTTTAAAAATTTTCCGAAAGTAAAAAATTTATCTAAAGACGCTTGGGGAAAGAAGAAATCTTCTTTAGTATGTAAAAACGTATATATTTTCGCGAGTCGCCATTGAGTCGCGACAACATTTTCAGGGGCGGATGGCGTTGAGGAATTCGCGCTCCTTATAGTTCTGTTCGTTTTCTTCCTGTGTGTGTATATAGCGAGCAGAGAGCGCACGATGGACGTTACTTGGAATCACGCGAGTGTTATTAATCGAGGGCAGTGTAAAGCAGACTGGAATGCATTTTATATTTCTTCGCATCGAAGAATAATAATCAACTAAGTGGAAGTTAACAATAAACACAGAAAAAGAGAGAGAGAAAGAAAGAATGAAAAAGAACCCATAAGACGCAAAATTCGATTTTCTTTAATTCTTTATCGATTGAAGAAGTTGAATTACTTTTTTTTAATAGGGTAAAAAAATAGATACAAAAAAAATTATAATTTTGCAGAAACTATATGAATTATTATTGTTTCATAATACGCTAATCAGATCGGCAAAATGTACTGATCAGTAAATTTCACGAGAAATCGATTTACATATATATATGTACGGATTTCAGTATAGACACTAATATTTTATGGCGAAATGAATGAGGATCAGATATCCCTACAGAGGACGACGTGAAATCTGCTCATAACTCTCTATCAATAATTCATCACTCATCTGCGATAGTTTTGACAAACTGATGCAATAAAAATAATTGTTATTTTCATTGTCTACATGAAATATATTATAATTAGAAAAAGAAAGACATTTTTATTGTTTTTCAATAATTTTTGTTTAAATATTTATTCTCTAATACTTGCTTCGTCTGAGTAAAGATTGACAATTTTAATTTATTAACGATTTAAAATTATTATTATTATTATAATTTTCAACTGTTTCGAACAGGTTTAAAACCGTTTAAATTGAGTTTATGTTTCAAACCGTTTTGAACAAGTCGTGAACTAGTTTAAATTTTTTTACTGTTGTAGCAAAAATTTTGAGACGTTAATTTCGTCACCTATTCAATGAAATTATCGAAAATAAAAAATTCAGAAATTAATATAAAGTTATATAAATTGAATATTATTTCATCTTGGCTCGTCAAAGTAATATTGTAAGCCACAAGAAAACAATCGTTGACTCTTTTTTTTTTGTAACAAGAGACTCTTGCCATTGTCGGGGTAGACATAATATGAACTCAAGACTCGATTCTCTCCGTCTTGAGCGATTAGGAAGGTCGACCAGAAGCCAGAAGGTCTAAGTGCACGTACGCACGCGATTACTGTCGTTGTTTATTGCCATTATTATGACTTGGTTTGGCCAATGTGGTTTTCTGAAAGCTCAGTCAACCGCGTGTGTTCAAACGTCTCACTACTTTCTGTCTTCATTTCATTCTTTCTTTCTTACTTTCTTTTTTTTTTTTATTCAACACTTTCAAATATTTACAAACAAAATCGTAAAAATTTTAATTTCAACCTTTTAAAACACTCGCCACACACTTTAAATATATATACACTTTAGTTTTTTGTTTCTTTTTATACTTTGTCTTAACAAAGTATAAATTTCCTTTTCTCCCTTTGAGGTAACATTTTTCTTTTTTTCAAGAATAAAAAATTCTTTTACGGAAAAATGATTTTTCAAAGATTTGCTGATCGCATGTTCTTGTCAGAGTTGAGAAAAAAAAAAAAAGAAATTGCAAACTTTAAAAGAGAAAAACTCTTTCTCTCTCTCTCTTTCACTATGAGTATAAAATGCGCTTAGACAGGGAATTTATTCGTCGGACAGAAAAAGAAATAAAAACTGAGAGAAAAATTTTCCTTCACGAATCGGTGAGATTTTTCGTAAAGGGATTTTGTGTTTTTGAAGAATGATATAATAGAAACGAAAATTGTATATATTCTATATATACAGTAGTTGGATGTTATACAATAGGAAAAAAGAGTTGTCGATTTCTTTTCAGTGGACTGAATAAAAATGCTTTGGTTAAAATAATTGTAAGATTATGAATTAATAAACAAATTTTTCTTCATTTAATATTTTTCTGCTTATTTTTCAAGGTATTGATTGTTTTTAATGAATTTTCGAATTTATATTCTTATCCGAATTTTTAGATTCTAATTTCTAATTTTATCTTTTCTTGATACACAATTCGAAAATTGGTTTTTCGAAATTTAAAAAGAATTTTTCAATTATTTTGAGTAATTTTCTGTATAATAAATAAATAAAAAAAAATTGTGCATATACGAAATGTCAGAAAATCGTTCATGTGGATGAAGAGATACTCTCTCTTGGCCAATCTTGACTACAAATGCATAATGTACCAAGCAGTGCCAGTGAAACCGATAAGCCTGCGAGACGTCTAGTCGGAAGGAGAAGCGAGTTGGCTACATATATATATAGCAAAATGGTTTCGAGAGGCCCTTCAGAGCATAAGGATAGCGCATGGGGCACGAAGTTACTCAGTAATGTAATTTGCAATGCAATCCAGAATAACAATAGTCTATCCTCTGCCGAGACCAACCCCCGCCGGCTTTTATACTATGTTACGTCGTCGGAGCCAACTTCCAAGTTTAACTTAGTCCGGAAGTCAACTTGTGCTTGTTACGGTTATACTGACGTTGAGATCCCAACTCTATATATATATATAAGGACTCCTTAAGGACTCTTCCACGTGGAAAATTTCGGGCTTTAGTCAAAAGACTACATATATAGTCTTTAACCTTTATATGATTTCAAAATGGAAATTCTTTTTACAATAAAGTGTCTTAATTAAAATTAAAAGAAATTAAAAATTCCTAAAAATTAAATTCCTCGAAAATACATGTAAAAAGTTTAAATTTATCGAAAAAAAGAAAATGAATAAATAAGAACGTCTGCGAATTAAAGCAAAAATTAAGAAATAATGAGATATTAATTTAAATTAATGAACACATTGACTTGAGGTAAAAATCATAAGTAATAAATCTACAATTTTAACCACTATTGTAATAATCACCCATAAATAGAAATTTTTTTTTTTTTTTAAAGAAAAATAAGAAAAAAATTGTCTTTCATGTGTCTCGATAAAAGTTCTCCCGCAGAAATAGAAGCTAATAGATGGAATTTAAAAATTCATATGACCTAGTCGACTATAGAGTATAGGGGGTTGGAAGAACAAGAATATATAGAGTGCATTGAACCTGAGAAATAAAACTTTCACATTAAATCAGTTTTCTAGACCTCACATTGCATTTTTTTTTCATTAATATTTTCACGATATTAATTTTTCATGTTGAAAAGTAAAGGAGACTTCATATCAATGGGAGCAGAAAGCTATCTAGTAAAATTTTACATTTTCCAAGTATATAAGAAAAATAAAAATTTTAATTTCGAGATTTATATTTGCTAAATATAAATATGGTCAAATTATCAATATTTTCAATATAATATATATAGCATATATAAACAGCTGTATTACATACGACAGTCTGTCGATAAGATAAATGTACATATTCTTTTTATCTTTCCAAAGTCTTCATTTGCTCTTTATGTGTATTTTTATTTTTAAAAAAATTGTCTTCTTAGAATTCAGTTTCAATTTTACTGAAGGTCGACTGATTCTATGAACAATTGATAAAAAATCAAGAACACTTTGTGGATTTTTGTTTGGAACTAAAATTTTTTTAATCTCATTTTTTTCGTTTTTTAAACAAAAAATAGTGGGGGGGAAATTAGGGGGTCGGGAACATAAATATCACCTTGTTGTTTTGGTTGTTAAATGGAATTTCGAGTTGTATATTTAATGCGTCTCGCTAATTGTGAAAAATGTTAATTAACTTCATTTTTTTTGGGAAGAGATAATGAAGAAAAAGTTTGAAAGACAAATGTTTCTTCAAGATGACTTATCTCAGTCTGCGCTAGTGGATTTTTAAGCCGAAAATGTACTGTGCCATGCTCATTAAGTAAATTATTCTTTGTCTACTTATTCCATTCTTTTCTGCTTTATATACTTTTTTTGCAACAACGAATAAAGTCGAAAATGAGTGAATGAGGCTCTCGCAACTTGCCAAGAACGAACTTTCAGTTACTCGAGATAAAAAAAGAGATTTTTTTTCCCTAATATCAGAAATTATTTTTTGCATTATTTTTAAAAAGATTTGCTTGATTATTGCACTAATGGCGTTCTTAATTTATTTAAAGTATAAATATTTTTTTTATAAATTCGTACTTACCGGCGTAGCAGGATGACGATAGTGATCCTCGAGGAGGAGTCGTCGTTGATTTGATGTCAGTGTCTCCTCGCGATGATGATGATGACGATGGTGATGATGATGATGATGTAAAATCGATATCGAGGCAGGTCGGTGATGTAGATGATGGGAAACCGTGGCCAGGACACCTACGAGTGCCCCGACTACGAGGACAAGCACCACCACTATATACCCGCTTACGTTCACTGGAAAATAAAAATAAACTTTACATTACTAACGGAAAAACTTTACTGATAATATACGTCTATTGACTATATATTATAATTATCAAAACTATATATATATAATTCTACTGAACTCTCTCTTTCTCCAAAGAATGAGGACAAAATAAAAATGTAAAAAAAATATAGCAAATATAATAAAAAAATGTATAATATATATTTTTATATATAGTTTTTCGGAAAAAACAAGAACAAAAAATAAAATTCGAAAAAAACAATAATAATTTTTAAAAAAAATTGTTATTTAAACTATGATTCTTATTTTTAAACATTATGTCTAATATCATCAAAAGTATAATAAAAATTGTCCATGAGACTGTCCTCCAAATAACAAGGTTCTTTCATAAAACTAACAACAAAAACTGGAAGGCTATTTTACACATAAAACAAGTCATAATTTTACAATTATTTATTCAATTAAAAAAATATGAATAAATAAAGAAGAATGTTATTTAAAAAATTTAAAATCATTAATAAAAAAAAAAGATAATTATCAAAGCAGAATTTTTCAAAATTATGTACATTTGAGCATTTTATGCAGACTTTTATTATTATAACGATTATGGAAGCATTTTAAAAAAAATAGAAACATAAAGATAAGAAGTTAAGATTAGAGAATCAGATATGCAATTTTTCCAGACATTCATTGCATTCGTCTGTTTTCTTTGATAGCCCATTTCATCATACCTATTGACAAAAAGCTACATTAAAAAAAAAAATTTTTTTGTTTAAAATAATCGCGGTTATTTGACTATTATTAAATACATAATATTTACTTGTATCCAATAATTTTTATTTTAATTAAATTATTATTAACACTATTTCTTATAATTTAGTTTTCTTCTATATGTCAATTTACAATAGTACCTACATATATATATAATCGGATGAAAAATACATATTATCATGTTAGTCACGGCTCAAATGTTATCTCTCGCTAGAGATAATAGAATTCAACGAAACTACCGCTTCCGGATAGTTGTCGATAAAAATAATATAAAACGTTTCTTTGACTCGACATATTTACCAAGGTGACATACTGTGGACGTAAAGCGTCTCGCCAATAGAGGTCATCTTTAAATGCGCCTTTTTTTGTTTTAATCTGAAAAAGCATAATGATAACGATGTCAATATGAGAAAATTCAGGTGTAACGCAAAGAAGAGTTTACACCAAGTTTACATTGTGCGCACGAGCCTCTTTAAAAGTCGTTAAGGATTCCTTCCATCAGAGCAATTAGCCATAGGAATATGTTAAATAGTCTTTTAAAAGAAATTAACACCTTACTCACGATTCTTGTTTGCTCTATTGAATTCATATATTTCAACTGGCATAAATTATAATCGTATTTCTAAGGTGTAATTCACAATATTCTCTAACTCTACTTTTTAAAAAAGAACTTTCTTAAGAAAAAGAACAATTTTGAAAATGATAATTTTTATGCAGAAAAAACAAGTGTTTTATCAAAATATATATACCTAAGAAGAGAAGAATGTTTTGAGCGTTAATGAAGAGACATAAACATTATTATAAAGTTTATAGCCGGAAGCTGGTAGACATCCCACACAATTCTAAAATGAGAAATGAAATTAATTAATCGACAACACAACCACGCATCTTCACACAAAAGTAGATCCTCATGGAAGGCAATTAGCACATACAACAACTACTGCTTTGAATGCAAATAAACAATGCTGATTGCCCCTATATGCATATGCATTATATATTTTTTTTTCTCTCGAAAAGATAAAGCAGTAAAGATGTCAGCATACTCTTGCAGAAAATTGCAGTAAATCTGACGAGATATGGCCATACCTACCTGTCGACTGTGGTATGGCTTTTGTTCCTCATTAACTTGGAACGTTGCTCGACGGCTACAATATAAACACTTTCATCCTTTTCCAACATTCTCTCTATCTCTCCCTTTATACAGCATGCGTTCTTTTTTCCATTTTCGCCATTATCTCGCACTTTACAAGCGCCTACGTACATTCTCTATGCAATCAAGAGTGTATAGGGCCGAAGGGGAGGGCAAGGGGAAGGAAATCTGATGGGAGCAAACTATATATATATGTGTGTATGCATGTTTCTACCACGATTCGATACGCGTGTGCAAGGGAAGTATATATATATATGCACACTGGTGCTCATCGACAGGGCGATTGCGATTGCTCCAACAGGATGAGACACGGCCATAAAACCTTATCAATGTTCATCATCGCCGGTTCAACGGTTCGAAGAGCTCGTCACCCAGTACTCGTTAAACGATCTACGAGTCGTTCTTTATATCATGGAACCGCGCGATTACGCAAAAAGAATAATAAAAAATCAAGGTGTGCAATAGATATATATCTCACGAAAAAGTCATTCTAAAATCTCTTTCTACAATCACGACAATGTATTTTTAAAAAATAAATAAAATTGGGGGTTATGTTATTTTAACACGAAACTGGATTAATGAAATTTAATCCGAAAAAATGGATACCACACGGAAAAACGGATTTGGTTTTGACAAAAAACATTTGATTGGTATTGGAAACATAATTTTTCTGTTGTGTTAACCAAAGTTTAGTTTGGTCAATCAAAATTTTGTTGACACAGCAAAAAAATTTGGTTTGCGAATACCAATCAAAAATTTTGTTGTTATCAAACCCTTTTTTCAGTTAACTACAGTTAATAAGCTTTTACAATATAGTGTAAAGCAAAAACAAAATTTTAAAAATTATAATTTTTCTTCGTAAATGATTTTCTCTCTTTTTTTTCCAAAGAGCACTGACATCTGTTAAAACAAACAAAGTACAATATATCCATATACGGTATTATTGTGAAAAAAGCGTATATACAAAGAATTCACAAGGTGTAAGACATCAAATATTTTACTCGTCAATATTTGACCAAGTTTTTAGTTTGTCTGCGGTTGTCTTGTTCAGATCACGCGCAGTTTATGTTGCAAAATGTTGCATCAATAAGCAAATGAGTTGCAATTCATCATAAATGGACCATCAATATCCATTTTAAAGTCATTCAGCTCTATATGTAGATTTTTTTTATTTTCTCTCTATACATTTAAATTAGTAACAATTTTAACTAATTTGAATCAGTAACTCACTTTTTGCTTTTGAATTATAAATTTTACTTCCATAGCAAAAAAATTTTTATTCTACTATATAGTTAAATTTTATCAATTCAAAAGCAAAAAGTAAATAATTAAAATTAGTACAAATTTTTAACAATTCAGATTGGACGTCCGAATAGAAAAAAATTAAAAGAAAATAAAAAATAAACTAACAAAGTCGGAAAATTCTTAAAATTTTTATATACCTTTATTGCTTTTATATATATGGCATTGAATCGCAAGCGTTGATTCTATCGGTTTTGTTACAAGAAGAAAACCGTGTGGCTCGTTGCGCGTGTATGCCTCCGGGACGAAAGAGAGGGGAGGGGGGGGACTCTGTGGCGATGCAGTGCTCATGCAGTGCACCAGACAAAAAAAGATGAGCCTCGGTGGGGGCCAGACAGGGGGCAAAAACATGCGACGGGCCCCAAACCTCAAGTCCCTCCGCTTGCTGTTGTTGCTGCTGCTGATGCTGCTGCTGCAACCGTCTCTCTTACTTGTATATACGTTCATAGCACTTAAGCCCGCGCCGTTGCCTGCACGTCAAGCGTGGATGATGAACGACGAAAATACGACGAGTCACGTACAGATTTTGCGATTTCGCGGCCAGCACAGCCAATGTTAAATAAATTATGTCGCCCAAAGATGAAGAGACTCAAAAAAAAAGAGATGCAAAAAAAATGTGATCACTTTTACAATTAGCGACAAATTTATTTTGTAATCAACATTTCCACTTCTGACTTATTCCAATCCTTTTTTTATAAATGAAAATTTGGACAAATTAAAATTCGGTGAATTTCTGTCATTTAAAAATTGCAACAGCTAATTCATTCCTTATCGTCTACGATAAAAAATACACAAACATTTTACTAAATGCATTAAATATTTGAAGGAAAAAAAATTTTTTTTTCGACTTTTCTTTTATGAAAAAGCTTTAAGCAATGCTTTTAGCAGATGTATTGCCGCCACATGCAGACCACACAGGCGATTTTAGTGACTTACAAGTTTCAGAATATATATACGTATATATATAGGGAGTTTATAGTATATATTGTTTTGAATAGGGTTTAAGTTAGGCTGAATTACCTGCAACGCTTTAGAACTTGGCCACAACATCGGCTAATGCAAATATTATTACACTTAGTCTATGGAACTGACAGGTCAGACTACCGCAAATTCCTCGTCTCAATTTCTAGTTTACAGAGTCGTGGAGGGCCTTGACAGAATTAATTAATCATTCTATAACTTTACAAAACACCTTTCCATTAAACATCGTTTATCAGTTATATACATATTATCTATAAATTCCCTTAATTTCAAAGTTTCGTCCCCTTTTTCAAATATACTTTAATCTTTAATTAAAGTTTAGTTCAAGTAAATATTTATTTGTTAACACTCCGATTATTAGAATGAAATAAATTTTTTTAATTGTAAAATCATTATATAAAGTAAATAATATATAAAAGATATTGCACCTAATGGCACTTGCAATTTTGAAGGCATAATCGATCGTCGCAAGTAAATTACTCGAGTGAAAATTATTTATCACCATAGTATGTGTGTGTTGCAAAAAACGAATTCCGGCAAACATAAACCATTTAATTTATAGTCTCATCTTTCATCAAGAATCGCCGGCTGTGCGTGCTTCGCTTGTGTGTGTTCATATATATGATACATCCCGTATATCGGCTATCCATTTGAACTTTGTCCGGTAATCTTTCCACTCCAGACGTGAGTATCTATCAAAAAAAAGGGGCAAAAAGAAAAAGAAGAAGAAGAAGAAATTGAGAGCAAAATCGATGCCGTGCTCTTTAAACTAAAATAGTAAGGTCAAAAAATACTGTAGAGGTATCCACAGTTGTAGTCTCTACAAAAAACTGATTTTGGGAAATACAAAAATCGGACCGAATTTTTTTGTGAATTTTAATTCTAGAATTGGAGTTGTGGTTGATAAATTATCATTTTACAGATTCGCTCGCGTCAGTAAAAAATAAAAAAAAAATTATCCACAGAAATTTTAAAATAAAATGAATATTCAATAGCCTGAATTTTCTTTATGCAAAACGAATGCATGACAAAGTAAATTACCGCGTCCTCTCTACTGCTGGAAGACATTCTCTCTCACTCTTTAGATTTTGTTCCTGTTTCATTGGAATTTTCAAGTAGACATTCGCTTTTCTTGCATAACTCGTTAGGTAAAGTCTAGTCTCTCTCTCTCTCTCTCTTTTCGCGGAGCTGCAGAAGTGCACGACAAAAAAAAATTCTATGTCGTTATCTCAGAGTACTATATGCTTTCAAGTTAACCTCTCTTCTCTCCTACGACATCCGTCTCGTCGTCTAGCCGACTACATAGTTCCCCGCAATCAGTCGTGCTCTTTGTCCTGTGACCCAGATAGGTAAGACAGCGTGAAACATTTGCAAACGTACAAGTCTAGTTGCGCTTGGACTAGGTCGTCGCTTTTGTAACTATATACACGCCTTTCAGATCTCCTTCAATAAACTTCCCACTTTATACGTATATATGTGACACAAATTAAACCTTCAATTATTATTATTATTATTCCGTTTTGCGTCCTAGTTTTCATTTTATAAAGAAGAAGATGAATATATGTCAAAGTGCAATGATAGAAAATTATACTATTCATCTATTGTAGACGACAAAATATAGAAAATCTTATTTTCAAGTTTTTAATTCAAGATAGGGTAAGTACCAGTGTAGAAATTGCCCTACCAAGGCCCTAGTAGGGAATGAAACGCTGATCAGGGCGACCAGAAAATGTGGATTTCCTAATCAGAGCCACATCAAGCGCGGCGTTTCATTCTCCAATAGGGCAGCCTAATCCGGCCCCAATCTGGGCCCTGGCAAAATTTCTACACGGGCTCTCTAAATCTGAATCAGTCTTATTTTACTGACTAGCAGTAGAAATCTACTAATTGCCATAGCGAGTATTGAGCAACTGACAATTAGTAGAAATTTACTGATTCAATTAGTAAAATATCAATTACTGATTGAATCAGTAATATAAATATATGACAGCGGCCACAACATCTACTGATTTAATTGTTAATTTTAAAGGTTATGTTATATACAAATTACTGATTTACATAAGTTATTTTCTATTGCTTACATATTCACTAATTATATTAGTAAATTTCAAAAAATAACTGAAACTTCAGTTAAAATGAAAAGTACTGATTGAATTAGTAAAATTTCTACTGATTCAGATTTAGAGAGGGTATTTGTCGATGGTCGCAATTTTCTTTTTACTTTTTCAATTTAAAAAATAAACACCAAATCAATATCAATAAATATTCATTTCTATTTTAATCGCATTTCCCGATTTATTTCCGTTTCGATAATTCCATTATATTTTTGATATGACCTAAAATTCGAAAATATTTATTTCGTTTTATGCAAATAAAACGATGGTCGTATGTGTGTGGAATTTTTTCAACGATCGTGTCATTACTCAAGATGATCTTGTGGCATGCAAGCATAGCACGGCAAGCTCACACCGGAAGTGCGAATAAGAACGATCACGTTGCCCAACTAATTGATTCTCAATCCCGTTAACGTGAGCCACGTCAAGAGGTTTATACCTTTCACGTTTATGTATAATAAAGATATATACTTAAAAGAATGCTATATATATATATATATATATATATATATATAAGAATTAAGCGCGTCGTCGGTATTTAGTTATGCCGGCTGCACGCGCTGCTGATTTCGAGGTTAACCTAGAATTTCTAGACTGCAGCACACACACACACACACACACATATACATATATAAACACAAGACTAACGGATCAAGGACGAATGACTAGTCCCGCGACGCCGCGCGACCGTCGAATCATCCAATGAAAACTACTCGACAAATTTGCGAATTTGTTGCGAAACCATTTTACAGACGTAAATTCTAGACGATTGGGCGCGACGCGAGCTAAGATCAATGAAGATATTTTTGCACATATTGGCATAC
Source organism: Leptopilina boulardi (assembly GCF_019393585.1). Classification (NCBI taxonomy): domain Eukaryota; kingdom Metazoa; phylum Arthropoda; class Insecta; order Hymenoptera; family Figitidae; genus Leptopilina; species Leptopilina boulardi. Next base: position 2,565,522 of record NW_026137874.1, on the reverse strand, counting down.
ACAGACTTTTGGATTAGCAATATATATATGTATATATACACTCATTCGTGTTATATACCTCGCGAGTCTCGATCGATTTATAAAGTTTATGTCTGTGCCTTGAAACATTAAAAATGCAACACAATTTTTAATTAAATGTTTTTACAACAAATTTTGAGATTCCATTTTACCCTCTGGATTTTAATTTGATTTTTTTCACCTGAATAAACATTGGAAAAAAATTTATTTAATTTAAATAATATCGGTTACTTGACTATTATTAAATAGAATATATATTTGTACGAAATAATTTTTATTTGGAACAAATAAAATTTAATTCACACAAATAATAATTATTTGGTTTAATGAAATATTTATTTGATAAATTGTATTATTAATTGAATAATTGAATATATTACTAATATTTGAATTAATTGTTTAATATTTATTCGTACATATTTTGATAGCAAGACACTGTTCTGTCTGACTTAAATTTACTTTTACTACTGATACAGATTTTTTAAAACCAAAAAGAAATTTTATCTCAATAAAATTTGATAAATTCCACATATTTTTGTCATATTGAGTATAACTATCTTTTATATTACTGATAAAAAAATTACAATCAATTTTACTATTTCTTGCGGTATAAAATTTTATATTATAAATTCACTTTTTCTATGCAAATAACAAACAATTAAATAACTTTAAAAAACATATCAAATAATTAATGTCCCTGAGCTCGATTCTCCAACCTTCTTTTTTCATCTCGTCATCGCTATATCTTCATTATTAAACGCACATGTTAATGACTCAGAGCGAAATAGTCAACATCTTTTTAAAAATCCACCTTCGTTCGCATTTTTTCGTTTTAAATAACAAAATTATGTATATTTTCACAATAATCTATAGATGCAGTATAGTTTCTATAAAGTTTCTGTATAGTTTCTATATAGTTTTTGTATAGTTACTTTATAATTAAGTATCTAGAAACTAGATAGTATAACTGCCCTGAACTATTTAAATAATCTAGATAGTTTTCATATAGTTTAACTATCCACAAACTCGCTGGTCGTAGCGTTACATTGCTAACTAGCTTTTGTATAGTTCAACTATATATTAACTTTATCGAAAATAATATAACTGTAAATATTTCCACAGAGATGTTAAAAAAGTTCAACAGCCTCTTTCAGAATATAATCATGCAGTCATACGGGGAATATAAATATATTATTAAGAATCACTAATTAAAATCAGTGTGTCATTTTGTTTCTTGTAACTGAGATCGTATTACTTTGAAATGTCATTTGCCGGACACTCGATGTGCCGTGTCGAAAAAGAAAATAACAATGTGGGGAGAGAAAAAAGAAAGAAAGAAAGAAAGAAAGAGAGAGAGAGAGAAAAAAAATATATGAGGGGGCGGAGGTTGGCGGTACCACCACCAGGTTACAGACCGAGGCTGGCCAAGGCCAGAATCGAGTCGCAGAGCCAGATTATTTTTAGCGCTTCCTACTATTGTGTAAAGCACAAGTCTGGTCAAGTGTCTAGGCTTTCGCTTTGGGTAGTCCTCCGTTATACGTATTCGTCGTGCCTCGCCTCCCACTCAAAGACCAGTTTCTCCTTCTATACATATACACTCTTTTATAACAAAGTTCAATTTCTTCTTTTTTTTCTCCTTTTTTCCATATATTAAAATTGCGAGCCGTCGCACTAAACGCGTGGCGCCAATTGCAATTCTTTTTTTTTTTTTTCTCTTTATGCATATATTTTTAAAGGATAATTCAATAAATCATTCACAAATGAAAAAATTATGCAATTATGCAACTATAATAGGAAAAAAAAGAATCTCCACACACGGTGTCAAGTGGAGAATTGAGGTATTATTCTTCTCTTTATCCCAAAAATTCCACTTATTTCATTTCTCTTTGTGTCTCTTTCACAGTTAAGTCCACTTTTTTATGTGGTCATAATTTTTATTTTTTTAATGTTGATTATTGATACGGTAATAATGTCCCATTATTATTACGGTGTGAAAAATTAATAAAACTTAGCGTTATTTCTAGTTAGTTTCGATATAGTTAAACTGTACTGTAACTGTACAGTGTATTTCCAAACGGGGAAATGAGGTTTTTTAAATATAGTTAATGTCTAGTTTCTGTATAGTAAACTATCTAGAAACTAAATAGTACTGCTATCCTATTTCTAAATAAATCTAGAAATTGCAGTGCAATAATTTTTAATAATACTGCAGTAGATAATTTCCGTATGGTGTAACTGTCTAGAAACTTGTAGATCAATGCGTTACATTGCTAACTAGTTTTGGTATAGTTCAACTACACACTGGCTATATAGAACATAATTTTTAATGAAATATTACTATTTAATTTAGTAATTATTTTACTAAAATTTTCTCACTAATTCAAAGGAGAGTAAGATTCTAATTAATTGTAAAAAAAATTGCCTTCTTCAAGCATTATAAATCAAAATCTGCAAAAAATGCAACTCGGTGTATAAGATACAGAAATATTTGAAGATTATCATCAGTTGACACCATTCAGTTGCGCTGTAACAGTTACACACACCGCATCGTCACGCAATAGTTGCTACTGTCCGCTTATATTTATATATATGGTGCCAACTGTGCGTCATAGTCTGTCGAAATAAAAAGACATTCCTGATTATCTCAACTGTAGTCCTTTTACAAACGATTTCCCTTGATTCATGTATAGCAAAAGTTCTGTGATAAAAATATAAAAAAAAAGTTTATAGCAAAAAATTTTGCATTTACAAAAAAAAAATTGTCTCACGGTGGAAAGTATAATTTAACTATGGCGCGACGTGCGAAATTTAAAGACAGTTAATTGAAATAAATCCAACTGACGCGGCGACGAGATAATTGATTTTTTGGTGCCACTTCGCGCGTATATCTCTCGAATGTATATACACTTGTCACACACGCGAATGTTAGACAGAAGGGTCGCACTGTAAATTGTGTGTAAGTAATAAATGTTTTTGTTGAGCAGACGACTGGAGGGAAAAAAAAAAAAAAAAAAAAAAAAACCCCACCAATTATAATGGCGTTCGACGGCAAATGTCGTGTAGCCCACTAATAAAAATGTGGTTCCAAAACCCACGCCTGCCATCATTCTGGCTCATGATGTTGTCATCGTCGTCGTTAAACGTTAAGTCTGTCTTTAATAAAACGTCACATATGATTATGTTGAATTACCAACAGCGATTTGCTTAATTCACTAACTAATTTCACTTTAAAAAAAAAGTAATTTCTAACAATTAATATTGTATTGTATTATTTATGTATCACTGAAAAAAAATTTTGATTCAAATAATTGCTATTGTCAAATAAATATTTAAGGAAATAATTTTTGAAACTAAATAATTGAATTACGCTAAATTCTGTATTTGAAACAAATACCACACAAAAATTATTTGGTTCAAGTACATATTTATTTTGGTATTAGTCAAGTAACCCGATTATTTGAATTTTTCTTTCAGTGTGTAATAAAATTCTGTTTTAATAACATTTGATTGCACTAAAGACTGAACTTTAAGAATCTAGCGACAATATTTATATCTCTATATGGAATTCAACTTTTGTAGGCGGACATATTCGATGGTTTTAAATTTCCAGTTTTATTCACATTTTTTTTTTTATTTTTCGATTTTTTCTTTTGGTGCGCGACGAAAACATTTTAGTGTGTCATTGACTTCCAGCGACCTTTTAGCCAAGCGAATGACGCTAGTATGGTGAAAAAATTACAACAAAGCCGCAGGCCAATGAACCTGCTATATATGAGGGCGAACTGTGGCTGGACTCACTTGCTTTGTTATTGAACTCATCGCGCAAAGAGAAAGAAAGAGAGAGAGAGAGAGAGTAGTCGATAAAGAAATTTGTCTCAAACAAAAGATAGTGCGCGCCACATTTATTTACCCCCACAATAGAATTAAGCATCATCGCAGCCTCAAGGCCGCAATTAATAATGAACCAATTCTTTCTATTTAAATCCCTAGAAAGTTCTCATTTCAAGTGAAAATTGAATTTTTGGGAATATGTTGGATAAAATAAAATGAAATGTAGAATAAACTTTCTAAACAAGAAAAAGATCATTTTAATTTGCGAGATGAAAATAGATGACGAACAGATTTAACTGTTTTATTATTTTTTTTTTTTAATTTCATTAAATTGATTGTTAAGGATGACGACGCTGAGTTCTTATATACTTGAAGGCGGTTCTCTCTCTTGCGAGCGCCAATTTGCATAAGAGTGCATTCACCTCGCAAGGCCAATTGCACTCCACACAGTACGGGTAAAAGTGCCACCGTAACGCAGTTGTATTCCTCCCCCACCCCTTAAAAAGATATGCCACTTCGTCACGTGAATTCAATTTTAACTGCGTCTCGTAAATATAAAGATCATCTCTGAAAGTTTTAAATACACTCAAAAAATTTGATCTGATCCACTAATTTTCATAATTCGAAAAAAATTTTCTTGGGTTAAGAAAATATTCAAATACATTTCTCTACATCAAATAAATTTTCTTGAAATTAAAGAAATCATTTCAAAAAAACGCATTATTCTGTGTGAATAATGATATTGAAGAACCGAAAACAAAAGAAAAAGTTTTGATTGACCCAAAAAAAAAGTGTGTGCTGATTAAAAAGTTGTTATTTATTATGAGAAGCAGTCTGCTCGCAGTATATAGTAGACCTTGAGCCACTATTACCGGCTGTTTATACCATATGATGTAACTAGAAGCCAAAGCTGCACCTAGAAACCATCATAAATAATACTGGTGTTGTATATCTATATATATTTTGCATGCTAGGTGCATTGAAATAATTTACGATTAGTTTCGTTTGCCTGCCCATATGTATAAGCAACGTGCGCGCACATGAACACGCCCCAAGCTCCGTTGCAAAGATAATTAGCTGTATATGTGCGGTTTAATATATGGAAATCACCTTGTCCCGATCGGCTTTATAACTATACGAGAGACCATATAGAAAATTCTCTGATCAAATGATTCTGATTTTATAAGATCAATCTATTCTTTCTAAAGCTAATTTTCATTACAACATATATATATAGAGAGAAATAAACTTGTAAACTCGTTGAACAAGGTGTCATGAATTTCATGTCAGGTGAATGCTGTCTTGAATAATATGCAAAGTGTTATTGACCAACCCAGAAAATTCCACTCTCATGTGAATGAAAAATTATTTTATGGATGAGAAATTCCGCATCCTGTTTTATCGGATTAGACATATATTTATTTCACCATGTTTATATTTTACTAGTTTCAAATTGATCTTGTGTCTTGTTAGAATTCCTCTTAAATGAAGAGAAAAGCCACTGAAAAAATTATATTCTAACTTTAAGAATAAAATGCATGGAAAATATTATTAAATAGACGCCAAGAAGATATTCTTAAAATTAGAATATAATTTTTTCTCCTATAGGAGAAAAAAGAATTGTTAAATTTAATAAAATCTAATTTGTCATGAAAAATATTTTCTTTTATGCGACGACCAAAAAATTTAATTGGAGTTTCAAAAAAAATTTTATTTTGAATGAAAGAAATTGGTTTCTTTAAATGAATGAAATCTTTTCTCTAGGTACATATACGACTGGATATAAGAGTTTTCTGCTTGTTTTATAAAATATTGTATTGCCTGGATAAAAAAGAGAGGGAAAAAAAGGATAGGCACGTATGCCAAGGTGGATAGTCGGCTCGACGTACTCTTACATCGAGCAATGAGATATTAGAGGTATGCAGTTGCAGCCAAGTGCACATAGCTATGGAGAAGATTGGTAAGGATGGTCGAATGGCGTCTCCTTGCAAAACAAGTTTGGATGCGCTTGCCTAGTAGGCTTCATGCATGAATCATCGCTTCCATCGGCATTTCTTATTATAAGAAAAAAAAAATACTAAATTACCAAGTATCATCCAATTTCAAATCGAAAATAGAATAATTAGCAATCTAGTATGATCGAAAGTTAATTTCAATAAAACTTTTATATTCCAACTATGATTATAAACGAGAGCACTTTCTCTATTTAGAGAAATATCTGATATATTCTATATTAAATATAAATAATTTATTTAATAAAAGTAGTATTAAATTGAAATTTAAAAATGCATTAAAATATTAAGTTTTATAAATATTTAAAGTTCAAAAAATTATTGTTCTTATATATGTACATAATTAAAATGTTAATTTTTCTCACCAAATTGTTGAAAAATAAGTAGATTCTGAAACTTACCTGAAACAAAAAATAAATTAATTAATTAAAACAAAAATAATTAACACAAATCATAATTTTAATCTAATTTAAATTCAATAAAATTTAAACTACTATAAAATTAATAATTATATCAGTTATAAAAATAGTCAAATTATTTTAATATTATAAATAAAATAATTATAAATTAATAATTCGTTGAATTTTTTTCGTTAATAATTTTTAATTTACTGAAAATTTAATCTTATATAAATAAACTCAAAATGTCATACAAAAATGAATTTAACAAATCAAATATTTTTTTGCTCAAGAAAAAGAAATCAGGACAAATAAAGTATATATTCTCGTGGCTAGTTTAAAAAGATAAAGAATCTCAGGGTGGAAATATATCAAGCACTCGCAAAGACAGAATAACCGTGGACACGATCGTAAAGTAGATTTTTATGAGAGGTCGCGTTCTACGAAGTGAAAGGACACACTTATATGTATATATATATATACAGAAACAGTCAAGAGAAAAATAATTCTTATTTTTTAACATGAAAGTAGAAAATTTACAAAAATTATATTTTTTATTAGCCATTTATTGTACCAATTCTTATTTAGCCTATTGGACTAATAATTTGGTCCAATTTTTATTTGTCATAAACTTTATTTAACCAAATTCTTCTTTGGCCTAATGCTCATCATGCCTAATTCTTTTTTTGACTAATTTTTATATAATTTCCATTTAATTATAAAGATACCGATTAAAAAAATTGTTTATTAAAAATTTTAAAAATTACACCAAATTAATATTAAACCAAATACAAATTAGCCTAATACAAATACAAATTAGATCAAAATATAATATTTATTTTAAATCAAGATAAGACCAATTAGTGATTGGAACATTTGAAAATTGTGTCAATTAAATTTTAAACCAAATAATTATGACATTTTAAATTTTCGTGAAATTAATATTTCTCTATTTAAATTGTAGGGAGTTTGGTCTTTACGACAAAAGTTGCACGAATAGTGCAGAGACTCAATCTATCGGCTCTTCTTGTTAGTTTCCTTCTCTGACAACAGATGTCGAGTGCAATCAAATTTAGAAATAATAATTTTATTATTTTACAAATTAAATTTAACAAATCATAATAGTGTTAAAATTTTACATCTTCCAATCAGTGTTCAATTTTCTAAGCTTTAGATTCCAATTTTTCTGTATTAACAATTATTTTTTTAAATATATATTTTGTTTTATATTATATTACTTTTGTAATATTTAAATATTTTCAAATTAATTATTTAATTGACTTTTTTAACTAAATGCATTAAGTAAACAATTTACTAGAAATTTTCATTCTCATTTAATATATATATATATATAGTTCCATGATCGAATTCTAATTCTCGATTCGCAAGATTACAAAAAAATGTCATCAATAAAAAAAAGTATTAAACATATTTTCTATATAAAATTTAACTAAAACAGACAAGAATTTCATTTATTTATAATAAAATTTAAGTAAATTACTACATTACCAACATAGGCAAATGTCAATGTATTTTATCAACAGAGATATTTATTATTATTAATAAAAAAATTCCTGAAAACATGTTTTCCTCTTAAAATGAATAACTAAAAATTTTTGCTTTTTTTCATTCGAATAGTTAAAAATAATTATGAATAAAATAAAATAAAACAAAAAATATATAAAATAAAAATGATAAAAAATGCATAAATAAATAATTAATAAACTTTTAGAGGGTACAAATAATTTAGAAGTAATTAAAAATTATTAATTATAAAATCCTTATTATATGATGAGAATGTAATTATTTTAAAAAATTTTCAATTTAGATATATTTTTTCTAAAATCCTCTAATAGAAAAATAATGTGATGTTGAAAATGCGAATTTTTTCTAAATGAAAAAATGAATTATTAATTATTATATGCATTTTCATTACCTTATAACAGTAACAATGACTTGAACAATAGATTTATTCTGAATTATACAACATAGTAATGCACTACTACAGAGGAAAGAGCACTATTTTCTTTGCAAATCAGCTTGCAGAGTCATCCTCGTGACCTCTTATAGTAGGTATCTCGTATCGATTCTTAAGTCGTGAGCGCTTTCATTGTTCGGATGAATAAAAAAAATATAAACAAAAAAAAATCGAGTGACCAACGTTCCTCATGGGAAAAGGTCGACTACGTGGAACTATATATACGAGAGACATAATGTGAAAAACTATTATAAAATTCTACTCTTTATATTTTACAATAAATTATTATTTTTAAAATTAAATTTTAAATTAAAACTTATATTTCATTTAAAAATTAAATTTCTATTTATCTTAAATAATTTATTTAAATAAATGTTGTATTTTGTAATGAAAATTGTCTATCAAATTTAATAAATTTTTATCTACACTATTCAATTATGTGCACATTCATAGATGGTGATAAATTTTTATTAACCAATAAATTTCTTTTTGAGAGAATAAGCAATTCCTTTCTCTTATACTTGTTGCTTTCCAACTTTTTTATTTTGGTAAACCATTCTTTTTTTGTTGATGTTTTTTTTACTCCTTTTTTTTTTGTTTCAAGATAACTAAGATTTACTTTACACCTCAGGACTTTTTACTTAAGGAGAACTAAGATTGGCCATTACGAAGACCTCTCGCTCTGTCAGAGGACAATAACATAAAATCCCCATCAGTGGGAGTGCGATTTAAGGACGACTCGTTTTTTGGGGATATGTGACTTGCTTTTGTCGAGACAATATTAACCTGAGGAGAATGATCCTGCAAAATGGTCGAGACGGCGCAGTCAAAATATCTCGAAGGCATATAATATGTATAAGTGTAGACGCAATGAAAGAAATGCGGAAAGCTCCGGGAGTTTGAGGTCTAAAAAGAATGAGTGTAATAAAAATACATGACTGAAACTAAAAACCTGCTGAAATATATTTGAGTCACGCCCCTAAGAAAGGATGAGTATTTACATAAGAGGAACGTAAATCATCAGGAACCGGGATATTTCGTGAACATTTTAGTTTTATATTTTTTCTTCAATTGTAATTTCGACAATAATTTTGCAAAAAAAAAAAAAATAAAAAGAAATAACTTTTTTGTCTTTATGATATACACGCAGAAGATTTCTTTGAGTCAGCAAAAAAGAAATAAAATTCTTTAAATCAAATAAATTTTTTTCTTTGATCCTATATATAATAGTGGACAAATTTCTTTGAATCAAAGAAACGTTCTTTGAAACAATCTTTTTTTTCTATGTAACAGTGAGACGATTTATTGAAATTATAATCAATTAATTTTGAATGTGTTGAAAATTTCATATATATACGATATTGGGCTCTTGCCTCGTTGTTTATCCGTGCACCCTTTAAAAATAGTCGTTCATTCAAGGATCTCTGCCAGACACAGGCTAGACATTCGACAGTGCGTACACAGATAGGTATTTAGCAACGTTACACGCGCTTGCGTACAAAATTCACCGTCTAGTTTTACGCAAGCGCACGTGTATTAGTTTTTCGGCTGTATGAGAATTTCTGCACGAACACAAACACATTGTCACAAAATACCTTTAATACGCGTGAATTCATATACAACATACATTACTGAATTTTATTTTTTGTACTCGAGAATGGTGCGTACTCTGATTTACATTCGAAAAATTTATATGCGAATTAAAAATTTCTAGTAGCACGTAAATGCATTTGTAGCTGCCATTTTCGTGCTAGTAACGTGTAATCTAATGGCCTCGCTGTTTGGCAATGTTAGATTTCTTCGTGCTAGAAATATACTTATGTCACTTCACGGTTTATTTTTGTTTAGTCTGCACCACTGAAAGACTATGCTATCTACTTGCATATATACCGTCTAATCAAAAAAAAAAGTATTTGATTTTAAACTAATTTTCAAAAAAACAACCCTTTTTTTAATTCTGTATTTGATTTGTAAAATTTTTATTAAAAAAAAAAAAAATTTTGTTTTGAACATTTTTTTCAGAAATTTTAGAACAACGAAAAAGTTTTATATAAAGTGTTATACAATTAAATAAAATCGTTATATTTAAAAAAGAAATGCTAATTATAAATTCTAAAAGTTGAAATCGAAAAAAAATTGAAGGTAGATGCGGCTTTCAAATATGGAAATTGTTTTCTGGTCTTAATATGTTTTACAGAGACATGTATCGATATTTCATGCAAATTGCATACGCACGATAGTATTCGATACATTCATACATATATTGAGGCGAAAGAACGACTGGTCGATGCCCCACTGCACCATTTTCCTACCCTACTCGTTACCCCCTTTTTCCCTTCACACCTCTTTCCGTAACCCTCACTATTCGACATTTTTATACTCATCCACAGACTTCACACCATATTTTTTATTTTTTTTCTCCCCCTAAATTATTGTATTTTTTTTTTCATAATCCTATAAATAAAGGATAAAAACTCATAATTTTCTCAAAATTTTTAATATTACAAAAAATAGAATTAATATAATTTAAATAATTATTAAAGAAAATTTATTTTTAGTTTAAAAAAGAATTAATTTGAGCTTTTGTTAAAATTAACTTTGCATACATAAGAAAATTGAATTGGATTTTTTTTAATCAAGAGAAAAGAGGTTTCAACTCTCCAAATGTAGGTGGAAGAGTATACAAACGAAGGTCGACGAACCGAAATGTTTTGAAACTGTCTACGAGACTAGATTGCCCATCTCATTTGAAATAACTATAATAGTGAATCCCTATCGGCAAAAAAATGTAATCAGGCTAAATGCAATTCTTGGAAATAATATATTAAATTCTTCGCGATTGTCAGACATATATAAATATATAAAAATATATTTAATTTAATAAATTAATAATTAATAATATTTATCCGAATTTAATAAAATAGAATTTATTTAAAATTAATTTTCAAAGAGATCTTTAAAAATGTCTTTAAAAAAAGGTCATTAAAACGGTCTTCTTAAAAAAACAATCTTTGAAAATTTTCCTCTCATGCATATATCTGCCATATAACACAAAAGCTCACAGTGAATTTTAATCTTTTGTGAAACTTTCAAAACTTTTGCAATTAACAAATTCGAAAAGAGGAAGCTGTTATTAAGCAGTTCGTTAGTTTTTTTTATTTTTTCATAATATTCAAACGCAGTTTTAACGCGCTCTTTCAACTTGCACTCGCTCTTTTCACTATATACGGAAACCATAAACTTAGCACCAAAGTTGTTCGCCCTTTGTCCCTTTTGCTTTCAAAGTAATTTTCCTCGCTTTTACATCAACTTATTTAATATTCATCGAAAACTTTCTTTTTTCAACTTTTGACTTGCATTTATCACGAAATTTAACCAAAAAAAAGAGAATTACTAATGCACAATTCGATAGGCATAAATATGTACACAGAAAACAAATGTTTATCTGGAAATGTTTCTCTAGAATAGCAAAAACTTTCACTATTTTAGTGAAACTTATCGCTGTTCCAAGTAAAGATTTTTTCCGTGTACTGCGTACTTTTATAATTTGAATTAGTAAAAATTTTAATGATCAGAAGATTTTGTAAAAATATATTTATAAAAATAAATAATATATTTTATATTTAAAAAATAAAATGTAAAACTAGAGAAAATTCTTTCGACATGATTGATCAGAAGATTTTTTTTCCAAAAGAACAATTCAAAGCGAAATACGTGAAGATGATGATGAAAAAAATTTTTTTTTACACCACTCTACTGAATACGAAGCCTTTTCTCCTGATTTGAATCGCCTCTTGCTCAATAACGTACGATACACTTCCCGGCTTATAAAGCCAGAAGCAAAAGCAAAAGCAAAAGCAGCAGCAACTCAACCCCCATGAGGCCAGATACATCAAGGATTACGCAGAAGGCATAAATCGCAGCAACGTGAAAACAGACCACTCTTCATTGTCAGGCTTTGCGCGTATCTCGTTGCATAATTCATACGATTGGTTCATCTTCTTATATGCGTTACGGTGTGGAGATACGTATATATATCTCTCTCCATATATACATGTACAGTCTTTATTAGCAGTCCGTTTCCAAGCGTAGATGCAGACTGTCTCGACCTATCCAACGTATATTCATACTTGACGTTATATTCCTCCGTTCCTCGAGGGACTGGGTACTAATAAAGTCTCTCTCACTCGACCCCAACCCTTTACCCCCTTTTCCCTATCACTTCACTCGGTGGTGCTCTTAAAAAGCTGAAAGGTATTTCCTCGGTTCCGGAAGTCGCATTATTTCTCTCCTGGCTGGAAGGCGAGGGCCGAATGGAGTCTGCAGGGTGGGTTGGTAAATATAGTCCGCTGCACACAACAGTCAGTCAATACTTTATACCACGTACCAACCCCCCGAAGAGTAAAAGGGTGACCTCCTCCCATCTCTCGTCACTTTTTTTTTCCCTCATCTTCCAGTTACTTTACACTCACTTCAACGCTTAGAAATAGTTTTAAGTGATTTTTTCTCATTTTTTTTTCATCCTTTCTTCCAAATACTATTTTTATAATATGCAAAATCCTTCGATTTTCCCTTTTTCTTATTGTAAAAGTGAATCTTGTCTGTTTTATTTTTATATATAGTTTCAAATTGAGAACGAGGAGTTTTATTCTTCACAGCAAATTTTCTGGTATACTTTTTAATATAACAAATCACAGATTGCCATTAGTGAATGTAATTTCTAAATAAATTGTAATTTACAATACGCTTTTCAATTATAAAAAAATCCATCTAAATCTATTCTCAATTCCTTTTTTCTATATATCATGGTTTCTACTTCTCTTTCTCACAATTTTATTACAAAAATTTTCATCTTCTGTTCAGCATATATTTCATCTTTGTGGCTGTCGTTACGGTTATATATGTATTGCAACTTTTTTTTTCCCTCCGATTCGCGATAGGGAGGACGGGGACAAAAAAAAGAGAAGAGGGTGGCAAGAGAGAGAGAGAAAGAGATGAGTTTCTTCCCTTCCTAAACAAGAAATGAGAAAAGAAGGGTTTGCCATAGTGTTTGATGTACCACCCTGGTATCGCGAAGCTCCTGATGTTCAAAAGTGCCCTAGCTGCTCTGCCATTGTCGAGTATACCCCAAGTTCTTCAGCATCACAATCATAGACCTCCATCATGATCACGCAATATTGACAAATCCGATTCTAACAGACGCTCGCCATTACACAAGCCAAAATCTTCTATGTATCTGTATTTGTCGAGAGAGAGAGAGAGAGAAAGAGGTTTTATAAAAGGGAGTGAAAACACCCTCAAGTCACTCCAAACCCTTTTAAATCATCAGAAGAGAGCAAAGAGCCAGAATGACCCCTGCAAATTCATTTTTTTTCACTTTAAATCTTGTTTGGATAAAAATTCTAATAAACTAAATTACAAAAATAAAAAAAACCTATCAAAAATTGACTACTGGCGCAGTACTGGCGGCAGACAATGCAAGGAAATTTGTTCCAAATAAAAAAATTTAAAGAAACTGAAATAATATAAATGTCTACTTTAGCACGGACAAAGTGTATATAAAAAAAGGAGAGAGAGAGAGAGAGAGAGAGAGACATAAGGCGCGTCGGGAGAGAATGAGAGCGAAGTGTAAAGAGGGCGTAGAAAGAGAAAAAGAGTATAAGATAGAGGGAGGTCGGGTATCTAGGTCTGTGTAACGATTTTTAGAGTCCCGACCCTCCGGCAATCGTCCAGGCCATAAAAAACTTGAGGCACCCCTACAGTCAGTGCCGTTCCAGTGTTGCCATGGCAACAGAGCCCTTTCGCACCCCCTTCTCTGGTTGACCTATACCTATGGACCTGCCCTTAAACTATCTCTATCTTGAATCTTACAATACACACACACACATGTAGAAAAGCATATATATTACTTTACTCAAATCCTCATCCATATATATACAATACGAACAAAAAGTCGATCGACATGGAGATAAATGCTCGATTCAGACTCACTTTATTGTGTCTTCTATACTTCCTATCAGACAATTTCGATTCACCACCCCCTAGACATAGACATCTATTTTCGACCACGACCTTTCTTTCTCTTCGTGTTACACACGACATTTATTATATCACAGTGTGAGTATATTAATTTTTGTCAATGAAAACACTATCGCTTTCGTTATATTTAACTGAAATCAATATTTTATATTTACAATCTCTAAATTTATTTATCAATTAGAAGTATATATCGAGTTTAATTGTATTATCACAATTAAATATTCTCACTTTCCAAAATTAACAAAATTTTCACTATATCAATTGTGACCTTAATTTATTCCTCTATCTCATTGTTGAATATGCCAATTTAATTGAGAGAAAATAAAAAAAAAGATCCAAGTAGCAAAAAGAATAAAGATCCTACCATCAAGAAAATTTTTTCTTTAATACAGGGTCAAAGAAACGTTTTCTTTAATTTAAATAAAATTTATTGAATTTAAAAAATTTTTATACTATAAATAAAACTTCATTTGAAATTGAAAAAGTATTTCCTTAAATTAAACAAATTTTTTATAAATCAAATCGAGTTTCTTTAAATTTAAAAAAACTTTTCATTGGCCCTATAGAGTAACTTTTACTATATTTACAAAATAAAACCTGAACTGTCCATAACTTCTGCGCATTTTTGATAAGTTTTGCTCCGGAAATAGAAAAAATTACTATACTGAAATATAGTAAAGTTTACTCCGGAAACTGTAGTTTTTACTATTTACGGAGCAAAAGTTAATTTTTTTTCTTCCTAAATTACAAAACAAAAAGAAAATTTAGAGAAACAAAAAATGAAGAATATTGTATTTAAAAAAATACAGATATATATAACTGACTTAAGTTGTATATATAAATTTTCCTTATAACATTGAATAAGAAATAGTGGCAAAACAGAACAATACTCCGTACAGCTAAAAGTCGTACTCGGTTGAAAGCTGTATACAAGAGTCAAGAGATAGAAAAAGAAAAAGAGTGTTATAGTAAGAGAGGAAACGAGAAACTGCAAGGAGTAAACGAAAGGACGTTAACCCTTTTCTTGTTCCTCTCTCACTCTTTCCCTTCTCTCGTTCGACTCCTCTCATCACTCCTTTTGCCTTTACACAGAAGATCCTCTTTCTCTCTCTCTCTCACACACACATTTTCTTTCTTATTTTTTCCCATTCTGTCTCACTCATTCCTCCAACTTGGCTGAATCCCTCTTTCTATTCCCTCCATCTCCCTCTCACATCGGCCCTCTTATTTCTTCCTTCGTCTCTCCCTTCAGCGAGGGGAGAATAAAAATCACGAATCCTCGAGGCCATTCGCTGGTTGTCACGACGATCGAAGTCGAAGGGTTTCTCGTTGGCAACGTACTCGAAGAAGTCACGTTTTAACGAGCTAGAAGATTTGAATATAAAACTTTTTTTTCTCCTTTTTTTTACAACATAGCCTCATACTCGTTTAAGTGGAAAAACTAGGTCGCGCGACTCATCTTTACAAAAAAGAATTATAAAGCAGGCTTTCTTTCTTCTTTCATATAGGTCAATTGCTAAACTTTTGCCCATAAGTAAAATTTTATTTTAAATAACGAATAAATTTTAAAAATCCTTTGATTTCTAAAAAAAAAATTTCAAAATATCTATATAATACTAATAAATATATAAGCCAAGAAAAAGGAACCGGTCGTGTTATATGAGATTTCATTCCCACGAGTTAACCCATTTATTTCTTATATACAGTAGTGGTCGACACGTGGCATCAGTTTCATTGGGACAGGCGACACATTTAATTTTACTCTATTACAACCTCTCGTCGCAAATAATCTTGTACTTTAATTATAATTTTAGACTTTCAATTTATTCAAATTTCTCGTCTCACGAAAAAAATTCAACAAATCGCGATTATCAAATTTATTTAATGTTATTAAATAACAATTTTATTATATATATACAATGAAAAAAAAAATTTATTCAAATATAATCCTTTACTTAACTAATAACAAATAAATATTTATTCGTTTCAAATAAATTTAATAATAGTCAAGTAACCGATTATTTGAAATAAATTTTTTCTTTCAGTGTATATATTATATAAATATTTATATTCAATTCTTGTTATTATTTAATTATCATTTTTTTCTGTAAAATTTTTTTAAATTCATATATACTGTTCTATTATTTTCCTAGATGCACTATCTCGAATTACTTCTTTCACTAGAACAGCGAAAATAGGGACGAGTTTCAAAGTGCCCGGCCGGTTAGTCAGGCCATTTAGTCATTCCTCTTGGACTCTCAGTACCCGGTACTAAGCAGCCACCGTGTTGGGAATCGTCCAGATTACGGATTCTACAGGGTGACCAACAAACAAGGTAGTATTACGAATTTCTATAAAAATATTTAATTTTCCCCTTTTAAATTAACAACAACATAATTGTAATTTCTTTCTTTTATAAAAAAAATTTTCAATGGAAAAATAAATCAAATTTGACTAATTGAATTAGTTGCCATTAATTATTTCAACCTAACCTAAAAGTGAATTCAACTAATATTAGTAATAATTTTCTATTTAAATCAAAGAAATATTTTTCACCATTTCAGATTTGAGGAAAAATTCTAACGAATTTTATTAATTTCCAAAAAGACTTTTTAAAAAGAAACATATTTTTAAATATATGACACAAAGGTTATAAAAGAAGAACAAAAACAAAGCAGACTTCGACATTTTCTTTTTACTAACATGGGTTAAAGAAATTCTTCAAAAAAAAATATTTAACACACAAGGTTCAAAGGTTCATCAACGCCTTCGATCTTGTAATGCAGCTTTTTTTTTAGTCACTTTTATGTTGTTTGGGTGTCGGGCCATTAGCACATCTATCGGATTTAATATTGATTTATTTAGGGGGAGAAGCGAAAGCGGGTCGCTGACCGTCGAAAACCTTGTGGTCACTCCTAAAGCTCTTGCTCAACTTTGTCTGCGAGGAGAGGAGTGTCTACTTCTGTTGTCTACCCTCCACCACCATACTCCGTCTACTGTGTTCCTGACTCTGATTCGTTCTGAGTGTAAGCAAACGAGTCACGCCAAAAGAAGCAAGTGAGACGACGAAGGGAATAAAAAGAGCATTATAAAAGACAACAGAGGAGAATAAAAGAGAAAAGAAGAAAACAAGAAAAAGAGGAGAAGAAGAAGAAGCAGCAGCAAGGGAGATGTTTCAAGACGAAGAAGAGACAGCGAGCCGCTGCTACTCGTGTGTGTGTGTGCATGTACCATACATTCGATTCTATTTCTCTTTTTCCTCACTGTGCTATCTGTTTTCAAAGAGAAACAAAGATAGAAAAAGAGAGAGAGTTGGACAGCGGTCAGTGAGCGAAAGAGAAAAAAAAATAAGCTGATTCATACGCGGAGTCACTATACCTCCTTTAATCGAAAACACGAGGTGCACGTTTTGCGACAAGATATACTCTCAAACCTTCTAACGACAATAACTAACAGGTTACCTTAGACAAAATCTCGCGTGATTCTATTTGACAGTTTACTTAAGATAAAAACTTACTTTTAATGATTATTTATTTCATAACAAAGTTATACCGTTACAATAATGGTTAGGGAGGGTCAGATCCAATTTATTTATGGAGCTACTAAATAAGAAGAATTTCTTATTTCTCGAATTTTTCTTTTAAAAAAGAATTTGGTCCAAATAATGCCTAGAGCATTACTTTTCAAGGTATTATGTGAAATACAAACAAACAAACAAAACGTTTTTAAAAATAATATAATATCTTTGGTCCTGTGAAAAATAATTTTTAACACAGCGTCCACACCAACTTCATGGAGGTTGATTTTGGGAAATACACAAATCGGATTTGTGAACAAAACAAAATTTTTTTTGTTTACAGCACAGTTTTTACAATTTGTGTATTCTAGAATTGCAGTTGTAAATTTTTTTCTATAGCATTTAATAAAAATCAAGATCCTTGAAAATATTGAAATTGAATTACAGTCGAAACATAAATTCTAATACTGTATGCACCACTAGTCTCGTTCTGAATGCAATCTATCCACTAAAGACGAGATGATAATAACCAAGTGTCAGAATTCCTTTCCTGCATTTCGCATATCACTACAGAGAAATCTTAATATATTCCTGACACTTCAAGAGGACAAGTTGTTTATATAAGCTCGACAAAAAGGAATCGAAAAGGATAAAAATAGCTGACGAAATATCCTGCATGTGAAGAGGGTCGATTGGTGTAAACATACTTGTCAAGATATGGCAAAACGATGTCGAGAAAAAAGAAAAAAAATAAAACTTACATGCTTCCATAGAGGTGTCCCGCGTCGGTGGTGACAATTCCGTCGTGGCAGTCTGCGTTGTTGTTGTTGTTGTTGTTGTTGTTGAGGCAATCGAGCTGGACTCTGCTTCCTTATCCTCCAAAGTAACCTTGGTATCGCCAGCTTTCTCCTCGGGTCTTTTCTGCTTTGGACCCAGATAAATCCTTACTCTTCCAGCTCCCTGCGCCTCTCTAGGATACGAAAGCGATGACATCGGCACGGCAACTGTACTCGCGGTAGTCCACTCGACACCACTACTATCACCAACGAACACGTCTACTGAAGTTGTAATTTCACCACTCACCTGCACTTTTCTTTCACTTTTCCCTGTTCTTCCCTTTTCCTCTTCCTCAACTACTTTCTCCCCTTCCTCAATCACTTCACTTTCACGATTTAATTCCGTAACTTGTTCTAATCCCCTAATCCTCAATGTTGTTGTTCCACTCTTGAATTGAGTTCCAAAATTCGATAAATTATGATCCGTTTTTCGACGAGCAACTTTAGCATTCCAATTCCAAGGTATTATCTGTCCCTCACCTCCCTTCCAGCCAATCCAATCGTTTGATTCCTTATTATTATCTGACGACAATGGCGGCGACGACGACGACGACGACAAAGACTGGTGTGGTTTCAATAATACGTCACGTGTCTTCCATAAAACGTCCGTTTTCGTCGTCGTCGCCGTCAGATAACGCCTGGTGATCAATGGCGATAATGTTGATGTAATTGGAGCGACGTTGAAAAGCGTGACTGCCGCTTGTGTTTGGCTGCTGAAGAAAATAACAACGAAGAGAAGCAGGGGCAGACCCACCCCAGCCCCCGTGGTGGCCCCCACAACCCCCGGCCTTACCACGAGAACTCGCGAGGCCGTCCAGTCCAGCTGTTCTAGAGCCGGGTTCGTTTACGAATCCTCTCGATATTCTTTTCCGAGTCCACAAATATTGGGACTCGTTATTTATATCCTCTTTTAATTTATCTCGTTTCACTCCATTTGATTAATCGTCGAATATAACATTCTTTAACTTTATCCCAATAAAGTACGACATGTGAAAAATGGAAAAATTTTATCCTTTCGTTTGAATGATGACAATGGATTCTCGATAAACGCCATCATCGACAAACTTGTGACCAATTTCTTTTGAATTGCTGATGATGCCAGTAATTGAATTCTTCGATTACAAGAGAAATGTCCTTTTGCATTGTTTCTCTTGTAATTTTTTTTGATAATTTTATCTAATTTTTTTTCACTATTTTCATTTATCTTTTTCGTTTTTACTTTTCTTTTTCTTCTTCGTTTACGTCCTCTTATGACCTCGGCTCTTCCTACCGAGCGAGTACGACTCCTGATGTACCTGGCCGTGTCGTCGAAAATACTATTATCCCCTGCAGTCTGTCACGACATGAACAAATTTCACTTCTCCCTCTTGCACCTGCAACACATTATTATGGAATAAAATATATCAGCTGCACAGATTCTTGAATTTTTTTCTGATTCAAAAAATAATAATATTAGGGCATTTCTATATTTTTGTCCGTGCGTATTACGATGACTAAAACGGATCTGTAGCATTTACTCTCTTTGCTTCAACTCCAAAAGGATTCGACTTATACTCCCGTTGGGGGTTAATATTCAACTCTCTTTTTGTACAATGTGTTTTTCCGTGTGGCCTTTTTACACTGTAAAAAAGGGAGTTAGATTTTAACTCCCTGAACTCTATGAAACTCTCCCACCCTTTTGGAGTTGAAGCAAAAGGATGCAACAAATTCTACTCTAGTTGAGGGTTAAATGGACAAAATTATACGCAACAAAAATGACATTAACTTTTTTCTGTGTTAAGCCGAATAATTGATTTTTAGAAATATTAAAATTTAAATATTGAGTACTAGGATTTTGTATCGAGTCCTAAAAGTCTACAAATGCGAATCCAGGATGAAATTTGATCAAGTATTCTAAAACTGTTTGGGATTCAGTCCAAAATTTTTTCCAAATATAATTGTTTATGTTTAAAATTTTTTGTTACTAAGTCTAACGCTACTGGTTTACGTATCCCTAGTTTCTACCTGAAAATACAAAACTTTAGGACTCTTGTCCTAAAATTCATCATGAATTCGCATTCCTCAATTACTAAGACTGAATCGATAATTTTGAAATTTCATTTTTCTCCCTGTATGCGCAAAAGAAAATGTCACAAAAACTGAAAAAACAAAACCAAAAAAAAAAAAATGACGAGAAAACATAACAAAAGGCGAGATAATAATTTGTCGGAAAGTTGTATAACAACGCCATCTCATCGATAAGACTTGGATCCCTTCCGAGCTTTAAGCCATTCCATTTCGTGTACGTGCAAAGGGTCGCGAAAGCGTGAGAAAGACAGACAGACAAAATGAAAAGAGATGGAGAGACTCCCGTCGCGCGCGTACAGCCTTAATCTGGCCGGCGGACTCATGCTTCCTACAACTTCTTAAAATACGATCACCCTACAAAATAGTCCACGCGAGTGTGGGGTTTCGAGAGTGAGTGAGTGAGTGAGTGAGAGCAAGAGAGAAAGAGAAAGAGAGTGAGAATCTCTCCTTTTGTTTTCTTTTTGTTCGACCCTGCGCTCCACTGCACGCTCTCTATGCGACGTTTTGTGGCGATGTACAATGTAGCGTTCTCGGACCAAGTTTCGTGCGCGTTCAGAAATCGCGTGCAAACCGGCATGCATACGGGATGATGCACGTGTGTAACTCGCCTTGCATACACAATAAGTACACATGAAAGGCGGATTTGAGCGACACGTGAAAATGAAAATGATATACCCGGAGAAATGCGCACTTGAGAGTTCAAGTACCCTGTGGTAATAGTGTGTCCACTTTTCCATATATATATATATATATACCATTATAATACTGATTCATTGGAAAGCAATGCGCGATTCAAAGGGTTGACCAATTCTCAGTAAAATGCCCTCTTACTGATTTTCAAATTAGTGAGTATTTTGCGTAATTAGAAGGATGGAAGTATATTAATGATCAGTCCAAGAAATATGAATATATAAGAAAGAGAGAGAGAAGATCAGAGGGTTAAAACGTTTGGTAACACGAGGGCGGGCCTTTTGAAATTTGTTTACTACAGAAGACACGAGGTTCAGCTAACTTTAGAAGCGGGGAGTGAGGAATCGCGAAAATCCTATTTTTACAAATAAACGTTCCGCGCGCGCACATTGTTGCGTCTCGGTAGCGCTGTCGCTTTGCACAGCCGTTCCCAGTGTATATATACATACATATTCAACGTGCGTGTCTTGCGATGAACGAACTTATCCACTAATACTGCTTTTCAACATTCTCTCTAAAATAAGTAAATCACTAATTTCAAAATTCACTAAATGTTAAATAATTCTTAATTATAGAATTGTCTATATTATTTTTACTGCAAAAAATAAATTACTGATTAAAATGAAAAAAATAGTTTTTTTAAATATAAATTAAACAAATTTTTACTTAACAGAACTATGGTCTTTCGAATTTTAAATTATCCGAAATTGCAAATGACCGACGGAACAATCGACAGAAAGATTGCGGTGCAATTTTGTATAAGATTCACCAATCACAATTTTCTTCTCAATTTTAAAAATCGTGCCAAAATCTTTTTTGCTAATTGTTTGTTCGGCTATTTGCAATTTCGTACAAGTTAAAATTCTATTAACTAAAAATTTCGTTTAAAAGAAAATTCTATCAAATGCTAATTCGAAAAATTCAAAATTTATCTAAAACACAATTATATCTAATAAAATTCTTGAAAATCAAAATTCTAACAATTTTTATGGGATAGCCATGCGCCACGCAAAAAAAGGGGAGAAAAATCTTTAAAATCTTTTTCAATAAAATCAATAAATTTTGCCATTTATTTCTTGAATTTTTAATTACTTTTTTAAACATTTATAATATATACTTTTATGCTTTCAAATATATCTCTTTCCATGTATTATATATTTGAAATAATCTAATTTTTATATAAACTGGTCTGATCTCAAAATACATAATTCTTAAAATACATTTTTTTTTTGTTTAAAAGTAACATTACACAAAAAGAAATATTGTCAATAAATAATAAGAAAAATTTAATTAAATTGATATCTAACGAAACAAATTCTCCGACACTCATAAATTGTATATCTATTAAGCAAAAAAGAAACACTAATGAACAAGTATATAGGTACATGAACTCTGGGATATATACTTATATTATTGAATTCAGACATGATCATGAAAAATTTACACTCGACAGTATTTCGGAAAAGAAAAATGAGAATATCAAATGACTATTCTCGATCAATAGCAGACAAATTAATATATAATACATTCTATTGCAGACGTATTTTACTAGACAGTAGATCATTTAATAATCATTATATAAACCATATATATATATATATATATTATATGTATATATTCACGAGGTGAGATAACAAAATTGTCCATTAACCTATTTACTTACTGATCGTTTCATTTATGCAATAAGATTTTTTTTCTTTATTAATTATAATGCGCAAAAGAAAGACAATTTTTAATAACTTTAATTTGTTAGGCAACTCTTTTTTTTCAAATATAATCAATAATTTTTTACTATTATACCAATTTATATTAAATTAATGTATGTGAAATAAATAGCAAAATTAAATAAAAATTATTTTTATCCAATTGTTTATAGACCAATTTTTAACAAAGTAGTCCTATAACTCTGCTGTCCAGAGTAAAAATCTCGCTTTTCCGTAATTTTGAAAGTCGATTGATCAGGCCAAACGATTTTCACCCTTACAGAAAAGCAATTTACTAGTTTTTTTACTTTGGACAGCAGAAAATTTTGTTTTAAAAAAATTTTATTGGTATTTATTTTTAAGCCAATTAAATAATTTGAACCAAGTTTTATTTTGCTAAATATAATACAAAATAATATTTAATATATTTTTTTCAAATATTTGGATTACACAAATACCAATTAAATTCTTTGCTAATATCCTATGACAATTTTTAATTATTATAGAAGCAAATATATTTTTTTGGGGGCAATTTTTGTTCAATAACAAAAAAAGCATTTTTTACCATTAAATTTAAGCTTATAGTAAGTAAAAAAATTGTCTTTGAAAGATGCATGCAATTTTCACGAGAAGTAAGGTTTAGAAACGACGCGCACTGGTGGTACAGAGAATTCGGCGTTTTCACGGGGAAAAATGTGCGCGGCACGCGCGCTGACGTTCTATTTTTGAATGAACCGCGCTATCGGGGGACATGAGCGAGACGGAAAAAGACAGACAAGGGTGGATGGAGGAAAGACAGAAGGTGCTCGATGAAGTCAAGAAGAGACAGAGATAAATGAAACAAACCAAACCGCATGGGAGCATTTACAATCCAAATATTTCAATAATATATATATATATATATATATATATATATATATATATATATATATTGAAATGATATATTTTTATGTATATCAATTCAACCCCTGCCTAATACATTCAACACCTCGCGCATTTCATTTTTATTGAATTTCAATAATGAGCCATCCAGACTAAATTGTATATTCATGAAAAAGATTTCCACGATAAATAATCTATACATAATATATACTGCATTGTGGCATTAACCTTATACAAGTATGCATTAATTCTAATATTTTTTTCAATTTGCTACATGATTTTTCTCGGCTGATATTTATTCTATAGTAAATAAAAAAAAATGCGAGTCAAGTTAGAGCTGAACATGCCCATATAGGTTAGAAATTTTAAGGATGGTGCATTCTACAAGCTATTGTTCTAAATGCTTCAGCATTCGTGCAGTGCATTATCTTTCCTTTTCTTCTATATATACAAAAGAAGGAGAAGAACATTTCCTTTAGGAGTGTCTATTCCCTTGCCTTCTCCCTTGCGGAATTGCTATTTTCAATTATATACAACTTTCAAGAAATTCTATATACCTTAAAAATTTTTTCTTGAAACAAAAACATGATTAAAACTTTTTTAGAGATTTAAGAAGCATATTTTTATTGAATTTGTAAAATATTTTATAAATTCTATAGTATATATGCTTTTGAATCAATAATTTTTATACCTTTGGCAGAAATGCTATTGATTCAATAGTATATTTTTCTCAGTTTAATTAATTAATAATACAAATTACTTATTTTATTAAAATTTATTGAGTAGATTTGCTTTCCTATAATGAAAATGAATTTAAATTAACCAATCAAATTTAATTACCGACCGAGTATACCATAGAGTATTAGCATTTACTACAATTTTTTAGGTTAGGTCTCACAACAAAAACAAATTATCTTTGACATAACCTAAAAAAATGAATTTCACTGCCGCAAGCCTTTCTTTTTATTATATTTCGCTGAAAAATTTCGCTAGCTGATTAAGATTTGTTTATCATTCAATAAAACTGTTTTCTGGGTATAAATTTTTATATATATAGTAATTTCTTTAAATCATCATTCCTTTATCATCATCATAGTCATTATTTCATCAACTTTTTAGTTTATTTTCCCTTTTATACTGTAACTACGTTATAAAATAGCTTATTTTTTTTAGTTTTGCTTATTATTATTTTTTACCAATTTGTTTATCTCTAAACATGCACATGCACATTGAGAAAAAAATTTATTTCAAATACAGATATTATTCATGTTACGCTGTCTATTTGATTTAGTTAAAAATTAATTGTCTCAAGTATCAAATATTTAGTGCAAATACATTTAAATATTATATCAACATTTATTATTTAAAACAAAATAAATTTTCTTTTACAGTGAAGTTAATGACAATTTAAACATTCAAAGTATTTCGTCTCTGATCTTTTTCTAAAGGAATTTTTTTTTACAAAGCACATCATTAGAGGAAACCGAGGCTAATAATCAACATCCTTTCCTAATAAGGATTGTATCCTTTCACAAAACAATTGTAAATAAATAACAAACGCTACATGTATATATACATATGTGTGTGTATTGATATTATGTCTAGCAGCGGAGAATAAGCAAAACGTTAAATCTGTTGTTTTTACATATGACGAAGTGGAATAACAGTAGTAGTAAGCACTTTTCTACTTATGCCACTGAGAAAGCGTGGAGAATGGCACATGCGAGCGGAGAAGTGAGGGAGGAGAAGGAGGAGGAGGGAGAGAAAAATAGAGAGAGAGAGAGAAACAGAATGGAGACCCAGAGATGAGAAGGACAGACTGCCGTCTGCATTTACAAGAAGAACAAGAATAGGAGAAAGAGGGACAAATTGAAACGGTTTAAGGGCAGAAGAAGATGGCAAATTAGAAAAGGACAAGACGTTTAGAGATCGAAGAAAGGGTGTGCAAGAAAAAAAATGGAAGAGACCGTCAGCATTTTTTCACCGAGCAAACACCGGCGAGAAGATTCAATGATCACAAAATATTTACTGATTCATGTCGCATGCAACCGAAAAGTCGTCTGCAATAATCTTCACATTGGAATAGTATAAGAAAAGGTTTCTCAGGGCGTGTGCAATTCTATAGGTTAGCTGTACATATGAGAGGTTAGGATCCTCTCTCGGTTCTGTTATATATTCTTTCGAGAGATATTTATACAAAATCATCATGTTTTTTTTCTGGAATGAGGAATAGAGTACAAAAATGGGGGTGGGGGAGAGAGGGAGGTTAAGACTAAAGACACGCACCGTGTTGACCACACCACGCGCCTTAGTTTGGAGCGAGGGGGGAACACCTCACCTCTCCAGATTGACCCGGCAAGGCTATATAGGCTCTCTCTCAGCTCGGCAATGTTACGAAGCACGTAAACACGCCCGCGCTTCAACACACAGTAGTGGCACGCGGCGAGACTGCTTTTCTTTGTTTTCTTTATTTGTTTCTTTCTTTTCCTTTTTCTTTTCTTTTTTTTCTTGTTCTTTTTATAAAGCTTTACGCGGAGAAAGGATGGGAAATAATGAACCGGCGAACGAGCGAATGGACGTACTGAGGATCCGCGATTCAAGCGGTGCTCGGATGGCGATGACTGCGTTCAGCGCCGCAGTGCGCGAACCCCATCGGCTTTTCTCGTCATTCCTCGCCATGTCTCGGTGTCTCTCGTCGATTCTCGTTTACTCCTCTGGCTTGGGCACTCGATCCACGTCGGGTTCAACATCACACACACACACACAATTCTCAATTCTCACAACTATATATATAGTTAATTGTATTGTGTACAATACTTATAGAAAAATTCACCGATTAACAATTTTTTATCAATTTATGCAAATTGCGATAGAAAAAATTGCACTAGTTTTTATTTATTGCTAACACTCTGGATCAGGAGCCATGAATCACTTGATACAACCCTTGATATAGGGGTTAAGACACCCCTGAGGTGAGGGAGACAACAACGATTCTAGTAAGATATTCCCCTACTGCTAGACAGATCAACTACGGAATGAGATTAAGTACTGTGTGTTTTATATTGTTTCTTCATGTGTCCTGACACTGTGACAGGGACCTTACGGGAAAGAAAATTTTAGGTTATGTTTATGCTCTCTAAATTTGAATCAGTGATATTTCACGAAAAATCTGTAGAATTATTACTTATTTAAATTGTAAAATCTGCATTACCATTAATCGGTAAAACAGTGAAATCTGCATTACCATTAATCGGTAAAACAGCGAACTCTGCATTACCATTAATCGGTAAAACAGTAAAATCTGCATTACCATTAATCGGTAAAACAGTGAACTCTGCATTACCATTAATCGGTAAAACAGATTTGACTCTTTCAAATCAGTAAAAAATTCTACTGATTTTCAGTCTACACCCAGAGAAATGATACATTTCTCTCAGAGCCAAATAAATTTTCATTTGATTTAAATAAAAAATTCCTACACTGAATTAGAGCCTACTCACTACTCTGTAAAAGATCCTCTCACTTTAAACGCAGACAATTTTTCGAATAAAAGAGAAATAAATAATTATTTCAGTAAAGTGAATTAGTCATTTTACTTGAACGCAAAAAATGGCTACAAATATACACATAAAGCTAGTTTAATAAATTGATATTTGAAGCTCATAAAATTGCAAATGTATACTTTGACGATGTCGTATAGAATCACAATAGAAATTCTCCCGGTATTATTAGTCGAAGCCGAGACTTTAAACTTGGAAATGATCCGGTTATGCGAGCTATTAAATAGAACTCTCAAGAGTAACATTTGTGACATTTTCTAATGCAAAAAGAAATCCCTAATAACAATTTAAATATGTTGAACGGGAGAATTTTTCCCAATTCACTTTTTTTAATTAATAATTACGCGAAATCATTTATTTTCTCACCTTTATATATATTTGACCCGTGTGAAAATTTCTCATAACTTGATCCATCCTTGGGCAGTTCCTACGATGGTCTAACTAGTACAATAACAGTAATAAAATTTTCATATAATAAACACAAATTATACAATAAACATAATAATGGATAAACACAATGTACAAACAAAATGTTTAAACACAATATATATATATTATATAATATATTTTTACAAATTTCTGAAAAAATAAATAGATATTTAAAAAAATAAGAATAATAATTGCTCACCACGATGAATCATAACTGAAAATAATTTCCAATTAAACAAATACAAAACAATAAATCGAAATATAAATCAAAAAAAATTTTAAAAACCTAGTGACATAAACTAAATAAATTTTCTACTATAACATTCAAAAAAAAATTCCCGATTTTTCTACCTATAGCTATATTTAAAACGGAAAAAGATTCACTCATACAAAATAAAAAACTATGACACCCTACCTATAGCTATATTTAAGAAAAAAACCCTACATTTTTATCACACCAATAGCTCTCACATACCGCCTAGTTAAAAAGACCTACACTAGGGTTAACGTTCCGGAACGCAACCATCACCTAAATAAATAATAAAAATAGACTCACCGATCGGCGATCCCACGTTGGAGCAATGACAACACTGCCCCTACCTTGGCTTCTTCTTGGACCACTCCCGAAGATCTCTGCTCTTCAATGCACTTCTGCGCAGATCGAGAGCTACACTACAGAAAAAAAAATTGTAAAAAAAAAATTCTGCAGTATACTGGGGCCTCTTTTCTTCGTCCACATCCTTCCTATCCTTGAAGTTGTTATTTGGAAATTAACTGAAAAAAAGAAATTTACAAATTAATTGTATTTTTAAAATAATTCAATAATAAAGCATCTCAAAATACTAATTTAAAAATTATAACCAAAGACTTACCACTGAGAATTTTCTCTTATTGTCGAAGATATACGATGACAGCATAATCAATTCTTCAAAAAGAGGAATCCTATTCTGGACCAATAGTCTGAAAATTTTAATAAAAAAAAAATTCATTATTATTATATGCAAAATAACGTTTTTTTAAGAAAAAAATTAATCAACTTACATTGAACTGCGACTCAGCAATGCCAGATCTCCTCCAGGAGCTGCTCCGCTACAAACACCTTCCCCCGAAGAAATGGGCATCTGAAAAATAAATAAAAAAAAAAAAATTATTAATATTTTCCGAAATAATATTTTGTTTTTTTTTATTTCTATACTTAAATTATTTAATTCAAACAATCGGTTACTCGAGTAGTGTTATATTATGCATCTTCAGTCTTGTCTGACTCATAAGGATTTTTCTACTTACACGCATGTTTCAATAGTAAACTAACGTTTGCGGTAAGTTAAAATTTTATATAAGAAATTAATACACTCTTTTTTCAATCAGTATACATATAACTGATTAGCACTAAAATTCGCTAATTCAAATTAAAAGAGTAGAAGAATAATTAAAAATTCCATAATTTATATATAACAAGAGAAATTTTCAATTAAAAAATTCCTTATGAAAGTTGAAAAAAGAAAAAAGTGTTTATTATCATCAGAGACTCGTGTCGAGTTTAATCATGTGTCTAGGTATGGAGAAAAGAGTAGGAGCGGAAATTGAGGATTTAAAAGAACCTCAAAGGTTTTTTCTCTCTCTCTAAAGACCAAGTGATAATCGGTCAGAGACCCTTTTCAGGGGCCAGACGGCGATGCTCTCGCCAAAGTGCCAGGTCAGACAGACAGTGAGAGAATGAATCCGGATGGACAGAGTAAAGGATGAACAGACAGAGGAACAAGTAGAGAGAGAGTACAGACAAACTGATGCAAGTTTACTCTCCACCCCCTTTTTCCCACCAATTCTCGCCCTCTTACTATATACTATCTCCATTCCACTTTCGTTGTAAAAAAAGTACTCTCTCTCTCTCTCTCTGTCTCTCTTTCTCTCCTACACATATACATAAACACATTCTCTTTCTCCTTTTTTACCTCTCCCATATATATACGCTCGTGGCTATATTTCATAAATAATAAAGCGAATAGTCGGGTAAGATGTGAAAGGACGAAAGCAAAATAGTCGCTCTACGTCGACGATTTTCATTTCTCACGGCGAATTGCCCTCGCTTAATCTCATTCATACCGAATATTCTGCCAGAGAGTAACCACTTTGCATATGTCTGCATGATTATTTTTTTCTTTTAATAAATCTTTTCTCTCATATTAAAAAATATTTCTATGTTTCGAAATTATATTCTTTATGCAACATAATTTATACCATAACCAAATCGCAAGTTTTCAAATTAATACAAAATTATTGCCCAAAAATTATTCGAATTTTATAAAATAGAAATAATTTTTCGATTTAAAAACAAGTCTCTGTTTCCAAAATAAAAAAAATTTTTGAGTTGATACAATTTTTGTTAGAAAAACATTAAATTAAATTAATAAAACATATAACTATGATATATTATACGAGAGCGCGGCTTCGTTAAATTGAGCTAAATGGTGATTCGCATAAGCTGCAAGGTAGACGGAATCGTTGAAAGAAACGTGCACACATAGTTATGGATATATATATGAAAGCTCAGAGGCGTCAAAGGTAAATTGGATTATTGACGATCAGCGTCAAAATCCGATCAAATCGCTTGGAAAAGGTTTCTCCTTCATCTCTATCGGTTCTCCAACACTCTCGACGTTCTGGCATATTTTCCTTTTAATGCTTTTTTACACCTAACCTTTGCGTAAGAATCCTATTATGATTGATATACCTATATATATATTCCAATATAACATATTTATACAAATAAGAATATTTTTTATATAAATTTCTGTCCATTGGAATTGACGGAAATTATGTCAAATAAAATTTCTGTCTTTTGCAATTTCTCAAATATGAACTTTCAGGGATTTTAATACGTCTGATAAAAATAAAATATATACAGCTTTGTGAAAATTAAACCAAATCCGATGTAATGGAAAATATTAAAATTTTCCATTCGTTCTGCATTTCACAGAAAATTAAAAGGCATTAAAATAAGCTGCAACGCTTCTTATTTTAATCCAATTTTGCTTATTTTAATACCAAAATGGATTAAAATAAGCAAAATTGGATTAAAATAAGAAGCGTTGCAGCTTATTTTAATGCCTTTTAATTTTCTGTGTTACTAACATCATATATAAAATTCAAACTCTCTGAATAATAATAAATAAATTATCATAAAAGGAAGAAGGGCTAATATAATACAAGAAATATGATTTTCCGGATAGTAGATGATGTGCCCATTGATAAGAGGATCTAAACCGATTTATCTCTGTCTCACTCTGAATAGAGATAAGCCTTCTATTGGAGAGTTGGCATTTGTTGCACGAAGGGTTGGTATATAAAGGGTGCGCGGTAATGATGAGGAGGAAGAGAGAGAGGCAGAAAAGCAAAGATGTAAACGCAAAAGAAAGAGAAAAAGAAGAAAAAGAAGAAGAGTGCATCATGTGCCGGTTAACCAGAAAAGTCGGGTGTTATCGTCTGGCGATAAAAGCTGATGGTGATAATAGTGGTGATAACCAGAGTGATGCACGTCTGGTCCATGTCCGTCGTCTGGCTGTCATCGGGTCGTTGAACCGACCTTTACCTTCCTCGACCGGGTGTTATCTTTCAAACAATGGAACTTATCATACTTAAATCCGTGGTAATGCAGCACTATACAAGAGGTTCTCTTACACCAATCTTTTAGTGACTCTTCCCCCGTTTTTTAAGAGACAAAGATCATTGAGAGTTTGATGCTCACAATCTTCCAGAGAACAAGTCTTGATTATTATCAAGGGTTGAATATAAAAAAACCTAGAATCAGATTCAATTTCAAATCGTAATAATATAATTATAATAATAAAATAATATTAATCATTCTTGCTATCATTATTAATAATATCATTATTATTTATATTATCAACAATTCTTGTTAAATTAAATTCGCAAGATAACCGCTCCAGAATACCACCACAAAAATAGGGAAAAAGTTTCAAACCAAAAATGTATGGCGCACTTTTTAATTGGTCCAGCGGATGCTGAGATACACTCAAATCAATTTATGAAAAATTTTCGAAAAATTAAATTTTCGAGATAATTGTTCGGGAATACCATAACTGTCTTTAGCAAAAAGTAGCGAACAAAAAATGTATGGGGCACTTTTTGATTGGTCCAGCGGATGCTGAGCTACACTTAAATAAAATTCCGAAAAATTTTCGAAAAATTAAATTTTCGAGATAAGCGCTCCGGAATACCACCACAAAAATAGGGAAAAAGTTTCGAACAAAAAATGTATAGCGCACTTTTTGATTGGTCCAGCGGATGCTGAGCTACACTCAAATCAATTTCGGAAAAATTTTTGAAAAATTTAATTTTCGAGATAATTGCTCCGGAATACCATAACTGTCTTTAGCAAAAAGTAGCGAACAAAAAATGTATGGGGCACTTTTTGATTGGTCCAGCGGATGCTGAGCTACAGTAAAAAACAAATTTGGAAAAATTTTCAAAAAATTAAATTTTCGAGAAAATCGTTCAAGAATACCGCCATAGTGATTAGAAGAAAGTTCTGAACAAAAAATGTATGGGGCACTTTTTGATTGGTCCAGCGGATGCTGAGCTACACTTAAATAAAATTCCGAAAAATTTTCGATAAATTAAATTTTCGATATAAGCGCTCCGGAATACCACCACAAAAATAGGGAAAAAGTTTCGAACAAAAAATGTATAGCGCACTTTTTGATTGGTCCAGCGGATGCTGAGCTACACTCAAATCAATTTCGGAAAAATTTTTGAAAAATTTAATTTTCGAGATAATTGCTCCGGAATACCATAACTGTCTTTAGCCAAAAGTAGCGAACAAAAAATGTATGGGGCACTTTTTGATTGGTCCAGCGGATGCTGAGCTACAGTAAAAAACAAATTTGGAAAAATTTTCGAAAAATTAAATTTGCAAGATAATCGTTCGGGAATACCGTCATAGTGATTAGAAGAAAGTTTCGAACAAAAAATGTATGGCGCACTTTTTGATTGGTCCAGCGGATGCTGAGCTACACTCAAATCAATTTCGGAAATTTTTTGAAAAATTTAATTTTCGAGATAATTGCTCCGGAATACCATAACTGTCTTAAGCAAAAAGTAGCGAACAAAAAATGTATGGGGCACTTTTTGATTGGTCCAGCGGATGCTGAGCTACAGTAAAAAACAAATTTGGAAAAATTTTCGAAAAATTAAATTTTCGAGAAAATCGTTCGGGAATACCGCCATAGTGATTAGAAGAAAGTTCTGAACAAAAAATGTATGGCGCACTTTTTGATTGGTCCAGCGGATGCTGAGCTACACTCAAAAATGATTTGGAAAAATTTTCAAAAAATTAAATTTGCAAGATAATCGTTCGGGAATACCGTCATAGTGATTAGAAGAAAGTTCTGAACAAAAAATGTATGGGGCACTTTTTGATTGGTCCAGCGGATGCTGAGCTACAGTAAAAAACAAATTTGGAAAAATTTTCAAAAAATTAAATTTGCAAGATAATCGTTCGGGAATACCGTCATAGTGATTAGAAGAAAGTTCTGAACAAAAAATGTATGGGGCACTTTTTGATTGGTCCAGCGGATGCTGAGCTACAATCAAAAATGATTTGGAAAAATTTTCAAAAAATTAAATTTGCAAGATAATCGTTCGGGAATACCGTCATAGTGATTAGAAGAAAGTTCTGAACAAAAAATGTATGGGGCACTTTTTGATTGGTCCAGCGGATGCTGAGCTACACTTAAATAAAATTCCGAAAAATTAAATTTTCGAGATAAGCGCTCCGGAATACCACCACAAAAATAGGGAAAAAGTTTCGAACAAAAAATGTATGGCGCACTTTTTGATTGGTCCAGCGGATGCTGAGCTACAGTAAAAAACAAATTTGGAAAAATTTTCAAAAAATTAAATTTTCGAGAAAATCGTTCGGGAATACCGCCATAGTGATTAGAAGAAAGTTCTGAACAAAAAATGTATGGGGCACTTTTTGATTGGTCCAGCGGATGCTGAGCTACACTCAAAAATGATTTGGAAAAATGTTCAAAAAATTAAATTTGCAAGATAATCGTTCGGGAATACCGTCATAGTGATTAGAAGAAAGTTCTGAACAAAAAATGTATGGGGCACTTTTTGATTAGTCCAGCGGATGCTGAGCTACACTCAAAAATGATTTGGAAAAATTTTCAAAAAATTAAATTTGCAAGATAATCGTTCGGGAATACCGTCATAGTGATTAGAAGAAAGTTCTGAACAAAAAATGTATGGGGCACTTTTTGATTGGTCCAGCGGATGCTGAGCTACACTTAAATAAAATTCCGAAAAATTAAATTTTCGAGATAAGCGCTCCGGAATACCACCACAAAAATAGGGAAAAAGTTTCGAACAAAAAATGTATGGCGCACTTTTTGATTGGTCCAGCGGATGCTGAGCTACAGTCAAATCAATTTCGGAAAAATTTTTGAAAAATTTAATTTTCGAGATAATTGCTCCGGAATACCATAACTGTCTTTAGCAAAAAGTAGCGAACAAAAAATGTATGGGGCACTTTTTGATTGGTCCAGCGGATGCTGAGCTACAACAAGAAACAAATTTGGAAAAATTTCAAAAAAATTAAATTTTCGAGAAAATCGTTCGGGAATACCGCCATAGTGATTAGAAGAAAGTTCTGAACAAAAAATGTATGGCGCACTTTTTGATTGGTCCAGCGGATGCTGAGCTACACTTAAATAAAATTTCGAAAAATTAAATTTTCGAGATAAGCACTCCGGAATACCACCACAAAAATAGGGAAAAAGTTTCGAACAAAAAATGTATGGCGCACTTTTTGATTGGTCCAGCGGATGCTGAGCTACACTCAAATCAATTTCGGAAAAAATTTTGAAAAATTTAATTTTCGAGATAATTGCTCCGGAATACCATAACTGTCTTTAGCAAAAAGTAGCGAACAAAAAATGTATGGGGCACTTTTTGATTGGTCCAGCGGATGCTGAGCTACACTCAAAAATGATTTGGAAAAATTTTCAAAAAATTAAATTTGCAAGATAATCGTTCGGGAATACCGCCATAGTGATTAGAAGAAAGTTCTGAACAAAAAATGTATGGCGCACTTTTTGATTGGTCCAGCGGATGCTGAGCTACACTCAAAAATGATTTGGAAAAATTTTCAAAAAATTAAATTTGCAAGATAATCGTTCGGGAATACCGTCATAGTGATTAGAAGAAAGTTCTGAACAAAAAATGTATGGGGCACTTTTTGATTGGTCCAGCGGATGCTGAGCTACACTCAAAAATGATTTGGAAAAATTTTCAAAAAATTAAATTTGCAAGATAATCGTTCGGGAATACCGTCATAGTGATTAGAAGAAAGTTCTGAACAAAAAATGTATGGGGCACTTTTTGATTGGTCCAGCGGATGCTGAGCTACACTTAAATAAAATTCCGAAAAATTAAATTTTCGAGATAAGCGCTCCGGAATACCACCACAAAAATAGGGAAAAAGTTTCGAACAAAAAATGTATGGCGCACTTTTTGATTGGTCCAGCGGATGCTGAGCTACAGTCAAATCAATTTCGGAAAAATTTTTGAAAAATTTAATTTTCGAGATAATTGCTCCGGAATACCATAACTGTCTTTAGCAAAAAGTAGCGAACAAAAAATGTATGGGGCACTTTTTGATTGGTCCAGCGGATGCTGAGCTACAGTAAGAAACAAATTTGGAAAAATTTCAAAAAAATTAAATTTTCGAGAAAATCGTTCGGGAATACCGCCATAGTGATTAGAAGAAAGTTCTGAACAAAAAATGTATGGCGCACTTTTTGATTGGTCCAGCGGATGCTGAGCTACACTTAAATAAAATTTCGAAAAATTAAATTTTCGAGATAAGCACTCCGGAATACCACCACAAAAATAGGGAAAAAGTTTCGAACAAAAAATGTATGGCGCACTTTTTGATTGGTCCAGCGGATGCTGAGCTACACTCAAATCAATTTCGGAAAAAATTTTGAAAAATTTAATTTTCGAGATAATTGCTCCGGAATACCATAACTGTCTTTAGCAAAAAGTAGCGAACAAAAAATGTATGGGGCACTTTTTGATTGGTCCAGCGGATGCTGAGCTACACTCAAAAATGATTTGGAAAAATTTTCAAAAAATTAAATTTGCAAGATAATCGTTCGGGAATACCGTCATAGTGATTAGAAGAAAGTTCTGAACAAAAAATGTATGGGGCACTTTTTGATTGGTCCAGCGGATGCTGAGCTACACTCAAAAATGATTTGGAAAAATTTTCAAAAAATTAAATTTGCAAGATAATCGTTCGGGAATACCGTCATAGTGATTAGAAGAAAGTTCTGAACAAAAAATGTATGGGGCACTTTTTGATTGGTCCAGCGGATGCTGAGCTACACTCAAAAATGATTTGGAAAAATTTTCAAAAAATTAAATTTGCAAGATAATCGTTCGGGAATACCGTCATAGTGATTAGAAGAAAGTTCTGAACAAAAAATGTATGGGGCACTTTTTGATTGGTCCAGCGGATGCTGAGCTACAGTCAAATCAATTTCGGAAAAATTTTTGAAAAATTTAATTTTCGAGATAATTGCTCCGGAATACCATAACTGTCTTTAGCAAAAAGTAGCGAACAAAAAATGTATGGGGCACTTTTTGATTGGTCCAGCGGATGCTGAGCTACAGTAAAAAACAAATTTGGAAAAATTTTCAAAAAATTAAATTTTCGAGAAAATCGTTCGGGAATACCGCCATAGTTATTAGAAGAAAGTTCTGAACAAAAAATGTATGGCGCACTTTTTGATTGGTCCAGCGGATGCTGAGCTATACTCAAAAATGATTTGGAAAAATTTTCAAAAAATGAAATTCGCTAGATAATCTTTCGGGAATACCGCCATAGTGATTAGAAGAATGTTTCGAACAAAAAATGTATGGGGCACTTTTTGATTGGTCCAGCGGATGCTGAGCTACACTTAAATAAAATTCCGAAAAATTAAATTTTCGAGATAAGCGCTCCGGAATACCACCACAAAAATAGGGAAAAAGTTTCGAACAAAAAATGTATGGCGCACTTTTTGATTGGTCCAGCGGATGCTGAGCTACAGTCAAATCAATTTCGGAAAAATTTTTGAAAAATTTAATTTTCGAGATAATTGCTCCGGAACACCATAACTGTCTTTAGCAAAAAGTAGCGAACAAAAAATGTATGGGGCACTTTTTGATTGGTCCAGCGGATGCTGAGCTACAGTAAAAAACAAATTTGGAAAAATTTTCAAAAAATTAAATTTTCGAGAAAATCGTTCGGGAATACCGCCATAGTTATTAGAAGAAAGTTCTGAACAAAAAATGTATGGCGCACTTTTTGATTGGTCCAGCGGATGCTGAGCTACACTCAAAAATGATTTGGAAAAATTTTCAAAAAATTAAATTCGCTAGATAATCTTTCGGGAATACCGCCATAGTGATTAGAAGAAAGTTCTGAACAAAAAATGTATGGGGCACTTTTTGATTGGTCCAGCGGATGCTGAGCTACAGTAAAAAACAAATTTGGAAAAATTTTCAAAAAATTAAATTTTCGAGAAAATCGTTCGGGAATACCGCCATAGTTATTAGAAGAAAGTTCTGAACAAAAAATGTATGGCGCACTTTTTGATTGGTCCAGCGGATGCTGAGCTACACTCAAATCAATTTCGGAAAAAATTTTGAAAAATTTAATTTTCGAGATAATTGCTCCGGAATACCATAACTGTCTTTAGCAAAAAGTAGCGAACAAAAAATGTATGGGGCACTTTTTGATTGGTCCAGCGGATGCTGAGCTACACTCAAAAATGATTTGGAAAAATTTTCAAAAAATTAAATTTGCAAGATAATCGTTCGGGAATACCGCCATAGTGATTAGAAGAAAGTTCTGAACAAAAAATGTATGGCGCACTTTTTGATTGGTCCAGCGGATGCTGAGCTACACTCAAAAATGATTTG
Source organism: Leptopilina boulardi (assembly GCF_019393585.1). Classification (NCBI taxonomy): domain Eukaryota; kingdom Metazoa; phylum Arthropoda; class Insecta; order Hymenoptera; family Figitidae; genus Leptopilina; species Leptopilina boulardi. Next base: position 2,527,566 of record NW_026137874.1, on the reverse strand, counting down.
GAAAAATTTTCAAAAAATTAAATTTGCAAGATAATCGTTCGGGAATACCGTCATAGTGATTAGAAGAAAGTTCTGAACAAAAAATGTATGGGGCACTTTTTGATTGGTCCAGCGGATGCTGAGCTACACTCAAAAATGATTTGGAAAAATTTTCAAAAAATGAAATTCGCTAGATAATCTTTCGGGAATACCGCCATAGTGATTAGAAGAATGTTTCGAACAAAAAATGTATGGGGCACTTTTTGATTGGTCCAGCGGATGCTGAGCTACACTTAAATAAAATTTCGAAAAATTAAATTTTCGAGATAAGCACTCCGGAATACCACCACAAAAATAGGGAAAAAGTTTCGAACAAAAAATGTATGGCGCACTTTTTGATTGGTCCAGCGGATGCTGAGCTACACTCAAATCAATTTCGGAAAAAATTTTGAAAAATTTAATTTTCGAGATAATTGCTCCGGAATACCATAACTGTCTTTAGCAAAAAGTAGCGAACAAAAAATGTATGGGGCACTTTTTGATTGGTCCAGCGGATGCTGAGCTACACTCAAAAATGATTTGGAAAAATTTTCAAAAAATTAAATTTGCAAGATAATCGTTCGGGAATACCGCCATAGTGATTAGAAGAAAGTTCTGAACAAAAAATGTATGGCGCACTTTTTGATTGGTCCAGCGGATGCTGAGCTACACTCAAAAATGATTTGGAAAAATTTTCAAAAAATTAAATTTGCAAGATAATCGTTCGGGAATACCGTCATAGTGATTAGAAGAAAGTTCTGAACAAAAAATGTATGGGGCACTTTTTGATTGGTCCAGCGGATGCTGAGCTAAACTCAAAAATGATTTGGAAAAATTTTCAAAAAATTAAATTTGCAAGATAATCGTTCGGGAATACCGTCATAGTGATTAGAAGAAAGTTCTGAACAAAAAATGTATGGGGCACTTTTTGATTGGTCCAGCGGATGCTGAGCTACACTCAAAAATGATTTGGAAAAATTTTCAAAAAATTAAATTTGCAAGATAATCGTTCGGGAATACCGTCATAGTGATTAGAAGAAAGTTCTGAACAAAAAATGTATGGGGCACTTTTTGATTGGTCCAGCGGATGCTGAGCTACAGTCAAATCAATTTCGGAAAAATTTTTGAAAAATTTAATTTTCGAGATAATTGCTCCGGAATACCATAACTGTCTTTAGCAAAAAGTAGCGAACAAAAAATGTATGGGGCACTTTTTGATTGGTCCAGCGGATGCTGAGCTACAGTAAAAAACAAATTTGGAAAAATTTTCAAAAAATTAAATTTTCGAGAAAATCGTTCGGGAATACCGCCATAGTTATTAGAAGAAAGTTCTGAACAAAAAATGTATGGCGCACTTTTTGATTGGTCCAGCGGATGCTGAGCTATACTCAAAAATGATTTGGAAAAATTTTCAAAAAATGAAATTCGCTAGATAATCTTTCGGGAATACCGCCATAGTGATTAGAAGAATGTTTCGAACAAAAAATGTATGGGGCACTTTTTGATTGGTCCAGCGGATGCTGAGCTACACTTAAATAAAATTCCGAAAAATTAAATTTTCGAGATAAGCGCTCCGGAATACCACCACAAAAATAGGGAAAAAGTTTCGAACAAAAAATGTATGGCGCACTTTTTGATTGGTCCAGCGGATGCTGAGCTACAGTCAAATCAATTTCGGAAAAATTTTTGAAAAATTTAATTTTCGAGATAATTGCTCCGGAATACCATAACTGTCTTTAGCAAAAAGTAGCGAACAAAAAATGTATGGGGCACTTTTTGATTGGTCCAGCGGATGCTGAGCTACAGTAAGAAACAAATTTGGAAAAATTTCAAAAAAATTAAATTTTCGAGAAAATCGTTCGGGAATACCGCCATAGTGATTAGAAGAAAGTTCTGAACAAAAAATGTATGGCGCACTTTTTGATTGGTCCAGCGGATGCTGAGCTACACTTAAATAAAATTTCGAAAAATTAAATTTTCGAGATAAGCACTCCGGAATACCACCACAAAAATAGGGAAAAAGTTTCGAACAAAAAATGTATGGCGCACTTTTTGATTGGTCCAGCGGATGCTGAGCTACACTCAAATCAATTTCGGAAAAAATTTTGAAAAATTTAATTTTCGAGATAATTGCTCCGGAATACCATAACTGTCTTTAGCAAAAAGTAGCGAACAAAAAATGTATGGGGCACTTTTTGATTGGTCCAGCGGATGCTGAGCTACACTCAAAAATGATTTGGAAAAATTTTCAAAAAATTAAATTTGCAAGATAATCGTTCGGGAATACCGTCATAGTGATTAGAAGAAAGTTCTGAACAAAAAATGTATGGGGCACTTTTTGATTGGTCCAGCGGATGCTGAGCTACACTCAAAAATGATTTGGAAAAATTTTCAAAAAATTAAATTTGCAAGATAATCGTTCGGGAATACCGTCATAGTGATTAGAAGAAAGTTCTGAACAAAAAATGTATGGGGCACTTTTTGATTGGTCCAGCGGATGCTGAGCTACACTCAAAAATGATTTGGAAAAATTTTCAAAAAATTAAATTTGCAAGATAATCGTTCGGGAATACCGTCATAGTGATTAGAAGAAAGTTCTGAACAAAAAATGTATGGGGCACTTTTTGATTGGTCCAGCGGATGCTGAGCTACAGTCAAATCAATTTCGGAAAAATTTTTGAAAAATTTAATTTTCGAGATAATTGCTCCGGAATACCATAACTGTCTTTAGCAAAAAGTAGCGAACAAAAAATGTATGGGGCACTTTTTGATTGGTCCAGCGGATGCTGAGCTACAGTAAAAAACAAATTTGGAAAAATTTTCAAAAAATTAAATTTTCGAGAAAATCGTTCGGGAATACCGCCATAGTTATTAGAAGAAAGTTCTGAACAAAAAATGTATGGCGCACTTTTTGATTGGTCCAGCGGATGCTGAGCTATACTCAAAAATGATTTGGAAAAATTTTCAAAAAATGAAATTCGCTAGATAATCTTTCGGGAATACCGCCATAGTGATTAGAAGAATGTTTCGAACAAAAAATGTATGGGGCACTTTTTGATTGGTCCAGCGGATGCTGAGCTACACTTAAATAAAATTCCGAAAAATTAAATTTTCGAGATAAGCGCTCCGGAATACCACCACAAAAATAGGGAAAAAGTTTCGAACAAAAAATGTATGGGGCACTTTTTGATTGGTCCAGCGGATGCTGAGCTACAGTCAAATCAATTTCGGAAAAATTTTTGAAAAATTTAATTTTCGAGATAATTGCTCCGGAATACCATAACTGTCTTTAGCAAAAAGTAGCGAACAAAAAATGTATGGGGCACTTTTTGATTGGTCCAGCGGATGCTGAGCTACAGTAAAAAACAAATTTGGAAAAATTTTCAAAAAATTAAATTTTCGAGAAAATCGTTCGGGAATACCGCCATAGTTATTAGAAGAAAGTTCTGAACAAAAAATGTATGGCGCACTTTTTGATTGGTCCAGCGGATGCTGAGCTATACTCAAAAATGATTTGGAAAAATTTTCAAAAAATGAAATTCGCTAGATAATCTTTCGGGAATACCGCCATAGTGATTAGAAGAATGTTTCGAACAAAAAATGTATGGGGCACTTTTTGATTGGTCCAGCGGATGCTGAGCTACACTTAAATAAAATTCCGAAAAATTAAATTTTCGAGATAAGCGCTCCGGAATACCACCACAAAAATAGGGAAAAAGTTTCGAACAAAAAATGTATGGCGCACTTTTTGATTGGTCCAGCGGATGCTGAGCTACAGTCAAATCAATTTCGGAAAAATTTTTGAAAAATTTAATTTTCGAGATAATTGCTCCGGAACACCATAACTGTCTTTAGCAAAAAGTAGCGAACAAAAAATGTATGGGGCACTTTTTGATTGGTCCAGCGGATGCTGAGCTACAGTAAAAAACAAATTTGGAAAAATTTTCAAAAAATTAAATTTTCGAGAAAATCGTTCGGGAATACCGCCATAGTTATTAGAAGAAAGTTCTGAACAAAAAATGTATGGCGCACTTTTTGATTGGTCCAGCGGATGCTGAGCTACACTCAAAAATGATTTGGAAAAATTTTCAAAAAATTAAATTCGCTAGATAATCTTTCGGGAATACCGCCATAGTGATTAGAAGAAAGTTCTGAACAAAAAATGTATGGGGCACTTTTTGATTGGTCCAGCGGATGCTGAGCTACAGTAAAAAACAAATTTGGAAAAATTTTCAAAAAATTAAATTTTCGAGAAAATCGTTCGGGAATACCGCCATAGTTATTAGAAGAAAGTTCTGAACAAAAAATGTATGGCGCACTTTTTGATTGGTCCAGCGGATGCTGAGCTATACTCAAAAATGATTTGGAAAAATTTTCAAAAAATGAAATTCGCTAGATAATCTTTCGGGAATACCGCCATAGTGATTAGAAGAATGTTTCGAACAAAAAATGTATGGGGCACTTTTTGATTGGTCCAGCGGATGCTGAGCTACACTTAAATAAAATTTCGAAAAATTAAATTTTCGAGATAAGCACTCCGGAATACCACCACAAAAATAGGGAAAAAGTTTCGAACAAAAAATGTATGGCGCACTTTTTGATTGGTCCAGCGGATGCTGAGCTACACTCAAATCAATTTCGGAAAAAATTTTGAAAAATTTAATTTTCGAGATAATTGCTCCGGAATACCATAACTGTCTTTAGCAAAAAGTAGCGAACAAAAAATGTATGGGGCACTTTTTGATTGGTCCAGCGGATGCTGAGCTACACTCAAAAATGATTTGGAAAAATTTTCAAAAAATTAAATTTGCAAGATAATCGTTCGGGAATACCGCCATAGTGATTAGAAGAAAGTTCTGAACAAAAAATGTATGGCGCACTTTTTGATTGGTCCAGCGGATGCTGAGCTACACTCAAAAATGATTTGGAAAAATTTTCAAAAAATTAAATTTGCAAGATAATCGTTCGGGAATACCGTCATAGTGATTAGAAGAAAGTTCTGAACAAAAAATGTATGGGGCACTTTTTGATTGGTCCAGCGGATGCTGAGCTACACTCAAAAATGATTTGGAAAAATTTTCAAAAAATGAAATTCGCTAGATAATCTTTCGGGAATACCGCCATAGTGATTAGAAGAATGTTTCGAACAAAAAATGTATGGGGCACTTTTTGATTGGTCCAGCGGATGCTGAGCTACACTTAAATAAAATTTCGAAAAATTAAATTTTCGAGATAAGCACTCCGGAATACCACCACAAAAATAGGGAAAAAGTTTCGAACAAAAAATGTATGGCGCACTTTTTGATTGGTCCAGCGGATGCTGAGCTACACTCAAATCAATTTCGGAAAAAATTTTGAAAAATTTAATTTTCGAGATAATTGCTCCGGAATACCATAACTGTCTTTAGCAAAAAGTAGCGAACAAAAAATGTATGGGGCACTTTTTGATTGGTCCAGCGGATGCTGAGCTACACTCAAAAATGATTTGGAAAAATTTTCAAAAAATTAAATTTGCAAGATAATCGTTCGGGAATACCGCCATAGTGATTAGAAGAAAGTTCTGAACAAAAAATGTATGGCGCACTTTTTGATTGGTCCAGCGGATGCTGAGCTACACTCAAAAATGATTTGGAAAAATTTTCAAAAAATTAAATTTGCAAGATAATCGTTCGGGAATACCGTCATAGTGATTAGAAGAAAGTTCTGAACAAAAAATGTATGGGGCACTTTTTGATTGGTCCAGCGGATGCTGAGCTACACTCAAAAATGATTTGGAAAAATTTTCAAAAAATTAAATTTGCAAGATAATCGTTCGGGAATACCGTCATAGTGATTAGAAGAAAGTTCTGAACAAAAAATGTATGGGGCACTTTTTGATTGGTCCAGCGGATGCTGAGCTACACTTAAATAAAATTCCGAAAAATTAAATTTTCGAGATAAGCGCTCCGGAATACCACCACAAAAATAGGGAAAAAGTTTCGAACAAAAAATGTATGGCGCACTTTTTGATTGGTCCAGCGGATGCTGAGCTACAGTCAAATCAATTTCGGAAAAATTTTTGAAAAATTTAATTTTCGAGATAATTGCTCCGGAATACCATAACTGTCTTTAGCAAAAAGTAGCGAACAAAAAATGTATGGGGCACTTTTTGATTGGTCCAGCGGATGCTGAGCTACACTCAAAAATGATTTGGAAAAATTTTCAAAAAATTAAATTTGCAAGATAATCGTTCGGGAATACCGTCATAGTGATTAGAAGAAAGTTCTGAACAAAAAATGTATGGGGCACTTTTTGATTGGTCCAGCGGATGCTGAGCTACACTCAAAAATGATTTGGAAAAATTTTCAAAAAATTAAATTTGCAAGATAATCGTTCGGGAATACCGTCATAGTGATTAGAAGAAAGTTCTGAACAAAAAATGTATGGGGCACTTTTTGATTGGTCCAGCGGATGCTGAGCTACACTCAAAAATGATTTGGAAAAATTTTCAAAAAATTAAATTTGCAAGATAATCGTTCGGGAATACCGTCATAGTGATTAGAAGAAAGTTCTGAACAAAAAATGTATGGGGCACTTTTTGATTGGTCCAGCGGATGCTGAGCTACAGTCAAATCAATTTCGGAAAAATTTTTGAAAAATTTAATTTTCGAGATAATTGCTCCGGAATACCATAACTGTCTTTAGCAAAAAGTAGCGAACAAAAAATGTATGGGGCACTTTTTGATTGGTCCAGCGGATGCTGAGCTACAGTAAAAAACAAATTTGGAAAAATTTTCAAAAAATTAAATTTTCGAGAAAATCGTTCGGGAATACCGCCATAGTTATTAGAAGAAAGTTCTGAACAAAAAATGTATGGCGCACTTTTTGATTGGTCCAGCGGATGCTGAGCTATACTCAAAAATGATTTGGAAAAATTTTCAAAAAATGAAATTCGCTAGATAATCTTTCGGGAATACCGCCATAGTGATTAGAAGAATGTTTCGAACAAAAAATGTATGGGGCACTTTTTGATTGGTCCAGCGGATGCTGAGCTACACTTAAATAAAATTCCGAAAAATTAAATTTTCGAGATAAGCGCTCCGGAATACCACCACAAAAATAGGGAAAAAGTTTCGAACAAAAAATGTATGGCGCACTTTTTGATTGGTCCAGCGGATGCTGAGCTACAGTCAAATCAATTTCGGAAAAATTTTTGAAAAATTTAATTTTCGAGATAATTGCTCCGGAATACCATAACTGTCTTTAGCAAAAAGTAGCGAACAAAAAATGTATGGGGCACTTTTTGATTGGTCCAGCGGATGCTGAGCTACAGTAAAAAACAAATTTGGAAAAATTTTCAAAAAATTAAATTTTCGAGAAAATCGTTCGGGAATACCGCCATAGTTATTAGAAGAAAGTTCTGAACAAAAAATGTATGGCGCACTTTTTGATTGGTCCAGCGGATGCTGAGCTACACTCAAAAATGATTTGGAAAAATTTTCAAAAAATTAAATTCGCTAGATAATCTTTCGGGAATACCGCCATAGTGATTAGAAGAAAGTTCTGAACAAAAAATGTATGGGGCACTTTTTGATTGGTCCAGCGGATGCTGAGCTACACTTAAAAATGATTTGGAAAAATTTTCAAAAAATTAAATTTGCAAGATAATCGTTCGGGAATACCGTCATAGTGATTAGAAGAAAGTTCTGAACAAAAAATGTATGGGGCACTTTTTGATTGGTCCAGCGGATGCTGAGCTACACTTAAATAAAATTCCGAAAAATTAAATTTTCGAGATAAGCGCTCCGGAATACCACCACAAAAATAGGGAAAAAGTTTCGAACAAAAAATGTATGGCGCACTTTTTGATTGGTCCAGCGGATGCTGAGCTACAGTCAAATCAATTTCGGAAAAATTTTTGAAAAATTTAATTTTCGAGATAATTGCTCCGGAATACCATAACTGTCTTTAGCAAAAAGTAGCGAACAAAAAATGTATGGGGCACTTTTTGATTGGTCCAGCGGATGCTGAGCTACAGTAAGAAACAAATTTGGAAAAATTTCAAAAAAATTAAATTTTCGAGAAAATCGTTCGGGAATACCGCCATAGTGATTAGAAGAAAGTTCTGAACAAAAAATGTATGGCGCACTTTTTGATTGGTCCAGCGGATGCTGAGCTACACTTAAATAAAATTTCGAAAAATTAAATTTTCGAGATAAGCACTCCGGAATACCACCACAAAAATAGGGAAAAAGTTTCGAACAAAAAATGTATGGCGCACTTTTTGATTGGTCCAGCGGATGCTGAGCTACACTCAAATCAATTTCGGAAAAAATTTTGAAAAATTTAATTTTCGAGATAATTGCTCCGGAATACCATAACTGTCTTTAGCAAAAAGTAGCGAACAAAAAATGTATGGGGCACTTTTTGATTGGTCCAGCGGATGCTGAGCTACACTCAAAAATGATTTGGAAAAATTTTCAAAAAATTAAATTTGCAAGATAATCGTTCGGGAATACCGTCATAGTGATTAGAAGAAAGTTCTGAACAAAAAATGTATGGGGCACTTTTTGATTGGTCCAGCGGATGCTGAGCTACACTCAAAAATGATTTGGAAAAATTTTCAAAAAATTAAATTTGCAAGATAATCGTTCGGGAATACCGTCATAGTGATTAGAAGAAAGTTCTGAACAAAAAATGTATGGGGCACTTTTTGATTGGTCCAGCGGATGCTGAGCTACACTCAAAAATGATTTGGAAAAATTTTCAAAAAATTAAATTTGCAAGATAATCGTTCGGGAATACCGTCATAGTGATTAGAAGAAAGTTCTGAACAAAAAATGTATGGGGCACTTTTTGATTGGTCCAGCGGATGCTGAGCTACAGTCAAATCAATTTCGGAAAAATTTTTGAAAAATTTAATTTTCGAGATAATTGCTCCGGAATACCATAACTGTCTTTAGCAAAAAGTAGCGAACAAAAAATGTATGGGGCACTTTTTGATTGGTCCAGCGGATGCTGAGCTACAGTAAAAAACAAATTTGGAAAAATTTTCAAAAAATTAAATTTTCGAGAAAATCGTTCGGGAATACCGCCATAGTTATTAGAAGAAAGTTCTGAACAAAAAATGTATGGCGCACTTTTTGATTGGTCCAGCGGATGCTGAGCTACACTCAAAAATGATTTGGAAAAATTTTCAAAAAATGAAATTCGCTAGATAATCTTTCGGGAATACCGCCATAGTGATTAGAAGAATGTTTCGAACAAAAAATGTATGGGGCACTTTTTGATTGGTCCAGCGGATGCTGAGCTACACTTAAATAAAATTCCGAAAAATTAAATTTTCGAGATAAGCGCTCCGGAATACCACCACAAAAATAGGGAAAAAGTTTCGAACAAAAAATGTATGGCGCACTTTTTGATTGGTCCAGCGGATGCTGAGCTACAGTCAAATCAATTTCGGAAAAATTTTTGAAAAATTTAATTTTCGAGTTAATTGCTCCGGAATACCATAACTGTCTTTAGCAAAAAGTAGCGAACAAAAAATGTATGGGGCACTTTTTGATTGGTCCAGCGGATGCTGAGCTACAGTAAAAAACAAATTTGGAAAAATTTTCAAAAAATTAAATTTTCGAGAAAATCGTTCGGGAATACCGCCATAGTTATTAGAAGAAAGTTCTGAACAAAAAATGTATGGCGCACTTTTTGATTGGTCCAGCGGATGCTGAGCTACACTCAAAAATGATTTGGAAAAATTTTCAAAAAATTAAATTTGCAAGATAATCGTTCGGGAATACCGTCATAGTGATTAGAAGAAAGTTCTGAACAAAAAATGTATGGGGCACTTTTTGATTGGTCCAGCGGATGCTGAGCTACACTCAAAAATGATTTGGAAAAATTTTCAAAAAATTAAATTTGCAAGATAATCGTTCGGGAATACCGTCATAGTGATTAGAAGAAAGTTCTGAACAAAAAATGTATGGGGCACTTTTTGATTGGTCCAGCGGATGCTGAGCTACACTCAAAAATGATTTGGAAAAATTTTCAAAAAATTAAATTTGCAAGATAATCGTTCGGGAATACCGTCATAGTGATTAGAAGAAAGTTCTGAACAAAAAATGTATGGGGCACTTTTTGATTGGTCCAGCGGATGCTGAGCTACAGTCAAATCAATTTCGGAAAAATTTTTGAAAAATTTAATTTTCGAGATAATTGCTCCGGAATACCATAACTGTCTTTAGCAAAAAGTAGCGAACAAAAAATGTATGGGGCACTTTTTGATTGGTCCAGCGGATGCTGAGCTACAGTAAAAAACAAATTTGGAAAAATTTTCAAAAAATTAAATTTTCGAGAAAATCGTTCGGGAATACCGCCATAGTTATTAGAAGAAAGTTCTGAACAAAAAATGTATGGCGCACTTTTTGATTGGTCCAGCGGATGCTGAGCTACACTCAAAAATGATTTGGAAAAATTTTCAAAAAATGAAATTCGCTAGATAATCTTTCGGGAATACCGCCATAGTGATTAGAAGAATGTTTCGAACAAAAAATGTATGGGGCACTTTTTGATTGGTCCAGCGGATGCTGAGCTACACTTAAATAAAATTCCGAAAAATTAAATTTTCGAGATAAGCGCTCCGGAATACCACCACAAAAATAGGGAAAAAGTTTCGAACAAAAAATGTATGGCGCACTTTTTGATTGGTCCAGCGGATGCTGAGCTACAGTCAAATCAATTTCGGAAAAATTTTTGAAAAATTTAATTTTCGAGTTAATTGCTCCGGAATACCATAACTGTCTTTAGCAAAAAGTAGCGAACAAAAAATGTATGGGGCACTTTTTGATTGGTCCAGCGGATGCTGAGCTACAGTAAAAAACAAATTTGGAAAAATTTTCAAAAAATTAAATTTTCGAGAAAATCGTTCGGGAATACCGCCATAGTTATTAGAAGAAAGTTCTGAACAAAAAATGTATGGCGCACTTTTTGATTGGTCCAGCGGATGCTGAGCTACACTCAAAAATGATTTGGAAAAATTTTCAAAAAATTAAATTCGCTAGATAATCTTTCGGGAATACCGCCATAGTGATTAGAAGAATGTTTCGAACAAAAAATGTATGGCGCACTTTTTGATTGGTCCAGCGGATGCTGAGCTACACTAGAAAACAAATTTGGAAAAAATTTAGAAAAATTAAATTTGCGAGATAAGCGCGCCGGAATACCGCCAGAAAAATAGTCAAAAAGTTTCGAACAGAAAATGTATGGCGCACCTTTTCATTGGTCCAGCGGATGCTGAGCTACACTTAAATGAAATTCTGAAAAATTTTCGAAAAATTAAATTTTCTAGATAAACGCGATGGAATACCACCAATAAAATAGTCAAAAAATTTGGAACAAAAAATATTTAGCGCACTTTTTGATTGGTCCAGCGGATGCTGAGCTACATTCAAAATAAAATTTGGAAAAATTTTCGACAAACTTAATTTTCGAAATAACTGCTCCGGAATACCACCAAAGTAATAAGGTAGAAGTCTCGAACGAAATTCATAAATTTATTATTTATAAATTTGTTACCGCAATAATATTTATTTGTGAACCTAAGAAAAGTATAATATTGAACGAACGAATGCTTTCATAAATCACATAATATTTTTTATAGAACAAGTGTTTGCAGATAATATTAAAATCAATAAAATTTATATTATTATTATATTTACTGACCTAAATTCTGTCTTACATAATTATAAGATCAACAACGTAATAAATGATTCCTAAACGAGTAGATACATTTATATACAAATGTTATAATATTCTTCAGCGTTCACTGAAGAACATTCTCAAATAGAAAACAACGACAACTTAAAAAATTCCCTCACACGAATCTTGCATATATATAAAAATATTAAAATTTTTCTTTTAACCCTTCTGACTTTGTCCACTGACTTTTCGGGTATATTTGTTCTTTCTATAGAAAGATTAAACCAGATACAATCTCGCAGAAACATTTATCTTTAAAACAATTTGAATGCTTACACTCTCTCGCGCTCTAAAAATTCAGGGACTTTTTCGCGAAGAAAAAGGAAGAAGAAAAAAATTGTAAAAGATGAGACCTGGGTGCGAGAAGGGCGAAGATATATAAGAAACAGAGAAAAAGATGCTGAAAGGAGGTGTCTGGTTGAAATGGTAATAATAAAATCTGAAGTAGAGTCGACGAAGGGTTCGGGGTAGAAAGGTCGTGGAAGGAAGTGTGTGCCAGAGGATAGAGTATTTTAACTTTAAAAGGGAATGGGGTGGTTGGGCAAAAGAGGAATGAGGGGGTGGGTTTGTGTGGGAGAGGGGAAGAGACGAAAGGGGTGCGCGCACAGAGCATAGTAGAGAAGCGAAGCGCAGTTCACTCCAACAGTTTGGCTGGCTTGTCTGAGCGGGGTGGATTGGGGGTTCAGTCTAGACGGGAGACCCCATCACCCTCCTCCCTCTCTTACCCACCGACCCCAAACCCTGCCACTTCCCACCTTTACCACTGTCTCTCACCCCCTCAGAATCCAGCTCCACCACCTCCACTCCAGACTGCGAGCAGACAGGTTGAAACCAATGTCGTAGCAACCCCTCGCGATGCACTCGTCCAAAATCTCTTAAACATCCATCCTTCCCAACCAACCTCTCTTCTCATTCCCCTCCTCCTCTCCGTCCAAAGCCACAATCCCTAACTCACCCAAGCTACCCCCCACCTCAGCCATTCCTCATCTTCCAAACCCCCAGCCATACTTTGCAATGACGAGTATAGTGGTTGTGTGAAGAGAGAGAGAGATAGATAGTTGAACAAATTTCAGTGGTTGAGGGAGCAAGATGATGTGCCCAAAAAAAAAGATGAGGAACAAGTGAACGAGCGCGAGAGGGCGTACGGACAAAAAAGAGAAGGAAAAAAAAAAGATGCGCGCCAAGGACCCTCAATGATTTGCGTACTCGCGAATTCACGGCTGAGTATCTGCGCGGCACGCTCGACACACTTGACACTTTAAATGCCAGACACCGACATCGAATATATTAATGATACGAGCAATTTAACGATCAAGTGGAATATAAATTTACGACCTGGTCAACGCAAATTTGTGTAATAGTCTAAATAGTTGTCTTTTTTTAAAAACCATAAAGTATATTTTATACAGTTTTTAATTTGCCAACAACTGCACCGAGAAAAAATAATTTCTCAGATAATAAATTAATATTTATTTGTTTCAAATAAATTTTATTTGGTAAATTCAAACGATAATTTATTTGAATTAAAATTTTTAGTTATAGAAAAAAATTGACAATAAAATTTATAATGCAGAATCTTGAAAGTAGATAAAACAGAAGTGCAATGACCTCTTGACTATATAATGCATTATACCGTAATGTGGGCAACAATGCTTTGTTGGAATAATTACACCGGGTGCTACGGAAGTTACATCCAGAAAGTGTATATAAATAATGATAATCTCTTTTGTAAAGAATATATATATTACTTTTCTTCAATGCATTTGTCAGACAACTGCCACCAATTTAACAAAAAAAAAAAAAATTCGAATTTTTAAAAATTTCACGGTGGCCTAACCCTTTAACTAATTTAGATTTAAAGAGTAGTCAAAATTTTTTGTTATCAAAACGACTTTTTTCCTTTATATAAAACCAGAGAATCAAATTCTCAATTAATTACTTAATAGAAAAATGAAATATATTTATTATATAAAATAAAAGAAATCAGAACTCAATTTACTGAATGAAATAATTCCTTAATGGTATAGAAAATTCATTGAATCAATGACTCTTTCTTGGAGTAGATCAACCATATTGGAAATAAGAAGAAGAAGAATCAAAAGAAGAAGAAAGGAAACTTATGTGTCGATCTTCTTTCCCAGAATGGTATGAGCAGGACAGAGTCCTGTCTGAAATGCGCAGACAGGAAACTTCCTTATACGAATGAGTCGTCTTTGACAGCGCGCGGTAAAAGGCGTTGCAATTGAGCCGAGAGACACGAAACCGTGAGATCTCTTTGATGTCAAGTGACTGTCCGGTATTGTGTAACGAGGATCAAGATTTTGCAAAAGCGAAATGGAATCGAGAGAAGCCATGGAGATCGGGGGTAGGACTTTTCGATATATAGCTCTCTCTCTCTCTCTCTCATCTCTCTCTAACTTCCAACAAAGCTCAAAGCAACGCGCGGAATGTAATTGGCGGGGACGCAAAGAATGTGCAGATGCTGACAAAGGCATTTTTGCTTCAGATTTTTCCCTGTAAAAAAGCAGCACACTATACTTCCCAGTCCACGCAAAACACGTTTTCTTTTTATCAAACAGTAAATGAGTCATACACGAGAAAATTACAGAAATGCCTTTGTAAATGTCGGGGCAGTTTCATTTTATATAGAAAAATGCAGAAATAAAACTTTCACTCAAATATAAGAATTATTGGGGTGTGTACAACCTTTACTCAATATATAAGAAAATTCTTCCGCTTGTAAATTACATTTAAAAAAATTATAAAATTATAGACGCACATAATTTTGATTCTCTAATCCAACTCTTTTTTTTTGCAGATCCGTTTTGGCAAATAGTGAACTGTGAAAAAAAATTTGGCACGAAAACAAATTTGAGAAACTTGCGAGGAAATCCTGCGAAAAAACTACACTTCGCGTGGTTTCCGCCTTTTTCATAGAGTATACAAGTATAAAAAATTTACGTTTCTCACAATAAATTATTTCACAATTTTTACGAAAGAAAAAATAAAATAAAAATTATTTTTAATTTTCCATAATTTTATTCTTGTGGATATATAGGTAATTTTAAATTGGCCATTATGTGTTCTTATTTTAGGCGTTCTCCATCATACGACCTAATTGCAAACACTGATGCAAATAGCCATATAGTAAGACGAGAGTAACCACACTAGGAGGGGTTGGTCTACCAGACTAAACAAAAGCCATCTGGTTAAATTTCTTTTCTTTTTTTTTGCTCTGCAACCAGAAACCATTTCAGACTAATTTCAAGCGCGAAACTAACGAAGAAAAATTGATTACTAGATTATATTTTTATTAAGTGAAAAATTTATCAAATTTCATTCAATGGAAATCTATTAAACGGAATTTCGCCAAGGGTAAATTTTCAAGAAGCAGAATTTCTAATTCATGAAAAATTTTTATCTAATTGACTTTTTGTTTTCCTATCGAATAACAACACTGCAAAAACAATTAATTCATTTAAATAATCAGTTACTTGACTATTATCAAATAAATATTTACTTGAACCAATTAATTTTTAAAACTATTTTGAAACCAAATAATTAAATTAAACCCGCAAATAATCTTCACCTGGAACACGATAAGTAACATAAATACAAGAAAAATGAACACCGATAAAACTATATACTGAAGACATCCGCTTGGTCCCCGAGGACATATCTCAAGTATATGTAATATATGTACAAAATGATGAATTGTTGAGTATTTACTGACGCGGTTGCGATCGTTAAAAAATATTTGCATTTCTCCTCGTCTTCAAGATAACATATATATATATATATATATATATATATATATATATATATATATATATATATATATATATATATATATGAGTTTTTCGTCAAGTTTGAATGCAATATGTTTGTGTGTGTGTGTGTGATGCGGTGACAAGAGTATATAGAAAGGGCAAATAATGTTTGCTTCGCGTTCATGGAGACGCGGCTTATTTCCGCTCGCAGGGAAACGCCATACGCCTTACGTGTATATATATATGTATACAGTATACATATATACATGGAAAGCTAAGAATGAGGACGATTTTAGAAGCATGGCTGTCAGTCGCCGACTAAAATTAATCAAAAAACAACGAGTCGTCGCCCTTCTCGCCCAACCCGTTTCTCCAAACTCCCTGGTCCCCTCCCCCACCCCATCCCCCTTCACCAATCCACTATTCCTCCCTCGTCCCCACCCCTGCTCATTTCACCTTCTCTGGCCAAGCAGACGGGTTTCTTATCCCACCAGAAATTCCATTGCAACGTGTTTACATGAAATCATCAAAACAACCCCACCACCTCTCTCAAGACTGGTCTTTCATATACGCAGTTCAACTTGGAAAATGAGATCTCTTTTTTTTTTACTTCAACGTTTTGTAAATTCCAATATTCGTTTTTTGTTGGAAGATTACATCTTGATATGAAAATAATTAAGGGGTGAAACACTAGGAATGTCTTTTTTACTCTCGAGCTATTAGCAACAGGGCATATCTTGTATCGAGCGTGTGTATATATGTTTAAAAAAAATGAAAGATTTTTCATTTAATTTGCTGCATTCTTTAAAGAATTTTCAAAATAGTGAAAAAGATTTTAATTTATTTTTCATGATTTTTGCAATTTAGTTTCTCACTGACCTTTAAATCTTTATTAATTTTTAAGGATTCATTTTTGTAGAACAGAAAATTTTATTCTAAACTCCGGTAGCCTTTAACTTTTTTAAATTTTTTACAGTGCATTATATAATTAAAATAAAAATTATAATCAAAACTAACATTTTTTATTTATTTAAAGCGAAAAACTTTGTTTTCATTAAACCCATTAGGTATATTGATTCAGATGCACTTAAATTTTTTTACTAGGTACTTTGCGCTTCTCTCATTACTCTTTCTTTCTTCTTTTACCGAAAACAATAAAAAAAAAGCGCATCAAGATAATTTTATATGTTGCGACCAATAAAGTCAATTTTGCCGTCTTAAAAACCGGTTCTTAATTAGCACGTAAATGTACTTTCTTATTATTACTATTGGTGTCTACACTTAACCGGAAGTGGAGATATTTTAGAGTGATATTAAATTAAAAACTTTTTTTATTTTACTACGAGAAGAATAAAATAAATTTTTAACTCAATCAAAAATTGTTATTCGCAATTAAAATCAAAAAGTACTCGCACTAATTATATTTGAACCAATAATTTCTGTATTTGAAACAAATAATTGACTTAAATTATAATTATTTGATACAAATAAAATATTTATTTAATAATAGTAAAGTAACAGATTATTTGAATCAAATAAATTTTTTTTTCAGTGTAAAAAAATCTCAAATTCAATGATTTAAATTCAAACACATCACGTGACAATTCGCGCGTAATTTTTGAAAAAAATTGATTACAGTGGCGCCATCTTTGAACAGACGGGAACGATTAAAAGGTCAGGAGAGAAGAGCTTTTGCAGAGAAACGCAACTTGCATCTATATAGCAGTTCCTCTCGATTCCACTCGTCTCTCCGTTCCATAGGACACAGACTTCGTTTCGGGTGAAGGTGGAGGGGGCGTCTAGACGCAACGTCACGAGTAGGTAACTCTCCCCTTTCCTCCTTGTGCCCCCCCCCGACTCTAACCCCCCACCACGAGTTCTACCATGCCGATGACGGTCGGAGCCAGACATTCGAGGGTGGCGTTTGGGGGGAAGAATAGGAACGATGAAGGCAACCAGGAGGGGGGGGGGAAGGGGAGAAAGAGAGAAGGAGGAAAACGTCGAGGCGAAAGAGAGAAAGAGGTACGAACAAGACAGAAGCAAAAGGGGGTGGAGGAGTAGGAGACAGTGAGGGTGACTGCTTTTTGGTCAGGAATTGTTGCCGGTGTGCACACGTGAGCGCCGAAAAGAAAGAAGTAAACGCAACCAAACCAAACGAGAAAAAGAGGAAACAATATATATATATATACATATATATAATCGTGGATTTGTATCAGCCAACTCCAAAGTGCATTAAAGAAAATTTTCAACTGGATTTTTTTACAATATTTATATTTGCTTTAATCAATATTTTGTCTTTTTTTAATTTGGAAAAATTCTAAAGTTATTTTTATTTACATCTGAATTAAAATTTGCAAATTTTTAAAAACCAAAAAAGTTAAAAAAAAAAAAACGTAAAGAATTAAATTTTTTTTTCATTAAACTGGCGCAAAATTAACAAAACTAAGTGTATGTTAAGTAGGTAATGGTTTTTGATTTAAGAGGTAAGTCCGGTATGTCATAAAATTATTTATGTGACATTAGTGCAGAGACTTTAGCTTTTAACGTGTCCTTGTTTCAATGTACCGTTTCCGATATCAAACACTGACCTTAATGTGACACAGTCGCGCGTGTCGCCTCGAATCTCTTTAATGAAGGTCAGTGAATAAATTTTTATATATATATATATATATATATATAAAGGCTTGAAACTGGTTTATATAAAAGAACAATTTTTCATAATAAAACATTTCGCACACACTAAAAGTTTTTTTTATTTCAAAAATTAATATAATTTATTTCAAAATTTGGGGGAAAACTCTGTTTTTGTACTAATAAGTCGTATTAGTTCTCTATACTCGAAGTTTTGTTTAACAAAAAGAAAAAAAATATTCTTGTCTACAAAAAGAAAATTTGAAACAAAAATTAAAATCTCATTTGTTAAAATCAAATTGTACATCAATTTAAGAAGGATTTTATGATTTTATTGAAATTGGAAGGAGAAAATAATAATCGAAGTTTCTGATTTAAAGCTATTAAAGTTCAACACTCAGAAGATAAGTCTGTGTTGGATGTCATAGCCAGGGGGGTTATTTCTACAGAAAAGAGAAAGAGAGGAATGAGAGAGACTCATGGATTCACAGTACCATATAATAGGCGACAAGCATAGTAAAATGTTGAGAGACACTTTGTATATATATATATATATATATATATATGTATATAATACATATATATAGAAAGGGGTAGTCAAGAAAAGCGCTAGTCATTATTCGGAAAATATTTCTGATTTCAGATACCAAGAGAAAAAACCATATTGGAAGATGAATATATGCATTAGTTATATTTTACAATATCTTTTATCATTAATAAATTAATTCGATGCTAAAAATCAAGAACACTAACCACTAAACTACGAAACCTATGTCATTGATATAGGGTCAAAAACAAGTTTTCTTTAATTTAAAGAAAATTTATTTGATTAAAAAAAATATATTTCATTTAAAGAAATACTTTTTCAATTTGCAAGTTTTATTTAGAATAAAAAAATGTTTCTTTAAATCAAAGAAATACTTCTTTGATCTAAAGAAAAATGTTTTCAAATCAAAATATATAACATTAATCAGCAAATAGTTCTAATCTTCTTTTGAAACTATGAAAATTTGTTGTTTTCATACATATATATGTATAAAATGAGATGCATTTTCTATATTCTCGCGGTTTTCTGGGTTATTTCACTTGTGGGACCGTATATAATCCAGATATAAGCTCTAAATGCGGTAAACCTCCTATTTAGACACTCCTGTTGACTCATACCGTATATTTTTGGACTCTGCATGTTTTCGTATATATATATATTTGAGAGAGAGAGAGAGAAAGCTATATATGTACGTGTACACGCATACATGCATTACATCATACGCACAGTGATTATGAGAATAGGTGGATTTGACAAAATAGGAAGAAATCAAAATCATCCAAATACCAACGCGAGGCAGGAAAATAGAAAGAAAAAACGAATATTCAAAGCTAAACAAAGCTCAAGAGCAGTGCCCTCTACTCAAACAATTTTCTTTCTAAATTTGAATTTGTCAAACGCAACTATGCCATTGAAAAAAAAGCAAATTTAATTCAATTAACATATAATTATTTCAATACAAATAAACAAAAACATTTCTCGATTGAATCAAATAATTCTTTTTCTGAATGAATATTTAAATCTGTGGTATTGATTTTTAATTAAAAAAAATTTTAATTATTATTGCATTTAATAATAAATTAGTAATTAAACAATTCAAGTCTATTTCTAAACGTTAGAAAATAATAATTAATGATTACTCGTTTAACGCCTCCACAAAAGTGAGGAAAAAATTCAATCAAACGTAAAATATCTATGAGGGGTTGTCGAGGTCGCTGACACCGGATTCGTATATCGCTAAAGTTGTCAAATTCAATATGGCGTTGCATTTTTTTTTTTAATCCACATTATTATGGAAAAAATTCAGTACTTTTTTTCAATCAAATTTTAAAATAAAAACTTACCCCCTATAATTCCTTGAAGAACATCCCTCAAAAATTCCTCGTGAGCTGGCGAAAATGTGTTGGAGTCAGTTTGAATGATGAATCTGTAAAAAAAAAATTTTTCTTTATTAATACAAAAGAATGAAATATGTAATTTTTAAAATAAGAAAATAATAAATAAATTAAAAAATGATAAATTATTTTCGTTATCAGAATTTTCATATCAAACTTGTTTGGAAAACTTTAATGAATCATTTAGAAATATAAAAATCAATATATATAATAATTTATAGTTTATACAATTAAAAGTCCATTTAAAATGTTAAATTATGTACGCATTGAAATTTGCCATAAATCATTTAATATTGGAGACGAATAAATCTTACGAATAACAATATAGTTTCATTAAAATCAGAGTCAGACATTGTAAGTTCTACTTTTATAAAATTTATAAAGTCTAGTGGTTTACCGGATCACAATATATCAGATTAATCCTCTACTTCATCGCCGTTCACATTTCTTCAGCTTATCGATAAAATATTTTTCAAGGCATATTGTAAATTTTCAAGATTTGCACAACGAAGTTACGAAAGTCTATTTACAAAACATGTCTTACGTATAAAAAAAAAAGAAATTTTTATACATAAAACCGATTTTTTAATTTCTGAAAATTTTTGCGCAATATTTTTTTCAATTAAAACAATATGCACGCGCGTTTCCTTATCTTTTTGTTAGTATAATAAATTTTTTAAATTAGTATTCACCTTTCTTTCTCGTTCCTTTAATTCACATAATAAATCTCAAACGCGCTTTCTTTCTACTAAATTAATTGCGCATTGCAGTAAATTGCTCGCAAATTAAAGTGCCAGTATAGCTGCATGTAACATTCTTTGTGTAAAAAAAAAGCTTTTCAAGCTCTATATGAAAAATTATTTATACTTTTCAAATGCTCTTTTAGCACAATAGTTTCCTGAAGCAATTACAAATTTTTCATTGTGAAAGCCTCAAGACTGAAAGTTTCCGTATACCCATTACTCACAGTTCATTTACGTATATATATATACACATCTCTCCATGTAAAACAGCAAACGCGAATATATGTTGAGTTTTAATTCTACTTTTTCACAAAGTACCACTTTTGAGAGTAATGGATTTTATTAAACGTGCATTTTTCTCAATTACTCGTAATTATTATATCTTTTACGATGTTAAATATTATTATTATATCAGAAAAATGTAACAAACTTTTACAATTTTTTTAATAAATGTTTCATTATTCTTTATAAAAGATCACTAGCGTCATAAAAATTTGCTTTTGCCGACTGAAAACAAACAAAATTCTCTACTTTATCACCAGTCGGTAATGTCAAATTTCATCTAATTTCCTAATCAAATTCTAAAACTAATAGTTGTGGCATTTAGTTTCCACTTCAAGTAAGCAAATAACACAAGAATCTTGAAAATACAACTCTTAGATTTTGAAAAAACCTGTTGAAAGCTAATGAATTTTGTAGTAATTGACATAAGAAATATGGGCAAATATAATATAAAAAAAAGTATCTTCACAATCTTGATTTATTATTTTTCTTTCTTTGTAAATGCGTCTGTCTACTGAAAATCTGGAAAGACATGAGGGGTTGACTTTATCGTGAATATAAAGATAATGTCGTTGTTCTCATTCGACAACTCGTCGTCTTTTGCTGCGCGACAAAGAGAGGTGATATATTTTCTCTCTTTCATTCTTCGTGTGCTTTGAAAGCTTTTCCAAGCTTTACGTCCGGTTGTCCCTTATTTTGCTTTCCTCGATAAAGGTTCTCTCTACGGGAGAATGAGAGATCTTTTCGCGTATAAAGTTTCAGTTGTTCGATTCTCAGGATGATAGAAAATTGAAATTTCCTTGTGTGGCGAGGTATACTATTGATTTTCGTCAGTCTATATACACTAACATTTTAATTTTCTTTTATTTTCAATGTCTGATGCTTTCGGATTCAAAAAAAAAATCTAAATCGTATTTTATAATTCTAATAAAAATTTATATTTCTAAAAATGTATAAATCTAAACATTTTTTAAACTACACTGAAGAAAAATTCTTGTACGGATATATATATAACATTAAATTTTAATTGAGCTAATCAGAATTTTGGTTAAATTAACTAGAATCCCGTTAAAATAACCAGAATCCGGTTGAAATATCCAGAATTCTGGTTTGATTAAATAAAAACTGGTTAAAAGAACCAGAATTTTGCTTAAATTAACTAGAATCCGTTTGAAATAACCAGAATTCTGGTTAAACTAACTAGAATCCATTTGAAATAACCAGAATTCTGGTTAAGCTAACTAGAATTTGATTGAAATGACCAGAATTTTGGTTAAACTAACTATAATCCGTTTGAAATAACCAGGATTCTGGTTAAACTAACTAGAATCTGGTTGAAATAACCAGAATTCTATAGTTAAACTAACTGTAATCCCGTTTAAAATAACCAGGATTCTGGTTAAATTAACTAGAATCTGGTTGAAATAACCAGAATTCTGGTTTATCTATACAGAATCATAATACCTTGACCAGAATTCTGGTTGAAATAACCATAATTCTGCTTAATCCATCCAGAATCATATAATGTTAAATATACCCTAACCAAAATTCCAGTTGGAATAATCAGAATAATTCCTGTTTCAACCATAATTTTTTTTCCATTGTCAGTGTATATGGTGCATAAAACTTATCATCCCCAAGGTGCATTATCTAAAAGCAATAAGCGTACAAAAAAAAGCATATAGTTGTAGAATGTTGTATAAAGGGTGATCACGTTTCAGATGCGATTTCGATAGTGTCACACGCGTGATTTTTTTTCTACTTTTTTTGGTTGGTCGTTCTATCACGTGGGCAATGTTGAATGTGTTTCTGCTGGCTGTCGTGTATATATCTATATAATCGAGGAAACTATATAGTCTCTGGCTAGACTGCAGCACCCCGAGAGAAGGTCGAATCAGGAGGGTGAGACTGTTAAAGGGTGGAGGGGAAATTGCAAACAGTGAACGCGCGCATAAGGGGGAGAGAGGTTTGGTCAGACAGACAAGGAGAAATAGATTAGACTGTCTGTGTAACAGAGGGAGCGGGAGAATACGGGAGAAAAAGAGAAATCGAGAGAGTGAGAGAGAGGGAGTGATGAGAAGAGGGTTGCCAGTGAGAGGTAGGGAACTTGGCTAGACACCGCTCAGACGGTTCAAGGGGCTGCGGGGGGCAATTTAACCATTGGCGTAGAACTACTCGAGCCGTCTGGCCATCCTCTCGATCTCGTTGCAAAGAACTCGACTTTCGAGTCTTTCTTGCCTTTTCCGGTGATTACAGCGTCACTACTATCTGTTATGCTCAAAAGGAAACTCGATGGAAGGAGGTTGACTTTCGGAAAGGGTCATTAACCGATCGCTAAGACTCCCAATGCACCTGCACTATAAATGATCTTTGCATAAATTATCCTTTCTATATACCTTCATCAAAATTAATTGACTCGTATATATTATATAGATATAAAAAGTAAACCACTCATAAAGTAATAAAAATTATTTTCCTATAAAAATACACACTGAATTATAATAATTATCCGTATGTACATATACCATTTTAAAACAAACCCAAATTGATTCGTCCTTTATATTTGCATGTCATTTATTTCAATATTGATTTAAGTCTAGCCTCCCTAAAAAAAGTCTTATTTGCTTTTTGCCTTTTCATTCTACCTTGTCATTCAAACACGTATATCACACAATCCGTCTCGACGACGACGACGACGACGACGGATCCACTATCAAGAATTCTTTGCTTCTGATGGTCTTCTTTTTTACGTTTCTCTGAAATGACATCTGTACTAACAAGCATTCACCCTTTTTGAGATTCTTGAATTTCTTTAATAAACCTGACACTCAATATAAATGATAAGCAAAAAATAAAATACCAATATATCTTCTTATAGGAATATCAAAAAAAAAAGTTTGAATTTTTTTATAAAAAACATAAACACAGAAAATTAAAAGACATTAAAATAATAAGCGTTGCAGCTTATTTTAATACCTTATAATTTTCTGTGAAAAAGAGATTATTTGAAATATTTAGTTAAATCAAATACATTTTTTCCATTATTTTGTCTATATCCTTTTCTTGCAATTTATAAAAGTTTCTAAATTTCAAGTGCGTGTGATAAGCCATATATAAGAAAATATATATATCCCAATTCTCATAGGAGAAACCGCGAAATAGGAAACTCCTTGGACAAAAATATACTTGAATCTCAAGAGATATAAAAATATATCGATGATTCGTGACAGTTTGTTAAGAGAATTCTCTATATAAGTTACACACACATACAGTGAGAGATACTCTTTCCGGAAAGGATGCGGATGGACGCAGACAGACAGACGGACAAGTCAGACAGGATATACGAATATACAGAGACAGGTGGCCGGCTTACGTTGACTCAAGTGGGCAGGAAGGAGAACATCGGAATGAAGTGCTCGAGAAAACAAGAGGGAAAGGTTGGACAATACAGATAGTTTTGCGTGTCCATCTATATGCGTGTGTTGCGATTTCCCGCAGGCCCGTCTGTCTGTGCGGTCATGCATGCCACTTACGCTATTGTTCCTCCCCCCATTTTCACACACATGTATATACATATATAAACACGAAAGTGATCATTCCCGCGTGATCCGTGTACTATAAACTATATATGTATAAACAAAATTCATATATCCGATTGCACATTGCGTAAAACAAAATTTATTTTTTTTATTCGAAGATAGTAATTTCCTTTTTTTGTTTAGTTATAACCTTATAATTGTTATGCTAAAATATATTGCAGTAAACAATTAATTATACTTGTAGTTATAATTATATTTGAGGATTCGAAATTTAATCATCATTCTTAAACGCCTTGCTAGTATGTTCGCAAATAGATATTCTGCAGGGGTCGGGAAATTGCAATAATATTGTTCGAAATTAATTTTAATAAATTCCGTATTTTACGTAAAACACGTTTATGGGAAATTTTTTTCTTTTTTTTTTTTTTTAATAAATTGCAATTTTCTAAAATGTGTTTTATTTTGTTTCTATAAGGGATATATTTTTTAGGATCATATATACATTTCTTTTTATGTGTATAGCAATTAAACGTAGAAAAAAAAATTTCCTGTTCAATGTACCAAAACGTTTATACGACATTTATAGGCCCCAATTGTGGTTTTTATATAAACAGCACTCTTGTTTGGGAATTACAAATTCGAATTAAGGGAAAAAAGTATTTGATTCAAGTAAAGATTTATTTGACAATAGTCGCAATTACGAGATAGTTGACTCATTTTCTAAATTTAAGTTCACACTGAAAAAATTGTATATTCAATCAAGAAAATGATTTTCTTGAATCATTAATAATTTTAAATATTTGGATTTTTAATTTCCCTACAACATTATATTTTGTATTGAGTTTGCTACAATAAATGATATGAATCATTATTCTATATAACCATTAAAAGGGTCAAGTGAGAAACTGCTTTTTAATGATACAAAAATATATAAACGTGATATATATATATACGAATTGAATGGAAGCAAGAAGGGTGTGGGGGCAGACTATGACGTCATCTAGCGGTCCATTCGTCGGACGACGAAATGGGGTTGTTACGTAACGTTTCAATGTCACGGCCGCCTCAGCCTCAACCACATTACCTTTCTCTCCCCTTTTGCTCGTCTTTCCACTTCAACCCCTCAAATACCCAACCCTCTCTATCCTCCAGAATGTTTCTCTCCCTCCCCCCCTCCTGTTTCTTCCTCTTCCTACCCTTTCAATCTCAAATCGACTTTTCTCCTCAGATATCTGACAGGCTCAGGGCCGCAGACAACCAAATGACAACTGAACGTTACTTTTATTTTTACGATAATTACAAATAAATATAAAATTTATATCCGTTTATAATTTATAACCAAAACACAATTGCTGAATCATCTAAACATTTGGTAAAGCATACTTGTTCTACTTTAATGAAATTGCAAATGTTCGAACAAACGGCAGAAAGATTTCGGCGTGATTTTTAAAATTCCCCAATCATGATTTTCTGGAGAATTTCTGATTGGTTAATTTTAAAAATAGCGTTAAATTCTGTCTGCCGATTGTTGGTTCGGTCATTTGCAATTTTGGATAAATGTACATTCGATGTACATAAGAATTCAATTAAGTAAAAAATTCGTTTAAAAAGTCAATTCTGATTCTAATTCAAAAAATGTATTATTTCATAATTTAAAGGTATAATGAGAATCCTGCACATCTATATTGGAATTTCATCATAGTAAATCCAACATAACAAGCTTGTTCTCATTGAGAGGTCTGAGACTACGTTACCAAAGTTCTCGTCGTCTGGAGTACTGACGAGTTTTTGGGTATGAAAAGGAGTCGGTGGAAGACCTTGTTGCGTAAGGGGTTGAGAGAAGGGGAGACTCAGACGACGCAATGAAGGAGGAAGAAAGAAGAGATGAAATTGTCGGTGCGGGATGCTGCCGGAGAGAAGATGAAGTGAAAAAGGGGGTGGAAGAGAAAGGGGAGCACAACAGTCGATGATGTGCTTCGAAGAGTGCAGATGTACTTTATTCCAGAATTTCACAAAGCATTTGAATTTCCCCTGTACTTAACATGTACATCAATCGTTCATTAGGAGTAGAACCTGTTCAGCATTTCCAAATTTCCGTCTTTTAAATTATACGACTTCTTTTTTTACAAATTAAGATTCAAATAGAAAAAAAGAAACTTGAACCTATCCAATGTGTCTCTAATTTTGTATATTCTTAATTAAAAAAATAATCTATTTTTATTTATTAAGGCGAAAAGATTTTTTTTCAGCGACTAATTGCAGGGGTATAAATATAGAAATACAAGCAAGGGAAAAATGGCGTTGGTCCTTATTGCAAGAGTTGAGGACATTTTTATTCTCGGGGTGAGCTTAATTTCGCACGTACAAAATACCACACGTGTGAATATGCATGACCGTCGCGACATCGTAAAACCCGAAATTCAGAGAGTGATGTGTCGTGTTGACTTTATTTTGTTTCTGTGACTTTTTAACTCGTACTTTCAACCTTTGCTCTCTCTCTCTCTTTTTCCGGTGCACTATGGTGTAAACCTATTAAAATGCTACGACCGCGAACGTCTGCCCACCTTCCGGGTTTCCTTTCATATAAAAATTTCTTTCCTTTCTTATTATTATTATTTTTCTCATATTTCATGCAAGTAATTATAATTCTGCTCTTTTATAAACAATTTTAATATGTTTTTTTTCTGTCTATGCTAATAACAAAGAACAAGAAAGTATTTTAAATACAATCTTTCCTTTAATATAAATTGTTACTCAAATATTTTCAAATATATTAAAAATTATAAAAACACATTTTTAATAGATACGATAATATTTATCCTAAACGAAACATTTTTTTTTGAATGGTTGTAAAAGCGTTGATCTGCATGTTTACGAGATGTGAGAGCTTTTCATGTTTCGTGTGTGCCACATCTCAAGTGATACTTGAAACTCAACACGGAGAGTTTGTGCCTCGGTATACCGAAGAGTAAAGTCTAGGCTTTTCCGCTTGGTAAATAATACACGTCCTGACGCCATGCCACCTCACCCCACCCACGTCTCTTTTCTTTTTTTTTTTTTTTTTGAACTCAGCTTCACGAAAACCATCCACGAGACCATCGCATTTCTCGGACGGGCAAGAACTTTTCAGACGAAGAGAAGATTGCATTGCAGCCCGCAGCTGAAAGGTTGCACACCTACTTTTGGTTAGATCGAAACTTTTCCAAACTTATATATTTATCTGCAATGAGGTTCGAGACTATTTTTCTTTTCCTCGAAAGTGAAAAAGTCACAGAATTTTTCTTTATAGATTATAAAATCTCGATTCTATGGCTAATGAATATTTTAAATAAAGTTTTTTTTTCTTTCTTTATATAACATTTTTTTAAACTGATTATCGAGCCTAATAAAATAACAATTCAAATTCATTAATAATTTTGTTTCTATATAAAATAAAAAAAAAGTATAGATAATTTATATAATAAGATTTAAAGATAATGCACATTACATAAAGTATCGATTTTAAAATCATAAAAACAATTATGAAACACAAAATAGCTGTGACAATTAAAAAAAGATAAAAAAAAAACAATAGTACATGAATTTGGACAGCAGATGACAATTTTCAAGCAAAAAAATAACCAAGTTTTACGAGAGGAAAAACATCATACCAGATATATTTTATCAGCGATTTTCCACTATATGATTGCAATGAAAAATCCAGGAATAAAACTACTTGTTTTTTTTCAATACACTTTTTTCATTTAAATAGGATGACAGCATAGTTTTCAGGATAAAGATAGGTCATTTATAGATACCTAGTTGCAAACAGTGACTTCAGTGTTACTTTGAATGCTCAAGCTTACACTTCCAGGTAATGAAATAGAAAATAGTTTCAATGTCATGCTATATCACGATATTAAAAGACAATAATAACGTGAGAAAATTAAATCGTACGACATAAGTAAGTAAAATTCCTTTAAAGTAATTTGCCAAATCCAAAAATTTACTATTTTAAAAAATTTAATAATTATAAAATATATATTATGTAAATTTCTCTATATTTCATTAATTTTTAATTATTTAATTATTTCAAAATAGACACTAAATATCATTTTCATTTTATAATAAAAATATTCCAATGTTCGTTGCATTAATTATTTTTTAGAAAAATTAAAAAAAAACATTAATATATTCATTTTAAAAGTAAGATTCTGCATTAAATTTAACTAATTCATAAAGATAACTGAAATGAATTAATTGTATTTTATAGAATTAATTTTTATAAAATTTATTTAAGTCCCTATTGCGGATATTCAAAAATTTTTATTAATACCTATTATTGTTAATAGCATATAAACTTGATCTTGAAAGTATAGATAAAACATCCAATTACGTAACAAAGCGGAAAAACGTACTTATATAATTATTTATTGATGACGGCAATTGACATGGACGAGTCATTCTTTGAGAAAATTTTACAAACACATGAAAAGAATAATAAAATAAAAGTCTTGGAAGTAAGCCAAAATTTAGCCACTGCTAAAGGTGATAATTATTTAAGCAATATTTACAGAGTCATTGTAAAATACAATAAAGACAATGGAAAATTTAAAGCAAATGAAGAAATTAGTTTAATTGTTAAATCAAAAACTGATAAATTTGTATTTGGAGAAATAAGTACAAGTCACTTTTTTAAAAATGAAATATATGTTTTTGAAAAATTACTTCCAAAAATTGAAAAATATATTGGCTGCTCAATTGCACCATTTCATTATCTTTCAAATGAAAATGAACAATATATAATTATGGAAGACCTTGGAAGAGAAGGATATGCAATGGGAAATAAACTCAAAGGTGTTTCTTATGAACATTGTCTCAAAATTATTGAAAAAGTAGCGAAATTTCATGCTGGATCTGTTGCCCTTTATGAAAAAGTAAATATATATACGTATATATATTTTTCAACTATTTATTAAATATAATTCTCAAAACATTTTGGAGCAATAAGAACAATTTTTTCTTTTTTTTTATAAAACAAGTTAATATCTTTTTATTTGTATGATGAAGTTTGAAAATTTTACTACAGGAACCAAATTTACTGGAAAATTTCGATAGTATCTCTAATCATCAACAATTGGCAGATGATTACTTTAATTTTGTGAAAAATTCTCTAATCAATTTAAGTGACAATATTGAAAAGATGTGGAAGGACAAAGAATACCAGATTATCGCGTCAAAATTAAGGAATTTAATTGACCAAATAAAGGATAAATTAATTGCAGCCTTTAAACATGATGCTGATGAATTCTGCGTATTAAATCATGGTGACTTGTGGGTGAATAACGTGATGCTTAAAAATAATAAAGATGGCAAACCAAGTGATGTAATCTTAGTAAGATATAGCTAACTATTCAATAACACTTATTTTTAACAATTTAATAATTCATACAAAAGAAAACCAGAAAGATAAAATTTGAAACGAAAAATTGTTACAGGTTGATTATCAGATAGTATCTTACACATCGCCAGCGATTGATGTACAACACTTTTTGGCAATGTGTCCAGAATTTGAATTAAAGGGAGTAAAAGATGAAGAATTTTTAGAGATTTATTTAACAATATTGACAAAAACAATGAAAAAAATAGGTTGCAAAACAAATGCTCCAACGATGGAACAACTTAAAAGTTCCATTTATAAGCGAAGAATTTATTCAATTTTAACTGGATTGATCTACACACCAGGCATATTAACAAATAAAATTGATGAAACTACACTCGATTTAAACGTCTTTGATGTACCTGCAGCAGTGGAAACAGTAGAAAAAATGTCAAAACTTTATTTACATAAAGGATATTTTGACTAGAAATTTTATTATTATAGGATCATTGAATTTTTAATAGAATATAATTTTTTAATAATTTATGCAAATTTTAAATAATATATAAATTAATGAAAAGATTCCATTTTTATACATTGTTAACTAATTTTGAGTAACAAATCAAATATCGATATATTAATATATTTTATAATAAATTAGTAGTAAAAAATTATTATTCATAAATTTAACATTTTTTTGTTGTTGTTTTATTAATGAATTTTAATGATATGTTGACATTGTGATATTATGTAATTTATTGTTCCAAAGCTAATTAAATAGATGCACTATTATTAACTGATATCAAATCTTGATCTAATCAGATGAATAATTGCAAAATAAAAAGTCCTAAATTGATTTATGTCAAGTATACAAGTAATTTTAAATTTCTGTTATGTAATAATAATGTAAATAATAATATAAATAATAATAATAATTCTTTTTGAATCAAAATGTATTTTACTATATAAATTTGTAAAAAACAAAAATTTATTCCAACTTAATTTTAAAGAAAAAAAAATTTGAATTAGTGAAAATTATTATCAATTAAAATTTTGAAAATATTATAAATTTCTACATTCAAAATTTATTGATAGAAAAATTTTTGGAAAACTGTCAGTATTTGTCACTTTTTAATAAATGAATAATTTACATTAAAATTTAATAAATAATACTTTAATAATAAAATTTCTCGTCTTTTTAATACTAACTTTTATGTAAAATTTCAATACAGATTCCTGCAATACACAAATAGTAAACTATGATGCGCAACTCATTAAAATTAAAAAATTCAAGTTACCTAATTAAGTTCGATACTAAATCTTTACATTTTTATGGGACCAGCAATTTTTTTTTTGTAAATGTTATTTTTTACACATTTTTTTAAAAAATATTTTTAAATTATTTTATTTCCAAACAAAGATTTTACAATCTGTGACATTTGAATATGAAATAAATTAAAAAAAAGAAAGTATATAAGTGATAAAAAAAAGTGTCAATTATCTGAGTAGAGGGAGATAGATTAGTTTGACTGAAGCAATGAAACAATCACTCTACATACAGTTATCCGTCAAGAAGAGTTTCAGTAATACTTCAACTATAAAATTGATTGTTTCTAAATATTCGGAATAAAATAATTTAATTAAATATAATAATTTAACAGATAGAAAATTTGTAAAGCAAGAAAAACGCTATTATTCAAGGTAGATAAAATATTTTCCATTTTTATTTGCTTCAAAATAAATTTTATTTATGCCAAATAAAATTTTTATTTGAAACAAAAATAGTTGAGATAAATATATTTTTTAATACAAATAAATTGTATTTAGTTCAAAAATAAATTTTTTTTTTAATAATTGTAGAAAATTCAAAAAGAGAAATGGATATCGAAATTGTCAATAAATCTTTTTGTGAACGTATTCTACAACAACATCAAAAGAACAAAAAAATAAAAGTATTGGAATTATCAAAAGAATTGGCTACATCTAAAGGGGATAATTTTTTAAGTGAAATTTACCGAATTTTTATCAAGTACACAAACAGTAAAAATGGTAACGCAAAAATAAACGAGGAAACAAGTATAATTTTAAAAATCAAACTTGCCAATCTTTCAATTGGAGCAGAAGCTATTGACGAAGTATTTTATACTGAATCAAATGTTTTTAAAAATATACTTTCAAAAATTGAAAAATACACTGACTGTTCAATTGGTCCATTTCTTTATGAAGTTAATGAAAATTCAAATTATATAGTTATGGAAGATCTCGGACGTTTAAGATACGCTATTCAAGATAAATCAAAAGGTCTAACGTTTCAGCAGTGTCTAAAAGCTATTGAAAAAATGGCTAAATTTCACGCAGGATCAGTACGAATTGCCGAAACGGTAAGAAATTTCAAAATATTATATTGAAAAAAAATACAATTTTTATTTGTTTTTATTTTTAATTAAAAATTAATTTTAGGAGCCTGAATTATTACAATGTTATGATCAAATTTGCCCATGGGACGTTTTTCCAAAAACTTTCTATAAATTTATGACCGATTCATTGATAACAATAAGCAAACAAATTGAGGAAAAATTTAAAGAAGATGAATATCAAAAAATTGCTTGTAAATTAAAAAAAATGTCTAATAATTTCGAGACAAAAGTACTTTCTGTTTTTAAACATAGCGATAGTGAATTTTGTGTATTAAATCATGGTGACTTTTGGATTAATAATGTAATGCTACAAACAAATGAAAAAGGAGAAACCACCGATGCACGAATGGTAAAAAAAAATTAATGTTAAATTACAATTCCATATTTAGAATAAAAAATATCCTAAAATTGCTTTTTTTTAAATTGTACTATATTCATAGCAAAAACTAATCATTAAGTTAAAAATTTAAATTATAAAATTTTTTTCAGGTTGATTTTCAATTAGTAACCTACACATCACCTGCTATCGATTTATCACACTTTTTAGCAATGTGTCCGGAAATGTTAATAAAAGGAGATAAAGATGAATACTTTCTTGAAAAATATCTGGCAACATTAACAAAAACAATGGAGAAAATAGGTTGTAAAACAAAACCACCTACTAAACAAGAATTAGAAGAATCAATGAAAAAAAGAGGAGTTCATTCAATTGTCACGGGAATAATTTTTTATCCCCGATTACAAGCTGATAAAGAAGATATAGAAGACTTTGTAGATGTAATGTCAGAAGGCGAAACTAAACTCGATCTTTTTAAATATCCATTAGCTGTCAATATAATTCGAAAATTTTCTCGAATTATCAATGACAAAGGTTATCTTGAATGTTAAATTTTTTTCATTTTAGTTCATTTATATCTTTATTAATTTTTGAAAAAAAAACTCAATAATTTATGTTTCAATAAAATATCAATATCCATTTCAAATTAAATTTAAAATCCATTTTTCCGAATTATCATTATGATTTTAATTAAATTTTAATTCACATAATTAAATCAGTTGTATTTTAAATTTTACTTGGAAATAATTTTCTAAAACAAAATTTATGAATTTAACTAATCTGTAAAACAATAAATAATAGTATTTTTTAAAGATACTTGATGTAAAATTATTGTACTCCAGTTAACCTCCATAATGATAAATGACGTCACCAAATATGTATTCAGCTATAGATATATATATACCCAATTCCTCAAACTAAGATAAAAACCACGGTCTACTTTTTACGTAAATTCATAACCAAATTATTCTCAAATAAATCAAATTCATTAAAGGTAATTTATAAAATATTTTCTATTTCTTTATAAAGAAATAGAATTTCGTACTATTTCATTTACTTAAAAACAAATAATTACCAGTTAAATTCATTTTTAGGTTATTTTATTCTGCTATCATAAAAATTAAAATATATTTTCAGATAAAAAGTGACATTTTTCATAGAATTTTTTTTAATAATAGTAAAAATAACGAGAAATATTTTTTAAAAAATTCAATTTCGAGAAAATCATGAATGTATGTGATGATAAATCTTTCTATGAACGTATTCTACAATCATATAAGAAAAATAACAAAATAAAAGTATTGGAAGTTTCAAAAGAATTGGCTACTTCTAAAGGTGATAATTTTCTTAGTAAAATTTATAGAATATTTATTAAGTATACCAACAATGAACACGACAATATAAATACAATTGAAGAGACGAGTTTAATATTTAAAATGAAACTTGACAATGTATCACTATCAGAAACTATAAATAAAGCATTTAGTATTGAATCAAATGTTTTTAAAAATATATTGACAAAAATTGAAAATTACGTTCAATGTTCAATTGCTCCTCATTTTTATTACACTGATGATGATTCAAATTATATAGTCATGGAAGATCTCGTAAGATCAGGATATATTATTGAAAATAAACTCAAGGGTCTAAATTTTCAACAGTGTCATAAAGTTATTGAAAAAATGGCTAAATTTCATGCAGGATCAGTCCTTATTGCCGAAACGGTAAGAAATTTCAAAATATATTTTAACATAAACATATTAAAAAAATATATATTAAAAGAGTTTAAGAATTTTTTTTTAAAATTATCTTTACAGGAACCCAAATTATTACAACGCTATGACAATATTTGCGCATGGGAAATATTTCCAGAAGGTTTTTTCAAATTTATAAAAAATTCATTGATAAGTATAAGTAAAAATATTGCAGAAAAATGGAAAGAAGAAGAAGAATATCAAAAAATTGCTTGTAAATTGAAAAAATTAATTGATAATTTAGAGACAAAAGTTATTTCTGCATTTAAACATCGTGATGATGAATTTTGTGTATTAAATCATGGTGACTTTTGGATTAATAATGTTATGATGCATCATGATAATGAAAAAGAAGATTCCATTGATGCACGCATGGTAAATAATATAAAAAATTAAACCCTAAAGTGCAATTGAAAAAAAATAATTCCTAATTAAAAAAATTGTTGAAAATGAATGTCTTTTTTCAGATCGATTTTCAATTAGTGATGTACACCTCACCTGCTATTGATTTACAGCATTTTTTTTCAATGTGTCCTGAATTAGAAATAAAAGAAAATAAATATGAATATTTTCTTGAAATTTATTTGACAATATTAACAAAAACAATGGAGAAAATAGGTTGTAAAACAAAAGCACCGACAATGGAAGAAATAAATGAAGCAATGAGAATAAGGGGAGTGCATTCAGTTGTCACTGGATTAATTTTTTATCCCGGTGTACATGCTAATAGTGAAAATATAGAAGATTTTACAGAAGTAATGTCAGAAGGTGAAACTAACGTGGATGTTTTTAGATGTTCTTCAGCAGTTGAAATAGTACAAAAATTCTCTCGAATTATCAATGATAAAGGTTATCTCGACTAAATATATATCTTGGTTATTATTTCATTTAAATAAAAATTATTTTAATCAAAAATATAGTTAAACAAATTTTCTAACCAAAAAAATTAGACTTGAAAAAAAGATCTAATAAATATCAAGATT
Organism: Leptopilina boulardi; assembly: GCF_019393585.1. Classification (NCBI taxonomy): domain Eukaryota; kingdom Metazoa; phylum Arthropoda; class Insecta; order Hymenoptera; family Figitidae; genus Leptopilina; species Leptopilina boulardi. The sequence goes on along the minus strand of NW_026137874.1, from coordinate 2,492,059 downwards.
GCAAAAGTGTCGTTATAAAATGTAAATATTTGACGAAAAATTCTTCGATATCAAATCGCAAGTGTAAATATTGAATACGATGAAAATTCAGTAGTTATATTTGCATTTTGTAAAGGAAATTGTTGCATTTTGACATTGATTGATCTACAATCTATATTACATAATCGTTTTAGAAAAGTTAATACAGTGTTGCACCCTTGCAACATCCGTCAAATCACCCATGAAAAAAATATACCGCAAAGCATTAAGAGGATGACCCTCGATCTACGTTTTCATTGAAATGTAATTTAATTTTCAAAAAAAAAAAATATTTTTTTCGGAGAAACGAATAATTATTCAAAACTATTTCTGGCATAAGAATAGAAAAAAAACCCTCAAAATTCCAATCAAAAACAAAATTTTCTAAAAAAAATCAGAAATAGAGAACAATAATTTTTATTCTCAACTCCGCTAAGTAGACAAATAATTACTTTTTAATTATTACAAGACTTTGGTGAAAATACTCCTTTTAAAAGACAGAAAAAGCATTACAATTCTGTTGATCGTCTGTGATAGCAACGAGTGCATCAAACATGGCGACCAAGCAGACAAAACAAAAATCCAGAGTGGCTAGACCAGACGAGGACTAGACGACCTCGTTGCTGGGGGTGGGGGGGGTGGCAACCGCGGGGGCGGTTCAGATCAAGGGGTTGGCGCGACCCGGCACTGGGAGGTGGCAGATTACGGAGCCTCCGACATTCACGGTAACCAAACCCAATGGAATTTGATCATAGAAAGCTTTTTCTTTATTTTTTTTTTCGTTTTACTTTACGTTCAGCACCTTTGACTCAACCCCTGTATATAGTTAATTCATAAAAATTAAAACTGGGTCTGTATTCATTACACGGACGGAAAATTTTTCTTCATGACAATGTCTTTTTGAATTAATTAAAATATATTTTTATTTATTTTGTACTTACTGAAAAAAAAAATTTATTTGATTCAAATACTTGATTACTTTGACCCTATTATCAAATAAATATTTACTTAAACCAAGTAATTTTTATTTAAACTAAATAAATTGTATTTGAACCAATAATTTTTGTATTTGAAACAAATACCATCTCAAATAATAATTATTTGTTACAAATAAACATTTATTTGATAATAAAGATTATTTGAATCGAATAAATTTTTTTTCAGTGTGCCAAAATCTTTCGAAAATCACATTTTTTTATATTATAATTTATTAGACAAAATTGTTTTAATAAATCGATTTTAAACAATTATAAAAATTTTTTTTGTAGAATACAAATTATTTTACTTTAAAACACGCAATTTTCATCAGATTTTTCGGCAATGTCTATAAAATTATAGCGCAGACAGAGCACCTCATTCATTTTAATTCACGAAGCAATAAGAAACGTTTTTGACTAATAGGGACTACGCTTTATTCATTTTTTTTCTCCGCCTACATTGTTATCTTCTTTTCCACTTTACTGCCTTTATATTCATTCTTAAACCACCCCCCCCCCCCCTCCTCAAATTGTCGTAATCTCTTTATATAAGACACCTCGTATAAATCCATTTTGCCATAATTCAAAAGTGCTTTTAAAAACAATTCACTTTTTTTTACCAAGAAAAATGAAAAAAAAAAATAAAAATGTTTAATCTTGTATTTATGTACTTAGATTTTATATGATTTTAAATTAAATAAAAATATTGTAAAAATAATTTCAATTTAAAATTAATCCGATTTTAATAATAATCCCTTTTTCCCTGTCACATCGATGACTCATTGACATTTGATGCATGCGAGCATTCTGGTACATGAATTTGATCAAAGTGTTTGATCGTCAGACCTCGTGTGTATATATATACGAACTTTGAGCACGCATCGTCAAGAGAAATTAACTTTTGTCCGCACCCTCGAAATTACTCGGTCACGCGTAACAGTTTCATCGCCCTTTTCGTCAACCCCATGATTTTACTCATTTCCTAAGCGTACTTTCACAGTTTGGTAAACTCATTCGTTGGTATAGACCAGCCGATATTCACTTACAGTTAATTTTGCGTGGAGTGACGTAGATTAAAAACTTTTACCATTATAGAATTTTCAGTAGGAAATTGTTATTAACGAGCTTATGCCTCGAAATTTTATAATTTCATCAATTTTCTAAATTATTTGAGGGGTGCATTTTTTTCAAAATATAATTTTCTGAATTCAAAAATTATAGAGGAGATAAAAAAATGAAAAATATTTTTTTTTTAGAGATAAAATCTAAATTTTTGACTTAATATATTTTTTTCCTGATAATTTTCAAGGGAATTTATATACTGAGATAATAGTAATTGGCCAATCAGTGCGCGAGTATACTCCGCTAGTTTCCAAAGCGCGAGAGAATTGAACCATATTTCCTGGATTCTGTCGCGACGGGAACCGATAAATACAGACTTTGCGAGTGGCAAACCTACCTCCCTCATACCCCTTTTGTGGTATCTCGAACGGCTTAATGGCAACGTTAACTACCGTATTATTTAACGGGGATTTATGCATTGCAGTCAGACGATTAAAACGACGCCACAAGAAACCCGGCAACTAGAGGTGAAAAACGTTTGAGAAAGAGAAATGAAAGTGTATATGTATGCGTTGATATAACTTGGAAGGTGAAAAAAGTCACGGATGCTGAACAAGATTCTTTTGATCACTACACATGAAAAATTATATAAAAAAGAAATCCTTTTATAAAGAATATTTTTGTAAAGAAGAAATTAAAATTAGTAAAAGCTACAAACACGCATTCATTTTTAAGACCATTTTCCCCCCAAAAAAAGATTGTAGAAAAATATTTTCTATAGTCAAATCCCGAATTTTTTGAGTTAATATACTTTTATAACCTCAAAATTGTTTTCAGAGAATTCAATTAATTTTTTTTTTTTTTTAAATAAAAAATTATTTAAATTTATATAAATATCCTCGAAACAATAATTATTCATAATTTTTATAAGGATATTTCTTTATAAACTCAAATTATTCCCGAATTTTTTGAGTTGATGAACTTGCATAACCTCAAAATCGCTTTCAGAGAATTAATCATTTTTATGATTTCTATTCACTTTTTCTTTTACTTCTTAAATAATAAATTCATTTTTATAAATAAAAAAATATTTAAAACTCAATAAAAATCCTCGAAATAATAATTATTCATAATTTGCATATGGATTTTTACGATTGTCAATTATCATTTTTTCGATGTGAAAAAATTTTCTCATTTTTTTAATATGAGAAAATTTTTCCATTTTTTTTTTTTATTACGTTTGGTCGAATAAACCAAAAAATAAAATAATTCAAATATTTTAAATAATGAAAATTTTCATAAAATAAAATAAGAAATTAATGATTTACCTTGTAGATGCAATTTTATAAAGATTAGAAGTGATTTACCTTGAACACTCTGCGCTTCATCGATGATTTTCCCATGTTTCCAAACACTTATTCATTTTCACACGAGTCACCTATAAAGAAAAACAAAAAAAAATTTAATAATATTGATTAATTAATTAATATTACATTAATAACTTATTATTTATTCACGTCAAATGAGCTTCGGCAACAAATTTATTAGAATTAACATCATGCGACATCTGTCGGACACTACATAAAGCATATGGAAGTGAAAAATGGCGGGAGAAATGGGAATTATTGCTGAATTTTTCACAATCGCGACGCCATCTTTAATTTGTCGATTGTTAAAATTATCTAAACTTTTATCATATTTACGACTCATATACAGTATTTCACAATACTAAAATAAATTGTACCAAAAATGATAAAAATAAGCAACTCGACATTGACAAAAAATCTATGCAATGCTTTGCAAATACTGATATAAGCAATAAAAAACACAATATATCACAAAATTTTTATAAAATATTGTTTAAAACTGCTATTTATTAAGAAATATTTATAATTTAATCGATAAAAGTGGAAATATTTACCATTATTTGTTGTAAAACAGGAGCTCCAAAATATCGTTAACACTCAGGAGACGCCATATTGAATTTGTCAAGCGCCGATTTTTCCCAGCAATAAAATTACGATTATGTCTCGAATTTCACATTTCTACATAAAATTTTACGATAATATTGTTTACAACTATGTTTTATTCAATAAATAATATAGATTGATGCAAAAAGATGCTAAAAATATACGATAATTAGTTAAAAATGAAGAGCGACTAAAACACACTATCGACGCTAACACTGCTCCATGGAATGACTGTGAGCCGGCAGGTTGGCCAACCTTGTAAAAAATTTTTTCTATAATATTCATTTAATTCTTTTATTACAATAAATTAACGAACAGAAACTAAATAAATAATCTTATAATCCAATTATTTTAGTAAATTGTGTCATTTTTTGTTGAAAATATGGAAAATTATATGAGAATTACAGGAAACGTAATTTTAGTTAGCAGGGTTACCAATGTTGGCACTTTTCGCGGCAAATATTAATAATTCAAAATTTACCCACACAGATTTAAACAATGTTTAATTTAATTAAAATAAATCAATAAAAATTAAAAAAGAATATTAATTAACTAATAATAATACATTAATTAATTATAATTAAGTTTAAGAGATTATTCAATCAATTTTAATTTTTTAAGTAATATTAATTATTAATAAAAATAATGGTTATTATAATGACATTGATATAATAGAATTACTATTCTAAATAGTAAATTAATTAACATGCAGTAATTGATTATGTTTAATAGCTTTTTCAATAAATTTTATTTTTTTAATTAATATTATTTATTAATAGAAATAATAATTATTATAATTACCTTATTAATATAATATTATTAATTAATTCCTATTCTAAAAAGTAACTTAATTAATAAGCAGTAATTGATTAATTAAGTTAAATAGTTTTTCAATCAATTTTAATTTTTTAAATAATAATATTAATTATTAATAAAAATAATGGTTATTATAATTACCTTATCGATATAATTTTTGTAAATGGTATTTCGATGAATTTATTTAATACCTAATAAAATTTTTTTTAAATAATAAATATAATAAAGTAACAATAAAAATTAATTTCGAATTTATCGAAATAACATAGATGATAATAATAATAGGAAAAAAAAGAAATATTATTTTTAAAAATATGTAATATAAAATAATAAAGTATAAAAGAACATTCTTTTTTAAATTAATTTTATAATTTGTAAAATAATTGTAAAATAAAAATTTATTAAGTATAGACATTTTTTACCTTAAAAATTAAAAATTACTAACTAAAATGCTATTTAGTATATTATCTTGTATGATTGGAAAAAAGAGATTAAAAAATTAGATAAAAATGTAAAAAATTTTATAATGTTCCAAATATTATTTTTTATACGTAATCTGAATATGACAATTGCGGACACATTATGATGAGTATCAAAATGGTACAGCAAAGATAGGCAAAAATTCTTTTTATTCTTTTTTTTTAAGAGAAAATGCGGTTCTCTCTCTCTCGACTACTATTGGGGATTTGCATCTCATGACGCGCCGCTGCCGAATGGAACGAATAAGAGACGCATTTGGGGGATGAAGAAGGACAGAAGTAAAGCCGATAGTTATAGTCGAGCTCTCAGAACGACAAAGACAGAGAGAATATGGTCGATGTGTCTAGCCTAGAGCCCAGCCCGGCTGGTTCGTTGGTTGGTTGGTCGGGTGCCTGGCTGACTGAACCTGGAGCATGTCTAGCTCACACAAACTTCGTCTAGACACTCATGCGCCTTCAACGAGAAAGACCATAGTGTGGTTCGGCACTACGCTTGTAATTTACAGCACACCTCATCGCAACTACATCCTCTCCTTCAACTACACACCGACTATATATACAGATACCTTTCGGTATACAATCGTCTCTTTTTCTACCTTTTAAGATTCTCTCATCCTTCAAAAAAAAAAATAAAAGAAAAGAAAAACTCAGTCCTTGTCCATAGAAAACTCTCCCAACACTTTTTCACTCCATCAAATTTTTTTCAACACTCCGGCAATTTTCCAAGATTATAACAAAAAATTTAAACACTTGCGAATTTAAAATACAAAAAATCAATATCTCAAAAATTTATAATATCCAATTTAGCCAAATTTTCTCAACAATTTAATTTTTATTTAATTTGTTCCAAAAGAAATTTGATTTAATAAAATTTTCAAATCTATAGAAATTCTGCTAAATAGAAATTCAGTTTAATAAAATTTCCTATAAATAAAAATTGTTTAATAACAATTAAAACTTAATATTAATATTCAGCTGAATAAAAATTATGAATTTTGATTCGCATTCGACTAATTAGTATTTTCATGAGTCTCGTTTCGCTTTTTTGTAACTTTAGGGAATTAAAAAAGAAAAAAAAGAGAAATTCTCTTTGTTAAAAGATCTGTTAAACATTAGGATAGAGGGGTAATCCTGGTAACGTGACCTCTTAAGCGAGATTGAAGGAGGCGTAATTCCCTTAAAGGAATCAGTCATTTATCAAAAGCCCTAGGCGAGTGAGAAAGGAATGAAGATGAGAATTTGATGAAGGGTGCAGCGGGGAGAGAAGAGAGAGACGACGACTAAACGGGCTGACGCTTTAAGCGATGTAAGTTACAGAAACTTCGCCTCCAACTGGTCTCGGGTGCAGATAAGTCGTAATCTCGCCTCCTCTCTGAATTCAAACTCTGTCTCCAATTTATCCTTGCTTCGTAACTTGAATCACGCTTGCGCGCGATTACACATCCAAAGGATACAGAGACGAAACTCCAACATTCCTATAAAGACGAGGGCGCACTGTATCGTTGACTGATTATTTTCTGCAGAGTTCATTGCTTCTCAAAAAGTATTTTCTTCTCATAAAACAATGTTTTTATTTCCAATTTTCAATTCTGTAGAGAAAAACAATATATTAAAAATTCTTTCTTTTAAAATTTCAATTCTTTTTAAATAAAAAATGATTAGAGACAATAATAATTTATTCATAAAGAAAAAGGGAATTTTTTTTTACCAAATGATGCATGGAGGAGTCTCTTCCATCCTCGCGTTAAGAGAGATGGATGGTGAAGCGTCTTTCGCACTGGTTGCTTAAAAGCTCTATAACTCTCCTGCTGTCTGAGTTTGTACTTTCTTTGCCCGCGAGACATCGAGTTCCGTTGAATTAATCTACTTCCAGTGAGAAGACCCTTTTTGAGGGCAAGGTTTCCTTCTTCGTCTCTCTATATATGTATATAGCAACCAAGACTTCCGCAGCTTTATCGAGCAAACAGACGCGGTTGATGTACTAAACTCAAACCTCGTTCTCATTCTTTTCACCTCAAAAGAACAAAACAGGTTTCTTGTCTTTTTTTTTTTTAAATCTAAGTGATAATTACGAACAAAATTTCAATGGGATTCACGGAGAAACGAGAATGCGTTGGGGAGGAAAAATTAGCGAAAAAAGAACCAAGACGACAGGATCGACGTGAGAAAAGAGGATATTTTACCGAGGGTCCTGTCACCCTCGACAATATTCGGTAATAAATTACATTTTTTTTTTGACGTATTTTCTAAATTAAATTTTTCATAAAATTTACTTTTATCTTAATTTTTATTGATTATTGAAATTAATTTTTAAATATAAAATTTCTATCTCTTATATCGATATTCTTAATTATAAAACTATAAATCTGTACATTCTTCGATTTTCTTTTCTTTTATCCACAAAGTTAGATAAACTTTTAAAATTGAAAAAATAATGTAATCTCTCAATGAAAAATTAAATTATCTACAAAAATTAATATTATAAAAAAAATCAAAAGTATAAAAACTTATATATTTTTTTTTGATATCTTATAAATTTCTTTTTTCACAAATATATCAAGTAAAGAAGTGATAAATCGAGAGAAGAAGACACAAGAGGATTGGTTGAAAAAATACAATTACCTAAGTGGAGAATATTTTAAGCAGGTTGGTAACCACGATTCGTATTCGTTGTGTTTCGTTTGGGACACTGCATACGAATTTTATTCGTGTGTCATTGACCGCAGGTACTTGTTGAAGAATGCAAAAAAGCAGGACTCCCATGTAATACATTTGAGAGAAAAATATCGGCAAATTTCATGAAAAAATCTCCTATTTCTTTACAATCATCGGCACCAATTCCAAAAACAAGTTCAGCAGTCATTGGTTGGAGATCGTCAATTTCGGAAAATAATTTGGAATTTCTTGGTCCATTTTATGTATCGCCAATAACAACAATTGAACCACCATTGAAGTCTGATGAATTTCGAGTTGTAAAACAAAGATTTATCATTCTTGGATGAACTCAAATTATATTTACAACGTTACTCCATAAAATCCAAATCTTTCAATAATGGAGTAGCGCGCTTTATTAATTCTTGATATTCACATTTTTTTACATTGTAGCAGTATTTGTTTCCTCTTTGATATTTTCTTTATGAATTATTATTTAAATGCCAAAACTCTTTTTCTTTAAAGTTGGTGGCAATTTTTCAGTCAATGATATCGGATTAACCTCTACAGCAACCATTTCTTCATCATTCAACCAATCCAAATGGACCAAATGCTAAAATATCAATTAAAATTGTAAATTATTTAATTTATAAACTTGATATTAATTTTATTTTCAAAATTTATTAGTAAATAAAATACATTCTTTACCTTATATTTTTTAATGATTTGAAACATATGATGAGACTGTGTACTAAGACCAGAATTTGAGTCATCTCGTGAATCACCATTTTCTAATTTTGCAATTTTCACCTTATTATTAGGCAATTCATTCTTTTTATTGAGAACAAAAACTGAAGTATCGTCATGCATAATTATAACATTTTCATTTTTAGGATTAAAAATTATATTGGTGATTGGAAAGGGTCTCGAAAGCCATTGTAATGGTAGACAATTTTGTAAATTCTTGGAAAATTCCGTATACTTTCGAGATGGAATGTTGTATTCAATAATCTGCAAAAAAAATAAAATTGAAAAATTAAATTTTGTGAATTATTTTAAATGTCTCTCGAAGAAATATTTTTAAATCAGTGACCATTTCTTGGAAAGCAGTAAAACATGATGACGTGAAAGGAATAATTAATATCAACATGATCAGAATTCCAAGGGCTAAGTGGATGGGATTTGAAAATTAAAATAATTTACGTGTATTTTTATCATTAAGTATTTTTTAGAAATTTAAATAAAATTATAAAAATTGCCTTTTTTAATTTATCATAAATCATAGAATTTTATATTGTCAAAATAATTTCCAAATAAAAATCCATAAGGTGGGGATAAAAGGGATCAATGTTGTCTTATATAAAGTTGGATTTTTCTCTAATAGCGCATTAAAGTTTTAATAATTTTTTTTTAATGACCAACGACGATAAATAGAGAAAATTTAATATGATCATCGAGAAATGAAAGCGCAACGCTTTATAGTTTTTAATTCATCCTCTCTAAAGAGATAATCTAGATGGGAAGATTAAGGAAGTAATTTTGTTGGAGGTTTTCTTCGTATAAGATGAAATTGTACCTGGATAGATATTATGAATCTTTATCACCGATCTCATCAGACTGATGTATCTGTTTTACGACGCTACATATTTCATAAAAATGAATTACATAACTTTATGAAGAAAATTTTATTATTAAAATAAACCTTTTTTAATGAAACAAAAAAATAAAATAATCTTTCGAATTAATTAAAATTTTTGTAATTTCAAATATTTTTAAATATAAAAATTTTAAGGTTTTGTAAAAATGAAAAAAATCTCACCTTGTGATCGGCATAGACGACAACTAAATTGAGAGTATCTTCTTGAACAGACATAGCAGTAACAGGACAACTGTATTTAGGTAATGACCAGGGTTTAAGTGATTCCCTCGTGAGATCTCCATCCACGTGATAAACGACGATTCGACTCTCATCAGAGCAAATGAGATATCTTCTATCTGGTGAGAAGCAAACTAATCCAACACGATGAATAAATTCACTATCAGTTTGAAATGCACCAAAATATCTTAATCGACTTTTCTTTTCAATCTCATAAAATGTTACAGTATTTACATTACCATTGTTATCAATAGTTACAATTCGTTTTGAATCCGGACTGAAGAGAATTTTTTGTACCTTATTTAATGGAACATCCGTATCATTTCTACACAAACTGGCATTTCCATCGACAACGTCAAAATTAAAAATTCTCAAATGACTATCAGTTGAGTAGACAATAATTTTCGATGTTTTATTCACAGCACAAGTGACAATATTTTCCTCATCTTTTGTTTTTAACGTGAGTAATTTAACAGGCTCCTCTTTCAATTGATGTAAAGTACCAATTGGCACTAAATCTTGTGAATTTTTACTCTCACCCAATCGCCATAATTCTAGAAAATTACTATATCTTAAGAGAATGCATCGTGATTTTTTACACACACTCACGCAAGGCGTTTGCAATAATGGTGGATATTTAACAAGAAATTTAGGCGGATAACTCGATTGTGCCAAATAACCATCAACACCAGCTGAATATAATTTTCCATTAGCTTCAATTAATGCTCGAACATCGTGTACATGTAATCGTCTCTCAGTACCTCGTACCCATTGTGTTCTACCTTTAGAAATGACTTTTGAAAAAATTCTAATAACAGGATCAACACCCGCACAATAAAACATATTCATATCGTTTGACATACTAAGAGCAAGAATATCGGCCGTATGACTTTCGTATGATTCAATTAATGTACCAACATTAGGATCCCATATACAAATAACACCACGAGAATCACCTGAGACAATTGTATTTTCATCAGTCACTTCTAAACACCAGACAATAGTTTCCTTTTTCGCTTCTTTTCTCGATGTCGTCATTTTATGAATTGCATGTCCAGTTATTGAATTCCAAACTCTCACTGTATCGGAAGATCCAGTAAATATCATATCACCTGAATTATCCCATTTTAAACAGAGAATTCTTCCTTTCTGCTTATCGAAAATTCTTTCATAAAGTAAAGAATCCGATGTTATGAAAAATGTATTTATATAACCATCTTCTGTACCAATTGCCATTCGTGTTTTATCACGATTAACGTCCATACACCATGCAGCACCTCCAGTTACAGCTATTTCATATTTTGAGCCTAATTTTATTAAATCATATTCTACAATCATTCCACGGAGACCAGTCGAAAATAGACGTGAACCAACCCAGAGAATTGCTTCTATTGAATAGTCACAATGTCCTGGAATTGTTGATAAAATAAAAGGCGCATTTTCCACGTGCCATATCTCTATAGTGTTGTCATCTCTAAAAAAAAAAGTAAAACAATTCAATAATGGAAATTTAATTCAACACATGTCGAATCTAAATATTCCCTTAGGATAAAAACGTGTCAATTCTTTAAAATATATTAACAAAGGGAAAAGATTTATAATTAAAAAAAAAAATGTAAAATTTCAACATAAAAAATTTATAACTTATAAAAACCAGTAATTTTCTGTTGTGTAAAATAAACATTAAACATTTGTTATTATTATCTTTCACAAATAATAAAATAAAAAAACATTCTTAATTTAGAATTTTTTAAGAATTAAAAGAACAAAATTTTTGAAAACTAACCTCGTGAGTGCTAACTTCTTAACATCCTGACCATAACACAAACATGTTACTGCTTTTGGTTCTAGATTATAAAATCTAACGTTGTGAATTCTACAAGTAGACATTCTTAATATTAAATATTTAAAATCATTAAAAACAATAAATAAAAATTATTAATTTTCACTTTTGAAACAACCACAACTGTCACTGCACGTGGTTTAAAAGTAAGTTAAGGTTAGTTAGTATCTTGAAAAATTCTCGTTTGGTGGCGCTAATAAATGCACGAAATTTGAAATTCTAAACATACAACCTCTGTTATTTCAATATAGAATTTTTCAATAAATAAAAATTCTTTGCGATTATTGTAAATTTACAAAAATGTAATTTAGAATGATTTCAGTAAATTATTTTCAAGTATAATTAATTTTATAATTAATTTATTAAAATTTTTTATAAAAATCACTTGATAAGACGATGAAAATATTTACATTTAAATTATTATTTTTGCAATTTATTCATCATTTTAGAAAGCAGAGGGAAAATAAATGTCTTATTGTTGGTCTACCATGTGGACAATTCCAAGGATTTTTCATTGTTGACATTTGATTTATAATTTTACGCATTTCAATTAAATTTAGAGTTTTTCCAATCATAATTGCGCTTCGGCATGCTCTTGAAGCCAACATATCTCTTATTCTACTTGGTCGTGGTATTTGTGAAATTCCACTATCTCTATGACCTTCCTCTTTAATCATAAAAATTAATTCCTCAATGTCACGTTCATCAAATTGCCATCCACCACTAACTGGCATTCCAGTTAATTTTACTCGATGACCCTGGTTAGCTGATTATTTTCGTTTAAATATAAACACCCTTCACGTATATTTAATAATCTATAGATAATTCTGATAGGATTACTATTTTAATAAAGCAACAGTTTACCGTAGCAATTTGTAAAATTTATAATCAAATCCTATCAGAATTATAATAAACTTGTTCAGAAATAATCATGTTGACTGAGAATTTTAAAAATTCGTATAAGTCTGGATAATTATTTCTGAAATTACCATTTAGAAAATAGAAATATATATTTACCTTCAGAATTTATTATAAATGAAAATCCATTATCTTCAAAGATACTCTGATTGTCAATTAAAATTCCTTCATTTAGAGTTGCAAGATTTAAAAGTTTCGGAGCAATTAATATTTGTGTTTTTAATTTAGTTTCATTGCTTAATTTTTCAAATTGAAATTTCTCATCACTGGCATGTTGATCAATGATAAATAAATCGGAGTCAAGTTTAGCCACTATGAATCCTAAATTAAATTGTCCTATAATTTGCATCTGAAATAAAAAAAAATTACAATTAATTAAACATTTTTAAATAATTTCTAAATAAAAAAAACGTTATTACATTTACAAAAGATTCCATTGTTAATTCTTTTTCAAGTTCCTTTTCAGCATCTTCATTTTTTTCAGTAAGTTGTGTTTTATATTTCATTCTTTTTTGTTTTTTTTCATTTGATTCTACTTTTTTTTGCCCTTGTAATTTTAATTGAATTCTTTTCAAATTAGTATTCATTTTCATAGTTGTTGAATTTCTTACTACAATTATCTCTAATTCTTTTACATCAATTACTTTCTTTTTTTCTTCTAATTGGTTTTCTTCATTCTTCTTATTTTGTTTCGTAATATTAAAATCATTTAAATTTCTCTCCTCTCTGTTTAAATTTAAAAATTGTCTCTTTGGCATTGGATAAAAATCTTTGACAGGTGAAATGTTTCTTTTACTTTTTTCCTTTTTTATTAAACTACTATCAGTTAAGAGAGTAAATATTTTTTGTGCTTTATCCCATTCTCTTGTTATATTCATTTTGATTGTAGCAAAAATCAATTGTTCTTGAGTGAAAAATACTTTTCTTTTATCTGGAGTGACATTAACGTCAGCACACTCTTGTTTTAGTTTTAAATTAAGAAAAACAAATGGATATTGTTTATTATTGTAATTATGATATGTTTGATTGATGAGCCTGCTGACTTTTAAAAGATCACAAGGTCGACCATTTACATAAAGAAATTGTCTGTCAGGACAAGAACGACCTGAAGTATGATTACAACTGCTTACATAAAATTCCCATGTGAAATCAACCTGAATATCTAATGGCAATTTATATTTTTCTAAAATTTCTTCATTAGGAGATTCCATTATAATTTCTATTAAACCATCTATGGCTTTAATACCAAATACCGATTTGACATTTTCGAGAACTTTATTTGTTTTATTTGTTGATACTATAAGATTTTGAGGTTTATTTCCCACAGAATTGGTGAATTTTATTTTAACACCGACAGAGACTAGACAATAACTGTATAATACTTGAATAACACGTGCAAATTCTTTTTTGATATTCCTTTCAAATTCTTTTAATCTAACCGGTAGGGTTTTAAAAATATTTTTTACGTGAACAGTTGTACCATCCTTTGGAGGACTTTCTTCTTTATTAATTAGTATTCCATTTCTGTCAAACGTAAGTTTAAAAGTATGCTCACTAGTTGAATGTTTTGTGATAATAGTAACATCTCCAAGAGCACACAATGAACTTAATGCTTCACCTCGAAAACCAAAAGTACCAATGCTCATGAGATCTGTAAAATTTTTCAATTTCGACGTATGATGCTTCAGACCTGTAAAATAAATAGACACAAGACTAGACTTATCTTTTTGGATAAAAGAAGAAAATTTTTAAATAATTAGAAAGATTAATAATAAATACATAATTCTTCAAAGTCGCTTTCCAAAACTCCTGAACCATTGTCACAAATTGTAATATTTGATTTTCCATAATCTGTAAGTTTAACTTCAATAATTGTAGCACCACTATCCAAACTATTTTCTACCAATTCTTTTACAGCAGTTGCAAGATCAAAAACCACCTAGAAAATATTTAAAATTTCTATTTAAATTCTTAATAAAACAAATTATACGCACAATATTAAATATATAACAAATTAGAACTTTTTATTTGCAAAATTTTATTTACCTGGCCGGAACATATTTGATGAACTGCTTCTTTATTGATAGTTCTAATTTTTTTAGAAGCAGCAGTTGTGCTTTCGGGTTCATTCATCATTTTTATTATTGTAATTATGTCATATTATTTGTAATTATTGTTTTTCTTGATTTAAAAATTTTAAACAGCTTGCGTTGTCAATAACATAAAGCTTTCTCGACAATAAACAATATGAATTATTTAGGTTGCGTCCACAATGGGCTAAGGCTTCATTCATAGAAATTTCACATTTCGAATCTTCTACCTTCCAAATTCCAATTCTGGATTCACCTTTATAAAAAGAGAGAGAAAGAGGGAGATTATAAAGAGAGAGAAAGATATACTAATGTATACATACTACTGTATACACATAAACAACAATAGTATATGTTGCGACAATCAAGAGGTTAATTAAAGGTGTAATGTAATCAAAAATTCCAGCACGTTATCGTTGTATCGAATGTACAGTAGTTTAATTGAATGACAAAGTCCTTTAAAAGAGTTTGACTGTATTATAATATTGTAATGTATTCAGTATTTTGTCAAAATACTTTATTTTATTGTACGGTGTGCTCTTAATTTTCACCATGTGATTATTTCAAAAATTTGCAAATGTTTACGTAAGGCTAATAGTGATTTATGATGTAATCAAAAAATTATCTTTTTTCCTCATCATTATTCGCAGAAAATAATCTCAGTAAGTATATATATATAAGATTTTCTTATATATTTTTCACACGCAGTTAGTGAATTTAGGGCATGATTTTCTAAATCAGGTCAATTTTTAACATACCTATTATAAATTAATATTATATTTTATCTATAATTATGTTGTTAAAAAAATTTTGTTTTTATTATAATGAAGATAAGATTTTTATTATCTTTTATTCAATAATCAATTGAAACATTATTGTGTCGCACTTATAAAAGTTCATAAGTCAATTTTTTCTTTTTTTTAACATACGGAAAAATGGACGAAACTTATAATTATTCAATTATATTTAAATATGTTTAATATTCATTATTCTCTTATGTTAATTTATTCATTTGATTTTTGTGAATAAATAAAAGTATTGATTGTATTGATTTAATATTTACTAATTTTATATTTTTAAATTCCCTTTTTTTACAGAAAAATGACTGTAAAATTGTTTTTTCTCCTTGGAGTTCTTCTTTTGGGAACAACAAGAATTTTTGCTTGGAAAATTAATCTAAATACAAGTACAATCAAAGTACATATGGATAGTACAGTACCTGTTGAATTTATCACTGATTTACCTGCAACTAGTACTTCAAAAGTAGAAATAACGGCTAAAAGTTCTGATGAAAATATTGCAACTATTAAACTTCCAACTTTTCATTATGATAAAATAATAAATGGAGAATGGAAAGATTTTATTAACGTCACAGGTGTATTTTTAGGAAAAGCGAAAATATCTATTACCATTCAACACAATGAGGTAAATGATTAAAAAATAATAATCAAAACAATATTAAAAAAATTATCTTAAATTTTTGATGGTTTCTCTTAGGAAATTGTCAGTTCAAATAAATCCAATGTTATTGTTACACGAAGAGAGAGAATAATCGATACTATTTTCACTGCAAGTGTCGCTATACTTGTTTCAATTTTATATATTAATTTTGGATGTGCCATGGATTGGGATCTGTGTAAAAAAACTTTAAGAAGACCAATTGGACCGGGAATTGGTTTTATTTGTCAATTTCTTTTTATGCCATTGGTAATTAATATTGTATTTTTGCTATTGCTCTTATCTCTTTTTGAATTGCAATTTGATTATCGTTTTATTTTTAGATTAGCTATGTTATTGGTTATATTCTTTTTCCTGACTATCCTGAAATGCAATTAGGAATATTTTTTACTGGTATTAGTCCAAGTGGTGGAGCTTCGAATATTTGGACATTAATGCTTGGCGGAAATTTAAATCTCTCAATAACAATGACTACTTTATGTACTTTAGGAGCTTTTGGTAATTATAAATTTAATGTATATTTTTTTTCTAATTAATAGACGATATATATATATTTCTTTTCATTGTTTTAGCATTTATTCCATTTTGGTTGTTTACATTGGGTAAACATATTTTTGATAGAGGTACATTAAAAGTTCCATATTCAAATATTGCAACTTATGCAATTGCTCTTGTTGTACCACTGGGAATTGGATTTCTTTTGCAAAGAAAAATGCCGAGATTTAGTAAAATGATGGTTCGAATTATGAAACCATTTTCTGTTATTTTAATCATATTTATCATTATTTTTGCAATCGTCACGAATCTTTATCTGTTCAAATTGTTCTCGTGGAAGGTAATTAAATTTTTTTAAAAATATATTTAACGTTTTGACAGCAAAAGAATCTATAATTACACTATAATTGAAAATATAATTTTCTTTTTAATTAGATAATTCTTTCTGGCTTGGGACTTCCATGGCTTGGATATATTCTTGGTCTTTCTATGGCATTATTATTTAGGCAGCCAGGTCCGGATGTTCGTGCCATTTCAATTGAAACAGGAATTCAAAACACTGGAATTTCCATATTTCTGTTAAGGTTTGGCCTTGAGCAACCAGAAGCAGATCTTACAACAGGTAAGTTTTTTATTTTACTAATATACGATTTAGGATTTATCTTATTTTTTCTTTATCAATTTCAGTCGCTCCTGTCTCCTGTGCAATAATGACACCTATTCCTTTAATTATATTGTATATAATTAAATTAATTTTGGATCGCAGAAAAGAAAAATTGGCAGCATCCATGGAGAAGCTGCAAAATTCTGCTCCTGCCATCACAACACTTTCATAAGTACATATGCTCAAAGTTTTTATTAAAAAAAGTAAGCTATTTATTATCTAATTGGTTATTAAGGTATAATTATTTATATTCTAAAAAGAAATTTCCAAAAAGTAAACTTCCAAAATACTACATTATTCTCCAAAAAAAAAAATGTAGTATTTAAAAAATATTATGCTGTTAACGATTTATTATTTAATATTATGTAAATGGTTTTTGTTTTATTTTTTATATTTTTAAAGGTAAAAAAATGTGTAGTATTTAAATTTTCAAATAGAATATTTATTAAATTTTAAAGTTAAAAATAGGTATTACTTTTAAAAATCTTGTTAACGTTTAAAAATTGTGTAGGTATCAGATGTTAAATAATTAATTGGTAAAAAAAGTGATGGGTCCATATTGGAAAATTATCATTTTGTTAATAATAATTGTTAGATAATCTGTTGTTATATGTGATATCAATAAGATGAATAGAATTATAAATATTTGTAATATACTTAATATAGAAAAATGGTCACAAAATGTTATATACGAGATTAACTGTTTTATTTTTTTCATTTAACATGTTTTTTATAGTTTAAGTATGAATTATTTAAACTTCTATTGCATTTTTAAAGTGTGAAATTTTTTTTTGTATAAAATGTTGTACAAATTGAAGATATATTAAATGTTAGTGATATATAAAAATGTATACTTTTTTTAATTAACTTTCAATGCACAATAATAAAAAAACAAAAGATGTATAAATTTATATTTATAAATATAAATAATATTTATGATAAAAATAGTTTTATTTAAAAATTGGTTCTACTTCCCGCGCTCACAACCAGTTTAATAATAAAGTGTGGACGAATCCTAATAAGTATCTGAATAATCTGAAATTAGTCAACTAAAAACGGACAGAAGTATAAAGCTACTTCTACAACAAAATTTTTTTCGTCAACATGAACAAAACATGCGCGCGCATCTTTTTAATTTGTTCACGTCGACAGTCCATGGAAACAGATGAAAAAAAAGTCGTTGTAGAAGCAGCTTAAGGCCATAAACCAAACCAAACCAAACCAAACCAATTGTGTCTTAAAATGGAAGAAAATGGCATGTGAGATAGTGGATTTCAGTCATTTCATTAAAGAAATGTTTGATTCATTAAGATCACTAGAATGGGTGGTTGCATAGGCATAACGAGAGGCAGAAATGCCTCTGTTGACTCTGCCAATTCCACAAGGACAAATTCAGGTAAGAATTTCAAGATACTTAATCAGCGTTATTAACCTTGGATATTTAACTCACCTATTTATTTTAGATTTATTTAAATATCCATCTATTCCTCTTTGCTCTCTCTCTCTCTCTTTTTTTTGTTTACTCATTTAAATCTGACATTTAAAATTAACAGCATTATGTTAATTTACTTGTTGACTTTAATTCTAGCACAAAAGTTGAATTTGTAAACATTTGCTTTTACAAATCTAAAACGATAAAATGTATGTACACATATAAAACTTAATTTAACGTGCGTATTATAATTTACGCTATGTATTATTTAACTCCTTGAAATTGCTTTTGTATAATGATTTATTTTTAGTTATGCACAAGTTATGCCTATACAAGTTTTTCCTTCAATCTTTATTGCTGATCTTTGAACGCAAAACTTGCATTTATTTCAAAGTCAGCATTTGATTATCGAATGACAATGAGAATAAAGTTTCACAAACAGCTGTTTTCTGCATGTTCACGTATATAATTATAATAAAACTTAAATATATAGGAAATGTCCGAAATATATATATTTCATTTTTTTTTAATTTCACACAGTATATATAATTATTTTTTTTCTAATTAGTAAATAATGTAATTTTATCGTTAACATTTAAAAATCAATTACACTTTTTGTGTACGATATCTAAGGTTGAATAATTAAAATGACTAATTAGTTTGTTTTAAATAAGTGAAGAAAAAAAAAATATCAATTAGTTGTATAAGATATGTGAGTGTAAATTTTTAAGGAATTTATATTTAAATTTCTTTTAGGAAATTCAAGAAAAAATCATCCACTATGTCACGAAGTTATTAGATGGAAATCAGATGTTCCTTTAACAGAGGGACAATTGAGAAGTAAACGAGATGAATTTTGGGATACTGCACCGGCTTTTGATGGCCGAAAAGAAATATGGGATGCACTTAGAGCTGGGGCAACAGCAGCCGAAGCACAAGATTATCAATTAGCACAAGCTATTCTCGATGGAGCTAATATTTCTGTGCCTAATGGATTTTTGACTGAATGTTACGATGAATTAGGAACACGGTATCAAGTTCCCATCTATTGTTTATCTTATCCAATCAATATTGTCAAAGAAGATTGTGGCAGAGATTCTCCTGCTGATTGCTCAGGTAATATTTATTTTGATTTTTTATTTTTCGAAAAAGTTAAACTTATTCTAAATAATATTTATATTGATAATATTTCTAAGAATTATTCTTATCAAAGAATAAATAAATAAAATGGATTTGAAACCTGATTGTAATTATAAGGAAAAATAATGTTAATTTTAGAACCTGTTGATGGAGGTACTGAAATGACGTTGAAACTTAGGTTATCTACTACAATGGGTGATGTTAAACTACCTGTTTACAGTAAAGACACGATTGGTGTTGCGAAGAAAAAATTACAGGTTTGTATTAATGAATTATTCTCAATTCTATTTTCCCTCATTTTAGTTTTATCGTTCTTTCAATCCTGTAATCAAATTTTGATTATCACTAATGTTTTATTTTTAATTAATTATTTATAATTTATATTTTCGAATCACGTGACAATTGGATTTAGTATATTTGTTTTCCTGATTTATTTAAAAAAAAAAAAAATGTTTATTAAAACCAAATAAAATAATTAATTTTTCTCGGATAGAGTCAAGAAGGTTTAGAACCATCGCGACAAAGGTGGTTTTTCGGTGGTAAATTGATGGGCGACAAAATGCACATCGAAGAAGCGAAGATTCAACCTGGTTACGTAATACAGGTGATCGTAAATCCAGAAAAAACAGATGACAGTCCAACAAAGACCAGTTGAATGCAAATTCAATCGATTTTCATACTTTTATCTATTATGACAAGCACATTCCTTTAAATTTTAGTATCAATAAAACAAAAACTTATCAATTTTTGCAGAAAAAAAACTTGAAGAGCATTTCTCTTTTAATTATTTTATTTCTCTACTTTAATAAACAAAAAAAAACAACTGTTTTTTTATCCTGCACTCTGCATAATGTTTCAACATATCGTCACAAAGTGTACTAAGTCCTAATAATTCTTTTATTTTAATTTATTTTTAATATAATTCTTTTATTATTCAAGATATTTATATATTATGAATAAAAAAAAAACATATACAGTCTTAAAAAGCATAATATGAAAAAATTTATATTATAAAAGAATAAAAAAAAAATTGTATTATAAGAAATACGATGTAAAAAAAATATTATTGAATTGATAATTCATTGGGTTGTGAGTAAATGAGGAATGTGCTGGTTATTGAATTAAAGTAAAAAAGAAAAGAAAAACAAGAAACGCTATAACACTCGACGTGTTCAGGGGTATATACACTGTATGTATATATATGTGCCATTCCAGGAGTTTTTTAGCACTTTTCGGAGTAACCTTTCCAAATTAAATGAAACATTTTTTTAATAATATTTATTAATATAAAGGTCCAAAAAAATCACTTTTTAAGTAAAAACAATTGTTTATTTAAAAAATACAACAATAAATAATGCAAAAAATTCACTTTTTTCCTGCAACTACAAATAAATTGGTTTAAAGATCAAAATTTTCCTTATTTTTCAAGCTTTAATACCGCACAAGAAACATAGAGTCCGAGAAAATATTCAACTCACAATTTTTTAAACAATGTTTGTTTACTTTTTTGTATTTTATTTACTGTGAAACGTCTGCTAAAGCTGCGCGCGACGTTTGGAAGTTGTCGCTTTCTTTATTGAGCAGAAGCTCATTACACTAGCGTAGTAAAAAACATGTTGTTTGAAAAATGAGGTTATGTTGTCATTAAACGAAACGTAAAAATTTCTGGTTATCACATTGAATGGTTTTTAATTATCTACTTTGCAGTAAAAAATCATAAAAAGCATTTTTGAAGGATGAAAAACCTCACTTTTCACACAACATGTTTTTTACTACGCTAGTGTAATGAGCTTCTGCTCAATAAGGAAAGCGACAACTTCCAAACGTCGCGCGCAGCTTTAGCAGACGTTTCACAGTAAATAAAATACAAAAAAGTAAACAAACATTGTTTAAAAAATTGTGAGTTGAATATTTTCTCGGACTCAATGTTTCTTGTGCGGTATTAAAGCTTGAAAGATAAGGAAAATTTTGATCTTTAAACCAATTTATTTGGAGTTGCAGGAAAAAAGTGAATTTTTTGCATTATTTATTGTTGTATTTTTTAAATAAACAATTGTTTTTACTTAAAAAGTGATTTTTTTGGACCTTTATATTAATAAATATTATTAAAAAAATGTTTCATTTAATTTGGAAAGGTTACTCCGAAAAGTGCTAAAAAACTCCTGGAATGGCACATATATATTATACTTGCTACCATTTTATTTTGTTAACTCGTTTTGATTTTAATGAACTCGTCCTGTAAAAAGGAAATTTAGTGCTAACATTTACATCGTAATTGCATTAAACGACTGAGCCTAAATAAACCAGCCTAAAACGCTATAATTGCTTCTAACGAGTCAGACTAGAGAAAATAACAGTCTCCTAAGTCGTCAACGGAATTACAAGATTAAAAAGATTTTTCTTTTTGTAATTTCTAAATGAAATTTACACCAAAATCAAAAGCGAAAATGCAGTGGCTCGTTTATAAAAATACGCGCGTCAATATTATTTTTATTATAATATTATTATTTTATTATTATTATTATTATTATTAATATTATTATTATTATTATCTACTGAAAATGAGAAACTTCAGTTTATTTATGAAAAACTATATCATGAGCTACAAATGTATTATATTCTACATGTGATGTTATTTAAAATAAGTGACTTTGCATGTCACAAATTTAAAGGGTGGTCCAAAAATTGAAATTCGATTGTAAATTTAAATAAAAAATGTTTTTTTTATTCATGAAATATTTAAAAGAAAGGACATTTTTTTATGTACCCTTTATGAGGGTATTAAATAACTTTATAAATTAATCTCTTTAATAATTTTTTTTGGTAAAATTATTTAAATTATAATAAAAATAAAAACAAAAGTCTAATTAATGACAATAAATTATTTTAATTAAATTTTTTTAGTTTTTCAAATTATTTCTAGGATTAAGGAAAAAAAATTAATAATACAAAGGAATTTATAAATATGAATTAGTGAAACTAAATAATAATTATTGTTTATCCAATTTGGAAAAAATATCACGTAAAAATTGGAAACGATTTCTTTGGACCATCTTTAAAAAAAAACGAGGAAGACACTTCTACGTGTATGTATATAAACATTATTCTTAAATAATTTTTGTAATGTCTTGTCGAAATGTTTTTTTTTTTTATTTTTGAAAAATAAAATGAAAGAGTTTGAGAGAAGCGTCGCGAAGATGTGGGAGACTTACGTCGTGATGTGTGTTATAGCAATATATTTATATATATAGAATATTATACTGGATCTACTTATAAAAACATGAAAATAATGTAATTGGTGGCAATTTTAAAAGAAAAACACAGCCACGGAAAGATTTGATAAATTTGGGATCAACTTCCGAACAGCAGTTCGCATAAAAAAAAAGCTCAATCAATTCTTACTTTACATATAATAATAAAAAAATAAAGAAAAAAAATTCACGAGATAACGGAGACATTAGACATTATATAGAGTTGCATTTATGTAATTTAATGAATTCATTATTTTGAGTTAGTCTCGTTTTTCGATGCTGTGCTCGAAAAGATTGATGACGCAATTACGCTGTTGTTTTTAGACTGATCTAATTGAAATTACAAGAAATATATATAAATATATATTAACTTTACTACTTAATTATTTCAATGTTTAAAGCAAAAAGAAAAGCAAAATAATAATAAAATGGTTGTTAAAGCAGCCATTTTTTTTTTTTTTTTGACTGAACAGTCTTACAAAATAGAGAAGTGCTTAAGTGTAGTTGTATCTGTATTAAGACGCTTGCTTGGAGAAATTTCTCTACGGAAATCGTCCCACAGTCACTAGTATCCTCGACAAAAACTAATGTTCAATTACTCTTATTAATATTTTTATTTAAAAAAAAAAAAAAAAGATTTAAGGTACCTGCGGCAATCTTTGCCAAAAATTAATATTAAATAAAAAAAATTTCAACAAACAAACTTTTTTATTATAAATATATTTTTAACTATCCAATATCTTTTAATCTCTCCAATTTTTTTTTTAAAAGTTACAAAATATTTTTTTCTTTTTTTTCAGAAGAGGCAAGAAATAAATTTAATAAATAAAAAAAATATATTCAAATTTTTTAATTTTTAGCAGAGAGACTCGCAGGTGGACTTTTTCTTTAATATTGCACATTATTTAAACAATTTCTATATTAAGCTTTTTGCTATAAAAAAAATGATTTTAAAAAAACTGTGTACAGTATTCATAAAGATATTTGAAAAAATGAAAATATTCAAGATTTTAATTAAGATATGAATGCATAATATATAAATATTTTTGCCTTTGATAATTTTAAAAACTATTTCCTATTACAATAATGTAACTTTAATTGGATCTTAAATTTTTTATAAGACACC
Organism: Leptopilina boulardi; assembly: GCF_019393585.1. Classification (NCBI taxonomy): domain Eukaryota; kingdom Metazoa; phylum Arthropoda; class Insecta; order Hymenoptera; family Figitidae; genus Leptopilina; species Leptopilina boulardi. The sequence goes on along the minus strand of NW_026137874.1, from coordinate 2,467,792 downwards.
AATAAAGTTACAATTATTTTTTATTCTCGTTTGACTGTATGGTGTGATTTACCGTTTGCCTCTTTATTTATTTTTTTTTTTAATACTCATAATATATACTGGTATCACTTTTGTAAAGTGCGACATGTTCTCAATGTCTCCAGGAATGCTTGTAAATAAATAAATAAATAATAAAAGTGCAATTTAAAAAAAAAAATGAGTGAAAAAAAGAAGCTATTACTCGTTACATTATATGAAAAATCAAAATTTGACTGATTGACAAAGCGTTTATATAACTGCCACTTAGATAAAAAAAAAAAGAAAAACTCGACACATTTTTCATCAACGTACATGTAGATGGAATTGAATAAAAACGAAAGAAAACAAAAATTCATCTTAATTAGATAGCAATAAAAATTTAAATAAAATTTCCAAATATTATCTGAGATAATAAAAATATTATTTTTTAAAAAATTAGACTTATTAATACAAAAAAAAATATTTGAATTTAAATAAAATTGGCGATTTCAAAAGAAAATGAATGTCGTGACTATTAGTCAGTAAATTTGGAGACATTAAAACACACTAATCACGTTTGATAATATTACAAAAGAAAAATTTCCAACTGTATTATAAATGCATTAAATATTCAAGAGTGATCACAATACACTAATCTGATAAAAGTTGAATAAAAAAAAAAATAATTTTTATAAGTGACAATTATTATAAAACAACTTAATGTCAAATAAAAATCATATAAATAGTAATAAATCACTTTATTTTGTTACCTTTAAAAATTCTTAGCGATTTACTTTTTTTCTTTTATTTTTATATTATTAAATGCTAAAAATGGAATTTCCTGTTATGTACCTAAATTAATTTTTTAATTTATTTTTATATAAAATGTAAAATTGTTTTTAATTAAACAAAATTTTTATTTTATTACTTTTTTCAAATACTTAAGCTCGTGACAGAGCCATATCATGGAACTTAAAAGTAAAAGACTACCAGATTGATGTAATGCCGCAAGAGTTACCGGTACATGATGCACTAAAGTCGAAATACCTAATATTACTTGTAAATATCCTGCACATAATGCAACTTTTATTGCCAAAGATGCTCTACCAGGTAATTTGTATTTTCTGGACATTATTGCCATTAAAGTCACTAAACTTATAGTTGTTATCCCCTGGAAATTATATTTCGAGTAAGAAAAGTAAAAAAAACTTTTCCTTATATGTTTTTTTTTTTAAAGAACTATTTTAATTTAAATGTCAGATTAACTCAAAATTCTGGGAATTAAAATTAATACGCAAAAATCATAAATATACTATTGAAATATAATAATAAAAAAAACATACCAGTATTCTGTGATCAAACTGCACTGTCGTTGGATTTTCCGTGAAATTTCTTAATGTCGGATAAAGAGCAAAAATATCATCTGGAATCCATTTATCAGCCATTTTAGGAAATGTATTGTAAATTAATCCAGCATCCATACCGGCGACAAATGCACCTGACAATGCTGTGATAAAAACCAATCCCTTTGTTCCATGTACCATTATTCTAAATCTCTTTAAGGCCTTAATTAAATTCTGTCTAATCATTGACGATCCAAAATAATCGATATTAAGTTTTTTCGCTGGTAAAATATGATCCAATGCATTATAAAGTAAACCAGTAAATAAAATAAATGCTAATCCCAAATGTGATGCTAAACGATATTGTGAAACTCTTGGTACATCCGATGGTCCATGAAAACGATCTTCAAGTCCCGATTTCACCATATACCATCCCAATAATCCTTGCATACCAATAAGAGAACCAAGTGCCAAAACACGTGTTTTCATTCCCGATTTTAACATTCCTTTACTCCAAAAATAAGCCGCAGGAACAATAAATGTAAAACCTATTAAACGACCCCACATTCTATGTGCGTATTCCATCCACCAAATTCGTTTAAATTCCTCTATAGTCATATTCGCATTGTTTCTGAAAAAGAATATTAATTCAAAAATAAATAATAATAAATAATTCAAAAGATAAAATTCATCTTCATGGAAATTAAATAAACGCAAAATTGAAATTACATTTTATATTCTGGAAATGTTTTGTATTTTTCGAATTCTTCGATCCAACCAGCTTCTGTAGTTGGCATTTTTTCTCCAAGTAATTTCCATGTAACCATGGATAGTCCAGACTCAGTGAGCCTTGTGACACCTCCTAAATTTGGAAAAGGCAAACAAAAAAAGAAAAAACATGTATTTATTTTACAATATCATTTTATTTATCAAAATTTATCACCTTCTTTCAATAAATATCAATTTGAAATTCTTTAGTGTAAAACAAAATTTTTTAATTAAAAAGTTCATTGTAAAAACGAGTTTCTTTTTTAAAATTGTATTTCTAATAATAATTTCGAAAAAATGTATAGAATAAATATATTTTAATAATAATATTGAAATAATTATTAAATTATAATTTTCCAAAAAAATATTCTAATTTGCCAGTTTTTGCAATGACTGATTTATCGTCTTTTATAAAATATATTATTGATATATTAATATAACTAAAATATATATATTAACTATTATTGTACCTTAATTGTTACATTTACTAACATTGAAAATTTTTTAACTTTTATTTATATTATAATAGTAATCGATTGTAACAATTTTTTTATATACCTATTTTCCGTAAGTCATATCGGTAACAAATTCTATAATTTTTCGAATGTAACCATAAAGCACGAAATAATAAAGCGTACCTAACACAACGGCTACAAAAACCATTCCACTACATGTAAATAACCATGAGCCAACGATTTTTTGCGATTTAAGATTTGGTTTTGTTCCGAACTGCGACGCAATTGTGCCATTTCTTCGAAATAAATTTATCTGCAGAGAATAATATTAATATAAAATAATTCATAATAAATATAATAAAAATCGCTTATTTATAATAATAATGAGACAATATTCTTGGAAAATTAATTTTAATTATAACTTATTAATTTTATCCTTTGTAGGAACAATTTATTTGTAATTATAGAATTTTTTTTTTTAATTATAACAAAATATTTTTTTGAGTATTAATTTTTGAAATAAAAAAATACCTTTTGAGAACTAGAGCCGTTCTTATGAATTAGTCCTTGTAAAAATGTGCATTTATTAGATACTGTTGGATAATTATAACGAGTAACATTTAAAAATGTTTTGTTACGATCAATTGTTCGCACGCACTGCCTTGTCACTAAACTCAACATGACTTTTCAATTTTTCCTGTGAAAAATAAATTATTTAAGAACATAATGATATATAATGTTTAGATAAATTTAAAAATACCAAAAATAAAATAATAATAATAAAACCAATAATAAAAAAAAGTTTCGTTAAGAATAATTGAAACACAATCGTTTTAAAAAATAATTGAAAATTTATTTCATTATCATTAATTCTTCGGGTATTTTCAAAACTTCTTACAGTTGTAACATAATATTTACAAATACAATAATTGTTTTCTATAAAATGTATAAAAATTATTAAACATAACCAAAAAAATAATAACATGTCAAAACATTATCTAAAATTACATTCTGAGAATAAATTTATCTGAAACTTTTAATGAATTCATTTAATTTGAATTTCAATTTTACGAAAAATGTTACAATTAATGGCTAATAATCATTAAATTATGTTATTTTTAAATGAAAATAAAAAAACTTACATCAACAGTGCATGTTGTTTTCAAAAACTGGAGCAAATGTCATATTAAGGTACATTCACAATATCCGTAAAATTGTGTTAGAAAGAGAGAAAAGATTTTTTTGTCCAATTTTTATCTCTTTTTCACTTCTACCAACTATGAAAATAAATCGATTTATATCGACAGTTGATGTGGGGTCGCCTTAATAAAAGGCGCCACCTGCTAAATTTTTCAGATAGTATTTGACAGTTCCAGTGATTCTATTTGTATTGTAATAAATATTGTAAATTATCAAAAAAAATTTCTCTAATTCTACAAGTTTCAATGTAAAATGAATAGATAAGTTTTAAGAGGTTAAACATACAAGTGAATGTGTGATTCATTACCATTTTGAAACTGAAGAATATACATGTCATTGTAGATTGTTGTAGTGCTCGCAGGTAAATAAAACAATAATATTAATGTTTTTACTTTTTGATAATAGTCAATAATATTTTGAAAATGATTTATTCAAGTTGAAATGCAAACAAGGTGAAAGAGCGTACATGATGTTAATAACCTGACAAAAGAGAAAGAGAGAGAAAAAAAATGAGAGGAATTATGAATGTTGTAAAGACACTCGTAGGGTTTCTCAATGAGTATGCCCGCGGTTTAACATTTACTATTATTACACTCTTCTTGCTCTCTTACTGCCTTCATCCTGACAGATTTGCAGCTCACTATAGTTTTATTCAAACCAAAGATATTTATATTGAAATGGAAAGATCATTTTTGCCTCGTGATAATTCTTGTGATCTTATTGTCACTGGTAAAACACAATTACTTTATCCGAATGAACATCCACGAGAAGATCCTGCAGCTTTAGCGAGACGTTTAGAAATTTTACCCGGTGGACAATGGAAACCACAAAATTGTCATTCATTATTTAATGTGGCAATTATTTTACCATATCGAAATAGACCAACACAACTTGCAATATTTATGAATTTCATTCATCCATTTCTTCAATCACAAAATTTAGACTATAGAATATTTGTCATTGAACAAAGTCCAACGAGGGAATTTAATAGAGCAAAATTATTTAATGTCGGCTATGTTGAGGCGACAAAAATCAATGACTTTCATTGCTTCATCTTCCAGGATATTGATCTTATTCCACAAAATCCGGACAATATTTATGCTTGCACAAAAATGCCAAGACACATGAGCTCTAGTGTTAATACATTTAGATATAATTTGCCGTATAATGGATTATTTGGTGGTGCAATTGCTTTAACTAGTAAACAATTTAAAACGGCAAATGGATTTGCAAATTTTTTTTACGGCTGGGGTGGGGAGGATGATGATTTCTACGAAAGATTGCAAAACAGAGGACTCACGGTTTGTTGAAAATATTATCTATAATTGTTAAATTACAAAAAAAAAGGAAAATAATTACGAAAACATATTTTTTGTTTCTGATATCTTAAATACTTAAATTTTATTACTCTTTCTCTCTGTAATCTTATCTAATCGTAAAACTTTTAGAGTGCTTTTATTAAATTTTATCTAAAATCATTTCAGATTACAAGATTCGGACCAGATGTAGCTCAATATTATATGCTTACTCACAAAAAAGAAAAGCCAAGTGTTGCACGTTATGAAAATTTAGAAAGTGGATCACGCAAATACGACAGTGATGGTCTTAATAGTCTCGAATATAAAGTTCTTGATCACGAGCTACGTCCCCTTTATTTTTGGATATTAGCGGATGTTTAAAAAGGTAGATTTCAATGTTGCTTCAGGCTCTGAACATTTTAAAATTAGTCGAAAATTTTTCATTCTTAAACTTAAATAAGTTCTAAAATAAAAAACATTTCTTTCTTTAAATGAATAATAATAATACTCTGAATAATAAGTATTTACATTCGTTATCTATTCTTATTTAAATACTTTTTAAATGGCGATAAACGATAGTCGTTTAATATTGTTTAAGGTCATATAAAAAGTAACAAAATTAAGCCTACATTGTTCAGTATTTTAGAATATTAATGAAGATTTATTTAAGATTGTGAATTTAGTTAGTTTTTTAATTAGTTTTCTTAATTCTCCATTTATGTACATAAAATTGAAATTATACTAATTTATATAAAACTAAGAAATAATATCTCGAATGATTATTCATTTAAATTTTATTACAAACGAAAAGCATAATTTGTTCATTTATGAATTATTTATTTATGAAATATTTACAAAAAAAAAAATAATTTTATATTTACTTGAAGTTTTAAACGAAAGTACTACAAAGATGTTTTTTAAATCCGTTAAATTAATATTTATTACTATTTAATTGAAAAACATTGATCTACACTAACGTTTAAAACTTCAGAGTGATTTTTTATGCCAAGAAGAACATTTTTATGTTTGATCTCAAATGCGACAAATAGACTTTAATAAATTATTAATAGATGTATGTATTATTAAAATCAATTACTCGTGTAGTGTTAAAATTCTTTATAAAAAAAAAACTAAATTATCATCTGTTTAATTAATATGAAAATATTTATTGAAAAATATTAGTAATTTTCTTTTATATTTTTACAATAAATTAAAAAGTACAACTTATAAACATAAGTTTATAACTCAAAAAAAGAAGCTTTGAACAATTTTTTGATATGTTCTAACTAAATTATAATTAATAATAATAATTAAGAAAATATCTAAATTAATTAAATTAATTTAAAAAAGTGCCGTTAACAATTAATTAATAAATATTAATATTTAATATTTTTAAACTTATTTTTCAGAATAAAAAATTATTTTTTGTGTAGAAAATGAAAATACCTTTTAAATATTTTTTAGGTAATGTAAATTTTTTTTATTAATATTAAAAAAGATAAAATATTGGTTATAAATTTCTTTGCAAAAAAAGAGGAATAATTTTTTAATTTAAATTTCCAACTAAAAAAAAATCTATCACTATCAAAAAAAATTACTTTAATAAAAAATATATATTTTTAATAATATATAATACACGTGTATTTAGAATTTGAAACGATGATGCCATATCTTTTATCGTAAGCTAAATATTTTAATATTTATTTATGTACAAAAAAATAATATTTATTTAATTTATAATACCTCGAGACAAGCAAATAAATTAAAACACGAATTTGCCTGAGTGATTTCTAGTTGTATTCGAAAAAAAATTGTAGTGATAAATAGAAATACAATAGACAGTAGTTTTCAAGAATGATGTGTGCAATATCAAATAATAAAGATATGTATGAATGTTAACAATAAAAAAAAAAAATAAAAATAAAGTTCGATTTATACCAAAAGACATTGTCTTATATTATATCTCATCTCATACTAATGGTCAATTTAAAACTCTTTAATTTATGTTCAAAATAATTTTTTTCTAAATTATTCCTTTAAAACAAAGAATCTCCAATTTTGATTCACTTTTATAAATTAAAATTTCATTTTAACTTAACGTTACAATTATTTGCATTTCTATTCGTTTTATTTGCAATGCAGCATATATCTTGTTTTAAAGTAGCATTTATTCGTTTGGTACTGAAGCACTTTTGCTCAGTTTACTTTGAGATTTTCATCTGAAATCAGTGTTGCGAAGAAGATAGTTTTTTTTTCATAATAATGATATTAAACAATTCAAATCATATAATGTGAGTAATGATCATCTTTTTAAATAGTATTTTTTTAAAAAAAAAGGATTAATATTTTAGATTTAATTTAATTTAGATTTTAGAAAAATATCAAAACTTTTATAAATTAGGGAATATTAACCAAAAATCATAATTTTTTAAATTAAAAACGACAGTAAATAATTAATTTTTACTAAATTAGTAATAAATTTAATTTAAAAAACAATATTTATTTTGTACTATTTTAATTTTTGTTGAAAAATTAATATTTCTTTTGTATGAACTATTTTTTTATTTTTTGCAAAAAATTTAAATGACGTGTGGAAGAAGAATTATTTACAGAAAAATTTAGAATTCACAAGATAATTGCTTTCTAAACTATAGTTTCTTTAACTTTTTAAAATGTAACCCAAACTGTTGTTATCGCAATTGTAAATAAACGATTAAAATCCTCTAAAGTAAATTAAAGAAGACTGATTATGGAGAGGAAAAATTTCATGAGATGCAGTTGAATTAATTTAAAAAATTAATTAACAATTTAATAATTTACTATTTTTAGTGTTTAAAAAAGAATTCAGCTTGTTTTTGTAAATAAATAAATTTTAAATTTTATTAAAAATTTGTAACTATTATTGCAGTATATTATTATTATTTTTATCGATGAAATTGAAACACTTGTGTGGAATTCATGTTTGTGAATTAGAAGCCACAAAATTAACAGATGTTTTTCCTCTTTGTCGATTTAAAAAAGATCATTTAATTTGTCACGGTGGAATTGAATCATGGAAATTTGGGTAAATATTTAAATTATAATGTATAATTTACTATTTAATATAAAAAATTTTATATTTCCTAAAGTTTTGTTTGAATTTAGATCAAAAAATTTACACAGTTTAACATTGTGCGATTGGCCGGAAATAAATTTTGATTCAGAGAGAATTTTACAATATTTTCCATCTCTGAAAAATTTGTCTATTATTAATGGTAGTATTATAAATATTTCCAGTCCTTTTCCAGTGGAATGCCAAAAAATAGAGGTAATTTAATAATAATTTCATTTTCTTTTAAGTATTAAAACTATTATTTAATACAATAAAAAGAAAATTGTAATTTAGTTATATTAAATAAATTTTTAATTAATTAAATTTATAATTAAACATAATATTAAATATTTTAAAAATAGAGACTAGAAATTATTGGAACGAAATTACAACAATTTCAAGAGGGAATTTTTAAAAATTTATCATCACTTCAAATTTTAGATTTAAGATATAATAGTCTAAATGAAATAAATCCGGAAATTTTCAATTTATCATCTTTACAGTTCATTTACCTGTTTGGTGAGCTCACGTACGCATTTTCTTTATTATTTTCATAATTAAAAAATTAAAATTTAGAAAATACCATTTAATTCGTTTTTTTTGAAATTTAAATGATTTGAGTTTGTTATTCGCTTTCTATTTTTTTTATTGTATTTATTTTTTTTCGCATTATATTTTATTATATTTTTGTGTATTTACCTGAAAATAGAGTAGAAATAAGCAAATTTAAATGTATTTCTTCTTGAAGGAAATCCTTGGAAATGTAGAAAGGAAATGTCATGGATTCTTGAATCAGGAAATTATTCCATTGCTAATAAAATTGATGATAAATTTGATTTACAATGCTCAGCTCCATACGATGGACGACCACTTGTTCCGGTGGTAGAAATATTAGTAGTAAGCTCTCTTCCTGAAATATTATTCAAAATTAGAAATTATTTTGTTAAAATAATAGTAAAAAGTAGATTTTTAAATTAATTTTCTTTTTCTTATAAAAATAGGCTCTAAATGATGAATGTAAACAAACTGTTTGTGAATGTCAATTGACTTATGTTTACGGACGAGTAGACAGGCAAATTCAAAAGCAATTAATGGCTTTTGTTTCTGTTAATTGTAGTAATCGAGGATTAACAGAAATGCCACCATTTTTACCGGCCAACACGACAGTTCTTCAACTTTCGGAAAATGAGGTATAAATTTATAAAGAATAAGCAAATAAATAATTTTCCAAAAAAATTTTTTCAGCTATTATTTTTCATATTGGAAAAGACTATTGATTTTAAATTGTTTTTAAATGTTTCGAATTTTTTTTAAATTTAGATTACGGACTTGACACCTTTGAAGGCAAATCCTGTTTATAAGCGAGTTTTAGATCTTTATTTGGATTTTAATTTAGTGGAGACTGTTAGTCTTCTCGATGGATCATATTGGCTGGAAAACTTTCGACTTCTTAGCCTCCGCAATAATAAATTAACAGATGTTCGTTAATTACGATGTATTATAATATTATCATTATTATATATTGGAATATCTTTCATTACTAAATATTATTTATTTATTTTATTATACTCTAAAAAAATCTACTAATTTTTGTATTTTCAAATTTAACTTTTTTTTTGTATTTCAGCTACCAACTTATGCCCTAGAGCATGTTTTACCTCATAGTATAAATTCAGCTCGTTTATATCTTGGTAATAATCCATGGAGATGCGATTGTTTGTTTACTCCAGGATTTCAGGTAGAAAAAAATTGATAAAAGTTTTCATAATTTACTAATTCAAACTTATGCCAAGTTTTTTTTTCAATTAAAAGAGTTTTTGTTTTGATAATTTGAAAAAATGGCTAATAATTCTTAAAATATTTTAGGATTTTTTAATTCGATTTGCAAATTTAGTAAAAGACATCAATGATATTCGTTGTTCGGGTGATGCAAGTGAAAATTCCCATAAACAGGTATAATGTAGAAATAATTAAAATATTCTATTAAATTTCTGTTATTTCAATAATATATATAATTATATTGATTTTTTTTTTTGCCTAGATTCGAGAACTGAAAAGAACTGAAATTTGCATTTCACCGGACTATAATTACTGGTTGCCTTTGGACATTTTAAACATTATACTTGCATTGTTAATATTTCTTGTCATTGGAAAATTATTGTATGATTATTGGTGTTTCAAAAGAACTGGAAAACTACCTTGGATAGTAACGAAAATACCTTAATGTCTTTATTTATATTAAAAATTATTACCTTTTATTTTGTAGTTTAAAGTTGATTTTCATTATTATTATTATTATTATTATTTCACCAATAAAATAATTTCCTTGTTAAGTTCTACTTATAAATTTTTTTTTTATTTTTCCCCAAATCGTTAAGTTTCTATTAAAAAAATAAGGTAGTAAAATTAATATAAATTAATAATTTCATTAAAATTTTGTAAATTAATGGTAAAAAAAGAAAATTCATTTAAAATCAAAGACTGTACCTTCCTGGAGAAAACAACTTTCATTTGATTCAGAAGAATCGCCAACAACCTTAGCCCAAGAATCAATGCTCATATTTTCGGAAATTTTCATTTCTTGTAAATTCTCATTTGACTCTGAATTAGATTTCGAGTTTTCTTCACAATTTTCCATCAACATACTTTCCTCACTTTTTTTTATCGTCTCAACTACTCTCGTCAAAAAAGAAAGAGATTCGTCTGTTTCAATTTCTTCATCATCATTCTTTGACATTTCAACTAATTCATTTGTTCTCTCTGAGAATTTAGATTCATTCAATGATGCAGAAAGATTAAATTTTCTTTATTCATTATTTCATTAATAATGAATTTTATTTATTAAACATATTTCAATAATATTGTTTTCTCGTCACCTTTTACAAGTTCCTGTGTGTTATTAGATAAATTTATTCCTTCTTCGGAATCTTTTTTTGATACCAAAATATTTGACGTGTTACATTTTAAATTCTCCTGAAAATTAAAAGCACCTTTTTAAATCAAATTATTTAACACAGAATTTTTTTTATATCTAATAATTAATAATTTTTTAATTATAAATAAAAGCACATACATCTGATATAATTTCTGAAGAGTTATCCAAATTTACATTCGAAGATTCATCCACTGATGAGTGAACTTCCAAATTTAACAATAAAAATTAAATTTTAAAATTAATAAACCAATATTTATTAATTTCAAATGGAAATTACAAATAGGATGTTAATGAAAAAATTAAATGCAATAAAGAAATATTAAAAATAAAACTTAAAAATATTTACCAATCTCAAGATTGTTGGATAATTGTAATTGATCAAGAAGATCTTCTGCCTGATCAAGAACAGATTCCATTTCACATAAAAGTGGTGCAACTTTTGGATATTTCTTGTTAATAACCTCCCATACTTTCTCAAAATCTTCAAGATTCATTATCGATCTGGGAGGCGAAATTTTCGTGTAATTAGATTCAGACATTTTTTTTTATTTACTCTTATCCCTCTTATCTTATTTTATTGCAGTTTGACAGATTTGAGGTTATAAACAAAAACAGTTTTTATTTATGAAGGTGTGTTCACACGTTACAATTTTTGACATTTATTCGCTTTGGAGCACTTTTAGAGGCAAATTTAAAATTATTTCTTGTTATACATATATATTTTTAAAAAACTCAAATTTTTAAACATATATATATATATATAATTATATATAACTTGAACATTTTATTAATTTATTTTTTATATTTACCATTATATGTGTTTAATGTTTTTGTCATAGGTAACTTTTATTCAAATAAACTCGATTTTTCTTAAAAATGTGTTTTCTTTTATTTATCTTAAAAATACCAAAACATGCGAAGTTTTTGAATTCGATGAGGTATGAAATCACTGTGTTCAATTAAAAAAAAAAAAAAGCTATATTGTTTAACATGTTCTCTTAGTCTTAGCTCATTTTTAAAATTAAAATAAACTTCTTACAAATGTTTTTTTGTAAAGACTTAACCAGTCCAATGAAATTGTAAGGAGGAATATTTTTTACGCCTATTCACGCAATTGTATCAGAGAACTAAATAACAATATTGTTGAAAACAAAAATTTTTTTTTTTTAATTATAATTAGTTACTCTGATTTAGATTTAGTTTCTTCCTTAAAATGTAAAAAGATGAATGAAAACAGAAACACTCCTGCCATCATTGAGAAAGCGCTAACATAATATGGATAGGCACTGAGTATAAATCGTTCATATTGTGTATGTTGTAAAGGTCGAACAGAAACCTGTGTTGTACTATACAAATGTGTTAATCCAATGCGCGTATAGTCAACTTTAAATTGATAAACACCATATACATCAGGAATAGTAAATCTTGCTTCATATCGACCATTACCCACTGGTTTCATGAGCGTTCTTACAAATGGATCAATTCTTACAAATTCCAATTGCACATCATTTGCTTCATAAGGAATCCAATCTTTTCCAGATAATTCTTCAATGTTTACGGAATAAACAACATCGTCCATTATAGTATAGGATGCAGGTGGTTGTATTTCACCAACACGATGATGATCTACTCCAGAGACTCGAATAACTCCCTTCTTTTTAAAGACCCAATTAGCCATGGCTTTTGCAACAACTTCATTGCCTGATAAGTCATACTTTTGTCCTCCTAAATAATAATATAAATATTAGTCAACTCTTTTCTTCTATTTAAAAAATTCAAAACTAGTTTTACTTTTGAAACTAATGTACAAGAGCAAACAAAAATTTTATTGTATTACATATAATGTAAAATATAGTACTACCTAATGATTTTTTCACAGAACTTGTGAAAGCTTCATCACTGAAGAAGTATAAAGAACCAGAAAACAAAACTCTAGCATTGTTCCTAGCTTGAAGAGCTGCAATTAACAATGTATTTTTTCCAACAGCATGAGGATATTCTTTAACTGATTGTTCTGAATGATAGGAATACGCTGAACTTGATGCCGTAAGTAATCTAAGAATTAATGGATTATCAGGATCAGCAATCAATCCAGTTCCTTGATAAAGTAGAGGAGGAATCGATTTACTTCCAACAATTACTGGAGCATCTATTAAATTTGATGAATCTGCTACAATTGTTGTGTGATGTCCAATGTCTGATACATCATAATTCATATGATCAATTACTGTAGCGCCTTCTTCATCAATTTCAAAACCACATTCAGATGCTAATTCTCGTAATGCATCACCAGACTGTGATGATCCCGCAACTAATACATTACCACCTCCATCAATGAAATCAGTTATTGCATCAACATTTAACGAACCTCCAAATTCTTCAACGGAAGGTGCAAAAATAATTAAATGCTTGTACAAATATTCTCCATACTTAGATAAAAGTAAATTAGAATCGTCGGCTAATTTAAAAGAGAGATTATAATCGTTTTCTGAAACAAATCAAAAAAATTACTTTTTATAAACTAATATTGTATGTGTATTTAAAATGGTTTAATTCAATAAAATTATGTTTTATTATTAATATTATTTATAGTTAGACAGTATAGTTTAAACTGTACATGAAGAAGCATTTTTTCTTACCTTGTAAAAATTTAAAAAACAATGAGTGTGTTTCTTTTATTGCTAAATTATCCAGCAAAACCAAAGTAGGTCCATCGGCTTTTGCCCAAGCAAAAATATAAAATAAAAATAAACAAATACTTCTTGCCGAATTCATATTTCTAACGCCGAAACAAGTTTGCCACGAGTTAACATCAACGTGGGTTGACGTGGGTGATGAGACTACAACACATTCGTACCCAGGGTTGGGAATTATGGAATTACGGTTGGTTTCCATTGTCTCCAGAAATGTCCAGTGGAGACAATGGAAACCAACCATAAAAAACATTCTTTATTTCACTCACTCTTATGCGTTACCATGACAACCATACTTAAGTAATTGAGCTGTGTCCGCACCCTAAACGTTGTGAAGTCACCTATTTTTTTTGTGTGATATAGGTTATGTTTTCAGTTTCGTTTTGATCTCTTCGAAAAAACGATCAACACTAGGTTGTTAATTCATCGTCATTATTATGGTGACGTTGAGATTTAGTGAAGAAAATTTTCAACTATGATGTATTATTAATAAGGTAATTTTAAATATTATTCTCCAAATTATTAATAGATATACAATACCGGCAATAATTATTAGTTCCTTAAAAAAAATTCTTTCTTTTATATTTTGACAAATAATAAAGTTAGATATATTTATTAAAAAATCATTATAGAGCTTATAAAACTACCCCTAAAATAATTAATTTAATTCAATATTTTTTAAACATTGTATTGTATTTTAATAACGAATATTTTTACAGTTGATCATAATTTATTTTCAATTTGGAAATTTTACCTTTGGATCAGTCACATGATAATTAACAAAATGAAGGGCTTCTTTGGAAATTTATTGAGTTTTGTTTCAGTCACGATAATTTTAATACCATTTTGTATCGCTGAAGATATTTTAGGATGTGGAGGATTTATAAAAAGTCATACTGACATAGATTTCACTCAAATTCGTGTAAAATTGTAAGTAATTTTAATTTTTTAATTTAATTTCCTAGTCATTTAGTAAATAATTTAATAAAAATTATTTAGATTCACAAAAACAGGAAGTGTAAAAGATTATACCGAAGCAGCTCCTAACAGTGGATATTATTTTTTACCTCTCTATGATAAAGGAGAATATGTTTTAAAGGTAATTATTTTTAATACAAGTTACATTATTATTCAATTGTAAATGTCTAGTAATTATGTTTATTTTTTGATAAGGTTGAACCACCTCAAGGTTGGAGTTTTGAACCAACAGAAGTTGTACTAAATGTTGATGGATCTACGGATATTTGTAGTCAAGGAAAAGATATAAATTTTGTTTTTAAAGGATTTGGAATTACAGGCAGAGTAAGAAGACAAATTTTTTTCTTTTTACTTTTATTTATGTGATATAAAACAAAATTTTTAATATTGATAAATTGCACAGGTAATTAGTAAAGGTTCTGACTCTGGACCAAAAGGAGTAACAATTTCTTTATACAAAGATAGCGATAAAAGATCACCTTTTAGTTCAACTATTACTTCTCAAGACGGAAGTTTTTATTTTACTCCAATTCAACCTGGAAATTATGTTCTAACTGCTAGTCACCCACAGTAAGTAATTTAGATTAAATATGTACTGTACTGATGACAAATTTATTTCAAAAATATTTTTTATTTACTAGATGGATTATAGAAAAGAATACAGTAACGGTTATTGTACAAGAAGGAAATACAAAGCTTCCCGATGATAGTTTAATAGTTTTTGGATACGATGTTAGTGGCTTAGTTTTAAGTGACGATGAACCCGTCAGTGGAGTATCATTTCTTCTTTTTGGGGTAAAATATTTTTCTTTTTAATTATTATAAACTGTATTTTTCAATTATTTAAGCATAAAATTGTATTTTACAGAATGGTCATGTAAAAAATTGTGAAACAGGTTTTATAAAAGAATGGACATCTGAAAAACCATTGTGTCATGTTAATTCGGATGAAAACGGTAAATTTACATTTCCGTCAGTTTCCCATGGAGATTATAAAATTGTACCTCTTTATGCTGGAACTCGTACCAAATTTGACGTGCAACCATCTGAATTACGATTTAAAGTTAATCACGATAGTTTAATATTATCTCAGAATTTCAAAGTAACAGGATTTACAGTTAGTGGTTTGGTATTGGAATCTACTCAAGGAAAACCACTAGTTGGAGCTAAAGTTTTTTTATCTGGAAAAGAAGTTGCTGTTACTGATAAAACTGGAAAATACAAAGTAGATAATATCAAGTCGGGTCAATATCTTTTAAAAGCTGAAAGTCGTAAGTTTAAATAATGTAAAATCTATTAATGTTATAATCAATTATATATGGAAATAATATGTTTCTCTCGCCTCACAGAAAACGTAAAATTTGAAGAGAAGCTCGTTAAAGTTTCTCCAAGCTCTTCAGAAATGCCTGTAATAAATCCGTCATCATATAAAGTCAGTGGAAAAGTAACTTTGTCTGCAAAAAATGTACTTCATTATCGTAAAATTTCAATTAAAAGTGCTGCTTTACATTTTTATACTGAAGTTGAAGTTGATCCCAACAGTGGAGACTTTCATGTTTTTCTTGCACCTGCTAAATATCAACTAAATGTTGTTGTTACAGAAGAAGAAAATAACAAAGGATTACAGTATGTTAAATTTATTTTTTACTGACTTTATTGATTTTTTTAAATACTTTTAATACCTTATTATTTTGTTAACAGATTTTTCCCTTTGCAACAAACAATTACTGTATCGTCAAAGTCTCTTGATAACATTAATTTTTTGCAACTGAAAGCAACATTGAAAGGTCGAATCAAATGTTTAGAAAATACAGATTGCAATCAGGCATCTATTACTTTAAAAGTTCTCGATGGAGTAACTGTAAAAACTGTACAAGTAAAAGGTGAATAATTTATTTTTTGATTAAATTATTTGATATTTTGTGTGTGTACATAAATGTAAAAATTTTTTTCTAGACGCAAGTGGAATGTATGAATTCTCTGATGTATTGCCTGGTCAATATGAAGTTTTAATTGACACTGATGTCTTCTGTTGGGAAAATTCTACTCACAAAATAATGGTAACTTCAGAACAAGCAGAAATTAGTCTTTTCCGACAGACTGGATTTTCTGTCACATTCATTTCATCTCACGATACTGACGTTGAATATTCAATTCCTGGAGAAACAACCAAAAAAATGTTGATGTTAAGTAAGGGAAGTTCAAGGCATTGTGTACCAAAAACTGGTGAATATGAATTTATTCCAAAGAGTTGTCATAGTTTCACAAAAGCATCATACAAGTGGGATACCAAAAATCGAATGCCTATTATTCTCACATCTGCCAAACATAAACATAGTGGAAACATCATCAGTTCAGTTACTTTAAATGACATTAGAGTGACAATTGAAAATGATGTTGGAGACCCTCTTACGTAAGTAATAAAAAAATAAAAACCAACACAGAATTATGCATAAATGCTATAATTTGAAAAATTGATTTTTTTATAGACTTGGACCTTTAAAGTACGTTAAAGAAAACAACGCATATAAATACACTTTTGAATTCGATGCCATTGCTGATAATTCATATGTTATTGTGCCAAAATCTGAAATAATGTTATTCAATCCTCCTTCGTTAAGAATTTTAGGAGAAAATGACTGTAATAATAATGTTGCTTCATTTAATGGTGAATTAGGAAAGGTTTGTTAATTTAGTTTTCTTTTTAATAATAATAATGATAGATTAGTTTTTTAATTAATTTAATTTTAATTGCAGATTATTAGTGGTTCAATAGTACCTAAATTGGAAGGAGTAACAGTAGAAATTTTTGGTAAAGATAAACAAATTCCTTTACATACTTTAGTTACTCAAAATGATGGACAATACAGAATTGGTCCACTTAATGGAGACATAGACTACAGGTATTTTTAGCAATATCAGTATTGATGACAAAAGTGAAAATAGTTTCTTAATGAATTTCATATTATGTATTTTAATGTTTCAGCGTAATTGCCACTATGGAAGGATATATTGTAACCGGTCCTGATGCAAAAGGAGTATTCTTAGCTCATAAATTGGCAGAAATTGATGTCGAAGTTTCTGACCAAGTAGATAAAAAAGCATTACAGGTAATTATAGTATAAAGGTTTTTCTGCAAATATATATACTTAATCGAAATTTTTCTATACATTCAGGGTGTTCTCTTATCATTGTCGGGAGATCAAAGTTATAGAAAAAATAGCATCACAAATGAAAATGGTCAAATGACATTTAAATCTCTTTCTCCTGGAGAATATTATCTACGTCCTATGATGAAGGAATACAAATTTAATCCTGCTTCAAAAGTAATCAATGTTGAAGAAGGCTTGACGGTTAAAGTGAAACTTTCAGGAAATAGAGTCGCTTTCAGTGCTTATGGAGCAGTTACTTCATTGAATGGAGAATCAGAAGCGGGTCTTTTTGTTGAGGCTCAAGGACAATCAAATTGTTCCAATTTTCTGGAGGAGGCAACAACAGAAGAAAACGGCAATTTTCGCATTAGAGGCCTCCAACCTTCTGTAAATTATTTATTTATTAACTTTGTAATTTTTCTTTTCACTATTATAAAATGCAACTTGAAATGATTTAATTTTTTGCAGTGTATATACGCAATTCGTTTGAAGCATGGGGTAGAAGCTAATGCAAATATTCAACGAGTATTACCAAGTTCAATAGCCGTTCAAGCCACTGAGGACGTTCATAATCTTCGATTAATTGCTTTTCATCCAATATCACGTACAGATGTTTCTGTATATGTTGTTTCAGCTCAACCTGATCATTATCGGTCCTTAAGAGTAAAACTTTGCAGAGAAGATATACCCGATTCTCCAATTCACGTTGCAAAAATAGATAACAATCAAAAAATAAATAACAACTATAATGCAGGATTCTTGATACATTTCCCCCCTCTGCAATCGGATAATAAAAGATATTTTGTCCAATTGGAATCTTCTTTATCTCAATTCTCGCACAAGTTTACAACTATTCCCATTTATTTTGAGGCCAATTCATCATTCAAACATGTTAAATTAAGATTTGATGCAGAAAGAAAAAGCGATCAAGGAGATATCAATCAATCATCTGTTATTGCACTACCATTTATAATTCTGGTTGCACTTGCATTTTTTAATAGAGAAAAATTGTGGAGCTGGTTGAATAATGTCACGGAAAAATGGTCAAAACATGTTCCAGCATCTAGGACTCAAGTGCAAGTCATTCCTATTGATCCAAGAGCTGATGACATAATTGTTGAGCAAATAATGAATATTAATAAACGAAAAATTAAAGTTCGTAAAACTTAAATTTTTCATTACTGAAATATGTACATATAATTATAATTTAAAAATTGAATAAATAAAAATAAAAATTTGTAAAATACAATATTCAAGTTTACATTACTTAAAATTATCATTTGCCAAAAATTATAATTTAATGTTTTGTTAACGATTAATAATTTATGTTTTTAAAATTAAGTTTAAAAAGGGTAAGATTAGAGTACTCACAATAAAAGTTGAGTCATTATTTTTATTTAGATAATAACATTTATTTTTTTGGTAAATTTATAAGTGTGAATTAAGTGTTAGCCAAAATCTCTTTTTGAATTAAACAATATATATTTTGAAACATTATTCTAACGTATTGTAAAAAAATTTAATTTCTAATTTTATATCTATATATCTATTTTCTTTTTAAAATTATTATTAATTAAATGACAAGTTACATTTGTAATTTAAATACAGGGATCACAGTCGGTCCCTTTTTTTTACACCAAATCTCCTTTTTCTCCTTTTATTAAAAAAAATCATCTAAAATACCTAAAATCATGAATTTTCACCCCATTTACATCTTTATTCAATTAATGACTATTTTTTATATCACATTTATGTATAAGTAAAAACTATTCATTTATAACTTTTAAATAGCACGTTTAATGCAAAATAAATTTTAGAAAATATTGTCAGTCCCTATATGTATAATTCTAATTTTAAAATTGTATACGAATCATTTACAAAACATTTCAAAAAAAAAATATGGTACAATGTTTTTAAAAAATAAATAAAAACTTTCGAAAAATATTAAAAAAATCTAATCACATTAAAACAGATGTATAAAAAAGAAATACACCTTTTTCTAAAGTAAGAATTGATTGATTGAATCCCTTTTACGATTAAATAAAAAATCCACTGTGATCCCTGAAAATATAATATTTTTAAAAAATTTCAAAATGACCTAACTTATTTTTATTTGTGTAAATTTAGATACTTGATTTAAAAACAAGTAATATCTTTAGCGTTAAGTTTTGGTGGTGAAGTCTTACTGTCGCAGTCCAAGTCCATACCATATGGTACTGAATTTGACATAGTCTTATCACTTTGGTTGTCTTCTTCATTAAGAATGTTACACATTATACGATCATCGTAAAGGGAAAATCTAGCTGCTGTTTGAGAAGACCGTCCTCGTACTTTTCTAACCGATGGAGGTAAATCACCAGGTGTTTTTATCCGCATATTTGGATCCTTTAAAATATTGACACTTGAACCAACGTTAAAAACTTGATTAAATTTATTTATACTTTTTTGTTTTGTCAAATTATTTTCGCTCTTTTTATTCCTCAATGGAACAAGCGGTAATGTTGATGGTCTTTCACAGGGAACTGTGCTGTCGTTGCTGCACTTTTGATTTCCAACTTGACTTGTATTTTTGTCGTTTTTATCGAGAAAACTAGCCGAAGCTGAACTTATTTCATTAACATATTTTCCTCTTGATGAAAGCGTTACATTTGTTTCGACTTTAGATTGCACTTTTTGTTTCATGAGTAAATTTGACTTTGAGTCTTCTCGGTCTATTTGACATTTACTGTGAGAATACAATTTGCTATTAGAAAGCAAATTTTTAAAAGTAGACCAACCCGCAAAGCCCTTTTTACGTGGACTTTCTTGAGTAGAGGATTCGTAAACGTTGGTTTGTTTCAATTTATTATAAGACGGTCCTCCACTTTCAGAAATAACATTTTGAACGTAAGGAATAGGAGTTGCTGGTCTTATTTGAATTACTTGACTTGTATTTTGAGCTAGAAAATCTTGTGGTATAAGAACCTGTGTCTCGGCAGTTAATCTGTATTGATCGCTGGTTGAATGTTTCGATGATTTATCTATCAAAATGTTGCCATTGCAAGCAAGTTGTTCCATGGAATTCGATTGAACCATGAGATTGCGCTCCATGCAGGGATTTCTACCCTGATAAGGTTGAAGAGTTTGTGTATGTGAATACAATACCATTTCGTTGGAATTTTTACCTACGAAAATATTTAAACGTTTATTTTAAGAATTTATTCTCATAACTTATTATTTCATACTTACAGTGTTCGTAAGTGATATTATCCATCGGTGATAACGTGACTAAATTGACATCGACATTATCGTCTTGAAATGTATGATGTGTTGATTGTGCAGTATTAGGGTGATGAGTTTCAGTATAAAGACTATTTGTAGTTGAAGGCACAAGTCCACAGTGAGAATTCATCATTGGGCTTCCATCAGTAAAGTACACTGTCACTGAAAAAATAAAACAAAAAACATTATCTAATTAAAACAAAAAAAAAAACAACTCAATAATACCTCGATGTGATTGCAGTTCTGTTAATCTTTCTTCTATGCATAAGGCAGTAAGGCGAGCTTCTGCATCTGCATCCCAACAATCCTCCATCGTTTCTTTTATCAAACGAACTCCTGATTTGTCAACCAAATTTCCTTCTAACAAGGGTCTGGCCTTGTTCCGAGAAACAAGAATTTGCATTTGTTCAAATGTAGGATGCAATCCTGAAATATTATTTTATGAATTTATTTAATGAATTTATCCAACTATAAAAGTGAAATAAAAGAAAAAAATACCATACCAATTTCTTTTTCAAAAGGAAGTTTATATGACGGTATTTCAGAGCCAGATACATAAATATCAGAACAACGAGATACAATTTCCCATAATACCAAGCCAATTGCATATATGTCAATTTGTTTTAGAGAGCTTTCGCAGTCTCTTAAATTTACAGCCCCTTCTAGTACTTCTGGAGCCATGTACCTAAGCGTTCCTACCTAAAATTGAAAAGAAATAAATTAATTAAATCTGTTTAAATTATATTATAAATTGTAATACTTACGTCATTAATGGACTTGGTTTCAGCATGTTGTTCTTCTCCATTCACATAATACTTTGAACCGGAGATTTGAACTGCCAATCCAAGATCACATATGCAACAAGTTCCATCGGCTTTGATCAAAATATTTCTTGAATTGATATCTCTGTGCGCTATACAAGGTTTTATTTTACCTGTAATAATTAAATTCGTATTATAATTTGCTAAAAATGAATTTTTTTAAATATGCACAATAAGTATTTTTAAATTAATACTTTACCATTCTTGTGATGATCTGTATGTAAATAAGCAAGACCTTTAACAATTGAGAGACTCATTTTACAAAACATTAGCCAATCAACAGTATGAGATCGCAAAAAATCCACTAAAGTTCCACCAGATGCAAAACTCAAGACTAAAAGATATTCTATATTGCCTTCTAAATTAATTCTTTCATCAGCACCTATAAGTGTTAAATTATTAAATATTTCTTTGAAACACAAAAAAGTTAAATTAATTAAATCATAAAATATTAAGTACCATAGTATTTTAATAATGAAGGATGCTCCATGAAAGGAAGGCAATAAGTATCCTTCTCATTTTGAAAATAATGTTTGTAATGCGCTGGATAAATTTTAACAGCAACATCTTGATCTCCAATGCTACCTTTCCATACCGAACCATATCGACCTTGACCTTTGTAATATTATATTCATTTAGATTTTTTTTTTATAATACTAAAGATAATTTGTGTCAAAAATATTTTTTTAAAGAAAATAATAATATTACTTACCAACAATTGTTGCTAGCTTTAGATTATCAAATGTGTAGGTACCAGTTCTAAAAGCTGAACTATCTGAGTATTGATCACAGTATGGTATAGAATTTCTAAATCTCAGTGCTCTATTTTTTTTATATACTTTACATATGAAAACACTTATAGAGCATATTATAATTAAAGTGCAGGATAAAATAGTTACGGTAACTAATATCCATTTTTTAGAGTTTGACTGTTCCGAATAATCCGTTGCTGTAAAATAAAAACATAAATTCAGTATTTATAAATATTCGTATTACAGTATTTCAATTAAACTGATAATAATAAAATAATTTATACTTGTTGAAATAGGTTGGAAAACATTATTTTGACCATGATCTGTTATATTGATGTTACAATAGTCCTCACGACAACAGCAAAATTTTGTATTATTTAACGCTTTTGTTGATTGTTCAAAAGCCACGCATTCTTTTGTTCCACATTCTTGATATCCAGATTGTTTCCAGCAGCCTAATTTACAAAATAGAATATTTTTTTCAATGAAAAATGAAAATATTACCCTACGAGCATTTAATATTGTTAAATTGCTTTATTAAATGAATTTCATTTTTCTTTCAATTTAATCTTGAGAAAAATTGTTAATCCTACCATTTTGTGATTTTATGACTCGTCAGTATTGTTTACATTTAAAGAAATTCAAGACAGCTGATCACGTGTACTATGTTTGCACGGGGTTCAAAGTTCTTTAACTAATAAGCCGCTGATATAATTGGTAATCAAAATGTAAACGTAAAAACTATTTACTATCATTAATTACAAATTCAGTTTAATTATAGACTTTTTCACAAAAACTCATTTTTATAAATTAACATTACTTTCTTAATAGTGAAAACTGTAAAATCCAGCATCAAATTTTATTAACATAAAAAATAACTTGCCTTGCATAATAATAGTTATTTCAGTACCATTTCCAGTCTTATTTTCTTTCCATAAGGTATAACAAAAATTTTCACATTTTTCAAATTTTATTTCATTGTGTCTCTGAAATTAAATATTTAATTAAATATTTATAAAAATGGAAATTAAAAATTAAAATTTAAATAAAATAATACCTGATAACCAGCATCATCATTGTTATTCGAATCATTTTCAATTACATTTTTATAATTTTCTTTTGAAAAATTTTCTGTAATTTTCTTTCGACTGACACATATTCTGTTTGCAATAATACATTGAACCAGTAATATTACTAATATCGTCAAAACAATAACTCTCATTGTGACACTTGAGACTCTTAAGGAATCCACTTCAAACAAGGCCTTCTTTTTTATTGACTGACATTTCTCACCATAAGACCTTGCTTTTGAAACAGAAGAGATCTATATTCATCTTTATAAATGTAAATCATATTTTATATTATTTAGTTAGATGAGAAATCTATTTTTAAATTATTACTTTTATAAATTTTATGTTTTAATTTTTTACATAAATAAAAACTATAAGAAATGATATCTATTTTTATTAATATTACAATTTTATTACCTTTAACAAGAACGTTCCAAAGTACACAAAAAAATTATATATAACATCAGACTTTGATGTTAATATCTCATGTCTTTAGGCTTGATTTTTCCAATTTATTCCATTTTTAAAGTGTAATTAAACTTTTGAATTCACTTATATGTGTATTTTAACTGAAGTTTTCAATCTCTAGAAAAATAAAACAATTATACATTATTTATCAATAGGAGTCTTCCTTTCTTATTAAGTTGACATTGATAAAATCACGCACTTACACAATTGTTTGCAATTTGATGCATTAAAATGAATAAATAGCAATATGTATATACTATTAAGAATTAAAAAAGTTAAAACTTTTTGGAGCCGGCGTCAAAAATGAAAAGCGTAACCAAGACAAAAGGTTGAAGTAATGCGTTAACATAAATATTCTGTGTGTCACACACTATACTTGTGATGTATTTAACAACGCATTATGTATTTTTCACAAATAACTTTCTCTGTATATGAATTGTATTCAATTATTATTACTTATTTATACAGAAATAGTCTAATTTGAAGAAAAATATTCAAAAATTTGTTTCTAATAATACGAATATGTCAGAGCAGTAATTATGTGATGAGATTTAAGGCCTATGCAGAATAGAATTCTTAAAATCACAAACGAGATAAGTTAGAGAAGGATAGAGTTATTGTTCTTTTCTGTCCTTTTTGGGGAGTTACACAAAACATCCGAAATATGAAATCTGTCCATTTTATTTTATTTTCAAACTGTCACACTTTAGAGTTTCTTCGTTAGTTTTTTATAATTATTTACACGAATTTACGTCACAAAACTAAACAAAACGTATCGCTTTCCAACCCTGAGGTGACATGCTCTATGGCGTTCCTTGTCATAACTCATGTCTGTCGATTAATAATTAATTGATTAATTCTTTCATAAATCAGTATTTGGTGGTGATTAACAGTGATAATGGCATCAATATTATGTAGTATTGTAAAATACCATTCAGAACAAAAGAATTACAGATGCGGTTATTGTAAGAATCCAAATAGTAACTTCAGTCATGGTATGTTTTAAAATTTATTGTTCTATTAATTTTATAATAAAATTTTAATTTATTTACGTTTTTATATATAGAAATAACAATATTTTCAGTAAAATATTTTTATTTTCAATTGCATTTGAAATATTTTATGTTTTGTTTTATTTTTCTACAGGAATGTGGGCTCATACATTAACTGTACAAGATTATCAAAATTTAATTGATAGAGGATGGAGAAGAAGTGGTAGTTATTTGTATAAACCTGTAATGAATAAAATTTGTTGTCCAGCCTATACAATAAGGTGCAGTATTAATATGCATTTAACTTTCCAAATAGTACAAAGTTGACAGCCTTGAGACAATATTTCACTAAATATTAACCTTAAAATATCTTAGTCAAAATAATTCATATTTAAGAATATTATTCAAATTAAAATAATAACAAAAATTTAATGACAGATGTGATGCATTAAACTTCAAAATTTCCAAGTCGCAAAAGAAAATACTTAAAAGAATGTCCAACTTTCTAAAAAATAAATTAAGTAAAGAAGAAAAAATGTCTCATACCAATACAGATATTATTCATCAAAATAAATTATGTAAGTTAACTGAATCTTTTTTTTTTTTAATTATTTTATTTCTTAAAAGTCTCATAAATAAATATTCTTACAGCAGAAATGCCTTATAAAGAGTTTGAAACAATAGATGATGCTAATAGATGTAAAATGAATATAACTTCTGTGTCTTGTCACGTTAAAAAAAAGTTAATAGCAACAGAGATTGGTAAGGATTTTTTAAATACAGAAATCAAAGGATTAAAAGACAATATTCCATCAAGTTCAAGCAGTGAACAATTATTAGCTGCTAAAGATATAAAATCAAATAAAAATAAATTTGTGTCTTGTAAAAACACTCAACAAAAAAAAGCAAAAATTTTACGCTTAGAAAGAAAACAAAATAAATTATTAGCACAAGGAAAAACTAATACTGAAATTGAAGCTATTTTATCTCAGCCAAAACAACAACAAAATTGTGACAAAAATTTGGAACAATTTTTCAATGAATTAAATAGTGAAATGAACAAATTGGAGGTACAACATTATATGAGTCAACTTTTTTCATTACAAATATATATTTTACTAATTCATAAATTTAATAGAAAAATGTATTTAACAGTTGAAATTACATCGAGTAATGTCGGATGAGTTTCTTAAAAGCCTTGATGAAAGTGCAAATCTTTACAAAAAATATCAAATGGCTATTCATAATGATGATCCAGAAGACTGTGATAAATCATCATTCTTTAGGTTTCTTGTCAAGAATTCTTTACAGGTACATTTTTGTTTTGTAAATGGCAAAGTTTTATAAATAATTTTGAAAAATAATAATTGAAGAATTTTTTAAGGAATGGTGTCCAGAAAATGGTCCATTACAAGGATATGGTTCCTTTCATGATCAATATTGGTTAAATGGAAAATTAATTGCCGTAGGTGTAATAGACATTTTACCTTCATGTATTTCTAGTGTTTATTTTTATTACGATCCTGAATATTCTCATCTTTCTCTCGGAACATTTAGGTAATTTATTTATTTATTATTATTAAAACAACTGTAATTTAATACCTTCTTGAGAATAAATATGAAAAAATGTTAATTACAGTTCATTACGGGAGATTTTTCTAACCAGACAGTTAAGTAAGACTGTACCGAATCTTAAATATTATTACATGGGATTTTACATACACATATGTCCAAAAATGAGGTATAAATCGAAAATGGTTCCATCAAAACTTCTTTGTCCGGAAACATATGTGTGGTGTGACATTGAAAAATGTTTACCGAAATTGGATATTAATAAGTACAGTAGACTTAATGAGGATTTAGAAGCAACTAATGAAGATAGTATTATTAACATAGACGAGGTAACAAAACTATAATAAGTAAAAAAAAATTGCACACCTTGAAAAACTTATTGATTTGCATATTTTCATAGGTTTTAATTCTATATCGAGAACAAGCAATGTTGTATAAAACATACAAGAGAATGTTGTCTACAATTAAAGATGAACATGAAGTCTCAGAGTATGCTTCCCTAGTTGGAATGAAATGTGCCACGAGCATTCTTTTGTATCGTAATTAGTAATTAATATTATAATATAAAGAATAATAATAATATTATATGCAAAACATTATAATTTTATATCCTTACCTGTTGGGTAATTGCGACTATTTGAAGGTATGTTTTTTTTCTAATTACAAAATATAATTACTGTTGATAAAATATTTTATTTATTATAAATAAAATTATTGATGAGAAAAATTAATGAAATTTAAATTGAACCGCGCCATTTAGTATCGGTGAATATGCGCTTTGAGAGTCAGTAATGACGTCATTCTAGTCACGTCATCTATTCTGCAGCAGTAGCAGTTTTGTATACAATAAAGAAAATAATTATAAATTTAAAAAAATTAATTTTACTTGTTGAAGTTAGTGTCTATTACATTATACAGAAGAATTTAATTTTTCTGAAATTATCAGTTTCCGGCTAGTGAGTGGTAATACAATTACTATTTCTCATAGTATATATTTTTTTTATTACCGAGTAATGTCAAAATATTTTCCCTCCCTCGTCCAAACGAGTACCTACTTGTACAAATATATTTGATTTCACTTTTTAATTTAGTTTTGAAAATTTTGTTCTTTAAAATTAATCATTTAAAATTATAAAAATTTCAATTGATTAATTAACTATTTACAATAATTTCAACAATTACTATAAAAAAGGAGACATTTTATATTTACAATTAATTGCAGTTTATAGAACTCTTAATCTAATCAGATTCAGGAAGAGAGGCCGCTCAGCGACATGTACGTAACATTATTTCTCGTTATCTCTCATATGAGAAAGAAATTATATACAATCAGATAAATACATGTTCCGTTCAGAAAGGAATACTAATAATTTTTTTATTACATTTTATTTCAATTTTTGTATTATTTAAAATATGCAAATATGCAAATATCATAATCATCATAATGAGATATAACATTTGAATATAGCAGAATTAATCGTCAAATGCAAAGTTCAAAGTTCGTATATCAGGTGACGTACATGCAGTGAATGCTTATGAAACGTTTTGTATTCTTCATATTAGATCGATTTATTTTTATCTAAACATTGGAATAGACGACAAATTATAACAAAATGACGGAAAAAAATGGTAATCTAATAATGGCTGAATCCCTAAAACAACAGGTAAATAGTAATTTTTGTATTTGATTATATTAAAGAGACGAAATTTATTATTTTCCTTTGTTTTGTGATTTTAGGGAATAAAGTACGTTTTTGGTATAATGGGTCATCCAGTAATTGAACTAGCATTAAACATACAATCAGTTGGTATTCAATATTTAGGATTCAGGAATGAACAAGCAGCATGTTATGCTGCTCAAGCTTATGGCTATTTGACAAGTAATGTATAATAAATTATTTTTTGACACTAATTTTAATCTAACCATTTTTTGTGAATATAAATTTTTTTTTTTTCAAATAAGGGAAACCAGCTGCTGTCTTATGCGTATCGGGACCTGGATTACTACATGTCGTTGGAGGTATGGCGAATGCACAAATTAACTGTTGGTATGTTTTAAATTCTTTTTAAATGAAAATTCACGTGTTTCTCAATTTTTCGGAATTATCTGTTTTAAAAAATAAGTTTTATTTAATTGTGAATATTATTTACAGGCCACTTGTAGTATTGGGAGGATCGTGTCCAACTGATCATGAAGGTATTGGTGGATTTCAAGAATGTCCCCAAGTGGAAGCGTGTCGACCCTACTGTAAATATGCAGCGCGACCTCCAACTGCAAATTTAATACCCTCACATGTTGAAAAGGCAGTTAGACTTGCAACATATGGTAGACCAGGTAAATATAATTTTCTGTATTTTTCATTAATATTATGTCTATTTTTAATTTTTATATAAAATTAATATTATTTTAAAGGTGCAGTATATATCGACTTACCCGCCACTTTGCTTCAACAAAAAGTTGATGAGCATAATATAGTAAAAGTTTCACAGTGCCCACCACCTCCTCTTATATATCCTCAACTGGAATTAATTGAGAATGCCGTTGCCTTAATTACTAATGCTAAAAGACCTTTGGTAATTATCGGAAAAGGTGCGTAACTCTTTTTTTTACACAAACAATAATAAAAATTAATTAAATTAAATTATTCAGGAGCTGCATATAGTCGTTCAGAGAAACAGATAAGAGAATTGATTACATCAAGTGGTTTACCCTTTCTTCCTACTCCAATGGGTAAAGGAATTGTACCCGATGAAGATGTAAATTGTGTATCAAGTGCTAGAACAGCAGTTTTGCAAAATTCTGATCTTATATTACTGTTGGGTGCTAGATTAAATTGGATGTTACACTTTGGACGTCCACCAAGGTTTCAAAGTGATGTCAAAATTATTCAAGTAATTTCAATTTTTATTCCCAATTCTGGTATTTGAATTTATACCTTTTAATACAGTGGCAATACAAAAATAATTTGCAAATTATTTACAGATAGATATTTGTGCCGAAGAATTACACAATTCCGTTCCAGCAAGGGTGGCTATTCAATCTGATATTGCTCCAGCTGTAGAAGGGATAACTATTCTTCTTAAGAAGAAAAATTACCATATGAGTAAGAGTAATCCTTGGTGGAGGAACATTATTTCGTCCGGTGAAAAAAATAAAGAAATTATTCAAGTAGGTGATATTTTAAAAAATATTGCTAATTTTTGCAAAAATGCAAAATATTTTATAAATTTCAAATTTTTTTTTCAGAAACTAGCTTTAGACACGTCAGTTCCTTTGAACTATTATGCAGTCTTCAGAGAAATTCAAAATATGATACCAAAAGGTATTTTTTGCTTTTTTATTGAATTTTCAAAATTTATTATATTATTATCAATAATATTGATGTGTTCTATTTGTAGATAGTATAATTTGTTCAGAAGGAGCCAATACTATGGACATTGGTCGAACAATGTTACTTAATAATTTACCACGGCATAGATTGGATGCTGGGACTTTTGGCACTATGGGTGTTGGACTAGGTTTCGCAATAGCTGCTGCTCTTTATTGCAAAGATAATGCTCCTCATAAGAAAGTGATTTGCATTGAGGGTGATAGTGCTTTTGGTTTTTCTGGTATGGAGATAGAGACAATGTACAGGTACATTTTTCAAAATTATAATTTATTATTGGATCAATTTTGATATAAATTAAAAATTAATTTTCTTTTCTCAAAGAATCTTCAACTTAAAAAAATTAGTTTTTAAATTATTAAAATTTTTCTTGTCTTATATTTTAGATATAAGTTGCCAATTATTATTATTGTGATAAATAATAATGGCATTTATGGAGGATTGGATACTGAAACTTTTCGACAAATTCAACAGAGTGGAACACCAACTCAAGTGTATGCATTTGAAATTTTTAATAATTTATAATTCAATGATAAGGGTAATTTAATTTGAATAATTTATAGAATTCCTCCGTTTGCATTAACATGTGAAGTACATTACGAAAAAATAATGGAAATGTTTGGGAAAAAGGGTCACTATTGCACAACAATTAAACAGATTCAACAATCATTGAAAGATGCATTTCAAGTCAGTATTTCGTTGTTTAAATATAATATAATTATTAAACATGTTTTGTACAAAAATTATTTTTAATTTCAGATTAAGGATGAACCATCATTGATAAACATTATGATTAATCCTCAAGCTGATAGGAAAGAACAAAAATTTGCTTGGTTAACGGAATCAAAACTTTAGAGATTGGTATTAATTTTAATAAACAGAGGTAAATTTATGAAAATTTTTATTAAAATTTATTTATTTAATTATTTATTATTTTCGCATTACCAAACTGAACATTTTTTTGTCGGATTCATTGGTGTTCCAAGTGGGCAATTAAAAACTTGTGCGAAATCTCTTGTATTTGAAAGGGAGCCTATTACTCGAAATTTACCTGGCGAGTGAACGGCGGTCTTCAATTTATTTTTAGTAGCTTCTGGCCTCATTGAACTACACCATATTTGTGCAAAGTTTAAGAAAAATAATTGTTTCCCTGTTGCGTTAATACCTGGAAGATTTTCTTTCTCATCTCCATTTGTTTTTAACCACTTCTCATAAGCCCTGAAAGCTTGTTTAATCCCACCATTGTCAGCAATATTTTCCCCTTGAGTGTTGATTCCATCTATCTGCATATCAACTTCTGATACTCTATATTTACTATACTGATCTGAAAATGAAATATATACTTAGTATTTTTTCATCATCATCATTAACAAAAATAATCTCACCAATTAGACATTGGGCTCTTCGATGAAATTCTTTAATAGCTTCGTCTTTCCACCATCTATGTAAATTTCCATCTTTATTAAATAATCGTCCTTTGTCATCAAAGCCGTGTGTTATTTCATGACCAATGACAACTCCAATTCCTCCATAATTTAAACTTCTAGGAAAATATGTGTGATAAAATGGTGGTTGTAGAATTCCCGCAGGAAATACTTCGAAAAGAAAAATTTTAATGTAGAACTGCTTATATAATTATAATATTATAATTTTAATTTTTTTTTTAAACTCACTTATTTGATTCTTATTTCTGCTGTAAAATGCATTAACAACCGCTGGAGCAGTGGTCCAAAGAGATTTATTAACGGCACGTCCAAGGCGATCCTGTTCAATTTTTGTTAAATGATGTAGAATATTCAGTGTATTTTCAAAATATTTTTCTGGTTCAATTGCAACCTAAAATTTTTAATAAAAGTAAGGGAATCAAAAATATGGACATATTTCAAAAATTTATTACATTTTTATAAACTTCATTAAGTAATTTCGGTTCTAAAATAAAATCAGGATATCCAATTCGTAGGAGCATTGCATCCACTTTTTTACTTGCGATTCCCTTTGTTCTACCATCAATCCAAATAGTTTTGTTTAATAATTCTTTGAAGGATTTTTGTATTTCTCGTGTTATCAAAAGAGTCTTTCAAGAGAAAAAATATAATTATATAATGAATATAATTTTTAGTTAGTTTTCAATTTAAAAATAATCCATAATAACTTACATCATTTTTGCTAATCTCATTAAAATATTTTTTTACAAACATCGAGCCAACAACCATTCCCATATTTGAATTTACTTGAGCAACACAATTCTTCCATCTTGGTGGAGCCTGTTCTCGACCATAGAGAATGTTATAAAACTTTTGTTTTGCTTCTTGAAAACGATCATCTAGATTATTCACTCTGTGCCTCACAAATCGCCATAAAAGATAATTTGAAATTGTTCTAAAAATTATACAATAATTCATATTTAATTTTAATTATGATATTTATATGCACCTACCTTGGTGAAGTTTTAGAGAGAAGATTAACTAAATTCTGCATATATTGAAGAGCAAATATAACAACTGGTTCAGAAGTACGTGCAGTACGAGCCAAAACAATTGATAAATATTGATGCCAATCTATTTGTGGAATAATTGTTTTCAATTCTCCAACACTCATCTTTTTATAAAGATCAGAAACATTCTTTCGTTCATCTGGCGATAAAGTGATCTATATTTAAAAAAAAATACATTTAAAATTGTATAAATGTTACAATTATGTAATATTTTTTATAATTACTTTTGCTAGTTTTCTTTCAAACTTAATCAATTCTTCCGCTTGCTTTTGAGTATCGTTTAAAGATGATCCCAACAAAGTGGCAATTTTAATCATGTAAGCTTTATATGCATTAAGATATATTGCATTTGAAGGTTGGAGAAAGTAATCTCTGGTTGGTAAACCCAATGATGTTTGATCAAACTACAATATAATAGAATATAATAATTAAATAAATTTATTTATTTGAAAAAACTTACTTGTATGATATATTGATCGCTATTTTTTATGTCAGGTCCCACCCAATAGGAAATAAGAATATCGTTATTGAAGAGACGTAATTGTGCCGCTAATTGAAGCCAGTTAAAATTGTTTCCATTCCAATTTGGATGCAATATTGGCCAACCACCAAAATCGTCTAAAATTTCAAGTAATGGTTTTTCCAGTCTTTTCATCAAAATATCTAAATTATAAATGTAATGTTAAATTGACATTCTGTTTATTATAAAATAGTAATATATGGTCTCTCACCGTAATTCATGCAACTTTGATAAAGATGCTTAGCTTTCACAACGGCATCGTTGGGGTCTTTATAATGTTGAAGAATAGGTTCTTCTAATAAATTTTTTAATACTATATCCAAGGATTCTCTTAATATTTCAAAAGTATCGTATCCTGCTTTGTCTTTTGGAATTGGATTATGTTTTGCCCAATTGCCACAAGCATATTGATAAAAATCGTCACATGGATTAACAGTTTTGTCCATGTATTTCATCATTATTTTTGCTATATAAAAATATTTTTTTTTCAGATAACTTATTTTTGCTGTCTTCAAGATATACATACCTTGGATTTTTCGAATTCTATCATCAGAATTTTCTTTGCTGTTCCAAAAACTGCCAATTTTATCATTCAAGTTGAAAGTATGCGCATCATCATCATCATCATGATCATCTTCATCATCATCATCATCATCATCACCATCATCATCTTCATCATCATCAGCAGTTTCGCTTTCTATCTCAAGTGATTTATTTATATCCTTTTCGATTGAATCCGACAATTGCCAATGCATCTGTGATTTTGGCAAATTACCTATTGTTGCCTCTATTGCTCTATAACGTGCAAAAAGCCGGAAATCACCAACGACGCGAAAGTAAAAGGCAATTATTTTTGCTATGGTACTAAGTGAATAGAAATTTTAACGGCAGAAATCCAGGTTTACAAAATTTCAATTCGAGTTTTTAATTCGAATCGTCTCAAAATTCGAATTTATTAAAAATTAAAATATATTGCTATTAATAAATATATTTTTGAAGATACAAAGGGGGATTTGAATATGTAAAATCGCGAAAAAGATCATTTAATTTAACGGTACCATTAGGCTGACCCAACCACGCAATATCTACTTCGAGTTGCGTGGTTATTGACTCGCTGTAAATTTTATTTTTAAAAAATTCCTTTATTTTACGTTATAATAATTTTGGTCCAACACCATAGCATTTTCGGCTCTTTTTTTATAAATTATAATTATTAATATTTGCAGAGACTCATTTTATATGTATACCTGGTTTATTTCTCTTTTATTTCGATGCACATATTTAGTCTTAATAAATGAATTTGATGAGGCGAATGTAACTCGATCCTCTTCTACTGTTAAGTTCTCTAAATGTTGGCTTGTAAATTTTGCTGAAATTATTTATTACTACTTATTCATAATATGCAAAATTCTTATTTGGTGAAAAAGGTACTTTTATGCACATACCTTAAAAAAGTACAACTTTGTCGACATAATTTATATTACACAACAAATTAAACAAATTTTCGCCTATTAATTTCATGAAATTTGAAATTAGAAAAAAAAATTTTGTAAAAAAAGAATCAATTGCAACAAGTTAAACGTTATACTTACCGTGTTGCATTTTCTTTAAAATTTCAATTTTATTATTTCTGCATTCATTTGTTTTCTAAAATTTATTCTATTACGTACTTTTTTCAGTTGTTTGATGATGTGAAAATGTACCAATCACTGTCGATCGAGATAGAGCAATAAAAATTATAATTATTGGTAAAATTACTGCTGGTATAAGAAGCATACATTTTATCCAAGCTCGACAAAATTTATTCCTTCCCACGCACCACCTAAAATATCAGATTTTGTGAATCATTATTTTCGATAAAGAATTTTTATTTTTCTATTTTCAAATGAATGAAAATTATTTCAACTATTAAATTGGCATACTTCAATCTGCCCGTGTCCTTGTTGATATCCAATCTACAGGAGGGACAACCACTTGCATAACACTCCTCGTCACTAATTTGACTTAATTGATCTCCACTCCTCATCGTTTCTATATATATGTTTATTTAATTCAGAACAGAAATTATAAAAAATAAATAAACGTAGTTTTTTGTGAATTTCGTGACCATGAAACAAGTCAAAAGATCGGCTATTTCAAAATGATCCATTTACTCCCACACACACAATTAATCGTTTAAATTTCTACGCAGTCTAGGTCATATACGAGCTAAAATCATTTTAAAAATTGTACAATAAATTTTATGCTTTATAATTGAATGTGCAAAAACCTTTGAATTATAATTTTAATAATAAATTTATTTGCAATTTTCAAACACTGAAGAAATACATTTTTTTTTAAAAAATGATCTTAATTTCTTTAGAGTGAGAAAATACAAATAGAAACATGCAAAAAGAAATTTATTTATATACTAAAAATTTGCATATTCTTTATATAATAAAATTCATACATAAAGAGATATTAACAGTAAAGATTTTGTTAATTAAATCATCATTCATTATCTAAAAAAAAAGCAGTTTCTCAAATTTAAAAGTTAAAAACCTATATTTTATTAATGTATATTTGGAAAAAATAAATTTATATTTATAAACTAACTTACTTACTTAATATTGTCTGAGGTTATTATAATAATAAAGAAATCACTAAAAAAGTTGAGAAAGAAAAAAAGGAAGATATTTGACTGTATCTAGGGCAAATCTGAATGTCAATCTGGGTGATTCGAACGACTCCACTGATGTAGACTCCAAATTGCTGCAGAGTGGTGTGCTGAAAAATGATTATGTTTTACATTCGTCTCATCAAGGTATATTTTTGCCTTTACTATATATTCTTACTTCTTTTACTCCGTTATTCATTAATTATAAATTAAAATTTTTTAACATTTTTGTAAACTATATGAATTAATTTTCAATTACGAAAATTAACTTAGATTATTACCTATAATATTTTGTTATTTAATTTATTTTTTATTTGTTAATTTAAAAATTGACATTTCATTCATGTACAGTAAAACGCAGCGGATGAACTTGTCGCACTCATTTGTTTCCATTATGTATAGATATGAGGACGACAGGGCGCTTAAATTATTATTAAGTAGAGCTAAGTAATTTAAATAAGCTGAAAATTATATAAATGATATAAAATTTGAATATAAATTTTTTTCCAATTGGAAATAAGAATATAGTTATTAAATAACAATTACTGAAAATAAAGCATTTCTTGTATAATAATTACAAAAAATAATTTATTAATTATTTTACTTGCGAAATGCTTTTATTATAATTTTGACATATATAATTTTATCAAGAGATTTAATTAAAACACATACATATCTAATATTATTTTTAAGAGTAAATAATATAAATTATAATTTATAATATACATTTAATTATTATTTCCTGTATTGTGATATTTATATTTTTTATTTATGTGTTCCGATGTTAAGTATCTAGTATTCTATTTTTCACTCGCCAATTTGTGGAGAAAATGGAACTCCAAAATATCTTCTTCATCTGTAAAAGACGAAATTAAAAATTCCATAAATTTGCTATTTAAAAATCATAAGCTGTAAAACTTTCAGTAACTGTGAATTACATTAAAATTTTATAAATATGACAAATATTTTTTCATTTTATGATTTCGGTGCTAGATACACAATCCATGCAAGTGAAAGTTATTAAAAAAAAAAAAAGTTCAAATTTATTTTTTTGGCTTTTCTATCATTGGTGTAAAATATGAAACTTTATATATAGGTACAGCTAAAAATGAACTTTATTAATTTTTTAGTTATGATAAATACATACATTTTGAAGGTATGAAACTTTTTTGAAAATAAATTACAGAAGAAAAGTATTTCTTTCGTAGTTTGTTATTTTTTACAAGTCACTGTTTATCTTATTTGTTATTTTAAGTCCATTGCAGTGGACTTTGGGTTTGTTAAAATTAAAACCTTTCTAAAAAATAAAAAACTTGTAATTATTTAATTATTTTTTTTTATAAAACATAAATAAATATGTAAAAATTACTAAAATTTGATCTGATATTTCTTGCAAGCAAGCATAATTCCCTTCTTATTTGAAATTTTTTTTTTTGGTTTTTTATCATAGTTTTTTGATGTATTCTTATACTCAGAATAAACAAATTATTTTGGTCACATTTTTAATAGATTTAAAAATATTAATCATAGAAGAGAGCATAAAAAATATAATTGTTTAAAAAAAAGTATAAAGTTAATAAAAAAAAAAAAGAATATGTATCTTACGTACAAAATTTGTTCAACCCCCATCATAGAAAAATATTCTACCCACCCTAAAAATATTAAGTAATGACCCTTTGAATATATAAAAAAGAAAATGACCAAAATTTTTTGCTTATTATTAAAAAAAAGAAGAATTGTCATATAAAAACACCATTTATAAATAATATGCTGCAAGTGTACTTGAAAGTTAATATTTCTTCTGAAAATTTAAAATTCTATGCACTACATTTTAAATCTATTAACTTACTGCTTCTTGCCGAGTCGAATTATTTTCAATTTGAATCGAACACAGCTCTAATATGTATACATATGTATGTAAACGATTAATGCATGTATTATTATACGTAATAATTATAATAAACCCTGATCAAAAATGTCCAAAGGACCAATAAAAATATACTTCCTATTTATCCCAATGTATATATATAAAACAGTACTTTTGCTTAATGCTCGTTTATATTCTAAATTACAGTTTACTATTTTAACAAGTCGTTACAGTCGCACTGATTTTTTCTATTATATTTTTACGCATTTACTAACGCGTTAAAGACGACAGTGAATTGATATATTTCAGAAAGCGGTTGCTGAGAAACTGTAATATATTATATATCAACATTTTCTACTTAAATGCTAATGAAAAATAAGTAATACAACGCAAAAAGAAAAATAGTTACATTCATCAAAAAAGGCATTTTTGAGCTCAGTCCTTTTATAAATGTTCAGTTTTGCAAAGTGCGAATTACATTCCGTGAAAAGTTTGGACAATTATCAAGGATAACTTATCTTCCAATGAAAGTGAAATTTTACAATATTATTGTAAAAAAAATCTTCTGCATGAGCTTTTAAAAATCATTTACAAATTATGTTGTATTACTAATTATCGAAAATTGTTCCTTGCTTACACATTTTGCAAAGATTTAAATCGATTGCAAAATTTAATTTAATTTTTAATTAATTACTTATATTCATAAAAATGCAACCGCACTAAAATATTTCACAAAAATTTTTTCGAAATCTCGTATCCGTTTCTTAAAGTATTAATTACAAATGAACATAATATACGAAGATTTAACAATAATTACTTAACTATGCATTTAGACATTACACTGTTAAAAAAAAAACCACACAAACAAATTTGGATAATTCTATGTATATCCAAACCTAATTGCGTTTTTGTTTTTATCCTTGGACGTTAAATTGTTTTTTTTTTCATGTTTTGAAGCTCTTTACATTTATGTATTATGTATTATTCGAAGTTGTAAAATTTCACAAAAACAGTAAATATCAAGCATTGAATTTTTAAAGTAGATACTTATATGTACTATTAATATAATCTAAAAATATAACTCATTTTGTGTGAACATTCAAATTATATAGAACGTTTAAACAAAAGAATTTAAACAATTAAATTATTAAAAACAAAAAAAGATAACAAATATTGTAACATTCAATTATAAAAATTAAAAAACATTGCAGGATATTTTCAAATAATAAAAAATAATATAAAAACATTTGAATCGAATTTTCACACAGATATAATTTCTTTAATTAAAAATTGCAAATAATAATAATAATAATAATAAAAAAAAAGTAAAACGCATAAAAATAAACAGTAAAGAATATCATTAAAATATATTTGCTCATACATTTCCAACTTGTACGTATTTCGTCAAAAAATTATTTGACTTACCTTATTTAACTTAACAAGAAAATAAATGTGTTTTCCTTTACAATAGTCCACCACAAATTCATGCAAACAGCTCATAATAGAAAAAGAATTCAAAATGCAAATTTTATGATTCCAAGACGGTGTACAATACTTTTCGTAACTTTAATCTTAAAAAATCTTTAAATGGCACATTCAGTATTAGTACAATATATAACTATATACATGTCCCTTTCTGAGGAGCATCTCATTAAACAGAGTTGGAAATTTACCTACAAATAAAAGTATTGAAAAAATTTATTATAAATAATAAAAAAATAATTCCCTTTTTTTAATCATGTCAAAAAGTTTTAAAATGATTTTGTAAAAGAAAAAGTAATCAAAATGAACACAATGTTAAAAAACAAATGTTATTTATTTAATTATATATTTTTCCATCTTATGGTACAGTAAATGGAAAAAATATTTTAAATCATAAATCTTGAATTACTTTTATCTAAATCCTTTTATTCTATTTTTATTTCTTGCTATTTAATAGTTAATTTTAAATATTCATATTTTTAATTGACATGAAGTGTAAATTTTTGTTTAATTAAAAAAAAAAAATTAATTGATAATCGTATCATTAATTATTATTAGATATATTTTCAACTCTGGAATTGTAGAAATATGTGAAGATCTGATTACGTACGTTTCGAACGATTCATCATTGAGTTTGCGAAGATGATTAAGTTTATGTTCATGTACTTATAATAGAAATATCGTGGTGTTGTGTCAACAAATTCTTCTTACTATTGAAGTTGACGAATCGTTCGTTTGATATTTGATAAATATCTTGAAGACTTTAAAAAAATAGCTGCCCCATTGTCGTAGATAATCCTAAAATCAATGGAAACCAATGGAACAATGTTAATGTCAACTATCTGAGTTTTAAGCAACAAGTTTCAGAAAAAAATAGTTCATGCACCTTCTTATCATGTTTTCATTTTTATATAAAATATTCTCTATTAAAGAGCCGTGTTATTTACAATAAATCATGCGTGTGCGTGTTGACAACTATATAGAATAAAAACAAATATAATATTATTTTCAATAGAAATGTCACTTGAGGAATTACCAAAAAGTGATAATATTACCTCAATTACTAAACACGATGTGACTTACATTACGTGTTATTTCATTATAAAAATATTTTCCATTAGTTCAACTAAACTATCATCTTTAAAAACATTGCAATAAAGTAATTTAAACATCTGCTGATCTTTATATTCTATAAATGGAAATTTAACCCTTCGTCTGTAAACGTGGGTCATTAACGTTCGACTGTTTTTAATGTGCTCAAAAAAAATTCATGGTACTTTTTACAACCCTTAACTTCTTATAAAAATGCTAAAAAAATTTATTTATTTTTTTGTAAACAAATGGAGAAATGACCCACGTTCACAGACGAAGGGTTAAGGTAGAAATGTATGTATGTATGTATGTATGTATGTATGTATGTATGTATGTTTAAAGTAATTTACTATCGAGCCTTA
This sequence comes from Leptopilina boulardi, assembly GCF_019393585.1. Taxonomy (NCBI): domain Eukaryota; kingdom Metazoa; phylum Arthropoda; class Insecta; order Hymenoptera; family Figitidae; genus Leptopilina; species Leptopilina boulardi. Next base: position 2,427,084 of record NW_026137874.1, on the reverse strand, counting down.
ATTTTTATTTCGATAGTGTCGCATGCATAAAACAGTATTTTGAAAATCTACATAGAAATAGTAACCTAAAATGCTGAATAAAGAGAGAAAAATCTTATCCATGTTTGATGTGCTAGCTTTAAAAAAAAATAAATGATTTTTACTAGTACGTCAAACACAAAACGAATGCAAAGCTGACAATAAATTCTGCTGAGATCAGCTGTAAAAATATACGAAATATATTATTTTTATAAATAAAGTAATAGAAAATTATTATTTTTTCAGTGATCTCATATGAATTAATGTCTCAGTTGTTGAAAAGACAGACCCACATCTACATGACATCAACAAAAAATTCACAAGGATTGCCCATCGCAATGCGAAATGACTGTCTACTACCGGATAAGTCTTGCTGATTTGACTGAATCCCCGATCCAGTTCCTGTTTGCACTGATTGCTCAGAACCACTGGATCGACTGCGACTGCCATTAGATCTCTTCCCATTAGAACCATTTCCATTACCTGAATTCTGTTTTGGCATTACTGGCACAGATGGCATTTGAAGTTCTGATTCGGATGCTGATGAACAGGATTTGAGATCATGAATTGGTTCCTTGCAAATATGTTCGCTACCTGCACTACTGCCGCCTGGAACCAAAAACATTTATTTATTATATCATGTTTAGAATTAAATTTTAAAAATATTTACCTGATCCACTGTGAATACTTTCATCCCGATGATATCCATAAACAGTGGGCTCACTGGTAAAGTTAAATGGCATTGGACTGTAGCCTGTTGTTGAATGAGGAGCATATGTTCCTGAATAAGGCATATCCCAAGAACTAGGTGGTGGCAATGGACCAACTGTGTCACAGTCAAGTTTCAAATTATTTATAGCTGAACACAAATCGCCAAATATATAATAACACTGTTCAGAAAAAGTTATTTTATTGACAGTGTGTCTGATGAAGCCAGCTTTCAGCATCAATGAAGCATACTTTCTGGCGTCGCGTCGATCTATGAAACCTTCTACATGTGTGTGAAGCCAATCAACTACATCAGCTCCAATAAATGCATTTGGAATGGTGATCTTTAACCACATACGATCTCGAATCTCTAATCCTGAATCAGGCCGTGCCATTGCTCGTACTATAGTTGGCATATCCGTATTTATCGTTAAATGTATATCTTCTAAAGTTCCTGAAATCGTTCGAGATTTAGTTCTTAAAGAAAAGGACGCATTAATAATTGAGAAAATAAAACTCACGCTCCGTATCTGGTAATGTGCTTGCAAGACTACTGGAAGTGGAAGTTAAAGTTGTTGCACTTGGTGGTCGGGGAGGAAATCCCTCGCCTCTAATTGCAGCAGTGTGAGCTACCCAAGCACCGGGATCTATCGGTCGAACGGGTTCAGTTCTTGGGATGGTGAAATATCCCTTTGGATTAGGATCCCAACATTTGGCAACCACTAATTTTATCGGACTACAAATAAGAAATAAATTAAACTCAAGTTGTTTTACATTAATAAAAATAAATTTCTTACCCAGGCTTTTGGACTACTTCTCTTAAAACTCTGACAGCCTCATCGTTGGACATATTTTCAAAATTAATATCATTCACTTGAAGAATCATGTCACCAGGCTCTATTCGTCCGTCTAAGGCAACTGCTCCACTGGAAAGAATAAATAAATAAATTTTTAATTTCTTCTTCTTTTTACTGTTTATGATAAATTTAATTCCTATCACTCTGTGCCAAATGTTATTTTACAGAGATTATTATATTGAATTGATCTTTGGAAAATAAATGAAATTTACCCTTTCATTATTGAGCCAACGTAAATACCCCCATCTCCACCTTTATTGCTTTGTCCTACAATACTGATTCCAAGAAAATTGACTGTATCCATATTAAGAGAAACTGTTATTATATTTAAAGACATTGTGCTATCTGTAATACTACTGATTGATGATGCTCTTGACATTGGTGGTAATCTATGACGACGCCTTCTTTGAGGTCTGCGACGATCTAATAAAATAAATTTACAATTTATGCTTTCATAAAAAAAAGCTTCCAGACTAATTTCAAACAAAAATGTTACCTATGGTTGTTCTATCGATTGTACTACTCATATTGGTGTGACGACCTCCAGTTGTCGATGTAATACGACTACTTGCATCGTCGTCTGATTCCAAAAATGTTGAAGTTTCTAAATCAGAACTGAGAATTGATGCACTTTCATAACCATGACCAGAGCGATGTTTAGAATGACCATTTATACGAAGTCCTAAAAAAGAATTAATTTAAATAAGTTTCATATTGTTCTCGCCTATATAAAAAAAAAACATACCATTATATTTGTGGTATTTTTCGTATTTGTCTGCATGATGCCTCGAAGTTTTATGCAAATGATGACCTTGACGACTACTTATTATACTCTCTGTTTCCGTTAGTGTGTCATCGTGAGAAAGAGAAAGCGGACCACGAGTTGTAAGTCCAGGAGCTCCATGAACATGATCAACATGATCATGCTTCTGCTCTCCATGTGCTACTGATTCTGTGCACTGCGATGTACCATCTGACACGTTACTTCCCTCAGCTGATACCAACTATCATTAAGTAAAATCATTCGTTTTTAATAAATATACTACTAAAATTGCAAGAATTCAATTATTTTCATGCAAAAAAAAATATTTTTCTATAATAAAAAATTGAATTGTTTTTAATTTACCCATGAAACGACACGGCCATTAAAACAAGGAAGATGAGCATCATCATCGACAATTTCTTCTTTTACCACCCTACAAAATAAAATATAAATAAATCTTCAAAATCATTGTTATTTTTAGTAAAAACTACTCTATGTAAAATTTGATAACATATTTTTCTGAAAACATTCTTTATTGACGTTTTTTGTGCGAGAATAAAATTTTTTATTTGTTTAAGAATTAATATTCATTAAATATTGATAAATTGAATATTATAAAAAATGTCATTCAATGAAAAATCCATTTGGTGAATGTTTATTTAATTACTAAACAAAAGAGTTAATTTTTAAACCAACTAATAAATTAAAATAAATTTGTCATTAAAATCAAAATGCATCGATGGGAAAAATTATATATACATACCCAAAATCATCATCCATTGATTTAAAGAAAAATTTATAATTAGGGCGATTTAAACTAGCTTTAAAGTCAGCCAGTGTTACCCTCTCGGGAACAATGCTCAACTTGACTAAATATGGGGTCTCTTCATCATCAATATGATATATGATCTTTGTCTCTTCCATTCTTGACTCTTTTTGTTGTGCGTCCATTTACAAAAAATTCGTATCTCAATATTCTTTGAGAACCAACACTTTTGAACCAATATGGCGAGTCGCACAAGACGAGAAGCTTACGCGCTCGCAAAACTTGACGTTTCAAAAAATCATATTTCTCCTTTTATTATTAACACACTATTAACTTTTTTGATATTCGATTTCTTAAATTAGTTAAAATTAATAACTACATTTTGCACATTATGAAAGTTGTTTTGACAAAAAGAGAAACACAAAAAATGTCCGCTGTTAAGAAAACTTGGGTTAATTTATGTAAATGTTTATCAACTCGTATAATTCACTAATTCATTAAAATCATTGATAATCAATAATTTACTTTGTTAAAAAAACTGACAATAAATCAACACTATTTTAAAAATCTTCCTTTTGTAACTATTGTGATTGTGAAATAAATCCAGAGAAAATTCAGCTTCAGCTTCCTTCTAAAACCACTAAAGATTTACGATACCTAGAACTGTAATAGAAGTTGAATCATGAGTGTCAACCTTAAACTGAAGGTAAAACATCTGAAATGTGAACTATCTGGACAATTATATTACATTTAGGGCCAGTTTCACCAACGGTCGGTTAACCTCGGATCAACTAACCTAGTTCATCTCTTGATCGTCAGAGTTGATCGCTCGTACGTTTCACCAGTCTAATCGTAGTTTAAGGTGATCGCGTTTAGTTAATCCATACTTCCTAGCATTCCCTAGCCGTTTTGCCGCCTGAATTCAGTTTTGTGTTTATACAGTGTAACATTGTATAATTATATTTTTTGTTAAAATAATGAATTTTAAAGTTCCAATGGATAAAAAAATCAGGACTAGAGAGCCCAATTTGCTCAGTAGCGAGCGAGAGGCTCTGCTGACGATAATCCAGGATCATCGTCATATAATAGATTGTAGGAAAACTGATGGTGTCAGTTTAGACAGGAAGAAAGAGGAATGGAGAAAGATATGTGATAGATTTAATGTGATATCGGGCATACATCATCGAGAAGCTAGTTTTCTCAAACAGTCGTGGGAAAATATTAAAAAGAGAGTCAAGAAAGATGCTGCAGAAAGAAAACTGCAAACCTTCAAAACAGGTTTGTACATTTCATAACCTCAAAGTTACACGTTAGATTTGTTTACTAATTGCAATAGAAATTGACACTTCTGAATATAAACAAACATACTGAATAAATTAAAAAGAAATAAAAACTGATATGTTTCGGAAATTAATTAATATCATTAATAATAATTAATACCTTTCTTTGTGTTTTTGCAAAATGAAAGTTTTTGTTTTATTTATTATATACACTTGATTCAGACGAATGTGTTTTATAATTAAAATTGTAATTAATTTAAATCTAAAGTGTACTGAAAGTATAAACAGTATAAAAATTGTTCTTTAATTTGACTTTTATGTAAAATAAAATATGTTACATAAAATTATTAGGATGGTTTAAATGCAGAATAACATGAAATCACAGGGTTTTTTGTAATAAATATTTTGCTTATGTATGTATGTATATTTAATAACCTCAAAGTTACAGGAAATACTAAAGTAAAATTTTTTTCAATGTAGGTGGTGGTCCCTTTAATAAACCTAAAGAAGATCCTGAAAGTGACAGAGTTCTCGGTTTGCTGCAAGCAACAGCTTCAGGATTCAACAACACCTATGATGGAGATTCTTCATTTTTAACGTCACCTTGTAAGTTTTCAACCTAACCTCGTTATTCACAAAAACAAATAGATAAAAAAAAAGAAATAGATTTATTAAAAATATTTTGTATTTTATTATGAATAATTATAAAAATTAATTTATGTTATGTAGTCAAGTCTAATGCCGAAATATTGGACCCATCTGCATTTGAAGATGATGAAATGCAAGAAAGCAACGCAGATGGCGAAAAAGATGAAGAGGTAATGACAAAATATAGTCATGAAATGAAACGTTTGACTTTTGACAAGAAATAATATCTAATCTTTGTTTCCAGACTGAAACTGTGAAGGATTGGTCTCGATACACCCCCCAGATGCTACGACAACCGATTAGCCAGGCTCTGAAAGTTGATTCTACAAATGACAAGCAATATCATGGTAAGATTAATAAAAGGAAAGAAATCGTATAATTTACAAATAATCTTTATTATAATCAATAATATCGAATCTGGTAAACCTAATTTTAAAAAAATTGGCTTACGTTTCAGAGTATGTACCATCTGAGGAAACCACACAATCAACCACACTATCAACACCGGAAGCAGGAAAAAAAATGTCGTTCATTTCTGAAAGAATGAGCAGAAGGAGGCCGGTGCTTCCGAAAAAAGTAGTTGATCCATCCACGAATGAGGCTAAAATAAAAACTTTAGAAAGTACCTTAAGAATCGCCGAGGAGCAACACGAGTTGAATATGCTGCACATAAAAGAGGAGCACAGCCTTAAAATGCAGATCCTACAAGAGCATTTATGTCAGGAAAAATTGAAAACTCGCATCCTGAATGCAGAGATGTATGAAAAATGCGATAAGTCGGACATAGAATGGCTAGATCCAAACATGGAATAGTCAATGAATTCAGTTTGGAGTAAAAGAAACAGACTTTATATCTGTTTCTTTTTCTCCAAAATAAATTTTCCTGTCGAAAATTTGTGTACCCAAGGTGTGAACGTTTTGTGACTTAAATTGTGTGATAAATAAAGCAATAGAAAAAGTTATCAAATGGCATTTTATTTAATAATCCGGTTCTTAAATTTACATTACCCGTTGAATGACTATTTAATTATTATTATTAGCCACAAAATTATAAGAAAAATATTCTTTATATTTACAATTAGTATTTCATATTATGGGCTTCATATGAAATTTTGAAAATCCAAATTAAATTCGATTAATGTTACAATCACTTGGAAGTTCGTAAATGTTATGTACAATTCTTGCGGTACTCCTTAAAAGCACGGATTTACGATAACGTTTAACATTATCGTGCTCTTTCATTATTTCTTGCCATTCTGAAAAAATTTATATATTTTACTACAGATTTTTTCCTTTTGCAGTACAAAAATATATATAAAAAATTTATAATACCTTCCAAAGTAATTTTCTACAAGATTTAGTCTGTCTTGGTGGTTTTGATGAACCCTTCTTCCTCCTTCAGCTTGAACGAGATTACCCATCTCACCCTGTTGCATTAACACATCCCACGGAGCAGGAATATTTAGGTCTGGATCATCACGTGGTAATCCTTCACCTGCTCTCCTCAAGATATTGTGTAATACAGCTGTAGCAACTATAATTGGAAAGGTTTTCTCCCAATGAACTTGCATTCCTAATGCCATTGCTGGAAATCGACGTTTCCAAATTCCAAATGTCCTTTCAATTGGATTCCTTGTTCGTATTTGAGACTCATTGTATAATTGCTCCTGAGGAGTTCTTGCAGTATCCAAGGGGGTCATCATGTATGATCGACATGCATAACCAGAATCTCCAACGAGCACACTATTTTCAAATCTTCCTTCCTCAAATAAGGCCCGGCGATAGCAGTTGTTAAAAATTGTACTGTCATGTGAACTTCCAGGCCACCTCGCCACAATATCCAAGAATTCTAAATTCGAATTACAAATCGCCTGAACATTCAGTGAAAAATATCCTTTGCGATTCCGAAATATTTCTGCATTCTGACCACCTATTACAAACAATTCCAGAAGCATGTTAAAAAATTTTTTTAAATTAGCACACTGCAAAATGTTGAAGTATTCAATTAATAAAAAAAATTTATTTTAAAGATAGATGTTTATAGAAAACAAAAATACATTTCTTTGCATTTTCTTCTAAACAAATACTTATATTTCGAAAACAGTAAACTTTTTTGAAAGTTCAACAAGTTAATGTTGTAAAGAATTTATTTTTTATTAAAATAAGCCACTATTAGTGAGTTGATAAAAATTTACCTGGAGATTTTATTTTGATGTGGGTACAGTCAATTGCGCCTATCACTTTTGGGAAACTTGCAATCCTATAAAATCCAGCTTGAGTCCTCATTATCTCGTTGTTTCTTTCGGGAAATACAATATGTGTTTTGTAGAGAGAGGCTATTGCACCACTTACTCGATGCACAATTCTATGAGCCGTAGACTTACTGAAGCCACCAAAATCAGCTGCGGATAGCTGATCTGAACCAGTCGCATAGAATCGCAAAGCACACAGTAATTGATTCATCGGAGACACAGCATGATTCCTGATATAACGGAAAATGTAAATAATTTACATATATATGTAAATATATAAATTCTAAAAATACTTTAAAATTGTTACAAACATTATAATGAATTAATTTATGGCAATTTATGGTAAATGTTAAAACAGAAATTGGAAAAAAATATACGTTTTAAAGAAGAACTAATAAAGTTTGCTTAAAATTGCAATTAAACATTTATACAGAAATACGCACTAATATCAATAAAATTATTCATAAAAAAATAATACATTTTTAGGTTAGGAACAAGTTCCCTCATTTTCCTCATTTATCCGCTTGAATTAATTATCATACACTTTATGGATAAATACCTGTCAGTTGGAAATTCCAATTTATCTTCTATTTGCGATAAAACATCTAGAGCAGACTCCTTGGAAAGTCTAAATCGAGTTTCAAAATCTAAATCGTCAAAATCATCAAAATGTTGACTTCGCTCACGAATCCACCTTGGTCGACGCACAGGAACGTTATCTTCATCACTAGACGAATCAAATGCTACATCAAACAATCTCCGGACAGCCATTTTTATATAAATATATTTGTTTCTGAACTGCACTGCACTTTTCACACCAAAATATTATAACAAACAAAAGTACACAAGAGAATAACAAAAACGAAAGGCGGAATGACAGGTCGGAAGTCTTCGTGCTTAGGTTCGGAAGAGTTCGGCAAATTAAACATGGATCAACTCTCTTAAACCGCCAAAATCGACCGTTTAAGAAATGAACTTAGGGCGGTATTCATAGTTCCGACTTAAGCAAGGACTTAAGAGTTGCTTGATCAAGATGGTCTTATTCGAATGAGTCGAGCTTAAGACCATATATATTCATAGTCAGAAATAAGCAATTGCTTGGTAAAGGAAATGCAGCTTAAGAATTTCTTGACCAAGCAAATGCTTAAGATGATCTTATTGAACGATCGGCTTTTTCCGTAAATATTCTCTTGAATCCACCAATAAGAAATGGTTTTGAAAATTCGCCTCAATGCGCCAAGGAATATTTATACCTGCGTTGTTTTCAATTTGAGTTTTTCGTTTCAGCGTTTGAACGAACAGTTCATTCTGTTATTATAATTGTTTTTATAGTAAATAATAATTACAAATATAAATATAAATTTTGTGTATAAGGTTAAAAACTGTTTTATTGTGAACAAGTGATTTAATTATGTAAGTATATTTTTAATGTCATTTATAAAATTTTTGTGTGTAATCATTTGAAAAAGTAAATTTGTAAAATATTTTTTTTTATTAAATGTTTGTAATAAAAAACAGTAATAAAACAAAATTCAAAAATATGAACCTGTGAATATATTTAATATTGCTTAAAAGTAAAAATTTTTAATAATCAACGAATGAAATATATTTAAAATTTAATAAATAATGATACATAATAGTGAAATATTCACAATAATTATCAATATATTAACATTAATATTTTTAAAATTAGGCGTACAATTTGTAGAACACAATTTATTTTTCCTTTTTCAATTTAAAAAGACTGGTAATTTTGTTTATATCTTATCTTTATTGTCAGAAAAGTAATGAATTATGAAAATAATAAATAGAAGCAAAGTTGAAAATTTGTTATAAACGAATAAACTTTATTTTGTTCTAAGAAATATAATTTTTCTAAAATAATTTCTTTAAGGTTAAATATATATTTTAATTTTTGAAAGTAAAATCATTCTTACTTCTTACTGCTTTCAATGAGATGAGCAAAATGTATGTAACATCTGGATTTTATTGGGGGTAGGATTAAGTCCCTTAACGCGAGCAATATCTCAATATTTTCAGAAAAAAAGTACCCGCAATAAAAGTAAAAGGATACAAAAATGACTACCTGAAAGGAGAAAAAGTGAAATGTTTTTAATCCTGCTGAAATATATTTAGATAAATTTTTCTCCATTATTAAGATATGGAAAAATTATTTGAAATATTGTTATAGATTTTTAAAAAATTATGTGATTTTAATTTTTAATTATTAAATTTTTTTAATAAAAAAATCTTTTCATTATTATTAAATTTTTTTAAAAAACCAAATTATACAATTTATAAATGCATACAAATTTTTTAATTTTCAAAATTTGTAAAAAATAAAAAAAAAATTAATAACAACTTCTAAAACAATAATTTTTGTCAATTTTCAGAATATATGCGATTAGATGATATAAATGTATACACTTTCGTTTTTAAAAAAGTGCTGTACGCTAAAAAATTTTAATTGTTTATAAACATAAAATAACTACTTTCATACATAAATTCTTTTTTCTTGTAGAAATAAATGTATCCAAATAAATCTTCTTCTTTCAGTCCCTTAAATTATATATTAAAATCAAAAGATAATGGAATATAAAATTTGTAAACAATAAATAATTAAATTATTATAAATAATACTAAATTTTAATACTAATTAATTAAACTTTTTTTTAGTAATAAAATGTCTAAAAAGCATTACACCAATACGGAAAGAAAACTTTTCCTGGAAATTATCAAAAGATTTTCCCATGTTATTGAAAATCGCAAAAGCGATTGTTCCACCTTGAAAGCTAAAGAGGCTGCGTGGAGTGAAATCGAGGAAAAATACAATGGCTCAGTACTTATTGCAGAGCAGGTAAAAATAATTAATTGTGCTAAACAAATTAAATGTTTAAAGTTTGAAATTTCTAAAAAAAATTTTTTTTGCAGAGGTCGGTTAAACAGTTAAAAAAAATGTGGAGCAACATGAAGCTGCAGCAGAGAAATGCTTTAACTCAGGAAAAGCAAGATGTAATGGCAACGGGAAACTTAAATGTTCCAATAAATGTTGCTGAAGTGGACCCAGATATAGCCGCTATAGTTCCTGATTTAATGGCCACTGCGCCATCATATTTTTCATCAAACTTCTCGGAAGATTTAATAAATGGTAATGTATTTTTCGGGTTGTAAGTTTAAAATAGATATACTATTAATAATTTATAATCTAATCATTTTTGTATTTTAGAACGTCGAGAAGCAGTTTTTGATGATGAAGAAGTATCAACAGAGTCCCTCAGAAATGTTGTAACTTCTAATTCTGAGATTCAGGAATCAGAGGTTTCATTCCTTTTGAACACGGCATCTTCTGTGATTGATGTTAAAAAGAGACGTTTTCAAGAAGATGAAATTAATTGTTCACAAACATCGACTCCTTTGTCTGTGAAAAGGAGGTGCATGAGCATGCTCGACTATGAAAAATTGGACATAGTGCGCTCTACAGCAAGTAGTAAAGTAGACAAGCAAAAGCTTGATAAGGAGACGAAAAAGACTGAGCGTTTGTTGAATATAATGAAAAAAGAGGAAGAGCTGCTTTCGTTAAAATTGGAGCACCAAATTAGAAAACAGAAGTTAGAAATGGAGCATTTAAAAAAAATCCACGAATTAGAAATTCGTAAAGCCGAAGCAGAAGCTCAATTGGCGGAAATGCGGTTAACACAGGCAATAGAGCTTACACCATTGTGAATTGAGATGTATTGTTTATGCTTCGAGTTTTTAACTTATGTTATTTTTTTAAAAACCTTATTTCCTATTCTTTTAAATTATTTTATTCCAAAGCTAGTACAATTAACAGTATTAAGTGAACATTTTATATTTTAGTAGACAATTTATTACACAAGATTTTATACTATTTTTAGATTTATTTATATTTAACTATATATTTATACATTCCATTATATTATGAATTATATTTTATTATATCATATTATATTTAATTTTATATTTACATTTAAGATTATTAAACAAATTTTTATTCTGAAGTGAAATGAAGTAAAGCTGTAAAAATATTATCAATGTTATTTATTGTGAAGAAAAGATTTTATTGAAATATGTACATAAAATATTTTAATGTAATGGTTTTTCTTTTTAAAATATGATATTGAAATAAATAATTTTTTATTCCAAATTATTACTTATTATCCATTGAATAAACGGTGAATTAGTAACTGACGTGCGACTTCTCCATCCATATTTATATTTTCTGCATTAGGTACAGGAACTTCTTCATATTCTTGTAAGTCATCATCTTCTAATATGTCATTGAAACGTAATGCCATATTATGCAAAACAGCACATGCAACAACAGTTGTTGTTGAACAAATAAGCTTAGTTGACATTCCCCGTGCCAAACATGGAAATCTTCGCTTCCATACACCAAAAGTTCGCTCAACAATTATTCTCGTTCGTATTTGAATTTCATTATACCTGAAACAATTTAATATTACACAAATGTCAAGTTTTATCTTCAGCAAATTAACTTATATTGATGTGAAAACAATTTAAATACTTACATGATTTCTTCTTCAGTATGAGGATTTCTGAGAGGTGTCATAAGAAAAGGCAAACAGGGATATCCTTTATCACCTACAATAATCCCATCTAATTGTCCTTGAATATAACGCATGTGAATTAACGAATTCTGAAATATACGGCTGTCATGTGCTCTACCTGGCCATTCCGGAACAATGTCGAGAAACTCCATTCGGGGTCCAACAACAGCCTACAAAAAATTGTACAATAATATAAAAACTATTCACAATTTTTGTCAAAAATAAATTTTCTACTAATATTAAAAAAAATCCTCACAGTCATCATTAGTATACCTACTTGTACATTAAGTGAAAAATAACCTTTTCTATTTCTAAACATTTCCTCAATCTGGTTAAACCTTGTGCCGACTAACTTAACGTGAGTGCAATCAATCGCTCCATCAACACGAGGAAGTCCTATTGCTCCATGCCCTCTTCCTAAAACGTTAAACAAACGATGATTCTCATTTCGGGCATCACCAGTTGCTGGTATTTTAATATATAAATTAATGAGACTGGCAAGCAACGTGGCGACACGAAAAACAATTCTTGAGACAGTTGATTGAGAAATCTTCATAGTGTCGGCAAGAACAAGCTGCGAAAATATAACATTAAATAAATTTTTAAATTTTACACTCCTATCACATAAAAGAATATTTATAACTTTCGAAAAAAAATTTGCCAACAAAATTCAACAAGTAGAATTATAGAAAATCTTTTATAGAGTAAAATAATCTATATATTATTTTTAAAAAATTTGATGTAATTTTTAAGAAAAAACACAAAATGTTAATTTTTGTTTTATTATTTAACAATAAATTTTGTTTCAAAATTGTACAAATGTTATTTAAAATTAGATAAAATCAATTTCAAATATATTTTCAGTTCTGTTAAAAACTACTTTTAGCTTTGAGGTTATACTAATAAGTCAAACATATTCAAGTTTAACAAATGTAAAGGTTACAGATTCTTTTTAATTTCTAATAATAAAAGTTACTTATTTTTATTATATAGCGCAAAATCTGTAAAAAAAATTAGAATCGTTGATTTTTCATACAAGGAATATTCTATTTGGAATAGTATATGGGTCTATATATAAATAAAAATTTTAAATTACCTGAAAACTTGAAGTTGCGAAATATCGTAAACAGAGAAGTAGTTGGAGTTGTGGTGCAATGGGTAAACCACGATTATTATGTTTAATTAGCCCTGCCTGTATTTCAGGCAAAATACCAACTAACACAGAATCTTTTGAAAAACGATAACGTCTCTGAAACTCCCACTCATCTATTTCAAAAGGATTTTCCGCATCTCGAATGTATCGTTTTGCACGTCTTATATTGTTCGGACCATCTTCATTATCAATATTATCCTCAATGTCACTTAAATAATCTATTATATCCATAGTTAACACTTTTTTCACTATAAATACACTAATAAGTTATTGCTTAAGTCAACTAAAACGTTGACTTTAAATCATAACCTCATTTCGTTCAAATAAGTTCACCGGTAATGTCAAATAAGAAAATCCTATTTGACTATGAATACTTGGCACTCTTAAGATGGGACTCTGCATCTCAAAATCAAAAGCATTTACTTCTTTAAGCAAATGCTTAAGTTGCGGCTTAAGTCAATCCACAATGCGCGACTATGAATCTAGGTGTCAGCTTAAGTCGCTGCTTAAGAAATAAGTATCGACTATGAATACCGCCCTAGTTCAGCCGAGTTGAACGTAGTTTTGTAGATGGTGAAACGTGCGCGGAGACTTGATCTCGTTCAACCTCTACTATGAACGCGTTCAATGCTTGAACTCAGTTGGTGAAACTGGCCCTTAAAAGTCATTCTGGACAAAAATATTTAAATGTTATTTAAATTTAAATTTTTAAAATATAAATAATTAGTACAAATGTTTTGAAAAATTTGTTTTCAAGCCTTTATTTTTTAAATTCTTAGTTTTTAAATTTATATGTATGGAAAACTAATTGTTGTCAATAAATATATTTAAATACATATATAATAAATGTTTGTTTTTTTATTTATATTGCTTTATACCTACTTACAATTAGATAATTTAAATTATTATTCTTTTGATTTACAAGAATAAATATAAGTAAAATGTTTAAACTAATAATTGATCATATTGGTAATATAAATTATTTTATTTTAAGTCATCTGACGAAGTATTAATTTATTTTGTATCATACTAAAGCCTAAGTTAATTTTTAAAATTCAATACGTATTTAACATTTTTTATTTATAACTAACACGTAAATTGGAATAGATCGCAATTTCAATATTTTTATCTACATTTTAAATATATATATTTTTTTATAGAGTATAATTTATTTTTGAAAATTTATATATACGTAAATTTATTAATATATATATATAAGGAACAAATGAGAATTTTTAATTAATTAAATTAAATTTAATTAATATTACTACTAATAATTTCTACATAAGCTTTGGGAATTTTCCCTCGTTGACTGCCTCTAAATCCCATTAAATAATCTTCGTCTCCAACAATTACAGAGATAGAAATTACCTATAAAAAAAATGTAAAAAACTTTTCAATAGTAAATATTTTTGAAAAATACAGAACTACATTTAAAAAAAGCTCGCATAACTAAAATCATTGAGTAAAAGAAAAATATCGTTAAAATTGCTTGTATTTATTGAAATGAATAAATTTAAATATAATATGTACACATATATATTCACAATTATAAATATGTAATTAAAATAATTTGTTAAATAATGAAAAATTCGAAATAAACTAATTAAAATTACAGAGTATCATAACAATTTATAAATTCTAAAGTTCAAAGAATTAAAAAATTTAAAGAATTTTAATTTTATTCATTTTTTGCAAAAGAAAATCGCTGAACTTCAAAATTTATTCTTTCTACAATACATGCTCAATTCCTTATCTAGATACTTAAACTAAAAACAAAAGCGTATAATTGAAAGTACTCAAAGCATGCGACACGTTATGATGCCTTATGATCTTTAAAAAATTTTCATATTTTTATCTATTATTTTGTTCATTTTAATTAAAAACTAAAAATAATTCAATGGAAATTATTTTTCATAATGTGTCACAATAATGTTTGTGCTCTTTCTTATTTAATATAGTGAAGTAATTATTAAATAATGTTTTCTATATAAAATATTCGTACAGTATTATAAAAACTTGTGAAGAATTGCAATTGAATTATATAATTATATATTGTAAATGCGATTAGATTCTTGTACTTAAATCTTATACATTAAAATTGTAAAAATTGTACATTAAAATTTTTTTCAGAAATGGTACGTGCTTAAAAATCTCTCATTTTGTGAAAATTTTTCTCTTATAAAATATAAAATGTACAATATTAATTTAAATTATATAATTAATTATTAATATAAATTATACAAATTAAATTTTCATTTATAAATTAGATTATATCGAATTATTCTTAATTTTCGTAATCAAGGCTTTTTATAAATTGTGCAATATTTCACATATTGATTTTTCAAACAATTACATCATTTTCAATAGTTTACAGAATTGATTATTGATTGTGTTAAGCTATTGATTTCTATTTTTGTAAAATATATTTATTCAACTGTATTTGTTTAATTATATTATTGCATTCTCATCTTTTGCATTGCACATATAATTTGTTTCTATAAATGGAAAATACACTTAACACATATTCTCAATTGTATACACAAAATAAATTAAAATAAAAACTCTTAATCTAATCGTAAAAAAAAGTGCGCCCACATAACAATAATACATTTAAAAAAACGAATTAACTTATAAATTAATAATCAACTTATACACTATAGTAAAAATTCACATAAAAAAAGAAATATGAATGATTTTGAAAAACTAGCAGCAACTAATATATATATATATATATAATTTTATAATTATATATGTCTATATAAAAAAACTATAATTACTTCATGCCTCGTGCAGAACGATTGAAATTATATAAAAAATCAATTTATATTATAATAGTCGTTGATAAATAGTCGATTCATTTTTTTTTTTTTGAATTTTTCCTTTTTCAAAAACAATAAACAATAAAAATGAAAGACTTTTATAATAAAGAAATAGATTTTGATACATATTTAAGAAAATAGTCCGATTCTATTTCTTAATGAAAATCACGAAATCGAATGACAAAATTTAAACATAATCCATTAATGTTTAAAATAAAAAAAAAATAACAATTTGATATAGGAACTAAAGAAAATAAATTCGTGCTTCGAAATATAAGAATAATATAGAAAATATTGGCCAGATTTCCAATTAGATTTCAAATTTCGTTACCTCGTCTTGCTCGAGGTTTAATTCATTGGAATCTCTCGCAGTATAATCGCATACAACTCGGGCTCGATCTTGTCCATTTTCCATAGGTGCAGATGATGTTGACTGAGTGGATGAATGGAAAGAACACCCAGACAAACTGATAGGAAGAAACTTTTAATTGAATCATTCTGTGTAGAGTATACAACTCCAAAATTGAACAGACTCTTCCTCAAGTTTTTCAAAATTAAGAAAATGTATGAGTATTTCTTTTGTGTTTTAACATTTATAATAGACATTATAATTATTTATTTATATGTATATATATATATATATATGTGCAAAATGTAGGAATCGTGACGTATGAATTAAAAAAATTTCTTAGAAAATTATTTTATGCTAAACACTTAAAAGAATTGAGATCTGTCCAACAAATGAAGAATCATGAATGAATAAAATATAATAATAAATAAACAGTGTCAATAAATTAAAAATGATGGAATTTAGAATAGAAAATAAAAAGACAATTAAATAATATTCAATAAATTTTTTTAAATTTAATAAAACAATTTAAAATTAAATATTATTTTTTTATATCAATTAAAAAATTTGTCTGTACTAAACTAGATAGACAAATTGAAGGATAAGATAAAGATAGAAAATAGTTTAGATATTTTTAATAAAATTACTTTAAATATTAATCAACTAACTACACAGATTTCACAGTTAATTATTAAAAAGCAGATTTTAAAAATATTTTGGAATATATTCTAAAAAAGAGTCTTTAATCTTTTCAGCCACGACATTTTTTAAACAATTCAATTAATAATTTTTGATTCGAAATTTACTTTTCGATTGTAAAAATTTTTTTTGGCAAATAAATTTTTCAAAAATTTGCTTTTTAAGAAAAACAAAAGAACAAGTTATGAAGAAAAAATACCCCAGCCATAAAACCAGAACCATGCAACGTGAAATGATCGAACTAATATCCCAAAACTAAAACTCCCAGTGAGACATGAAAATTATTTTATATATATGTATAATATATAAAGGATGGAAATAATTTATTTTAACATAAAATATGCGTAAACACGTACAGCGTACAATGAAGTTAATACAACTAAATAGTTCAAGTTATATAGGCAACATCAGAATTTAATTAAACAGTAATATATTATGCAATATTTAAAAGCGATTATATATCTATTGAGCTGGTACCATATTGACAATTGTTTCGTTTACATGTTATTTACTTTTTTTTGTTTATTTATATTTTTAATGACTACCATTATTATCTCGACATAATTTTTTGCAATTTGAAAGAACAATTAACGTTACAGTTTTGTTAGTGCAGAAAAAAGATATCGTGCAAGACTAAACTTTAGTAATATTGGTGTCAAATGTAGCTGTAACATAGGGGGTTCCAGCTAGAGGCTGATGAGTAGGCGAATTTTGGGAAAGTGTAGGCGAGGGATTTAGCTCGATCACTTCCTCGCTGTTGACTCGCAGCAGAGGACTTGGTTGACGTGCCCTGCAATTCCAATCGCACCAAGCAAAGATAGACAGTTAACAGAGATACCCAAAATTAGAAGAAGAAACTTTCAAACTTCATTATGGCATTTCAAACAATATTTTTTTTATAGATAATTAATTTTTTACTTCAGTTAAGATTCAAATTTTAATAAAGCAAAAAAGCTTTATTTTTTGAAATAAAATCTCCAAATAAACAAAAAAAGAAAAATTGATTTAATTTTCCGATTTTAAATAAAGTATAAAATTCCATATTCTCAATTACAAAATTGTTAGATATCCCATTAGAGTTATGTGATATAAAAGCACTGCAAACTTAGAAAAAAGAAAACAAAAGCAAATCTGCCACCAAAAATAAACCTCAACCCATGCAAAGTAATAGAGTTCTAAAAATTTTTCCAGCTCAAGTAATTATTATTTCTTTCCTCTGAATAAATTAAAAAACATATTAAAAAATATTTTTAAAAAATGCTTTTAAAACTCTAATACATTTCTTAGTTTTTAAGATTGCAAGCACAGAAAAGAGGAAATTTATCTACCATAATAAAAGTGGAAAAATGAGGCAAAAAGCACAAAAAATTGATCGACAACATACAAACTATGAACCACTCAGTGACACAAATGTGCAAATTTTATTTTAATCATTCTTTATGAAAATAAGAATTTTTTTAATGGAAATAATTTTTAAAACTAAATGATAAAAATTCTTTTTAAAAACAATTAAATGTTTTCCACTTATTTCACATCGTTATAAAGTTTCTCAATAATGCCTTTCTTCAATCGCAAATACAAATTCCTTTCTTTTATCAAATTTTTTAGCAAATAAAGTAGAGAATAATTTTTTTTTTGTTAATCACTGGGGACACATGATCATTGCGAATGAGTAATGGTTCTAAGCTTCTTTTTTTTCTCTAAAATAAATTTATACGTCCCGAGAGCGACGCTAAAAATTCTAAAAAATCATTACTCACTCGATCACCAGTCAAGAGTGGGAAAGCTGCGTAATGGAATGTCAAAACAGAGAAAAAAATTGTAATAAACTTTTTTTTTGTTGTTGTCGTTGTTGAAAAAGGGGATAGAATGATGCAAAAGATGATGGAGAGGAAAAAAACTCCTTCTTATCCTTTTTTTTTATGCGGAATAAATTTTGTTTTACTTTACCCAGCGAGTTCTCGTTGTAATTCCTGCATAGTTGCGTGACATTGAGCATAATGACGAGTTTGAGCTTCAGCTAATTCATGTAAACAACGTAAATGCCCCGCTTGTGAACTAGAAACTCCTTCCAATAGTAATTTTGTAATTTCAGCTTGACGATCAAATTCCGATTGAGCTACCCTCAATTCCCTCTCGGCCTTGTGTATTTCATTTTGGAGAAAACAAAAATTCAAATTTTATTATAAATTCTCAACAATGAGAAATAAATTACAAATAATATTTATAAACAAAGCTGGAAAAAATTTTAAAGCAAAAAAAGAAAACTCAATTCCTGCACGAAATTAAGGGACTGTAATCTTAAATTAAAATTAAATAAAAAGTGAGATGTATAAAAATTCAATCCAAAAAAAAAAGAAATCGTGATACTATGATAATTTCCAATTTTTTTATATTTTGATATTAATACCTGATCGAGCAAGACTTCAGGCGAAACGCCGCTCTCCTATATTATGCAGCAATGGGGGCGAAACAAACCTCAGAGTAAACGTACACAACACTTAAATGAATAATATAAATAAGAGAAATTTTTTTGAAAAACTTACATTTTGCTGACCCAACATGCTTCTTGCTTTTCTGACACGATTTTTGCATGCGTCCAAATCCAGTCTTTAAAAAATGTCCAGAAAATCATTTTTTAAATTAATATTAAAATTCAATCTTTATTTAAATTAATTTTAATAAATTTTTACCGTTTTGTTTCTAAAATAGCCATCTCTTTGCTAATTGTTTTCATTTCGCCTTCCAAAAACTTCCTCAATGGTTGAATATAACAATTAGCTGCCGTTCCGATAAAGTCTCTTTCAATTTGACCCAGTTTTTGTTGACACTGACCAACTTTGATTAAAGCACTGCCTAAAATCATAATTAAGGAAAATAATGTTAAGGAACATTAATATAGTTGAATTCATAAATAATTAAAATTGTTCAAAGAATTAAAAAATAAAATCTCAAGAAAATTGTACAATCTAACCGTAAGCAATTCCAGGTCCGAAATCATTTCCAGAATCGATCATATCCTGTCCAAGATATTCCAAATTACTAAGTCTATTTGGTTTCCTTTTGTCGATTTTCTCAAAAACAAAATCTTCGATTCTATTACCTATAGGAAAAATTATAAAATATTTTTAATAATATCAATACTAATTAAAACTAATGGTTTTTAAAAAACACTGCTCCTAATATTATTTTTCTAAATTAATACCAGGATTTGGAGTAAGTACAGCTTCCATATTTTTAAGAATCTTTTCCGTCCAAGTTTTTGACATATTTGCTCGTTCTGCTAAATGTTCAAAGTGCGCATCTAGTTCTGTTTTCTCAGAAGTTCCAATTTTTTCTTCTGTAAGCTGTAAACAATTTAAAAATTAATGTAAATTAATTAATTAATTTTCTCACGTTCTCGATAAAAGTGAAGAATATTAATAAGAGAATGTAAACAATTAAATTTGACGAATTAAATAAATGAGGAACATGACAATTCCTTTTTAATACTAAAAAATCGCCAAAGGATTTCAAAATTTAATAAGAATATATAAAATTAATAATATGTAAATTTAAAAAAGTAATATGATAAATCATTTAATTTAATAAAGGAGAGTTATACATTTCAACAAAGCAAAAATGTCAGAAGTGACGATAACACTTAAACACCCACACACAAATTTTAATTAAAAATGCAACGCTTAATATGATGATATTGAAAATATTTACCTGTACAACTCTACTAAGGGCTGCTCCCGCATCTTTCACCATCTTTTTTACATTAAAATCCATTTTAAAATAATAATTTTAATTTTTTATCCGAACAAAATCCACCCCGTTTTTGTTGTGTTTAAATGGCCTCTTGTAAATACAAACAACCAGTATTTAGAAATAATAAAATAAAGTGATATGTTTATATTTAACTAATAATGCAAATAAACATTAATTTTGAAAGAAAAAGTGTTCACAGAAATTAATAATATCGAATGAAAAAGACATCTACGACATTAATCATTGACATTGCACTGACTCAAGGCAAGGCAGCCAATTCACAAAATAACCAAAATAATAAAAGAAAACACTAGAATTTTAATTTAGTACTTTTTTTATTTCCTAGAAAATTTGTGAATGCACCTTTAAGATGAGTAAATCTCTGAGCTACATTCCCATCCCTGGGCAAGTGGACGTCAAAACAAAACGTGAAATAAATAAATAAACACAAATAAATTTATTATTTAGGAACTTAATTATTATATGTATATTTAGCATGAGTGGAGAAAAACGAGAACACAGTGATAGTGAAGAAGAATGGATTGGTCCATTACCATCAGAAGCTGCACCGTTAAAGAAAAAAAGAAGTTTGTTTTCATAACCTCACTAATATTATTTTTATTGTCAATCTTTAATTTAATGTCATAATATTTTAATTATTATAAATTAAATTAATCAAAATTATTTATTTTAACATTATCCCCTTTTATTTAAATATAACAACTTTTTCTATTTTAAACAATTTAGTTTTGGAATACGAGAGGGTTTATGTGGACAATTTACCATGCAGTGAAACATACGAAAAGAGCTATATGCACAAAGATGTAATTACTCACGTTTTGTTGACAAAGTAAGTTATTTATCTAGTTACTGAATTATAAATTTTGCCCCTAATTACAATAATCTAATTAATTAATTAATTTTTTATTTTCAGTAGAACCAATTTCGTCATAACTGGTAGTTGTGATGGTAGTATCAAATTTTGGAAGAAACAAGAAGAATTAATAGAATTCGTAAAACATTATCGTGCTCACTATAGATCAAACATTGTTGCATTAAGTGCAAGCGGTAATGGAGTTCACGCTTGTACAATTAGTAATGACAAAACAATGAAAGTTTTTGACGTCATAAATTTTGGTATGAGCTTAAGGAAGAAAGAATAATTTTTTCATCTAATTTTATCCTTTTATTATTATTATTATTATTATTATTATTATTTCTTTACAGATATGATTAATATATTAAATTTAAACTATATACCTTCATGTGCCGAATGGATTTATTCTGATGGAGATGCTATTCCCGCAATTGCAGTATCAGATCAAGATTCAAATAAAATTTTTATTTACGATGGTGTAGGAAATTCTGAACCACTGCATATTTTTGAAAAACTTCACACAAAACCTGTCGTAACGTTGAAGGTATTTTATTTTTAGTGTAAAAATACAAATCGCACACATTTTCATAATAATAATTTTTCACTATATTTATTTTTAGTATAACACCGTTTACGAAACTTGTATATCAGTTGATAAAGCCGGAATTCTTGAATATTGGACAGGACCAAAATTGGAGTACAAATTTCCGAAATGTGTTAAATTTGTCTCGAAATTAGATACGGATTTATTTGAATTTGCTAAAAATAAAACATATCCATGTGGTTTGGCGATATCTCCAGATGGGAAGAAATTTGCTTCGCTCAATAGAGATAGACGGGTTCGAATATTTCATTTTCTCACCGGTAAATTATACCGAGTATTTGACGAAAGTCTTCAAAGGTACACGGAACTTCAACAGACAACACTGCAATTACCAAACATGGAGTTTGGTCGTCGGTAAAATTTAATTTTTTTATTATTTAATATTTCTTAAAGTTGAAACGACATATTTTAATTAGGAAATTATTTTTAGAATGGCTGTTGAAAGAGAGCTGGATAAAACAGAGGCGAACCTCGGAAATATTGTATTCGATGAATCTGGCTATATTGTTTTATATAGTACAATGCTTGGAATTAAACTCGTGAATATTTACACCAATCGATGCATTAGAATTTTGGCAAAACCAGAGAATATTCGTCCTATGCAGTTGGCGCTTTTTCAAGTATATATAATAACTTTTTTAATTTATTTTTGAAATTTTCGTCTAATTCTTTATTTTTTAAAAACAGGGAAGAGCCAAAAAACCAGTGGGTGCTGTAAGTGTGGAAATGGAAGCTTCGGAAAATTGCACATTAGAATTGAATAAACCAGATCCAACTTTATTTTGTACGGCTTTGAAGAAAAGTCGTTTTTATTTGTTTACAAGACGTGAACCCGAGGATACAAAGAGTCAAGATTGTGATCGTGATGTCTTCAATGAAAAACCATCGAAGGAGGATATTATATCGGCAACAGAGGCGACTAATATGCAAAGAATATACGATAACGCTATTGTTCACACAACAATGGGCGATATTCATTTGAACTTTTTCAGTAAAGATGTACCAAAAACGGTTGAAAATTTTTGTGTTCACTCGAAAAATGGTTATTACAATAATCACATATTTCATCGGGTCATGAAAACATTTATGATTCAAACTGGAGATCCAACTGGAACAGGAACTGGTGGTGAAAGTATATGGGGTGGCGAATTTGAGGATGAATTTAAACCACATTTAAAGCACGATAGACCTTATACGCTTAGTATGGCAAATGCAGGACCCAATACAAATGGAAGTCAATTTTTTATCACACTCACACCAACGGTAAATTTATTTCCCTTTTTATTTTATTATTTAGTCCTATTTACTTATTTTACCTATTTTTTAATATCTTTCATTTAAATTTATTTTCAGTCGTGGCTTGATAACAAACACACGGTTTTCGGCAGAGTTGTAAAAGGAATGGAAGTTGTACAGAATATTAGTCAAGTAAAAACAAATCCTAAAACAGACAAACCTTACGATGACATTAGAATAGTCAGTATTACTGTAAAATAAAATTCTGTGAGTAAAATACAATTTACATTTTTATATCTGTGTCATTCAATAGCTTGAATTTTTCAAATGATGTTAATTGGAATTTATTGATCCTTACTATTAATAGTACTTATTTTTAAATACTTTCTAAAATAAAAATGATTATTATTTCCTAGAAAAGTTATTTTAATTTAATACTAAATTAATATGACAAAATTATAAATATAATTATTTATAAAGCCAGGGTGTCTAAAATATTTACAAGGAATAAGGAAACGCAACTCTATAATTAATGTATTCTTTATAATTTTAGGAAAGGTAGTTACATTAATATTTTTTTCCACACATGTATGTTATATAATACAATGGATATGAAATTATATTTATACATATGTATTTATATAATTAGATGGTTTTTTTTTTATTTTGTAGCTATGTTTTGTTCGCGTTTTTTTTTTTAATTTACATCATTGCTCACATTTCATGAAAATCAGAGAATTACATATAAATATAAAATATTTAATCCAAAAAAAGAGAATTAAATTTCAACTTGCATTTTAAAAACGTAATTTCTAAAGATATATTTGTTTCGCGTTACTTTTGTAACTTATTTGATTATCTAAAAGTTTAAAATTCTTTTACAATAATAATAGGTAATAATTTTTTTTGCAATTTTGTATTCTATTTTTGGTCCTCGTTCAATGGAAAGTAAGTATATGTATCACAACAAAATTTTTTTGTATATGTTTTACAAGAATTTGTTATTATTATCATAATTTTTGTTCAATATAATGACATATTATAAAGATTTTTTTCTTCACTAAAATACATTTTTCATTTTTAATTTGATTTTTGTTTTTCGATTAAATAAATTTTTAGAAAAAAAATATCCTCAAATCAATAGAATAATTAATTTGTGGAATTTAAAGAATTCTGTGTCAATATATACTCGAAAATCGTCAATGGAAATAAAATTATAAAATACAATACAACTTGATTATAAAGTTTTTTGAAGAAAAAAAAGAAAGTCAAGTACCTAAGACAAAAGGGCTCTTAGAAAAAACGATGACTACGTTCCGGTCGCAACAATGGTTAATGAACCGATCGTTTCCTAGATTACAATCTTGACCAACTTTTTTCCTATTTTTTTCGGTTCTAAATAAAAAATATGAAATTTCCCAACATTAAAGATAAAAAAAAGAGATAATTTCTTCAGAAAAAATTGAACTTTAATTATAATGAAAAAAAATTATTTTATTTTATTATAATAACAATAATAATAATTATTATTATTAGTAAATTATTATAAATATTAATTATACTTTTTTGATATGACTTTTTAATAACGATTTTTTGAATTTATCGAATTAGTTGTATTTCGGTAACGATTATTGAAAATTAAATATAATATGTACATTTTTTATTATATGAAGCTAATATAAATTTTCAATAATTCTAATCTATATTTACAAAATTAATATCATGTTTAATATTTTATGAATAATATAGCGTTAATTCCATTATTCATTATGTAGTTGAATTAAAAATTTATAATGGATCAATTTAATTTAAAAAATTGTAACTATAAAAAATATTTTAAAAACATTTTAAAATAACGCTATAAACGGATCAATAATTTTTCTTCAAATTTCGATAAATATTCACTTTTTAGTAATACTAGAAAAACATCTTATACTTATTATTTGTAATAAATTTTTTACCTAAATACATTTTTAAAATTTAATTCGTTGTTCGGAAGCAACAAAAATTATATATATTTATATTATAATTATTACGATTTAGAAATAAAAATAAATATTTACCTAAATTTAAAAAAATTATTTCAGTGTAGGTATAATAAAAATATTGAGTTTAAAAAAAAATTATCAGTTGAAATTTATAATATTTTTGAATGGAATTCGAGACAATAACACATATGAAAAATATTATATATACAATTCCCAGCATTGCAACTCCTACAGTAGTTTATTCCTTTTATAGAGAATTTTTTGCGTTTTAAAAAGTAAAGTGTTTCTGTTATTATAAGAATATAGTTTATAGCGCTTCACTTTCGAACCAAATAGTTTATTATTATTTAATACGATTTTAATAATGATTGTTTAATATGGAATATATATATATATATATGAAAGTTAAAATCAATTAATAAAAAAAACTGTTGGTAATTAATATTTTTTATAAAATAAAATTTGTTATTTAATAAACGAGTGAATGAGGATTTTCTTGGAAATTTGTTATAAGATAAAAAGATTTTCACAACTTTTGGTTTTTCTCTTAAAACCTAAAAGATGTTTAAGAATTTTTTTTCTATTTTTGCTTCTTCGTCTTCTTGTCGCTTGGTCCCGATCGCGTTGTGGATTCAATTTAATTTGAGCCAATATTCCTACTAGAAGCTCGTCAACGTGATGAGCTAAACCCGATGAAGTTTCGATGAATTTGCAGCCGCAGCTGTTTGCAATCCTTCGCCCCACTATATCGATTTTATCAAACAAAATGTGTTTTAAAAAGCCAGTACTTTAATTATAATTATGCCTTCATCAATATATTCGTAAAATTATTTAACTTGTAATTACATTAAAATATTTTTTTTTCTGAATGAATTAAAAAAAGAAAAGATATGTTTAGTAAAAATGTTTCTGTTTTTATGACTTACTCATAGAAGGAACTTCACGTTTCCTCTCGAGATCAACCTTATTCCCCACGAGAATGACACCATGTGAAGCCATGTAATCGCTTTTCCATAAATGTAGTAAAGTCTCTTCAGCGAATTTCAAACTTCTCCTGTCAACTACCGAGTAGACGACAACATACACATCAGGATTGTACGTGGAACAGAATGTTTCAACCTTAAAAAAAAATCATCAGACATACATTAAATTTTTTTTTATTATTATTATTTTATTTTTTTTTATAAAATCTATGAAATTATAATATTTCTAAAAAAAATTTAACAGAAAATTGTTTTAAAATTTTTTTCTGCTAATATTTTTCCCCTCGAATCTCTTTCACATTTTTTTTATAAACCATTTTTCTTTACCCACTCATCTCATTTCCTTTCATGAAAAATCCTTTTACGTTTTCTTATCCTGTTTTTAAATTTTATTCCTTTCGCCTGTTAACAAAAATATTTTCTATTCTAAAAAAAAGGTATAACCAAAATATACGCACTCATATATAAATAAAAATATATATAGCACAGATGATAAATTATTTTTTAAGTACAATCGATTATAAAAGCATCTCTAATCTTTTGGTAACTGAGAAAAAGTGGATGATATAAGTCTGTATATAAGAAAAGACACTAAGCACTTTTACTTCGCAAAAGGTGAGATAATAAATGAAATTTTCTTTTGTCTGAAAATGTGTTGAAAAGATAAGGACAGAAATGAAATTTCTCAGAGAAAAATGAGAAAATCTTTCTTTTATTTAATGAACAAAACTTGTAATAATACGCACAATAATTAAAAATATGGGTGAAAAATGACTTTAGACCTTTATCTGAAAATTCAGTTGTATTAAAAAAGAAAACACTTATTGAGAATCCACTGAAATATAGGTACTAATTGATATTAATTTTTGAACATTCGTTCGATATTAACAGCAATCGATATCATCCTAAACGATTGATTATAAAATAATTGTTGTTAACTTTGTAATCAACTTTTAAAAAACAATTAAGTTTTATTTTTATGCTGTCGCTGATTAAACAGCACCTCTATTAGAAATGATAAAAATATAATAATAAATGTGGACTCACCGACATTTCAGAGGCTGGATGATCAATTATCTCTAGTTCTGTCTCTTGGCCATCGATCATTACAGACACACTTTTCTGACCATATTCATCATCTGTAACAAAAATTTCATAATCTCTTTTGAAAAATTATATAGCTGAGATATATTTTTATATTTTTTAATACTCAATTAAATAATAATGTAGATAATAATGTAATTTAATATTTTTATAATTATTTCAATTTTTCAAAAATGTCCCTTTCAATTGAATTGAAAATATATGGAGATTGTTACAAGTATTAAAGCTGATAGGTATATTTTCAAGGACTGGAAATTCGAGAATATCAAAGAAATTTGAAACAAACTTTTAAATCAGTTTTGCCAAAGAGGGATCAAATATATTCAATAAATAAAATTTAAAGTTTTCCAAACAAAAAGTTTCTATTTTACTGTTAGAAATCTATAGTGAAAAATTTTATTAACTTTTTGTGTACTATCTAGATATTTATTAATTTCTCATATTATAATTTTAATTCTGCCTAGAAATTTAATAATAATAATTAAATAAATTATTATCTTATTTAAAATAATTAACTTCAAAAGAGAAAAAATCAATGAATGAACAATATTTATTTAACTTGAATGATTTTATTTTTCATCTTTTTCTTCTCAAATCAGTGAAAATATATTTGCTTTATTCTTTTATCAGAAAAATTCAAAAAAAAAAGTATTCCAGAAAATGCAATAAAAATTTACTATTATATGTGAAGAGTATTTCTTTTTATAGGACAAGTGATGGACATTTAATTTAGTTGCTAGAGAAAAATGTCGGTCAAGTGAAGCAAAAAAAGAGAATATATACTGAACGAAATGGAGAAGACATTTTCATCCTCATTAAGGAAAAAACTGTCAATTTTTAACATTATTTTCCAACCTTTATTTAAAAGACTAATTTCCATTTAACAAAAAAAAAAAAAGAAACTAAATCAGTTTGTCATATAAAGTAAAGAAGTAAAACTAGTTTTCATTTTTTTTTTAATAGATCCAATACTAAAGACAAATTTATTTTATTCTTTTTAATTTATTTAAAAATATCAAAAATATTGCAATCTAACCAGTTATTCTTTTCTCTCACTTTCTTCAACTTTTTATTAATTATATTTTCTTCTAACCACGAACGAAATCACGAGTTGTGACAAAAAATAATAAGTTTTTCATAAGAAATATTTTTAAAAAAAATGTCTAATATATGCTTCTGTTTTGATAGTTACGTGCAAATCCTCTATAGACAATAAGTTTTTACGATTGGAAAAGATGAGTTTTTATTATTCCAGAAAGACTCGCAGAAAATCATTTGCATAATGTACAATTTCCTTTGCAATGTCTTTTATATCGCGAGAGGAAAATGCGAATGTAAATATGCATTTAAACAAAATCATTAGATTTTTTATGAATCCAATAAACATATATTTCATTTGTATAGACTTTGTCTTGATATTTTTTATCACAGAAAATTCTTTCTGCTTTCTTTCTTCTTTTTGCTCTAAAATTTAAAATACGAAACAGTAAATTGAAATTTTTTATAATTTATAATATTTTATTTGGTGCAATTGTAATATTTACCGAGAGATGCGTCATAGGCACAGATGTAATCACTCGTTGTAAATTGAGCGGTAAGGGCGGTTTTTCCAACCCCAGATGCTCCGAGCATGCCCACCTTGTAAGTAGGCACTTGACTGCTGCTTAGCTCCTCTTCTCCTTCAATGCCAGAAAGTTGAGAAGCTAAACTGCGGCAAAAGGGGAAAAAAACAAAAACTCGAGTAAAATGTCTCATCACGTAATTTATGGTTCAATATAAATGAAAATAGAAAAATTTTCTTTTATTTTTTTTTTTAGAGATTAAAATAAATTATTTTCATTGCAAAAATCATATAAATAAAACATAAAAGATAGCAGTATCATCTGATTTCAGAATGTTTCTTTTTATACACGTGCACATTCAATATGCTTAGCGCGTAGTTGTGTTTACAGAAACTTATTTTACGAGGGAGTTGCTGTGCTTTTACTTTTGGCGAGATTAGCCAGGATCCTCCAAGGAGTTCAGTACGTGATCGTCGAAAGAAAAAAAAAAGACTATTCACGTTATACAGCAACTTTTTTCTCGACTCTAAAAACATGAGCTCGATAAAAAGAGAAACTTTTTCCAAACCTGATTATTTTATTTTATATCTACTACTTTTTTTGTTTTATTTGAATTACCTTAAGAGTCTAGCATCTCTTGTACTACTGCAACTGGTACCAGAAGACGTGACGCTGTTGATACTTCTGCTTCGTCGACTTTTCAGAGAGTCACCAAGATTGTAAACCCCATTGGCAGTTATGGAAAACGAGCGCAGCCTGTAATATTCCAAACCATCTTCAGTTTCACCGTCGTCACCGGCTGTATTTCGTTTCATATCCACAAGCATTGGCTGCAAACAAATTTTATTTATCTTATTAAAACATTTTCTAATTTCTGTATTTGAAAAAATAATAATTATTTGATAAAAATAAATATTTATTTGATAATAGTCAAGTAATCGAGTATTTACAAAAAGTTTCTTAATTTTTGACATACAAAAAGAATTTATTTTACATGAAATATTATTAATATGACAAAATTTCTCAAGAATTTCTAAATTATTTCGTATTCACATATTTCATTTCTGAGAGCTTTTCTCACAGCTGGTAAGGACACAAAAAACATATCATCATGCAAATTTTATTTCTTTAGACTCGCCAAGAAAAATGGTTACTTTTTGCTCTCTTTTTCATTTGTAAGTTATAAAAATTCTCTCGGAAAAATTATATTCAATTATTATTAAAAGAATAAATTCTCTATTTTTTTTTATAATGATAAAAAAAAAAATTACAAAGAAATTTGACAAGATATAATAAAAAAAAATTCACATGTGGTCTCTAATTACGTTAAAAGTGAGCTAAAAATAAATTGCGGTTTTAAAAGTAAATGACAAGCAGACTCATAAGTGTGGATTAGGGTCATAGGGAATCCTGACACATGTACTCTCATTTAATCAGCTCACAAGTAGTATTCGATCCAAATGTGCAATTTTCTGTGACAACATCATCACCATCATCTAAATTGATCACATTTATTAATTTTAAATCACGTTATTATAAAATTGCTATTGCATTCTATAAAAGCAATTAAAAAACAAATTTACAAATATACAATCAATATGAAAAACTAAATTGAAATTTTAATAATTAAAAACAAAAAAACTTTTATTTATTCTTTTTTTTTTAATTCTGACAGTTGACGTTTCAGAAAAGAAATTCTTTTTCTTTTAAATTTTCATAAAATCAATAACACAAGAAAATTTGCGAAATCGGTGAAATGTTTATATGCCCTTTACCGGACATAAGTGCAATTTTACGAGATTATTTCGTGAAAGTTGTGTCGTTTCCGGAAAAGGGATATAAAAGAAACTTTTCCCCTTTTTATTTCTAATAAAAACAACTTTCCCCTAATCTTAATCAAGAAAAATGTCGTGTCCGTCATTTGGCGATTTGGGAAAAGAAGCAAAAGACGTTTATCGCAGTGGATTTCATTTGGGATTAGTAAATTTCTCCATAACTTCGATTCTCAAAAATATTAACATTGGTGGAAATTTGAAACATAATTTGGATGAAAATTTGGTTAGTTTCTTTTTTTAATAAATTTAAAAATAATAATAATTAATTACATTTTGCTTTTTAATTTCAATGTGATTTTATTATTTTCCCTTGTATTTTGAAATTCTTGTGAATTTGAATTTCACTTTTCTTGTACAAGATGAAACATTTTGCAGTTGATAAAATACTTGGCCTTCAGTAATAAATTGCAAAATAGAATTTCCTATTGGAAATTGCACACAATGTGAGAAGAGTGCCAAAGTCTTATCAGATATACAGAGGGGATGGTTAAGACCCTTGAAATTTCTTTTAACCCATTTTCTATTCTCAGAAAAGAAAATGGCTTCAAGATCATAAATGAAAATTCACTTAAAATTTCTTTATTTAACGCAAAATTTAAAAATAATAATAATTTTCTAAATATTACTAAAATTAATAATTTTTTATAGAGCAGTGGAGTGGGATTTATAGGATTTGAATCAGAAAATTTTGGAAAAACAATTGGAAAATATACGAATGGCGGCGTTTTTAGTTTGCAATACTTTTTAAAAAAAAATTTATTCGAAAATGTCGATATCAACGGCATATTTTCTTATAATACCGAATCATCGGAATCATCACTTCAAGTTAATTCCAATTATACCACAGATAATTTTCATGGAAATTTATCATTAAGTTAGTATGAAATTTCGAAAAAAATAAATCTCTTGAATTAATTTTTGAAAAAAGCATTCTTTCTTATATGAAATATAAAAAATGTGATAACTACAGTACTGCCGTAGCTAATTGTTTCGAGCTGAATTCGAGAGCAACTGTCGATGTCGTTTATCGAATTAAGGATATATTTGTCGGATATCAAACTGGATTTGACACAGCATCAAATAAATTTACAAGAAATGATCTTGGTCTCGGTTTTGCTGTCAACGATATGGGATTTCATTTTCGTTGTAATTCCATTCCCACTGAATTTGGACTTTCAGTTCATCGCAAAGGTATAATCAGCATAAAAAAAATAAATATTTAATAAATTAATAAATGCGATTTTATTATTTTCTAGTGGCTAATAATTGGGATGTTGCGATGAATGGAATATTTGCAAAAAAGGGCGATTCACAATTTTGGACATTGGGAATTGGTGCTAAATACGAGTTGTCCGATGGTGCGATATTTCGTTGTAAAGTGGACAAAGATCAACAAATAGGAATAAGCTTCTGTCAAAGGCTACTAGATATGCTGAATTTCACTGTGTCCTGCAATATTGACGGTGCAAATCTGGACAGCGGTGGTCACAAGGCTGGTATCAGCATTGAATTAGAAGCTTGATTGTCATTTCCAGAAATGTAATTAACGCGCTGATCGATTCAAAAATAAATAAACCTTTAAACCGCAATTCATTATCTTTAAATAAATACATAATATATTTCATTTTACTCTTTTTTATTTCTTCAAAAAATCTGATTTATATTATTCGAATTTAAAATTTTGTCATATAGTTTTTATGTTTTTATGTTCAAAAAAATTTCCAACAATAATTAAGTTTTACAGATTTTTAAATAAAAAATTTTTTTTAAATGATGAAGAGTTAAAATTGAAATTTTATTTTGGAAAATAATGAAAATTGAAAAATAAGTTTGCGTAATGGAAAAAATAGAAAAATTTTGCTGCAATAACCTTGTGTCGAGGAACAGCCGGCATGCTGCTCGTCCTTCCACGATATTGTCTGGGAGGTGGTCCACGAGAACCAGATGCTGAGCCTGATGGACTAGTGGGACTTGGACCACCAGGACTTGCACCAGGACTCAAATGAGATGTACATGAAGCTGCTCCAGGACTTATTGCTGGCGTTCTCGTTGGACTTCTCGATGATGGTGACAAATGACCCCAAGGTCCCGCTTCAGCTTGGAGAAATCTCAAGAAAAAAAAAAATGAATATTTCATTTTATGGGAAATACGAATTGAATTTCACTCTTACCTGTGTAGATCTGGTGTTGGTCTTGCAACTGCAATACTTGAACTTCTTCTTCTGGAAGGAACAGTTGGCGATTTTGGTCCGTCTGAAGATGAATGAATTTGTGTACCGGAAAATGATGTACCATGTATTCGCACCTCGATTTCACTGCAACGTCTTTGAAATGTTTTTTTATTCCTTCGCTTATTCTTTGGGTCCGTATTTGTAAAATCTGCTTTTCTGAAATTATTTTTATTAAATTAAAAAAATTATTTCAGACATTTTCTTAAATTTCTTTCACAAAAGTAGAATTCTAAAAAGCGATACTTTAGAAGAGAAAAAACTTTTTCTTCTCCATTTTGACTCTATTATCTTTTTTCCAACATCACATTTACTATGCTAAAAATGCATTTGTGTTCCATTACTCCTTTTTTCCGCGCGGATAACTTTTACCTCAAAATGTTTTTTTTTCGCAATCAATTGCACCTTTAAAATGTTTTTAATATAAGCGTAAATTAATCTATTATATTGAATGTCATATATTTAGAAATAAAAATATTTCCATAAATAAAATTGAACGTATTCTCAAGGGACAAGTATCATATTTCATGGGGCGTGAAAAATTCGTGATCGTCTATATACGTATTTCAGTCTATAAAAATTCAGTGGCGTGATTCAATCATATTATGTGGCTCTTGCGAAAAATTATTTTTCTTTACCTCATTGTCATTACATGGGCATTGAAACAACGAGAGTGTAAACCAAACACAATTCAAGCTGAAGAACAGAAAGTTAAAACTTATTTATTTTCAAATTATGACGCTACAAATCCACCATGTGCAAATAAAACGACGGTTGATTTTTTAATTTATCCAAAAACAATAACTTTCGTAAGTGTTTGATTTTAATATTATAATTCAATATTAGACACTAATTTTCTTTTTTTTTACATAGAACGAACATTCCAACACGCTCGAGATTCACTGTCTTTCCATTACAGTGAGTATAAAATAATTTTTCACAAAAATTGAAAATAGTATAAAATAAAGTGTTTTTTTTAAATCTAATTTTTTTTTTTGAAAGAATTGGAATGACGATCGTCTTGTGTGGGACGGAGAAAAATTCAATTTGAGCGATGATAGCTTTCACGTGGCTGATACTGAAATTTGGATACCAGACATTTCAGTCCACACATCGTAAGTTGATATCGAGTTTTTATTTCTAAAAAAATTAAAATTAAATTAAAATTATTTAAAATTAATTGAAATTAAATTAAAATTTCTAAAAATTAACTACTATTTCTTTAGCGGAGATTTGAGTTTGGACCAAAGGCCTTCCGCGACATATTGCCTATTATTTCACACCGGAGTGGTTTGGTGCAAGTCGTCAGTGGTATATACTGTCATGTGCTACACTGATTATACGGCATGGCCATTTGATATTCAATACTGTGACGTTCAACTTGGTTCGTGGGCACATGACAGCACTGTTCTCAATCTGACAACCAAATGGACAAACTGGGTACAAAATGATAATAATAGAAGTATTCAAAATTTGAATTAAATAAAAAATTTCTTTGAAACGAAGATAATTATTTTTTTTAATCAAAGATAATTTGTTTGAAATGAATAAATTTTCTTTGTATCGAAGAATTTCAAAGAAATTGATTATTTTGAATCAAAAAAATCTTTTTCCTATGTATTTTTATTAATGTATTTTATAGATGTGGAGATTTTATACTCCAAATCCACAATGGGATGTGGTCTACAATAAAACTGGAATAACATATACAAAAAATAAATACAACTGGGAAAAAAAGTCATACATTCTTTGGATTCAAATGGGACTAAAAAGAAGAAGTAACATTATGCAAGTTTTTTACATTACACCTGCCATTGGTAAGTAGAAAAAATTGGAATTTTTTTTTTTGTTTTTTTAATATTTTCTTTTTCTTCCAGTTTTAATGATATTGACCCTCGCGTCTTTGTGGCTCGACAGTATATCCACTGAGAGACTTGTATTTGTATGTATTAATTTTATTTGTCATCTTCTTTGCATTCAAGATCTTCAATGGAAATTGCCATCAAACGGACAAGCTGCTCCACTTATTCGTAAGTGTTCAATTGAAAATTTTACATTCGTATTTTCATATTATTCATTTTCAATGAAATTATTTGTTTAACGATATTTTTTATCATTTTCAGTATTATATTATGAGAATTCCTTATTATTGGCGGCCTTTTCACTTTTATTAACAGTAATTCTTGCCAAATTGGAAAAATCAAATACAAAAGTTCCACAATTTTTAATGTCCATTACAAATAATATTTTGAATAGTAAAATTGGTAAACTTCTTTTTATAAATATGTTGGATCCAAAAGCTTATTCTGGATTAAAAGAAAGTGACGATTCAATTTTGTTAAATACAATAAAGAAGGAAAATTCCTGGAAATGGATTACAATTTTCATCAGTTGGATTGCATTTATAATAATTTCCATAATTTATATTATATTATTAATAATTTATTTGCCTCGTGATTTTTTGCAAATAAATGTAGATCATTTTGAAACGCGACTGAGAAAATTTTCCAAAAGCGATGATATTATCGGTGATTAATAAAAATGTATAAAAATAATTAAAAAAAAAAACCTTTCATTTTTATTTATAAAATATTTTTTGCCTCTTATTTTCATGTGAATAAAAGAAAAAAAGGACAAAATGAGAATTTTTTATTTAAAATTTTAGTCTATTGTTATGTCTGACTGAAGTTGAGGTTTACTACTGAAACTATTAATACAAGAATTTAGAAAGTATATTTCTGACTAAATATATTTTTTCTACTGATTTAAATTGAAAAGTTATAATTTAACTAAATTTCAACTTGTAAAAAGAGCAAGTTTGATCTCAAAATATTCTTTTTTGAGAGGCTTTAATGCTTTTTGATGACCAATAATAAGAATTTAATTGCATTGTCTTCCGTTTTAATCAGTAAACCTAAACACGTAACCATTTGCATTGAATTAGCATTGAGAGGATAGATTAGGTCTAGTGGGAAATCCATTTCACTTCAGTTTAATAAACTAATTATTTAACAACAATTAATTACAAAACTATGTGTTGCTTGGATCATTCATCTTTTTTTATGTAATATTTAGTAATAAAAATTGGGTCTTTGAAAAATATAAATAAAAATTGTTATTTCTAATGCATAATAAAATGTTTTAAAATATTATTAAATTTAAAAAAAAAAATTTTATACCTTGGTATAAGTTTATCCTCCAACATGCTGGGTAGATCATCAGTATCTTCAGTGAGAGCGGCAAAAAAGTCCTGAAACTTGTCAGGAAAATTAGATGGACAGGTACTTGAATTTGAAGAAACTTCGGTGGATGTTGTTGTCTCGGATGTTTCGGTACCGTTATCATGGTACCTTTGTTCTGCGGACGTTGCCATAGACACTCGTTTCACTTATTATTTTATTAGTCATCAATTTAATAACTTATCAGTTATTTGAACCTTCATTTTCCCTTGACACCAAATTTTTTTAATTCAATATTTTTAAACATTATTTCAGATAAAAGAAATAAATTTTTAATTTTATCGCACAATTTTTGCATATCAGAAGAGAAAAATATTTTCATGAAAATTAAATTTCCTTTTCAAATAAATTTATAATTTTTTTTTTTTGCAATTTATATAAAATTTCATTAAAATTAAAATTTATTGTATGAGAAAAAAATTTTCGTTTTTATTAAGAAACGTTGTGAAATGAAATAGAGCACATTTCATGGTTTCAGAGGATGTCACTAATGAACATTTAAAATTCAAATTTTGTAACAAGTTTCCTCGCTTGCCAAAGAAACAAGGACAGTCGTGATATAATTTACTTTTAATTTTCACATTAATAATTCAGTAGTTTTAAGTCCAAAAGTACATGTTAATATTTATTATAATAGACAAAATTATTGCTAATTTTTAATAATCAAATAATTTTGAATAAAATAACAATTTAATAATTAAAAAACTAATTTTGTTGTTTTTTAATAAAAATAAAAAATGTAATTCTCACGCTTGCAATCTCATTTATGTAAACAATAGTTATGACATTTTTACTTTTTCCAGGCAAATATACAATTCACAGATTTTATTGGAAAATTTGTCCTATAGATAAATTCGAAAAGAACACATTTTAATTTACATCGTGAAATTTTTTTTGCCGAGATGATGTATTATGGTAAAAATATGAAATTTGATACACAAATACTTGTAAGAGGAAACTGGATAATTGTCGCGAATACAAACAGGTATTTCGTCAGACTGAAGCACGCGCGGGTGTTATACTTGCTTTTCTAGATTCCAGAAGCTTGATTATTCAGCGCAAGCGTAACTCACCCCCATACAAATGTTATTAGCTTTTTAACGCACTTGGACGTTCATATACCAAGAAAGAAGAAATAGCAAACAAGTTCCAAAAATTACAATAACTTTTCATTTTTTTCTGAAAAAAAAGATAATTCTAACATTTTTCCGCCTGATTCAAGCTGAATTAAAAAATAACGAAAATATTTTGTAATTATTAAATAAATAAAATAAATTATAATAATTACAGTTTTTGAATTCTATTCGAGAATGTTTCCGTAGAGAATAAAATTTATTTGTTGACAATTTGAATAAAAAATACTGCTTTTGATAAAATTATATTATCGTATATATTTCAAGTTATAATCGTTAGTAAAATTCAATTTTATAGTGTACTTTGTGAATTTTTTTTTCTGAATACGTTGCTATAATTTTTTCTTTGTGAAATATTGAATCCAATTATTTGCTTCTAGGTTGATAAAAAAAGGTTTGAAAAGTTTGACTTTCGCTCTCTAATTTTCAAATTAGGATTGTACTCAATAAAATTTCGATTTGGAATAGGAAACGCGGCATTGTGAATCGATATTCGGCATGAAGCGAAGCGATTCTTTATTTTCTAAACAATCGAGGCGAAACGAATCCCATTCAAGGATTTATAGAACCTAACAAATAATTTCCATCAATAATCATTTTAATCAGGATAATGTAGATATAATATAG
The DNA here is from genome assembly GCF_019393585.1 of Leptopilina boulardi. Lineage (NCBI taxonomy): Eukaryota > Metazoa > Arthropoda > Insecta > Hymenoptera > Figitidae > Leptopilina > Leptopilina boulardi. The sequence continues at coordinate 2,389,011 of NW_026137874.1, read as the reverse complement.
TATATCTACATAATTTTGTTCTAAAAATAACTTTCGTTAACATTATCTTTTTTTTTTGTATCAATATTTGCCTCAACACTTTCAAATTCTACTTTTTCTATGTTTATTTAAAAAATTTCAAAATATTTTCCTCTTCTGTATGCAAATGAATTTTTAATTTTTAATTGATGAAAAAAATTTTTTAAACAAAAATTATTTAGTTAATATCACGAATTTTGAAGCAGAGAACAAGTTTATGTATATTTATATTCATCAGCTAAAATCAATAACAAGTCAACGTCCTCATACACTATGCGAAAATATTATATTATAAATTCATTGTTTTTTTACAAAACTGGCTATTTAATTCTTTAAATCATCCATCTAAAAAATAAAATAATATAAATTAAATAAATAACATCCATTTGGGAATATAGGACAATATAATAATAGAAGAAATTAATTTTTTCGAAATTTCAACTGTTGAATTTTTATTGGTAATGCAATGGAATGAGATTATTAATGATAAAATTAGTAAAATTCAACATGTCGTATGTTTAGGATTATGATATTATAGAATCACAAGTTTTACTATATTTATATACATATATATTCTCACTGCAGAATATTATTCTCAAGGGATAAATAAAATTTTAACTTCAAAATTAAGAGAATTCTCTCTCGGGAAAAAAATTTATTTGCTCGAAAAAGCACTTGCAGTTATTATATTTTTGTTACATTAAGCAAAATAGCTTCTCTTGTGTATTTAAATAATGAAATTAAAAATACCTCGAATGGTAATTTCCATTGTCGAAAAATTAAAATTAATTTTATTTATACAAGTTATAAAATATTAATTATTTGTTAGATCAAACTGAAATATTTGAAGATACACGTTTAAAGTGATGACGTTAATTAAATCGATTTATGGATTTTGAACTGACATTGTTTGATTTTTATCAGTAAACTAATCTGAACCTTTGTTTGTACTATTTTTTAGTTGATATATTAAAAATAATATAGACTTACCTAAAAAATTTGAAGCGGAAAATTTTTAATTTCATTAATAAAAATATTTCAGTGGTTAATATTTTTGTTTGTTTGCAAATGTCTTAATAAAAAATAAATAAATGGCTCTAATATGCTTATTAAGGATCCTCCCAGACAAAGTGAAATCAGACCTCCCAAATTTGCTGAAATTAATATTTTTATTGTTAATAAATAAGAAAAACTAAATGGAAAATTAAAGAAATATTTCTTTAATATAGAGTAATTAACATACCTAAATAGTAAAAATTTTATTAATTTAACTTAATTAAATTTATGTTAATTACTCGTTAACTTTATGAAATTAATAAACATTACCGATGAGATTATCCCATGTCATAAAACAGTTTAGTTCATATTTCATGTATCCAGTATTTGGGAAAAAAATTCTTACATGTGACATATTTATATTACTATCCTCCAACTCATAAATCCTATTATATATTTACTACTATATAAATTTATATCAAAAGCAAGAAAAATTTTTTCAATAAATATTATGCAAAACTTACTTTGGGTTCAAGTAATAATAATTTGGAATAATTTTGCGATATATATCAACAAACATTTTATAAAAAACTCTATTGCATGTCTCTTCACATTGACATGGTGGTAAAACTTTGCCATTGTCAAGTGTAGTTTCTTCAAACAATTGCGTTATCTTCACTGGGAAATTTCAAAATTTTTAAGTAAATTGTGTAAGAAACAATGTTTCAAAGAATAAAAGTGAAAAACTTACTATGGTACTTTTGAATACAATTAATACTTTTAAAGTCGCATAATCCGGAAAGATTAACACCTCAAGTAAAAAATGATTAACAACATTGGATATGTTTGAAATGAAAAAGAAAAGAAAAGGAAATACTTACAAGGTGTTGCAAAATTATAAGGAATACAATCACAAGCTGCTTCAATTCTTGTCATTTTACAACCGGTTATACATGAATTATAACTGTAGCCAATATATTTCTGTAAAGTATTAAATTATGATTGTGAAATTAAATTATTTAACCCTCTTTCTGCTTTGGGGGGTTATCCTATTTCCCATATTCCCCACCAGGTGACCGAATCGAAATTGTCGATTTTTGTTCGATAACAATCGATAACAACTGGACAAGAAATGTTTGCTTACTTCATCCTTAAGGACACAATTTCTCTCAGTTTTTGACAATGCGTCAATGTCATCAGTGCCAGTAATTGTTGTTCCCGTAAGTGCAATATTAATATTATGTTCTGGTTGTGCGGTAACCACTAAAATATCAGGTTCTGGATAATCTTCAGCTGCGTGAATTATAATTGAAGCCCCAACGTATTCTCTCGTTGAACCTCTATAATCTTTTGATTTTATATCCAATTCCACTTTCAATCCTTTATTTTTTCCGGCACCCGGTGTTTTCTAAAATAAATAATATTTTAGTTCCTTCTTTAGTAAAAAAAACAAAATTAAAAAATGACTTACTAAAATTTTTCTTCTTCCAGGACACTCAGTGTCACATTTGTTTTTTGTTTTATTGTCTGTATATTTCTTATATGATTTGTCACATTGTGGGGAATATGTTCTGCAAATAACATTTTTTTAGTTATTAATTCAACAATTTAAAAAAAAGGATATGATTGTTGATTTCTTACTTGGTAGCATACAAGCGTGATACGTGATTATTAAAGCTACAACAATGACCCATAAGGGAGTAAACAGGTCTAAATAAATTGTCGCAATTGTAATCAACTCCATTCCAAGTGCAAGATTTTATCATATCATTACACGGCTGCATAAGCTATAAACATTGTTTTAAATTATAAATCAGCTATTGATACAATTTTTATAAAATACATACCCTCAATAATAAACCTTTCAATTTATTGCCCATTTTATACAACATTTCATTAAATTTTGTATAATTAACATCCTCTCTAAAAGGCCGAATTAATTGAGGAAGATTTTGAAAAAAGTCGTCAATTGTTTTATTGTCATAACCAGATGCTTGTCTGCAAAGTATTTTCAATAATGATATTTAAATATATTATAAATTTTAATTTTTACACTTACAATTTTCTTTCCATATCATAACTAGAAGGCCTATAAACCTTGTTGAAATTACATATTGTCACAGCTGGAAAATCTAATTCATGTATAGGAGCATCAATGTCAGAAATTCGAATAATAGTTCGTCTCTCTTGTACCGTTTTATAAGAAATAGTCATTAAATAAATACAAAATATGCTCAAAGTTAAACATATCTGTAAGAATAAATAATTAAAATAATTTATTATTAAGAAAATTAATGTTTTATAAAATTATCTTATTCTTACAGCTGCCCAAATTAATTTTTCAATGAAACTTAAATTTTTATCGCTTATATATCGAAATCCATGTAAAGTTGTTGTTTTACAATAAATTTTAAACAAATACTTGATTGTAATCCACAAATTTTTCAATTTTTCTAAAGTACCTAAAAAAAATAGAAATAGAATATATAATTGAAAATTTTATATAGAAAATTGTTCTTACCTTCTTTCAATTTTTTCATTTTTTTAAAATTTAATTTTATAAATTTACGAAAAATTGAAAATTAGAAAAAGAAATTGTTATTCTGTTCTCTTTGAAAACAAGAATGAAACAAAATATTGAAACGTATTCGTATTTATAAACGTTTCAATTATATTTGCATATACAAAACAATAAATTCTCATTGAATTCTTGAGAGAGTAATTCACATTCTTCAGGGAATATATCATTTTCAAGATGACCTTTTCAGATAATTTTCATTCAACACCACTGTTTCTTTTTATTTTATTTTAAACAATAAATTAAACAAAGAAAATTATTAAATAATATAAACAGAACAATTTTTATCTAGTTTATTAAAACTGCAATTGATTTTTACTACTGATTGGCTAAATACATTTTACTACTGATAAATAAATGAAATAAATAAATTCAAAAAAAAAAAAAAATTTTAGAAACATCTCTATGACGTGAAATGCGTAGGAAATAATTTAACATTTTCTGTAATAAATTTTTTTCTTGAATTTTGTATAATTTTTTCTTCCTTGGTACTGGGAATATTAAAATTATTATTTGCAATAATAAAAATACTATTTTCACGTTCTTTCCATTTGTTAAATACTTTTTTGTCCAAAGGAACACTTCGAAATAGTTTTCTAGCCGATAGAATATTGTTAAATTGATGCCAATTGGGAGTTTCATTTTTAAATTGCTTTTGTAATTGATTATTTCGCATGTAACGTTGATAAAATCGTCGAACAGGAATCAAGAAAATAATAATTATTGGCTCCAATAAACTAATTAATGATCCTCCCAAACAAATTCCCAGAAGGCCACCTAAATTTGCTAAAAGAATTATCTTTTAATTTTATAGATTCAATCATTAATAATCGAATTATGGTAAAATTTTTTACCCAAAATACCATCCCAAGTCATATAAAGACTTCTACTATATTGTGTGAAGCCATAGTCTTGAAAATATATATTTAATTTCGAAAGAGTTTCATCTGATATATTCCTAGTAAAAAAAAAAAATATTAATAAAATTAAAAATAAATATTAATAAAATTTTTTTTTCAGGTATGTAAAACTTACGATTTCCAAGGCAAAAAGTAACGTGGATGATTGAGTCGATTTTTGTCAACCATTATGCTGTACGTCGTTTTATTACATGTCTGTTGACAATTGCATTTTGGTATGAAAACTCCTTTAATTTTAGTATCCTCATATAATTTTGTTAGCAAATCTATAATTTTATTTAATTAATATTATTAATTCTAATTTATTTTTAAAAAAATTTTATCTTTACCTATATTCTGTTTAATGCACGTTATGTCTTTTATATCGCATGTTCGTGAAATATTCATACCTGAAAATGAAAAATATGTAATTCATAAAATTCTAATTGAGAATTAATAATAATACAATAAACTTACATGTGTCTGGATAATAATAAGGTATGCAATTGCAAATCTGTAAATATCTTATCATTTTACATCCAGCAACGCAAGATTGATAACTATACTCGAAATTGAACTAGAAAAAAATAGATAATTATAATAAATTTTATTAAAATATTTAATTAATTTTCTTACTTCGTCTTCAAAAATACAGGTTCTGTCAAATGGGGAATAAATTCGTATTTCATCGAGACTTTTTATTTGTGTGGCAGAAACAGCAATATTTGTTTGTTGATCCGGTTGAATAGTCGCTGTGACAATATCAGTTTCTGGAAAATCGTGCGATTCATGAATCATTACAGCGGCTCCCGCAAAATCCCTCGTTGAACCGTAATACATATCTTCTTCAACATCAATATCCACCATCAATCCTGCATCTATTCCTGAACCAGGTACTTTCTAAAATTTAACATTTTTTTCAAAATAATTTTAAATATATTATACAAAAAATTGATAACTAAAATTAAAAGAATAACCAAAATTTCATTTCTGCCTGGACAATCACACGAATTGTTGCAAGGAACAGGATTATTATCAACGTACTTTTCGTAATACTTTTCGCAATCTGAAGAATGATTTCTGAAAATAACCAAATTTTTATACTAATATTATATTTATTAAATAATTTATCTTACTCGTCAGCATATGTGTTTGCGACATGATAATTAAACGCACAACAATGTCCGTGAAAGGAATCAACAACTTTGAATATTAATTTGCAATCATATGATTTGCCAAGCCAATAACAGGATTTTAATAATTTATTGCACGGCTGCATCAACTGGAATATTTCTATTAATTAATAAATTAATTACTAAAAAAAAATAGATACACGTACCTGACGCATAAGATTCTTTAATGTACCGTCCAAATAGTAAAGCATATTGTTCATAAGATTAGGTTCAAATGCATCAAAAACAGGACGTACCAATAATGATAGATTTCGAAAAAATGAATCAATTATCTCATTTTTGTAACCTGCATTCATTCTTAAAAATATATAATTTTTAAATGAAATTATTCGAATGAAAAAATTTGTGTATAATTTACATACAATGCATTTCTCATTGGAAGAGCTGCCAATTTATAAACTTTATTATAGCTGCAAATAGTTACAGCCGGAAAGTTTATTGTATGTAAAGGGGCACTTCGATCTGCCATTTGAATTGTAGGCAATCTGCTTTGAATACTTGTATTGGAAATCAATATTAATATCACACAAAAAATTGAGGCAATTACCAGAATCTATCAACAGTTATATTTATTTATTAATTTATATTATTATTAATAATTAATCATTAATAATTAATAATTAATAATTTATTCTCACTGTAAACCAAATATATTTTTCCAAAATTGGTACATCATCCGCGATATATCTAAATCCATGCATTGCAGTTGTTCCACAATAATTAAATACAATTCGTTTCACTTTTTCTCTATTTATTTTTTTTATTTTTTTCCTTATTCCATTTTTCACTTAAATTTGTAAATTAAATTAATTATTAACATTTTCGTTAGTTTTATAAATTACCCTACCTTTATTGTTTTTGTTAACATCTTTTTTATTGTAAATTTTTTCAAACTTTTTTAAATCCCACATTTTATATAGTTGTTAATTAATGCGCAAAAAGAAAAATGAATTTCATTCTTTAACACTAAATATTTGAGAACAATTTTTCTTAAAAATTATCTTCTAATTGTAATTATCGATAATTGCGTCACTAGGGACTTAATATTAATTTACATTCCCCAGTGTCACAAAATTGGGTATAATTATTTTATAATTATAAAATTTATCTTCATCTTTATTTATCTTCATAAAGAAACAAATACACACTTTAATTACAATTTTTTATATAAATGCATTATTTTGGAAAATTAATTTTTCTGTCGACTTTAATTTATAATTTAAAAAAATTAATAATCAATTTGAAGCATAGAAATATCTCTATTAACAGAAAGTGTTTTAATTTTTTTAATTCGATCATTCAAGGGAATTTTTTTGAAAATTTTTTTATTAGATTCAATTTTGTTTTTTTGTTTTTCTCGATGAATTATTCGACAAGGAGTTACGAAAATTTGAATAATTGGTTCCAATACACTTATAAATGAACCACCTAGGCATAATCCAAGTATAGATCCCAAAATTCCTGAGAAAAATAATTATTATTTTTTATTTGAAAATTATACTGTATATTAAAATAGTTTACTGACCTATTGTCGTATACCAAGGCGAACTCAATCGTTTTTTAAATTTCGTAAAAGTGTAATCTTGAAAATAAACATAAACTTTTGCAAAACCAAAGTCCGATCCTCGTTTTGACTGAGCAAGTCTTCTGTGAACAAAAAAGTAAAGTTAAACAATTAAACATTAATTTATTGAAATTATAAAATACTCACTCAAGAAATGGATATCGTAAACCTTGATAAATAGAGGCAATTTCATCATAAATAACATATTTCGTTCTCGAGCAAACTTGTAAACATGGACATTTTTCTAGAATCTCTCCATTTTCCAGTTTCATTTTCTCATGTATATTGTATATCAATGCTGATGAAAAATACAATAATTAATTTTATTTAACTAAATTTATTAGTAATATTAATTATTTTAATTAAATTTTTAAACTTTAACTAATCAAAAACAAAAAAGAAAAATATTTCTCAAACTAAATTTAATTTACCATGATTTTTTCTAATGCATTTCATGTTACTGAAGTCACATGTCTTTGAAATATTGACACAAGTGTCAAGATAATAATATGGAACACATGAGCAAATTTTTAAAAGACGTTTTATTTTGCAACTTGCAATGCAAGATTGAAAGCTATAATCATACGGAACCTATATAAAGAATAAAAAAATTTATTATTAAATATTTTATTTCATTAATAATATCGAAAATATGTTTTACTCTCGGCGTTTCATTTTTCTTTTAATAAAATAATTTTCACAAAATTTGTACTAAAATTGCAATAATTTGCGTAATATAAAAATAAAAAAAAAATAAATAAATAAGTATAAAAAATTCAATAAAATATCTTTTTTCCAAGAAATACCTCTGAGGAAAAGACACAATCTCGTGTCTCCTGTGATAACTGATGGATTGTAATGTCATTTTCCACTTTTATCCCTGATATTATTACATTTACTTGCTTACTCTGCTGCACCACCAGTTCAGAAATATCAAGTTCAGGATAATCATGAGTTTCATGAATTATCAATGAAGCACTTGCAAAATTTTCTGTTAAACCAAAATAATTTTCCGGTTCTATATACAATCGGAAATAAAGTCCTGTATGAATTCCAGAACCACGTACTTTCTATGCATAAAAAATAATAATAATAAATAATGTATTTACGCAAATTCTTAATAAAAATTAAAATAATTAAAAATATTTACTTGAATTCTTTTTCTCCCCGGACAATCTGTTTCTTTTTTACATGTAAAATTAGAATCCAATAAATTCTTATGTAAATTGGTGCAATTCTCCAGCTTGTTACTATTTTGTTAATTTTTTATAATTATAATTTCATTAAAATTAAAAATAATTTATCTTTTTTTTCATCTATACTCACTTGTTAAAAATTATTGGTGAAACGTGATAATTAAAAGCACAACAAAATCCCTTGTACGATAAAACTGGTTTAAATAAAGATGAACAATTGACTAATATTCCCACGAATTCACATGCACCAAATAAATTTTCACAAGGATGCATTAACTACAACAAATAAAATTAAGTAATTAAATAATAATAATAAAGAGAAATAAAATAAAATATGAACGAGTATTTTAGAAATAAAATTATTTTATTTTTTTAATTAAACAAATTTTTTTTTGTCTCATTTATTGTTATACCTGTTGCATTAGTGATTTTAGAGGTATTTTTAAATCCTGGAGCATTCGATTATATAGATTACTTTTTAAAAATACATTTTCAAGGGGATTCGTCAAAATTGGTAAGTAGTGGAAAAATTCTTGAATATTATTTTCCGTGTATCCGCTATTGTTTCTGTAAAGTAAAAAATATAAAATATGGAAGAACTGAGAATTTTTTTTTTTTTTTTTTTTTTTTTTTTATTAAATATAATATATATTTACAAATATTTCATAAATTTTTCAGCACTTGGTTTGTAAATTCGATTATGATTACAAACAGTAACAGCGGGAAAATCTAATTCTTCCATGCTATTGTCAACACTTTCGAGTTCAATTAATATTGATTCATCTAACATTCTTTGCACAGCTCTTTGAATCAAGAATACGAAAATTCCAGTAGCTATCCCTAAAATCTGAAAATTATTAATATTATCATTATATTACATTCTTACTTCATTGGAAAATTTTAAATAAAAATTTTTTTACCCCAGTCCATATTAATTTTTCACTCGATGACATGCGCTTGGATGCAAGGTGTCGGAAACCATGAAAAGACGTTTTGCCACAAAAATCATGAAAATAATTTTTGATCTCAAGTCCAATTTTCATCCATATTTTCGTTAAAAATTTTTCTTAAAATATAAACTAAAGTAGGTAATTAAAATTTAAGAATAAACATAATTATATTTTTTTTTTTACTTACGAAACTGAAAATTTTTCAATTTTCTGAAAATTCGAAACTGGACCATTTTATTTTAAAAAATATTTAAATTTCAAAATTCAGTTGTATAATTTTAGTAAGTTATAGCTAATTTAAAATGTTTAGTTTAGTGTAGTTAATTTTATATAGAATGAAGTAAAACTTTTATTAAACAATTTCAAATATTCTTTTTATTATTTCTTTTAAATATTACTTTTCATTTCTCTTTGCTTGCTTCTGAGGAACTAAACTTTTCTCAACTTTCTTCCACTTATTATATTTCGTTTTATAACTCAACTTTATTGTACTCAGTTGAGGGATGATCTTTATCTAAAAATTACTAGTGAACTTTACATAACTGATAATTGAAGATCTGCTCATAAAATATTAATGAATATATAATATTTCTCAACAAAAAAATAATCTGAATGAATTTTTTTTTTTTTGACTGACTTAAAAATATTTTATTATTAATAATTATATTTAATTTTTGTGTATTATAATTTATAATTATAAAATTAATTTTGTCACTAATTATATTATAAATAATTAATATATTAATAATTAATAATTAAATTTATTTATTTTCTGATTTTATAAAAAGACGTGCGTAAAATTCTGAATAAATGAAAAATGTAAGAAAGAAAATTATTTTATAAAAACTTTGAAATGTGTATAAAGTTTAAAAATTCATATTAAGGTATGAGAGTAACTAACAAGATAAAATAAGTAAGAAAAATACTTATAAATGTTAACCATTCTAAAAGCTTGGCAAATTCACACCATATTTTTGCATTGCTCGTTTCAGAAGTTGTTGACTGAATGGATTCAACGTTATCTTCCAATTCGTAGGAAACTTTTGACTTATCATCAATTGTTATAAAAAATCGAAGAAGACGACAACTCACAATATTGGAAATCCATTTAGGTGCAGGTGCAGTGATCATTTGGAATTTTCGAAATACTATTGTCATTATTAATGCAAAAGCCGCCAAAATCAGTGAATCTCGATAAAAAATTACTGAAAAAATAATTTATTGAAAATTTCTATTATTATTATATTAATTTAACTATTTGGTCTATTTAATTAATTAAATAAATTTAAAGGCGAAAACATAAAATAAAAGTGTAAAAAATAATTACGTATGTGAGGAACAGTTAATCCATTTAATGGTACCATCCAGTGCAAATCGTAAATGCAGTAAAGATGACCAACAAAATTAACACCTGCCAGCACCAGTCGTTCCATCGATGTTGAATCTAGCCATAGAACCGTTAGTGTGAACATCAAGAAAACTGAAAATTTAATTATATTTAAAATAAATTATTTACAATTAATTGGTAGTTTTTTTTTAATTCTATCAATTAATTCGAAACTTTTCAAATTCGAAATAAATATTTTTTTTTTACTTGCTAATTAATTAATTAACAGTAATTAATACTTACTAGTTGCTGGTGTAATATATAATGCATGTGACATTCTTGAATGTCTCTTTAAATGAAATTCATATCTAATTTCCGTGTAATTTACCGTCACAGTATTAACAATTATTTTCGTAGCTTCTTGTCCTTTCAAGATCCAATCGTGATTTTCTATATAATCTTCCATTAATATCTATCAGAAAAAATGTATAATAATAAAATTCTAAATTTAAAATTAAAATTAATTAATTTAAAAATTAATTAGCTCACAGGAGGCTCTAGGAAATTGAAGTCGACCTCATGACTGTAGTAAGTGTTAGAACCACTACGAATTTTACATTTTTGTTCATCATACGGCCAATAAGTGAAATCCGAGACACAAGAAACAGTAATTTTTGTGGGAATTACACAAGTAACGTTTCCAGTATTTTTTAATATGCAAGTTGTATCAGGAAATTCGAAACGATCACCACTGAAAATTGATAAAATTTAATTAAATTGAAATTTTTAATAATATTAACTAAATAATTTAATTTAAAATATTAATTTGATCTAAAATGAAAACTTACGTATTTACAATCATCAAATCGGGTTTCCAGAGGTCTTCACTTAAAACGAAAATTGTTTCTAATTTATCAAATTCTCCAGGATTCCATGTGAGATGAGAGTCGTTCCATGTCTGTAAGATAGAGTTTTAATAAAAATATAAATTATCTATCTAAAGACATTACTTTTTAGAATTAAATTTTTATTTAATTAAATCATAATAATTATTCTAAATAATGTTCTAGTTGTTTACCAGTTTTAACCAGAAATGAAGAGTGAAGCTACTCGTTCGACTTTCCTGCAAAAAAAACCAAATGCATGTATTTTATAAATATTATTTTTTTTATAAAAAATCAAATTATATAAAAACAATTTTATTTTTTTAATAAAAATTTTTAAAATCTATTACTCTTTATCTCTTTTATTTATATCTAATTGCATTGAAAAAGAGTAATTTATAATTTTTATTTAAAAATAGTATATTAATCAATGGGAAGAAAGTTTTAACTTTAACAGAAACAAGTAAATGGAGTCTTTTCTTTAATGTTACCCCCGGGAGTAGTTAAATCTCTTAGGTAAGATTGATCGCTCTAAACGAACAAGATTTCATTCTTTTTGCCAGTATGGTAGAAGTAAAAAATATTCTAGAAAACCTGACGTTACTAAAAAATTCACATTTTTATATCTTAAAAGCGACAGAATTTAAAATTTCACAAGAAATTATTTTATTTTAATTAAATTTAATTTAGAAGTTTAATAAATTTCCAAATTACATAAAATACTTACAAATTCCATAAATTTTGGTGTTATTTGTAATAATGCTTGGATACTTTTTTTCCTCTCAACTGGCCTTTCATTTGAATCGTACGAACAGAAAAGATGATTTTTCAATCGTGAACTTGCAGTTTGCAAAGATTTATTTGGAGAACATCTTCGTATATCAATTGCCTTTAGTTCCTTAATAAAGCAAAATTTCAAAATAAATATTAAAAAAGTAAAAAGCAAAAGTTTTTTCATTTTAAACGCACAAAGCGTACAATGACCGGCTGTAAATGAACTACTTGGAATATTTTGGTTGCGGGCATGAATTTTTATCAATGATTATTATCAAAACCTAGATACAAATGACGCCCCTTATTTCGTTCATATTAAACTCCAATCAACACAATTTTTCACATTCAATCATAAAATTACGTTGACCATGAAAATGCTTGTGACATGATGATAATTTATTTTATACAGATCATACATTATATCACAAAGTAAAAATAAAATATTTCTTTAAAAAAATGTGAATAAAATTTTGTTTTATAATTAAACATTATATATATGTTCATTTATATTATAAAGTACAATATAGATAATTAAATAATTATGTAGAGAATAGTAAAAATGGAAAAAGAAACTTATTAATTATATATATATAATTTACAAAAACAATTATTAAGAATTAGAAGTAATCTTTGGATTTTTGCCATCTAAGGAAGATTAAAATATTAAGAAATTAGGCCTGATTTTTCGTAAATTTGGCACGTCTTAAATTTGTTTCTTCATTAGGCCTTTTGTGCCATTTCAATGCAATGCTGGTCAGTCTTCAATAGAGTTTAAACCCTGATTTGTATTTCATAATCTTATACGAAAAGTTCTGTAAAATATATAATATATTGAAATTCGTTTTTTAGGATAATAAAATTTTTACGATAAAATAAATATCTCGAGTATTAATAAATTATTAACAAAAATAATACTTAGAGAAATCGCTGCTTTTCTCAATAATGTGTTCAAATTCAGCAAAACTGAGAGCACCATCGTCATCTAAATCAGCTTCCTCTAATAAATATTGAAGAAGCTGTTGCATTTCTGTATCGCTTAATCTCTGTGGAACTGTTAATCTATCTACAACTTGACGTAAATCTCCTATTCCTAACATATCATCGCCATCGAAGTCTATTGAAAAAGAAAATGATTATTTTGTCCGATAATATAAATAAATTAATTTCAAATAAAGAATAACTGATTTATATAATTTACCAAATATTCGGAATGCATGTTCGGCTTTAACTGCTTTTGGCGCTGCATCACTAAATACGGACATCATGTCCAAAAAATCTTCAAAAGTACAATCGCCATCCTGACTGGAACTGAATACTTTACAAATTCGATCACCAAAAGGATTCACTCGAAGTTCTGGATATTGAAGTATTTTTGACAATGGAAGTTTTGCATTTCGATTGTGTCCCACTTTCTCCGGTGCAAGGGCTTTAAATTTCTGATGAGCACTGTAATAATTAATATAAACATTGTACGAAAAAAACTTAACAAAGGCTTTAAATTAATTTATAAAAATTACATAATCTAAACTTACTAAAGTACTTCCTTTTTTGTAAAATATGTTAAATCCTGCAAACAATACATGTATTTAATAAAAAAGTATCAAGGAAAAAATAAACAAAAACACACAGTTTAGATAACTTTATAGTAAAAAGAATTAAAAATTTGGATCAATATTCAAAGTACTATATTACTTACTTGATAATCTTGTAACTCTTCCTCACTAAACTGACTTCGTCCAGCTCCCATGTTTTAAAATCATACAGAAAAACAGCCAAATACAATAAAAATAATTTAAATATTCAGAAATATCTGCGATAAATTTTTTTTAAAATTATTTCAAAGAAGATTTTTATAAATATTCATTGTTAGGTACACTATTTATATTTTATGTTTCGTTCAAAATGTATCAAAAAGACCTCTTTTTAATGATCTATTTGTTAATTTTTAAAGAAAAAAGTTAGAAAATATTTTCCTTTGTTTTTTGACGTTTTGCAAAACTAACATGATGTTAAAGGTACATACTACAGTTGCTCGCCCCCGAACTCTCTTACTCTAATCACGCACGCGCAAAACGTAATTACGTATTTTTCCCCTTTGAAAATTATTATTGACAAATAGCTTTTTTTATGTTTATATAAATAAAAAGTATGTAAAAAAAATTTTAAAAGACGTTTAATTTTATTTTTAAACAAATTAAAATTTTTTTTTAATTTTAAATTTAAATTTTAACCATTTTATCGTATTTCTGCAAGTTTTAATCTTTATTTCGTCGAATATCCAACAATTCGATTGTTTATTTAATATAAAAGATTAATTTTAATAAGGAAATAATATAAAACGTCAAAAACTAATTGTTTACAATGATAAAATTAATGGAAAGTTAGTGGCGCCATCTGTTGATGACACCAGACGTACCTGCAAAATGACTTTTTTTGGGACTTTTTGGCGATTTTCCATTGGAAAGATAGGAAAGTTGAGTTAATTGAAATTTTTCATTTAGGAGCGCTGCTGCACCAAAATTTTATCTACCCATCCCTGGTTTGAACTTTTGATTGTAACGCTCTCATTGGTCAATTTCATATTTACGCGGGGAGTAGCAATGAATGAGGTACACGCTCATTGGTTCCTATTCGCCGCGTAAATATGAAATTGACCAATGAGAGCGTTACAATCAAAAGTTCAAACCAGGGATGGGTAGATAAAATTTTGGTGCAGCAGCGCTCCTAAATGAAAAATTTCAATTAACTCAACTTTCCTATCTTTCCAATGGAAAATCGCCAAAAAGTCCCAAAAAAAGTCATTTTGCAGGTACGTCTGGTGTCACCAACAGATGGCGCCACTAACTTTCCATTAATTTTATCATTGTAAACAATTAGTTTTTGACGTTTTATATTATTTCCTTATTAAAATTAATCTTTTATATTAAATAAACAATCGAATTGTTGGATATTCGACGAAATAAAGATTAAAACTTGCGGAAATACGATAAAATAAATAAAATTCAAATTTTTAATTAAAAAAAATTTTTTTTTTCAAATTTTAATTTGTTTAAAAATAAAATTAAACATCTTTTAAACTTTTTTAAAATAGTATTTTTTTGTGATTACTTCTTCAAAAATATCATTAGGTTGGATAATCTGTTTCAAAAGTTTGTGGTGGCGCTGGTGTGTTAACCTACAATTTATTAATTCCTTCCAGGAACTCCAAAAAAAACTTATAAATAAACAAACAATTATAATCAATATAATTAATTATAGTTTTTTAAAAAAAAAGTGAATTTTTGATCTGTGAAAAATGAGTGAATTCAGTTTTGGTTTAATGCAAATCTTTAAAAAAACTAACCTAATGATTTTGTTTACTTTTACTTGTAATTTTAAGCAAATAAACATTACATTCGCGTAAAATTTAACTGAATAATAAACACTAAATAATTTTTGAACAATTAAAAAAAAATTATATGTTACGTCTTTATTTATATTTAAATTATTTCGATTTACACAATGTAAACAAAGTGACAGATATTTTGTTTAGTTTCCAAAAAAAAAAAATGTTTGGATATGTCATTAAATTCTCTAATTAATTGACAATTAGTAAAAAAAAGAAACGTGAATATGAGTTCAAAAACTGTTTTTGTAACACAAGAAGGGCCGGCAAATGCCTTGGCTCTCGGTAAAGACAATAATCAAGTTGTTATTGCTGGTCGAAATGGTATGTTATGTTTTGCAAATTATTTAAAAATAGATTAATTAAATAATAAACATAAATAACGAAAAATATATTTTATTACAGTATTTAAAATATTTTCTTTATTGGAGGAAAAATTTGAAGAATCATGTAATTTACGAGTGGGAAAAAATTTAAACTTAAATTTTTCATGCAATGATGTTGCATGGAATCTTTTAGATGGTAATTATAAATTTAATATTTTATTTGTATTTTATTTTTGAGTTTATATATTGAAATTTATCAATTTTGTAAATTTTTTTTTTAGATCACATTTTAGCTACAGCGGCAACGAATGGTGCTGTTGTTGTTTGGAATTTAAATAAACAATCCCGATCGAAACAAGATCATGTTTTTGTCGATCACAAACGAACTGTAAATAAAGTTAGTTTTCATATTTCTGAACCAACATGTTTAATATCAGGTTCACAAGATGGTACAATGAAATGTTTTGATTTGAGAATAGCGGAAGCTACTAAAACATTTTATAGGTAAAATTATTTATTTGCTTTTGTTTAATATAATAATAATGTTTAAAAAAAAAAATTCTTTTTTATCAGCAATACGGAGTCTGTACGTGATGTACAATTTTCACCTCATCAGCCTCATACATTTGCAGCAGTTTCAGAAAATGGTCACGTTCAACAGTGGGATTTACGTCGACCTGATCGATATTTTCAGCATTTTGCTGCTCACAGTGGTCCTATTTTTTCTTGCGATTGGCATCCGGAAGTTAATTGGTTGGCTACTGCTTCTAGAGATAAAACAATAAAGGTAATAAATTTTAAGATTAAAAATTAAAAATGTTGTTTTTCAATTATTTTTTTTTTTAAATTTAGGTTTGGGATTTATCAACAAAACCAGCTTGCGAATATATGATTCACACAATAGCGTCTGTTGGTCGAATTAAATGGAGACCTCAAAGAAAATTTCACATAGCAAGTTGTGCTCTTGTTGTTGATTGCAGCATCAATATTTGGGATATTCGAAGACCCTATATTCCATTCGCGAGTTTTAATGAACACAAGGATGTTGCCACTGGAATTGCATGGAGAGGAGATCCTCAATCCTTTCTCTCAACAAGCAGGGTTCGTTTTTATTTATTTTTTTTTAATACAAATACATTTTTTTAATAAATAGAAATTTTAATTTATAATATTGACTTTTATTTTCAAAGGATTGTACGCTTTTTCATCATATTTTCAAAGACGCAACTAGACCAGCCAGTAAAGCAAATCCTCAAGGAATGGCTTTCAATCCAAAGGGTGATGTAGCCTATGCCTGCAAAGTAAATGTAAATGCTCCGACGGCTATAAAGCAACTTACAAATATTATGAGGTACATAAAAACATTATTTAATTTTAATTAATTTAATGAGGGAAGGTTTAAAAAAATTAATTAAAAAATTTGCAGGAAAACTCCAGCTAGTAATGATACTTTTTGTCTGGCATCAAGTACAATGCACAGTTTTACAATGAATGCACCTCGTGAACCAAAATGGTTTAAAGCTTGTGCCGAGGGTTATATTTTGAGTGGACGATTAAATGAAATTTGCGATCATAACGCTGCTGTTGCCAGTGAAGCCGATAGAAATGATGTAAATTTTTTTTTTCTAAATTACTTTTCACTTTTTCTAGTTGAAATTTCAATAGAATTTTTTTTAGGTAAGCACCGTTTGGCGTATTATTAAAACACTTTACGCAAATCCATTGGGAAATATTTTAAAAACTCCACCCACTGTATCAAAAGAAGACGTTGTAAATACTATGAATTTAACACAAATTACCTTGGGTAACGCTCATGATCAGACGAATACAGGTTGTTATTATTATAATAATTATTCTAATGTAATAATTTTAAGAAATTTAATTTTATTAAAAAATTTTAGTACATGAGAACGATGTGAAATCTCTTCAAGGTGAAGCACCTGGAATTATCAGCGGTGGAGATGATGAAACTGAAACTGACGAGACTCCGGATAATCCAAATTTTATTGGACCCATTTTGCCAAGGTATGACAAAAAAAAATAAGAATATTTTTAGTATTATAATTTTACTTTATTATTAAATATTCTGCTTTAGACATTTTACAGAACGTTACTATCGAAGATCATTTCCCGGCAATAAGAGACAACAAAAAGGAGATTTTTTATTTGGCGATGGTGAACTTGAACCAGTTAGTATTGAATTCACTGGTGCATTTATGGATAATATGATAAACAATGATAATGATTGGACATTACCAAAAGAGGCATTTCCATTGAGACATGAAATTCAAGACAGATCACCGCCACCGGAACAATTTCCCAATCATTCACCGGATATTAATGATGATACAGTTTCTGTTATGGTTGAAGATCAACCATGTCAATTGATAGTGACATCAGTTCGTAAGCCATCGTTTTGGGATCCATCGCATCTTGTTGAGAAAGCACTTAAACATCATGCGGCACTCAGAGATATTCAAACGACTGCTTCGGTATTAATTGCATTGGGTGATAAGCGAAAGAGTTTAAATATTGAAATTGCAGTACAAGAACATTGGCTCCTCGAGTATATCGATATGCTGGGAAGATTTCGACTTTGGGAAGTTGCTACTCAGGTATGAATTAATTTTTTTTTTTTATAGTCAATAAATTCTAAAAAAAATAATACATTTTTAGATAATACAATTGGCTTGGATTCCATCTGTTTCGCAATTAAATCAACAATCAACAACAATACACGCTTGCTGTACAAATTGTACGAAAACTTTACAAAGGGCAGGATGGTTGTGTGATCGTTGTCATACTTCGAAACACGCTCTTTGTTCTATTTGTCATCAGGTATATAAACTAATATTACTTTATTTTTTTAAAACTAACATTAAATTAATATTTTTAAAAGGTGGTTCGAGGCGTGTATTCTTGGTGTCAAGGTTGTACCCATGGAGGTCATGTGATACATATGGCAGAATGGTTCGATAAAAATCGTCAATGTCCAACTGGATGTGGACATCTTTGTGAATACACATAATTCGTTTTCATTCATCTCTTTTGTTTTTTCAATATTAAAACATATCGATTTTTGTATATATTTTCATCTTATGTTAAATTATTGAATTTAAAAATTTGTACATATAAAACGTAAGATTAAAAAAAAATCGTTACTCTCTGTTAAAGATGAATGTATTTTTTATATATATAGTATATAGAATAAATTTATGTATATTTAAAAAAGTAGAAATAAAAAATTAGATAAAAATTACATTTTTATTTACGATAAAAATACTGTTTTGTTTTTACACAATTTCTTCAATTACAATCATAAATACAATCAAAAAGAAAGTCATGAATCAAAATTCAGATCAATGAAGAACTTGAAATAAATATTTCGAATGCTATTTATTAATTAACATTTAATGTTTTTTATGCAACTTCATCGATCATTAAATTGATTTATAATTAAATATATTAAAAAACAAATTACTGAAATATAAGTCTATTATAGTCGATATTCTAAAATATTTGATAATAATTTAACAATTAGTTAATTTACAATTAAAAATAACGCGTTGATGAAACAATTATTTTCTGTATAAAATATACTATTTAAGTATAAATACAAAATTCATTCATACCCGTAAAAAAAAAACCGCCGAAAATTTTGAATTTCTTAAGCACATACTATTAAGTACAAAATAGTAATTTTTCTTTTTTCATTATTAAATTTAAAGTTCACAGGGTGAATTCAAACTTTTCGGCGGTTCTGTATCTTATATAAAATGCACCTGATCGGCATTTTTGCCGGGATATATAAAAAAAAATGAAAGTTGAAACATAGAAAGGGCTATTCCCAAAAAATTTGGCAATTGTATAAAGAAATCTTTCTGAATACATCCATAAGCAAACCACTGGCAACAGCAAATGAGAGATGAGATTATAATTGGAAATGGTAAACTATCGGCACTCTTCATTCGTATCACATAGGCCTGAAAAAATCCAAATATATTTTTTTTAAATTTCTTTCTAAATCGAATTATTAAGATAAAAAATAAAGATAATTTTTATAAAAATAAAATTGTTCTACTAACCAACATTGTTAGAGGAGATGCAAAAAATAGGATTGTCGTACTACAACTGAGAAATCCTATTCGTTGAGCAGCCAGTGCTCTATTTGGTTCAAGTATACTATACATAAATACAAAAGTCACAAAAGTTATTGACCCTATAAGTTGTTTAAGTATAGTTGACTTTTTCACGCTATATAGCATGAATATTATGACATAGAACAATTGTAGAGTTGCTCCGAAAATGTTTACCAATACTATAAACGAGTCGTATATCAATAATCCATAGCAGAACCAGTTACTGCATCTAAAATTAACGTAAATCTCTTAAAATTATGCTAACAAAAATATATTAAATAAAATAAAATAAAATAATGCTTACGACATAAAACAGCTTATGAAGGCCAAGCCAGAGGTATCTCCTGTTGTTCCATTTTTCATAAACCTTCTGCATACTAATCTGCAAACATACAAGATAAGATTTTATTGCAGGAAGTAAAGAAATTAAATCAGAAAACGATAATAATTTTTTTCTTTTTACACTAAAAAACTAAATGTTCTAAATATTTACATTATTAATTATTATATCTACTATTTAAAATTCAATATTATAAATTATATACTAAACATATGGTCTCTTTTTTTAAATTCAAAAATAAAAATAAATATACACTTGGCCGATGTTTAATTAAGAATAATAAATAACAGATGTTAATAAATAAAAATGGAGAATATAATAAAAAAAAAAAAACCTAAATTTATATTAATAAAAAAATATTTATAATATAGCCACAGTAAAATTTTCAGACAATACTTACATTCCAGCCAAAAATTGCAAAATTGTACAAAAAGATGCCGATGAAGCTAAAGCATCCTTAAAACTTGTAGTGAACATGATGACAACATTGCATTTAAATACAATTTTTAAATTGATTAACAGTCGTTTTAAAGTTTCTTTAAAATTTCAGTCATTCAAATATTATTGTACATTCATCATTTTCGTTGTGCCTATTGTTATTTACATCTTCTACAAGACTATTTTCATTTTTACATATTTAGGTTAACAACGTAGATCGTGGCGATTTATGATCAACACAATTTTGTTACTATAGAGGTATCAGTACTACCAATGTCAGCAAAAGATTTTTTCCTTAATACAACTTCCGTAATTTAAATGTGTTTGCTTTTTCAATTCTTTACATCTTTTTTTTTAAATGACATTTCATATAAAGAAAGTAATAGTTTTTTTTACAAACATGTAAAATAAAATTCATAGAAAGATAGATGTCAATTTTGACATTTATTTTCAAAACAAGTTAGTAAGGTTTGTTTTCCGGCAAAACGATGGAAAACTGTACAAAAGAGTAAATATTATATTAATTAAAGGAATTACATGTAGCAATTCCTCTATAAGGAAGCGATGAAATTAATTATTATTAATCATAAAATTGTAATTATAATATTAAGAAAAAGGATTTTCTTTGAACAAAGGAGCTATTTTGCATTTAAAATTAAAAAGGTTCAAAGGAATAAAAAGTAATTTTTGTAGCAACTTTATCATAAGGGAACTATTTTGC
Source organism: Leptopilina boulardi (assembly GCF_019393585.1). Lineage (NCBI taxonomy): Eukaryota > Metazoa > Arthropoda > Insecta > Hymenoptera > Figitidae > Leptopilina > Leptopilina boulardi. The sequence continues at coordinate 2,367,283 of NW_026137874.1, read as the reverse complement.
CATCAAAAAAAACCTTTGTCGAGATAAAGAAAAAATGAAGCATATGAAAATAAATTTTAATTAGAAAAAATGAATTCATTATTAAAAATAGTTATTATTAATGTAAATTATTTTTCATAATTGAAAAAAAAATTTTTTTAGTCGGATAACTTCATTAATCGAAATAAAAGTTATTTTAAAAAAGCAAGTTAAATTAAAATATTAATATATTCTTTTATAATTAATAAAAATATTTTTTTTATTCGGATAACTTCATTGTTCGAAATAAAGCTTATTTATAAAAGCAAGTTAAATTAAAAAATTATTATATCATCATTCATAATTAATAAAAATGATTTTTATATTCGGATAACTTCATTAATTGAAATAAAGTTTATTTAAAATTTTCTCAAATTTTAAAAATTATTACATCAGTTTTTATAATTATTTTCATAATAAAAACATTAATGATTATGTATTATGAAGTCAGGAATTTATAAATGAATTAATTTGAGAAAACAAAAATTTACAGCGAACAGCAATTAAAAGCTTTCTTCATAATTAGAATATATCTTTTAATTATAAAGTGAGGTTATGTTAGGTTAGGTCTACAGAACAATATCAATTTTCAATATAAAATTGAACTTGAATATCTTCATTATGTATAATATATAATGAAAATGTTTATTTTACAAGTTAATTAACAAAAGTGTTGTATTTTTGCTTTATTTATGAAAATACAGTTCAAAAATGTGTGAAACATTGTAAAGGTAAAATAGCCGTTTAAATGTTGTTAAAACAGCAGCGTAAATGACAATTAAAAAAGCAAACACTTACCAAATATTAAGAGTATTAGAATTAAAATCTTATACTTTAATTTGAATTACATTTATCAAATACGTTGGATGACAATGAAAAATGGGTAACGCGGCGTCTCTCCACGTGTAAAGATAAAATATCAATGTAAAAATACCAGACAACGTCTGGTATTTTTACTTTTCACACATTTCAGATTACAATTTCTTATTTTTCACACTTAAAGACTGAAAATTATTTTAAATATCAATTAACTTGTCACAAATAATGTTCACTACATTCAATTTGATGCTTCATACAAGACATGTCGTGTAGAAATGGAAAAGTCACTATTCTTTAGGGTCTTTCTCACCATTATCTTTTGTTAATTTTAAAAGCCAATCAAAACCAACCGGAAGCAACAAAACTACCATAACTGTTGCCTCATTAGTCAAAATAAGCGCGAATTTTTGAAATATCTCTTTTTAAAACTATTTCACCCAATGAGAAATAACTTTTGGGACATGCGCAATAATTCAAAATAGAAAGTTGTTTTTTGGAGGGAAAATTGATATGCATTAATAATGTAGTTTATTTTCAGTTTAATTCCAATGTCACATGCAATTTATATTCTTAAAAATAGTAAAATTTATTTACTGACCAAAAAAAATTATTTAGAAATGTGTAAATGGATAAAAAAAATTTTGTGGTGCAGTACAATTTTTTAATTTTAACCGCGAATATTTAAAAATCGTCTTACAATATTACAAAAGTGAAGACGTTTATTTTTAAATATAATTTAAATTATTGAATTTATAAATATTAAATCAAGTAGACTATTAAATATTAATATAAATAAGTACTCATTTATTTTTATATATATGTTTCAAATTAATATATATTGTTCTGGTTATTACAAAATAATAATTAGTCTGTTCATATAATAGAATCTAAACTTAAAAATAGGTTTTTTACATTCAGACTTTAAAACAATTAGTCAGCAGTTAATCGCATTTAAAAATTATTTCTTACGCTATAAAATATCATCGTGATAATGTGTCGTCATAATTATTTAAAAATCGTTTTTCTTAAAATATTTAATAACAAAAAATAATTTTATAAAATATTTCTACTTTTCCTTTGGTAAATTTAATTATTTCTAATACTTTTTTGTTAATTAATAACTTTTTATTGAATGAGATACTATTTTTTTAAAAAAAAAGTATTTATAGAATCACTTTGAAAATACTACTTATAATGTTACAATTTACACAGCCTATTTAATTTCTTAAAATCTAAATTTATAGAATTACTATAGAAAAATAGTATATATTTTTAAAACTTCTTAGTAATAAAAAATTTTTAAATCTTAACAAAATCTGAATCTTGTTATCGGATTTAAAAACCGTTCGAGAAAGCTACTTACATTTATAAAAAGAAATCTCGTATATTTTATGAGTTACATTTCTTGTTCGGCTATCATTTTCAAACGGTTATCTGAAAAAAAAAATGGTGATAAAAAATATTATTTCACATCTGTCTTGTAAATTTTAATTAATATATATTATTTTAATAATATTTATATTTAAAGCGTTTTATTAATTATAAACATTAAAAGACAATAAATTATTAAGTAAAGAGCAAAACAGTAACAGAAGAAGAAATTAAAATATATAAGTTATTGTATTGGAATAGTCAAGACAATCAATAATTAATTAATTAGAAAACAACAGAAATTTCCATTTAACAATATTCAAGTTTGATTAATGAATATTTTTATTGAACTTTCAGCCTACTACTGAAAATTATCAATAAACTTTTTTACTGATTATTATAAATTAACATCAATCTAAATAAGGGAATAGTTTAAAAAAAAATTATTAACATTCTTTTACCGATAGGAAGGAATAAATTGCTACTGGATATTGAATTCACCATGCAATGTATAATGACGTCTGTCAAGTTTTGTAATCCATTAATTCCTTAGTATAATGCCTTTTAAATCTTTGTGGTCTATAGATCGTTGGAATATCCGCAATTCTTTCTGTAATTAAAAAAATTGTCACTCATCTTTTTTTTATTTAGTATAAAAGATTTTTTTTTCTACTAAAACATAATAAAATAAAAATTTAAAATTTTCTAAAGATGAAGAAACAAATAAATAGTAAATAGTGTCAAAGGAAAGGAGAGTGCGATAGATGTACAGCTGGTGTAAAATAGAAAAAATATTTATTTATCAAAATTTATTAACAGGAAGATTTAAATATACAATATTTATATTTCATCTTCGCGTGTTCGAGTATTCATCGAATATTAATAAAAAATTAAAACGTTTATATAATAACCATCTAAACTAATTAATAAATTTTTTTTAAAATTTTTACAGAATTTAATTTCTTTTTTTGTAGTTTCTTTTTTTTAATCAACAATTTCTTTGCATCAGACTGTTATTAAATAAAAATTGCAAAATAACCAATGGTGCATTTAAAATCATTAAATTGAGATTCTATTTTCTATTTTTGATTACAGGAAAAATTTTTTAGAGTGATAATAGTATGAAGACAGGAAAAACAGTCTCGAAATTAATACTGAGGAGAAAAGATTTCTTACACCAGGTGATTAGATACAAAAAAAAAAAAAATAGGAAATAAAGAGGTGTTAAAATTCCCTCATTTGAATGAAAAGATTAGAACAAGCGCTAGTTTGAAAAATGTTAGTCATGGGAAAAATAGGAGGTTTAATAGGACGATGAGATTTACGTTTTAATGGATGAGGATTAACTTTTGTGCCTCTTTGGTTATTAGGTTCGGATAAAGCCAAAACCGGGTCTCTTGACTCGATAGAAAATGAATCCTCTAGTTTCGATTCGCTGAGCTCTTGTAAGGACTTGCCTCTTTCTGCTTTTTGTTGAATTGACTTTAAAACAGGTAAAATTGCTCCCAGCAATGGTCGTCGCGATGGTTCACCAGCCCAACATTGTTCCATCAGCTTCCAGCATTCATCATCAAAATGTGATAAACGTTCTGGTCGAATACCTACAAAAAAAAATTTAGTTATTTTTATTTTATTTTTTTTAAATCACAAATAAATATTTACCTTTTCTCACACTACTCCAGAGTTGTTCCTTATTGTGAAATTGTTCAAAAGCATAGGGTATTCTAACATTTCCAGCACAAATATACCAAAATAAAATGCCAAAAGCATAAACATCAACACTGCTGTCATAATGTCCTGATAATAATTCCGGTGCCATATGAACAGGTGTTCCAACGACACTTCCCGACATCATTGCTTCGGTAATACAAAAACCCAAATCAGTGAGTTTTGCACGATTATCCATATCCAATAAAACATTTTTCAATTTAATATCCCTATGAACAAGTCCTTGTGAATGTAAAAATCTAATTCCCTCCAATACATCAATGGCAATTTGTATTCTCTCAAGCCACGATAATCCGGCACGTATTCCACAATAGAGATCCCTCGTCATACGATCGGTAATTAATAGAACAGCCGCTCCAAAACCACAACCACCACCATATGAATGATCAATAACTGATCCTCTTAATTTCACTATTCTCTTGTGATCAGGAATTGATCTTGTATAATAAAATTCCATTGCCAAATCATTCCAATGTTTTTCATCAGGTGGTACAACTGATTTCACTGCACATGGTCCTGGTGCTCCACCCCAACCATCACATGCAAATACAACACCATATTGTCCTCTACCAATTTCTTTACCCTGATGAGGAATTCCATATCTCACCATATCGCACATTGACGTTGATTCAAGTGCCAATTTTGCCAATCTTGGCGCATGATATTTTCTAATAGCCATACGTTGTTCCTCAGTTCTTTCCAATTTTCCCGAATAATGATTCTCCAATGATTTCAATGCCTGTTGAAATGTATCATGTGATGATTTTACTTTATCTTTAAATTGTGTTGAAATTGCCCTTGCAAGTCGACTCGCCGATAGTGAATTGAGAATATCAATTGTCACTTTTTTCCTCCAATTTGCATCTAAATTTGGTGTTGGTGACCAAAGTAAAGGCATTGTTTTAAAAAGTTGTACCAATCTCTCAAGAAATGAATGTATAAGCGATGGTGAGGAATTATGTAATTCTAAATTATAAGCAGCTGAAAGAATTTGTTGAAGTGCATCGCTTGCCGATAAATTTGATTCATGTTCACAACTTTTTTCAAGACTCAACAAACATCTTTCAAGTGTACCAAAAAATGTTTCACGAAGACAATTTATCGAATTTACAAGTTCTTTAGCAACTCTATCGCCTAAACGACTGAGTACTATCCTTTGAACTTCGGTGGTTGCTGCACGAACAGTTGCCGACCATTCTTTTCTTTCTGAATCGCTTATTGATGAATTTTCATATTGTAATGTTTCAATTGACGCCACAGAAATTTCATCCTTCATTTCTTGAATAATCCCATGAATCATTTCTGTTAATTCAACTTGTTTATCGCTCACAACCTTGACGAGTGACGCATATAATTCATTTTCTTTTTTCTGAGCGTAGAGAATTCTCTTTGGAGTTATTTGAATTTCCCTTGCCATATCGAAGGCAATTAGAATAAATTTTCGAAGACTCGTCGTGTGAACTTCATTCAAATAATTGCAAGTATTTACTAAATAACTTTGAAGACTAGCGCGTATAAAGAAACTAATTTGTTCTATTCGTTTACATGATGTCATTAGTCTACTTGTATTTGCATATTCACCTCCAACAAGCCATGTGGCACGATCCACTTCATCCGATTCTTGTAATCTCAAAAAACCAAGACTCGTGAGTTGTTCAAGCCAATTGAGACCAAGTGAATTTATTTTATCATTTTGTGAAATATTTTCATCTTTTTGTTGATTAAACGAATCACTTGATTCAACGTGTAGTCTATGTTGTTCAGATTCAGTGAGTTCAGCATCAAAACCATCGGTTGTAATTCGTGACAATGATGAAATAAATAAAACCGAATTATAAGGATAGGTTTCTTTTAATTCACGTAATTCTTTCATATTATCCTCAGTAAGTGGCTCTTCACCGAGAGCATAGAGAAATATTGGTAAAATACTAAGACTTCCTTTTGAGAGTACTTTAACGCCACCAGTATCGGGAACAATAAATATTTGTACTCCATCTTTTAAATTTGGTTGATTTATTTTCACTTCAAGAACAGTTGGACAATTTGGATCTTGACTACCAGATTCATTTAAATCCTCAACGGGAAGTGTATTCCATGATTTTTCATTAGCTTCAAGATTTTCCACAACCTCATATTCTAAACCAAGTGTTAAACTGACGTGATTTGTTTGACCGTAGGCTAATTTTATCCATCGCCATGATCCAGATATTATTGGTAAAATATCAGTACCAAGAATACAATTGACTAGAGATGCTTTTGCTTTTGAATTTTGCCCAAAAATTACTATAGCCGGAGCATTTTCAAGAATATGATTGATTTTATTAAGTGTCCAGGCTGGTAATAATTCATCGATGATGTTTTCTAAAATTAAAAACATTTTATGAAAAATATTTAAAAAAAAAGAAAATCAAATTTTTCTAATAAAAATATTAATTTAAACTATTATGTTACATTAGCAGTGAAAGTGAGATATGTTATTTGGCTTCATTAATTGGTTGAGCTTTAAGATAACAATTGTAATGGTTATTTTGTTGTTCAAAGTACTTTATATATAAAAGGAGGAAAACACGTTAATCTGCAATATTGCTTTTTCTGGAATATTAAAGTCGAGTCACCAGAAAATTAAATAACACTTTATCATAAACAAAATATTATAAAAATAATCCTAATAGAAAAATAGAAAAAAAAATGATAAAGATAACATTAAAATCAAAACGACGTTTATACAATGTGAAAAACGTTTGAGAAACAATTTTAATATTTTCAATTGTAACACTTTCGTAATGAGGTTGAAAGTAAGATAAAAATGAATTGAGAGATAAATTTAACTGCAAGGAGTAAAATTAAGTCTATATTTGATTAAAGAAAATAATCGCATATGAAAATTAAATAATTTACCTCCTGGAAAAATATTTTCAAGGCTGATTACATCCAGAACTCGTTGTGTTTCCTTGAGAATATGACGAAGTTGATTTCGATTTCGTTGATATCTTCGAAATTCTTGAGGCAATTTGCTTACCATTTTTGCAAAAAAAAAAAAAAAAAAAAAAATTATTTTCTAGCTCAACACATTTCCAAATCTGAAATTTAAATGACATTTTTAAATATTTCACTTTTAATTTACTTAATACTTTACAAATGCAAAATATTAAAGCCAAAAATAGAAAAAAAAAGATTTAAATAAGAAAATGGAAATAAAATTAATTTGCACGACGAAAAAGAATTTAAAAACTTAATACAGTAATTACTATATAGAAATGAATGATTTGCAATTTTGACTTAATTATTCATTGACGAATTGAGATATAAATTATATTGAGCATGCATTGATAAGAATAGAACAAACAAGATGTTTTAATCTTATATTAATAAAAGATTATTGCACAACTATTTAAATATTTTGATTATCCCGAGTCAATGTACTGATTATAAACGAAAATGAACTTGATTTTGGACTATGATGAGTCAATTACTATCTATAAATAGATTAATTATATTAATAACCCAGGTGTTAATAATTGCAATAAACGAATTAATTTTCATTGATGTAATGCATGCATAAAAATTATATAAATTACCTATATAATTCTTCGAGATTCTTTTTAATATTATTAGTTTCTTCCTATAATATTAAAATAAATGAAATTTGCAAAATTTTCACTATTTTTTGTAATAAAATATTTATAAAGTGAACTATATAGCGAAATTAGAATCTTTACATAAGAACGTAAATTCTCATATGACAGCTGTGCTCAGTTCGACACAACTTGACAAGAAACTGCTTGCTTTGCAGAACTGAGAAAAGTGGTAGTTAATATATTCAACAAACTTTGTAATCAAAAATCAAAACCAAGAATAGAGTTCGTGAACCACCCGAGGGAGAAAATATCTCTAAATGGAAGATAAATTGTTGTTGATATGTGCTCTGGTCACATGAATTATGACTTTCCAACTTTTTCTTCAAGACGTCAGCCTAATTATTGATATCCGTTTAATATGCATAATATCATAAAGATAAAATACGTAAATGTTTCATTTTAAGTCCAATTGTGAACTAATTTTTATCAATAACACAAATATATATATGGATGTAGTGGTAATGTCACTTTTAGGTTAGAATTCATTCGCACTATTTTGATTTTAATATATACACAATTATGTAAATAGGAAAGTTTATTCTATTTTATCACAAATAGAGCTCGTTGTTAAATTATGTTTTAACAAGAAAATTCGAGTAATTAAGTTACTCATAAAAATAAAATTAATAATATTTCACTGACGAATTGACAACTGTGTGAAAAACAAACACAAATGCAAAATACTCTGAAATTGCACTGTGAATGCACTTAAGGTGCAAAACATAAAAAAAAAACCAAACTGAATTAATTATATAAGGTGAATAAAGAAATTGAAAAGAAACAATAAGTTTATAAATAACTGATAATTTAAAAAAAAATTGTAAAATATTTAAAAGATTAATAAAAACAGAATTTTTAATTACCCGCTGGAATAATCGATAGTTGCAAAAATCGATATTTTGGCGCTGTTTTGAATTTGAATTCAAAATCACTATTTTAAATATGTAAATTCTCTAAAATTTTCTTTCTCTTGTCACTCGAGATATTGATAATTTGATTATGAAATGAAATTTTACCCTCAAGAAGAAATTTGACACCAAACAATATAATCAATAAAAAGAACCATAATTCCGGAAAGGAATTATTTTTTTTTTTTTTTTTTTGTCTTAATATACAGAAGGGGAAAAAATAAAAATATTTTTTCAAATAATTTTATTTGCTTACTTTATTGAAAAAGAACAAAGAACAACATTACAAATTAAACAACTGGCAGAAAATAAAAAATATAACAGTTTCCAAAATCACATGAAATTCTTAAACATTACAATTTTGGTAAATTGTGTTAATGAGCTTTGTGAGCATTGCAATGTCTTATTAATTACATTGCAATCTACGCGCACGTAAGAATGTAATGTTCTACGTGTTTCAGGCAACTGCAAAGTGATATTTCATGAGAATACCTTAATATAGGATGTTTTTTATTTATTTTTTTTTTATATAATGTAAATTGGCAGATAAAGACAAATTTATTGTAACTGATATGCTGATATACAATTTACAAGTTAATAGCGAACTTTTTTTTTTTATTATTATTCCAAGGCTCTTTTTTTCTCCTTCATCCTATATCATAAAGTATTTTCAATCTTTATATATATTTGACAAATATATATATACATATATATGTATATAGTAATATATTTATATATATATATAACTAGCAAATATTTCAAGTCATTAATATGTAAAATGGTACGTTGATTAAAATAATATCCTTTTTAAAAGTGTATGTATGTGTATACAAATATTTATATAGTAGGTATGTATATAATAAATTTCATTTTTTTTTTTCATATAAAAAATGGAACTAAAATTTTATGAATATATATATATATATAAAGCGGAATAAACTCTTAGCTTTTTAAAACAAACAAACAAAAAAAAATGAGACCTTAGTTGCTTAGGTACTTTGCGGACTAGCTTTGACAAGCTTTGGGAGAAATACAATAATTATTATTAAAAAAAAAAAAAGGGCGAGGGGCCAAAGGTGAAAAAAAGTAGAAAGAAAAAATATCGAAAAAAAATACAATACTATGAGGAAAAGAATACAATAATATAATATATATGTGATGAAAAAAATTACGTGATGAAAAAAAAAATTTACAATATATAAAGAAAAAAATAGAATTATTAAATAAAATAATACAAGAAAGTAAGAAAACAACTATATATATATAAAAAAAAAACTAAAACACTTTTTTAACGCAAAAAAAATTGTTGAAGAAAAAAATAGTTTCTTCAAATAAAATTCGAGGAAAAAAAAACACTAATTCAAATACTCGTAATTAAACAGACGTCCTCAATAACTAACTTTGTCATAAACAGTTTAAATTTTTTTTTTTTCCATTTGAGTACGCTCCTTGGCAACACATATCATATAAAAAAATATATATTATATCCGCTTTCCAATATTACAATTACAATCTATCTTTCTTTGGTTGTACTATTTTTTGTTATGTGTCAATATGCAAAAACATTTCAAAGCTTGAATTTCTCAGGAAAAATAAAAATTAAAAATTCGAGCCTTAACATTGTTTTTGAATATAAAAAAGATAAATAAGATTTTTCATATATAGTTGACAACGAAGATTTTTCAAATATACATATATATATATAATGTATGGAAAACATGGCTTTCAAAAATCGAAAACTATGTAATTTTTACAATAAAATGTAGAAATCAGCATATTTTTTTTAAATATATATATATGTATATATAGTTCACAAAGCGTGTCAATAAAGCTCACGATTTGACTTAAAGTCATTTATTGCTGAGTTTCGGCGTCGCATTCACAGCGCATCTTATTTTTTATTTTTTTTTTTTAAATAATAATTGAAAAAAAAACTCGAGATGGAAAAAAAGGTTTTCTTCTCGAGTTTTTTCTTTTACATTTTTTTTTTCGTTGTTATTCAATAAAATTGATGCGTGGCATTTACAAATAATTTTTTTTTTTTTTTCAATACAGATTTTTCCAATCGTCGTTTCTCAGTCTAAATGAGATTTTTGTCAAACACACGGAGTGAAGGACAATGTAATACTTGGTGGAGACTACGCATATCACAGAATTTGAAAAATTATGCCTTTTCTAAAAACCTGGTATATAAAACATGCCGATGGAATGCAACTTCTTTTTCGTTTTTTTTTTCATTTTTTTTTTTTTGTTTTGTTGTTAACGTTATGGTAGTCGATTTGATATGTAAATAAAGTACTTTGGAAAGGAATGAATTGTCAAGAGATAAGGATATTCTGCTAAACAGAATCGATGTTGGCTGGTTTTCTTTTTCGAACCAGCATTTCTAATGTTACATTAAGAAAAATTAACGAAATGAAAATATAAAAAAAAAAGATTATATAAAAAAAAAATATTAACATTGAGGAATGGAACCAAGCATCTCGTTATTTGCCTCATTTGGCGTACTAACTAACGATTATTTTAAATATTTTGTACTTGAACTGACTAATTAAAGACTTAATTAAATTTTCCCTATATACTAAACTTAGAAATTTCCCGCAACAATAAAAAAAAAACGAGAAAAACAAGGGATATAATTATACTAAATATTATGAGTTACGCGAGTATGATATTAAATTGTTTGGCACTAAAAATTGCTTGTAAAAGTACAAAGAATTTTTATATTTGTTTTATAAGAAAAAAGAAAATAGATTTTTCAAATTTTTTTTTTCTGTTTCAAAAACTAGAGTAAAAAAAAAGTCTGTGATGCTTTAAAAAAAAAAAACTAAATTCTTTTTTTCCAAATTTTTTTTTCATTTTGGTTTGAAATACTGGAGAAGATTTCATCAAATGGCAGTTAAACTCCTCCTGAAAAATTGTAATATTTTGCGTCTAGAATATAAAAATGGTTAAATTAAAAAAAACTAAATTAAAAAAGAAACTAATAAAAAAAACGTAAATAAAATACAAACAAGTAACGTACTATTTTCTAAGTTACAATAAAATAAATAAAATAAAATTTTAGACTACAGTTGTGTACCTCTATAAAAAAAATGTATATATATATATATTCGTCAGACACAAGTCACGTCACAAGAAATTCATAATGCACACGTTTTTAAAATAAAAAATATTACTCGATAACTATCTCTTAAATAATGTCTCAATATTGTTACAATTAAATTTTTGGGATACGCTACTCACAAAAAACGTAAACAACACTTACAATGAATCAATAAAAAATTTCTCTCGTTTTTTTTTTTTCACAAAAATCACTCGTGGAAGAATTTTTTTTTCCGATATTCAAAATTAAAATATAATCAGAACTGAACAGAAAGTATTTTCAAAAATTTTAATACAATTAATTAATAAACTAATTTTATTCTATAATAATTAGTATACAAACATTTTTTTTCGCAAATAAAAATTTTAATTTGAAAATGTTCGTTGTTTTAAAAGAGTATAAATCTAAATACTAGTTAGTAATAATTAAAAATTGGTAAAAATCAGAAAAATAAGTTTTTTGTGAAATAAAATTTTTTTCGTCCAAATTAAGATAATTTTTTTTTTAGGTAATCTCTATATAGCTTTGATATTACGCTTTTATAAAAAATACTCTAAAATTTTAGTATTTCAGAACACATATGGTATAAACTTAAAATTAAAATATAAACAAATTTTTTTCAGAAAGAAAATAATTGAAAAAAAAAAATTTTAATTATATATCAAGTTTTAGAATGCAAATTTTTTAACAAACAAAATATTAAACTTAATTAAATAATATTAAATTTTAATAAAGCTTTGAATTTACTTTGAAAAATTGTAATACAATATTTAACAAATTTAATAAATAAAAATCTAATTTTTTTTTTTTAAAGAGAAATAATAAATAAGAATGCAATTTAAAAAAAAAAATTACAACAAATTTTGATCTCATGTCTATTATATGTTGACTTATTATTAACTATTCTAGAAATAAAATAAAGATTAGTAATAAAATTATTATTCCTTTTTTTTTTAATGCAAAAGAAACTCGAATACTTTCAAAAATTAAATGTTCAGTTCTGATTTCAACGAAGTGTTTAAAAAAAAAAAAACAAATAATTCACAAACACGTACTTTCATGGCTCTAGGAAGACTATGATTAATTGTAGGCAATGTTTAAATTACATCGTATAAATCCTACATTAATCTTGTGTTTAAAACTTTAAAATAAGAAAATTCGAGATTGTAAAAGAACAATAATTATTATCCTATAACATCTCGAAAAAGTCTATCAATTCAAAAGTCAAAAGGAAGAATTTCTGTTTCTTCTACAGTAACTTTTCGGTTATTTTCCCCCCTTTATTTTCTTTTTTTCTTTTTTTTTTTTTATTTTTGTTTATCAGAGATTAATATATATATTTATATAGATACGCTCAAAATTTGATTTTTAGTCATCACTTCAAAAAACGATTTCTTATAACACACATCACACGAGAAAAAACGAAACGCGCCGATAACAACCTTATTCGTACTATATAATATAACGTATTTCGTAAAATACACTTTTTTTCATATATAATATATTTATATATATATATATAATATGTATAAGTAAAACAGTATAAGCAGCGCATGTATATTACGCACGAAGCGATTACTTAGTTTGTCTGATAGTTGTATACACATAAAATTAAGGACCGATTAAATGTACGCGTACGCATATGTGTTGTGTATGTATGTAATTTTTTTTTTTTGTTTTTTTTTTAAATATGTAGTGTATATACACGTAAGAATGAGACCTTTGTGATTGTAAAAATCATCAAAAAATCTATCACAATTACCATATATATATGTAACAAGTGACGCATTTTTTTATCTCTCTCTCTCTCTCTCTCTCTACCGTTCTTTTCTTTGACATAGTTTTTTTTTTCGTTCTAAATATTATTGAAATTTAAATATCAAGGCAAAAAAGAGGTGAATTTCAACAGTGGCCTAAAATTAGCCAAGTAATTCTCCACAGATAAAAATATGTAAATAGAGTATATCTATACTAAAATATTCAAGTATGTCTAGGATGAGCATAACGTAATTATGAGAGGTAAAAGACCCTCATTTTTTTTTTTTTTTTTTTTTTTATCTCCTCATCTCCTTTTTATTTTATCTTCTGCACGTGATACACTATGAGTTGTTCATAAATTGGCTGGAAAAGTTTCTCTTCGTTTAATTATTATTTTTCAATAAATTTTTTTTTAAATTTTAATAATGTTTTCAATAATTTTTAATAATTATTAACTATTTTTTTCCTTTTTTTTTTTAACTCCAATTCGTTGGTTCTTTCTTTTATTATTAATAATTATTGTTGTTTTTTTTGATAATAATTATTATTTCTTTTTTCTAGTCAATTTTTCAATAATTATTATTATGGGAAAAAAATTTGTCAATATTATTGAATTTTTAAAATAATTATTTTTTTCGTTAATAATTATTTCAATTTTCAACAATAATTATTGTTTTTCTTCGTTAATAATTATTCCTTGTAATAATTTTTTTTTTTTAAATACTGTTTCCACTTGTGTGCCATTCGAAGACGATGCGTGTTCAGGTCGTTGTGCATCTGACAAAACACACTTTTTTTTTTTTGCAAGAGGCAACACCTGTATTGGATTAGATAGTTCTAATTATCTTTAACTAGTAACAACATCAGAGACTCTCGAAGAATACAACTTATGATGACGATTCTATTATCACAGGCATTATTCATAAAACTCTGCTAAACCACATCTATTAAAATTTTTTTCGTACACGTTATTTTTTTTTTTATTTTTTTTTTAAATGTTTTTTTTTTTAATCAGATTACTGTTTTTTTTATTGTTTAAAAAAAAAAAAATTTTTCTTACTTCAAACGTAAAATCAAGACCACTAGTGATATTTAGACGATTATTGGTTAACTTAGGAGTATAGATAGGCATCGCGAGATTTGCTAATTTGTCATGTACCGAGGCACATGGCCTAATATCTCGCATCCCTTTTTTTTTCCCTATGATTATTAATCGATAGTTATTTTATTTACTTGTTTTTTTTTCAATTATTACCTCGCCTAATTAAAAGCATTGCAATCAACACTAATATTCGTCGATTTGTAAAGATGTTTCAATTAAAATCCGACTCGGTATGCGATTAAAGCCCGATTAAGCTATTAAAATTTTTTTTCTTTTTAATATATGTATATGTATTGTATAATATACATATACATATAGTACACGCGTAACGTGCTAAATATATTATATAGCATTTGGTATGGCAAGAGTATGTCGGTCAGAATATTTTTTTTTGTCCGATACTATTAAATTGAGATATGAAGATACTCGTATACCGAACTACCAAATGACGAGCATACGTGTCGCTTGCATATTGCGTCTATTTTTTTTTCTTTTTTTTTTTTTTTGTTTTTTCAGTTTGAAATAATTTTATAACTACTGATGTAAACGACCCTACAAAATATGCGTATCTTCTATATTTTTGTCTCATACGGATCTTTAGTTTTAATTTATTATTTGTTTTTACGAAATATGTCAGTATTTACATAAATAGAAGTTGTTTAGCAAACATTATTTTTACATAGACAAAGTACACTCCGTATGATTCCATTAATATGTGTATGTATATATAATATATGTGTATATAATATATTTTTTTTCTTTTGAAAATGTTTTTTTTTTTTTTTTTTTTTTTAATATATAGTAACATAGTGGACCTCCTCATTGTAGAAATGTGAGAGAGAGCACCTGTTGTAATTTCATAACAAATACATTTACAAGGTAATCGGGAAATAGCGCTATGAATAAATAATTCATATGCGTATGTATTTTTTTTTCACGGTGGACCATAATAAAGCATCCTGAGTAAATATTGTGACCTTTTCGCGTCTCTTTACGACAATAGGATTCAATGGTTGTTGTAATTGGTTAAGGTTTGATTTTCAAGATCCCTTTTTTTTTGTTTTTAAGAGAAAAGGAGTGAAGAGATGCTTCAAATTGCTTTTGTTCCTTTTTTTTTTTTGGAATGTGATAAAGCGATAAAGATATTTCAGAAAAATGACGTTTAAGAATAAATACATCAGAATAAAATTGTTTTTTTTAGAATAAAAGCTCTTTTAATAATGGGATTTAAGAAAGAGGCTTTCTTTAAGAATAAAGACTTTTTTTAGGAATAAAATACGTTTTTTTTTTTTTTTGTAAAAATTCGACTTGTAATATTTAGAATTCTTCTAAATGGTGAGGATAAAATATGCGAAAAAAAATCTAAAATACTGATCGAATTTTAAAATTCGTACTTGCAGCAAGTTAATATTAGAAAGATTCTTAAAGTAGAATCGTTTTAAACGTTTCCTAAGAATGTGTATATATATATATATTTTTTTGTTTTGAATCTACCAAAATGGTAACCTTTGGTTTGAAGTTTTTTTTTTTCTTTAAATAAATTTAGTATGGCAGTATGTCCGATAGGAGCTGCACGAGTTGCTATTAAAAAATAGCATTTGGTCGGATGTTCAAATTTGCCCTTTTTTCTTTGCTAGACAAAGTTTTATACTTTCAATAAAATAAGGTTGCCTAACCGTTGAAGATAATGTCGCGCTTTTTTTAAAATAATATATTGATAGGCCCAAAAATCGAATGACCTAAGGCCAAATGACATACCCTTTTACCTTTCGTTGATGGTAAACCAATTCCGGGAGGATTTTCACATTTGGGAAGATAGAGTCCGTCTGGTTGCACCTCATACAATGTAAAGTGTGTTGAGGACCAGGACATGATGATTGTTCTTTGCTAATGTCACGATGTAGCCCTCGGAGGTGATTTTTAATCCACAACAACGTGACACCTATGAAAATACATTTTTTTTTATTATGCACTAATTTTAAATTTAAAAAAAATTACTTACTTTAACGTAAGGGCATTCAAATTCAGAAATTAAGGAACCATCTCTAGAGAAAACAGCAACATGAAAACGATTGCCGTGCGAATCTCCAATCAGAACATCACCTGCGTCGCTGATATCTATTCCATTCGGGAAGTTTGTTATATTTTCACAGCCAATGCGTCGTAAAAATTGTCCATCTTCATTGAATACAACTACACAATGGCCTTTAAAGTCGCAAACAAAATATTCTTTCCCTGAAAATAGAAAAAAAATTAATTTACAATTCTCATTCAATTTATAAAAAAAAGTAAAAAAAAAAATGATAAATTTAAAAATTTTCAAAAAAGAAATTAATATTAAAAATTTGAATACCGCTGATGGCAATATCACTTGGTTCTCTCATATAGTCACTGCAGTCGAACCATCTTAAAAGACCTCCAGCATCACTAATAACAAAAACAGTTGGCGAGACACTATCGACCGCCACAATATGTCCTTGACCAGTAACTGCCAATCCAGCAACAATATCGATGTATCGAATAGCAATTTTTTTAATGAAATGTCCATTTTTTGTAAATATTTGCATTCTAGAACGTTCATTTCCCCTATCACAAACAACGAATTTTCCACTGTTTCTCATTACCGCCACTTTTCTCGGATACCACAATTGTCCTTCTTCTTTACCCGGTATTCCAAATTGAAATTTGAAGGCTCCTGACTTTTCAAATACCTAAAAATAGAGAAAATTAATTTTAAGTTTGAAAAAAATGAGAAAACAAAATAATTTTACCTGAATTCTATGGTTATTTGTATCGGCAACAATTATATCCTCATCTGTTCCCAGGCAAAAGCCATGGGGAGAATTAAATTGACCTTTACTGGGTCCGAGCTGACCAAATTTACAACGTATTTGCATTGGCGTGGGTTTTCCGTTCGATGAACGAATGTGTGCAAAATTTCCATTTCCTGAACCGGAAACACTTCCCACTGAACTTCCTAACATTACAGGTATATTGTGCACTGAATCTCCAAGATCATCTTTAAAATGAGAAAAAAAAACCCATTAGAATTAAAAGAATAATTTAATAATTATAAAATTTTAGAATTAGAGTAAAATGTACTTTTCAATACAAGTAAAAGAGAAAAATTTCCATACCTCCTGGAGTTGGTGGCATTATTGGTGAGGTAGAAGTTGACAATGGTTGATATCCACCATTTAACATTCCATTAACTCCAAGTGTTCCTAAATTCTGTGCATCAACCATTCCCGGTGACTGTCCACGTCCTATTATAAAATGACTGCCGCCATTTAACGTCGCATTACTCACATCTGTTAAAAAATTCAAAATATGTGTCAATCTTAAATTTAAATTGTAAAAATAATTTTTATCTTTTAAATTAATTACAGATTTATAATTAAATTTAATATAGAGGAAAAATTTACCATGATTTCCAAGATTATTTCCTAATTTGGCGAGAGCTTGAAGATTATTAATGGCATGATCGCCAGTGAAGAGGTCAGCAATATTAAAGGACGGAGTGGGGCTTGGATTAGAATTTGAGCCAACGACACCAGTGTCGCCTACAATGTCAACTTTCTCAGCGAGACTTGCCAATTGTTGAAGATTATATTCTTGAATACTGGTGAAACCATGAATTGGACCTGGAGAAATTGTAACGGGAGGTTGTGGAGGAGGAACATTTTGTGGACTAGATGGTGGAGGTACTGTAAAGGAAGGTTCACCTTCAAAGGAAGATTGCATTGAAGTTGGTAATGAGATCGGTGAAGTCGTGCTAATCGAGCTTGGACAACCAATTGATGAATGAGCCATTTGTGGTATCATCGATCCTGGAACATTCGCTGCGTTTTCCAAGGCAGCATTCGATACTGTACTCTCCGTACGAAACGAGCCGAATGCTTCCTGCAAATTTTTTTGTTTAAAATTTATTATATTAAGTTTCATAATATTAAATTTTTAATTACATACTTTAACAGTCTTTTCAAAATGATCAAAATCCGTTTGAAATTCGATGGAGAACGAAACGTTGGGCTTTGGTGTGTTTCTTATTAAACTTATTAATTGATTATTTGCAAGCCGTCGGAGAGATAAAATCTCCACAGCATCTCCATGTTCAAGAAGTCTTGACGTAAAACAATAGGCGGCGTCTATTTTTTCCAAGGTTTTATCCACACTAAAATGAAAATATTAACATTAATAAATGTTCAATATTAACATTAATTTTATAATATACCTGTTAAAAGAGTCCATTATTTCAAGTTCCCTATCGGAGTGTAACAATTCAAGTTCTGATAATGAGAGATCGCGTAATTTTTCCAAAACTGCTTTATAACTTTGAAAGCTTTCATTTATCAAGTCCTTGGCTTGATCACGTTGAGCTTGTAGTTCGCTGAGTGAATTTTCCAGCTGATTCGTTGTTTGTCCACAATCCGCCATTTTAGCTTTAGTTTCGTTTAATAAATTTAACAAATCCTCTTTTAATCGTGGTTCTGCGTCAATTAAACGTTCATATTGATGATCTGGTGTTTTGTGCTCCAGTAACAAACATTCATTGCATATCGGCTCCTGTGTAAAAAAAAAAATGATTAATAATTATTATTCTATAATTTTAATAATTTTTTAATTTACAAAATGAAAATTATTCTATAAATTAAAAGTATGACCTTAATATACAATTGTCATTTTTATATGTACTTTATCTGTTTTTCTATAAAAGAAAAAAGAAAAATTACAAAACGACAAGTGATAAGATTTTCATATCGCAAAGTTTACTGATTGCAGATAAAATAAAATAGTTAAATAATGAAAAAAAAATTCAAATTTAACATAAAATTTTGTTAATTAATAATTATGGCGTGCATTGGAATATTTATAAGATACGCCTTGAATTCAATGAATCCATCTCGGAAAATTAATTTTTTTTATTTAAAATATAATTGTTAATTCGAATTATGAAATTTCAATTACCTGGCACGTATTGCAAAAGAATTTCATATTTTCAGTGGGATGATTTTCACAGAAAATAGGCTTGTGAATTGGAATCAAATCATTTGATTTTTTCAAATCTTCGAATGAAACAACTTTATGACTTTCAAAGCATCGCATAAATTGATGTGCGGTATTGCAATTTGGACACAAGAAATTTGCGCAATCTGAGCAACGTGCTACTGCATTTTCCATGGCTTTACATGATGTGCAAAGCACTGACATATTTTCAATAGCTGACATATCGAGAATATTTGTGAGAACATAGTCACTGGGCAATGATGCTGCGCCTTTTGATCCAACTGCTGTTTCTTGTTGACAAAGTGGACATTTCAAAATTGATCCAACTTTCGAGTCACCGGCCTCGTCAATTAAAATTTTGTCAAGACAAGCTTCGCAAAAAACGTGAAGACATGTGAGCACACGGGGTAAGCAAACTTTGTTGGAACACAATGGACATTTTTCCTCTTCAAGCTGTCCAGACTCGCTCGACATTTCTTCCAATGCTCCCGAAGGTTTGCCTATAAAAAACAATTTTCAAAAATCCAAATCAAAAAACAAATTCGTCATGTAAAAATACAATTGTCTCTAAAATAAAAAAGAAATCTGCTTCATGTTTTTATCTCTAATTTTCTTTATTATATTTTAAAAAATATATTAATAAAAAAAAATGTTATTCTTAAACATGTATTTTTCGAAATTAATTTTTTTCACACACTCGGGAAATGAAATCCAATCCCACATTATTAAAAAACATATTTTAATTATAATTAAAAAAAATAGATTTAAAAGGGGGCGAGTCATTTTTAAATGAAAAAAAAAAGAAAGTAGAAAAAATTCCATTGACTTTTGCTTGTTTCTTTTTTTTCAGAACTGGACTCTGTAAAGTACCTATACAAAATAAAACTTTTCTAAATCGGAATAAGCCCCCAGGGTTTTTAATCAATTAATCAATACCCAGCACACATTTCAAACATTTATGTTTTTTCAGGCATAAATTTATTCCCAGAACAATGAAATATGATTTTAATCTTTATTAAAACAAAATTCTACAAAAGAATCAATAATTTTGCAAACAAAAAGTAAAAAGTATATGCAAATTTAACATAAATATGTATAATTAAGATTTAATTATCAGAATCGTTTTCATTCAGAACACAAATTTTTTAAATTAAAATAGAAAATAAATGTAAAAAGAAATAACTTACCACTAGAGAAACTGGCGACGGAACTGATGCCTCTTTCGGTGAAAATATCTCCGCCATCAACATTATCGGAACCCTGACTGAATCCTTGAGGGGAAACTGACGACGTACCCGAAGGAACAGCAACAGTGGAAGATGCCATAATGCAATAAAAAGTCTTCTTAACTCTTTTCCAATTATTTCCCTTAACGTAATTCCTATTCCTAAATATATGTATAATAACTATACATGTGTAGAACTATTAAACTATTTCACTGAGGGCCAATATTAAAAAAAAATTGTTCTGGTTTTATTCACTTCATCGAGATACTAGAAAAAAAGTTTTTTTTTTATCCCAAAAGGGCGGTTGCATGTTGCAATTACATCAACGTGAAAAAAAAGACAAAACACTTCACTGTCGCTCAAATATAAGAGATAAAAAAAGAGGACAAACTAAAACGAGACGTCGAGACCGCGATAATGGTTCGATGATTCCGGCGCTTCGGGCAACACGATCGATTTCCCAAAGACATAAAATTACTGTTATGAAAAAGAATATATAATTTCGTTACTGTCACACATCAAATTCACATTTTTTTCCCAACTTTCACATTATTGTATTGTCGCGATTAACTTTTCTTGAATTCACTTTTCTGTTAGCATTTACGTAGGACATTCGAATCTGCCATTTTGGATATTGGATTCGGAAATTAAAAAAAGATGTAAGACCGTAATCAACTGTTTTCGTCCCTCAGATGTTTTTTTCAAATCTTTAATTGAAACTTTGATTGTAAAAACGCATTTTTAATCTTCGTTTATTATTGACACTAATATTATGTTCCGCAAGTCACATTTTTATGCTTTAAGTACATTTTTAAATTATTATTTTTTCAAATTTAATTTTGCAAAAAATTTTAGCAGGAAAGCATGAAACATAAAAATATAGAAGGGAAAGTCTGTATCCTCTCTATGTTCATGCGTAACAGCAAGGTTGGGTTAGTAAAAAAACTTTTAAGGTGTGTTCACACGTTGCAATTTCATTTTTTTTATTAATACTTTTTAAAAGATGAAATATTCAAATTAACACCACAATTAAGGTTAATTAATAAAAAAACAAGTTATTAATGTATTTTTTGTGTTTATTAAATAACAACGAAAACATTTAAAGTGCGATAGACATATTTCAAATGAAAATTTAATGTAGGATTTAAAAAATCCTGTTAATCTTAAATATTAATTTATACATAACGAATGGTAAATGTTTTATTTTTATCATACATTCATCAACATTTATTCTATCAGTTCGAAATTCATTTCATTCACTACTTAAAATTTTTTATATTATAATCTAAAAATATAAAGAAATAAAAATTTACAGAAGTTATTAATCACTGGAATTTCCGTTTTTTTTTTTGTTTTTTGGAAAAACAAACTTATGAAACAATATTTTATAAATCTCTATTTTTCATGGTAAAATAGGTATTTAAAAATCACATCATTCAATTTAAATATGTACATTACATAATTTACATAATCATTTTGTAAGTTTTCAAATTCAGAATTTTGAAAAAACAAGATACGAAATTCGTAAAATGTTAAAAAAAATAGGATAATGTTTTTCTTTTGAGTTCAAAAAAAAAAAATAAAAACAAAATGCGTATTTTTAACGAATTAAGGGCTTACTTTAATTCTTTTCTTCCTTCTTTTTCTCGTCTTGATTTTCCGTCTCCTGTTGAGTACTCTGATTGGAACTTTCTCGTTCAGAAGCCATCTGAAAATTCATTTAGTTTAATAAATTATTGAAATTTAATAATATTTAACATTTTTTAATATTTTTAAAGACTCAGTAATAATTGTCCACATATGTTAAAAGAATAACATTGAGAGACGAAAAATAATAACATCATGGTAGAAAAATTAACTATAAATAATTATCAAATTTAATATAATAGATATACCTTTTTATATGCCATTTCAAATAATTTAAGACTGGCCTGTTGAAGTTCATTTGTTTGTTTTCTGAGTTCCTCAGGATCGATTTCATCTTTCTTCAATAGACTTTCTCTCATTTTTTCAATTTTCTCCTTCAAATTGTTACACTGAAATAAAAGAAAAAAATATTAATTTCTGTATTCTGAATTATAATTAAATGGAAATAAATTTAAAAATAAATTTTTTTACATCTTCTTCTGGCAATTGTGCTTTAAATTCTTCAATTTTAGCTTCGGTATCGTGAATAATTCCTTCAGCTTGATTCACAACCTCAACTCTCTCCTTCTTTACTTTATCCTCCTTTGAGTATTGCTCAGCTTTTTTAATCATATTTTCAATTTCGTCTTTACTCAAACCACCACTCGACTGAATGACAACTGAAAAAAAAAATTAAATTTCAATTAATTGCTTCAAGACACTTATATTCTAATTTCCATATTATACAAATAACTCAGTAATGATTGTCCACATATATGTTACATTTCATAGGTAACCGTTGAGAGACGAAAAATATAAACATCATAGTAGAAAAAAATATTAATATTTAAATAATTATTATTTAAATTCAAACTTACTCTGTTGTTCTTTGCCAGTTCCTTTATCTCTAGCCGAGACATGAACAATTCCATTGGCATCAATGTCAAATGTTACTTCAACTTGTGGAACACCTCGTGGTGCTGGTGGAATTCCAACAAGTGAAAATTGTCCCAATAATTTATTGTCAGACGCCATTTCACGTTCACCTTGATGAACTTTAATTTCCACTTGAGTTTGTCCATCGGCTGCCGTCGAAAATACTTGACTCTTTTTCGTTGGAATTGTTGTATTTCGTGAAATTAATCTTGTAAAAACTCCACCAAGTGTCTCGATACCTGCATTAAAAAAAAAAATAATAAAAAACATTAATTAATTTAATAAAATTACAAAATAATAAATTCCATTTCGCAATTATATTCAGAAAATACTTTTTTTCTTCACTAGTATCAGAGAGAAGATTAGTTCTAAACATCATAAATTTTTCTGTAAAAGTAATTTAACGCTTAAAATTTTTGTTCTATAAAGAAATATAATTTTCTTTATATTTTTATAAAATATAATAATTACCAAGTGAAAGGGGAGTAACGTCGAGGAGTAAAACATCAGTAACATCACCAGCGAGAACACCACCTTGAATAGCAGCACCAATTGCAACCGCTTCATCTGGATTAACTGCTCGTGATGGTTGTCTTCCAAATAATTCCTGAACTGTTTGTTGTACTTTTGGAACTCTCGTCATTCCTCCCACTAATAATACTTCGCCAATATCAGATTTTGCAACTTCCGCATCGCTAAGAGCCTTTTGACAAGGTTGAATTGTCCTCTTAATAAGATCACCGACAAGATTCTCAAATTTACTTCTCGATAATTTAAGATTCAAATGTTTTGGACCACTGGAATCCATTGTTAAATATGGAAGATTAATATCGGTTTGCAATGAACTAGAAAGTTCAATTTTTGCCTTCTCAGCCGCTTCTTTTAAACGTTGCATTGCCATCGCATCTTTTGATATATCAAGACCTTGCTGTAAAAAAAAAACATGAATATAAAAATCAAAATTCAAAATTAATTTTCTTTTAAATACTTACATCACGTTTAAATTCAGTGACTAGAAAATTCACCAAAGCATTGTCAAAATCCTCACCGCCCAAAAATGTATCGCCATTAGTTGATTTAACTTCAAAAACACCTTTTTGTATTTCCAAAATAGAAATATCAAATGTACCACCGCCTAAATCGTACACTGCAATTCTAAAAACAATATAGAAAATAAAAAAATGTCCAAATCAAATTAATTTCAATTATTATAGAAATTGTGAAAAAAAATCACCTTACATTTTATCTTCAGTCTTATCCAAGCCATAGGCAAGAGCCGCTGCTGTTGGTTCATTTATTACACGAAGAACATTGAGACCAGCAATTTGTCCAGCATCCTTAGTTGCTTGTCTTTGTGAATCATTGAAATAAGCAGGAACAGTTACAACAGCATTTTTTGCCGGTGTATTTAAATAGGCCTCAGCTGTTTCTTTCATTTTTATCAATACAAATGCTCCAATTTGACTCGGTGAATACATTTTTCCATCTGTTCCTTGCACCCATGCATCGCCATTCGATGCTTTTACAATTTTATATGATACCGTTTTCCTGTATAAATGACAAGTTATTTATTTACTAAAATTGACGAATTTTTTTGAATAAAATTAGAAATTTCAATACATACATTTCTTTTTTTACTTCTGTATCATCGAATTTTCTACCAATAAGTCGCTTGGTTGCATAAAATGTATTCGATGAATTTGTTACAGCTTGACGTTTCGCTGGCATTCCAACTAAACGCTCTCCATCTGAAAATTAGAAAAAAAACATCTTACTGAAAAAATTGATTAAGTGGCAAATTTAAACAAAAATATTTAATTTTAAAAAAATTGAACTATTTTTAAATGTATACAAACCTTTTGTAAAAGCAACATAGGAAGGAGTTGTTCTTGAACCTTCTGCATTTTCAATAACTTTCGCTTGTTTACCCTCCATCACAGCAACACAAGAAAAAGTTGTTCCTAAATCTATTCCGATGACTGCTCCCTTCACGCCATCCGTCCTTTATTTAAATTATTTTACATAAATAAATAAATACTCATGAATAAAATATTCACACTAAAAAAATGACTATATAATAAAATCAACTAAAGTATAAAATTTATAAACGTAGTAAAAGCGTTAGTGACATAACCTCAAAAAAAAAAAATTTTTTTTTTAATTACTCACTTGTGTCGACATTGTAAATCAGAAATCTTTTCAGGTGAAATAGAAAGCACAGGACTTGTTCTCTGCAAACAAAAAGAAAAAATTTCGTTTTAAAACGTAATAGCTTGTTTCCTTGACCACGTGCCGGTTGCAATATACAATCTATACAATCAATGTTTTAACTCAAATATTTTTGGTTTTCTATTTCAATATTAAAATTCCTGTACATATTTACATTATAAAGTGAATAATTCACAATACAATAAATAAGAAGCATTTGTTTTTCAATAATTTTGAAATATAATAAAAGTCATAAAAAAAAAAAATGAAAACGGCGTGGGATACTTACATTTTTCAAAAGTGTACTAAATCGATTTCGCCTGGAAATATCCCGATTAATTCCGGAACATCCTCTGGATAATATTCGCGTTGCGGTCAACATTTTACCTAATTATTATTTATTTAATGGTAAAAATATAACTGCAAAATGACGCAATCCAAACAGAATGAACTACTCCATTGAAATGGTTCATTCATAAAAAAAAAGTTCATATAGATTGGAAAAATGGTAAAAAATAAAATCCTTTAGTATGCAGCGCCATCTCTATTAACAAGTCCAAGATTCAATGTAATTGGTGGATTATAATCATATTCCGACCAATGAAAATAGAGTAGGTTTAAACGTTTTGCCGCGAAATTACTAATTTATTATTTATTAATAATTATTGAATAAATTAGTTAACAAATTTAATTAATTAAAATTAATCTTTTCTATAATATTAAAAAAAATTTAACAAAAGAAAAGTTTAAGAATTCGATAGAAAAAATTTATTACTGAACTCTTAAATTAATCAAAAATAGTAAAAAAAAAGTATAAATAACTTTTTAAACTTAAAAAACAATTATTTTTAAAATAAGATTTAATTTTAACTGAAAAACAAGTTTTTTGGGGGGAAGCGTCTCCATTATCGATTAGACACCAAGGGTGCATGACAATGGAGTTTCAGCAACCCCTGTTAAATATAGGAAAAAAAAATTTATTTTATACAATTTTATATATTTAAAAAAATCAAGAATAATTAATAATAATCTTATAACAGGAGAATATTTTTTTTCAATTTTTAATTCGAATTTAATTTTATGAAAAGCAATTAAGAAATTAGGTATTTTTTGAACACAGTATAGAAATTCTGTCAGAAATTATACGTGGCATGTTTGGTTTTACGGTTGGCGGGCTGAGGGGCGATTTACGCGCGTACGTTTCCCGCGTGGTCAACAAAACACATATATACACACATGTGCATTTCAATGTGACAGTAAAGGATGTGTACAACAGATCAGCTGAGAACCAGCTGTGCCAGGAGCATTGGCCAATCGCAACACAGTATTGACTTGGTTTTGCGTCCTTAATTCACTGCCGGTATGCACTTCTCCATTAATGTTCCCGCGAAACGCCATCGCAATTTGCTCATTGTTTTCAAAGGATTATTCACATGATAAATTCAAGTTTTATGAACAAAGTGAATGTTTTTTAAAAGTGCTTAGTGCTTAATAAACGTAAATGTTTTTTCATTGTGTGTTTATGCATTGAGAAACGACGCAACTTGATGTCGTAGACAGTTGTTGAAACGACACTGTTGCTTGGAATGTTTTTCAATTTTATTCATTAACAATTTGGAAATTATAAGATCGAGTAATAAATTTTAACTTGTGTTGTTAGATATTTGGTTTGTTGACAACAATTAGCGATGATTTGAACATGTTTTGTGAAGTTTTATTGTAAAAAATTGTCAGTTAAGTTAAGCGTCTCCTTGGGGATGCTGTGAAGATTTTGTGGCGCGAGTGTGCACGGAAAATTATTGTTTTTTTAAGAGGATTTTTGGAAAATTTACAAAGTGAACGTTTGTGAATAAGTGAAAAATAGATTTTTGACATTTTTGAAAAAAATAATTTTTTTTTTTTTGAGGTTATGTGAATAGAGGGCGTGACCATTCGACAGTGCAAGCAGGGGTTGGTCGTTGTTTCGCGCGCTGGACTCCCGCGCTTTACTAGTTAATATCTTAATTTTTTAATAAAATTGCTTGGTTTTATTGAATTTTATACTGTTGACGGTTTTCCGAAAAATTCGGGAATATTCATTTTCATTTGTGAAGTTCAAATGATTATTTTTGAGGTATGAAATAGTGAAGCAAAGCCGAGCCCTTGATCATACATTATGGCGATCGAGTGCACGTAATCTATGGGCGCTCCCTTGCTTTTTTGGCTTTTAACTGTGCAAATTTTATTTGGATTTCATTCAAAGTGGATTGTGACCCGTGAAAAAAATTGGAGTCTCACGGGAAAAAGTTTGGACATTGCAGGAACATTCGTTTTTGGATTAGACAGCTTGAAAGATGAGCACCAAGATGCCACAAACCAGGTGAGTGACCGTCATTCTTTTCATCGTCAAATTTATTATATATTTCTTATTAAATGATACATGTTTCCCATTAAAATTTAATTAATATCAAACGTTCTATGGAAAATTCTTGTGAGATTTTTGAATTTCTAAAAAAAAATTCATGTAGTATTATAACCTGTTGCAAAGTCACACGTTTCTCGAAGGTCTCATGAAATATGGTAGGCGGTGCAAGTGAATCCCAAATTCGACAAAATGGTCGGAAAACCTTTATTTACCTCGGTCGAAATAAATTTCGAATTGAGTTTTATTATACATGTAAGAAATTATATAAAAATTATTTATTGTTTGATATTAAATTGATGGAAAGTTGACTATCTGGGACGTCCACGTTTTTCATCTTCATTCTCAATCTGAATATTTATTTATATTCTTTTATATAGATTTTATTTATTTTTCATTGGAGAAAATGCATTGTTTTTAGTTTTTCAAATTTTATTATTTAATTGCTAGTGAATTGATGGTTATTTTTACATTTTAAAGCATCTCCTTATCGGGTCGACAACCAACCTCAAAAAAAAAAATCAGCCAACGTGTTCTGCTTTTTTATTTTCTAAGTAGCAAATTACTTGTGCATCTCAAAATTCAATGAAATTTTAATTATATATTTTGAGGGAGTTAATATTGTGAATTGAATGGTTCTCATATTAATAATATTAAAAAAAAAAAAAAAGAAAGAAAAATGAAATGTAATTTCTGAAGAATTTTTGCCAAATGGTAACCTAGCGTCAATGTAATTAATTTTATCCGATAAAAATCGGATTTGCATATCTATAAATTGAGAATTATCATATTTTTTAGACTTAAAATACATTCAAGCTTTGTGGTCATTAACTTTTCAGGAAATTGATAATTATATTTTAGTTGAAATTCGTACCCAATTTATTATTTAAGAAAATTTCACTTATATGATCAAATTTATTATAATGTGTTCAAGTTTTAATTAGAATTTTATTGTTATATAATTTTTATAGAAATGATATACATTGACTTCTAAATACTCAAATAAACGAGTTTTAATTGCTTTACAAATTAGATATCTGTTTGAATAAAAATTTATTTGCAAAAATGAGATGTAATTAAAAGTTAAATTTAAAAGTATACTAATGAGTGTGTTCTAAATTTTTTCTTTTAATTATTTTTTTGATATATTAATTTTACTAGAGATACAAAAATAATTCGATTTAATTAATTCATAATCATTATTATTATTATGAATTATTATTATTTTAAAAATTTTTAATTGTTGCTTGTTAAAATGTTTATTTTTTTTGTAAATTTTTATTTCTTAACTTTATTATTTAGAGTACTTTTGTAAGTGTTGAAAAATTGCAACAATATATTATAATATGTATAAAATTTTATGTGAAACATAACCTATGTTTGTATTCCAGAACATTAATTACAGGAATGCTCAACATAATATTTGAATATTCCCGCGTTTTATATTACAGTTCCAATAACTACCGCTAGATAGCCAATCATTTTTTATTTATTATTTAAATAAATACTCAATAAACTATTAGTTTCAATTGTGTTTTTAATATAAAGAAGTTGTAAAAAATTATTTTTAATAAATCTGGGGTTTTATTTAATACAATTACAGTTGGAAAAAAAATTGTAATTTCAAAGAATAAATAATTGAAATTAAGTTGTAAATAAATATTAATTTTATAAACAGTAAATTTTTTTCATATTTTATTAATAATTTTTCAATTATTAATTGTAAATATCAGGAATATCAGAGAAATTCTGTTTTATCGACAATGCGTTTTTATCTTTTTTTTCATCGATTGCACTATTAAAATGTAACGTACAAAAATAACCGTTAAAAAAAAAGCTGTTGAATGAATGAGTTATATATATATATTTATTCATTCATTAAAATGAACCGGTTTTTATGAATTAATAATTATTATATAAATTGGAAAATTTTATTTTATGAATATTCATAAATTAATATTGTAGAAATTACATAATAAAAAAATAAATATTTTTAAAAATTTTTTAATTTTAATACAATATAATGACAATTAAAAATTAGTTATTTTTAAATAACTATTTAACTTTAAAATTTTTGATAGTAGAAAAAAAATTATTGAAAATATAATAATAGAATATTTTGCTAGGTATAAAATTTCAGGTACAATGTATAGAAATGTTGACACTTGAACGATGGCAATGTATACATATATTTATGTATCCTTTTATAAATGATTTATAGTGACAGTTATATTTAATCTTCTTCTAATTACTATAATCCTTAACTGTACCATAAATGATTTTTAAAATATTTCTCTATAACTTTGTTTTCTAAAGGGTCTTAAAGAATTCAAATTTACAATATTAGGGATGGGTTTTTCCCATTCTAATATATAACAATAGGATTCTTTTATATAGCAAAATTTTAAAAATAATAAGACAAAAATGACGTTAGTAAATTTTTAAAAATGTCGTTACAAAGTAACAAGAATTTTCCATCTAATTGTTAATTATTAAAAATATATTGTTAAAAATTACACTTAAATTTATTAATAATAAAAAAAAATTTTCAATTTGAAATTTAAATAAAATTAAAATTTTTGATTAATTAATAATAATAATTATTATTATTAATTAAAATTGATTTTTAATTAAAATGTGAAAAATTAATTGAATATTAACGAATTTTATTTATTTTAAGCTTGCAAGAGAAGCAGACGTCGAAAATTTATTCAAAAGGATCAAATCAAACACTAAAACGAAAACGACGGACAACAGAATTATCGGAAGATTCGGAAAATATATATCCACCAAATAAAGTTCCTGCTTTATCATGTTCAGAATCATGTAATAATACAACTGGCAATAATACAACGGATAATAATACGTATCTATCACATCAACAACAATCATCATCGCCACTTAAAGAACAACAAGAACCAATAAGTTGGTCTGAATTAAGAAGTTCCACATGTTTTTTAACGCCCTCAGCATCAGGAAGTGGATCCGGTAAATCAAATCCTCTACCATCATTACCATGGGCCGATGGCTCACAAGTTTGGTCAATTATGTGTTTAGGTGATCAAAAAACATTATCACAAAGGGATCCCGATATGTTTCAAAGACATCCAACATTACAACCACGAATGAGAGCTATTTTATTAGATTGGCTTATAGAAGTTTGTGAAGTCTATAAACTTCATAGAGAAACATATTATCTCGCTATGGATTATATTGACAGATATCTTTCGACACATCAAAATATTCCAAAAAGTCAATTACAACTAATTGGTATCACTTGTTTGTTTATAGCTTCTAAGGTGAGTCTATTTCTTTTTTTCTCGATGATTTTTTTTTTTTTTTTTCCTAATTAAAAGACATTTTTCATTTGCAGGTCGAAGAAATATATCCGCCGAAAATTTCTGAATTTGCCTATGTTACGGATGGCGCATGTACCGAGGAGGAAATTCTTGGCAAAGAATTAATAGTGCTCAAGGGACTTGGTTGGAATTTATCGCCAATAACACCACCTGGATGGTTAAATATTTATATGCAAGTTGAATCGGGCGATATGTCAAGGCCAATTGCTTTTATTTATCCACAATATGGTGGTCTACAATATTCTCAAGCGGCACAATTATTAGATCTCGCAACACTCGACGAGGGTAGTTTACGATTTTCCTATAGTCATTTGTCAGCGGCTGCAATATATCATACAAAAAGTCGTGAATGTGCACTAAGAACATCGTGTATTAGTTGGGAACAACTTGCCCCATGTGTACGTTGGTTAACACCATTTGCAAATACTGTCATTGAAGAAGGTGAAAATCTTCTTCGTTCAGCAAATGCGCCAACAAATGAAACAAATGCCGGTTCTGGTTTACGTGCTTCGGTTCCAAATATTGTTCTCGATGAATCACATCGAATACAGACACACGTTGTCGATTTGACAATGCTCGAAAATGCCCAACGACGATTGGCAAAAGATGTTTTATCGCTCGATTGTCTCGAGACGGAGATTAATATTGATTCAAATAGTCCTGATAATAATCAGAATAACGGTTTATTAACACCGCCGTCCAGTAGTCAAAAAAATTCACCATCACCACCTCGTCTTCCACCTCAATTACATCCATATACATAGAGTCCCCCTTTTTTTTCAATTTTCCGATCGATATCACAAGGTTTTTTTGAAAAAAAAGGCAGGATAATTTTTTTTTTCAATTAGATCTGAGATTAATGTTCACATAAAAATATGACGTATGATAATTAAATTCTCATAATTTGTATAAAAAAAATTTAACCAATTTTCATCAGTTTATAAAATTTAATTCAATTTTATTTTGCCAAATTTTTTATTCCTTTCGTATTTGAGATTTTCAAATTATAGTTATAATTTTGAAGTGAAAGTACATTATTTAAATTAAATAAATCATGCGTCTTTATTTGTAATGAAAATATTTAAAAAAATTACATGTGAACTTTGTGATATTTATCGCAATTGCTCTGAGAATATTAGTAAAAAATTTTTTCGTGTGGGATATATATATACATATATATATAAATATTATATTATTTAATCAGGGACCAACACTGATGTTGAATCAGATTTTTTTTTATTTTCTTTAAGGCACACAGCTTTGAAAGCTTTTTAAAATAGAATTTACCGAAGTTTTTGGTCTTGTTGAGTTTTTAAATAATTTTTTTTTCCTATATAAATGCATAATTTAATTCTAGTAATACATACACTTTTCTGGAAAAAGAAATGTAAAAAAAATGTTTTGTCCAAAAAACATTAATATATATATTTAGATATATATAATTTGTAGGAAAAGAGAAAGAATTTAATAATTTATAAATGAATCATTGACTCTTAATTTAACTTTGTCATATTATTTTTTCTCTTTTGATGAATATCTTAACTCTTTTTTTTAACACATAATTTATGAATCAATTATTGTTTCGACTTTTGTTCACTTAGCATGCTAATATAAATACAGTACACGGTATTTTATTTAAAAAAAAATATATATTTCATCAGTGTTAGTCCCGAAACTAAGTGCAAGCTCTTGTTAGTGAGGACGAATTAAAAAGCGTTTATATAGATACACTTTTCATCTCTTTTTCTCTCAAGATTGTAAATAGTATATAATAAAAATATATATATAGGTGAAAAACCACTTTTTAAACAAAAAAAAAAATAAATAAAATAAAAAAAACGAGTCGTATGAATATTTCCAAAAAAATCAATTTAAGAATTTACAGTGCATGTCGAATTAAATATTAAACTATTATTCGAACTGATTATTAAAATATGTAAAAAAAGAAATAGAATTTTTTTCGGGAATATTCATACGGCCCATTAAAATCTACCTGCGTGAATAATTTTTGTAATCGTTTTTAGTACTATACAATTGTTAAATAATTGCGTCACCAGTGGTGCTTTATTTTGATAATACGAGGAGAACGATATTATATGCGACTGACATAATGAAATATAATAAAAATGAATTGTATAAGTTTTTAGTAAGGAAAAAAAAGGAAAATTAGAACCTCGACTACACACATGTCAATATTTTTCGTAGCTTTTAAGGTTCATTAAAAAGAAATTCTTTTTTATCGATGAAAATTTTTGTACGATTGATTCGCCTTCTGTGATTAGATCAATATAAAAATAATTATTATATAACCATTTAATAATAATAGTTAATTATTAATTAAATTATATCAATTACTTATTATTAAGTATTTTTTTTCTTTGTTAAAAATTATTAATTAATTATTATTATTAAATTTGTTGGTTATTGATAATAATAATAATGAATTACTATATTAATTAATTAATATTAATATTATTGTTAATTAATAATTATACAATAATTCATCGCGGGTAAATATATAGACTATTTTTCAAATAATATTTAACATGCTTACGTTAAATATAGGACGACTTAACATTGTAACGAGTGCCTTGGAAAAAAAGTGCCCTTAGCTTGTTTTATGTATTGTTGAATGAATGTTGAAAAGAATGAATGACAATTTTTTTGTGATTAGTATTCTTTTTTTTAAAAAATGTGCTTTATTCTAACGCAATATGCCGTTGCAATGCGTTGTAAGGTGGTATGAGTGGTTTCTTTTTTTTATTTTATTTTTTAAATGTAAATAATGATTTATAACAAAAAATGAAATGCGAGTATCGTTTACATAAAAAAAAATAATAAACGAGTCTTATAAACTTATTTTGAAGTTTATATAGATATGTACATTTCTATGAAGAAGAATTGATAATAAAAAAAAATTAAACTTGAAAATTGACTGTATTCAAAATTTTCCGCCTCTCTGCTTTACCGACGAAATTGACCATTAGCGCCATCTTGATTGAGAGTCGTGGGAGAAGTGTTTTGATTGGTCGCTTGCTATATTTCAAGTTGTTGTCAACAGTTAAACGACATTCGACCGTTAGAAGTTAGAGTGGTGTTTTGTGTGACGAGTGCGATATTTAGCAAAGATTTGCTCTAAAAAAAAGTAACTAAAAAGTGCTAATTTTATAATATAATTAAAGTTGCTTTTGCTGCTATTCACTAGAGAAAAAAATTTCATAAATTTGACTGAGTCAAAGTCGTAAAAGTGTATAGTATATCTTTTGTTATATAGCAGTAGAAGCAAGAGTCGGCTTTTGCTTGCTAAAATAACGCGCGAAAAAGTGTATTA
The DNA here is from genome assembly GCF_019393585.1 of Leptopilina boulardi. Classification (NCBI taxonomy): domain Eukaryota; kingdom Metazoa; phylum Arthropoda; class Insecta; order Hymenoptera; family Figitidae; genus Leptopilina; species Leptopilina boulardi. Next base: position 2,332,741 of record NW_026137874.1, on the reverse strand, counting down.
AAATCTACAAATATATAAGGAAAGCTGTGCTTTTTCTTTATCATTATTATAAAAAAAGAAGAGATTTTATTATATCCAAACAAAATGTCAAGTCCAAGAAAAAGTTACGGATCAAGCGAAATTCGCGAGGGAACAAGATTTGTCTTAAAGGAAATTACTGCCTCTCTTCATAATTCACAGACATCTCCTCGTACAGTAAGTGATTTCGTCATAAAATAATAATTTTAATAAATTTCTCAATGGATATTCTCTTTTGTTTAGGAACGCTTGCTTTATTTTTTGTTCATAACCTCTCTTTTTTTCATTCTTTTGAGCGGTTATATAAATTTCCAAAATCTTTATTAATTTACTATTTTGTTATGAAAAAAAAAATGATGCTTTTAAATATTAAATTATATTTCGATAATTCTGAACTTAATTTTCTATTTTAATTTTTAAAAATTTCTTTTGCTATTAAAAGGGATAAAATTCACATTATCATGTAAAATTAAATTTTTTTTAATAATCGCAATAATTTGTCGTAAAATTGAAATCAAAATGTAAATATATGTATAATGAAAAATAAACAAAATAGACACCGAACAACGATTGCGGAAGTGAATGCCATTGTTTCTTGAACTTTTGAATCTTTGTTTTCGTTTTTGATTCTTTGATAGCTGTCAGTTCAGCTGGAGTGAGTTTTCCTATAAATAAACAGCGCATCTGTTAGCTTAAAAGCATGGAACGAAAATAAATTTCCTTTCTTGCAATATAAATACAAAATGTGCAATTTTTAGGTTCATGGAATTTTTTTTATATATTTCTCATTCTTTACAGAATGAAATAGTAGAAAAATATTTATCGGAAAATTTCTATTGAGAGAAATAATTTCTCTCTTAGAAGACAAAAGTTTACTGATAAACAAAACTCTTTGGATGTTATGTTTTTTTTTTTTTGTTTGAAGATATGAAATAATTTATCAAGGGATAAATTTTTGATAATGGAATGTTGTATGTTATCACTAGATAGCGCCACATTGTAATTTTTTTTTACCATAAACACACCACGAGCTTACAATTCCATAGTTGGTGATCTTTGAATAAAATTGTTTCCCCGTACGGCGTGTGCGCGATTGAACAGTGCAGCGACACGTTCGTGTTAGTTCATATATTTTCTCCAGTTCGTGAGTCAACAGCGCAATGATTCTTATTAAGTACTATTTCAATAGTGGTAATTGTTGAAAATTTTTGAAATGACGTTCTCAAGATATTCAAAGAGAGATTTGTGGAGTGCTTGAATAATTTGTTCTGCAATTTAATAAAACTGGAGAATTCTCCAGAACAAGGTAGGAAAATAATCTTACGAGCTGGCGATTTGCTTCAACACCCACACACACCTGCGAGAAACGTTCTCACGCACAAGTGTCATACGTACATATATAGAACTTGAAAGTATATTGACTCGGAAGCGTGCTGCTCTAATATTAGAATTCAAACAAGAGAGAGAGAGAGAGAAAGATGTCTGAAATCGTAGCACACACATATTATTCGCGATGGTCCTGAACGAGAGTTTTCAATGACCTGATCATAATGAACTTGTCAAAAATCACTGAGACACACCCTTGAGACCTTGTTTTTTAACAAGTTCAACCAGATGGAGAATGAGTCATTCTTGCATTTTTCTCGTGGGTTGTAATGACACTTATTTTTAATTGACCCACAAAAACTTAAGAAGGAAAATTATTTCACTCACTTTTTGTGAATTGGATTTTTTTTTTAATTTTTCTTTTACAGTTAAAAATTAATGAGGAAATAATCAAAAGGTTTGATGACCTTTTTTCATTGTTGGAATTATTAGAGATGATGCGGGACTTGTCAATTTTTGTTTTTCTATTAAAGAAAAAGTATTTTCAATTCTCGGATTTTGTACTTTCTAATCGGATGGGATATTTCTTTCACTTTTTTTTTCTTTTTTGTAGGACAAGTGGCAGGCATTTTTTTAAAAGTGCTGATTATTATTCTAATTGTCTATATATGGAAAAAAAATTATTTCCTGTGTTTTATTATTCGACAGGATCTGATACTTTTTGTAATGAGGAACAAAAGTTCTTTTTTCTCGGAAAAATCATTATTTAATTTTTTAGGAAATTTAATTTTGTTTTTATTTTCTACTAATTTGAGGTAAATTTTCCTTTTTAATTCATATTTATTATCATACAGAGACAAAGTGTTATTAAATTAAGTAATTTTTTGTTATGAATATTCTAAATTTTTTTTTTTTATTGAATAACCTGGTAGAAACTAATTTCTACACAGTGAGGTGTATAAACATATATATTTTAAATAATCAATATCATAAGAATTGTGGATTTATTTTTATACTTTTCAAACCACATTTACTTATCTCGTCATTCATTCCTTTCTGCTATCGCAAATATTAGTTTGAATAATTTTTTCATTTACGTATTTTTAATAATTATTTAACAATTATGTTTAATTTAATAAATCTTTTTGTATTTTGTTTCTTTGAAATGTAAAACAAATTTTTAATTTTAAAATAATTTATTTTCGATAAATTCTTAATTTTTTAAAAAAAGATATAAAATCAGAATAGATTTAGTGATAATTAAACTTGGAAATTGTAATTAGAGATAACAATTGAAAAAAAAAGAAAGTTATCTTTATTGATTTTAAAGAAGTCACACGAAGTATATATTTTACTAAACCTTGTTCCCTTAAATATTACAAAAATAGCAAAAGGGATAGATCTTTATCCAATTATTTTTTGTATAGTTCTTGTATAGGCATCTATATACTATTTTTGGAGCAGATTTTTCCAGTACTTTGAACGACGACGACAACGCTTGACAACGACTGTGACTCTTTAAAAAACATAAAGATCAACGCATCTTCAAAGATCTTTTTTCGTACTCTTTTCTTTGAAACTGAAAAAAAAAGAAATTATCGCCTCATGGAAGGGGGTTGGGCCTTCGAATCATTATATAGATGTATATCGTCGAGTGTACAAAATATATTCACAGTAATTATGAATAGACCACGAAACAGTGACAAGCAAAAGTGTATTTAAGTCTCTTGTGAAAAAAAATAATGGGTAACTTGATTCAAAAAAAGGTATTAATTTTTTTTATTACCTATAAATTGACGTTTCTGATTATTTTGACAGTTCTCTATTTTAATTCTTTCTCTCTCTCCTTGTTAATAGTCACGTGGCAGTTTGAGTCGTGCGCTATTTCCACCCACAGATTTTGACAGCACTTGCAAATAATGTTGAAATTGTGTATATCACAATATTCAAGGACAACGCGTTTACTTTATCAATTATATTCGCTTTTTTGCTGTAAAAGTTCTTTCAATTATTTCATATATCAAAATTTTTCATTTGAAAAAAAAGTGGCAATTTTTTCTTTAATAAAAGCAAAAGTTTCTTCTTGTGATCGACGCATAATCGACACTGACACGTTTTCAAAGTTAAAACCCGATATTTTATAATTAGACGCTGTTGATTGCGCAATTTCAACAAAATCCCTGATTCGCGCCAACTGATTCTTCTATTTGCATTCGTTTTATAACGATCGACGAAGTTAGTTTTTAGAAAAGAGAGAAAAAAAAAATTATCACCGTTTGTGAATTATGGATTATATCAATAAACTTCTGAATCGCGCTTCTTCGAAATCACCCACAAATCGATCTGTACGTGAGGTATTTGTTCTCATCTCTTTGTTCCATTGTAGTCTTTGTTTTTTTCGCAATTGTGAATTTTGTCTTTATTTAAGGGAAAAAAAACTAATTTAAAATAAAATAAATTTCTAGTAATTTTAAATAATTAATTTTCTTTTTTTTTACAGAGTGGAAACGATTCAGCACTTCAAAAATCACCAGAACATGCGGTGAAGGTGCAATTTGCGCGGGAATTTGCGGACGTGAAAAAAACAACATCCCCAACGACAGAGAGTCTTTCATCGGCCGGTAGTTTTCAAAGTTTATCATCTACATTAAGTTCAAAAAGTAGTAGTGGCATATGTGCAGATCATTTGCCTGAGAGTCCATTAGGAAAAAGTGCAAACACATCTTATATTAATTCTGATATTCCTGGTTTAGATGATTTAATTTCTGCTTGCGCTGATATAAAAATAACAAATGAAAATGTCCCACTTGGTATTGGTGATTTAAGTCAAGATCAAACATTTTCATCGGCTTGTGGTGATCTTTCAATTATTGAAGAAAAAAGCAACGACTATTTTCAAGAAAAAGAAGAAAACAATTTTAAAATAATTAATAATGAAAGTGAATTAAAAATTCCTGATTCTTCAATTTTTTATCCGCCGGAAAATATTTCACAACAATTTTCAATAGAAAATTTCTCCTCAATTATACCAATTGTTTCATCCGATGAAAGTATTGTTAAAAGTCACGATCTAAATAATATAGATAAGAAATCATTAGTTTTTTCAACAGCTCTTGATTTTCAAAATTTACAAGGATTTACACCGAAAATTGTCATTGATGATAAACCAAATATAGAAATAAATGTCCCACAAAATGAAAGTATTGAACATGTGAATTCAATTACAGAATTTGGTTTTAATGCATCTATAGAGAGTCAAAAGAATATTTCTTTAATTGATACAAATAATATTTCTGCTTTAGATACATCTCAGTTGCCATCAGTTACGAATATTTTGAATTTAACACATCCAAGTGAAAATAATTTACCTCATTTAGAAACAATAAAAGTTGTCGAAGAAAGTCCAAAAATTTCCAACGATAGTGAAAAAATTACTATTGAAGAATTTTCAATTATTGCCGAAGAAAATATCAAAATTAACGAAGAAATTCCACTTAATTTATCAGAAAATTTTCTAATTCTTGAAAAAGTCCCAGAAGAAAGCAACATCAAAATTAACGAAGAAATTGTAATTAATTCACTCGAACAAATTAATAAAGTTGTTGATGAAATTCCAGTTGAATTAGAAAATTGTTTAAAACTTGCCGATGAAATTGTAGACAATTTAGAAAAGAATAAAGAAATTCCCATTGAATCAGAAAATTGTCTAAAACTTACAGAGGAAATTACAGTCAATTTAGAAGAGAATAAAGAAATTGAATTAGAAAATTGTCCAAAATTAATTGCCGAAGAAATTATAGACAATTTAGAACAGAATAAAGAAATTCCCATTGAATCAGAAAATTGTCTAAATATTACAAAGGAAATTATTGACAATTTAGAAGAAAATAAAGAAATTTTAAATAATTCCAAAGAAATTGTTGAAAAAATTTCCGATAATTCTGAAGAAAATGCATTAAATTCAACATTTGGAATTATAATAAATGAAGATTTAAAATCACCAATTTCAGAATTTATCAATAAAATTAACGTCACTCCAAATCATTCACTGGATGATGAAAATATTCAAAAAATTTCACATTCTGAAACTGAAAAAAAGAAATCACCAACACTACAATCAATTTTGGACAAAGTTGCCGAACAACAAAAATCATTAGACGATATTGAATTATCAAATAATAATTTGCAATTAGAAAAATCATCTGAAGAAATTTCCAATAAACGAAATTTTCATCTTTCAACAATAATTGAATCGCCACAAAATTTTCCATCTCCTCAACAAGAAAAAAATTTCCCTAATAACACAATTATCCTATCGTCTGAGAAATCACAAAAATCAAATTCTTTTGAAAAATTATTGTCAGATGCAAATAATGATACAGTTGATTCATCGTCGGAAATTGTTTTTCTAAAACAACAAACAAGTCTTGAATCAACAATTATTACAATCAATGGAAATAATAGTGCAAAATTAACACCATTATCTAATGATAAAATTATTGATGATAATTTGAAAAATTCATCTCTAATAAAGGAAAAAGAAGAAAGTCCAAAAAAAGAATTTGAATCATTGGAACAAACTGAAACACCGAAACGTCCAACAGAGAGAAGTAAAATAATTGAAACAGCTAAAAAAATACAGGAGGATATTAAAAGAACTGAAAAAAGAAAATTCGAGGAATCAAAAGACGTTTTACCGGAACTTGATTCGACAATTATTTTAGAAAATTCAGAAATTGATCTTGAAGCATCAGATATTATTATTCCTGTTCCACAAGACGATAATTACGATACATTCAAACCACAAAAACAAAGTACCGATCTTGTAAATATTCCAAATTTTTCATTATTTGATAAAGTTGAATTGGAAGCACAAGCCGTTGCTCAAGATATTTATAATAAATCACTGGAAATTGCTGATGATAACGATCACTTTATAAGTGCCACCAGTGATTGTAAGTATTTATTTCTATCTTTTTAATTTGATAATTTTATAAAAAAATAGATTTAATTTTCGTTTCAACATTTTTTAATGTTAAAAAAAATAAGATATGGAATTTTCTGCATAATAACATATAATAAAAAAACAGTCCTAGGAAATAACTAATTATCCTGTTTACATATGCATGTCATGTTATTTTCAAAGTCATTTTTATTCCATTTCGCATATTTTAAAAATAGAAGAAAAAAATTAATTTAAAATTTTTATAGCTGGTCCTATACGTGGATCTTTAATGTGAGTTTATAAATAAAAATTATATAATGCAAAATTGGTAAAAAATATTAAATAAATATTGAATTGAAAATTAATTTTTACAATTAAAAATTTTTTTTTTACAGTATTTCAAGATCCTACGAGTTTCGATTTTCTATTAAGTCAAGGATCGAATACAAAGTCACGTGACGTGAGATTTGAATCTTTATATGTCAAGTTCGATCCATTAATAAATAACAGTATGTTACCTCAAGGAAATAGTCAAACTGAAGACGAGGAACAAAATGAAAAAAATGAAACTCCAACAATGCCGAGTGTAGACACGCCAATGCGTAATCCTGCTATTGCCGCAATCGATAGACTTCTTTTCTTCAGTCCAATAACGACTGGAAATAAAACCGAAGCCACAAAGGACATAAAGGTAACGAGAATTCTTTTTTTTTTTTAAATTATAAATTATAAATTAAAAATTGAGAAAAATTTAAATTCTATTTTAAAGCAGGAGACGAGTGAAACAGCTCCACAAGAAAATCCAGTCGTTGTCGATGAGAAAATGGCAAAAGAATTGGAACACGTGAGATTATTGGTAGTGGAACATGAGGAGAAACTCGAAAAAAACCAAAAAGATCGCGAGGACGATAAAAGAAAATATCAAAAAGAAATGAAAAAGCAACAAGACGATTATCGAAATTTGGAAGAGAAATACAGAAAATTAGAGGAACAACACACACAAGAACTTGAAAGCAAAAAACAAGTGACGTAAGTTATTTTTTGTAAATAAAATTATTTTTCTTGTATTATAATTGTAAATTAAAAAAAAAAAAAATTAATTTAACAGAGTTGTGCTCGACGAGTACGAAAGATCGATAAGTAGGCTTGTCGCCGAGAGAGAAAGAGATCGAACAGAATTAGAGGAGAAAGAAAAATTAAAAGAAGAATTACAAACAGCAACACAACATCTCAGCAATACGGAAGCTGCTTTTAATGATGTTCATCAAAAATACGAGCGTGCAAAAAATGTCATTGCTGCATACAAAAGTAACGAAACAGTTCTCAAGGAAAGTCATAAAGAAAATTTAGAAACAATTGCAATGTTGGAGAAAAAATACGATACACTCAAGGGTCATGCAATGGCACAACTTGAAAAGTATGCAATTTTTCAAATTATTTAATAATTCCCTTCCATTTAATTAATAATATAATAATTTTCAATTAATTAATTTACAGAGCAAATCAAGAGCTGGAGACAATTCAAAAGCAACACGAAGCAGAAAATGTTAAATTGCAGGCAATGTTAAAAAAAGCTGAATTAAAAAGTAAATCGCTTGCAGATCAAGTGGAACAAAAGACTATAGAGAATAAAGAATTAACAAAAATTTTAGATGAAGTCATAGCCAGGGTTGGCAATAAAAATAAAGATTAAAAACATTCGAAAAAAAGACTAAAAAAAATATAATAATAATAATAATTAATAAGAAATAATAATAATAATAAGAGTGTGTCTCAAGGTGATTTAAAACCATTATTTTTTTACTCGATGGTATTTTTACCCCCGTGAAAAACATGACACCAGATGTGTAATATTATAATGTGAAAAATATTATATATTGTTTATAAATTTTTATTAATTTTTCGAGAAAAAAAAAAAGAAAGCAACTTTTTATTAATTTATACGTTTAAGTTGTAAAATAAACTATTTTATCGCTAATAAAATGTGGCTTATTAAAAAGTATTGTCCCTTTCATTTGCTTATACAATTGGAGAACATGAAAGCAGCACCATAAAAAAAAAAATTTTTTTTTGTCGCGGAAATCGCAGCGACAAAATTTTTTATATTATTTTTTTTTTATATATTTATATATAAATAACTTAAGAAAAGCATTATTATATATAGCGGAACACTATTCACAATAGTTTTTTTTTTTTTTTTTGAAAAAGTACTTATTGCTAGATTTTATTTTTTTAAATGAAAAAAAAAACAAACAAACAAAAAAACAAAACTTAATTAATGAGCAGTTGCTTTTGTATCAATTTTAAGCACTTGTTGCTTTGCTAATTTTAACATTCGATCACTTGTACTTCCTGGCTTTCGTGGAATATTTTTATTCTCCAAATCAGGCATTAATTTTTTAACAGTTCGTGCTAGTGTCGCGGCATGTTGTTTGAATTGTGGATGACTCATTGTGATTCCTTTACTTCGCAATGCTTCTGAGACTGCCCACAATAATTTCTGAAACAAAAATAAGAAGGGTAATTTTTTTCAAAATCCTTTTACAAAGATTCAAATTTTTTTCAAATAAAAAAAAAAAAACGTTTATCTTACCTTTCGATGTATAGTGCTGAGTTCGGATTTCACATAATTTTGTAAATTTTCATTTTTCGATACAATATTGCCAGTTGAATGTCGCTGTTGATTCCATGTATTTGTTGATGATCTTGAATCTAAATCACGTGTACAATCAAACGATAAACTTTTTGCCCATTTAAAACGTGGATTCTCCAATTCATCATCATTTTTACGTTTTCTTGAATCACATAAATTGTTAACATTTTTCATTGTCTCACCGTCTTCGTTGTCTTTTTTCGTTGGCGTTGGAAAGAGAGCTTTTTTAATACGCTGAGGATTTAAACCACTTATACTTGGACCAGCTTTATCATTATTTGTCGGTGGACTTTGAAAAAGTGCACGTTTTGATGTTTCTAATTTTGATTTTCTCGGCGTTGGTCCATCCATTGATAATCGTCGTACTGCCCTTTTTTTTGCCGAACTTCTTGGACTTTTACCCCTTGGACTTTTACCTCTAGGACTCTTTCCTTTGCCACGGGGACTTTTTCCTTTTTTAAGAAGTGGTTTCCTGAAAAAAAGGCAAAAATTCATTAAAAAAATTCTCTTTTTTTTTTAAGGAAAGGTAAATTGAATTAAATTTTAAAAATTAACCTGATATTAAGCACCAATTGTTTCTTTTCGCCAAGACCTTGAAGATTCGCGCTTGAAAATGTTCGTCGTCTTTTTGTTAAATAACTCAATCGTTTACCGGGACTTTGACCATTGTTACGTTTCGATAGAAGACTTCGTTTTCTCGCACTTCCTGGACATTGTTTTGTAAAAAATACATTGCAGGTTGATTGAGTTTCAGCGCCCACGTATCTTTCACACATTTTCATTGATAATTTCTCAAATTCTTCTATCGGTTTATTTCTATTGTAACTGAAAAGAAAAAAAATTAGAGTTTTTAATTGAAAAATTTGATTAATTTTTTAAAATTGTAAAACTTACTGTATTCCAAAACACTTGTGCTGATAAGCTTCCGGCCATGTCATTGAAGCAGCAACATTAACATTAACAGTATTAAACAATGATTGATCGGATGTTTTTAATGTTGTAAAAGAATTTTCATTGGGAACAATATGCGATGTGCTCGTTGCTATCGAGATACTTGATGTTTTATCAGTGAAAATGGAAGATGTATCAACTGATTCAGTGCACGATGAATCAATTTCAACAGGAGAATTTGTACTAATAGTGTGTGAAACGCTTTTTGTTTCTGAATCTCTCGATAAATCACAGGCATCAAAAGCTCCACTTAAATTTCTCGAACTATTTTTTACGCGAGTTTGAAAACTACTTGTTGTACTGGTGTTAATTAAATTTTCCTCTTTATTTACGTCATTCGGTGTTGTTGTTTTTAATTGTGAATTTGTTTCTTTCGTTTCCAATAATGGATTACACAAAAAGAGATGAGCATTTTTTTTAATATTTACAAGAAATTCACTACAATCACTTTGACAAATTGTATGTTTTGGCGGTGGTGGTACACCGCTGAGATAACGATTTATTCTACTCAAAAGATTATTATCAGATTGTACAACAAGTTCTTGTTGAGTTTTTGGTTTTGGTGAATTTGTCGTTGGTAGGGAAAATAATTTATTTCTTCCACCTTTAAAACTCGCTGATGTCTTTGAATTATCTAAATCATCATCGTCACTATCGCTATTAAACATTTCTGGACTTGATACTTCTTGTATTACATCCAATTTCGCCGATGTACTTGTATTCGATTCATCATAACAACAATCCATCGCATCTTCATTCACATAAACTAATCTCTCTCCCAATACAGTATTGTTGCAAGTTTGTTGTGGTTCATCACTTAAACTCTTGTCGGATGTACCTGATAAGTATTTTTTATTATTTACATTGGTAATAGTGTATTGTTAAATTTTTTTTTAAAAAAGTTAGGTTATGTTTTGTTTACAATACAAAAATTTGTTTACATTAAGTATAAATATTTTTTTTTTTAAACTTACCTAATGTCGATGAACTTATTGCTAAATCTTCTTCCAAAATTGAAGAACTATGCTTAGTTAGAGTAATAGTCATGTTCAAATGATTATTTCTTCAGAAATAGACTTTCTAATGAGCAGTATATATCTATATATATGTATATATATATAACGTGTTGGACACGCATATAATAAGATAAAATTATTCAACAAATAAGCAGTATTAATAAACGCATATTTATCACACGTCTATTAACTTTCCACCATTTTTATTAAAACTTAAAACACTTGTAATTTTTTTCAACATGAACTATCAAATAATTAACATTTTCAATTATTAAAAAAGAGCTGATAAGATTTTAATATACACACGTAGACAGGTTTTGTTATGGAAGATTCGTTGGAGGCTTGAGTTATTTTTTCTCTCGTTTAAAAAAAAAAAATCGTAACAGAAGAAATAAAAACAATGAATAATTTTGCTTTTTTATATGCACTGGACCAATAATTAAGATTTAAATACACTTTTCTCAACAAAAGGCACGATTTTTATTATTGACTTCTTTTAAATTATATTCTGTATACTATAGCAGCCATTATGCGATACAACGTATTCAACGTACACACCATTATATTATGAGAATGTTAGGTTATTAATTGAAATATTTCCAGAAATGATATATTACCAAAAACAAATATTGATTAAAGTTTTAAGTAAAAAACAAATATGATAATGTTAATATTTATATTTTATAATTTATTCGACGTGTATTTTTTTAAAACAATAATTAAAAGCCTTTCTATTTTTATTTTAATAATTAAAAAAGAGATAATTAATAAAAATTACAGTGAAACGTCATTGCGCATGCGTATATGAAAAGTTTCTAGAAATTTCCAAAGAAATTCTACATAACCTTACCGGAAATTTCTTAATTTTCGCGCGGGAATTTGAAATCAATATTTGAAATAAATTATTATAATTAATAAATTATATTAAAAATGAAAATATTTGAAGATTGTGTTCTTTATTCACACTATAACGGTTATGTACAAATAAAATGGAAATTATAATCCACAGCTAATTACTATATAATTATTGTTGGCTTATTTTTAAGCATATTTGTATGTAATTACAATTATACATAACATGCAAATATCATACCACAGGGCTGAGGCGAAATATACTTAAATATTATAAAAATTTATATTCCACATTTTATATTATAAGAAAATTTACTTATATAATATTAAATTCTCCGGTAAATAAAATTTCAGCAATATCGCATTATAAAAAAAAAATTAAATAACATTGATCTAATTTTTTTTTTAAATATAAATGAAATATTTCTATTCTAATAAAAAAAAAAACCCCCTTAGAAATTTAAAATCACTGAAAATATGATGGTTACAATATTTTTTAATTAACATTAAACTAATTCTTTGTTATTATTATTATAGAAAATGAAAAACAGTTTTTTTTTAATTTTTTATAATTAAAAAAAAACTGTTTTACACAAATAAAATCATCTACAAATATAGTAAATACTTAAATAATATGAATAAAATTATGCAAAATATAATTTTTGCCCTATACTCAAACAAGAATAATCACTTTTGTCAATTTTAATTAATTTTTTTAAATTTAAAAATAAACTAAAGTTGGAAAAAAATATATTATACAAAAAATATTTCAAATTATTCAAACCATTAACGATATATTATTTTCTCATTTAACTTATGTTTATAATAAGAAAATTCGTAATTTAATTTTCTTGTAATGAACAATTTTCAAAAATAAATAAATTTCTCAAAAAAAAAAATATATATATATAAATATAATAATTCCCAGCCCTGATTTTCGCGCGCAGATTTTTCTTTTTAAAATATTACAGAATCTTAATTATTAAACTGCTATCTTGCGCCTTCACCTTTTTTTTTTTTTTGAAAAAATAAAATTCGATGTAAGGTATCGTACATTAATTATTATGTTTACAAAGACTCTTTAGGTGTCGTATAGAAGTTATCAAAAGAACAAAAAATTTTTTTTTTCTTTGTCAATTATTGCAATTTGAAAACTGTTCGTAGTCATTCTGACAATATTAAATGACAAAAAAAAAAGGCAATAACAATGAAGAATTATCTCAATTTGAAAATCATTTCTTTTCCTCGTTCTAAAGAATAAGTTTTTAAAATTGAAAATAAAGTTGAGAGAAATATTTTTAAACTAATAATATAAGAAGTAAATAAAGAGAATATTTACAAAAAAAATCTACTATTTTAAGCAAATTTTTGCTCAAAGCACTTACAAATAATATATAGCTTCAATTTTTAATTTTAAATAAACATTCTTTAATGTAAATTAATTTAAATTTACATTAAAATTTCAAATTGAGACTTTACATAGAAAATTGACTATATACTGTAAATTCTTTACATTGTAATTCGCTTACAAAAAACAATTTCATCACATTTAAAGTTTTTAGAAAAAAAAACTTTCAAATTTTGGTTTGAATTTTAAATTATAATTACAAAAAGAAAATGGTTTGAATTTTTTTGAGACAAACTGTTCCAATGCAAAAAAAAAGTAAGACAATGAAATAAATTGAAATTAATAATTGAAGTTGAGCAGTTTGTTTTGCATTTACAATATTAAAAATTGAAACAAATATGTAATGTAAGAGAAATTTACATTATAATAAATTAACTGCTATTTTTCAACTATTAATTTCTTTCATCAATATTCACAAAGTGATTGACAATAAAAACTTTAATTCAGGAAATATATATTTTTTTTTTAAGATTTCACAAACTGAGAAAATTAACAAGAACAAGATAATAGATTAATTATTATTTTTTTAATTGCAAAATATTTTCCCTGAATTAAATTTTCATTTTGATTAATTTTGACTTTTTTTTCAATACAAAAAGGAAAAAATATATATTTTTGGTCAGAGGATAATAATCCCATTGAGAGCACCAGATGGAACAATATTAATTACTTTTCTTTTTTCCATCTTAGGATCACTTTTTTGTTTTTCTTCTCGATGAAGAGGAACAATTTTTTTTTTTCATCGTTCGTTTGTTTTCATAGAAAACGTGTCTCTGAAATCTCTCCCTCTTTTATTAAATTGTAAATTAAGAAGTTGTGAATATTTTCGTACCTTCGGGCAATATTACTTCCTCTCCAACATCGGCAAGTGTTACTGTCAATGGCAAAATAAGTGGCATGAGAATTTCCTGATGTTGCATAACATGTTGAGCAGTCATTGGTTCCGCTTGTCTTGCAATTGTGATTGTCTTAATATTCTGCGATTTTATCAATGGACTTTGAACAATAGTTTGATGAATTTTTTGCTGTTGTTGCTGCTGTTGATGATGTTGCTGCTGCTGTTGTTGTTGTTGATGCTGCTGCTGTTGCTGTTGTTGTATCTGTAATGTTGATTGTGGCACTTGTTGTGCAACAAGTTGAGCACGATTTTGATTTTGTAACATATTTTGCTTGCAACGTTTACTGTGCGCATAGCGACTACCATTATTATTGAATCTTCGATCACAAGTTGGACATGCATATGGCCTTTGACCAGTGTGAATGAAAACATGTTCCTTGAGTGATTTGAGTCGTCGGAAATTTTTTGGACAAAATTTACAATGATATTTCGCCTCGCCAGTGTGTGATGTTAAATGATTTGCAAGTGTATCGGCACGTGCAAATGCACGCGAACAAAATTGACAAATATAAGGTCGTTCTTGAGTGTGTGTTCGCATATGCATTTTAAGATAGGCATTTGTTGTGAATGGACGAGAGCAAACTTCGCATACATATGGTTTAATTCCATTGTGTGCACGTAAATGAGCGATTAATGTTGTTGATTGAGTAAAACTTTTCGAGCAAATTTCACAGAGAAAACGTTTTGAACTATCTGTTTCTTTATTCTTTTTGAAATTACGATCATGTTTTGAAAGATGATTTGTTAATTGTTCTTCTTTAATGAAACGTTTTGTACAACGTGTACACTTGTAGGGTTTAATCATATTGTGTTTGGCAACGTGTATCTTTAAATGTTCACGTCGATAGAATTTCTTTGGACAAATGTCGCAGAGATATTTTTTACCCTCGTGAACTTGTATATGTCGTAGGAGGCCTTTACGTGATGTATATTGTTTATTACATTCGGTACATTCGAGACCAACAATATCGGTACGACGTTTGCGTGGTATTTTTTCACCTGATTTTCTCTCCTCGGGCCTTGGTTCAATTTCACGTAGATCCTCTTCGGTTAGAATTCCCTCTGTCACATGTTTTGCACGATGTTCACGTAATATTTCATTATTTTCAAAACTATCACCACATATATTACATTTACGTACTTGATCGGGATTTTTCTCTGAACATTTATCATAATGAGCTTTCAATTTGTCTTTACGATAAAATTTCACATTACAAATGTCACATTCAAAATTTGGCTCCTCATGAAGTAATTGATGCCTAAGGAGGGATTTTTTTGTACTGTATCGTTTTTTACATGTTGGACATTCATGATTATCCATTGGCCAATCGAGACCACTTTCAAAATCATCATCACGATCATCTGTATCATCATCGTCATCGTCGAGGAATTTTTCTGTTTCTTTTTTCTCAAGTTTAATTTTATCATTTTTCTCATCTTTCACATGTAATTCCATATGTTTTGTTAATGATTGTTTCGAACTACATTTTTTATTACACGTCTCACATTCGAAGAGAAGTTTTTTATTGTACATTCTCTTTGGTGATTTTAATTCATCATGATCTTTCTTTTTACCCTCCTCATCGTAATCGCTTTCGTCTTCAATTTTTATTTTATCAATTATTTTTTGTGCTGCTTTTGCCGCGTGTCGTTTTAATCTTTTATTTGGATCATATTCTTGTCCTTGAAGAATTGTCTTGTGATTTGTTGCTATTAAATGATTACGTAATGTTAATTCATTGCCAAAAACTTTGTTACATTGTGTACATTTAAATGATTTTGGTCTTACATGATTTTCCAAATGTTTTGCTAATTGTTCACGTTTTAAAAATTCATTGCCACAAATTTTACATGTAAATTTAATTCCATGTGTTTCAATATGTTTTAATAGGGATTTTTTATATGAAAATAATAATGGACAATGGGGACATTTTAATTCATTCTTTTGATCCATTTCATCTTTGTCATCAATTATATTCCATTCCTCGGCGTCTTTACGTAAATCTTCCTCAGTTAAAACACCTTCGGTGACATGTTCAATTCGATGTTCGCTTAATTTTTCCAATGATTCGTATTCTACGTCACAAACTGAACATTTTAAATTTATATGTTTAACACCATGTTTGTGAAGTGATCGTTTATTGTTGAATTTCTCGGGACACTTGTCACATTGATAAATTTCTGATTCTTTATCATTATCCGATTCGGAATCGTTAACATCTTCGACGCTTGTTTCAAAATTATGAATGGAATTTACATTTTCGATATAATCAACAGAATCATCGTCGTCAGGAAAATTATCTTCTGTCGATGTCATAAATTCACGTTTCTTGACACCTTTCTCTTTTTCATGTTGTTTTAAATGTTTATTGAAAGAAATAATATAGAGATATTCTTTACCGCAATAGGGACATTTATTTGCCTTTTTACCAGATGGTGGCATTTTTAATGGTACCGGGGTTTTTTGTGGTGTTACAGGAACTTTTTGTGTAGACAATGATTTTTGTTGGACAATTGTTTTTGGCGATTTATTGTCAATTTTTTTCAATGATAAAGTTCTTCTCACCTCCTCGTGTGAATGCATGTGTTCCTTTAAAATTCCCTTTGATAAAAATTCCTTGTCACAAAGATAACACATAAAGAAAACTTTCTCCGATTTATCCTCCTGTGTTTTTTTTAAACGTGAACTTAAATTTAAATTTTCAAAATAATTCTCCTCATCTGAATTATGATCTGATTCAGTTGATTGACGTGTTAATTTACGTTTACTTCGTCTTGTTTCATTTTGTGGTGAATCATATTCCATTTGTTCGGCATCTTGTTCAGTTATTTCTCTTTCTTTTTCCAATGTTGAATATTCCATTGACTCTTGTGAATCGACGAATGGCTCGTCATTATTGAAATCATCATCACTTATTTGTGAGCATTCCTGTTGATCAAGATAATTTTGTTCGGAAATATTACTGTCCTGAAGATTTTCATGTTTAATACCACGTTTTTCATCCGAAAAATTGTGCATAGGTTGGGAAATTTCTTGTAATTGGAGTAATTCTTCATTTGATTGTTTAGCAAGATCATCAGCTAAATCATCATCATCATCTTGTAATTGCTCTTGTAAATGTTCCTCTTGCAAATGTTCTTCCTGAAGATTTTCCTCTTGTATTTGTTGATCTTGTAAATGTTCTTGTAATTGATGGTCTTGTAGATGATGTTCCTGTAAATGATGTTCTTGTAAATGTTGTTCTTGTAAATGTTGTTCCTGTAAATGTTGTTCCTGTAAATGTTGTTCCTGTAAATGTTGTTCCTGTAAATGTTCCTCTTGTAAATGTTCCTCCTGCAATTGCTCCTCCTCCGGCAAATCCTCTTCCTCCAATTCACCCTCATTTAATTCTTCCTGAAGTTGTTCTTGCAAATGCTCTACACCTGAACAAAAATCTTTAATTGTACATAATTAATTTGTGAAACATCTTTTGGTAAAAAAAAAGTAATTTTCAAAAATACTTATAAAAAAAATTTAATGAAATAAAATATTCACCGTGCTGTAATATGCTCTCTTGTTCGGCAATTTTTTCAACTTGTAAAAGTGCAAGATGATCCTTCAAAAGTGTATCTCTTCCATCGTCGTGTAATGATTCTGTTGCCTCGACATATTCACCATTATCATTAATTTCACGTCTTACACGCGTTCTCTCTCCTTCTAAATGTACTTCCACGTCATTAAAAAATAACTCTTCTTTTATGTTTAAAGTATCATATTTTTCTCTCAATACACTATCAGCTTGCTCTACTTGTAATTTAAAATCATAGGCAACTTCCAACTTATCAGCACAATCACAACAAACTTGTCCTGGTAGTCCATCACCAGGTAACATCTATTTTAAAAAATGAACATTATTCTTTTATCACACTTTAACTTTTTTAATTAAATTTATTTTTCATTAATTTTAACATTTTCAAATCTTAAATTAAAAAAAAAAACATATACAGTAAAATTTTGTTAAACTTTTTTCTTTTCCTCTAATTGAAAATAATAAATTTTAAATTAATTTACAATAAAAGAAGAAATAAAATATTTATAACAAATATAATGTAAACAGAAATTTGATAAAAACCAAAAGAATAGACGCCCCTGGCAAATTTGAAAGGTGAAAACATTGAGAAGTTTGTGAAACATTTTGCTTTTAACAAAAAACAATTGAGAAACAAAGGATAATATTTTTAAAAAATGTTTCTAAACAATAAATAGAACATTGAAAATTTGATTAATCATCTTAAATAAAAGTGTAATTCATCAACGTTTAGAATATTGTAACTTCGTTCAAAGTATATATTATGTCTAACCTTAATGTTGGTAAAACTCATGGCCTTAGAGGACAAAGATGCGACCCCATTATCGTGGAAAAGATCGCGCATTAATAAATTTCCAAGTAGACAAACTCTACATATTTCCATTGTAGATACAATTCCCTCTTCATTTTGCGGTGATTCCGACGTATTTATTTCAACGGCGTCCATGTTTTGTTTGGTATATGGAGGGCCAGGCCAGGCCCTCTTTGATGTGCCCTGATCTCTGATCGATGTAAAATTAGCACTTACACTATAAAGATGTCAATTTTTTTTCACTGTCATGAAATAGTTTAATAGACAACAACTTTTACACGCTAATACTTTGAAAATTGATATGAGATGGCTGTTGTTGTGAAAAAAATTTTCTTTGCACCCTTTAGCACTAATTGACAAGAATGGTGCCTCTAGTGGTGTTTGTTTTATAAATATGGCGGCTCTCGTCACATGATTGGCTATTGCTCATTGAATGTTTATAAAAATGTATTTACAATTTTTAAATTATTTTCTATTCAAATTTGTATATAAAAGCATAAAAATTACATTTATTTTAATGTACAAATATATGAGGATAATTTTTTTATAATATTTTTTATAAAATCAGCTTTAGTTTTAAAAACTGTTTCAAATGTAGCGCGATTACTAACCAATGAAATGTATAGAAATAAGGCGCAGGCGTTTATGGGAAAAAGGCTGTGATTGGTAGCACTGTGACGTCATGTGGAAATACCATATTGCGCATGTGCGATTATTATTTTAAATTTTCTAGTTTATCTGTAATTTTTGTTTATTTATTTTTTTATATTTTTTATATGAATGTTTAAAAAAAACTTTTCCTTTCTTTGGTATATTAATATAACCTATAATTAAATAACGGAAAATAGTTTTTGATTTTCAGCTGTCAATGTGAATTGTAAACAAAAAATGGCGATGTGGCACTTGACATCTGTACGCACGGTAATCGTGGCAATGTTTTAAACGCTCTCTAACCTCCAAAAGTTTCGCAGTCAGTAAAAA
Source organism: Leptopilina boulardi (assembly GCF_019393585.1). NCBI lineage: Eukaryota > Metazoa > Arthropoda > Insecta > Hymenoptera > Figitidae > Leptopilina > Leptopilina boulardi. The sequence goes on along the minus strand of NW_026137874.1, from coordinate 2,313,313 downwards.
TACTTATTCTTATTATTAAAGTAAAGAAAAATGTATTCATGTAATTAACTATATTTGTTCTTAATAGAGAAAATAGTCGTTTTAAGAAAAATTCATTTTGTTATGAATGTGCGTGAGTGTTAAAGATGAGGATATTATTAACGTCTTTTGGTGTCCTAATATTTTTAAACGTATGGACTATTTCATCGGCATGGAACAACGACGACCTGGAGGTCTTCGACGTTGTCGAGGAAGTCAATCAAAATTTTTACGAACTTATGGGCATACCGCAGGTTAATATTTTTCATCAAAATAACTAAGAAATTGTTGAACTATTTCATTAATTTTTTGCAAGAAATAATATTCTTGCTTTATATTTACATTATAGTTTTTCTTATTTTACAATTTTGTAATTAATTACAGAATGCAAATTCGTCGGATATTAAGAAAGCTTTCAGAAGATTGTCATTGCAATTGCATCCAGACAAAAATTCTGCGGAAGATGCGGAAATAAAATTTAGAAATGTAAGTTCTAACTTATTATTATTCTGTAATTTTTAATTATTATTTAAATAATAGAAATATTTTTTTCATTTAAAGACAAAAAAAAAAAATCTCGTAGATTATTTTAAGAAATCAGATATATTTTTTAATTTCACTGATTAAAGTAATTAAAATAATTATCAGATGAAAAAATGATCGAACTTTCCGATTTTAATTTGTACAATTGAAAAATATTTCTTATAAATTTTTTATCGGTCATTATAGATTTCCTATACGTCATGACTTTGTTAGAATTTTATTATCTATTGAATTTTTTTCTTTTTAAATATTTCTTGTTGTTTTTTATATTTTGTAATAAAAATTTTGAGATATCGAAAAAATGTAATTAACATTTTGTTAATTAAGAGAGATTTTTATTAATTAATAAAATGGATATAAAATATGAAATAATTTAATGATTATATTATTTTATTTTCTTAGTTAGTCTCAGTTTATGATGTGTTGAGAGATCCAGGTAAACGAGAGCGTTACGATGATGTTCTTATTAATGGATTGCCAAATTGGCGATCCGCTGTCTATTATTATCGTCATGTACGAAAAATGGGATTACTCGAAATGTCTATAATTTTATTTATCGTTATAACAATTGGCCAGTATCTTGTGGCTTGGGCTGCTTATTTTGAAAAAAGATACACCTACGTAAGTCAATCTACTTTACATTTTAAAAATATAATTTAAAGTTAATTATTTTAAAAAAAACTTGCCGTTTCAGGAACAAGTACTTGGCAGTAAATTGCAAAAAATGCAAAAAAAGAATCGAAAAGGCAAAATGGATGTTCCCGATCTTGCGGAAATTTTAGAAAAAATTCCAACACCAAGTATGTGGAATACACTTCCATTTCAATTACCAAAGTGGACTTATGCTTCCATTGTTGGTATTCCATCTACAATTAGTAGTATTTATATGTTATTTGAAGAAATGAAACGTCGGCGAAAAGAAGAGGAAGAATTATTGTGAGTAAATTAAATCTATATATTTCATATAAATTTCGAATTAAAAAAAAAATATGTTATACTTTTAGAGCTCAAGAAAATGAAGAACCGGAACCTGAACCAGTACCACGTGGTCCAAGAAGAAGAAGAGCCGTTTTTACACCTCAGGAGCGCAATGATAGTATTAATAAAAAAGAAGAGAATAAATCTGACAACAATACGACAACAAATCATATTCATGAAAAACCAAAAACAACAGGTGGTTTATGGACAGATGATGATATATTAGAATTAATTAAACTTGTAAAAAAATATCCCGGCGGTACAACTAATCGATGGGAAAAAATTGCAGAAATGATGAATCGTTCAGTTCATGAAGTCACATATATGGCGAAAAAGGTGGATAATTTAATATAATTAAGAAAGAAAAAAAAAATTTTTTAATTATACTAATAGTTTAATAATATTTATTTATAAAATGTTCAGGTAAAAGATGAGGGATTGAAACCCAGTCAAACAACAGATGAAACTCCATTAGAGGAGGAAACAAAAAAAGTTAAAACTCGCGTGGAAAGTACGGAAAATCTTTCAGAATGGACACAAGAGCAACAAAAAGCTTTAGAGGCTGCTTTGATAAAATATCCAAAAAGTGGTGCATCTGATAGATGGGAAAAAATAGCCAGTTGTATCCAAGGAAAGACGAAGGTAAATATTATATTAATTTTAATTGAAACTTATTATTATTATTAGCAATTATCCAAATTTGTTAATATAACAAATAATGCATTTTATTTAATTATAATTTCTTTTTTATATTACAGGAAGAATGTCAAGCAAGGTATCGGCAACTAGTGGAAATTGTCAAGAAAAAAGTACACACTCAATAGAAGATGGGACCCAATAGAAAAAATTATCCTATTTATATTCAGTATGTTACCAATTTTTTTTCTTTTTTTTACAAGCGTTATATTATTTTTTTAAGCATCTTCGTTTTTCTTTTTTTTTTTGTTATTTACGTGTGTTTGAAATTGAATTTTCCAAAGAAGAGTTTTCTTCATGGACAAACTAGTTCTCTTTTTTTTTGTAATGTAGAAATTTTATTGCCTAAGAAAGGAAATATTAGTTTTAATATTAAAATTTTAAGATTTTACAAACAGGTTTTTTTTATTTATTATATTATTTGTTATCTTTAACGTACAGATATCAATTCTATTGAATTGCAACTTAAAATAGAGTTTAAAATAAATACAGGTTAAAAAAATTTTTTTATTTAGAAAAATGTCAACAGGGATGTATTTATTTAATAAATTTTAAATAACAAAGAGGAAAAAAGACTGAAGAGGTATGGCCTCTTATTTTCAAAAATCAATTGTCCCATATAAATCCATAAATTTTTTAATATTTCATTAATTGAAAAATAACTATGAAAGTATATTTAAAAATTATGTTAAAATTTCCTCATAAAGTTTGCTAAATAATTACGATCGCTGTTTTTTTTTTAAATATTTTAGAATTAGTATTGTTTTATTTACGAATGTTTGCATTTATTTATTTTCACGTAATTTTTTTTGTCTTTTATCAAAGCGCAATAGTATAAAAAAAATTTAACTTTTTGACACAAATGTAAATAATTATTAAACGCCTCTTTTGTAAATACATAATATCAGTTATGAATTTTTTCAATTTCTTTACCAGTGTAATATTTAAAATATAATAGCGTCCGCAATATAAATGAAAAATAATCTAAATGTAAATATTTGATAAATTATTGGCATTTTAGAATATTTTACTTCCAAAGTAGTTTGTGTATTGGAGTTTACATTATATATATATATAGCAAAAATAATAAGAGTTTATTCGAAAATTCATTAGTTTTATTAAATAACCCTAAAATTTTAATAATTAACAGAAATTTCAAAAAATTAAATAAAATTTTCATATTGTATTTTTTTATTTCAAGAGACTTAAATTATATAATTGTGCTTTCAATGTATCGCTTAATATTATAAATAGAAAATATTTTGAGATCCAAAATGTAAAAAGATTAATGTTCAGTATACATGATGCCCCTTGAATTTGTTTCTGTAACATTATTTTGTTTGACAATTGATAAATATTCATCATTAATTTCCTCGGATGTCATTTTAAAGAAATACATTTCTCCATCTCGATGAATATAATAAGTATCAATGAAATTAAAATATAATCCAAGTACTATATTCAAAGCTGCCGTATCGTATGCATGACAACCTGAATAACGATATTGTGGTTTTTTATTAAAACGACAACCTGCTGATTGAGCTCCTAAAAAAAAATTTTTAATTAATTATTTAACAAAAATTAAATTGAAAATAAATTAAATACAAACCTATAGGACAAATACAGTCCCGTGTTAATGCGCATTGCACCCAAGGGAGCATTACTTTTTCCCTTATTTCATTGGTATTTCTAATAATTAATCGTGATGCCCTAATTAATGGAAGAAATAAAAAACTATCCCTTGTTGTGTGAAAATATTCATACATCTTTGGATGAGTGAGAGAACTAATAGCGTGCCTCGTTGGCCATGTTAAAATTCCTGATTTAGGTAAAAGATATTTTGAGACTTCTGAAGAATTCAATCGTACGTTTGAATCCATATATAATACGTTTTCTAGTGTATTTAAAGCCGTCTGCAGTTAACAAAAAAAATTATATTCATCTAAACTTTATTTTTAATTATATAATTCTTATATATATATATAATTATACCTGAATAACTAGAGGCCTATACACGTGGAGCCTGTCGTCTTCAGCGTGAGCAGGAAATGAGCTTAAATCAAATTGAACGACATTACATTTACTAGAATTGCAAACTGATCTTACAGCTTGTAATACATCGTCATTTAATCCAACACTATAAACAACAATACTGTTATTCGGCAAAAAATGACTGACATTTTTAACAAAACCATAAATATTTTGCTCATTTCCAGGTCTAAGTAAAGACACCACAGTGACGTTTTGTGATTTTGGTATTAAAGGCGTAGTATTTGTTTGACCATCAAGGCCAAGTAGTGCAAGGTATTTTGAATCTGTAACCAATCGCTTTTCTTCGACATCTTTTAAGTTCTCCTATAAAGAAAATTAAATTCCAATAACGTATTTTTTTTTTTTTATTTTAAGACGTTTATTTAAAAAATATAAATATTAACCTGGAAATTCCGTAATTGTTTGTGTGTTTCTGTGACTAATGTTTGAATAGAAGGTCTTTGATTGCTGAAAGCAATAAAAACAATACTGCTCCCTACAACGCAAATAAGGAACAATAATAAACTTCTGGCACGCATCGCTCATCATTTATTATTTAAATAATAATAATTGTCAAATTTATTAATCATAATACTGTCAAGTTACGAAAATATTTTGAGGTTATATGATATAAACACACGCGTCTGTCATTATAAAAATAGATATTTCGTATAAAAAATTTATATATATATATATGAATATGAAAACTTTCTTGATTTTAGTTGAATTTTTAAATTTTTCAAAAACTATGCGCACATAATGATAAACATGTTTAAAAAAAGTGTTTTTCTTCTTTTTGTACAAAACTGACAGATGACAGGTGACATCGTCAGCAGACGACAAATAATGTAACTATTTACCGCTAGAGGGATTTGCCGCAAAATTTAAAAAGTAAAAGAATTATTTTTTCTTTAATTTTCTATTAGTTTTCTTTATAATATTAAATATTTGAGTATTCAATATTGTTTGATAAGTTTAATAATCAATTAAATAATAATATTCTGTTATACTTTAAATGTAATTACTTTAATAAGCGAAATTTGCAGAGGCGCAAAATTTCTAACCTAACTTTATCTTTCTGACGCACTTTGACATGTCTGCGATAAAATCTGATAATAAAATTAATGAAATTTAAAGAATCAAATAAATATTTCAATTTTATCGTACATCATGATGGAGGATACATTTTTGGATGAAGGCCTTGGGGATCATTTTGAGAAAGCAACATTAGAAATGAAAAAAGAAAACGAAACGGCTAGTGGTACGTATATAAAAATTTAATTTATTATTCTTGTTTTAAAATTTTAATTTTTTTTTTAATTAATATGAAAAACTAAAATTTATCTTCATCAACGCAAAACGAATAATATTTGGTAAATGAAAAAGAAACAATTGTTTCAAAATTTTTGTGTTGTAATTCATGTTTACGTTATAATTTTATTCGATTTGAAATGTTTATAATTTTTTCTCGATAGGTACAAAACAAAGTATAGAAACGACAAGTGGATTGACAAATTCTTCGGAAGTGAAAGATGTTTCAAATATACCTTTCAGAATAATAGATGTTCATAATTATTTCTCAGACCGAGCAGAGGTTATTGAAAGAGCTTTAAAAGATTGTCAAAAGGAACTTATTCATAATGAAGAGACACTTATAGGAACCTGGCTTTTAACAGAGTAATTATAATTATTTAATAAATTAATTTTTTTCATTTATTTTTTTATTATATCCTTGATTATTATATATAAACAATTTTTTTTCAGAATAAGTTTATGGGATACTGAAAAAGAAAGACTTGTTTTGCTAACGAAAAATTTTCTCTTTTCTATAAAATACGATCTCATATCTTTGAAAATTTTGGAATTTAACAAAGTACCTGTATTGGATATTGATACGCTTATTGCTGGTGATTTAATTTATCCATCAAAATCACTTTTACCGTAAGTTTATAAAAAAAAAATTTCTTTATTTCCCATATCATTATATAAATTACAGGAATAATATTCAAAAATTGTGAAAAACGTTTATCAAATTTTGAAATCAAATTCAGAATAATTTTATTATATTTAGGAAAATTATATAATTTGAAAGTAATTGTAAATAAAATATGATTATTAGAGGATAAAAAATTTGATAATTCACAAAAAAAATGTTTCTTTGCTTTGAAATAATTTTATAGAAGATTGAATGGGTTGGCAGAAGGATTTTCTTCCGTGATTAGCTACGCTATTCGTCAAGATTGGTCGTCTTCTTTATTCGGCTTAACTCGATTTGAGTCTAGGTTCGTGATAAATTAAAAATTTTTTTTTTTTAGGTAATATCCATTTTAGGTTTTTGTTTATATATTAGCCTATGCTGAATATTATTTTTATTATAGTAATATTAGATTTCTTGTTTGTATTTTTGCCAATTATTATGTTTTTATCATTTCAAGGAATTTTTTTTTGCATGTACCTGTACAACATTTCCAGGCACTTTGTTTTACTTTTTTTGTCCTGTAATTCTTAACTAAAAAAATTCATTTATTTTTTTAATACAGAAATCGCAATATGTTTGGCCTAAGAATAATGTGGAATAAAGGACAACCGCTTCAATTGAACAAAAAGTGGAATCCATTCGCAAAAAATATTCCCTGGCTCACTTATACCAGTCATCCTCTTTATTGGCATAAAGGTATTTTTAAAAATAAATAAATAAAAACGATTCTATATTACAAATTTGAAAAATTAAAATTTCTAGGATCAGAAACTGATAAAACGAGATATGACGTAAAAGGATTACATGAAGCTCTACAATCATTGATTCCAGAACACAGCAGTAAATTAAATAGACCGATCATCGTTGAAAATTATATAGGTATTGGCTCTCTAATTCATAATAGAAATTCTTTAGGATTCTTCAAAATTCGTGGTAAAGTTAGCTTTTGATTTGGCAAATTTAAATACTTTGATGAACTTTCTAATAATTTTTTTTTTTTAGACAATTTTTGATAAATTCCCAATAATTTTGAAAAGATTTTTCAAATTTTACATATTTCTCTAAATAATTATTAAGCCATCTTTCTGCAATAATTGTAAATAGTAACGGTGAATCTTCATGATTATAAAAAAAAAAAAAAAACCGGTTTTTGTTCATCTTCAACGAACATTTAAATGATCAAATCATGCGTCGCATAATCAAATAAATCTAGTCGTTAATAATCATTTTCGATAAGTGGTAAAGAAAAAAAGAGAGAGAAAAAAAAGAGAATTTTTTTCTATTCGCGAAAAGGTATATTGTGAATAGATAAATTTTTTTACCTGAGAAACTTTATACTTATTGTGAAAACCTAATAACAATTCTAAATAGACATTTTTAAAATTTTAGAATTTAACACATATTATATACTTTAAAATAATAATGAAAAAGTTCTTCCTCACATAATTGTGAAGTAAAGGTGATAATCAATTATTTTTTTTTAGTTTTTCTGTATAAAAAAAATATTACAATTTTTATAATGATAATCTTTAAACATTTTTGATGGATCTCTAAAAATAGAATAGACTTGTAATATTCAGTAAATATTGAAAAGTAAAGTGATATTCGTAGTTTTATAAATATTTACAGTTTCGATTGAAAACTGTGAAAATATGATTATTAATTTTCTAAAGTGTTTTTTAAATATTTCATTAAACTGTTTTCTTTTTTTTGAATATATTTTAATCCAAAGATTTTTGTTGAGAAAAAAAATTACCTATATAAGTCGGCCTAAAAACGTAATATGTTTCGTCGATTGAGAATAATTAAATTCTTCTTTTATAAATGTATATTCCATAATAAAACTTCACTATATATTGATGTTAGAAATTTACTTTTTCTCATTTGTAAAATTATTCACAAAAATTGATTTTTTAGTTTACCCTTTATTAAATTTTCTTTATATGAAAAATGTAGTAATAATCTAAATATTGTTTTTAATATAATTAATTTAATTTTTATTTTGTTTATCTTTCAGTTCTATTTTAATTCTGAATTAATTTGCGATTTATATTTAAATACCTTAAATTTGACTAATATGAATAAGTTTCAAATTGTTTCAGAATTTTTAAAAATTGAAAAAAGGAGGAAAATTAATTTTTTTGTTTGTTTAGTAACAATTAAATGATTTTTATGTTACGAGTTTTATTTGATATTTCACACAAAAGAAATAAGGAATGAGTATACGTCACTGCTGAATTGAATTGACTGAAATAGTTGGTATTCATCTTCATTTCAACTTTCACTTCCATGTCTCTGTTCCCCTATATTTTGTTCGAAAAAAACGACAACCTGTTACGCACTCATGCATTATGTGCTCAATCAAAAAGTCAATAGGAGAAGGAAAATCATAATAAATTAAAAGAAAAAATATGTGATAAAAAATAAATTTTCATATAAATTGTTGACATATTTTTTTTTTTTGTCACGGATAAAATTAAAGGACGAGAAAATGAAAAAAAACATATTAATAATATGAAGAAGAAGACGAGTTTTATTTTAATAAATAAACAAATAAAATTGAAATATAAGGTTTTTATATAAAAAAAAATCTTATGGCTTTTAATTGTGGATAAAAATTTTACATCTTAATAATGTTGAAATATTATTTTCTTTGTTAAAAATGTGAGTACACCTGTTAATTAATATATTTTGCATGATTAAAAATAGCAACATTAATTGTTTCTTTAACAATGTGAATTTAAAGTTAACAATTGTGTGTTAATTATTGTTTTTATACTTATTTTTAATTATTGCAGTATAATTTTAAAATAATTTTTTTTATGGTTCATACTTAACCTCTAACAGTGTTCGTTTTTTTTTTTTATTCTTTTTTTATTTCCTTATTTGTGAGCATATGCAAGGACATACGATTTTATATTATATTTTCCTCAATCTTTTTTTATTATTATGCTGATAATTTTTATTTTATTAAATTAATTATTAAATACTATATTATTATGATATTTTTATTAATTATTATTGTTACAATAAATTAAAACTTAATTTTTTTTAATTTAAAATAAAATTATTATTTCTAAATTGTCATTTCTTTTATAAAATACCTTTATCTGTTTAGAAAGTTAATCAAATCTTTGTTTTGCCTTTTGTGAGAATTTTAATGTTGTTAAAAAATTCTTATTTGTTTAACTGTTTATGTGCCTGATAAAGCTTTTAAAAAATTAACTTCGTCACTAAGTTAAAGTCTAGTACATTCTTTAATAATCAATTTCAAATTTTTTTATTTAGTAGCTACTAATTTTTTTGTTGTATTGTTGACAACTTTTATAATAACTAAGTGAATAAATTTGTGTAGATTATTTTAATTAACATAAATTTATTTTTAAGTGAAAAATTGAAATAAAAATTAATTAAATAGTAAGTGGTATTTTTTTTTTTAATTTTCATGTTACCTTTAATCTACTTGTTAAAGAAACAATATAAATTAGTTTTACAGTGATAACAAACTTTTATCAGACAATTTAAATGCAAGGAATAATTACTAACTAGTCATTAAAATTTTTCAGATAACAATGAGAAAAGTTTCTTTTCTGAAAATTTTCACAGTACTATAAAATTAAGAATTTTTACAAATTTTTGTTACAAAAAAAAAGAAAAAAAATGACAAATATTGTGATAAAAGAGAGAATAGTTTTTCTTCTGGGATTTGGAGCCGGATTTTGCATCACTCTTTTAATATATTTAATGAAATACTCAATAATTCCATACTGTGATAATGTAATGATAACAAATCAAAGAACCAGTGTTGATTACAATAATATCATTGGATTATCCAAAGATAGTGTAAAATTTTATGTTTGGTTAAAAGAATCGTCCGAAACACTTGACGAAAATCATTCTTATGAAAAATGGCTACAAATGCAAAATACACGAATCACAGAACTTGATATGGATTCTCAAAAATATGACAATAAATCTGTGAAGCAAATAATAGAATCAAAATGGTTAATGAAAAATGTTCATGTAACATGTGTGATTTTTGTTGAAAAATTAAAATTAGCAGAAACAATTGCTAATACATGGGGTAAACATTGTAATAAATTGTTATTTTTTGGAAAAGATTTACATGATTTTAATTTACCTGTGATAAAATTTGATAATATAAAATTTACATCATCATGGCAACTATTATGTGAATCAATGAATTATATATGGAATGAGACAAAAGAAAATTTAGAATGGATTATATTTGTTAAGGACGATACAATGGTAATTCCGGAAAATTTACGATATATCGTGGCGCCATTGAATTATGAACATGATTATTATCTTGGTCATGCAGTTTCTTTATGGGGTCAAAATTATAATGTCGCCGAGGCTGGTTATGTGCTCAGTAAATCGGCGTTTGAAAAAATTGTCAAAAAATTTGATAATTCACAAAAATGCGCATCGAGTGGGAAATTTTGGAAAAAAGAAGATTTCTATTTGGGTAAACTATAATTCTTTTTTTGAAAATAGTTTTGAAATTTAAATTAAATTCATAATTTTTTGTTTTAATAATTGCTAAATGAATTTTTCTTTTTAGGTAAACATTTACGTTCCATGGGAATTAAACCGTCGGATACAAGGGATTCTTTGCAAAGAGGAACATTTCATGGTTATTCGTTGCAAATTTTGTTTTGGGGAATTGCAAAGCCAGGTCAATATTGGACAAGAGCACTTTATCCACCAGGTGATGATTGTTGTTCAACAAGATCAGTAACGTTCAATGCTGTTGATTCTAGTAAAATGTACACTTTAAATTATCTTCTCTATAATTTTAATACTTTCTTGAAACCTGGAATTCATGGAAATAAATCACCGGCAAGAGTAAAACACGATGATGAGGTAACAAAAGAAGAATGAAAAATTACTTTTTATATTAATTTTCTAATTTTATCTTTAGTTAATTTAATTTTTTTCAGATGTGAAGAATTTACTTATTTTAATTTAACTTTTAAAAGAATTAATTAATTTCCTTTTATTTTCAGGTATGGAAAAAAGTTTTAAAAGATGAATTTGGCATTGAGAATATTACGGAAATTTCGAATGAACAATATTATCAACTTTGGCGAAAAAAATATTCGGAACCGGAAACATTTATGGAAAATAAAATCTACAATCCATTATCGTCTTCTTCGAAAGATTCAACGAAACGTTAAGATAAATCTTCAAGTAAAATTTTAATAAATAATTCGTAAATTAGTTATTTTTTAACAATACTTACGAAAGGTATTAAGCTTTCAATTGTTGAATTAGATTTATTTTATATTTAAAAATGATATTTTATTGAGATGATTGCGTTCTTTTTTTTTTAAATCGCAAATTATACAAAATTATATTTACAATTTTTTAGTAGTTAAAATTTAAATTTTGTTGCCTCATGGTTGTGCAACAGAATGAACTGTTTATTATTGATAAGAAATGTCTAACATTGTTTTTTTTTATTATTAATTATTAGATAATATTTATTATTATTAATTATAAAGTACAAATCTCGATCTGATATTTATAAATAACACTGTCCGACAAAAATCCATAAAAAGAAAATTTGATGGAACAATGAAAAATAATTTTTATATCTATCGAAAGTGATAAGAATCATCCAATTATCCGGACAGTGTAATTATTATAAAAAAGACTGCAAGATTCTTTTGCACTATTACGAATTGAATACGTCCATTTCATAAAATGTATAACTTTTGATATTGTTTTTTTTTTGTAAGGATTATTTAATCTATTAGTCAAAGAATTTAACAATTTGTTAATTAATTAACTATTGTTAATTAAATTATTTAGTCTATAACTTAATAATTAATTAGTTACAAACGAATGCATTATAAAAAAAAATAATTTCCATATACGTGCCTTACTATAAAGTATATAATCTTTATAATTGGTTTTTAAATAAAAAAAAACAATCCAATATTCGTTGTTGATTATTTTTATTTCTCTTTTTTTCTTTTTAATACAGAAATTTATTTATCTAATCTATTTGACACAATTAAATTTGACAGGAAATTAAATAAAAATACATAACAATAATCCAAATACCTAATTTAGATTCTCAAATTAAAATACAATTTAAATTTAAAAAATTATTTATAGATTTTTTCTATTATTAGAGATTAAAAAGAAAAAAATATATTTCGCTAATTTGTTTCATTAATTAGTGACTTCCCGTGTAAGGTGACCTATTTTTTTTTAATCGTTAATATTTATCAAAACCGACCTACATTTATCAATTTCCCTTTTCCTTTTTGGAGTTGTTATAAATAAGATTGGAAAAATTATGTAAATCTCATTTTAATTTTGGTATCGAGAGAGACATTTAAAAACAAAATGACAGAATAAAATATTATTTAATATGTTTTTCAAGTTTATTTGTTTTTTTTGTATTCTTATTAGTTTATCACAGGGGGAATATTTCTCTGAAAATGAAAGGTGAGTTATTATATATTTTTATTTAAATAAATAATACTAATTTATGTTTTATTATTTATTTAGATTTGAGGATTTACTTTTCAATGCTCCTAATACAAAAGGAGTTAAAGGTGGTGTGAAAGGTACGAGAAAAGATGGTTATAAAAAGAAAATTAAAATTGGATGCACTTCGACACCTGAGCCACCAATTAATGGCAATATTAGTTGTACTTCTAATGGTTCTTTCTTCAGGTGAGCAATAAAAAACTATTTTTCTATTTATTTTTAATAACTTTTTTTTAAATATTATTTTAGAGATTGTCAAGCAACATGTATAGAAAATTACAAGTTTCCAAATGGAAAAACGGAACTTTTATTAATTTGTCAAGATGAAGAAAAATGGCAAGTGCAGGGAAACGAATTGAATTTTTTACCACATTGCGAACGTAATTATTTCTTTAATTTTAAATTAAATTATTATTTTTGAATGGAAATTAAATAAAATTCTTTTTTTTTAGCAATTTGCCTTCCTCAATGTCAAAATAATGGAATGTGTATTGCTCCAAATCAATGTAGCTGTACTGATAATTTTTCTGGACCACAATGTCAATATGAAAATAAACCTTGTTTCAATTTACCACCAGCTATTCTTAATGCGAAAAAACAATGCAATTCAAAGTAAGTTGATAAATTATAAAAATAAAATATTTAATTTTAATTAAAATAAATTTTATTCCTATAGACGATGTACAATTGAATGTTTGAAGAATTTTACATTTCCGGATGGATCTTCAATTACAAATCTTGTTTGTAAAGATGGAAATTGGCAACCAACACGAGCTGATTGGGTTTCTGTTCCCGATTGTATTCGTAAGTATTTGTATTTAATTATATAAATGTAAAAATTAAAAAAAAAATTATTTTTAAGATTTCTCTAATCATTTATTTTTTTTTTAGCTGTTTGCTCTCCACCTTGTAAAAACGGAGGTATTTGTCTTTCATTAAACACTTGCCAGTGTCCACCAGGTTTTCGAGGCCCTCAATGTCAATATCGTAAGTTAATTTCCTTTTATTTTTCAAATAAATTATATTAATTTTTATAGATGAAACTGGGTTTAAATTTTTATCAATAGTTTCAATTTTTTTTTTCTTTTTCTAAATTTATTTTTGAAATTGATTTTTTTACAATTACTGTATTATTATAATTTATCTAGAAAAAATTAATTTAATTTTAAATTATTAGAAACTTTTAATTAAATAATTAATTTTCTATTTTTTTTTTTTACAGTTGAAAGTACATGTAGTGTAGATAAATTGGGCTTCAATGGCGGTTATCAATGTAATGGTGATGAAAATTCATATTCCTGTGTAATTCATTGTCCGTTGGGAATTAATTTTGATTTTCCGCCCTCTGTCAAGTACACTTGTTTATATGAGAAAGGAATATTTGAACCACATCCAATTCCACAATGTCTGATGGAAAATGGAATGGATTTGCAAAAAATAGAAAAAACAATTCAAAATAATTCATCTTCAGCAATTAAAAAGGAAGCTTATCAAAATATTTTTGCAACTCATGATTTTGACAATATTATTGATGAACAAAAGGTATAATTTTTGGATTTTATTATTATTTAATAAAATGATAATGAAAAATTTAATTTTTAGAAAAATCATCATATGTATGATACAACGAAGAATAAAGTAAAATTTATCGAAAATAAAAGACCAGAGCCAAAAACTTGTTTCACATGGGGTGGAATTCATTATAAAACGTTTGATGAAGAAATTTTTAGTTTTGAGAGCGAATGTATTTATACATTAGTACAAGAATCACAAAATGGACTTTTTACAATTACTATTCAAAATAATCCTGAATGTAAAATTTCTGGATTATGTTATCGAATAATAAAAATTTTTCTCCAAGGAAAAGAATATACAATTTCGCGGAATAATCATGGAATTCCTGAATTTCGTAGTGTTAAAAAAATTTTACCAATTCCAATTCAATTGCCAAATATACGTGTTGATTGGTCAGCACATTTTGTTATTGTTAATTTGGATACAGTGGGAATTAGTTTAAAATCAGATGGTGCACTATTAGTACAAATTGAGGCAACAGAATCACTTTGGAATAAAACTATTGGACTTTGTGGCAATATGAATGGAAATATTGATGATGATTTATTAACAAAAGAGGGTAGTAGACCTAAAAGTATTGCCACTTTTGCCAGTAGTTGGAAAATAGAAAATATTGGAGGTAACTAAGTTTAAATTCTTTTAACTCTTCTTTTTAAAAATTTTATTAAAATTTTTATTTTTCTATAGAAACTTGCGATGAATATCCAAATATCGATCATTCGTGTGTATCAAATGTGAAATACGATCAGGAAGCAACGGAATTTTGTACAAAATTATTGTCTGATAGTAAATATCAGGCTTGCTCGAGAGAAATTGATTTGATGACATTACACGTGACATGTCGATGGGATTATTGTGCTTGTAAAAATTCCGATAGACGAAAATGTGCTTGCGACACAATGAGTGTTTATGTTCGACATTGTGCGCATCGTGGAATTGTAAATTTACCGGGATGGAGAAATAATAATTCATGTCGTGAGTAAATAATATTGAGAAAAAAAATTTAATATCAAAATAAAAAAATTTTTTTAAATTTTTTCATTTTAGCTCTAAATTGTACGAATGGAAAAATATACATGCCTTGTGGTCCAAAAACACATCCATCATGTGGTACAGAATTAATTTCAAAAACAGATGATGATTTTGATTGCGAGGAAGGATGTTTTTGTCCAAATGGTTCCGTTTTTCATGAGGGAAAATGCATTTCACCTGAAGAATGTCCCTGTCGATTGAGGGGAAAACTTTTTAAACCAGGAAAAAGTGTGACGAAAGATTGTAACACCTGTGTATGTTCATCGGGAAAATGGATTTGTACCCAAGCAAAATGTAAAGCAAGATGCTCGATTGTTGGCGATCCACATTATACAACGTTTGATGGAAAAAAATTTGATTTCATGGGACAGTGCTCGTATTATTTAATGAAAGCTGCAAATTATAGTATTGAAGGTGAAAATGAAGCTTGCTCGGGCGCTATTTCTGAAGTAAGTAATTTTATTTAAAAAAATATTTAAAAATTATGATTATTATTCGAAAAATTAATATGAAATTTTTCTTTTTTTTTTTTCAAGAGCATGGGATTTTCATCGCCAATTTCTGGTATGCCGTCATGTACAAAAACAGTGACAATTCGAATGAATAACAACGCTATAAAATTAAAACAAAATCGTCAGGTTTTAATTAATGGTGAAGATGTAACGAAATTTCCCCTAACAATTGCTGGAGCAAAAATACAAATTGCTAGCAGTATTTTCATTGTTGTGCGATTATTAAATAAATTGGAAGTTTGGTGGGATGGTGTGTCTCGTGTTTATATAAATGCACCGCCAGAATTTCACGGTGAGTTTTTTTTTTTTTTTTTTGAAGCAGTTTTAATGAATTATTAATAAAAATTAACAAATTTCGATTTTTTTATTTTAGGTGAAACCAAAGGCTTGTGTGGGACATTTTCCTTAAATCAAAAGGACGATTTTCTCACTCCTGATGGAGATGTGGAGCAAGCGGTGATTCCTTTTGGAAATAAATGGAAAACCAATGAAGAATGTCCTGATATTGTTAAAAAAGAATCAAATCATCCTTGTGATGCAAATCCTCAAAAGCGAAATTCTGCAGAGGCACATTGTTCCCATTTGTTGAAGAATACATTCAAAGGTGATTAATAAATTAAAAACTACGAGCTTTGAAATTTTAGAATTATTTAATTAATAATATATAATTTCTGATATTTAATATAATTAATTTAAAAAAAAACGAAATTAATTTTTTTTGTTAGAATGTCACTGGAGCGTTGATCCTGAACCATTTTATAAGGATTGTTTATACGATATGTGTGCTTGTGAAACAAATATTGACTTGTGCCTTTGTCCAACGCTTTCGGCTTATGCAAAAGAATGTGCTCATGAGGGTGTGAAAATTTTATGGCGATACGAAATTGACGAATGTCGAATTCATTGCTCAGGTGGACAAGAATATCAAATTTGTGGCAATAGTTGCGCCAGGTGAATATTCTGTCAAATTTTCATGAAAATTTCTTTTTTTTGGAGAATTTTATTATTATTATTTATAATTAAATTATTATAATTTATTATTACTTTCAAATTATTTAGAACCTGCGGGGATATATCTTTTAATCAAGAATGCCGTCAGGAGTGCGTTGAGGGTTGCAATTGTCCTGAAGGTCAAACATTGGATGACAATGGAGAATGTATTCCAATTGGAGAATGTCCCTGTCTTCATATGGGTCTTGAATTTCCAGCTGGTTATCGCGAAGTAAGACCCGGTGTAAAAGGCCAAGAATTATGCACTTGTGCAGGTTTGTTAAGAAAAATCTTTTTTCCATTTTTCTATAAATCGAAAAAAAAAAATTTTAATATAAAAATATAATATAAATAATTACTAATTAAATAATATTATTGAAATTGCTAATAAATAATCTAAATATTGAATTATTTTTTATGCAGGAGGTGTTTGGAATTGTCAATTGGCGAGTCGTGAAGAAATTGAAGAATTTCCAGCAATTGCAGACGTTAAATATTCTTGTAGTTCGAAATTAAATTTAGAAGTGACAAGTTGCAAACCATTTGAATCGAGAACTTGTCGAAATATGCATGAATTCATTGTTGAAAATTCAATAATTTGTAAACCTGGTTGTGTATGTAAATCAGGATATGTTTTAGATGCATCAAGTGGAATTTGCGTTAAAGAAGAAAATTGTCCATGTTATCATGGTGGACAAAGTTACAAAGAGGGTTCAATAATGCAAGAAGAATGCAACACTTGTAAATGTGAAACTGGCAAATGGACATGCACTGATCGTATTTGTTCAGGTAGAAAATAAATCTTTTTTAAATAAAAAAACAATTATATTTTATTAGAAATTTTAATTTTATTTTGCATTTACAGGAATTTGTTCAGTATGGGGAGATTCGCATTATAAAACTTTTGACGGTAAATTATTTGATTTCCAAGGTGTTTGTGATTATGTTCTTGTGAAAGGAAGTTTGAGTAAAGATGAAGGATTCGATGTTTCTATTCGTAATGTACCTTGTGGAACAACTGGAGTTTCGTGTTCAAAATCGATAACATTAAATGTTGGCGAAGAATTCATCACTTTAACGAGAGGAAAAAAATTACCAAAAACAAATTTAAAGAGAATTGCCATTAGACGAGCGGGTTTATTTGTATTTTTAGACGTTCCTGATTTAGGATTAGTACTACAGTGGGATCAAGGTGAATTTTTCTAATTTTATTACTAATTTAATCTTATAAATAGAAATTTTTACAATTGCGATTTGTCAATTTTTTTATCATTTTTTTTTTTTTGTGATTCAGGAACTCGAGTTTATGTGAGATTGGATCCAAAATGGAAATCACGAACAAAAGGTTTGTGTGGTGATTTTAATGATAATAGTGAAGATGATTTTAAAACACCATCGGGTGGTGTGTCGGAAGTATCAGCGAATCTTTTTGGTGATTCTTGGAAGAAAAATAGCTATTGTCCTGAGCCAAAGGACATTCATGATCCATGTAAAAAAAATCCCGAGCGTCGTGTTTGGGCAATTCAAAAATGTGGAATTTTGAAAACAGGACTTTTTAAATTATGTCATTCGGAGGTGGATGTTAATCCATATATTGAAAAATGCATTTACGATACTTGCAGTTGTGATTCAGGTGTGAATTTTTTATTTTTCCCTTTTTCGAACTTTGAGATTATTAAATTAGACTTTTTTTTAAACAAGTTTTTGAAATTTCTTTAATTTCAGGCGGTGATTGTGAGTGTCTTTGTACAGCTTTAGCGGCTTATGCACAGGAATGTAATGAAAGAGGAGTTCCTGTAAAATGGCGATCACAAAATTTATGTCCAATGCAATGTGACGAAACTTGTAGTTCTTATTCGCCGTGTATTTCAACTTGTCCACGTGAAACTTGCAATAATTTATTTACATTAAAGGATTCATTGCATTTGTGTGGTCAGGATAATTGTATCGAAGGTTGTTTAACAAAATCGTGTGAAGCTGGTCAAGTTTATGCGAATGACAGTTATTTAGAATGTGTTCCTAAGGAAATTTGCAATCCGATTTGTTTAGAAATCGATGGGGTAATATTTTATTTTTTAAATAATTTTTTATCATTGTAAATTTTAATTTAGTTAAATAAAAAAAATTTATTTTCCTTTTAGATAATTTATAAAGAAGGAGATAAGGTAAAGGGAGACGAGTGTCATAGTTGTTTTTGCAGTAGGGGAAATTTAATTTGTAAAGGCGAACCTTGCACTATTGCGCCAAAAGTAACAATTGTTCCAAATGAAGAATCACGTAAATGCATTGATGGATGGACACCGTGGCTTAATAGGGATGTTCCTCTTAAAGGGAGGAAAGTTTTTGACGTGGAACCACTACCTTCATCAATCGAATTGGTTAATATTTTTTTCTCATTCTTTATTATTTTTTTTCCTTTTTATTAAATATCGATTTTTTTTAGCTCAACATTAAAGATTCAGTTGTTTGCTCTCGGGAGGAAATGGTTGACATTAAATGTCGAACAGTTGGTACGAAAAAAAGTCCAAAAGAAACAGGATTAGATGTTGAATGTAGTTTAGAAAGAGGTCTTTTTTGTCAGTCAAAGCCTAAAGAGGTTCCTTGTGTAGATTTTGAAATTAGTGTCTTGTGCCGTTGTAATCCAGGTATTTTTTTTGTAATTTAAAAAAATATTTTTATTTTTTTATTATGTTTAATTTATAATATTTATAAAATTATTAAATTAAAAACCATAAAGAATAAAATTATTTTTTATTTCAGAAACGACTTCACAATTAATAACAACGATCGTTACATCGTCATTATCATCATGCGATGTTAATCAACCAAATCAAATGCATCCAACTGATTGCCATTTATTTTACCAATGTGTACCACAATTGAATGGAACTAAATTAGTTGAAAAAAGTTGCGGTTCCACTATGTTTTATAATCACGAGACACAAATTTGTGACTGGCCAAATAATGTTATTCTAAAAAGACCTGAATGCACTTTTAGTGTGACTACGGAAAAAATTTTCAACAAAGAAACTTTTGCAACAGTCGGTTATGGTAATTAAATCTTAATTAATTTTCTCAGTGTCAGTTTTGAATTTTTTTGAATTTATTTAATTTAAATTTTTATAGAACTTTGTAAACCAGGCGAATTTTGGAATGAGTGTGCTATACAATGTAGTAAAACTTGTGAATATTATCGATATTCTTTGGAAAAAGAAGGAATTTGTAATGCAACTAATGATTGCATTCCAGGTAATTATGCTTTTTTAATTAATAATATTAATAAATAATAATATTAATTAATAACATAATAAATTTTTTTTAATCTATGATTTCAGGTTGCACATCAATTGACAATCCATTATGCTTGATAGGTCATAAATTTTGGCGTGATAAATTCACTTGTGTGAGCATTTCCGATTGTCCTTGTATTTCGCATAATGAAGAACTGGTTAAACCTGGAATGCTTGTACAAGAATCAAAATGTGAAAAATGTCAATGTATAAATAATTTTTATACATGTGACAAATCATCTTGTGATGATAATATTATAATTGAACCTCCAATGCATTGTGATGAGGAACATTTAATTTCTCTCATTAATGGAAAAAATCCTTTACCTAATGAGGCATTCAACTCGAGTAGTATATTAAGTGAAAAATATAAACCATCGGATGCTAAATTAAATAATAAAGTTTCTGATTATTCAGCGGGTAAATGGTTTCTTTTTTTTTGGAAAATCTGTATTTTTTTTTAGTTTATTTTTTGATTAATGTATATTTTTTTATAGGTAGTTGGTCACCAAAAGACATGAATAGACAACAATGGATTTCTGTGGAATTTCCAAAATCAACACCAATTTATGGAATTATTACACAAGGAAGTCCATTATATAAAGAATTTGTTGAATCATTTTATATTTTTTATTCACCACATGGAGATAGTTTTAAATCATTGACAAGTCCGGGTCTAAAGACACCAAAACTGTTTAAAGGATTTCATAGTCCAATTGTAAAGAGTAAATTTATCTTTGAAGAGCCAATTGTTGCAAAAATTGTTAAAATTCAACCTCAGAGTTGGTCGAACGCAATTTCGATTCGTTTTGAACTTTTGGGTTGTTCGAATACTAGTCAAGTCACGTAAGTATTTTTAGAAACAATATTTTTTTATTTTTTTTTTAATTAAAAAAATTCTTATTTAATTTTTATTATTTAAGATCATTACCAACTACTGAAAAAGAAACGACTCTTATTGTAACGAGTACAGTTTCTCCGCCTAAATTTTGTGAACAAGAAAATTATATTTGGTTAACAAAAATAGTATCAAAAGATTTTCTCTCATATTCAGCGAGTAGTTCAAAAGGTTCATCATTTAAACCTGAAAATTCTGTTTTAATTGATAAATCAACAAAGGATTTACTGAATCTAAAGAGTTGGCAACCACAATATCTTGATAAGAAACAATGGTTTGTGACAATTTTTTAAATGAAATAACCTTTTTTTGTTTTCAGTTAATTAATTTAATAATTTGTTTTACAGGCTGGAAATTAAATTAGCAAAAGCAGAGCCACTTTATGGAATTATTTTACAAGGAAGTTCGTCTGATGATAAATACGTGACAAGTTATCATATAATGTATTCGGATAATGGTTTAGTATTTTCCTATATAAATGATAAAAATGGTGATCCAAATGTTTTTCAAGGACCAATTGATAAAATAAAACAAGTTCAACAAATTTTTAATCATCCAATTGAAGCTTCAATTATTCGAATAATTCCCCAGACATGGCATAAAGGAATTGCGATTCGTGCACAATTAATTGGCTGCAATGATGATAATATATCCAATTTGATGACAACTACAGAAATTATTTTCATTGAAAAAGAAATTCCTCCAGGTTGAATTTATTATTCTTCTTTTTAATTTTATGAAAATTATTAAAAATAAACATGAAATAATTTATTTTCCAGTTTGTAACGATACAATGGGATTGGATAATGGAATAATGTCTGATGAACAAATATCGTCATCGTCATCGTATGAAAAACTTTTGCCTAATTTAAAATTATCATCACCAGGAATATGGCGAGCAAAATTAGATAATCCGGAACAATTTATTGAATTTGATTTTTTGAGAGGACAAAATTTAACTGGTGTCGATACTAAAGGAGGTGATAATATTTGGACTGTGGCATATAAATTATTTTACAGTATCGATGGAAAACAATGGAATCCAGTGATTGACAATTATCATCAGGAAAAATTATTCTTGGCAAATATTGACGATAGTACAGTGAAAACAAATTATTTTACTCGTCCAATTCATGCGAGATTTCTCAGAATACAACCAATTAAATGGCATAATCACGTGGGTCTTAAAGCTGAGATTCGAGGATGCTTTACACCATATGGTGACTATTTGTACTATTTACAAAAAAAAAAAAATTATTTTCCTGTCAAATAATAATTATCTTTCTATTTTAGCTGTAGTAACAACTTCAAAACCTCTAGAAAAATTAGTGTCAAAATCACCGGACGCAAATTGCAATATTTGTCCAGGAATTAATATTTTAATTAGGGAAAATTGTAATTGTACAAATTCACTTTGGTGGAATGGAGAATCTTGCGTTGGAAATAAAGAATGTCCTTGTGTTGTTGGACATATGCCGTAAGAAAAAAATTTATTATTACATTTTTTTTTTAAATAATTCTAATAAATCTAATATAATCTAATATTTAAGATATCCAGTTGGTTCTGTTTATGAGACAGAAGATTGTCAACAATGTTTGTGTACAATGGGAGGCACTGCAAATTGTCATGAGAAAATTTGTGAACCATGTAAAGAAACGGGATTTCGATCAATTGTTACTGAATTATGTGGATGTGTCTGTAAACCATGTCCTTTTGGCACTCGACTTTGTCCTACGAGTAATATTTGTATTAACGAAACATCTTGGTGTAATGGAATTCAAGATTGTCCAGATGATGAAAAAAATTGTTCACTCACCACAACATTGAGGCCAATAGAAACGACACTTGCCATAAAAACAACAATTGGTAAAATAAATTACTAATATTTTAAATAAAAAAATAAATGAAAATTAATTTTACAATTAAATAATAAAAATTAATATTTCTTTTGTCTTTAGTTCCTCAAAATGAATGCGAGAAACCAACTTGTCCACCGGGTTATAAAGTGATTGAGAAAAAAATAAGAAAGCCTCATAAATATTCAAGTAGATATGCAGAATATCGTTATGGAGGTGGAAGTTCAGGAGTGAAGAGTACAAAAGGTGGAAATTCAGGAGTGAAGGGTACAAAAGGTGGAAATTATGGAGTTAAGGGCGGTAATAATAAAGGTGGTAATCGTGAAATTAATGGAATAAAAGGTGGAAAAGAAAATTATCAAGAGGAGAACAAAAAGTAATAATTTAATAGTTCTTTAAAAGTAAATTTTATAGTTTTAATTTTTTTTTAAATATATTTCAAAAAATAAAATTGTTAATTTTCAGATTAGAAAAAGATCTTGAGTGTCCACAATTTTCCTGTGTATCTAATCGACCACCACCTGATTTTGAGGGACAAAAACCAAAATCCTGTCCAAAAATTGAATGTCCACCTAATTATGAAATAATTTTTGAAAAAATGAGTATGTATAAATTTGAGGATTGTCCACGATATACATGTCGACCTCCGCCACCAACTGAAGTTGTTTGTAAATTCATTGGAAGAACATTTAATACTTTCGATAATATGGAATATAAATATGATATTTGTAATCATATTTTAGCGCGAGATCGTTATGCAAATCATTGGTATATTTCTGGTAAGTTTTTTTTTTAAACTCTTTAATTTATCGATTTTAATTAATAGCTAATTATAAAAAATTTTATTTTCAGTGGAGAAAAAATGTTTGGGTAATAAATGTGAGAAGGATTTGATAATTGTTATGGATAATGATTTATTTATACTCTATCCGGATATGCATGTGAATATAAATGATTTTACATTTACATCAAGTGAAATGAAACGATTTAATGATAAAAATAGTGGAATTTATAAAATATCGAGAGTTGGCGATGTATTGTATTTTATTTCCTATCGTTATGGTTTTTGGGTGATATTCGATTCAAATTCAAATGTAAAAATTGGAATTTCTGTGAAATTATTCGGTCAAGTTGATGGTTTATGTGGATTCTTTGATGGTAATTTAAATAATGATAGACAAAAACCAGATGGAACTGAGGCAAGAGGAACTTTGGATTTTGGAAATAGTTGGGTTATTGATGGAACACCAGAATGTGAATTGCAGGTGACTGATATTATTACTAAACCAAATTAAAATACAAATTTATAATTAATTAAATATTTTAATTTAATTTTTTAAATAAAATTTTGTACAAATTTTTAATTTTCAATTTTATTAGGTGTGTTCTGAAGATATTCAAGAGAGAGCTTGGAAAATGTGTAACGCCGTGAAAGATCGTTCATTGGCTGTTTGTTTGGGTGTTGTAAATTTGGATAAATTTGTTTCTCGTTGTTTAGAGACCGCTTGCACTTGTTTACAAAGTAATTCAACGTTTGACGATTGTCGATGTCGAATAATTACATCATTTGTTACTGAATGTCAAGCCAATGATCAGGATATTGATCTTTCTAATTGGCGAAATATTCACAATTGCCAAATAGAATGTAAGGCTCCACTTATTCATCACGATTGTTTCAGGTAATTAAACATTTTTAAAATTAAAAAAAAAGTTTTTTAAAAGCAAAATAAATAAAATTTCCTCTCTCTTTTTTTTGCAGACATAAATGTGAGGTGTGTTGCAATAGTTTACAAGAAGTTGAACCATGTCCAAAAATGAAAGGAGTTTGTTTCTCGGGTTGTTTTTGCCCTCCGGGAACGGTGAGAAATGGTGAGGATTGCGTTCATCCAACGGAATGTAGAGATTGTGTTTGTGATGGATTTGGAAATACAAAATTTGTAACTTTCGATAGAAAGAATTTTGTTTTCGATGGCAATTGTACTTTTGTTCTTTCACGCGATTCTATCAATAATGTTAAAAAACATTCTGGTACTCACACATATCAGGTAAATTTACAATTAATAAATATTTTATTATAGTTATAATTGATAATTAATTAAATTTTTTTAGATGTTAAATAAAAATATATTTTCTAGGTTTTAGTGACAAAACAACCGTGCGAAAGTGGAATATGTACAGAATCAATTATTGTCTTATATCAATCACACGTGATACAAATTAAAAAGAATTCCAATTTAAAGAAGGTATAATTAATTTTAAAATTAGAAAAAAATTAATTATTCAAATTTAACAATAATAATTTTTCTTTCAGTTCCTAATTTTCATTGACGAAACATTAATCAATGATTTGCCATACAATGTACAATGGTTAAATTTAAAAAAATCGCCGGCAAATGATGTGACACTATTAATACCGTCAATTCAATTGGAAATTATTTGCTTTGTACATGATTTTGCTTTTACATTGAGACTTCCGTCGCAAACTTTTGGAGACGCAATGGAGGGTCTCTGTGGTGATTGTAATGGTAATTTGGACGATGATTTTAAACAACAAAATGGAAAGGTACCTAAAAATATAGTTGAAAATAAAATGAAAACAAAGAATAGAATTTTTTTTTCAAATTTAGAGAATTAATAAAATTAATATTATTTTATTAGATAACAGATGATGTGACAGAATTTGGATTAAGTTGGAAAGCAATAGATTTGCCATCGAATTTGAAAATCAATGAAGATCATTGTGTAAGTAAACAGAAGAAATGTTCACAAATTCTCGATCATAATCCATGTAAAAAACTTTTGGATTCATTGGAATTTGGACAATGTCATCGTCTCGTTGATCCAGAGCCATTTTTACAATCTTGTGAAGAGACATTTTGTAATAATGGAAATATTTGCAATGATCTTGAGGCTTATGCAAGAACATGTCTTCATGCTGGTGTTTGTCCAAAATGGAGAAACAACGATTTATGTCCTTATTCTTGTCCTTCATGTAAGGAATACTTTTTCTTTTTTTACTTTCGTTTTTCATTAAATAATTATAGAGAAAAAAAAATAATTGTCCATGACTAAAAATAATTTCTATAGATTTTATTTTATATTAAATTTATTTTTGTAACATAGTTATGGAATACAAACCATGTGGAACCGTGTGTGTTGAGACTTGTGAAAGTATAAATAATTTGGAGTCTCAAAAATGTTCTAATGATTTAGCCGAAGGATGTTATTGTCCTGAGGGTGAAATAATGCACAATGGAACATGTATTTCAAAAAGAAAATGTCTTAGCTGCGATGATGAGGGACATGTTGAGGGTGATGTTTGGTATCCAGAAAAATGCACTAAATGTACTTGCGACAAAAAAACTGTTAGTTGCCAAAAAACCGAATGTGTTACGACAGTTTGTCAAGAAAATTACGTTTCCACTTTGGTACCAGGATCACAACATGAATGTTGTTCGAAATACATCTGCGGTATTTTTTAAAAAATTTTCTTTACTTTAATTTTTTAATTAATTAATTAATTTTATTATTTATTGTAAATATTTTTTGGTTTTTTAGAAATTACTTTTTTTACTGAATTTATTTTGATTAATTAATTGTATTAAATTTTCTTCTTTTCGTTAAATAATTAAAATTAAATACATTTTTTGTTGGAAAAATATTTCAGTTCCAAATGGTGGATCTAATTTATGTGAAGAACCACAAAAACCATCTTGTGGCTTTGGGCAAATTTTAAAAGCAAGCGTTACATCTGCCGGATGTCAGAAATTTATTTGTGGTGAGTTCTTTTTTTTTAATTATTACTAGGAGGATAATTTAATTTGAATTTTTGTAGATAAATCACAAAAAAATTGGATTTTAGTTAGTACAATTGTACATATATTTTAATTCAATTTATTTTTTTAGAATGTTTACCAAAGGAACAATGTCCCGATTTAAGTGATATTATTATATTTGACGATGAATTAGAACCCGGTTTTGTACGTATTTTGGATGAATCTGGATGTTGTCCGCAGCCTTCGAAAAAATGCAAACCAGAAACTTGTCCTCAATTTAAAGAATGTCCAAGATATTTTAAATCAGTTGAAAATAAAGGATCCTGTTGTAATTTCAATACATGTGGTAAGAATCATTTTATACTTGATAAATATTTTGAAAATATTCGACTCTTTTCTAAAAAAAAAACTGTGTTTTTGTTAGTACCCCCGGAAGACGCATGCTTAGTGTCTGATTTAAATAAAAATTCATCTACGGAAAATATTGTGCTGAAGAAAATTGGAGAAAAATGGAGAGATGGAAAATGTACGACGTGCTCCTGTGATATTATAAATTATAAGCCAATGTCACAATGCATGACGAAAGAATGTCCAAAAATTCATGATCATCCGGATTTTAATGATTTTGTCCTTGAGGAAATTGTCTTTCCATATGAATGTTGTTCTGGCTTTGAAAAAACTGCTTGTAAAGATAATAATCAAGTTTATAAAGTGAGTAATCAATTTTATTCTTTGCTATTTTTTAAAATTGACCTGCGATTATAAAGAATATTTTTCATTTATTAATGGAATATAAAAAAAAAATCTAGAGAAGGAAAGAAAAATTGCTCCAAGAAAATAATTAGTGAAACTATTTTTTAGGACGGAGATAAATGGACGCCGAATCCAGAGGATGTTTGTTTGTTAAAAAAATGTTTTAACGGAATAAATGGATTGCAAAAGGAAATTATAAATCAAGAATGTAACACAATTTGTGACAAAGGTTATGCATATCTACCATCATTAAATAAAAGTATTTCCTGTTGTGGTGAATGTGTTGCTATTGCATGCGTTGTTGATAACGATCTGAAAAATATTGGAGACAATTGGCAGTCCATTGATAATTGTGTTAATTACACTTGTCAATTGGAAAATGGTTCTGTAGGTGTTTTTTTTTTTGTATTAATTTATTTATATTTAAAAAATTTTAATTATTACTTATTTATAATTATTTTACAATTGCAGCCACAATTAAAAGCCTTCACTGAAACCTGCAAGGAAATAGATTCTTTTGATGAACAAAATTTTATTTTAGAGAAGAGACCATTATTGGGAAAATGTTGTCCTGAAATTGTGAAAACAGCCTGTAAATATGAAGGAAAAATTTATAAATCTGGAGAAAAATGGAAATCGTCGAGTGATAAATGTAAAATTGAAATGTGTACTGAAAATTCAAATGGAATTGCAATTCAACAAGAAATTATTACCTGTGTCAAGGAGTGTCCAAAAGTAAGGAAAATTTTATTTAAATAAATTTTTTTTATAATAATTATAATATAATTTATAGGGATGGGAATATATAGAACCGAAAAACGAAGAAGAATGTTGCGGTAAATGTGAGCAAAGATTTTGTGTCGTTGAAAATAAATTATATCAACCAGAAGAAAAATGGAAATCTAATGATAATTGCACAACTTTCGAATGTGTCAATCAACATCATCAGGTAAAAATTCAAATTAAAATTTGTATTTTAATTTTTTTTTTAATAAAAAATAAATTATTTCAGTTTCTAGTCACCAGTAATCCAGCTATTTGTCCGGAATTAGTAAATTGTCCTTCTGAATTTGTTTATAACGATGGATGCTGTAGTCGATGTAATTCTTCTTCTCTCAATATTGAAAGTAAAAAACATTTTGCATATTTTAAAATTTTTATTATATATTTTAATTATTTTTAATAATAATAATAATTTTTTCCATTTACAGAAATATGTATGGCTGAAGTAATTGATTTGAATGCCACAATTGGCATAGTTGTGGAACAACGTGGATCAAAATTGTGTAAAAATTTACAACCCCTGAAAGGTCTTACAGAATGTCGTGGTTCTTGTACATCATCAACTAATTTTGATCTTGGTAAGAGAATTTATAAATTCGTTTCAAATTACATTTAAAGTAGGCATTAAAATTGTAATTTTAAATGAATGAATATTTATCAAGATATTTTTGCAATTTTTTTGATACAGTGACTTGGGGTCAACAAATCACTTGTCGATGTTGTTTGCCAACAAATTATCAGGCACTTATTGTTGAATTAACATGTGAGGATGGAAAAAATTTTAGAAAACAAATAATGGTTCCTACAGCTTGTTCTTGTGATACAAAATCACAACCGATTAAAAATCGCAAGATTGGAACAAATACCAAAATGAGTCGAGACAAAATATATACAAATAATAAATATTAATATAAAACGAAATATAAGTATTAGTAAACAAAGAAAAATATTTAAAAAATGTAAAATGTACTAAAAGCAATTTAATTAAAATTAATGAATTATCGAACACTTTTATTTCAATTAATATCGTTTTCCTTTTGGAAAAATAAAGAAAAATATTTAAATATTTCGAAAATCAATTAAAGCGGTAACTAACGATTTTCTTTTTTTTTTTTAATTCAGAAAAAAACGAAATTTTAATCCTATATTTTAATTCACGGATTAAAAAAAACAATATACAAAAGAAAATGATCAAACCGGAAGTGAAATTGTCTTCGCAAAGGAAAAAAAAAATGAAGTCGCGTATCAAAATTTTCATTCTCACAATACCGAAAAGATTTTTCAAATATTAATCAGTATAATTAATAGAAGAAAATTTTGAAAAATGTTTTTAATATTTTTTAAACTTATTTCCTAAAAAAAAACTGTACATTATTTTGATAAAATAATAATAAATAATAAGACAATTAACAGTTTTCGTCTGTGGAATGGCCACTGACAGCGATTTTGACAGTTGTGAATTTGACAAAATAATGCGTCATTTTTCATCAGAAAATGGCTTAACACAATTTTCATCTCAAGATTCATCGTCATCATTTTATGAGAGAAACAAAAAATGTAATAACAAAATAAATAAATACAATTATGATCTTTTATCATCAACGAGCTCAAAATCAGGATCAGAAATTCGATTAAAAAATCCAATGATCTATCCCGAGAATTTTGAAACTGATGATAATTGCGGAGATCATTTAGGACGATTTTCCAAACATCAATTTTGTCATTCATCACGACATTCTGGATCAGAATCGAAATATGCATCAAATACTTTGACTGATGGAATATCTCTTCTCTCTATTGTATGTAATCGAATTTTATTTTACACTTTTTTTTCCACAAATTTCTTTAATTTTTTTTTTTTAATTTTATCTTTTAAATAATTAATTGAATTAATTATAAAAGTCAAATGGTGAAGATTCTTCAAGTGGCATTGACATTTCGGGTGATCATGCTCCAGGAACTTATCGTTGTCTTCCTTCAATTATATCGTCAACAAATTCTTCACATAATTCATTGGATCAACAATCAATGCCAGTGAAGAAAATTGAAAGACGTTGTAAAATTATCAGCGATTTTTCAAGTTCTTTGGAGAGTAAATCTTTTGATGATCTTCCATCGTCGAGTTCATATAAAACGAAGAATATACAAAGGTTTTTTTTTTCAAATGTTTTTTTTTCGAAATTGAGATTATTTAAATACAATTATAATTCAATTGATAATTTTTTTTATTTCAGATGTTCATTGAATGGTTTTGGAAATATTGAAAGTTCAACGACATCATTTTCAACGACTAATTTATCGGGAAGACAAAATGGAATACTCAGTTCAAGACAAATTGCTCATGAGAAATGGATGCAAGAAAAGGAACAAAGAATAATTAAATTAAAGGAAAAAAAACGTCAAGAGGAAAAAATGAGACTCAATGAAGAAGAAAGAATTAAAAGAGAAAAAGAAGAAAAAGAACGTAGGGATCAAGAAACATTTATCAAATGGATCGAAAGAAAGAAAAATGAAGAGTCTGTTAAACAAGAAATTTTGAGACGAGAATTAGAACTTCAAAAACGACTTAAAGATATTGAGGATAAGGCAGTTGTCGCAAAGACCATTTATCTTCGACAGTGGGCAAGGAAAAAGGAGGAAAATCACAAAGGTAATTTTATTTCAAATTTTCTTTTAAATGTTCATTTAAAAAATATTTTATACTTTTTCAGCGGAACAAAAAAAACAGCAATTAAAAGAACAACAGAAAGATGAGGAGAAAAAGAAGAGAACAGAAGAAAGTAACAAGGCCTATGGGGAGTGGCGAGAAAAATCGAAAATAAGACCAAAACCCGCAACTCAAGGTTTATTACGTTAGTTGAATGAAATTTGAAAAATTATTTAAAGAAAAAAAAAATAAACATTTTCACGTATTATTAAATTGAAATTTTTTACTTTACAGCCCATCAAAAAGCAAAACCAGCATTTGTGAATCCAAATCCTTGGCAGGACATAATTGAAATCAATGAGACGAATAAGGAATTAATGGAATCGAAACAAAATGAAATAATAAAATTGCATAAAACTGAGATTAAGAAAAAGGACAAATAATCGTAACGATATGAGAAAATTCCATACGATTTAATTGTATTAATTTTCTTATTGATTTGAATATTGATAGTCAAAAACGAGGAAATCGTTCCATTTAAGAGAAAATTGTTTCTTCGATCTTTAACTACTCGTTAATTAACGAGAGAATTTATTGAAACGAAAAGCAGAAAGTAATTCATTGCCAGGTATGTTTCATCGGCGATTTTTTTATCGATAAATTATTTTTAGATTTTGTTAATTTGATAAATTATCAAACATTTTTTTTTTTTATTATTAATTTTTCAAAAACTCTGAGAATAAAGAAACGATTTTGATTAATTTGGACGAAATTCGAAATTAGAAAATTAATTTTTCTTTAAGAAAGAGAAAAATGAATTTTTCATTAAAGATAATTTTCGTTAGTTAAATAAATACAAAAATTTTTTTTTTTTATATCGTCGGATTACAATATATTATATTTAGAGAATAACAACAGATATACAGATAGTTATTAATTTATATATCGATGATGATTATTCTAATATATATTTATATAAAGATTAAAATTAAATCTTTTCTTATACAGTCGTGATTTTTTTTTTAACTGTAGCTTTTTGAAATATTTCTGTCACATTTCCCTAATTTGCATTTTGAGATTAATCTATTGATCTAAAAACGACTATAAGTAATTTTTACTTGAAATTATTTGAAATAAAAAAAAGAAAATTATATACTGCAAATTATTTTTAAAGGAAACTTTACAAATTGTAATAACGGAGACAATTTAATAATATAAATGGTAGAAAATATTGAAAAAATTGTGCGAGAAAAAAATAAAGAAAAAGAATATAAATAACAAATGAAATCTTGTGATTTTAGAAAAGTTTTTTCTATATAAATAAATTCTTTGAAAATAGATATCGTTTCTTTTTGAATGGAAGATATGACGTTTTTCATTTTGAAGATTTTTCTATGTGAAAATAAACTTTTCTTATATTATATAT
Source organism: Leptopilina boulardi (assembly GCF_019393585.1). NCBI lineage: Eukaryota > Metazoa > Arthropoda > Insecta > Hymenoptera > Figitidae > Leptopilina > Leptopilina boulardi. The sequence continues at coordinate 2,281,002 of NW_026137874.1, read as the reverse complement.
TGCTTATGAAATATTTGTTTTTCAATATTTTTTTTTTATAGAAAAAATAACTTTTTTTTATATTTCTTGTAGTAAATTTCTCAATATTAATATTTCATAAGTTCATCCTCTTCTTCTTGAAGTTTTAGAATTTCCGACTTGTTCATGTAATAATAACTCGGCTGTCTGGATTTCTGTTAATATTTTTTTTTCGATTTATAATTTATCCAAATTAATATATTAATTCTCACGCAAAAATTTTTGCAAATAATTATTGTGAGAATAAAATAGAATAGAAAAAGAAAGAATTCTTACCAAGTCTTTTTTAACGCGCTTAGCTCCTGCTTTTATTAAAATGGTACTTAAAATTTCAATAGATGGTAAAGCCATTGCATAATGAAGAGCAATTCTATCAAGCTAAACCAAAAATTATTTTTTTAGAATAAATTATTTTATATTATAAATTTTATAAATGTAAACGAGTTTTTTTAAAGGGGATATTTTTTTTAAAAAAATTTGCTTACATTATCGCCAATTGTCAATGTTTCTGGATAAGTTTTGGCAATATATTCAACAATTTCTGCATTTTCTCGTAAAACAGCAATATGAAGTGCACAACGTCCATAGACATTTTTCCCAAATGTTATTAATTTTGCACCGTCTCCATTCATTATAAATAATTCTTTCGCCAATGCTAAATCATTTGCTCTAATCGCACTGTGTAATTCTTCTCTTCTCAACTGGAAAAACGAAAATTTATTTCTATTTGTGTGATTTTTTTTTAAATTTTGAAAAAAAAAAAATTTTTTCTCTTTTTTTACCTCAAAATTTGGAATTGATTGCAAAAATTGAACAGTTGATTCCTGGCCTTGCTTTTTTGCAACGTCAATAATATTCTCTCCTTTATCAGTAGCATCTAAAATATGATCATAGCCTTCCAAAAGTAGTTCAACTAATTTTTCCGTCTCCCCTTGAAAATATAAATATTTATATTAAAAAAAATTATCTTTTTCAAATAATAAACGAAAGAAAATAAATTAGGAAAATTTTTCCATTGAATCGAATTATAAATAATAAAAAAAGAAAGAGAGAATTTTCAACCTCGTGCAGCCAAAAAAACGACCCAACGATCAATTTCCTTCGCATTGTCAGGAACGTGTGATGTTTCGGCAATATCTCTACCGGTACGATAAAATTCATCTCTATAACCAATATTTATTTGCGATTCTTGTAAAAGATGAAATAAAGCGTCGTGTGTATGTGATCGAACTGCTGCAAAATGAAGTATACTCTGGCCATGTTCATCCTAAAATTCCAATTTTTTGTTTTTCATTAAAAAAAGAAAGAGAGAAAAAGAATAAAAAAAATATTTCTCTAATAATTTCTTATTTTATTTTCAATTAAACTCACCCTATTAGTTTGATTGAAATTCGATTCCGCGGGATTAATTTCCGGTGTCTCAGAAAGATCAGGTTCATTTTCAGGAGTTTGTGGATAGCCAAGATCATCATCATCATCATCATCCTCATCATCATCTTCAATATTATCATTTGTTTCCTCTTCACGATCATCAATAATAAGAACATTTGATTCCTGTGGAAAAAAAAATTAAACAATTCATTAAAAATCGATAACAAAAATAAAAATTTATCAATGTAACAAAAAAATCACAGCTAACATTAATCTTGTACAACTCTAATTAAAATACAATTATAATTAACTGTATAAATCGACACAGTGCAAGGATCCTAATGAATAATTGTGCAAAAAAATATTTTAAAATATCAATTCTCAAAACACACAAAAATTATATGATCCAAAACGTCATTTTCAAATTTATTATTTCGAAATTTTTAGGGTAATTAATAATAAGAGTTTTTTTTTCGAAGAATATTCGATATGAATTTTATCATATTATGAATAATTATATAACATCTGAAAAGAGAAAATAACTTGTCCTCTGTTAATGATATATGAATTTTTTTTTAATAAATTATTTTTTCTCATATCTGATGAGAGAGAAAAAAGAGGAAAAAAAGAGGAAAAAAAGTTGAAATAAAATAATTATGAAATTACATGAGTGGATTTTGGTGTTTCACTCTTGTTTGAAGAATTGTACAAGTAGGAGGCAAGATACGTTACCGGATCTTCTGGACGTGATTTAACCACTTCCGTTAATCCTTTCAATAAAGGATTTCCAAGGGCTGAAAGTAATTTTTTTAAAAATTTAATTATAATAAATTAATTTAAAGTATTGTAAAATACAATTAATTTGAATGAAATAAAACTTACAGTCAGCTAAGTAGCGTTCATCATCAGTATCAAAAACAGGAAGATCTTTTTCATTGTTTCCTGAAATAGGAAATTATGTAAATAAAATATATTTCATATTATAGTAAATATAATTTTTATGAAGCAACACAATTAATAATTAAACAAAAATTTTTTGCGTAATATTTAAAAAAAAAATTAAAAATAACACAAAAGTGATGAAAACGCTTTCTTTTTTTTTTACACACTTTTGCAAAATTCACAAAAACACGTGCAGTGTCTTTAAAACTTATTTAATTTGTGTTACATGGAAAATTTTATTGAAGACATCGATTCATAAATTTTTCATCGTAGACGATTTACAATTATTTAAAAAGTATTTATCCTAATTATAAAGAATACATTTTATTAATTATAATAATACATTTAGAGTTTATTCAGCCATAACCAGTTTCACGTATATATTCATTTCAAAATTATTTTTTTTTTGGATATCATTTAAAAATTGTTTTCAACATTTTTTTTTCTTTTTACCTGAAACTGATTTTGTGCAAAAAAACATCAAATTGGAAAGACATGTGCGTCACGATTTTTTTTATGTGTTAAAACATCAATTAATCATGCGTGACGAATATATTGAAATGATAATTAGATTTTAAAATAGATTACATAAAAGAAGATTCTTTGTGAATAATTAATATATTAATATTTGTTGTCACGTTTTAAAAAAAGAAAATTTTAATCAAGTGATGAAAAAATTTAGAAAATAATATATTTTATTTATTTTAACGTTCTAGAATTGTGACGACAAAAATTAATTTTTACATTTAGAACTTTTTTTTTCTCTACTAACCTAGTTGAGACGTCTCTCCCGGAAGATAATTCCAAAAACAAGCCATTTTAAAAGAGAGTTGTAACATATTGAATCCTGAGTTTTTATCACACATCTTTCCAACTGAACAGCCTCGTTTTCCCTTTTTTTTTTTTCTTATTTTTAATCAACGAAAATCGTTCCATATTTTATCACAGAAAAGTTTCTTTGAGATTAATACAATTCAGTTTATATTAATAAAAAAAAATCAATTAAATTAGTCTAAATTATGATTCATTACATCGATTACTCTAATTTTGTTCAATTATTCTCATTCACAATAATTCTTCAAAAATTTTTTAAATATTCCTTCAGTTTTAATTTGTCTTAATAATTTTCACAATTTTAATATTATATATCCAATGAAATTATTTTGAGATAAGATTCTTTTTTTTTTTTTTATGAAAAATATTAATGAAAAATAAATTGGCAGTTAGAGAAGAAAATTTGTTTCTTAAATTAATTCTATTATAATTATAATAATTATAAAAGCGTAAAATATTGAGCATATTTTATCCCGAGATGTGAGAACTTGATTTTCGTTTACGAAAAATACTCGAGATTACATTGGCAATTTTCATTGAATTATTATTAAGTGTCATTTCCTTCTCGACGGAAAGTACATTGAGCGCGGCACGACAAAAATCTTGTAATGTTTGAAGTTCAGTTATTGATAAACTCTGTTGATTGCTAAGAACAAAAATATTTCGTCGTATTGTCTCTTTACATTCAAGTCCACGGACAATGGAAAGATTTTTTAAATTTCCCGGATCTTTTGATAATGTGGCAAATTTTACTCCTAAATGAATTCTTAATGTATTACCAATTGATGTTGGTCGTGAACTAAGAAAACCTAATTTTTTATCACGTTTAAATATTAAACGTTGATCCATGACATTCATTAATTTTGCCATACGAACATAAATTTTACCAAGTTTTCCCGGTTTTGTTTCACTTGTCGAACAAATAACTCTAATATGATCCTGTACATTGACCCATATTGCTAAATTACCAGCGGCTGCCAAATAAACACCACGTCCATAGGGCCAATGTTTTCCATGTAAACGTTTTTCATCTAAATCTTCAATTTCAGTAATTGGTGCAAGTAATCCAGCAGCAGCTAAACGAACACGAACATCGCTTGGTCTCTCAATAACTTCAATTAATGTATAATAAGTACCGGGTTCATCTTCACTTGATCCATCGGCAAGAACACCTGATAATTCTTGTCTCATTAAAACTGATGTTATTTCCCTTTCACTATTTTCCAATTGATTGATTGTAAGATTCAATGGCAGTGGATATTTTCCCAAATTTCTACTACATTCAATAACACCTGAAATAATATATTTCCCCGATGAATCGAGATCTGAATTTTGTATTAATTTTACATTTTGATCAATATTATCCACGCGCTCCTTATCGGACATACTGAAGAAATTTGATATAGGATGATCGGGAAGTTCGCCAGTTGCTGTGAGACAATGAATTTCACGTATAAGTGGATCAAAAAATTCTTGAAAAACAATATAACTCTCATAATCGGGAGCAACAACATTTATTGCTAAATCATCATCGTGAATTGTTGACGACGGTGGTCGATGATTACTAAAATTATTCATCATTAAATCATTGGAATTTAATAATTTATTATTGTCATGTATTTTTAGAGCGGGCCAAATCACGTCTAAAAGATTGTGATCCATGCATGTCACACGGTGCTTGAGTCGTTCGAATACAGGCCGTTTTAAGCAACGACTTAATAAATTGCCAGCTTTTGCCGGTGTATTTGGTAATGAGCCACGTCTCGAACCTGCCAATATACGGAAACATCGTTCAAGTGTTGTCAGGATTTCCGGTTCGGTCACATCACGACGTGCTGAATACTTGTCACCACCAGGAACTGTGCTCGTGAGGAAAATTTTATTATCCATTGGACAATATTCGCATTTTTTGTTTTTTACACTCAGAAAAATATTTTTTTTTTAACACCAAGAAGAAAAGAATTTATTTTATTTTATTAAATGTTTTTTTTTGTAATCAAATTATTAAAAAATAAGACAAATTTATTTTCTGAGTGTAAATGTTAATTTCTTAAATTCTAAATTACAAATTTTCAATTATCGTGAAAAATTAACTTTATTCGAATTTAAATATTATACAAAAAAAAAAGATGAAAGTGGTCCAGAATTTTATTACATCTTCTTTTTAAATCTTCTTCCTGAAAATAAAAAGCATACATTCTTTTAAGAAAATATTTTTTTAGAATGTAATGTTTTTTTTTGTTTAAAGAAGAGATAAAAGAAATATCTTCCACTTTCATCTCTTTTGTTCTTGTTCGCTTTTTTTTTCTTTTACTTCAGAAGTTTTTCTTTTTTTGGATCAACAAAGCAGTTTCATAATTAAATCAATTTCAAAGTGAATAAAAATGTAAAATCATGCTACTTTGTGCGCATCTCTAGTGTTAAATTAAAAAAAAAAATTATCATTTTTATTATAGAAATCCCATGCAAAAATTATTCAATTCCAACACTTCACTCGAAAAAAAAAAAATAATTAAAAATCAATATTTTTTTTTTTAAAAAAACTTTGTTAATTCAATATTATTGTATAACAAAAATGCATTTAAAATTGTGCTTTTTTTTAAAAACAAAATACCTTTATCAGTTAACATTTCATCGGCAAGACTTTCTTGAGCTCCAAAACTGCGTAATAATTTTTTATGCGACAATTCTTCTTGATTTTGTTTATAATATTCAGCCTTATGACCCAACTAAATTTAAAATATTGAAAAAAAATTAAATTAATGGAATTTAGATTAATTTTTAATAGAAAAATTAATAACAAAAAAAAAAAATTGAAAAATTCCTTACATTATCTTGAATTTGTGGATTTGCCCCCAAATGTACGAGAAGATTAAAATAATGTCCATTGTCGGCAAGTGTTGCTGCATAATGTAATGGTGTTCTTCCATCGAGATCAACAGCATTCGCTGTCTCGGGAAATCGACCAGCAAAATATCTGCAATTTTTAGAAAAAAAAGAAGAAATTTTTACAAATTTATCTAATTTTGTAGAAAAAAAAATTCGTTTATCAAATATTATTTTTTAAATTATTAACCTAATTATGGTAGTGTGTCCAAAAATTACAGCTACGTGTAATGCAGTTGCACCTCTCGGTGATGATTCGTCCCTTGCGATTGCAAATTTACGACGATCAAGTGCACTTTGTAAGTCTCTTAAATTTCCTTCTCGTGCTGCCATATGAACCGCGTGAATTTTTCCCTAAAGAAACGAAATAGTTAATTAAAATATGAACAATAGAATAGAAAAAAAAAAAAAAAAACGTTCAGTGATAATTAATAAATGGATCATACAATATTTTCAATCAATTTTTTTTAACTGCAAAAATTTTTTGCAATTATTTTATTTTTTAATAAAATAAAAATTTAATTTGATTATTTTAAAATTGAATTCATACCATAAATGCAGGAACATTGTCAATGAATGATTGAAGTTCTGGATTGCTGGTCTGCCTTCCCATGAGTCTTCTGCCTTCGCCATTGAGTACAAGTTCAGCGAGTTGTTCCATATTTCCCGTTTGTGTTAATTGTTCAATTTCTGGATCTGTTTCTTCTTCCTCCAATCCATTTTCATTGGCATCCGATTCCTGAAGATCCTCATGCTCACCAAGAATTACCTATATGAATTGCGCGTTTGAAAATAAAACGCGCATGAACCGGAGAATCGATAAATAGTCACTATTTAATCGTACGCTGAAATCTTGATAAGTTTATCGATTCTTTTCACTTTTACGATGTTTCACCGTATTGTCTCTCAATGAATAAAGGGAAATAGAGAAAAAAAAAACATAATTTATTCAAGAGCGCTGCTCATTTAATTAAATACACCGAAAATTGAAAAATCGAAGGTCATCAAAGTTTCGAATAATAAAAGAGAATAGATTATAAAAAAAATATACATTATTTTCTTTTCTCTATAGATATTAAAAATTAATTAATTATTACAATTTTATCAAAATTTAATATCTTTTAATTAAAAAAAAAATTAGCTCTTTTTTTCTCTTAACGAAAAATGTAAATTAAATTTATTATTAAAAATAACTGAAATTTTATTTTCTTGAAAAATTTTGTAAAAATATGAAAATAACGTTCTGGTTTCGCTGTAATAATATAGTAACACTGAAGCTTGAAAAATGAACAAATACAAATTTCTTTAATTTTACAAAGAAACAAACACTTTATTTTACTTTTTATCAAAAATCAAAAAATTCAGATTTAAAAATTGACAAAATATTAATATTATTAAAAAATTTTGAAAAATCGACTTTAAATTGAAAGTTTTGTTCAATTTTTTCAGCTTTTTGATTTTAGAATAAATTTGCAGCTGGTGATAACACAATCATGCAGTTTCATTAAAAAAAAGCTTGATTTCCAAGAATTTTTTTTTAGAAATCTTTAAAAAATAATAAATAAAATAACTGCTGAATATAAGAAACCCTTTTTTTCTTTAGCACATTTTCCAGACAATTAAAATATAATTTCTTTATTCAAAGCAACTGCGCAAATAAAAAATATTTGTAAGCAATAAATTTTAAATAATTTTCCACAGTGATTAATTATATGCAAATGCTAATAATTGTTAATAACTAAACATTTTTTTTTCATACAAAAAGCCCTTCGCTAATACCGAGAAAAAAAAATTGTGTTTTATATTAATTGAACATCAAAATTTATCTAGACAAATATATTAAAAAATGAATATAATTAACTCACTTGAAAATCATCATTTGCTGGATCATCAACACCAGAATCGCCAGTACTTGCATCAGTTCTTTCCTCTTGTTCTGTATTTACAATTTCATTATTTTCTTTCTCAATATTATTAAAATCATCATTAATGTTTTCCGTATTTTCCAAATTTTCCTCATTTTCAATAATTTCATCATTTTTTTCAATTTCAATGGTACTTTCCTCATTTTCCTCTAAATTATTATCAATCTCATTTGATTCCTCATTATTTTCTGTATCATTCTCAGGTAATGGTGATCCTTGTTCTGGCGATTGAAATTCTGGAGATTTATTTATTTCCTCTTTATCTTCATCTGGTGATTTTGGTGCAGCAACTTCCTCAACCTCCTTCGTCTCGGGCTCAGTCTGTTTCACCAAATCTCTCTTATAAAAATCAATTTTATCAAAAAAAAAAAAATAAAAAAATAAAAAAATTCACTTCACTTTTTCACTTCACTCTGAACGCTGTGCTAATTTTTTTTTAAATCCTTTTGATCAACTTTAGAGTAATTGAATTAAATAAAAAAAAACTACAAAATTTTTACAAAAATAAAAAATCATATTTGGAACATCTTTGTCAAAAAAACTTGTATTTAAAAAAAGAAACAAAAAAGTTAAACGAAAATTAAAAAATTTCACAAATTTCAATTTTAAAAAAATATAAATTTAATTCTTGCAACAGAAAAATTATTACTCAAATTAATTAAAAATTAAAAAAGAGCGTTTTGTGTATTGTGAAAAAAACTCACTGAAATATTTAAATATATTGTTGAATCAAAGTCGAATTTATATAAAAATTCTGTTTTTTTTTTTAAATCCAAGAATAAAATTAATTTGCAAAAAAGAAATCTCAGAGAGTTCTTTGAAAAAATAAACTGGACCTGGTTCAACAATAAATTATAGTACAAAAGAAAGTTGAATTAACGAAAATACAAACACCAGAAAATAGAGAAAAAATATTTAAACTATTGCAATAGAATAATCAAACGTGCTCAATAAAAATAAAATTATTAACATAAAACTACTTCTTAAATAAATAAAATTAAAAAAAAACAATGACTCCTCTTTTTCAAATTTTTACACTATTTTTTTTTTATTTATTATTTTTTCGTAATTTTGTATTTCTTAATTTGAATTTTTTGTGCCTATATTTCTAATAAATTTATCTTTATTTTTTAAAAATAATAATTCATATTTAAAAGAACTAATTTTTTTTTTTTTGTAAGAACAATTAAAATTAAATTTGTCATTGTGAATTTAAAAAAACAATATTCTAATGTGCAGAAAAATTAAAAACTTATGAAATAAATTGTATCTTAAAAAAATATATTTTAACTATTATATAACACATTTAGAAAATGCGCTAAAGAACTTTTCCTTCTAATAAAATAATTTTCTTTTTCTATATTAAAAAAAATTTTAAATTTCTAAAAACGAAATATAGAAAATTTCATTTGTAAATTGATTGCATTTTTTATTTTAAGATAAAAATTTCCAAGATTCTGTCAATCACAGAATTCACATAAATATAATTTTTTTATACATTCTCATGAAAATAAGATTCTTTTCATTCTATATTTTTGTAATTATTTAAATTGAATCTAAAAAAATACTTTTCTCCACTAAAAATTAATAATATTCTACTAAATTCTTTTTCTGTGTTAATCTATTATATTTTTTTGTTTTCAAAAACTATTCTATATTTAAAATTTTGAAAAATATAAAATTTTAATATTATATTTCATTGTAAAATGTATTTTGTTAATTTTTGGTTTTTATAGAGAGCTGTGAGAGTAAAAAAATATATAATTAACAATTGTGCATTGTGATATCAAACATTTACGACAAGGAAGAGCAAAAATTCTAAAAATTAACTTCCATTATTCTATAGAGACACTAAACACACACACACACACAAATAATATGTGGTTATAACGACGAGCACAAAAAGACGTACACTATTTTTTTTTTTTTTTTTTTTTTTGTTTTCAGCTGGCACAACAAAGTGCTAACATTTACAAACAATATGTAACACGTACTTTATGTGTGCCATTTTTCATTTTTGTTGGCGATTCAACATTATCAAAGGTCTCGTCAATCTCAGCGATCTCTGCTATTTTTGACGTGGATTTTCTCATATCACGAATAACATTATCATCTGTTTCCAATATTCTCCAATCCCAATTTTTTGGATATGTCCCAGAAACACGTGGGGCATCGGGAACAATCAAAAGTGCTGACATATCAACATCGGATGGTCGATTTTTATAAAAAGCAGCGGCCTTAAATTTCTGAAATTTTTCCATTGATTGTTTCATAAATTTCGTAATTGAAATTACGAATTGCTAATTTTTGTTTTGTTTGTATAATTTTCAAATTCAAATTTCTTTCACAAACATTTTCAGATAAAATTCCTGTTTTTTTAAAAATAATTTCTAGGATCCTTGGAAATTATTGTTTGTTTTTTTTCAACCTGTTTGCTACTATTTAAATAAAGATCTCAAAAAAAAAATGTTTTTTCAATTTTTAAGAAATTTATAAATAATATATAAAGAGAATTTTGTTAAAATGGAAAAATTGAAATTAATTTTGTTAGTTAAATAATTAAAAATTCTCACATTATCGACTTTTCCCTCATCGGCTCCGAATTCCACGAGTAAATTGTACATTAATCCTTCGTCTTTTGCTGCAGCTGCATAATGTAAAGGAGTTTTTCCATCATTGTCTACCGCAAGAACTGCAGCTGGATACAAATCCAAAACTTCTTTAACTATTTCAACGTGTCCCAAACCAGCTGCCTTTAATTTAAATTAAATTAATTAATAACTTAATAAATGATAATTATTTATTTGATTATTTTTACTATGAAAAATGCGTTTAAAGGAATAAATTTACTTTATGAAGAACATTAAGTCCATTTCCATCCTTGCTACAAAGAATTATTGGTGACACTGGCTCAGCAATTTTTCTCTTGAAACCTTCGATATCATTTTTTATCGTCCTGGCGTGAATTTCTTTTATTGTTCCCTAAAATTGATAATAAAAATTATTGAAAAAGTTCAAATTTAAATAAATTATTCATTTAATTTGTTTAAAAATTAAATGTAAAAGTGTTTAGTATTTTTTTAAAAATATATTAACCATTATAAATGGTACAGCTTCCAAAAATTTCTTAACTCGAGGATTATTACTTGTTTCACATCGAAGTTTTGTACCGTGACCCTCCCATAAGACTCGTTGTAATTTTCCAATATCCTTATTGTGAATCCATATTCTTATGTTTGATGGTTTGAAATCTAAATCTGGAGGAAAAAAAAAATTAAATTAAAATAAATAACATTTAAACAAAAACTAAATTCACATTATAAAACTTTGTCAGTTTTGATGAGTCTATATTTATATAATAAAATAATCTATAATAATATATATCACATATCATTTGTAACAGGAATCTTTATATTTCTCTTGATTTTTAAGATAGATAAAAGAAATTACCTTCACCTAGAAAATGTTTTTTTTTTAATATGCATTTCTTTTATTCGAAAACTGTTTTTAAATTGAAAATACCTTTTTTTTATTATCGATTGTAATTTCAATAATTTGTATCTATCATTGATAAATGATAATTATTAATTAATTATTATTAATAATAATTTATATTGTAGATTGTTTTTCAGAGAATGAAAAACATATGTATAATACTAAGTAAATTTAAGAGAAAAAAAATTGCTTGATAGTTTATCGACTCTATGAACTTCCCTAGTTGCTTTTCCGGAAAAATATGTATTTTAAAGGCAATTTAGTAGCATGCAATGTTGGTGCGATTTTGCATTATTTAAAACGATATAGCGTGCTCATAACAACTGGTCAACAGGAAAATATCTCTCTTTACATTTCCTGTATTATATACATAACGAATAAAATCAGAAATATTGACAATATTGTTTTAATAAAGCAAAAAAAATTTAATAATAATTAAAAATCAAAAGGTAATAAAAAAAATTAAATAAAAATTAAAAAAGTTATAATCTACAAAGAAATAGAATTTTTTTTTTAAATTATTATAACATGCATTAAGTAAAATTCAATAAATTATTAAATTTTCTTAAAACAAAATTGGCGGAACTGCTAAACTCACTGTTTTTCGGAAATTCAGTTAAGGGTTGTTCATGATTGTCGGAGTTATTTTTTAAGCGGCTTCTTCGTCCTAAAATAATAATAAATGCTTTTTTTCACCAAAAAAAATCTTTTTTTTTTTTTTAATACAATAATACAATAATTTATAATTCTAATTATATTTTCATTGTTTCAAGAAAAATTCAAACGTGAAGTAAAGCAGTTCAGCCTAATTTAACAAAAATATTTATTTCTAATTTCCTGTCTATCTTTTAAAAGTAGCTTTTCAAAAAAAAATTTCTTCTTTATTATTATTATTATTATTATAATGCTATTTTCTTTTACCATATAAAGAATTTCAGTAAATATAAAAAATTTCTCATTTTCAAATAAGTTGAAAGGTAATAATTTAGTTCCTATTTTAAAAAAATTCTTATTAGTTTCGTTAAAAATTTTTTTTTAGAAATAAAATTTGTTTTTCAGTTTATTTAAAAAGAAAACGAAAGTTAACATTTTTAAAAAAAAAAGTTAATTCGCAAAATTACAACTAATAATCACGAGATAACTTTTAATTGCTTTACTATATTTTTACAATTTCCGGCATTTTTTCAAAAATCTATATATCGTAAAATAATAAAATAAATCAAATTGTTCTATAAATAAGGCATTGATTTTTTAAAAATAATTCATCTGACTTCATTTCAAAAGGTATTGAGCAGCACAGTTTACTAGATATAATAAATTAATGTCTTATTGATTATAAAGGTTCATTGCAAGCATGTTTCTGGGGCACAAAAATGATAAGTACTGTCCATAAGTCTCTGAACTATGTAGAATTCATTAACAAACGTAAACTTTTTGCCATTGAGAAATAAAATTATATATATATATATACACACTATAGACTTTAATATACAATTAAAATTATAATTTATCATATATTAATATATATTGAGTTTTATTAAACTTAATTATGTCGTATTTAAAATTCATATGTTGAAAAGAAAAGTAACTCAAGAACAAATTTAAATGAGACTTCTAATAATAATAATAAAAAAAAAAAAATGATGAATAAAAAAATTGATTAATTAGCAAAATTTCTGTGTTAGCAAAAAATAAATGACATTTTTCATTATATAATTAATTTTTTAATTAATACATAAAAAAAATCATTTCAATGTAAATTAAAAATAATTTTTTTTTTCCTTGATAAAAATCCAAAGGACTTACTTTCTTTGTGACTGGCTATCTTTCTGCTGTTCATTCTCTCGGTTTCTGGTAATTCAAGTTCAGATTGATGATCCAAATAATAAGCAGCAGGATTTCCTTTTTTATCACAAATACTTGCGTCACAATCAGCTTCTATCAATACATCCCAAACAGAATCGGGATCTCTGCAAGCTGCACAATAATGTAAAGCTGATCTTCCTTCCTGTTGAAAAAAAAAAATTCCTTGTTTTAATTAATTATAAAATTTTTTATTTTAAATTCTATCTTTTTCCTGTAAAATTCACAAAATATTTTATAATCTAATCAAACATAAGATGTATGCAATTTAAAAATATAAAATAATTAAAAATTTATTTTTTATATTAAAATATATTTATAGTTTTTTATTAGATAGATAGATATATAATAATAGATAAGATTTATTTCATTGATGCTAAATATTTAGTTTTTTTTATTATTTTTAATTTCAAAATTTAATAATTTAAAATTAAATTTAAAAATGCATAATTTTAAATTCAAATTAAAAAAAAGAAATCATCTTTTTCTATGAATTTTATCAAAAGATAATTAATTGAGCTTTGCGGGACGAACCCTTATAAAAATATCCGCGACAAAGTGTTAGGGCTTGAATGAGTTGAACACTGATAACTATCGACGGATTTCCGGCCTTTAGGGTAAGAATTTCCTCTTTCCCTTTCTCTATCTCTATCTCTTATATATATATAAATTCGAATCTTTAACACGAAGCTTTACTGCTGAAATATGTAGAGAAAAGAACAGGTGGTTTACACTCTGTGTATATATATATACGATTACTCGTGTCACGCAAATTTAAAATAAAGAGAGAATTCCCGACGATCTCATTTTAATTATTCACAAGATATTTCCAAGAATGTTTGTCAAACAACTTGAATAAATTGCGTTTCAAACAATAAGTGGAAACTATATACCTTGTTATAGTTAAATTAGAAATATTCAAATTTTTATAACTATATCCATAGTTGTTGACAATAAATTTTTAAATCAACAAATAAAGAAATAATTTTACAATTATAAAATAAAAAAAAAACTCTGTCATTTAAACAATTTTTTAAGGAGAGAAAATTTTCTAATTAATTTTTAATAATGTAATACTAAAATAATAATAAAATAAAATTTGGCAAAAATATTACTCTGTCTTTTTGATGAACAGTGGCAGGAAATTGTTGAATAAGCCACTCTACAATATCCTGATGATCATAATAAACTGCTTTGTGTAATAAAGGAGTTCCCGTTGAATCTTTCGCTAAAGGAAATTTCTTCTTTGGCTCTTCTGCTATAAGTTTTTGGCATTCTAATAATGATCCTCGAGTCACAGCATCATGCATTTGGGAAATTTTTGTCTAAAAAAATTTCACATAAAATTAACATATTAATAATAAATTATTACAATTTATATTTTAATATTAATAAATAAATAATTCAATATTTATAATATTGTTAATAATTTTATAATTTTAAAGTCTAAATTTTGTTCATAACTTTTATTGTTAATTAGACTAAGAGTGATTGACCAATATATAGAGGGGGAACAAAAATTGTAACAGCTATAATGGATAAATAAATACTATTATTATTTTATTTTTTTCGATTAATGTTAATAATAATAATTTCTCAATATTGATCTTTTTATGTATATTAACGAAGAAACTTATAAGAAAACAGTTATTAAAGACTTCATTTCAAATAACGTTTACTATTTTATTTCTTCATTCAAATATGGTAAATTACTTTACTAATTTTATTAAATATTTACATGACCCAAATAAATATTTCTCGTGTCTAAATAAATGTTTAGTTTAATTGTGTCACGAATTAAAAAAATATATTTTTGCAACTAAATATTTTTTTTCTAATTAAGAATTTAATATTGATTTACTATTATAAGTTAAATAAAATATATTTTTATGAATTAAAAAATTTATTCAAATTGTTATCAAATAATACAAATTTTTAAATGAAATAGTTACCAAGTAATTTGGTAGTCCTTTAAGAAAAACTCTTGTTCTAAGATCCGGTGAACGTTCTCCCAATAAACGTGCTCCTCTACCTTCCAAAACGACATGTTCGAGTTTTTCGATTTCACCACGATTAAGCCAATGTTTCAATGTGTTTGGGTTCATCTGCGAATCTAGAATTCAAAAAATTATTTTTTAAAACAAAATTTTTATTCCAAAATTAACAAAAAAAAAAATAAATTAACTAATAAAAATAAAAAATAATTATTGTAGAAATCAATAAAAAAAATGTATCGTCAGCAACATTAAGTTCGGTAACAATTTTTTTTTTTAATTATTTCCCGGAAAATAAGTTTTACTTGATGGAGTAAGAAAATTACATATTTGAAAAATAGATTTCCACTTGATTTAAAAAAGAAATTATCAAAAATGTACTTAGTAGAAAAGTTATTTTAAGATATTGAGTTTCATGTTAAAATCCATGAAAATTTGAGGAAATTGACAATATTAATAATGACTAGAATTAAATAATTATTTCCTTTTTTTTTTCGTGTAAATTCAAGGAGTTACACTTCTTTTTCTAAACAAAAGATATGAAAATTGAAAATACATGACTTAGGAACTACAATTTTGTAATTGACCAAATTGACAAGGTATATACATTGAAACGGTGTCAATCGATAAACACAATTTTTTTTAAAAGTAAAAATAAAATTTCTTCTTTTTTCATTTTATAAATAAAATATTGTTTTTCAATTTCAGAAAACAAGAAAGTTTCAAAAAAAAAATTCATTTTATTTATTAATAATTTTTTTCGATTGAAGACATTAAAAACAAATTCAATCTACTTGATTAATTATTAAGAATTTAAAAAAATACTAATAATTGGAATTGCAAAAAATTCATTTATTTTAAAGAAAAATTTTTTTAAATTATTGGAAAATAAATATTTTGTACCGAGTAAAAAATTATTATTATTGTAAAAAGAAACTTTACCTCATATGTGAATTGAATTACACGATAATTGTCCACTTTATGAATCATCGACTTGTTAATTTTTTTTTTGTTAAACACAAATGATTATAAAATAAAACAAAAAATTCTTAACACCCTTAATAATATCACATGTGTCACATGTGAATGTCTAACGTTAAATGATGGATTCCTTATTGTTTGTAACGCCACCTGTGTATTTGTTTATTTTTATTAAAACAATTAGGAAAAAAAAATATAAATAATTCAATAATTTGCAAAAATATGAATTATTTTAATGAAAGTTTATATAATATATATGAAAAAAATATTTAGAAAACTTGAAGGTTGAAATATGTAGAGTCATCAAAAATTGGTGTCAATGTCTAAAGCCGGTTTCTTAAATCGATATACGTTATAAACATTATATCAATTTACATAAATTATATACAAACATACTTTAGCATAAATATAAATTTTTTTTTTTCGTTAATTTCAACGAATTTATAACAACTTTTTTTTCTTAGTGAATTATTTAATTTATTAAATTTCCTTTTTGTTTAATTATTTTTCAGTTTTTTTTACAAAATGAAAAAACATTTATCGATTTATTAAAAAAAAAATAGAGGTAACAAAATTCTATTTTGAATTTCATTACAAGGAAACAAAATATTTATTTTCCAAAAGAAAAAAAAATTATTTGTTTTAAAATGTATATATATATATATATATATATAATAATCGTTTGCTTTCTTTAGAATTGGTAGATTCTGTTTTCCTTTATAATTGAATAACGACATTTAGTTTCTTTAGACAAAGTTTAAACTCATCCTTCCTGTTGGCTAGTCACGTTGCTTGCTTGTTGATACAATTTACTTATTCATTTACCCAACAATTTTAAAATCGATATTTTGCGTTACTCGCG
This sequence comes from Leptopilina boulardi, assembly GCF_019393585.1. Taxonomy (NCBI): domain Eukaryota; kingdom Metazoa; phylum Arthropoda; class Insecta; order Hymenoptera; family Figitidae; genus Leptopilina; species Leptopilina boulardi. The sequence continues at coordinate 2,263,831 of NW_026137874.1, read as the reverse complement.
CGGTACGTTGACTTCATGTTATTTATTATTTTTTGAAATTGTATGTAATAATTTACAAATTGGTGTAAAATTATATTAAAAATTATAGCAAAAAAAAAAAAGACTCTACTCAAAAATCCACATTTTAATTATTGAATTTACTTCTTATTAAAATCTAAATTTAATATTTAATTTAGTAATAATTAAAATTATTTAATTTAAAATAATTTCCTTTAGTAAGAATCATAACGAGTGGAAAATATATTTTACTAGTCAGGCTAATATGTCTGACTGAAATGCTTCATTTTCACTTAGAGTACATGTATTACAATTTTATTAATATTTTGATTTTTTTGAAAAATTTCTTTATATATAGTTTTTATTTTTATCTTTACATATTCACTTCATTTTAACATGCACTTATTTTTTATTCTATTATTCGCGGATGAAATAGGAAAAAGCAATTGATAAAAAACTGGAATATTAAATAATAAAAAATTAAAATTCTTTTTTTTGACAAAATCATCTTACCCGAAAATTTGGAATTCTTCAAAAAAAATCTTCTTTATTTAGAAAAGCGAAGACCATGATTTTGAATATTATTTTCCGTAGAAGACTCTCGTTGATGAATTTTGTCGTTTTACAAATAATTTGCATAACACTAAAGAAAATGATTATCAATTTTCTTTTTTTTTTTGAAGCGCACACGTGTTTTAGCGCGGAAGTTTTCAGTGGACAAACATCGTTGGATGTTTGCCGAACGCGAACTGTTTCCATCGACTGACGTTGAAAAGTTTTCCACGTGTCCTATTCCTGTCCATCGTCTATTATTCACCGGCTATCTACAAGAACAATAATCGTCTTAGGGGTCATGGCACGATATATTACAGTACTTGTTCCAAAAAAGGGAACTATATTTAGTCATATAATTAAATATTGTTTCATTTTTTTTCTGTATAAACACAAACTCCAATAATTTATTAAATTTGATTAATTATCAAAAAACAATTATATTTCTATATATTATAGAATTTCGTTAACTTTGAAAGTAATAATAAATTCATGAGAAAACCTAGGTTGATAAATATACATATAATGTAGGTTTAGGTCATAAAGTCTCAGATCAATTCAAAACTCGTTAAGTTAATTCTCGATGTTTCTTAATATTTGTAAATTTTTTTTTAATGATTTAATTTTAAATTTTCTAATTGTTTCATAATGTTAATTGAATTTTTCACAAAAATATAAAAATTTCTTTCATTTTTAATTAATAATTTATTAAAATTCTCAAAATACTTACTATGTTGAATATAGTGTATCATATAATTTTCTGCGAAATTAAATTCTATGGATTACTTTCCCAGTGTGGAAAGGTTTTAATCAAATCGTACAATTTGTTGCCTGGACATGTAGTTAATGAACCTTGTCGATGACCAATTAATTTATAATTATTAAGAATTTCACCTTTGGAAACACCATATTTTATTAAATCCTTCAATGTTTCAATTGCAATTAAATTGGGCTCTATATCTGTAAAAGTTTATATGTAAATTAAAATATCTGATTAAAAGTAACAAATAGAAATTAAAATTTTTTTTTTTGTTTAAACCTACTAGCAAAATCTCCAATGATACAGATTCCGATACTTTTGGGATTATATTTTGGACAGTGTGCTCCTCTTTTGCCCCAACCACGGCCCTCATAAACAATTCCATCCTCTCCAATCAAAAAATTATAACCAATATCACTCCATTTATTATGATCCATATGATAGTTCTGTAATTTTTTAAATTATATCTTCTTATTTTTCACCAATATAATTTAATATTAAATTTTCCAAACTAAATGAATTTTTACCTGAAAAGATCGAACTCGTGATTGACAAATTGCTTGAGAAGTACAACCTGGAGTCGCTGAATGATGTATAACAACGTAAGGAGCTGGATATTGAGGAAGATCATCAACTGGTCCTTGCGGTTTCCTTGCACCCCATTCTGCTCTACTTATAATTTTCAATTCTTCTGTATAAAAGAAAACAAAAATCGTTAGTAAAAGAAAAAAAAATTCAAAAAATTTTAATATTTTTTAAAAATTGAAATACAAACTTGAGTATTCATCAGTAACATTCATTGTTGTTGAATAAATTTCTCGATTCTCCACAACGTAAATAAAATAAAAAATTACTCCAATAATTTTGTACATTTTTAATAATTTTTTATGTATCTAAATTTTATTTTATCAATCGAATATTGAAGAGCACTACTGGTTAAAGACAAGTTCCAAGCGATCTGTGATATTTTTTTTTAAACGGATACGTATATGTGATCAAGGTTCGTTTCCTGGGGTTCCCGGCGTATGATTTTTCTCCTTCTCTTTCTAACTATCAAGTCAATAACTTCACTTATCAAATCATTTTATATATATGTATATTATATAGCGCTTTATTACTCATACTTGATACACAGATGAAATTGCGTAAGTTTTATATTTAACTAATAATTCTAATCACTCAATTACACTATTTTTATTAATCAGAAAAATATTAAAAATTAATAAATTTATAAATTAGAAATTTTTTTTTTATCATTTTCGCAATCACACAAAAATATGACTATGATAAAAAAGTAGATTATATTTACAATTTATAAGTATAAATTATTTTTTTTGTAATTTACTATTTAACAACTATAATACAATAAACATCTGCTTGTAAAAGTTATAATAAATATTTCGTAAAATATAAGACTAGATAAAGCAGTCAAAATTATATGATTATTTTTCAAGATAACAAAAAATATTTTTAGTATTTTTAAATAGAAAATTTAATTACTTAAAATTTGTCTATTTTCTCTTCTTTTACTCTCATTAATGAGATTTTTTTTTACTCATTAGTGAAATTATTTAGTGAAATTAATTCCAAATTAAAATTAATACAATTTCACTTTTTAATAATATTAAAATTTGGAATTAAATAAAAATTATTAATTATTTTTCACTAAAATTGAAATTTTCGAGAGAGTATAATAGTCATTTCTCAGTTTAATCAAACTATATTTCTATAAATATAATTATCAATTATCCTTAATTAAAAAGACTTTGAAGATGTTGATTGCTCGTTGCATTATTTTGTTGATGATCATAAATTGGATGTAGTTTATTTGTCCAGTTTGGTAATTTTTGAATATATTCATAAAAACAAGTTCCTGGACACTCGGTATCTCTCGTCTGTCGATGTCCAACTAATTTATAATCATTTTGAATTTTTCCCATCATTACACCGCATTTGATTAGTGAATTTAATGCCTTTAGAGCTGCTTCATTTGGCAGGCGATCTAGACAAATTAAAATTTTATTTTCACTTTGAAAAATGATTATCTCAAATTTACATTTGAAAAAGATATTTATTTTTTGATAATTATCAAAAATAAATAAAAAACAAATAAATAAATAAAATTTCTTTTTAAAAGTTTTTTAAAAATAAATTACCTGTATAATCGCCAATAATTGAGATACCGATACTTTGCGTATTATATCCAGGTGCATGTGCGCCAACTATATTCCATCCGCGACCTTCATACACATTTCCATCTTCCCCGATGACAAAATTATATCCAATGTCAATCCAGCCACGCTCGTCCATATGTAAATTCTGATAAGAACGCACTATCTCCGAACACGTGTCTTGAGTAAAACAATAATGTTTAATTCCCCCATGATGAACAACAACATAAGGAGTTGGTGAAAAATCCAATAATTTATAATTTGTAACAACACGAGCCTTCCATTCTTCTCGTGTTACAATTCTAGGACAAACTGAAAATAAATAAATGAAATTAATATTTTCAAAGAAAAAAAAAGGAATTTTAATAAAATTTTTTTAAAAAAGTTATTAAATGCAAATTTGAAATTTTTTGTTACTGATAAATATTTAAATTGTAGATATTTTCATTTAAAATTCCATTTTGTCAAAGTCATAACAAAAGGTGAATGCAAAATATTCGTTTACTTATAATATTCAATGGTATAAAATTTAACGAGTTCAGGGATAAATTCTTACCTTATAACTTTCAAGAAACTGTAACAAATCAAGTGAATTCTATAAATTTTAGTGTCGAAATTAATTGTTTTACAGTAATTTTGAAATAAATAAAAATAACAAATTACTTTTAAAAACGATTTTCTCAATTGATGACATAAATCTGTAAATGTAATTAATTTCCATTGCATAATAATCAGATGATATAAATAAGTTTGCAAAAATATGTTACGTAAAATTTTTATAACCAATTTATGAAATAAAAAAAAAATATACATCTTTCTGAAATCGGAAGAATTTAAAAAAAAAAATTAATTGAATATTAAAAAATAGAATTTCAAAATAATTTTGTACTTTCCTGGTATGTTAGAAATGATGTCAAATGAATCATCCTTGACATACTTTCAAATATTTCACTTCATTTAATTGTTTTATATTTTTCACTTTGAAAAAAAAATTTCAAATTCGCAGAAATAAAAAAACATATTAAAAAAAAAAAAAAAAGTCTGCATAATTTGCAATATTGACAATATTCACAGAATTACATGAAATTCTATGAAAGATAAATAAAATGCAAAATTTATAAACAAACATTTCTACGCAGAAATGCAAAGAAATTTTCCAATCATTCAGAAATTATTAAATGAAAAAATGTATTTAATATTTTCATTAATTATTTTTTAATTAAAATTTTTTTTTAATTTATATAAATATAAAAGAACATTAATAAAAATTATTTTCATTCATGTTTTTGGATTAAAATTTGAGAAATTAAAAAAAAATCTTACTGTGACTTTGTTCCACTTCATTGGTTGCGTACGGTTTGCCAAATGCTGTAGTCACATTTTGTAAAATAAACATCACACAAACTGAATACACGATATAAGATATTGAAAACATTTTTTAAAATTATGTATTTTTTTTTTTATTTTGAGGAAACTTGCAGTAACTTATAGTATTTGCAATACAAAATCGACTAAATGCAAATGATACTTGAACGCTCTTTTATAAACACGAAAAAGTATGGCAAACAGTTGGGAAGTCCCTCTCGAATCGTGTTAGGTTCGTTAAAATATTTCCTTCGTCATTCAGTAAGTGTGAACGAAAAAAATTGGCGTTATTTGTTAAGAATTGCAAGTCCTATACAATAAAATATAATTACTATCAGACCGCAAATTCCACGAATGAAAACAATTTAATGACGGAAGCAAAGCGTGTCAACAAAAAAAAAAAAACAACACATTCTTATCGTAATTTTTTGATTGTTAAAACATTTTTTTTAAACAAAGAAATTACAAAAAAAAAACCAAAAAAAGCAATACCCGATTTTCTGATTAACAAAATCTAATCTTATTTTATCTTTCAGATAATGGGGTATATTTTTCGTTCATCAAGTGACGTTAACTGATGAAATCGCGATTTAAAATTTTGTTTTTCATTCCAAAAATAAAAAAATTGTACAAATAAATTTGATTCTACTCGTAAAAAAATAGTTCCCTTCAAGTACACTTTAAAAAAATTAATAATCCACGTGACAATTTATGACAACGGAAATAAATAATTTCATTGTTAAAACAGTAATTATTTCCAATGTCATGGAAATTTTGTAAAAACTTCTACAAAGTAGAATTATCAATTATAATTTTCCTTATATGATAATATTTTACTAGATAATTTACATTTTAATGGAATTAAAAACATACTTTTTTTTATTATTTTCCTTAATAAACAAAATTAAAAGAATTAATTAATCAACTGTTGTTATAAAATTGCTCATTTTGATTTTTAAGACAATGATAATTTTAATAATTTTCTTTAACATTTGGCGATGATTAAGTGTTTTTTTTTTAAATTATTTTTTGTAAAAAAAAAATGAAATTAGAGATAAAATATTTAAATTCTATTAAACTATTTTATTCACATTTTCGCCATTATAAATACTACAAGTAACATGACAAAGTCCTGTTTGCAAATGATTACGTGCAGTAAATGGCTACAATTCACTCACTCATCATATATAAATACATGATAACAAAAGTTATTTCTTGATAGTTATCTTTTATGTTATGCATTGTATTTTTGCACTAAATTGTGAATCCATTTTATTATTTTTCAGGATTCACGTATATATTTATTTATATATTTATATAATGAAGAAAAATAATTACAGTAAGTTTACAATTGAAATTATACTTTGGATACTTTTCTTTTAAAAAAAGTTATTTTTAAAAAAAAAGTTGTAAATTTCCAGAGTAAAAGTATCATTGAATAATTTTTTATACAAGAAAAAAAAAAAAGAAAATAATTTTTTTTTTACTTGAGCATTGGAGATGACGCTAGTTTTTCAAAATGAAGAAATCGGAGAAATTAAAATAGTAATAATTTATGTGTGATTTTAGTATAAAAATAAGAGCTCTTATAAAAATGAGTTCAGTTTCGCTGTCTCTAACAAGAATTTGTAGAAAAAGTTTAGATGAAATTTGATTACTTTTTTTTTCTGATTAAATTACGATTAACGTAATTCGATTTTTTGTTTTAAACTAAAGTCTCGCCGATTCCAAAGTAGAAAAAAAAAATTCGAAGAAAGAAATACTTTTCTTTTTTCCTTTTTCAATGGAATGAAAACGGCGTTAATCTCGCGAAAAAGAGAGAAAAAAAATTCTCCATACAAGATTTCGTTGTCTGCGATCGACAAACGAGAACTATAAGTAGTTTTTATTTTATTTTTTTTTTCAAAATGAAAACGAAGATATTTTTTTTTTTTTTTTTTACTTATCCTACAAGAGCGTCGCGTCCATATTCGATAAGCCAAGAAACGGAAAATTGAGATCACGAGTTAGAATGTTGAGAAGGTGTCAATCCACCAGGATATTCAGGGCTGTGTTTTTGTTTTTTTCTTTTCTTCTCTTTTTTACGCTTCTTTCGTGCCTCCTTCTCCTCGTCGTGACGCTTTTGTTTCTTGTGTTTCTTTTCATGTGTATCCGTACCACCAATGTCGGTGGTAGTTGTTTCCTGTCCACCAGGAACCTCTCCAGGTTTATGCTTATGCTTTTTATGTTTATTTTTATGCTTCTTCTGAGGAGCTTGATTTATATATCGATACTGTTCGGGAAGCTGTAAATTTTTATAAATTATTAATTGAATTAAATACGAAAATTTGATAAATAAGTTAAAAAAATTTCTATAAATTTTACTTACTGGACCAGGATGAAGTCTAAAACCAGCGAGTTGTACACTCGTTAATGGTAAAAGTTCTTTACCACAAATTGGGGGTTTGTCTATTACAGAACGAAGCGAACTGTAAAAATTAATTAATTGTTAGATGAAAATAGAAAAAAAAATTGAGAAAAAAAACTAGATAAATTTATACCTGTTATCTTGATGGCCAGGAGTGTCGATAATACCAGGTAAATTGGGAAGAAATGAAGAGAGCTGTTCTTTGAGCTTTTTTCCGCTAAATTTACTATAAGTATGCTCGAGGCTATGATAGGCCATCAAATTCGTAGCTCCTGTGAGTTCGCTCTCCCCTTAAAAAAAAAGATTTTTTTTTCTCATAATTTTTAATTCAGCTTAATAAATACAATTAAGAAAAATAAATTTATAATCCAGTGAAGAATTGGTCTAAAGTGAGCTAACACAATATTGCTCCCATTTTTGCTTGAGAGAAAGTGAGGTTAGGACATTGAACTTATGTGTGAAAGAGTTCGATAACCCTATATTAATAAGTAAATGAAAATAAATGAAATACTTACCAGGGGGTTCTTTCATTAAATAGAAAGGCCCACTGTGGACGATGGAGGGATTTTTGCCTAGAGAAATCGTCGTTTTAAGGGTCCCAGTCGAGTCTTGACGAGAAACAACAGGGGAGCGAGCACCCCTCGGTGAAGACTTTGGTGAGTATTGCTCCACTTTGCTACGAAACTGATCGCCCATCATCATCCTCCTTCTTTTTACTTCATCTCACCGTTCACTATAATAATTTATTCCTCGATATCGAGCTCGAGTATTGTCAAACTATACACTTCGAAATTGACAGTCTTTGTTGCTGCCATTTACAAATGATGGCAACAATTGTCCGTTTTATCATTCTCGAATAATCGAAACCGCGTTAAAACACATAAAGTACTCATGGTTTATTTTCGTTTATTTGTTTGACAACAACACTTGTTTAATTAAAAATTAATAATTATTAAAATATACCTATTTATTGACGAGAAATTCGTCCGATGACGAAACATCAAAGACGCTCGATACAGCTGCTTATGATTTTGTGTTTCAATGACACTATTCAATTAAATTATACCAAAATTTTATTAGTTACACTTACTCACATTGTAATCTAAACTAATAATTAAATCACTGTCACTAACTACACATTTTACAATGTTTTATTAAATATTAAATTGTCCCATGTATTATTTACAACGTCTTTTAATCCGCCATATTTGACAATAATGCAACGGAAAAAGTGGGGAGTGGACAAGAAATTCTATTGGCTTAATTTTATCCCTCTAGAGGGCACTGTTCAATTCAAATTTTGCCGCTCTTTCAATATATATATCTCTATAGTTGTTGATTTGTCCACGTTGTGTCAATTGATTGTTGATATTTGTAATTTATTTGAAAGAAAATACATAATAAACAAATTGTTTAATTTTAATGTCATAATTCTTTTTTGAATATGCTATATAAATAGTTGCTATTGACAACGTAATACGCATAATCATCAAATAAAAACATAACCTCCAACATTCAAGGTGTCATTTTTGACATTTATAAATTAAACATTTATTATCATTGTCACGATTGTCACTAAAAAATTATTTTAGAAAAATTTAGTCAGTGATTATTATTATTATTAAAAGAAATAGATTATACTATTCAAGTAAGTGTTTCTTATTTAATAATTTATATTTTTGTTTTCTGTTGTAAACATGAAATTATAAATTAAAAATGAATGTACATCTTTCAGGTTTTTACATAAAACGATTTTGTTAATTGTTATCACATTTTCCTTTCATTTTTTTTGGTATGTGATGTCATTTGTATATTGATATCATTTTTCATTTCCTCACAAGTAAAAGTATGAATCAATGTCTCTTCAGTTAATTTGTAGACTCTGCACGGTGCGTATGGTATGTTTATAAAATATAAATTATATATTTAAGTAAACCTCATCGTAAATATTAATTTTACTTTGCCTTTTTAAAGTTTTAAATTTATATATAATAAATAAAAAATATAAATAGAAAATATATAAATTTGTCGATAATTTCTTTTATTGTACTTGATAAAAAAATTTCAAGGAATAACTTACAATAAAGTGTATTCTTTTATCATGTACAAATAAAAAGATTAAATTTTTAAATTTTAAGAATTTTTTAATCTTATATTTACGATAAGATATTCGTTACTTTTAAAAGTTTTAAATTGAATATTTTTAAATCCAAATATCGTTATATTTATTGTTATTAGATACTTTTTTTTAATAATATTCATGTAATGTAAATAATTTTCGTATTGATATTGTATTATTTTAAATCAATTTTTGGAAGACAGGTGAATAAAACATATTCACATGTCATTACATATGTGAATGTGTTTTATTCACCTGTCTTCCAAAAATCGATTTAAAATAATACAATATATATACATATGGAAGAATTAAATATATAATTTGTATTAAATTTTCGTATTGATATTATTAAATAATTACAAATTATACAAAAATAAACAAAATTTGTCATTGTGTAACTTATATATTCTAAATTATCACTTCGATTTGATAACAAAGATAACAGTATGATTCATTAATAGTATTTTGATAAACTGGTTTTTATCTGTTCAATTAGCAGACAATATTTGCTAGCCAAGTGAAATTTTAACTTATGTATTAGAGGTTTAAATGTTTAAAATAAATGTTATTATTTTAAATTTTATTAAAAATAGAATAAAATAGTTTTCTGACCATTTTTTTGAAAATTCTATTAGTGTGTAAATAGTTAAAAAGTATAAAAACGAAATTTATCTTTCATGTAAGTATAAAATTTGTATGAAGTACTATATATATTACTATTTCTAGGATAATAAAAACATAGTTTTTCAGTATTTATCGCAAATAATAAATATTCAGTTTAAAACGTGATATAAATGTAAATTTCTCTTGTACCAATCAAATTTAAACACATTCTTCAATTTATCGTTTATTTAAAAATGAAATTTTGTACACATCAATCTGATTATTGCTGTATAAAAGAAAAATTTAATTTAATTAATAATTAATAATTAATTTTAAAACAAAATAATGGTAATGAAGTTTGTGTAATTAAAATTTAATTTTTTAGTTTTGTTTTGTTTTTTAATAATAAAAAAAAAAAATTTCAGTTTCAGAGATGCAATTATAAAAAATAGAAGAATAATTATAAATAAACATGGCTAGTGGATGGAGAGTTTTTATATTGCTCTTGTGGAAAAATTTTATTGTTCGAAGACGACATTGGTTAGTTAGTTCATTAATTCAAATTGGAATTCCTTTACTTATATTTGGATTGACTCAAATCTCCCGAGACAATATTTCAAAATATACTATCAATAATAATAACCCAGGAGGAAACATCCCCGATGCCAAGGACAAATATTATCCAATATTGTCAAAAGAAGACATGATTTATACAATGAAATACAGACATACTTATTTATATTATGCACCAATAAATAATTTAACTGTAAATTTGATGAACCTTACTGCCAAATGTTTAACGTATCCTACTGAAAGTAAATGTTTATTTTTCTTTAATATTTTTGAAATTTTTTTCCTAATTTTCCAATAATTTTCAATTACTTATTACAGAAATACATGGATTTACTTCTGAAAATGAGCTGTTGAAAAAATATTTTTCATTGGTGGATGATGGTACTTTTTCAAACGTTGAGGCTATTATTTTCAAAAATTCGGATATTAATAGTAAATTATTGTCCTATACTATTAGACCAGAATATATTTATTCATGGTATGATGATAATTTTCTTACATATCAAACTTTCATACCAGAACAAATGTGTCTTGATCAATCGTTCCTACAAATTAAAATGAATAATCCATTATTGGAAACCAATGTAAGTACTTGAAAAAAATTATTTATATAAAATTAACTATAAATATAAGTAATTTAATTCTTAAAAAAAATTGTACTGTTTATTTTAATTAAATTTGAAAATTTATTTTGTTTTTTTGAACTGGTTTTTATTACTTAGATTTCTATGCAACAAATGCCTTCACCAGCACACCAAGAAGAAAAACCTGACATTGATTTTTATATGAAATTTATGTACGCGATGGTTGCAGTTGTTGCATTTTCAATTCAGCTTAATGTGGAAACAACTTACCCTGCACAAGAAAAAATGTTGGGAGTAAATGTACTGTATTAATTTTCTTTTTTATTTTCTAAAAAAAAACTAGCAAACATATCTATTATTTATTAATTTAATATAAAAATAATGTTTCAGGTTTTAATGGCAATGAATGGAGTAAAAAATTATCAAAATTTATTAAGTTGGCTAATTAGTGGATTATTATTTAGCATACTTTATATTATTCCACGTCTTATATTACTCAGTATATGCTTTGTATCATGTCAACCATTTTTGCATTATGGAAATGTTATTTTAGTGGCGATAATGCATTTTCTTAATATACTTCATATTTTGTCCTTTGGTTATCACGTTTCTTCGTATTTTTCAAAATGTAAAGTATAGAAATATTTAAATTTTCTTTTTTTTTTATTGCTTTGTAATTATAAATTTAGTAGTTTTATTGATTGTTATTATAATAAATTATTTTTTTCAGCTATCCTTAGAGCATTGGCGAAAAATTTTTTTTATTTCGGAACATTTGGACTTCAAACATATTTTATTTTTCAAAACAAATTCACTGCAATACCATATATGGGAATATTGTTTCCTAATATGATTCTATTTCGAACTTACGAGGAAATTGATATTTACGAGAAAAAATGTAAGAATTTTCAAAAAAAAAAATTGTTAATTTTTGATTATTTAGATTAATAATTAAAATTGAATTTATTTTTTTTCAGTGGAAGGAGTAAATTGGAATAATATGTTTGTGGTTGGAGATATTAATTATTCTGCTGCTGGAAGTTTAGGAGTCATGTTAATATTTTCAATTCTTGGTACAATAATTCACTTTTTCCTTGCTTTATATGTTTCTGCAATTTTCCCAGGAAAATATGGAGTTGCCAAACATCCATTTTACTTTTTGAAGGTATAATTGAATTAAAATTTAATTAATAATAATTTAAATTTTGTTAATAATATAATAATTATCAAAATTTTAGTTTTTAACGCTAAAGAAAAATTCTTCTCGGGGAAAAATTTGTGATGTCAATTATAATAGTGAAAATATACTTTTCGAACCGGTTTCAAAAGATGTTTATGTTCCTGGTATTAAAATTCGTGATTTAAAGAAAACATATATTACCAGTTGGATTAATCATGCGGTGAGTTAACTATTTTTATTATTTCTCTCATTAAAAAATAATTAAACATTATTGTTTATAAATTATTATATAATTTTATTTTCCCTACAGAAAAAACAAGCTTTAGATGGAATTTCTATAGATTTGTATGAGGGTGAAATAACAGCTTTACTTGGTCATAATGGAGCTGGAAAAACAACAATGATGTCAATTTTAACAGGTTTTTTGTCAATCAATATTTGCAATAAGTAGATTTAAAAAAAAAAACTAAAAAAATATTTTTTTTTAGGTTTATTGAGTCCAACAGAAGGAACAGTTCTTATAAAGGGAAAAAATATTGCCAATGAAATGGATAAAATTGTTACTGATTTGGGACTTTGTCCACAGGAAGATATTCTTTTTCCCGATTTGAATGTCTTTGAACAATTAGAATTCTTCTGTATGGTAAATATTTTACATTATAAATTTTAAATTGAAATACAATTAAAAAAAATAATTCAATTTTATCGTTATAAAAAAAATAGTTGAAAAGTAAAAACAAATCAAGGGCTAATATAAAAAATGAAGTTGATAGCCTAATGAAGAGTTTGAAGATTTTTGAAAAAAGAAATGAATTACCTCCTAAACTTTCTGGTGGTCAAAAGAGAAGAGTTTGCCTTGGAATGTCAATAATAGGTGATGCTTCGGTAAGTTTTTTTTTACACTAGTTAATTAATTTTACAACAAAGGAGATAAATTATTAATTATTTTCAGACATTAATTTTAGACGAACCCACATCTGGAATGGATCCAGAATCAAGAAGAGAAGTCTGGGATATCTTGTTGGTAGAGTAGAAAATTAGTTATTTTATTATTATGTCAAAGATTTTTTTTTAATACAAATGAAATTAATAAAACAAATATATAATTTTAATAGGGAATAATTTTTTTTTTTTTTTAGAAAATGAGAGGAGAGAAAACGATTTTGATAAGTACACATAATATGGAAGAGGCAGATATTCTTAGCGATAGAACTGCTATTATTGAATTAGGAAAATTAAAAAGCTACGGCACACCTTTGTTCCTGAAAAAATATTACGGTTAATTTATTTTACAATAATTACGTTAATGTGTTTTGATTTTTTATTTATTTCTTTTTTATTTCTTTTTATTAGGCGAAGGTAACATGGAAGTAACGTTGTCTACAGAAGAGGAATACGACATTGACGAAATTAAAAATCAACTACCGGAGGAAAGTCGATTAATAAATACTGATGCTGGAAAAATGGTTTTCAGTGTTCCTTTCACTAATCGATTGCCCGATGTTTTGGACAGAATTGAACAAGAAAAAGAAAATTTAGGAATTAATGGAATTAGTGTTTCGCTAATAACTTTGGAACAAGTTTTCCTTCGGTATTCATAATAAATTATTTATTTAAATATTCTTTTGAGATATTAATTATATAATTTTCTGTAATTATAAAAATTAATTTCTTTTTCTTTAATTAAAGGGCAACAAAAGAGGATAATGAAAATTTGGAAGATGAAAATTTTTCTATAGAAAAAATTGACAACGTTGAAGGATTTCAACGTTTCTGGCAATCATTCATTGCGCTTATTTTGAAAAAATTTTTATTCATGAGAAAAAACATATTTACACATTTATTCATGGTATGAATTTATTTATTTTAAAGAAAAAAATAATTATTTATTATTAGGATATTGAGATATTTTTAATTTTCACAGATTATCATTCCTATAATTAGTATTTTTACACTTCAATCGACATTCAATAGCTTTGAAGATTTGGAGAAAGTTTCCTTTCGACTCGATAGCTACAATAATCCTCAAGCTTTCTATTCTTCGAATGATGATGGTTATGGACAAAAATATAAAGAGATAGTTGAAAATTTATATGGAAAAACTACACAAATCCATGGCAATATCACTGAAGGTTCGATTTTAATTATAAACGTTTGAAATTAAAATTATTGATCTTTTTTTTTTTTTTGAATTATAATTTATGTTTAATTTGTTTTAGCTATTATGAAGTTTGGTAAAGAAAATTATAACGAATATCGAAATAATTTAATTGTTGCCGCACAGTTTAACATTGATAATAATTCTTTAATTAAAAATGCGAATGCTTTATATTCAAAATTTCACAATAAGAATGTGCCGATAGCAATGAATTTGATTTCTAACACGATTCTCAAAAAATTGCTTGGCAATGAATATCAAATTGATGTGTCAAGACAAAAACTTCCTTTAAAATATAATTATAAATTTAATCAAACGGATATTGTTCTTAATTATGTGAGAGCATTTTTGTTACTTTTTTGTCTATGTTCAACTTTTGCTCTCTATGTAATTCAACCATTAAAAGAAGCAATTACTGGATTAAAAGAACTTCAAAGAATGACAGGAGTTACGTCCTATTTATATTGGGGAAGTTTTTTCTTATTTGATATTCTTTTCTTTTTATTCACAATTATTATTTATTTAATTGGACTTTATATAATGGATGTCAATGATAATCTACAATTATTTCATGGAACTGAATTAAGTAAGTTTATAATTTATTTTATTTATTAAATTTAAATTGAATCTTTTTATTTTATTTAATATTTTATATAAAAAATAATTTATGTTTACAGGTATAATGTTTCTCTTATTGATATTATTTGCATTTAATATGCTGCCGTTTGTTTATATATTCAGTTTTTGGAAGAAAAAAACTAACATTATCATAACTATCTTAACAATTTTACCTCCATTAATCGGTGAGTATATTAAAATAATTTTTAGAATGTTCAAATTATTATAAATGATAAAAAAATTAAAAAATTAAAAATGGAACTTTAAAAATTTTTCAGTTGCATTAGAAGCAATTATTTTTGTAATTATGTTATCAACTTCTGGTGACTTGAAGAAAGCTATGGATCAACGAGTAACTGAAAAAAAGTTTTTTATGTTGATACCGTCTGTAAGCTTCTTTTATGGACAACATTCTTTCTTTGAAACTGCAAAAAAAAATGCTGACTGTCGAAAAATACCAAAATACTATTTAGATATTGTTTGCCGATCTTCTAAAAAACACGATTGTTGTGGTATGATCTTATTTTAATTGTATTTATTAATTATTAATTTATTTTTATTTATTCAATGTCGATAAATTTTTTCTTTTCATTTACAATGAAAATGTAATGTGTGTTTAAAAATTTCTTTGAATTTAAATTTTACAGCTCTCAATTGTTCGGATGGAGTTTGTGAAAAATATTTTCCGTATTTTAATAATTTCGAAAAATATGATAGTTTAGAAGAAAGTATATTATACTTGTGTCTCACTTCATTTCTTTATTTCGCCATTGTTGTCATATTGGAACATAAATTAATTCAAAAATTATTTATGATGCTTAAAAAAAAGGTGCAAGGCAATGTTAATGATAAATTAGACGATCAAGTAAAAGCAGAGGAGATTTATGTTGCTAATGAAATTAAAAAATTAAATAAGCAAGGTAAAGTATTTTTTTTTCAATTAGAAAATATAATTAGAACAAAAAATAATTTTCCTTTTTTTTTACAGGCGAAACCTTGCAAACGCAAAGAAATAATTTCTTTTTGAATGGTAATGGAGAAAATCATTCAATTTATTTGGCATACGAATTAAGTAAATCTTATGGAAATCTTGCTGCAGTGAAGAAAATTAGTTTCAGTGTAAAGAAAAGGGAATGTTTTGGATTGTTAGGCGTTAATGGTGCTGGAAAAAGTACAACATTTCGATTGCTTACTGGTGAAGAATTTCCCAACAGTGGTATTATGTATTTAAATGGAAAAGACATTTCAAAAAATAGGCGAGAGGTATATTATTTTAGAGTTAGAAAATCTTTTTTATAGAACATCATTTTCTTAAATATCTACTTTTTTTTACTTACAGTATTTATCTCAAATGGGATACTGTCCACAAAATTCTGCTCTCCTTAATTCATTGAATTCTGAAGATCATTTAAAATTATTTGCATTACTCCGAGGTGTACCAAGAAGTCTTGTATCAATTGAAGTTGCAAATTGGATAAAAAGATTGAGTAAATATTAAAAAAAAAAATAATAAATTTAAATTTTTTAAAAATATTCATTTTTTTTAGAATTAAATCGTTGTTCGAAACAACCAAGTGGAACGTACAGCGGTGGAAATAAACGTCGATTAAGTATCGCAATTGCTTTAATTGGTAATCCTAATCTTGTTTTAATGGATGAACCTACAACTGGAGTTGATCCAGCAGCACGAAGATATATGTGGCACGTGATTAAATCCTGTCAATTAGGAGGACAATCAATTATTCTCACTTCTCACAGGTAAAAAAAAAGATGTCTTCAATTATTATTATTTTTTTGTTTTAATTAAAATTAAATCAATTCTACCATTTTAGAAAATAAATTTTAAATTTTTATTTACTTTAGCATGGAAGAATGTGAAGTTCTTTGCAATCGATTGGTAATAATGGTAAACGGTCAATTTGTTTGTATTGGTCCAAGTGAACAATTAAAACAAAAATTCGGTGCTGGTTTTGATATAAATATAAAATTAAATCCAGAAAGAACTGATGAAGATGTGCAAAATATCAAAAAGGAGATTGAAAATTTATTAGAGTGTGAACATCGCGATGAACATGTTGTGAGTATTAAAAATATTTCAAATATTTTATTTGAGAAATTAAAAAAAAAATTATTTCTTAAATTTATTGAGAATTAATAACAGTTTAATGATAAAATTAATCCATCTAAGCCAAGTTATATTTCTAAAAAAGTCAAGGTTTTACAAAAGTGATTATAGTTCAAATAGAATTTAAAAATTTTATAAGCATAAAGTTCAAATGAAAGTCTCAATTTTTCAAGGAAATAGAGAAGGTCAGTGTGAGAATAATGTACATACAAAAATAATGTGGATCGTGCGCCACTAGATTTCGTGGCTCGAAATATATTTTTTGTCTATAAATTGTTCGATCACTCACAATTCTTCAGTTAATCTGACGCAACAGTGCCGATAAGATTTAATAATTTTACGTATATTCTAAATATCTTTTTACGCAGTACTTCTTAATATTTTCTGCATTATAATTAATTTTTGAAAAATATTTTTTATATAAAAATAAAACTAGTTCTGATGAGAATGGTTTAATTGTCAAAAAAAAAATAAAATAATTGAAGTGTTTTATTTCTATCTTGACTTGGATGGATTGATCTTCTTTTTCACCACAATTATATAGTTAATTAATAAATATTTTCTAACAGGGTTATATAACTTATCATATTACCAATTCAAGAACAAAATGGAAAACCATGTACAGTGTAATGCAACAATTAAAAGAAAAGTACAATTGTATTGAAGATTATTCAATACTCTCAGCAACATTAGAGCAATTATTTTTACAATTTGCTAGAGCTGACAAAAAACCATTAACTGTTCAAGTTTAAAAGTGCTTTAGATTTTCTTTATTAAAAAAATAAAGAAATTAACAATTTTTTTTATACGTAAGAAAATTTATTAAAAATAAATTTTTTTTTTTCATAATTTACTGGAAAAAATGGTAAATTCAGAATTTAACGCGTGAATAAAACAGGAAAGAAAATAAAAAATATATATATATTTATAATAAAATAATAAATCCAAAGACAATATCTAGTTAAAGAAATATTAAAGAATAATAAAATAGCACAAATAATATTTACGATTATTTTTCATCTAATACTTTTTTTTCAGTATTATTGACTTACTTAAGTATTTATTTCAAATAACTATATTTACAGAGAGATAAGATATAAAAAGTTGTGTGATATGTGTTTTAATTTTGATGACAAATACAAACAATGTTTTACAACGAAAATATAAATACTATTTTATAACTACTTTATAATAAATGAAATAAATTTATGCAAAGTTAAATAGGAAAAAAGTGCAGAATTTGATAAAGTTTTATTAAAGTCAATATTGTGCTGTAAAATGCACTTTGGTCAAAAACCTATTGTATTGTTTAAGTATTTACAAATAAATAAATAAAAAAGAGTGTAATAAGTGTAGATGTTTTATTTAAAGAAAAATAAAAAAAAAAAAAACTAAATTAAAAAAATAATAGAATATTATTTTTATACATTTTTATTTTTAGTTCTTTATATCTTTTGGAGTAGTAAAACGTGCTGATCTAGTAATTTAATATCAAAAATTCAATTTTATTTGATAGTGAAAAATGTCATATCACTGTTTTCAATGGACAATCACAATAATATTTCCTCTATTTTGTGTAATTTTTTATCTATATTCAAAATACAAACTCACCTATTGGCAAAGAAGAGGCGTAAAAGCACCATATAAATGTAATTTAATTTTTGGAAGTTTCACTGATACATTAACATTGCAAAAGCCACCGGGAAAAATGTTGCAAGATATTTATGAGAATGCCGATTATAATGAACCATTTGTGGGATTTTATATTTTTCACAAACCAATGTTGATGTTGAGAGATTTAAATTTAATTAAGCAAATAATGGTAAAGGATTTTGATATTTTTCCAAATCGACGTTTTGGCGGTGCTAAACAACGTGATTCATTGGGTTTGATAAATCTTTTGGGAATACATCAACCTGGATGGAAATATTTACGATCGAAAATGACGCCAAGTTTGACGGGATTAAAATTAAGAAATATGGTACCGTTAATGACAAATTGTACTATTCCACTTGTGAATTTTATTGAAAAAGCAAAAAATAATGATAATGGATGGAAGGAATTTGAATTGAAGGATATTTCATCGAGATACACGACTGATATTATTTCTTCAGTTGCTTTTGGAATATCGACAAATTCATTTAATGAGAATAATGACGATTTTTGGAAAGCAGGTAAATATTAATATTGAAATTAATTAATAGAGATGGATTAATAATTATTTCTTTATTTTCAGGACAAAAAATCTTAACTGGTTTAAAAAGAGGAATTACATTTTTAATTCTATTCTTTGTCCCAGATTTGTGTAGCTTAGTGCTACCATTTTGTACAGAATATAGTAAATTTTTTCGTAAAATTTTTTGGGATTCCATGAATACTCGAGAGGAACTTGGCACCAAGAGAGGAGACTTGATAGATTCGTTTTTAGCCTTAAAAAATGGAGAACAATCACCGGAATTCAGTATGTAATTTTCATTTTCTTCAATTATCAGTTTTTTTTTAAAAATAATTTTATAATTTTCAGAATTCGAGGGCGATAATTTATTGTCTCAGGCACTTTCATTTTATGTTGCGGGTCTTGAAGCAACATCAAGTACAATTGCATTTTCACTTTATGAATTATCTCGTCACATTGAATATCAATCACGTCTTTATAAAGAAATTCAAACACATCTTGAAAATGAAGAATTAACTCTTGAATCGATAAATAAAATGGAATTTTTGGATCAAATTGTAAATGAAACATTGAGATTGTATCCTCCTCTTCCAATGCTCGATAGAATTGCCAGCAAAGATTATAAAGTATTGAAACAATTTTTTCTTATTAATAAATTAATAAAAATATTTAATTAACAAATCATTATTTATCGACAGGTGCCAGGAACAAATTTAATCATCAAGAAAAACATTCCAATTTATGTATCGATAAATGGAACAAATCGTGATCCTAGATATTTTGAAAATCCTAACGAATTTAATCCATTGAGAGAGAAAAATGAAATGCAAGATATCACAAGTACTTCGCTTGCTTTTGGTCTTGGACCAAGATCATGTATAGGTAATTTCTATAAAAATGAAGAAGCTTAAGAAAAAAATGTCCATTTTTAATAAATTTTTTTTTCAGGTCAAAGAATTGGTCAAGTTATTACAAAAGTTGCGATTATCACAATTTTAAAAGAATACATCCTCTCGCATAAGACGAAAGATGAAAATTTATTAAATCCAATTAATGTGTTCACAACTGCCGCTGATGGGGTTCACGTTCAATTTAAAAAGCGAACCAATTTTTAAATATATGCGGAAAGAATTATGAAAATAAATAACCACTGTATTTTTTAATGACAAGACTAAACAATTTATTGCAAAAATGACGATATAATTTCTTCAATAAATTCGTCTTAAAAATTAGCTAACGCAATAATTTAAGCGAAAAATTTGCTTCTCGAAAAACATTTAATCGATTTTTTTTGACATCTCATATTATAAATTATGGACAGTCGAAGCATCCTGGTGATTGGACGACATTAAATATGTATATAGATATATATTTAAATATATTTTAACACAATAATTACAAAAACAACAAGCGCTTAGACAGCGGTAGTCTCAATTGACTTAATCACAGAAAGTTTTTGGCGATAATCATTATTACAGACGCATGTCTTTGAAAAAAAAATCACCTTAACTCTTTTTTCCTTTTGTATGTATATATGTAAATCTTTGTACGAAGTGCAGCAAACAATTTCCATAATAACATGGAAAATATTTTTTCTTAACATTAAATATTTTTTTGACTAATATTTATATATATATATATATGAGTATAAATGACATGCAAAAAATTTCATGCTTCATTTTTCTAATATCGCCAAAAAAAATCCTATTTATATAAAACTTAAATTAACAATACAGTTTCTTGATTCTTAGAGCGACGACGATATGTAAAAGATTTTTAACTAGAATATAATAAATACATTACCAATGATTTTATTGTGTTTGCGATTGATTATCCTGATGATCATGTGCGTTTTCATTATTTTCATTTTCTTGAGGTAGCTCAGCCTTTGTGGCTAATTTTAATACGTGCACCCATCTGTGATAATAATTTAATTAATTATTTAATTAAAATAAATTTATTTCAAATTAATTAATTACAGTAATATAATTATTTATTTAGAATTAAACTTACTTTTCTTTGTTTTCCTGCGACGATGCTTGAAGATAATAACCCTTTCGTGAATGATGGATTTTAAAAGCTTTAATTCGATCTTTAGAATTTAATGGATCATCGTCGGGCAATTCTTTTCCCTCGATTACTATAAAACCAGGCAGTGGAGTTGCAGTCATTGCCATATTTTCTGAATCCGATTTAAATGTATATAAAACAAAATCCGTGTGAAGGGAAAACCATCTTCTTGTCCAATGTTTACTTGCTTGTGTTTTTAATAATAAATAACCGGAAAAAACCGATGGTGCACTTGCTGAGACTTGAAGTAAACTTGGAACTGGCGAAGAGGGCGATTTTGTCAATGGTTGTGTCAACGCTGCATAACATAATCTACATACTCTCATATGTTTATTGTCCTCGAATAATAATTTTTGGTTTGAGCATTTGCTACAGACAATCTAAAAGTCAATTAAAAATAATTAAAAATAGAAATAAGAATTTTATTTAAAAAAAAAATTTTTAGTATCACTTACAATTCCACACGATCTACAATTGTGTCTTCGTTTCATAACAGAGAATAAAGTTTCGCACACCATGCATCTGTTAACGTCGTCAATTTTAACTAAATTATTTTTCTCTTCCCCTGTTTTTAAACTCGCTTTTCGTCTCATAATCTCGTGCATTGTCTCAAAAAGTGCATCGAGCCATGCGGCTTTATCAGCCGCTGAATGAGTATATAATTCAACATTTTTATTATCATCTCTTATATAAAATGTATTAGCAGTTTCCAAATTATCGCCCTCAATTATTTCAAGATTTTCCACTAGAAATTTTGCTCTCAAACGATACATAGGTCCCGGAATCAGTCTCAATGAACATAACAAAAGTATGTCGCTAAACTAAAAAAAAAAATAAATAAATAAATTAAAAACAGAAAAAATTAGATAGAGAAAAAAAAATTATTTTTAAATTACTTTTTAAAATGAAAAATTAGTTTTGTAATTTAAGGGGGAAAAAATTGCAAACTTACTAGAAATAAATGCCTCTCTTGATGATCTCCACTTCGGGCTGATATTTTAACGATCCGTCCCTCTTTAACCAGCTCACGTGTCGCACTAACTAGATCAGTTGAATCGTAAATGCTCTCTTGAATCTCCAAGAGTTTCTTGAATTTATCGATTTTCTTCATAGCTTCATTCGTATGATTCGCTGCCGTTGAAACTAATTCCAAAGCCTCTAAAAAAAAAAAATACAGAGAAAATTAATATTAAACTGTAATGAATGATTAATTCCATTTTAAAAAATTTTTAATTATTAAATTATTTTATTACTTTTTGTATCTTCATAATCAGGATTATCCTTAGAAAGATTCTTTAAATAATCTTTAATAAGAAGCTCATATCTTGGTAATCGTTGAATTGGACTCAACATATGATGTGACAATGTCAATTTTCCACATTCCTCAAGTTTTTGTATTTCATTTGTAATTGCCGCAAATCGTGGTACTTTCGCTTGTAAATTATTAATAAGATTCATTGCATAATCAAAATTTTTCACATATTCCGTGTACATTTTTAAAAATGGTGCAAAATTCTTCATAATATCGCCAATACGCGAATTACTATCCCATAATTTCATTCTCTCTTCAAGTTGCGGTAATAAAAAATCATTATGAAATTTATAAATAGATTTAATATTAGAAAACATATGTTGAACTGTTTCGGGTGGAAACATTGGATGTGCACGATTTTCTTGATCAACACGAAATTGAAATACTTGATCAATTAAATGAAGTATATTAACATATTTTTTTTCCGTTAAAAGTAATTCCTCAGCTACTTGATGTGCCTTTTTTTTCTTTGATTGTGAATAATTTTCCTCTTTCGTTGGCAATAATTTTTCATTTGCCAAATCATTTGGTTGATCAACAATAGCTGTGTTTTCCGTCGAGCGATTTTCATCGGATTCTTCTTCACTTTCCGATTCGCTTACTGCATAATCTTCGAGAATAAATTGATGCGAACTTCTTTCCGCTGCCTTGTATCTATTTTGAAAGGAAAGAAAAAATTGTTTTTTTCAATTTGATTTATTTTTAATGAATTAATTTCGAATATAAAATACATTTGAAATTTAGTTGAGAAATAAAAAATTCTCTCTTTAAAGTTTGATTCACAAACACATTGATGGATTGTATATATAAAGTAAGTAGATAAAAACGTGCCAGATGCTGAGTTCTTTGAAAAACTATTTTTAGCTACATTCTTAAAACCTTTGAATTTTATTTTTTGATAAGAAAATATAATTTGGCAACTCTCAAGACGATCATAATATTTTCCATCAACATAAAACGCGAATAAGCGAGAATCGACAAACATAAAACAAACATAAAATTTACCTGCTACTGTTGTATTCTAAAACACTGTGAGAGACTTTAACAAAGGAAGATTCGGAAGTGATTTTCTCCGATCGGATTTCCGTGCAAATTGACGAATTTGAAGTTGTGACGAGAAATGATTGAAATCTGGGACAACTTTGTAATCGTGAAATTCTATTATATGGATGTTTGGGAAAATTTTGTTCATCCTGAACACCGCCAGTTGAATCTGAATCCTGCGAATTGCCATCCTCACTTGCACCACTCTGTTGTTCCAAAAGATGAGAATTTCTCGTTGTTTGCGATTTATTATTCTCATTTTCACGAGACGTTTCGTCGTCATCGTCAAAGAGATCAGTGTAAAATTTACTCGTTGAACCACTTATTTTTGAACTAAACATTTTGGACGTGTCCGTTTTATTAGTCCCGATGAATGGCTCCGGACACACATGAACCATTCAGGATAAAATGTCTCTCAACTGACCTCGTAGCATCCTAAGATCAATGTGTTAATTAAACTATCAATTATCAGACTTTTTATCGATAACATCGCTAAATAATATTTAAAAATACAATCTAATGAATGTCATATTAAATGCTAGAAATTTCAAAAAATTATATAATGGAAATTAGAAATAATAGAAAAAATTATAAATATAGGAAAATATAAATTAAACCTTTATAAAAAATACAAATTGACGTGTAGTAAGTAAAAAATTAGCATAAAAATAAAGACAATTGACAATATTTGATTCAATGTAACGAGACAATTGTTAAATGATGTAATTATTAAATTACCTTGTGCGTCGTTGTCACTAAAGCACCTGAACGTCAGGAGATTAATAAACAATCTCGTTGACATAATTGACAATAATTAAAAAGTGTTTCACGTTTCAACAAATTATTAAATTTCATCAGAGATATGATTAAAACTCAAGTTCATTCGAATCCTCAATTGAAAGGAACAAAAGTTACTCATTCTTAGCTCATTGTAGATAACAAGAGAAAACAATGAATTTTATGATAAATATACAAGACAAATATAATATAATTGACAAGGTTTTAAATCTCTTACACTATAGAAAAATTCAATTTCTAAATATTATTTAAATAATATCCACGGCACTAATTGTCAAAAATTTCAATATCACAAAAAATCCCGCCCTGTCAAAAAGAAAAAAAAACTTTTCACTCAACGAACGCCCTTGTATGAATAAACGTTCCACAAGTAGATTTTTGCTTGTTATCTTATTAATACATAGTCAACTTGATTAAATTGATCTGTTGATTTGTACGTCGATGCGACGATGCGATGTTACGTCGCGTGTGGTTGAATCATAATATATACTCAGTATTTTTGCCCCTCCTCATATACAAATGTTTTATTTCTTTTTATATTCACAATACAGGTTAGGAGATTTTAATGACAGAAGCACGACGAAATGACAGCTTATGACAGTTTGACAGTTTCAAAACATAACCTCACTTATTGACACAAGTGCGCATGCGTCACATATGTCAAAATTTACACTAAATTTGATTGGTTCGTCTTGGAAAGAATTTTCAAAAAACAGGGTTGGACAGTTAAAAAACCTATTTGTTTCATGAAAAGGCACCCTAATATTTCATTGTTATGATCCAACCCTGTTCAAACAACACATATAAAAAAATAAAAAAAAAAACACTACTGTGGGAACGTCAGCTATAAAGTTGATATTTTACAAGATATTATTTATGTAAATAATACAGACTGCATTATAGTTTTAAGTATAAATATTAAAAACAGTGTTTAAATTTCTAATTATTGGAAAAAGTAATTTGAGCGTGTTTTAACATGTTAATATTGAATAGAAAGCACTAAAGGTATGTTCTGATTATAGGAGACAGTATATTTATATTTTTATTAATACCTCCCACAAAGTGTTTATCATATATACTCATTATATTCAGAACATGAAAATTAATTACACAAGAAGATGTTTTAACAGAAAAATAATATTTAGTGACAATGTTAAACACATTTTAGTTTATTCCGGCCTTGTTTATAAATCAATTATATATATACATATAATTAATTAGAAATGAAGATGAATTCAGAATGTGACATAACCTATACTTATGTATATATAGGAAACTTCAAATTATCGACGTAATTATGAAATTTTCTATCATTTATTTATAGAAAACAATTTTTAATGCATGCTTTTTCAAAAATCGTAATTATACACACACATATATATATAATTGTTATCAAATTCAATTATTGTTTTAAAACGACAAATAGTTGCTGAATCTATTAACTTTCTATATTAGAAAAAAGAGGTTTTTTTTTTTTTTTAAATTTATAGATTATACAATTTTTTCCTTTTGTGTTTATAATAAGAATTTAAATTTATTTAAAGAAGTTAACGATTTACAATGTCAAATGTTATTTTATTAATAGTTTCAAACAAACATCTGTCAGTTTAATGCGCAAAAGGATAAGTAATTTGATTATTTTGCTTTATTTGTGTTTCAACTTCAGAATGATTCAATGAATTTTTATTTTTTCGTAGTTGACACCAAAATTTTAATGTTAGAAAATAAATTATTTCCATGAATGATAAAACACTAAAACCCATAAAAAGGCCAAGTAGACCGCCAATATTAGCTGAAATTAAATTTTCATTGAAAAATTTTTATTTTTTCTCAAAAATAGTTTAAATACTCACATAGGAATTCAGTAAATCCGAAAAGTTCTTGTTTGACAAATTTTGTGAATTGAGAATCAACAAAGAATAGATGTACAACGGCCATATTTTCCCTAAATTAAAAAGTGATTAGAATTATTAGAATTTACAATCAATAATAAATAAAAAAAGAATGGAATAATAATAATATTTACGTGAAGTAACGTTGATCCTTTTTTATATAAAAATTGTCTATATTAAAATTCGGCATCAAGGCACTCTGTGATATCTCAGTGGTATAACTAACTTCAAAACATCCTGGCCAACAATTACAACTTGGACTGTAAATTTGTATATTTAGAAAAATTTTATTTTTATCATTAATCTTTTTGAATACAAAAAAAAATGGCTATTAATCTTACGTTTCTGTGATGTTCAGTTGACTATTTGTATTTTCATCATCATAAAGTTTTTGTTCCATTGCTCTTCTTGCTTGAATTGCGCATTGATCATCTTTTTTTCCACAAATCGATGTATTTAGCGATTCTGCAGGAAAACCATTTTTTTTTTGAATTAAATAAATTTCATTTTTAATTAAAAAACTTTAAATAAATAAATAAATAAAAAAAAAATTAATCTTACTCGGCATATAATATTGTACGCATTGACAAATTTGTTGAGTAAAATTTGCCTCACATTCGAGAAAACAATTTCTCTGCGTATAAGTTCTATAAAAACGTAATCGTCTCTCGGACGTGAAGAAACATTTTCTTTTTTTCTTTGGTATTTTAAGTATCGTTTTACTTGCTACCGAAATATGTGGACGTATTATAACGCGCGTTTCTTTACCCGGTGAAATGCCAAATGCAAAATCTGCTATTTTTGGAGTTTCAACTGGATTATGCAGCAACATCTGCTAATTAACAATTAAATTTTAATAATTTACTAATTTTTGTATAATTTAATTTTATTTTTCAACCTTAAATCCAACACTGGCAGTTGATGAACAATAATATTCATCGACATTTGCATCGAGAACTAATGTTAATCCAAAATATTTTCCAGCTCCATAAGGTCTCCATGGTACAGAATCTGGTGAAATATTAGAGTTGTATCCTGTTTCAGGTGTCCAGTCAATAATTGGAAATGGGTATGTGACATTTAAATCAGTTGATTCTTTTCTGAAAATTAATTTAAATATTTATAATTTAAAAAGAAGAAAATTAGATAAATTTCATTCTCATACTCACGGATTGAAGAATATAAAATTTCGATGTACAGAATTAAAATTACAACACATTCCTTCGTCAGTTAAAGTGGGATTAAATAATTTTTCGCATTCAAATTTTAAACCATGCCATTGACAATAGTGAAGCATTTCATTACAAGATTGTGATACCTACGTGAATAATAATTATATTTAAATATTTTTTATACAAAGAATAAAAAAAAAATATTGTCAAAAGATTGAATTTTATATAATTTCGAATAATTTATTTTTAAAAACAAAAAAATTTATTTAAAGATTCTTACATTTATCATAAATCGGCGAACATTGATCCATTTTGCAGATTCATCATCTATATCATTGAATGTAGTGAAATTTTCCGTGTTACAAATATCATTAAGTAAAATCTTCTCAAGTTTATCCGATCTAAAATATTTTCATTTAAATTTTTTTTTTAAATTTATTAATTTTGCAAAAATTTAATTGAAAAAATAAAATTAATTTTTATTAACTTACCCACTTTTAATTCGATCAGCTTCAGATTTTTTCGCATTATTCATATTGCATAGGGTAATTGAGGGAAATGGAAATTCTTCATATGCAACGGGCTCGGGACTCAGGGAAATGATAATAGGCGAGGAAATCCATTTTTTATAAACACCTAAAATATATAAAGATGCTGTTGCCACTGCTGCTGTGAAGGAAATTATCCAAAAGAATCTGAAAAAAACGTTAAAATATAAATAGTTTGTGATTTCTCCCTTTTTTTTATTTATTTATTTATTTTACCTTTCGAAAAGAGAAAGATTACTATCGCCAATATATCGTAAACCATGAAGTGTACTTGTTGTACAATATTGTTTGGTTATTGATGTAATATCCGATTTTTTAATACAAGATTGAATATATCGTGATTTTGATCTGAAGAATAATTAAAATAATTTTTTTTTTCTAATATCAAATGCCGTACAATTTTTGGAGAAATAAATATTCTTTACCTATTTAATTTATCATCATTTAATTCTCTATGTCTTGAGAATTTTTTATCAAATTCTGCAGTTTTACTCGATTGTTTAAATGTTAAATTTGAGGGAATTTTACGTCCAACATTCTAAAATTGTAAAATACAATTATAATTAAAATATTTATTGAATATTAATATCGTTAATAATACCTGATAATTTCGATTTCTGACAGCAAATCCTTCAAGTTTCATTGGAGCTCTATATATACTTTGTGACTCAATGGCATTAGTTGTATGGGGAAAATATGTATTGTGCTCCCGTAAATAATTTGGAATTTCTCTATTATTCATATTATAATTAATTGTATTTGAATGTAAATCTTTTTTACCTGATGGATAATTAGACATTATTTGAGAAATATGAAAAATTTCAAATTCCTTATTCTTTTCAATTGGTTTTAAAAATGTCACTTTTCTTTGTGTCCATCGTACGTGTACCAAACTTTGCAAATAATTCCACACACTCAAAATTTCAAAATTGTTCCTTTGTCCCGTTATTGCCTCATTATCCATAGTCTTTTATAAGAATCTCGATTTTTAATCGTCTTTTTTTCTTAAAGAAAAAAAAAAGTAATTTAATTAATATTTACTAATTAAATTATTTAATAAATTAATTAATTAAATTATCACTCAGTAAAAATTAATTATTCTGAAAGAATGTTAAATTTTATAAATTTGGATTGAAGAAAAATTGAAATTATTCTTCATAAAAGACTAGAAGACTACTGATAAAAATTTTGTCAAGTTCAGAAATTAAATTTCTTTTTTTTAAGCAAATATTTGAAGGCCAGAGGTGAAAGAGAGATAAATAATAAATTATAAAATATTTTTTTATAATTAAGAAATTGTTAGCCGTCGAAATTTCGAGGTCTTCGTTAATATAAATTTATGTAACAACATTTTACACTGTTTTCTTTCTGTTATCCTTACCGATAAATGAACGCAAACTGTGTTAACGTCAATGCTTACCAGCTCAATTTAAACATACATACACAAATACACCCTTTTATTTTGCCTTCAACCCCTTCTTAACATTTCATAAACTTGAACTAAAGATTTTTTTTTTAAACTCATAATTATGGTTTTAAAAAACAAAAATATTTTTTAATTAATTTATTTTTATTTATTTAAAAAAAAGGGGGAAAAACAATAAAATTCTTATTCTGTTCGCACTTGAATTGACTCCTAAAAGTCAATGTGATTAGTATCTGTCAAGAGAAATTATTAAAAAAAAAAAAAAAAAAAAATATCGTCTCTATTATTTCGTTCATTAAAGATGAATGATAATAGAGTCGTTAAAGATAAGAGTCAGTGAGTTATTAAAATAGGGTAAACCATAAATGTTTGTCTAAGAACTATATAACAATTTTAATCGTTTTAAGTCTTGTACATTTTTTGTGATAAAAAAAAAATACAATAATAATTGAAAATTTTATTAATTACGTTAAAAATATTCTAATAACTCCAATTTATCCAAGTTTAATTGGATTTCACTTATATCAATATTTATTTAAATAATCAATAATCTAAATAGTAATTTAGAAGATAAAATATAAATAATGTAATTTATACACTTTTATTTAATATAATAAAAATAAAAAAAAAGCCTTCGAAAATTTAGATTTTTAACTAAATTACATAATTTTAATTAATTAATTATTTAAATTAATTTAATAAATTAGTAAATTATTATTATTAATGGGGAAATATTTTTTACAGGAGAAGAAATGTCTGAAAACAATTGTCAAGAAAATTTTGATAAAGAACATGAAATAGATATAAATTGGGAGAAAAAATACATAATCATGGAAAAATCGAGAGATGAAATGGAATCAATGTGGGAGGTAATATTTTTTGTTCTCTTTAATTATAGAGAGAGAGAAAAAAAGAATGAAATTGAAAAATTAATTTTATTTACAGATACCACAAATCTTTCATTTTCTACAATTAACCAAGAAAGCCTTGAATATTTCTCATCTATCAATGTATGAGGTAGAAAGAATGCTTTTAATGCCAAAAGCTTCTAAACAATTAGCCAATATTATGACCTGTCTTTTGAGGTAAAGAATATTTAAAATAAAATATAATACTCTATCTATTTAATTATTCTATTAAAAAAATTGAATTAATTAATTTTTTTCAATTTTAGCTCATCTAGTTTGAAATCAAAACTCCATAAATTACCACCAATGCCCTATGAATTTTGGACGAGCGTTTTAATGCACAAAGTTCGAAGTTGGTTTAAAATTTATCAAAATAAGCACAAAAATATTATAAAGGTAACATTTTTAATAATAAAATTTATTTTAAAAAATTAAATTTAAAAAAATCAAATTTAATTTAAATTAAATTTATTTTTAGGTCTTTGAAACAATTGGTGTGGAGTCTCAATTTTGGAATCTTTTTCCGGATATTGCTTGCCTAGAAGGAAAGGATTTTGAAACGCTTACATTTAAACAAAAAGTTTGGCTTCTAAAAACTCTGTGTGACACAATTTTAGTAAGTTTCTTGTATTAATTTCAATTTTTTTTAAAAAACAACTTTATTATAACAAAAATTTGTCTTTAAATTTATATTAATTTTTTTTTTTTGAATTTAATTATTCAGCATAGTAGAAAAACAATTCAAGAAGAAGTGCTAAAACATTCGTGGGAAAATAGAATCGAAACAATTTTGGGTATTGACAGACACGGTGCAAGATATATTTATTTTCCACATTTTCTAGAAAATGATCTTAGGGTATATCGACATTGTTTAGATAATGGAATACTTTCTACTGTAAAGGTATGTATAAAATTTTATTGTTTTACGATTTAAATTAAATTTTTAACAACAAAAATTTTTACTTTTAGCCACCAATTATTAAAGAAGAGCCAAATTGGGATGTTAAAGATGTGGATACAGTAAAATTTTCCACATTAAAAACTGGTCGTAGTAAAAGAAGAAAATCACGTTGGAGAAATGGCTCTTTACCTTATAAAGGAAAAAGAAAAAAAGACAGAGAGAAAAAACGAAAAATTGAAAAATTAAGTAACTTATCGAATAATTCAGTTATTATCAAGAATTTATTAAAAAATGAAAGTGATCTAAACAGTCCCGAGAAGAATAATCAATTAACAATTGCTTCATTGGAAAAAATTCCAAATGCCTTTAAAGGATTTCAAAATAACAGTGAAGAGGAATTAAATAATATGACTGTAATTTATAACATTCTAGATGAATTAATATCGAAAATTGAAGAAAATACGATAGATTCAAAAGAAAATAATACTCTTGATGCAAGTATAGATAATGAGGATATAAAAAATTATTTAGAAAGTAATTTAACAGAAAATACTTTCGATGAAACGAATAACAGAATTAATGAAGAGACATCTAAATTTGATAAAGAAGAAAAAATAGAGAAAATTCCAGATAAAGATTTGAAGAAAAAAGAGGATGATGATGAAGAAAACGAGCATAATAATAGTAGTAGTAGTAGTAGCAATAAATTAGCATTAAAGGAAAAGAAACAAAAAGACTCGAAGGACGATGAAGAACCAACTAATGACGAAAGTGATAATGAAATTTCTTTAATTGAAATGAGAGACACTTTATTGAATGAGGCATCTTTTGATGAATTCTCCCACGTCATACAAAACACAATCAAGGAATATAATTTACAAAATATCAAATTCACTGAAAATGAATCATGGAATGTTGCCGCGAACAATTTCAATGAATTTATTACCGATTTAAGCGCATCAAATTTTAAGCTTATCGCCGACAGTGTAGAAACTTTGCGCAATCTCATCAAAAATTTCTCAAGTAAAGATAATTTAATGGAAATTAACAAAGATGTAAGTATTTCAAAAAAAATAGGAAAAAGCAATTTTTAAAAATTAAAAATAATTTGTAATTTTGCAGGATGGATTTATACCGGTGTGTGAAATAAATTTATTAAGCAAATTGACGGAATTACTTAAGTCTGTAGAAAATTTTGAAACAGCATTAAAAGATTGCACAATGAAAGCAAAATCAAAATTAAAAAACGAATGGACTAATCTTAAAAATGGGTATGTATTTTTTTTTCAATTCGCTAATTTAATTTTTGTATCTACTTTAAATAATGTAAAACTTTTGGTTTAGAATTGTAGACGATAAAGAGTCATCCAGTGAAGATGGCCAATCGTCCAATTGGTGGGTGATTGGATCTCAAAATTGTATGTTATCTCCTTGTGGTTCGTTAACTGAGCATTCTGATTGTGAATTTGGCAAACGATCTGACAATCAGAAATGTAAATTCAACGATGATGAGGAAGATAAAGAGAAAGAACATGAGGACACCGATGATGATGATAATGAATCCGAAGGTTAGTATTAATAAAAAATAATTGTATTCTTTTTTTTACTGACACTTTTTTTTATATTTAGAAACAAAAAGACAGTCAAAAAGAGTTTTACGAGCTCGTGGCATTCCCTCGTACACGGAGCAATTTCTTTCCGACAACAGTGAAACAGAAGAATTGGAAAGATGGACCGAATTTGAAGCAACTTACACATCACCGAATGCACAAATAAATTCATCGACACTTCTTCCTCATTCACAACTCGATAAACCTGATAAACGAACCGATCCGGAGGATTCAGATCAGGAATGGATTTTACCAAGTTCAAGAAAAAAAAGAAGGAAACAACAATGTAAGTAAATCTAGATTTTTGTTTCATTTCAAAAATAATTAAAATAAAAATTTAAATTTTTTTTAGCCGCAAGTCGAAGATTGAAATCATTTCAAAATAAATTGCAAAATATTAAATCGAGTTCAATTTCACCGACACGTAACGAAACAATTGATGAAAAAACAAATATTCCATTATTGAATGAAACAAATGATAAGGGGGAAAAAATTAAAGAATCTTCCGAATCATCAGAAGCATCATCGAATGTTACAAAAACACCAGTGAAAGAAAGTCTGATAAAAGTTGTGCCTTCAGCAAAAATGACTTGTAAAATTGAGTGTGCAGACAGTGTTCATTCTGAATTAGACATTAAAGACGAAGGTCCAATTATTGACAATCCTCCAAATTACAATACTAATGTCCAACAACCACAAGGCTATGTGATTGTAAAAACTGAACCACCATCAACGGCAAATTATTACGTAATGCCAAATCCTCCAATGCCCGTTCAACAACCTTATGTGCAACAAACCCCTTTTGTTCCAAACGCACCTCCACAAATGCCCGTTCATCCAACACATCCTAATTATTATGTTCAAAATCCACCGAATTATGTTGTTCACAATCATCCATATCGACATCCAATGGGTATTCAACAGCCTCATCAACCTCAACAACTGCAACAGCATCTTCAACATCATCCTCATCAAATGATTGTTCAACAACCACCGCAAATTATCGGCGGACATCAAGTCATTACACATCCAAATTACGTTCAATACAGTTACGTCAATAATCAACAGCAGCAGCAGCAACAGCAACAACAACAACAACAACAACAAAATATAATCACTTCAAATCTTCCTCGTGCACGATTACCAAATTTAAACAGTCAACGTCCAATGATGAGTCGCGGACAAATGATGAATCATTCAGTTCGTATGGGTCTACAAAATCGTATGAATATACCAAGGCAAAATTTTGCCCATCCAAATGGAGCTGTAATTCGTAGTATGCCACTTGCCAATAATGGAATCAGAAATCCCGGTCCAAGATTAAGACATCCAGGACCACGAGGACAAAATCCACGTGGTGGTGGTGCCGCCGCCGGTGCACAACGTTTACAACGATTACAAAAACCAATAAATACAAATACGACGAAAAATAGTAAAACAACATCATTAATTGTTCTCAGTGATAGTGATGATGATATTGAAATGATTATCACTGAAAAGAAACGTGATTCAACGCCAAGTGTTAGTTCGCCAAGAAAAACGACAAATTTACAACAAAGCCCACGACGAAAGCCAATTGTCACATCCGAAGTTACTGTTGCAAAATCAAAAAGTACATTACCACCACAAATAATGCAACGTATGAGTCAAGGTGGTATTTCAATAACTCCAGTTAAATCAAATCCACCACCGGCAAATAATAATCCCAATACACAATTAGTTGTTGTTGTCAATGAAACTGGAAGTCATTATGCACTTGCATTGCCAAATGGAAGTAAATTAATTCTCACACCTGAACAAGTCGCCCAAATTAGAGCTTCGAATGGTGGAAAATTGATATTGTAAAATAATGTAAAATTCGATGGAACAGGTGTGCAATTTTTATATTTATTTTTTCATAATAGTGTCGCGATTAATTCAGTTGGTGATATTTATATTACTAAAAAATAGTTACGATAGTTACAGAGTATTATATAATGTAAACAAAAATTGATTATATATAATCAATACGGATAAATATGCTTAAGATTTTTTTTTGTATATACAAACACATAATCGAGAAACCGGGTTTTTGAAATTGAACCCAAAAATAATATTTTAATTTTTCTTCTACAATCAGAAAATATTCGGCAAAGCTGAATTTTAAAAAATCGATTTTTTTTTCTTAATCTGTTTATTTTTTTTTTTCGTTCGATTATTTATGTTTATGAAAAAAAACTGCGTTTTGCTTTTTTAATTATTTCGATTTTTGCGAAAAATGTTAGATTTTTGTTTTATGGCAATTTGATAATTGTGAAACTCATTCTCGTTACTTCTTTATTCATTTTATGTCCAAAAAAATATATATATTTTTTTTATTCCTCTGGAAAACTGATAAATTATTTTAACTCTTGTTTTTACAATTAAATTTAAAAAAATTTATCGACAATTTGTTTGTTTTTATTATTAAAGAAATCGTTTTCCAAAATCACAGGTACAAAGTACAAATGTTTAAAATCTTAATTTTAATAAACAAAATTCGAATTTTTTTTTCAATTTTACTTTATTTTTTAATATTTTACATATTTTGTTTCATTATTTTTTTCTTTTTTTTTTTATAAAAAAAAAGCGTTTTCATTTATTAATTAGTTTTAAAACTATCGATCTATGGGATGCAAAGATGATAAAAAACATCCTTTATTATTAAAACTGGGAACTTTGATCATTGTAAAATTGTTTTTTTTTTCTTTTACTATATGGTCGTAGCCTAAAGTGATGTGTATTTTAAATTATATAAAAATTGTTTTTTTTTCTTTTTTTTTTTTTGTCGTAATAAACGCAATGCATTGCAAAACATAAAATTTTCGCTTAAAAATTTAAACGCGAATTTCGGCCATTTATCAAACCGAAATGATTTGCAATTTGTTTCTGAACTGTTATCTTCAATTTTGGATGCTAGCACATCAATTGTTTATCAGCTCAGGCAATGATTCATCGTCACTATCGCCTTCATCGTCAACATCACCGAGGTCTAAATTATCGAAATTTGGTTTACTATCACCAGCTCCAGTTAAACCACCCATTTGGCGCATCATCTACATTAAAAAAAAAAATTAATTACAAAAATTAATTAAAAAAAAATTGTCAAAAAGGATTTATTAATTGAAAATAAGAGAATATAATTTTTGTATTTACCTCTTCCAAATCGCGTCCTCCTGCTGCACCACCAGCTTCCTCATCTTCAGAGTCGTCTTCATCCTTCCATTTATTGAAGTCACTTTTTAACCAATGGAATTTATTATTTTCTTTGGTGAGACGTGGCCAGAAGGGTCCTTCCTCTTTTTTTGTAAGTACAAATTCAAAGCTTCTACCTTGTGATTTTTGAATTGTTTTTGTTGCATCAATTTCTTTATAAAAATTAATAGTAACTTCATGCACTTTCATGTCTGTACCACCGACACCTTTAAAATATAATTTTTCTGGTTCCACTTTGACTGTTGGATTTGCACAATCCTCAAGACAAATCGTCACAAAAAGGACACTATTCCTTTGGGCCCACATAACAGGTGGTGGTGTTACTCTAAAACAGAATTAATTTTTTTGTTTTGCTAATTCATATAAATATTTTATTTCTTGCAATTTTATAAGTTTCAAAAAAAAAATTATTAAAATTAAGCTATTATTAATCTTATTACATATTCATTAATTTTGTTTAAAGGTAAAGTAATAATAATGTAAATCAGGACAAGTTCTTCCTACATATTCTAATCTAATTATCCAATAGTCTTAAAGTGCGTTTAGACGTTTAACCTCTTGATTTATGTTAATCGTTAAAAATTCAAATTTGCGAAATACAGAATGAAATACAAAATAACAAGGGAATAATTATTACCAAATTTTATTGTTGTATTGTATAATTAAAATTTAAGCAAAAAGAAGTATTTATAATGACAAAGAATATATACTTTCGAATGACAAAAATTTGAATAATGGTTAAGTTTAATGAATAAGGTTAAAAGAGTCACGCTTTTCTTTATATATAAAGAAAAATTATTAAACAAAATTAGAAATATAAATCAAGTTAAAAGTACATAAAATTTACAATTAAATTTAATATAAAATGATTTTTTTTTAAACCCATTAATAACCACGCACGATACTAAATTTTTATTTCTAACTAGAACAACGTGTATTAATTATAAAATAATTAATAAAAAGAAAAAGTCAAGTTCAACTATTAAAAAAATTATAAAATGCAAAATATATTTAATTTTGTTTAAATTTTCATTAATTATACATCATTTTTTATGAAATAATTCTTAGTTTTCAGAAAATTCGAGAATCAATAAAAATCAAGCAGCAACATGGCGCTAGTTCTATACCTTAGCGGCTCGTGCAAATAATTTTGATAAATTTGAAATAAATATTATAAGATTAATTATAATGGAAAATTGTTTTCATATAATGCGTATATTTTTTATGAAAAAAATTATATGAATTTAAATATACTTACTGTCCTTCTTGAGTCATTTTTAGTAATATTTGATTAACAGAATACAAACACAACGCTTTTATAAACCGCAAAGCACGTCTAAAACAAGGGTCTGAAGAAAGCAGAAAGACAAATTCAATGCTTCCAACCTTATAAACAAGTGATCGTCAACTGTTACCAAAACAATTTTTTTTTTAAAGGTGTTTTCACACCTCGATTATAATTGCAAATATTAAAAAATGCTGCTCTCTTTTTTTATATATATTAATTAAATTATATTTATTCGAGTTTTCTTTATAAGGGGAAATTTAAAAATAAGAAGATATTAATTTATTATGCTTTGTGTTCGAGTTTTCCAATTCTGTATTAGCCTTAAAAGAGAGAGAGAGGGCAATAGCTTTGTCTCTCTTACTCTTGAACTTTTCGTTAGTGTAAATGTACCTTTAGGTCCATGAGGTTTTTAAATGTAAACATCCCTTTATTAAATTAAGCGGTAAACAATGGACTCAGAAGTCAGAAGAAAACAATAAACAAGATGATTATACCTCTGAAAAGGTTTGTGATACAAATTTTTAATAAATTTTATTGTTTAGATTTAAAAAAATGATTGCGCTGTTAATAAATATAATTGCAAAAAATTCTAATTAACGCAGGAGTAATAATGATGTGACAGAATGGGCAATTGTTGAACTTCATGGAGATTTAAAAGTGTCAGTAGATGCTAACGATGTCAAATTGCACATTGGAGATCTTTCTTATGATAAAAATGGCATTGCTACCTTAATTATTGGAAATTATATTTTAACTGGAAAAGAAACTTCAATTGACAAACCTATTGCAATATTGGAAAAAAAAGTGAACACTAACTCATCAGACAATATAGATTGTGACAGAGAATATTTAATTATTGCCATTGTAAAAAAGAAACTTATTTTCAAAGTAAGACCTAAACCAATTACTGTTATTGTTCAAAAATAAAATAATTAATCATGTGTATTATAAAAACAATGTTATTGCATAAATTAAATTTGTACAGTTCTTGTATCTATATATTTAGATCTTTTTGTATTGCTATTTAAATAAATATCATATAAATAGAAAAATCTTGTTTTAAATTGAACAAAAATTTATCTAATAAAAAGAAAATATTAAGGTAAAAATAAACAAAATTCGCTTAAAAACTTACGTTTATTAGAAGTAAAATAACTTAAATTACTTAACAGAAAAAAAAATACAGTGGAATTGTTTTTGGATATTATAAATTTACTGTCAATCTTTCATCTCCCCTTCTTCGTCTTCTTCTTCAACACCACGAATATACATAACATTATTACATCGAATTAGAACTTCTCCCAAATTTCCTGTACAATTTCCATCAATATGTTCCTCTGTATTAGCGAGTTGAAGATTCATATAACCATCGACAGAAACAAGATATCCTTTATATTCATGTCCCCATTTTAGTTTAACCATTACTGGCTTTCCAGTTAAACCATTGAGAAATGGTTTAGGATTTATTGGCATAGTCGCAGCCATTGTGATAAGTTTTCTGAAATAAATAAAACAGTTTTTTTTTCATTATTTTATACAATCGTTTAACCTTTTACATAAAATAAATAATAAAAAAAAACAAACATTTATAGAGAAATTACAATTTAGTTTACGATTTCAAACGTATTTTTATTTTAACGTTAAATAATTTTTTAACACAAATAATTGTTGAATATATACCAACAATAAATAGATAATTTCAAAGAACACAATAAAAAATTATTATTTCAATAAACAAACATGAAAATAACATAAATACAAAAAGTGAGGTTAGAAAAATAAACACTGGTTTTCTTTACGAGGAAAAAAGTTTTCAAGTTCCTTCTTAATAATATAATATCAAATTATAATATATAATAATTGTAAAATATACTCACAGTTTTTTTTTAATTAAAAACTAGAGAAATATGAAAAATTATTATGCTTAAAAAAGCGTGACACCGGAGGAGACAAACACTGAGAAATGCTGTACACAAAAAGGTTCTTTTTCAAAACAATATCTCATTGGTTAATCTTTAAATGATCATTTTTGATTGGCTGATGAAAATAATGTATCATTAAAATTCCCCACAGAATACATAGTGACTTTTTGTTTCTTTATAGTAATTATTACTAGAATATAACCGGCTTGATCGCAGCCATTATGTTACCATTTATCACTAGTGAAAGAGTCGTCGAGTCGCGCAAAAAATTCGCTCGTGTTTTTGTGTCTTTCGTTATAATATAAATCAACCAAATCAAGCACTGCTGTGAGTATATTACATTTGTATTTAATAGTTTATAAGAATTTTATCTATTCAATTGAAATCGCTTAATAATAACCTCATGTTACGGAATCGTTCAACTCGTCTCCCATTTTGGGATGCTCTTTGACAATTTCCTATGATATTCACCTACACACTTCTAAAATCAATACTCGTTCCTTGTTTAAATTTTTTTTTTAATTTACTATCATCATAAAGCTAGAAAATTATTATTCGTCAATTATCATTTTTGAATGATTTTAATCTATGTTACAGTCGACAGGAAACCTTTTCCGATATAATTTCTATTGTACCTTTCTGTGTTTTATAATGTGTTGATTTGAAGCAGTCAATTTAAAATCGATAATACACAAGATTGCGAAATTCTTTATTATTTAAACTTTATAAATAAGCAAATTTCAAAAGGGTTATGTTAATCCTTTTTGAAAAAATATTACTTCTATCAAAACTTGTGTGATTTAATTGTGCTCAAGGATGAATTTAGAGATTTAGCACAATATGTTTCTCATAAATTTTTATCTCAGTAGTAATTAGTACTGATTCTGATTTATTTGAAGAGTATCTTTTTTTTTTTTTGAAAGGCTTAAAATAATAAAAGTAATTTTGAACATGCCAGTGGTTTTTCATACAGCAATTTTATTGTACTTTTTAAAAATCATTCAATAGTGACAATCAGATAAAGGAAACGACAATGCATACATTGTTTTATTTTATTTCCTTTTCATATTGAATTAGATCTATTTGACAAATTTATATAAGCGACAAAAATGTGATAATTTAATAAAATAATTTCAACTTCTACATTTTTTTTTAAATTATAATTGATTGAGAAATTTTGCAGAAATTTGCATTTCTCAACAAAAAATAAAAAATATTTACAATTTTAATCTATTTTTTAAATTATGGTAATTAATATTTTTCCTACATTATCGCAACAAAAATTAATATTATTTTTAAATTTTATTTAACCCTTTTTGTAGGTACTCATTTAATGAGTATAAATTAAATTTTTCTTATTCCACATCTTTTTGAAAAGTGATTTTTGGAAATTGTTCAGTAATTTCCGTTTTTTATTGTTGACAATTTGATTTTGAATTGAAAATAACAATTCCAGTATATCAATAGTGTTTTCAGAAAAATTGTATAAAAACATAATTATTTTACAAATTACTTATTATATAAGAAAAAAAAAAGTATTCCTCCAAAAATAATTTCCGATCACTCGAGATCACCCGGTAAATTTAGAAATAGAAAAATAAAAATTAATAACAAAAACGAAAAAATGAAATTTATGTACAGATTTCAGTTTTCAAAAACCAAAAAATTATTGAAATTCATGTACAAATTTTAATTTAATTTTGCAATAGAAATATTGTTGAATGTGAAATAATTTTACACTATGAAATATAATTAAAATGATATAATTAAATCATAAAACAATTATTTTTTACAAACTGTAAAAAGATTAAAATGCTTAAATCAAATTATTTTGGAAGGATTGATTTTAAGCATAAATTAATTTTTTTTTCTTTTTACCATAATTTTTATGAAAATGACAAATAATTTTTAAAACGGCACACTTTGTAACAAAATTAAAAAAAAAGTCGTACAATTTTATTAAATAATAAAAAGACTGAAAAAAATTTATTTGTATCAAATCAATAATGTTTGTTTCAAATAAAAAAAAAAATTATTGTTTCGAATACAATTTGTTTGATTCAAATAAAAATTATTTGACGCATAAATAAATATTTAATTGATGATAGTCAAATGACTGATTATCTGAATCATAATTTTTTTTCAGTACAGAGTTATAAAAAAATTGTATAATTTTTTTTTTAAATTTGATACATTGAAAAAAACGAAGTAATTGCTAATTATATTTTAATTAATTAAAGAAGAAAACTCGTAAAATTAACGAAATTTTTGGTTAATTTGAAAACAACTTTTTTTTTATAGTCCCTATTTAAAAAATATTTCGCTCTGTATTTTTAATTAAATACAAGACTGAAAGAAATCTTTTCGGTGTTTTACGTTATACAAGACTATGCGATTAATAATAATAATTATAATAATAATATTTTATTATTATTATTATTATTATTATTATTATCCCATTAGCAAAACAAACTATTAAAAAATAATTTTTGGTTTCATTAATACGATTTAATGAAATAAAATGATAACAAAGCCTTTTTCTACTGGCACAATGATATTGATAAACTTTTTGTTCTATCAAATTAGTTTTAAGGAATTTAAAATGAATATTTTACCCATAAATGAAACTGATTTACGCAAATTATAATTTAGTTAGTCTAAATACTAACGATTCCTCTCTATTCTAGAATAAAAATGCTTTTTAATGACAGTTTTAACAGTCATTATATATATTAAAAAAAAAAATTGTTTTAAAGTAAATGCTTTTTTGAAAAATTTTTTTATATTCACAATATTTGTGAAAAAAATTTTTGATATTTTAATATTACAATTGCCCCCGTTAATTTTTTGCTAGAAATAATAATATATAATTAAAACCCTTTTTTTCTTTTAGGAACTACCTATAGATAATTTTAAATCCTATTTCATATCATAATAATAATAATTGTATTTTTTAATAATTTATTTTCACTTAGGTTGTGTTATTTATATTTAAAAAAAAGATTTACATTTAGATTGATTATATTTGTATAAAAAATCTTATTAATCGCGATGTTTATAATTAAAGAATTTTCTCTGAACATGAAATAGAACAGCAACCCTTAAAAAGTCAACGGAATGATCTAAACTATCAATCGAATGGTAGTTAATAGAACAGAGGATTCAAAATGCAAAATTGGAATCAATGGCAACTACCAGCTGCTCCTGTACCGGCAGCAACAATGCCACAACTACCGGGTGGTTATCCTGCTCCTGCTCCAGGAGCAGATCCCATGGCTATGATGCAGTCTTATATGCAATATTATAGCCAACCAGTAAGTAATCGTATATATTTTTTTTTTCATTTTAAAATTCAAAAATTAATTTCTGTATATTTAACAAATTTATATTTTTATACATAGATATTTTAGAGAGAATTTTTCTAAGTGAATTTTGTTTTGTAATTCTGAATTTTATATGTATAGTAATTTAAATTAATTATTATACTACTTTTCAATGTTTTTATTGAATTATATTTTTTAAATTTTAATTTCCCTGTTTGCTTTTTTTTCAATTTCATAGAATTTATAAATATATTTTTTTTACGATTTTCCATACCTTTAAAATTATTCTTTGTAAATTAATTTTAATTAGCCTCCAAGTGGTTATACGTCTGAACAATGGGCGGCAGCGCAACAACAAAATTGGGCTCAATGGCAACAATGGCAGCAACAATATCAACAATGGCAAGCTCAATATGGAGAAAAGGTATTATAAAAATAAAAAAAAAAAACTCCTTTCATTTTATTTTATCAAGAAAACATAAAATAAAATTCCTGATCAACTAAAAATTTAGATTTATTAATTAAATGAAAAAAAAACAAATATATCAAGAAAATGTAATTTTTTCAAATTTAAAAAGAAAAGTACGACTTGAAGATGAAATTTAAAAAAAAAAATTGAATGTTCACTTAAATTGTGTTTCAGTATCAAGAGACAATGAAGCAATATGCTTCTAATATGTCAAGTTCTACGGGACAAGCACCACCCTTGCCAGCATCTCAACCACCTTTGCCAAGAGATGAAAATTCTAAACCCCCATTACCACCTGACAATTCAAATCAATATCAATATTCATCAATACCTCCACCACATCAAAATAATTTACCATTATTCCCATCAAAAGCCGATAATTCTCAACAAAATCAAGGCACAAATCCACCATTACCTTCCCAACCACCATTACCGACACAAAACATAAGTGATTCAAATTTATTAGGTAAACAGAATAATGCTAATAATTCAAATTCCGAACCTAGTGCAAAAAAGCAAAAACTCGAAGACGAAGAATTAAGTGAAGCTGAAAAAACATTTGATTCTCAGTTTAAACAGTGGGAAGAAAAATTTAATACGTGGAAACAACAAAATGCTAATCATCCCGATAAGGTAGGTACACTACGAACTATCAATTACATCATTTACATTTTTTTTTTTCATTATATTATAAAGTAGGATATATATTTTTTTTTCTCGAAAATAACAGTAATTTTTTTTTGTTTCAGTCACAATATCAACAATACGAAGCAAAATGGACATCATGGCGTGAGAAATTAATCGAGCGTCGTGAACAAATGCGTCGAAAACGTGAACAACAAAAACAAATGGCATTAAAAGCTGAGGCTGAAAAGAAAAAAGATTTACCAGGCGGTGATAAAATATTAAATCTTCTTTCAAATACTGAAAATCAAGGATTAATTAATAATCTCTTGGGCATTGGAAAAACACTTGGTTTAACGGGAAAACAAGATGGAAGTACAGTACCACCTCCACCGCCACCAAATAAAGAGATGACAATTTCCAATCAATCGTCAACAATTACACCAGCATCGTCACAATCAATGGCAGCGCCAACAATGACTGCCGAAATGAATCAAGCCGCATGGGCAGCACAACAATGGGCCGCTCAATATAATCCAGTACCAAATTATCAATCTTATCAGCCAATGATGGGAACATCTACTGCACCTCCCGCTTCAGCTGCACCAAATCCATATTCACAACCACCGCCAAGTTTTGCGAATGCTCCACCAAATTATTCATCAGCACCGCCAAACTTTTCTGGAGCGCCACCAAATATCGGTGGTCCTATGGGTCATGGAAATATGGGAGGACCACCACCGAACATGGGAGGACCACCAAATATGGGAGGACCTAATATGAGTGGACCAAATATGAGTGGTCCAAACATGAGTGGACCAAACATGAGTGGACCTCCAAATATGAGTGGACCAAACATGAGTGGACCAAACATGAGTGGTCCAAATATGAGTGGACCAAATATGGGTGGACCTCCAAACATGAGTGGACCTCCAAATATGAGTGGACCACCAAATATGAGTGGACCACCTCCAAACATGGGTGGACCACCGCCAAATTTTTCTCAACCACCTCCAGGATTTAATGC
Source organism: Leptopilina boulardi (assembly GCF_019393585.1). Taxonomy (NCBI): domain Eukaryota; kingdom Metazoa; phylum Arthropoda; class Insecta; order Hymenoptera; family Figitidae; genus Leptopilina; species Leptopilina boulardi. Next base: position 2,218,875 of record NW_026137874.1, on the reverse strand, counting down.
ACCCGATCAACAAATGCGACCACCGCCCAATTCATTTGGAAATTTCAACGAATCAAATAATGACAAAAACTTCTCAATGAATCGAAATCAACCTCCATTTGGTTCCCAAGGTGGTAGATTCAATTCTGACAATCGTGATTACAATGGACCCAATCGTGACACCGGGAATAATTCCTTTGGAAATGATTCTTTCAACAAAAATTACAATGACAATGACAATGATCGTTTTGGTGGTCAAAAAAATAATCGTTTTGGCAATAATGAACGATTTGGCCCTCAACGTTTTGGTTTTAATAATGATCGTTTCGATAATTCAAATGATCAATTTTCCAATGATAATCAAGATAACAATTCATTTAAGCAAAATGATAATTTTGATAATAAACGTGATAAATTTGGCATTAATAATAAAAGAGGATTCGAATCACAAGCGCCAATGCCACCTGAATTGAAAAAATTAATGGAGAAAAGAAAAGCAGCAATGGACGCATTTAAACCAAGTAGTAATTCATTTTTCACATCAAACACAAGCTTTGAAGTTGGATCACTTCGCGAGAGTTTTAAAAAAATTTCCGGCGATTCACCATTTATGAAGAAGAGACAGGATGATGATTGCGGTGATTATAATGACAACAATGATTCAAATGATCAGAAATTCCCTCCTGATTTTGGTCCCCGTGGTCAGGGTAATTTTGGTCCTCGTGGTCCTGGTAATTTTGGTCCTCGTGGTCCTGGAAATTTTGGTCCTCGTGGACCTGGTAATTTTCCACCCAGAGGTCCTGATTTTGGACCACGTGGAAGAGGATTCCCTGGTCCTGGTGGTCCATGGCAAAATCCAAGAATGCAAAATCCTGATTTCAATAAAGACGAACAACCTCCAATTGAACAATTAAAACCACCTGAAGAATTTCCTTTACATGATATCGAAAATGATTCATCTCTTCCTCCGCCAATAAATGAGAATTTACAACAAGACGATGTAATAATTATTGAGGAAAAATCAACAAAAATTATACCACCACTGGAACAACCACCCTGGATGGATAATCCGGAAATTATTCCCGATAATGAAATTTCATCGAATCAAAATGAAATTATTTTAGAAAGTGAATTGTCTAATATTGAAAATGTTAATAAATCGAATGATTTGCCATTTATGGGTGAAAATGATCCAAAACCAGAGGATTTAAATATGGAACCACCGCCGGAATTGCCAAATTTAGGTCCCATTCAATCATTTAATAATGATCAATTACCACCACCTGAATTTCCATCTGGCAATTTTCCCAATCAATTTCCACCTAGACCACCTTTATTACCATTTGGTCCAAGGGGTCCAATGTTTACGCCACGTGGTCCAAATGATATGAATTCATTCCCACCGTTTGGACCAAGAGGTCCACCGGGTGATTTTAATAATATGAGACAACCACCACCATTTGGAAATAGACCCATGGGACCTGGTGATTTTAGACCACCGCGTCCTCCATTCGATGGTGATTTTGGTCCAAGATTTACAAATTTCCCAAGAAACGATGAACAACCACCGTCATCATCAATTCCTTCATTAATGTCCATGAAATTTGAACCACCAAAAACACTTTTAAAACCAAATGAGCCAAATTCAAATTTTGATCAATCAAATATCAATCAGGGAAATTTTAATCCCGATGATACAAATCGTGATTCACCGAATTTCCCCAAAGGACCAAAATTATCAGAATGGAAACCATTTGGACAAAATATGGATCCCAATCAAAGACCAGGTTTCAATCAAGGAATAGAGTCGAATCAACAAAGAATGGGTCCACCAAGAATGGGACAATTTCAAGGAATTGGTCCAAATCAAGGAATGAATGTCGATTCGATAATATTTGATAAAAATGATAATAATCGTGAGAGAATAGAGAATAAAAATTTGCCACCAAATGAAATTGAGGCAAATAATCAAGAGATTAATGAAAATCTAAGACCTGAATTTGAAAGATCACAATCACCATTTTCTGGTCCACCTATGAATTTTAATCAAGATAAACATGTGGATATATTACCACCAAATAGAAGACCAATACCTGAATTTTGCATCGAGAGACAATTTAATTACAATCATGGTGGTCGAATGCCAGAGAAACAACCACCACCACCACCACAACAACAACCATTTATGGATTTAATTCCACCGAAAATAATTGATTATAATCACATGAAACGTACAATTGTACACGATTATTTAACACCAGTACAATCGTTTGATTATGGTCATGGTAATTTACATCCCGATGTACCCGAACACGAGATTACTGGAATTAAAGATTTCAGTAGATGGGAGGAAAATGAACAAAATCTAAAGGAATATTCAGAACAAATGAAAAATTATGAACAAGACTCACAATGGAAACGTTCAATGATAAATGATCGTTTAAGAAATGAGGAAAATTTAGAATTAGACGCAAAAAGAAATAAAGACGGTGATTATAGAAAAGATTATCGAAAAGAAAGTGATATTAAAAAAGATCGTAGAAAGGATAATGATAATTATAGAAGAGATGATTATAGAAAAGATGATCGTCGAAGAGATTCTGATTATAGAAAAGATTCCGATCGACGAAAAGATTTTGATTATAGAAAAGATTCTGATCATCGAAAAGATTCAAATGACTATAGAAGAGATTCTGATCATCGAAAAGAATCCGATCGTCGTAAGGATGATTATAGAAAAGATTCTGAACACAGACGAAGTGATTTTGATCATAGAAAAGATTCCGACTATAGAAGAGATTCTGATCATAGAAAAGAATTGGATCACAAAAAAGAAATTGATAATAAAAAAGAATTGGATCATAAAAATGAGGATAATTATAAAAAAGATTCTGATTTTAAAAAGGATTCGGATTATAGAAAAGATACTGATTATAGAAAAGACGTTGATGAGAGAATGGATATTGATGATAGATTAGATACATTTGATAAAAATATTGATGATCAAAAAATGGAAACTGAACATCAAATTGATACAACACAGGAAATACAGGACTTTACCCAGGATGTTGATTTTAGAAAAGATAATCTTGATTGGGGTGATGAAGACTGGGGTCTTGAACGAGATATCAATCCTAGTAAGTAATTTTAAAAAAAATTTAAATAATTTTTTTCCTTAAAAAAAATTGTTAACTTTAAATCAATTTATTTGTTTTAGATTTTCAGAATCATAAATTGTTAAAAAAAAAAGTTAATAAATTTTTATTTAAGAAAAGAAATAAATTATTAATCGAATTTTATTTCAAAACAGGCAAAAATCAAGACTCGGAAGATAAAAATTTAAAGGAATCTGATAAAAATGAGAGTGAGAGGTAACTATTATCGTCTTTTTTGTTTGTATATAAAATTTACATTTTTTTTTCTCATAGATATTTCCAATGTAACATTGAATGTAATTTGATACATTAAATTGATATAATTGAATGTAATTTATGCAGTTTAATTTTTTTAAGGAATTGCAATATTAAAGAAATGAAATAGAAAAAAAAAAGTTTAAAAAAAAAATTGTGTATAAAAATAGTCCTTAAAAAAAAAATCAACTGTTACTAGCGGAGATGATTGAGAATATAAAAAATTTACTGATACAGAAGATGTATATGTACAGAATGTGCATATGCATGTGTATATATATTACCTATGATAAATTATGAAAAAGGATTTTTTTGAAAAAAGTGTATACATTTTATTAGATCATCGGAGTTTAATAGCTGGCAGGACAGTCCGAGCAAGAAAACCTCAGACACTTCATTGCTAGATTCCAGGTATGCTTTTTTATTTACACCATAAAATATAAAAAAAAAAATTTTTAGGAAATTTTTTAAGCGTTGAAATTTCTTTTTGATTGATAAAAATATTAACGTTGAATTAACTGCCCAAAAAAAAAACAACAATTGAAAAATTGTACAGAGAAATGCGTATTTTTGAAATATATTTTATGCTTTAAATTAAATTACAACAGTTGTTGTGCACGACAAATATTTTTCCTGAATAAGAAAAGAAAGAAAACACATAATTGTGTTTTGAATTTTGATAATGCCCACATGTTATCCATATATTCAATATTTAGAAACAAATTTTAATCTCATTTTTACCCCACTCCATCCAATTCCGGATGTTTGATTCTAATTTTATGAAATTCATATTCGAAATACGATTTATTATAATTTAGTTGATCAGATTAATTAAGTAAATTATTATTCTACGAGTAAATAAATTTTTCTTACTATTTTCTTATTTTTTATATATAAATAATATTTACTTAAGAATGAGAAACTAAATGAAATTACATTGCTTGAAATTTTGTGAGGAATTATTTCAAGTTATCAAATTTTTGCTCTTCTTTTTAATGCAAATAACATTTGTTCTTCGAAAAATATTTAGTCAACGTTTATTTTAATTGTTCGTAAAGGAGACAATAAATTTTTTTTTAACTTTTTTAAATATTTAACTCAAAAAAAAGTTTTTATTTTTGGAAAAGTAGAAATTTATTATTGAAAATATTTTTCATGGTGTTAAAAACTCTATAAGTTTCCAAATGAAATTAGTATAAATTTTCTGAGAAAAAAAAATTAAATCGTTTCGTTAATTTAATTTTTTTTTTGTTAATTTTATGCTAAATTCATTTTGTAAACTTATTGGATTTCTAGATAAAATCGCCATAAAATAGATTTTGAAAATAAAGAATGTGTTTTTCAAAAATTAAATTAAAAAAAAAAAGATTAAAAAAAATTTTCAATTGTCTTTTTTTTCTAACAATTCAAAAAATGTATCTTAATATCTCTCAAGGATTAGAAATTATTTATATCTAAAAAGTGGCTTAAAATTGGATCAGTTAAGTAATAATTCTTCAAAAATTTCAAGTAAAAGTAGAAAAACGCGAACCTAGAGATGACAACAATTTTGTTGTAACCGAAATTTTTTGATACTCCCAAATTTCTTAAGTGCCCAAAACCTCTTCTCTCTTAATCTTAATTTCACCTGCAATTTTACTGTACATATTAGTTTAATAAATCCACATTTATAGAAATTGTCTGATGATAAATTTAGACATTTTTATTTATAATGAAAACCATATTTTAATGTGAGGAAAATATGAAATTTATTTTATTATCGTTAATAAACGATAAAATTGAACCAACAAGATAAAAAAAAAAGGTGCAATTTGTGCAAACAATATTTTACAAATATGCATTTTAATTCTTTTTCCGATGAGTAAATGGAAAAAAAAAATTAACATTAATTTGCCCCTTAATTGGCTAACAAAGACAATTGTCTATTTTTTCGTTAGCTTTGAATTCTTAATTTAATAAAACCGCGCAAAGCGCGAAATTTTTAAATACGACTGATTTAAATGAAAACAAAATTTTGACGATAAAGTCAGAAATCACTCATTTGTTATTTTATTATTAGAAATTATTGTTGTTGTTGTAAAATTTGAATTTCTACATTAGTTATTGCAATTAGAAAAAAAATGCAAGAGCATTAAAAATTTAACTTGCTCAAAAATTTTTGAGCTATTCGCGAATATATATGGTTACAAATTTTCTTGTAGTAATTTAGATTTTTTTTTTTATTTTAAAACTTGAATTTGAATACATTTTTTGTTTTTTAAAAAAACAGAATAAGTTAATTTAAAAAATTGGCATTATTTTGTTACAGCAATCAAGATGGCAAGAAAAATTCTTCAGACAATCAAAGCAAAACACTTGAGTTACCGAAAATACCAACTTTCACAATTCTTGAAGATATATTGTATCAACCTGGACGCCAGAACAGACCACCAAAAATAGTTATCATTCTGAGAGGCCCACCTGGCAGTGGAAAATCGTTTCTCGCAAAACTCATTAAGGTTATTCATTTAATTAATATATAGAATGAGAAATTATTATTATGTACTAGAAAAGAAATTATTGTAATTTATATGATTATCTTTGATTAGGATAAAGAAGTGGAACAGGGTGGTTCAGCACCTCGAATTTTAAGTATCGATGATTATTTTCTCGTTGAAAAGGAGAGAGAAATTAAAGATGATAATGGAAAGAAAATTACAATAAAGGTAAAAATATATTTTTAATTTGTTTAATTTTTAATAAAATTTGTATTTAGTAGAATTATTATTTTTAATATAATTTGTTTATTTAGGAAATGGTTTACGAATATGAAGAAGCTATGGAACCAAGTTACCTTGCATCGCTTGTGAAAGCTTTCAAAAAGAACATAACAGATGGCTATTTTAGTTTTATAATTTTAGATTCAATTAATGAAAAAATATCTGATTATGATGATATGTGGAGTTTTGCTAAAACTAAAGGTTTTAAGGTATATATTCAAATTTTTATTGAAAATTGAATTAAATTATAATTTTTAATTATTTTATTTGTTTGTTTTAAAGGTATTTGTCTGTGAAATGGAAATGGATGTTCAAATTTGCTTAAAGAGAAATATTCACAATCGTTCTGAAGATGAAGTCAATAGAATAGTGGATTATTTAGAACCAACGCCGAAACATCATCAAAAATTAGACACAAGTAGTCTCTTACAAGAAGCTGCCATTGAAGATGTTCAAATGGAAGATGTTCAAGATTTGGAAAAACCTGTTCAAGGCAGTGAGGACAGCCAGGATAGTCAAGAAGATGCTGAAGTGGTAAAAACATTTTGTTTTTATTTATTTAATAATTAATATTAATTAAAGAAATTTTTAAATTTATTAATTTTACCATTTTACAGGGAGTTAGCAAATGGGAGCGAATGGAAGCAGAAAATAAATTAGGTTACTTTTTGTTTTTATTTATTTAAAAATAATCTATTAGTGAAATTTTTTTTGTTCTGATCGGATAAAAATTATTCACTTTGGATAAAAAAAAATGATGACAAGGAATTAATTGATTTTTTTCTGTGTGCAGATCGTTTGGATGGTTTGGCCAAAAAGAAACATGAGGGAAAACCACAAACAATGGAAGATTTTCTTCAAGTACCAGATTATTATAATATGGAGGACAATTCTGGTAAAAAAAGGGTATGTAATAAATTTTTCTATGTGAGGTATTACTGTATCTTTGAATTGAAAACAAATTTTTTTTTTTATTATAGGTGAGATGGGCAGATTTAGAGGAACGTAAAGAACAAGAAAAAATGAGAGCTGTAGGATTTGTAGTTGGTCATACAAATTGGAATCGAATGATGGATCCTACGAAAGGAGAGAGTGCATTAACGAGGACAAAATACATATGACCCAAGTATCATCCTAAAAATCGTGGGAATCCGCGTTGGAATTAAATTTTGGTAGCTCATTTGAAATTGAGAAATATCAAATCGCAAATTAAAATGATATCTTTCTGAGGGATTTAGAAGAAGAAAGAAGAAAAAAAAGTATCAAGTGTTTTATAAATAATCACTGAAATTTTGTGAATAGACTATTAAAAAAAAAAACACACACACAACGGACTGACAAATTTTTTAGATCAACTGTATTTTACAGTGAGAGCAATTATAAATAGCTTCAAACATTTTGATTACTTTGAAATTAAAAATGTTTCACAATTTTTTTTTTTTAGTACTGCACTAAAAACACATCCACTTTGATAAAATAAATGCTTAGATCAATTAATAGTAATGAAAATTACTAATCTATTGTATATTGCATATAGACTTTTTTTTAAAATAAGCAAATTTTGAATATAAAATAATTATTTTTCAATTTGCTATCTCATATTCATTTTGTGAAAAAAAAACATATATACTTATTTTTCAGTATGATATTAGTTATGTATTGTTGAAGTAAAGTTATCTTTTAAATTTATTTTATAAATTGATGATGAAGTACCTACAAAAGCAATGGTTCACTACATTTACATTTTTAATTGTATAATGTGAATATTGTGTGTATTTCCACACATCAAACTTTGTAAGACATGATTGTCATTTAGACTTAATTTATAAAGTCGTTTTAAACTATTACAAAAATTTTGTTTTTTTTTTATTAAATACCTATTTATTAATATTTAATTGTAAAACTCAAAATAATTATGGATACGCAGTTTTAATTTTTGAATTTGAATTTTTTAAACGATTGTGCTGCCATCTTCGCAAAAAAGTTTTGTCGTCTGCTATTTTTAAAGCAAACAAAGTTTGAAACAAAGCATTAAATTGTTTAAATTAACAAATTTTTACTAATATTTCATGATCATTTATTATTAGAATCTATTAGAATTAATTGTGCACTATTAAGAGCTAGTGAAAATTAAAATTAATGATAATTAAAATGTAAAATTTGCTTGAAAACATTTTAATATTATCATAACCTCTACCGGTGTAAAAAAGTTGTTTGTTTATTATACGCACGAATAAGGTAAACATTACTTTTTTTTCTAATAACATTTTTATAACTAAAATTGAAAGTTTATATTTTGTTAAAATAATATAAATTATTAGATTAATTAAATTTTTATATTGAAGTTTGTTTTCTGCTTATATAGGTTATTTTTGGGATTTTTTTCAACAAATTTTCGTCACTATTATATACAAAATTAAATCATGAATAACGGACTTTGTTATGAAGATATCTTGGGTTTTACCAAACAAACCGAAACATTGATAACAGGTTTAGGAGGTACACCTGAGCTTGTAGAAGAGTTTCGAAAAAGAAATATTTCCAATGAAGAATTATCTGAATTACATGAATATGATTTAATTGCACTTGGTAAGTAAACACGTGTTTATTTTCAAAAGCCTTTTTTTTGCATTTATTGAACTTATTTAAATCTTTTTAATCTAAAATTAAGCAAAATATTTATTTTTTAAATCTAATAACTATTTATTTTCAAGGTGCCGATTATACATTCATTACAGCATTTTTGAAAGAAATGAAAAATAGATCAAAAAAATCAAGTGAATATTTACAGCCTCAATATAGGTAATGCTTTTTGATTATTTTTTTTTTCAATTTTAAGTATTATGTTCCTTATATATTTTTTTTAGATACGAGCACTTGGTGGACATTTTAAAAACTGGACGAAATCATATTAAGCATATTGGTGCATTTATTGGATATGCAAGACTTAGATTAAAGAAAGAACAAATAAATCTTTTTGTTGATCCTAATAAAGGATTACGTGCAAGTGAAACATTGAAAATTGCTTCAATAGCAACAATCAAAGAAATTAACTATATCATGGAAGAAGTGAATAATTTAGAAACATACATTTCAATGGTATATATTTTCAACTAAGTTTTAAGCTTTTTACAATAATTAAAGGTTTATCTAAATTTTAAAAATACTTTTTTTTTTCTATTCTAGACTTATGAAACACCAAAAAGGAAAAAGTATTTCAACATTTGTATGTTCATAGGTGGATTGGGATTGACGACTTGTGCATTGTTCCATTTGTGTAAAAAATGTTATATTAAGATATAATAGGTAACAATTTTTATTTTTATTTTTTTTTGTAATATAAAACTTAATTTTTATAAATTCATTTTTTCTGTAAAATAAGTATAGTATTTCAGAAGGAAATAGAAAAGAAAATTAAATTTTTAATTTACATTTAATTGAAATTAAAAACAAAAAAAATTAATTCAATGAAGCAATTTTTAAATAATTACCAAAATCATTGCAAAATTAAAGTTTCTGCCCCCTTTTCTCGAACTACAATTCCATCACGTTTTTTCAATTCTTCAGCACATTTCACTTTTGCCTCGAGAATTCTATAAATATTATTATTAAATATGAATATGAATTTTATTTATTAGAAAATCAAAACTACTTACGATGAGATATTTTTCCACTGTTGAACTTGATATTCATTTTGGGAAGCTTGTTCTGCAAGATGTTTTTCATCTTCTTTTAGTAGTTTCATTTTTTTTTCTTCAGCTTGTATTGATTCTTGTAATTCATCCCTTAAAGTTGGTTCACCGCTTTTATTTGCATAATTCTGAGGAAATGGTGAAAAATTAATTTTTCTTTACTTATGAGACAAAAATAAGTATTATAAATATATTTTTTTACCTTCTTGTCTTGTTCTAATCTTTCCTCAAGATATTTCATTCTATCCATTTCTTTATTTAATTCATTATTTTTCTCCACAGTCTTTAAAAAACGATAATTATTTCAATTTTATTTTTTTTGTTAAATTTAGTTTATTTAGTTTTTTACCTCTTTTATGGATGCTTTAAGACTTTCGACTTCTTGAGCTAATTCAGATGTTGATTCATCCATACTTGCTTGAACTGAATCATGATTCTTGACAGCCTTTTCATATTTTTCTTCAAGCTCCTGAGCTTTTTTCCTCAATGGTTTCACTTCTGAAATTATAATTAATTAATTTATCAAATTTTGAAAATAATTTTGAAAATAATTTATAAAATATATTTATAACCATCCAATAAAGGAGCCAATTCTTTTTGAAGTTTTGCAATTTCTTCCGCTAGCTTTTTATTAATTTCATTTGCAGTCTCTTTTGTAAAATTCTCAGGTAATGTCATTAATTCCGCTTCATCATTTGTTTGAATTTCCGAAAGCTAAAATCAAAAATTATTTTTTATGATTGATTTAAAAAATTTCAAATTTATTTCCAAAACACACCTGATTCTCTAAAATTTCAATTGTACGTCGAAGAACTCCATTTTCTGCTTTAAGAGCAGATAATTCAGCTTTGGATTGTTTATATAAAGTGCTTTTAGTTTTTAAACGAGCGACATATCGTTTAAATTCTTCTCCATCGGGGGCAGTTTCCTCTGAGACAAGTTTTGCTTTCTCTTTTTTCTCCTTTAATTTAGCTTCAAGTTCTGTTAAAGTCGATTCACTTTTTTCTAATTTATCTAATACATTTTTCTTGATATTTCCAATTGCAGCTGCTTGTTGCCTAAATGGGGCCATTTTATCAGATCCCATTTCAGAAGCCTGTCGATTATGAGTATTATAAACTAATATCGTTAATTAATTTTTTAAATTAAATTTAATTAATTGTCTTTAATCAAACCTTCTTTTCGACTAATTCTTGAACTTCTCGAGCTGCGGCATCTAATTTTGTTCGCAATGCGGCAATTTCATCGGTTCCAATATAAGGTGAATCAACAACAGCTGTTAATGCTTCTAATTGAAGTTTTTTATTTTTTATCTCTTCTGGTAAACGTTCATTGGCAATAACAGTTAAAACTGAGACTTCCTCGGTTAATCGTTGCAATACAGTTTGAGGTGTTAGACCTGCACCCTCATCTTTTAATATTTCTAATTCTTTTTCTGCTCTTTGAAGGGCCATCTAATAAATTTTTATCATTTTTATTTTATCTAGATAAACAAAAATTGTTTTGCCATTTTTTTTCAAATACCTCCACTGCTTCGTAAGCTTCAGCTTCTTGTGATTTTTGTAAAACTAATTCTCGTTCTCGATCTCTTTCACGTCTCAAATGTTGAGCTGCATCCAATAAATGTTTTGCTGGTTCAATTCTTATTTTCATTCTCTCAATTCTTCCAATTAGTGTCTGAATAAATTTTTTCAAATAAACAGTGAAATATACTTTAGAAATTTTACAATTTGAAACTCACTTTTTTCTCCTTTTCCATTGCTTCAACGTCAGCTTTCAATTCGGCAGCAGTTTCTCCCCCCTATATTAAATAAAAAAAAAAAAAAAACTATAAACAAATTCATAATTTTAAAAAGTAATTATTTACCTTTCGTCCAGTTTCTCTATCTTTATGAAGAGTTTTAAATTCCTCTACCATATTCAAATATTTTTCGTATATGGATCCAATGTCTGGATCTGATAAATATTCCGTTGGTATTTCCACCTTAATTACGAACAGAAAAAAAAAAATAATTAATATTTTTTGTATTCGGTAAAATTTGTTATTTTTTACCTTCACTAAAAAACGGGACAAATAAGCTCGTTGACGGGCAATATTGACGTTCGATAAAATCCATTTTAATATAGGATAAATTGTTTCTGTCTCGCCTTTTACTAAACCTTGCCTAAAAATTTTATTTTTTTAAATTTCATTATTAATTTAAATATTTTATTTATATTTACAATTAATAATTTTAATTATAATACCTAAACAAAACAGGATCTGTATCTGGTTGATATTTAAGTACTCGAAGAAGTGAAAAAATTCGAATAGAACTTTGTTCTGGATTTTCAGTTCTAATGTCAATTTTTCCATTTTCCTTTTGTTCAATTTCAGATAATACATCACTAAGTACCTAGAAACAATAACATTTTTAATCAGAAAAAATCCAATTCACAAATTTTAAATATTAAAAAATGTGACTAAAATTTTAATTTAATTTTTTTTATATTTTTAGTAACAATTATAATAAAAATTTTATTTTTCCCCTCACCTGAAGCAAATCATCAGAGCCTAATGCACTAAACGAAATTAAATTGTAATTTCGTGATAATAATTTATTTATTTCAGTTACAATAAATTTAGTGTCTTCAGCCATTGTTTAAAAAAAAGAATAATATATTTTTAATAAATTACACAGTATTTCAAAAAAGCGACAAAAGAACGATAATTTTATTCAACAGAACCATTTTGAAATATTCTTTGTTTTCATTACCGTTACCATGGTAACATTCGCACATGTCAATAAAGAACATACAAAAAAAATTATAATATAATTGTTTTTAGAAAATTCTTTTTTATTTCTCTATAAAACATTTGTACAATGTTGATATATAATTAAAAAAATATTTAAGATTCCATTTTAGAATTTACACTATTTTCTTTTACATCAGACGCTGTCACTATTAAATTTTCTTCACTTTCTTTTTCTTCTACTTTACGTTTATTATTATCGTGTTTATTTTGTTTTCGTTTTCTTTTTAAATGTGGTTTCTCGTCATTCATCCTAAAATGAAAATTTAAATTAAATGAAAAGATTTTTTAATAGAAATATTAAAATTTTTAAATAAACTCACATATTGCAAGATTTGGTCCCAGGTCCCCAATGTGATTCTGGATTTAATTGAAATCGAGCCAAACGTTTTTGACGAGAAATTGGATTTGCATGAGGATGAAGTGCAAATGAAATTGGTGTAACAGAATCTTTGGTTAAAATTGTAAGAGCCACACTTTTTTCGCCAAGTCTCTCTCGTTTTGCAGGATGATCCTGAAATTCGACATATTTTTAATTTCCTCGTTAATTATTTCTAATTTAAATACATATTTTTAAAGTAAAAAAAAAGTTTCACCTTTTCCCAAGCGCGCACAATATCCCATATAACATCATTGGGGGCATCAGTTTTTATGGAAATTTTATTTGCATGTGAATATGATACTTTGTAACCTGCGTTTAATAGCGCTGAACGAAACAAAAGCATAGAAGGTGTATCGACACGAACAATGGACATCTGTAAAAGAAAAAAGGAAGTCATCACTAGTTTAGTAAATTTCTTTTTTTTTAAATAACATACCAAACGATCGAGTGTATAATACAGAGGACAATCAAGCTCTTCTCTCACTACACTTAAAACTCCTTGTATTCTTTTACACGTTCCCAATTCCATTTCTTCGACTTTTGATAACAGTCTCGAAACAAATGTTTGATCGTGTAGAGGATCTAGCCATAAAGGACCACCAACCTTAAAATTTTATATTAATATAGAAATATTAATTCCTTAATGTTCAATTAAATATAATTTTTTTTTTCTAAATTACTCACGTGATGTTTGTTTTGACATTGTTTACAAAATTGATCGACACTTGGTACTTGCGGTAATTTAAAACCTCCATTTGGTGTTTTAATTGTCAATGGTTGTATTGTCATACTTTCACAACCAACACATTGATAGAGCATTCCTAATTTACTTGCAGTTTCTTTACATTTTTTTTGACTCGTAAAAACTCTCACAAATACTCGTATATAAAAATCTGCACTTATCGAAAGTAATGGTTGAATATAACGACCATAACGACCAGCGTGCGCTGCAATATGTTGCAATAATATTCTCAAAGCCTATATAATTTGAAAAAATAAAAAATATATTTTTTCTATTATTACATATTAGATTATTTATAGACTGAATTTTTAATTACAATTTCATGGCAGGCTTTTGATTTTAAGGATAATGCTCCATATTTAACGTGGCAAGTTTCTGGAAAATTCCCTGCTAAAAGTGCCATATCAGTCGCTGTGACTAGAAGTAATCCACCTTCCGAAAGACATTGAACACCTCCATCGAGAAATATTGTTGGACATCCATATGGATCTAAATCAACAGCATCGAAACGTGTTTTTCTATTTTGGTACATGACCATTCTGTAAATTGTCAAAGAATATTTAATGAATAATTAAAAAGAAAGATAGAGATTTCTTTTGCAGAAAAAAAAAGAATATATAAAAAATTATTTTTCATACGTTGCATCTTCGTGACTTGGTTTTACTAAATTTTCCACTCCATTGTGAGCGATATTTTTCTCAATTGATTCGATTGCTTCTTTTGAAATATCATTTGCAACAACATATTTTATGCCTTTTATTTCTTTCGCGTATCTTATACTTCTCAAACCGGTCGCAGACAACGCTTCCAATATTGTGATTCCCTCCTATAAAAAAAAACAATTTTAATTGTTTAATCCTTTTTTAAAAAAAAATTCTAAGTTTAGTTTTACATTTGTTTCCCCTTCACATGAAGTCTTATCCTCGATTATTAAAGTTTTTTTTCCCACTTTTTTATTAGTTCTCAATTCAGAATTATAATCTTCGGCAAATAATGACAAAACTGCGATACTGCAAAATATGTAAATAAATATAATTTAAAAATTATGATTACCGTTACCATTTTTAAATATTTACATACCTTAAATCTCGATTGAATTCTTGAACATGATTATAAAAAACATTTTTTCCTTCAACTAGAATTTCTGCCTTTCCTTCTCTAATTATATTTTTATCATTTTCTCTTAATTCTACAGGTTTATCCATACTTTTTATCAAAAATATACTTCGTCTGTAAATATATTTGAGGTTATGTAGTTTGTTTGTTTGTTTTTTTTTAAATTAAAATATAATAGTAAAAATTAATTTTCTTTTAGTAAAACATTTACAAGTGTTTAATTAAAGATGTTGTTTTATAAAGATATTTTTTAGAAGAGCAAGTAATAAATGATTGTAAACACATTTGACAGAATAAAACATGCGTGTTTGTACTCACATATACAAATGTCAATATACTAGCTGAACAATACACAAACCAACTTTGATTGTCTTATAAAATATTTTTGATTTATTTTAGTCTTTTTGTGTATGAGCCAAATAATAGAAAATTAAAGGTTTAAAATATAACACCCAACTTCACTGAACATAGTTTATTAAATAATAAAATTAAAGAAAATCACTCCACATGATATAATATAATAATAAAATAAAATTCAAACTATATTCACACACACGCATACGTATAAGTAAACAGTCTTTGTCAAAAATGTTGTTTATCGCTCGCACGCTAAACGAGTACTGATCATTTCTAATTAATTTACATATTTATTTTCTTTGATCGATTTCATTCGGAACTTTTCGTCGTCAAATTAGTCACGATTCTCGACATTCTGCCCCCTTTTTGAACAATTATGTTCAATAAATACATTTTTTTTTTTTTTTTTATCTCTCTATAGGAAGCGGTGATATTTTTTTTACGCCTCTATCTAATTCACCATTTTGGGTCTTTACCTTTACCACACGTATCACACCATCATCTCCTGGATATATTTGAGATACTCTACCCAAACTCCATCTTAACGGCGGCAAATTGTCATCCCTTAAAATAACCAAAGTTCCCTCTTTTATCACTTCTGGTGATCCCGAATGCCATTTTGAGCGAACATTAAGCTCATTTAAATATTCGCGCGACCAACGTTTCCATAAATCGCGTTTCATTTTTTGTAAACATTCCCATCGTGATAATCGATTTACAGGAGTTTGAGTATAGTCCCAAGCAGGAATCGTTGTCAAAGGCTCTCCTATTAAAAAATGACCTGGAGTTAATACGCTTACATCATTAGGGTCCATAGTCATCGGAGTAAGAGGTCGTGAATTTACAATTGCTTCGATTTCACACATATATGTTCCAAGCTCTTCGAATGTCAACAATGTTTCGCCAATTGTTCGCCGTAAATGATGTTTGAGCGACTTCACCGCCGCCTCCCAGATACCGCCAAAATGCGGAGTTCGCGGGGGCGAAAAATACCATTCAATATTCTGATCTGCCAATTTTCGAGATATAATTTTATTATGTTCATCTGTGTTGAGGAGACGGTAAAGATCACTCAACTCATTTCTAGCGCCTACAAAATTAGTACCATTATCCGAATACAATGCTTTAGATTTTCCTCTTCTTGCGAAGAATCGTCGTAAACTTGCTAAAAAACATTCTGTTGATAAGTCGCTTACCAATTCTATATGGATCGCTTTAGTGCTCATACACACAAATACGGCCGCGTACACTTTAATTTTATTTCGATTCCTGTACTTTTTTTCTTTAATATAAAATGGACCGCAGTAATCCATACCTGTATTTTCGAAAACGCGAGTGGCAGTCACGCGCACTGCAGGCAAATTTCCCATTTGATAAGATACTTCTTTAGGCTGAGCTCGAAAACATTTTACGCATTTATTTATGACCTTGCGCACTGCCAACCTACCATCGATTGGCCAAAATTTCATTCTCAATGCATACAGTGTTGCATTATTGCCAGCATGCATATTTTGCTCATGAATATCGCGGATGATTAATTCTGTAACAGGATGATTTTTTGGCAGCAACATAGGGTGTCGTTGATCATAGGGCAATTCTGCTCTCTTTATTCTTCCCCCCACTCTTAAAATTTTTTCGTGCATTACAGGATTAAGTCGAAGTATTTTTGACCGGCTTGATAGACATTCATTCTTTGACAGTTGATTAATTTCATTGTAGAACTCTTCCATCTGGACCAGTGAAACAATTCGATTAAATGCTGACTGAATCTCTGCTGGTGTTAATATCTCGGAAAATTTGGTTTTACCGCGTGCTCTTTCTGCTATTCGTAAACAATATGCCACTACATGGATCAATTTTCTGAGGGATGAAAATCGAGACCATAAATTAATTGATGTTTTTACATTCTTTATAGTTAGCGCCACGCTTTTTTTTCTTTCAGGCAATTCCGTTTGAATGAAGTGATGACTGGGCCAATTTTCTTCCGACAATTCCAACCACGTTGGACCATTTTTCCATAACTTGTTTGATACAAATTCTGCAGGCATTTGACCCCTAGATACAAAATCTGCGGGGTTATCCTGTGAGATGACGTGTTTCCAACATTCAGGTCTTGTAAGAGTTTGAATTTCGGCAATACGGTTGGCTATGAATGTGCTGAACTCATGAGGAGAAGATGCAATCCAATTCAATACTATAGTTGAATCCGACCAAAGGTGTATTGCATTTACATTAAATTTTATTGCATTTTTGACAGTGATTATTAACTTTGACAATAATACTGCCGCACAAAGTTCCAATCTTGGCAATGTAACTGTCTTCAATGGTGCAACCTTTGATTTCGCACATAGTAATATTGTACGATGTTTTCCCTCATTCGAACACCTGATGTAAACGCATGCGCCATACGCTTTCTGACTGGCGTCTGCAAAGCCATGGATTTGAGTCTCGTCTGATGGTTGACTTCTAACCGCTCTCTCGATTTCCCAATTGCTCAATTCACCAAGTTGACCTTGAAATTGCTCAAATTCCACTAATAATTTAGTTGGTATTGGATCGTCCCATGAATTATTAGTTTTCCAAAGTTCTTGCATTTTTATTTTTGCCACAACTGTGACTGGTGCCATTAATCCTAGCGGATCATAAAGCATCTTACCAATTTGTGAAAGCATGATTCGTTTTGTAGTGGGTTTTTGATCCAACGTTGGTTGCACGTTAAAATGCAATGTATCCTTTTGAGAGTTCCACATCACTCCAAGTGTCTTTGAACTTTGATCCACATCATTTGTTAATACTTCTGAATCCCCTGAATTTTGAGCAATTTCTTGATGATTTGACCTCCACTTGCAAATACGAAGTCCTGCTTTTGTTGTCAACTCAATTAGTCCTTCTTTTATTTGTTGTACTTCGCTTACAGTGTCGGCTCCCGTGAGGCAGTCATCCACATAAAAATCATTCTTTAATACTTCGGCAGCGATTGGAAATGCACGACCTTCATTATTTGCCAATTCTTTCAAACAACGAATTGCCAAAAATGGTGCCGCAGAAGTTCCATATGTCACGGTGTTCAGTTCGTACGTTCTGATAGGTTCATTCTCATTATATCGCCACAAAATTTTCTGGAATTTTCTATCTTGGGGATGTATAAAAAATTGGCGATACATTTTTTCAATATCTCCACTCAAGGCAATCACATGCTGTCGAAATCTCAACATTAATGCTACTATGTTATCTTGGATAGTTGGCCCTGTCATCAAGGTGTCGTTTAACGACAAACCAGTATCTGTCTGACATGATGCGTCAAAAACTACTCGAAACTTACTAATATTATCTATCATCTTCAGAACAGCTTGGTGTGGTAAATAATATCCTTCCGATTTATCCGCAATTATTTGTTTCATATGATTCAAGTGTTCGTATTCTTCCATAAAATTTGTATATTTTTGTTTTAATTTAGGGTCTTTAGATAATTTTCTTTCGAGCATAAAAAATCTTTTCCGAGCTATTTCATATGAATTTCCTAAATTATTTTTATTTTCATTAAACGGAAGTCTCACTATATATTTACCTTTATTGTCACGTGTTACATTGTTTACAAAATGTTCCTCAATTTTTTGTAAACGTAGTTTAATCTCCTCGACAGTACCCGCGTTTTCGTCAATTGAACATTTTTCAAGAAATGTATTAAATTTTGTTAATTTTGATTTGCAATTAGTACGGCTTTGTCGAGCAGTATCAACTTCGTTTACAGACATTACAAAGAAAATAATCACAAATTAATATAAAGATAAATAATAAATATATACAACGTTCTTACTTTAAGTCGATGAGTCACCTTATAATACAATAGTTTATACTTTCCAAAGCGTTGTCGATTTGAAATAACTGCCTCGTTTTCGTATATGTAGTTTTTCAGTTATTTCCTCAATGAATATTCTCATCTGCTTTTCATTCGAAATTTAAGATGAGACCTATGCATACACTGCTTCCATACAAGTAATTTTTGATTTCTATATGATGTAGATTAAGCAGCCTTGTCGAAATTGAGTACTCGATAGCTTTCTTTGTGCGAGCGATCCGGCTCGAAGGACCATGAACAATACACAAACCAACTTTGATTGTCTTATAAAATATTTTTGATTTATTTTAGTCTTTTTGTGTATGAGCCAAATAATAGAAAATTAAAGGTTTAAAATATAACACCCAACTTCACTGAACATAGTTTATTAAATAATAAAATTAAAGAAAATCACTCCACATGATATAATATAATAATAAAATAAAATTCAAACTATATTCACACACACGCATACGTATAAGTAAACAGTCTTTGTCAAAAATGTTGTTTATCGCTCGCACGCTAAACGAGTACTGATCATTTCTAATTAATTTACATATTTATTTTCTTTGATCGATTTCATTCGGAACTTTTCGTCGTCAAATTAGTCACGATTCTCGACACTAGCTATGTGTTAGTTACAACAAAAAAAATACATTTATTTACTAAAAATAAAAAAAAAATTTCAGATATTATATATAGAATTAAAATAATAAATAAATTTTTAAAGTAATTTAAACAATGTAAATAACATAAAACATTTTTAAACTAATTGTTTACAATGATAGAATTAAATTAATAGAAAATTAGTGGCGCCATCTGTTGGTGACACCAGACGTACCTGCAAAATGACTTTTTTTGGGACTTTTTGGGACTTTTTGGCGATTTTCCATTGGAAAGATAGGAAAGTTGAGTTAATTGAAATTTTTCATTTAGGAGCGCTGCTGCACCAAAATTTTATCTACCCATCCCTGGTTTGAACTTTCGATTGTAACGCTCTCATTGGTCAATTTCATATTTACGCGGGGAATAGCAATGAATGAGGTGTACGCTCATTGGTTGCTATTCCCCGCGTAAATATGAAATTGACCAATGAGAGCGTTACAATCAAAAGTTTAAACCAGGGATGGGTAGATAAAATTTTGGTGCAACAGCGCTCCTAAATGAAAAATTTCAATTAACTCAACTTTCCTATCTTTCCAATGGAAAATCGACAAAAAGTCCTAAAAAATGTCATTTTGCAGGTACGTCTGGCGCCACCAACAGATGGCGCCATTAATTTTCTATTAATTTAATTCTATCATTGTAAACAATTAGTTTCAAAACGTTTTATATTATTTACATTGTTAAAATTAATCTTTTATATTAAATAAATAATCGAATTGTGTGGATATACGACGAAATAAAGATTAAAACTTGCAGAAATACGATAAAGTGGATAAAATTCAAATTTAAAATTTTTTAAAAATTAAAAAAAAAATTTTAATTTTTAATTTGTTTTAAAAATAAAATTAAATGTCTTTTAAAATTTTTTTAAAATACTTTTTATTTATATATAAAAATGAAAAAAAACGTTTTGCGCGTGCGTGATTAGAGTAAGAGAGTTCGGGGGCTAGTAGTGTGAAGAACCTAACCTTTAATGATTCCCATGTGCGAATTTATTAAATATAAAAATAATCAGACAAGTAAATAATTTAATTTTACCTATAAAAAAAATGGCAAAAATAAAACCACGATTAGGTAGTAGAAAGAAAGCCAAAAGATGGGCAAAAGGACAAAGTTCAAGTTCTAATCCTGAAACGAAAAAATATCGTAATCAAGCACGCACGTGGTTTTTTCAACAAAATCCAGGTATGTTTTATTTTTTTTTTGTAAATATTTATCAAGTATTTACTATTTAAAATAATTTACTCATTCTATTTAATTAGAATTTAGATTATAACAATTAGTTTCTTGTAAAAATTTTTGTTTTTACCGGAAAATCAGGAACGTAATTTAATTTTGAAACTCGTTTTTAAGTTACAATAATGATTTAAGATTCATCTGGACTGACAACTGATGTTCTACGAAAACATGATGCTATTCAAGGAACAGCATCAATATCTGAAAAAATTGAAATTGACGATGAAAGTAGTGTGGGTGGAGCATCTACTTTTAAAACATTTAATACATTTGCTAGTGATTATAGCAAATGCTCCAATATGTCATTTAATCGGTAAAAAAAATATTTAGCCTTGATTATAATTTATAATTGATATAGTACTTAACTTGAATTTTACAAATATGTTTTTAGATTTTTAACTCAATATCAACCAAATTCGGTAATTCATAAAGAAATGTTAGCAATATTGGCCGCAGTTACTGATGTTATTAAACAAAACGATGGTGTTGAATCAGATACAGAATATTATGCAGCATTGGTAAAAATAGAAATATATTTTTTTTAAATTGATAAATTTTATTAACTTCATTAAGAGATATTCTATTTATTTCAAGATGACTACTTTGGAGGCAGCCGAAACTGACGAATCAATATCAGCAATTTTATCTTTACTGGGAATGATTTTGAAATCTGTTCCAAAAAATGTACTCAAATTGCAATTCAGTCAAGCGAGTCAGATTCTTTTGAATGTACTAATAAAGTACGCAACTAATGAAAATTTTCTAGTACAACGACATGTAAGTTTTATTTGTCTTGATAAAAAAAAAAAAACCAATTTTATTTGGGAAATGAATTTTTTTTGTAGTGTATTGGATGTTTACAAATATTACTTCGAGCTCAAGAGGTTGCTGTTTGGTCAGATAGCTCAACATTACAAGTGTTGGACGCTTTATTAACATTTACAATTCATACAAAGCCAAAAGTTCGAAAAGCTGCACAACACGGAATTTGTGCGATTTTAAAAGGTATCACGATTAATTTTATCAATTCTTTGAAATTTTGTTAATATTAATTTCATTTTTTTTACAGGAAGTGATATTATGAAAGTTGAAAATCCACCACCTTATCATCCGGCAGCTTCACAAGTAGCAAAACACTGTATTTCTCAATTAGAATCTGCTGGTAAACCTGGACACATGACAAATACTCTTCACATTCTTACACTTTTGAAAGAAATTTGCCATCAACTTCCAAAATCTTATTTAAAGGTAATATTTCGGAAAAATATAAATACTAAGAAATTTTTTTTAAATAACGTTTCTATTTCAGAGTATTTGCGAGGGTCTTTTGAGCATTATGACTCTAAATAATGTACTTGTAACATCTTGTTGTTTTCAAACATTCCATGGATTATTTATTTCAAAACCAAGTGAATCCGTTTTACCATCGCAATTAAATGCTCAAATAATTAATGCTCTTTATGATTATCAACCGGCACCGAGTGATACTCAACCAACTCTCGCATGGTTGACCGTAATGCAAGAAGCATACGCGAATCTTGCTTCGTAAGTAGATATTTTACAGAAAAAAAAAAAATACTTTAAAAAACTTTGTAAAAATAAATCTAAATTTTTTAGACATTCATTGGATCTTTGTGCGGCAAATCTTCCTCGCTTTATTGAGAAAGCTACGGAACTTTGGCTCTCTGATAAGACGGACGTTTTAACCGGTGCTTCGCATGCCATAAAACACGTTTTACAAGAATGTGTCAGTCTTATGTGTATAAACGAACAAATCGCTTCAAGGTAAATATAAAAGCAAATTTTATTTTTTGTTTCCTTTTTTAAAATTTTCAATATTTATAGATATAAAACAACATTAAAGAAGATTATTCAACTGTTACAAGAAGGATTAAAATATCAATATAGTGGAGCCTGGCATCATGTTCTTCATTTACTGGCCGTTTTATTTCAGGTAATCTTCATTTTTTGATTGCTTTTTTATTTCAGTTTTAGTTTGCAATTTCTAATGTTTAAAATAAACACCTTTTTTCTAAATTGTTTAATTAGATTATTGGACTTAATTGTAAAGAAGAAATGGCAAAAATTTTAATTACATTGGCAGATTTACGTGATACGCATAAATTTACATACAACAGTGAAATTGAATATGCCGTTGGCGCTGCTGTTAAATCAATGGGTCCAGAAATTGTTCTAAACACAATTCCTCTTCAGGTTTGTATTTTCTTAAAATAAATTATCAATACCAGAAATTAAAATTTTTTTCTTTTCAGAATTTAAACAGAAGTTGGCTTTTGCCTATTTTAAAAGATTGCACCTCAAATGCTCCACTATCCTATTTTATTAAATCTCTTTTACCACTTGCTGTTCATTGTCAGTAAGTTATTTTTAATTAAACTACAATTAATTATACTCATAGTGGAAAAAATTACAATTTGCATTTTTTTTTTACAGAATAAAATCGAAGTCATTGCAAGAAAATAAAGATGGAATTGGAGCACATAGTTATGAATTAATGAGATCACAAATTTGGTCCTTATTGCCCAACTTTTGTAATAATCCATCGGATAGTTTTGGGGTTTGTTTCCCTTTTTTTATATATAATTTAAAAAATTGTAGAAAAAAATTAATTCCTTATTCTTTTCTTAGTCGGATTTTGCAAAAACTCTTGGAACATTAATAGGAAGTGATAAAAGTTTGAGATTTTCTGTAATGGCCTCATTGCGAAAATTAATTGCTACCTCGGTGGAAAAAAATAATCAAGAAGATATTGAAACTTTAGCTAAATTTTCAAAGAATTATTTACCTATACTTTTCAATTTATATTCAACGAAACCTCATGGTTCTGACGAAGAAGGACAAAGAATTGCTGCCTTTGAAACAATCAAAGTAAATATATAATTTTTGGAATAAAACTATTCATTTATCAAATTTAATAATATTCTCTTTTAGGTTTATTTATCAATTACAAGCAAAGAATATTTAGATATGTTTTTTGATACGGCGATGAAAAAAATTCAAGACGAAACAATAGAAGGATTTGAAAAGGAAAGTGTATTTGATCTCTTTAGATTATTTGCACAATTTACCGATATTGAAAGATTGAAAATATTTTACGATTTTTGTGTTCCTCTTTTAATGAAAAATAATAATCAAAAGGAACAGAAAAAAGCATACAGGTGTGTAAATTTATAAATACTTTAATATTTTTATATTTTATAAATTTGATTTTATTGTACAAAAAAAATTAATTTTCTTATTTTAGATTTTTAGAAGAAATTTGCTGTAGCGAAAGTGAAATTTGTAAACAATTTGTATTTGAAAATCGACGTGGAATTCAAAGTTTGTTGAAAAAATCTCAAGAATTTGCACTTAAATTAAGTAAAGGAGTAAGTTTTCTTTTTCATCTATTTTTTTATTTAAATTGAATACTTTTAATTTTTATTAAATTCAATTTTCAGGCTCGAATTCGTATTATTATTTCCCTCGTTAAAAGTCATCCACAACTTGAAAAAACGAAATTTTTAAAAGCAATTGTTCCCGAAGCAGTCATGTGCTTAAAAGAAGTTAATGAAAAATGTCGTACATCTTCTTATCAATTGTTAAATACAATTGCAGAAAAATTTTTAAATCATGAAGAATATTTTATGGAATATATTCAGTTGCTTATATCAGGTCTTGGAGGCGTGCCAATATTTTGCAGTGCAACTTTACTTGCCCTTTCTTCAGTTCTCTATAATTATAGTGGTAAATTTAAAAAAAAATAATTAATTATTGAAAAGAAGAAGCTTCTTTTAACTCACATTCTATTTTTTTTAGGATCTTTGGGAATAGAGACTGTTAAAGAAATTTTGAATCACGCCTGCAATCTATTAACAGGACCAACGAGAGAAATTACAATATCTTGTTTAGCATTTGTTAAAGTTTATCTCAGCACTATGCCAACTCCAGTAATAGGCCCGACATTGTCTAAAATTGTAAATATACATTTTTTTTTTTAAATTTAATTATTAAAATACTTGAAAAATTATTTATAATAAAATAATTTGTTTAAGATGGAATCCTTGTCAAAAATGACGGAAGACTGTAAACGACACTGTAGATTGAAAATACGTGATATCCTTGTAAAAATGGTTCGTAAATTTGGCATTGAACCGATAATTAATATGGTACCACAGTCCGATGAAACGATGCTCAAGAGATTGAAAAATATTCGTAAAATTGAAAATAGAAAACAAAAAACGAAAGACGACAAGAAAAATAAAGAAGAGGATAGTGAAGAAGAATTTAATCTTAAACGAATGCCAAAGAGTATGGAAGAAATTTTGGCAGATAGTGATGAAGAATTTGATGATGTTGATATGAATGATGGTGGTAAAAATTCGAAACGACAGAAAAAGAAGACTTGGATTCAAGAATCGGTGGATAATATTGTTGACTTTGCTGATCCTACTGCTTCTAAAAACATTGTTGGTTCGTATATGTTTTTAATCTATTTTTATAGAAAAAAAAAAATTGACTACTCAATTCTAAAAAATTATTTTAAACTTTCAGCTACAAAACCAGGAGTTACTGTTTCTAAAGAAGCTAAAGAAAAATGTAAAGACAGTGGATTTAAAACAGCTGAGGATGGTAGATTATTAATCACAGATAATACCGATGACGAAAGTAATGATGAAGAAGAAACAAAAAAGAAGAAGAAAATTTCATTCTTAGGAATGAATGAAGACGATGATTATGGTAAATTATTTTTCTTTTTACTTAATATTAATATAAATTTGGATTACAAAAAAAAAAAATGGGTATAATTAAATTTTTACAGAAGACGACGAGGATGATGCAAAATCGGTAAAATCAGCAAAATCAATTAAGAAAAGAAAACGCGAAAATGGTAGCGTTTATTCTGAAACATTTTCAACATCTTCGAAATATAAAGGTAAGTAAATTAATTTTCTTTTTTTTTTATCAAATTCTAAATTTGTTGAATATTTTATTTATAGCTGGAGGTTCAGGTATTCATCGTCCAATTAAGGTGTCAAAATCAGAAAAAGAACCCGGTGCAGAATATCGAGCGTCGAAAGCTAAAGGCGATATGACAATAAAAGGAAAACAAACTTCTTACGCTTATTTACCGCTTACAAGATCATCTTTGAATAAAAGGTACAAAATTATAAAAAAAAGTGAAATAGAACCAATAAATTTATTTTCTTATTTTTTTGCAGGAAAAAAATGAAGAACGCTGGAAAGTTCAAAGGTATTATTTCTGGAGCTAAAAAAGGTGCACTTGCTGGCAAAAAGAATCAAAAGAAACGAAAGATGTAGAAATAGAATTTAAAAAATTATAAATGGTGAGATAATTTATACTTTCTTTTTGTATATTATATATAAGAATTGTTTTTGATTATTAAATGAGTTAATGTAAAAAAAAAAATAAAAAGTTTAATAAAAATATTAAACAAATTAAATTCTAAAGATTTTTTTAAACTTACGAAATTTTTTTTTCATTTTTCTATAGTGTGAATTCTATCTCAGAATTATCGTATAAATCTTTAATAGTTTCATATCCTCCAATTAATTCTCCATTTTGATAAACTTGAGGATAAGTCGGCCAATCCGAATATGTTTTAAAGGCAATTCTTAATTCTTCATCACATAAAACATCAAAAGTTTCGTACTTAATTCTGAGTGAAAGAAAATTTTTAATTTCAATTAAATTAGACAGTAATATTAAACGAAGAATATTTTTAGAATATTACTTTATGGAGTCAAATATTTCCATAAGTTGCCTTGTATAAATACATTTGGGTCTACTTCGAGTTCCTTTCATTACTATTACAATTGGTGCTTTATTTATTATCCTTTGAATTCTAATATAAAAATAATAAAAATGTTTAATTTCAATTTTTCATTTTAGGATAAATCACTTAAAGATTATAAATTTTAATAATTTATTAATCTACTGTTTTTTTTTATAATCAAAAAATGGTAAAAGTTTAGAATTATCATTTAAATTGTAAAAATAAAATTTCTCGATGGTCCTTTTATCTGTAAAAAGAGATATTTTCGATAATACATATAATTATGGAAATTAATTCTGTTAATGTTTAAAAATTTTTGTTTTATTGTCAAAAAAAAAAAAAATACAATTACCTCTCTTCAACGCCGGGTTTTTGAGGAAGCATTTCCTTCAATGTATCTGATTCATTCATTTCCTTAAGAATATCCAAACCACCGATGAGTTCTCCATTAATATAAACTTGAGGATAAGTTGGCCAATCACTGAATTTTTTGAGTCCTTCCCTAACGGCATTGTCTTGTAAAATATCAAAAGTTTGATAATCGGCATTGCAACTGTCAAGAAGTGCAACTATTGTCCTTGAAAATCCACAACGTGGAGTAGTTGGATCTCCTTTCATAAATAGCATGCAAGGTGCCTGATTAATGAGCCTCTTAAGTCTATCTTCCAGGGCTTCAGGACTTTTTGTCTTTGTTGGCGATGAAACTTGAGACAAATGTTTGTCAGTAATTTCTACCATTGCTGATGTATTTGCACCATCGACACGATCAACAATTCTACCATTTTTATAAAAAATTATTGTCGGCACTGCTGTGACATTATCTTTTATGGAAATTTTTGGAAAATCTTCGGCTTGTATTTTTGCAAATTTCACATTTTTATATTCATTTAATTTGATCATTTCCTCAATGGCGCCACACATTTGTTTACATTGCTCCGACCAGGGTGTGAAAAAATGAATAAGAGTCAAATCTTTTGACCTACAATGAGAAAATTGATAAGTACATATATACATTTTTTATAAATTGATAAAACATATTTTGAATGAAAAGTTTTTCTTTATATATATAAAAAATTAAAGGATTAATTATTATATTTAATAAAAAAAAAAATATTGAGAAATAATAAAAAATACTAACTTTGAATAATAAAATGTTTTAAATAATAGTTATAATTACATAAATATTGTTTTGCAAAAATCATCCTAACCTTAAAGTGTAAAAATTGGAAAAATCAATGCAAGTATTACTTACTGTATTAAATCATTGTATAATTTTTCATCCTCGATAGAAATATAATTAGGATTTGAAGTTTCCTCAGTCATTTTAGATTCCTCCAAGAGTTTTCTAATTAAAAAGCAATACAAAATATATTAACTTTCAGTAAAAAACGTGTTTTGTACTGATAAGGGGTAACAGCTGATTTAATCACTAATACGCATGCGCGCCTTTATTGCAAATTGCAAAGTACAAAACAAAATTACTTCCTTTGTATTTAAATGTTTGAAGATTGATTATTCATTTGTTTCCTTTATTAAGTAATTGTTTTAATCAACTATTTGTATATTTAATTGCAACCAATTAATATTATGTATAAAAACATTCAATGAAGCTCGATTTTAATTTGATATATTCTTCTATATTATTTATAAAAAGGTTTTTATTTATGCTAATATTTATTTATTATGTACAATAATTAATTAAATAAATATAAATAATGCAAATAGTTAAAGGAAGAAAAAGAGGTAAAAATTTGTACACGTCACATGCGGGTTCATTTCCCCTTCCATGGAAAATGCGGGAGGAGGAGACACTTGTAATAAAAAAAAAAAAAAAAATATTACTGTCTCGTCTAACAAATGGTAGGGAATAAAAGATATATATTCTTGAATGACAGGTGTTTTCCAGGATAAACAAAAAATATATAATTAATCATCGTGAGTGAATGTATAAGGAGTTGTCTTCAAAAAATAGTGTTTGTGATATAAGATTTATAATATATAAATTATAATAGATTGAAAAAGTATCACACCTCGCCCATAAAAACCACTTCATGTTGTGACACGCGCGAGAGGTTTTTTTTTTATCATCGTATTAATCAGACGATGTCCAAATTGACAAGGAGTGATGCACTAGAAGAAATTTCTAATTGGAGTAAGGATGATGTCGAAAATTTACTTCGAAAAGTAAGTATTATTTTAATAATTATTGTCTCATTTTATTTAAATTAAAATTTTTTAAACAACTAATTTGTGTATTTATTTACTTTTTTTATGATCACACAGTATATAATTATTATAATTTTCTTATGTCAATTATTTAATCAAAATATTTTGCAAATTTTCACTTATTGGGATACCTTTCATTTTGCTGCGGTGATTGACCTTTTTAAATGAGTTAAGAATACTTATAAACTGTCATCTAAATAAATAATTGATAAATATGATAATATAAACACTCGTAAAAAAATATTCAATTTGTTTGAATTGACAACAACAAAGCAAAGAATTATTTTTTAAAAGACGTCAGATTATTGTTTGCAAAATATTTTTTTTTGCAACTAACAAATTATTTGATAATTGACAATTAAATTTTTAGATAGAGTTTAAAGAATAAAAATTCAACTAGTTTTTCTATATAAAATTTAGAAAAATGTTTTTATATAATGAAAAAACTGGTTTTCATTATTTTTAAAGTTTCCGCATAATTGTTTTTTTTTGTAAACTGTTTTTTTTCCTGAAAAATATTTCTATACATTTATCTGATTTAACTTCCTGAATGCGTAATTTTTTTTAGAAAATGCTAACAATATTTATTTTTTATTATAGTAATATATTTAAAAAAAAAATTTTATAAAAGAAAATATTATTTAGTCTTTATGATTGTGTAGGCGTTAATTAAAAAGATAATCAACAATTTCCTTTGACCTATTTTCTAAATATATGCAAGAACATCTAAAGAAAATAATCAGCTAATCGGAAAAATTTGTTTATAAATTTAGATTAGTTTGCATTGATCTAAATCGTTTTCATATTACAATTTTTCTGATTGTAATGAATAATGAAGAATTCTTAATAATTTTAAACTCCATATTATTTATTAATTTAAATTTATTTCTAAAATACTAATTAATAATTGCTACTGTAATTATAATTTTTGAAACTAATATTACTTTTTTATTTTCAGAATGGTTTGGAAGAAGAATGTTGCAAAGCTATTGATAAAAGAAATATTGGAGGAGATGAACTTTTAGTGAGTTTTAATTTTTTCAATTTCGTTCTTTTTTTTTTTATTTTATTTTTGATTATTCATGTAAATGTCTCTTTAATTCAGAATCAACAGAGGAATGAAATGTAAACAAACGACAAATGGCTTTATCACAATTGTTATCTCTTTTAGATTGTTTCATTGACACACACAAAAATTAAACACGATTATTCTTTTATGACTTCAAATCACTAATCTTATACATAACATATACTTTTATCATAAAATATTATTGTTTTGAAAGAAGAAAAAAAATAATTTTTCAATAAAATAAAGTGAAAAATATTTTCAGAATGAATAATCCATTATTAATAATATTAAAAAAATTTTTAATTTTATTTTTACAAAATTTGAAATTTTTTTTGCCCCCTTACTTAGAATTTATTTGCTCTTGATTAATTTATTTTAATTAATCCAGCACTTAACGGAGGGGAAGCTTGCACTATGGAAAAGCGACCTGACTCGACCACTTATATGGTGAGAAGAAATTTTTCTTTTTCAATTTAGTTGTGACATTGAATACTTGTTTGCAGTTTTCAAATGAAAGGAAAAGAAAGTTTTGTTCATTTTGTTCAGTGACATCGAGATCATACGATGTTAAAAAACAGTTTTAAGTTAGGGGATAAATTTAAAATAATTAAAAAAAATTTTGATTTTATAATAATTAATTATTTTTTTTTCACAGGAGCCTTTGGTCATTTGTTGAGGAATTGAGAAAAAATCCCATAAAATATGTTGAGGAGAAGAGAGAAGAAAAGACTGAGGAAGAAGAAGATGCGAGTGATACAGATTCCTGGGCAACGGATTTTGATGATGAAATAGAAGAAAGTGTGGATGATAATGTGGAGACAAAAAACGTGGAAATGAGAGCTGTCGTTGTTCCAAGAAATCTTGTATTTCGTAATAGTTTGAAAGTTTTTCAAGATAATGACCAAGCAGCGAAATATGAAATTAAAGCAACTAATGTGTGAGTTTTTTTTTTATTTCAAATTTATATTTAAAAATTTTGACTATTTAAATATAAATTTAAAAAGAAATAAATATTTTCAATTAAATAGATAGTGGAGATTATGTAATTTTAATTTTTATTTAAATTAATTGTCAAGGAACAACAGGCTGAACAATAACAAAACAGTAGAGGACAACACCTACGCCAATTATGACATAGGTACGGATACAGAAACGACTTACGCTAATTGTGAAGCTTCGGCAGAAATTGAAGTGACAAAATTACAAAAAAACGAGTCTAAACTTCATTCAATTAGTAAATTGAGTTTAGCTCAACAATTAAAGGAGCAGTTAATGTTGAGGGACGTGCAAAAACCAACACTTTCAGTGAAACCAAAAGTAAATATTTCAATTCGTGAAAATTCAAAAAAAAGACAACCACAGACCTCTTTTCTTCATACAACGAAAACACAACAAAAAACAAGTGATGAAAAAGAATCACAAAGTAAGTTTGAATTTTTAATCAAAACAATTTCAAAATTTTGATTTAAAAATTAATTTCGATTTGAAAATTATTTAATTACAATCTTTTTTTAATATTGTGCAGAGAGATTGTCAGTGTCGTCATTGCCAGAATCGCTAAACGGATCGGGAAATTCTACAATTAGTGATATTAGTGTAAATAAAAATTTACCAAAACCACCTGGTTTAATAAGAAGTTTTGATCTTGTTGCAAATTTGCCAACGCGTACAGAAGAAAGTGAAGATGAATATGAACCATTTGATGAGGAAATTATTGAACAACATCAAAGACGAGAATCAATGGCGAGAGTCGACAGTAAACAATCATTAACAAGCGGACATCAAAGTTCAATTGAGAGCGTTTATCAACCACCAAGTATCACAAGTCATGAAGAGGAAAAGGAATATGAAATTTATGAATACATCACAGAATCGGTAATAATCTTATCGAAACGTATTTTTAAAATTAAATATTTTTGATTGACATATAGAATTTTTAAGAAAAATTTTCTATTTAAAAATTATATTACAGCCGGAAGAAACTAAAACAGATTCAGTTTCAACGAAAAAATCGAAAACTTCAGAAAATCCACCGCCACTGCCTGTTAAACCACCTAATACAAAACCTGATAAATTAGGTAAGTTTCCTTCTCTTTTTTTTAATTTATCATTTTTTTCGAATGAATTCGGTTTATTTATAAACTGAAATTAAAGATGAAACTGTTCCTGTTTCTATATTTAAATTACATTAGAACGTGGGAGGTATATTGAAGTCATTGAATTTTGACAATTTTTACTACATTAAGTAATTTCAAATTTCAAATATGATACTTTTATTAAAAAATATTCAAAAAATAATTATAAATTTTTATTTAAAATTGCAGGAAAAAAATATATAATTGTAAACAATTAAAATAATAACTAATTGACAATTTAAATTATATTATTTATAATATATTCGACTAATTATAAAATAATCGTAGTAATTTAAAAAAAAAAATATCAATTGCTAATTTTATGAATTCTATTAAATACTTACTTGGATTTATCCTCAGTAAGAAAACTTTGTAAAAAATTGATAAGGTAATTCAAAGTTCTGACAGCCATCATTGTGTCAAATTTTAATTTTTTATCAAACAAAAAAAAAATTGTTTCTAACCGAATTAAAAAAATTAGTTTTTTTAAATTTATTTCTAAAAATTGTTTAAACATAAAAATTGTTACGTAACACAAGAATTTTGTTATATTCAGAATTAAGGTTACTTTTTCGATATTTTTTTGAAACGATGTCACCCCATACCGAGAGACCAATGCATTGTTACTTTCGAGATTCTTTTTTTATCCCCTGCATTTCAATGCGACTCAAAATTACTACTCAGCGCTAACGCTCTTTAAATTCAGTTCTAGTTTGAATTTCAAAGTGAGCACTTTATTGTGAGCTTTCTGTTTTTTCATTTTTTTTTTTAAATTATTTTCCCTTCTTTTCAAGTGTTTACTGAAAATTGAAAATTATCGCCTCCAAAAAAATTTGTGTTATTATCCAGAAATATTGTTAAAGATTCGGAAAATATTGTTTATGCAAATTTTAATACATATAACAATAGTCAATTTTATTTAATTAGGATTTGCAATTAAATTTTTAATTAAATTAAATTAGTTTAGTATTTTTATCAAGAGAAATTAAAAAAAAAAAAAAATTCTGAAACCTTTTGTGGGATTTAAAAATAAAATAATAATTATTGCATAAACAATGGCAACGTTAATAGGAGATTTAAAGAGATCTGTTTCTTTAAACACAACAACTCGAAGGCAAGCAAGTCTTTCCGAATGTTTAACTCAGGAAACTTTGACTCAAGCCCGTCTTAATTTGACAAGTTAGTATCTAAACATACAAATTTTTATAAAAAAAAAAAAATTGACGTTTTTAAATTCTAAATAATTTTATTTTCCTTTTTTTAACTTTGGACAATAAAAATATAATTCAAATTTAAATAAAAATATAGTCAAAGAAATTGAAAAAGTGAACTAAAGAGTTTCGTAACTGTTTAATTGAATTTTATGTGTAATTTATAAAGGTGTACATAAAAAGGATGCAAACTTAGGTCATTTTACGGAAATAGAGTACAAACCTGTTTCGTTTAAATATTATGGAGCAGTACCTGATTTCCAAGATTCAAAAACATTTTTCCTCGGTAATAATATATTGAAAAATCAATTTAGATTTAACGTGCTTAAATAATAAATAATTTACTAATTATTTTTTTTTTAGTAAAATAAAAATTGTGTAAATTATTTAATTAATACGAATTGTTTACACTAAAATAATAATACATAATTATTATTTATAATAATAAATGTGAATAACTGTTTTATGCTTATTTTTAAGCTTGATTAATATTACTTTTTGGTCACACTAATTTTTTTTTTACATAAATAATTTTTAGGCAAATAATATTTTTTTTTATTTGAATTTGTTACAGAGCGATCTCCAGATAAAAAATTCGCCACTTTACCACATTCTGGTAGTAATTCTTCGTTGTCATTGTCAGAAAGAGCAACACGACCATTACCTCCTCCTCCTGATAGACAATCATACACGGATAAAATTTGGTTTCATAATGTCACAAGAGAACAAGCCATGATATTAATTAGAGAGCGTTAGTATTCAATATTATTTAATTTAAAGAATATTTGCAAATATTTTTAAATATCTTTACAATTATTTGTAATTTTTCTGTTTTTTTAATTTCAGAAAGTACTTATGGTAATAATCCTCAGGATGGATATTTCCTGGTGAGACCGTCCATATCAAATCCAAATAATCCATTAACTTTGGTTCTTTGGTATAAAGATAGAGTCTATAATGTTCCAATTCGCAAGAGAATCGACAATAGGTAAAAGAAATTTTTAATTTATTATAATTTTATAAAAAAAAAAATTTTTTTCTATTCTTTACAAATTTTTTAAAATAATTTCATTCTAACAGATTTGCATTGGGATCTGAAAAAGTAAACGAACAATCTTTTGCGAGTGTAGAAGAAATTGTGCCTTTTTATTCGAGAGAAGAATTATTTCTCTATACAGGTGGAATGCAAATGGGTAGCACAAAATTATCAGACACGCCATTGAAATAAATTAGTTTTTTTTTTTAGACAATATTAAATGATAGATAAATTAAAATTTGTAACGTTTTTGTAAAATGTAAAAAGTTTAAAATTTTTACAAATGATATTAGAAATACGTTACAATTTTTTATTAATTTTATTTTAATTCAATTTTGTACATAAAACGCTAATTGTATTGAAAACAATTTTTTTATATACTGCATTTAAGTATTTGTAAACTAAGAAAAATATCACATATTAATAAGACTGTGAAGAATAATTTTTTTGAAATTATCATCAATTGTGCCTTTAGAAATTTTGAGAATTTTAACTATTTAAAAAAACACATTTTAAAAATGTTAAGAAAATATTCTTCATATTGCATTTAAATTAGTTGATAATTTAGCAATAAGTTACAGAATTTGGTGATATAATATTTAGAAAAACAGAAATGATCTTTTGTATAAAACAAAATTTAAAAATAGAATATTATTATTTTGAGTGTAACTCAAAGAAACACGATTTTTTATACCGTATTTTATATATTCAATATAAAATGATAATAAATTATAACAAATGTTATATTTAAACATAATTTTTGTAGTACTTATTTCTTGGATTAATGGAATTCTTTTTTTATAATTGTGATTTACACAAAACAAACTTTTACCAAATTTTACATTTTATCGCTGGATTCATTGCACTGCCCTGAGGACATTTAAAAGCTTTTGAGAATTCTTCGGAATTTTGAACTACAGCAACGACTCTGTATTTATCTTCACTATGAGAGTCACCAATGAATTCATCGTATTTTGATCTGCTACTGGAACACCAGACCTGTAAAATTTACATGTAAGTTTACTCTTTAGATTCACATTAATTAAAAATCAAAGAATTTTTTCTTACATTCGCGTAAGTTAAAAAAAAGAATTGTTCATTAGATAAATCTTCAAATCCAGGAAATTGATGGCTATTTTTTTCATTTTCAATATCTTGAAGAGCATCATTCACTATTTCCAAACCCAAAGAATCTGCAATATTTTCCGCTTGCGTCCTTTTTGCATCCTCCTATATTAATAAAATTATATCTAATGAAATTTAAAAAGATCAAATCTTTTTTAAAAAAAAACTATGGTAATTTCTACAATTTACCGTCCACTCTGATTGTAATGTAAAAAAATTCCAAACATTCCTCAAAAATGAATTATCTGATTTTTTATCATTTGGTTTATTTTTATAATAAGATTCATATTGATCGATGAAACAATTAGCTCTTTCTTTATAGTCATATCTTGCATCAAATGAATATCGAATTCTTTTTCCATTAGCATCGAATTTGATTCCTATTCAAAAAATTGTTTCCATAAATTTTTTTTTAATTCAAAGAAAAATTTATTTTATTTTAAACTTCATATACCATCAACATCAAAACCGTGAGAAATTTCATGACCAAAAGTAAATCCAATACTTCCATACGACATTATTCTGCAAAAGTGAAATTTATTTTTGTTCAATTTTTCTGAAATAATTAAAATAAATTGAAAATTTATAAAATATTTACTCGGGTAGTGAGGGTGAATAAAACGAAGTTTGAAACTCGCCTGCAGGAATGGCTGAAAAGAATAATTTTTAAAAAATATATTTTTATATAATTTATAAAAATAATTTTCAATACTTACATAATGAATTAGATAAATAATTGTAGAAAGCATTTACTTGTAATGTATCATCTGCACCCCATCTAAAAATTAAAATATATATATAAAATCAGATTTATATTCTAAAAAAATTGAATTTCTTTTTTAAAAAAGAAATGCTTCTTACTCTTCATCGTTCTTAACTGGATTTCTAATTGATCGTAATTTTTTTTTCTGATCAAATTTTAAAGAACTGAATATATTTTCTAAAAATTGATTTCCAATTGACATCTGCAAAGAAATAAAATTTAATACATATTTCTGTTATTTTTTTAATTTGAAAAAGAATATACTGACGCCACGATAATAATTTTCCATAGCTGTAGCATTATTATAAAAATTTGGATAACCAATACGTGTTTTCATTGTATTAATTTTTTCTAAAACCGATTTTCGCATCTCATCATCCAACCAATCGGCTTTTAAAATATGTTTCGCCATTGCTTTTTGAATTCCTTGAAACATTTCTTGTGCCTGAAAATGAAAAAAATGTACTTACAGTATAAAAAATTGTATTTAAAAAAATTCCCTTTAATATTTACGTGTTCGTTCATATCATCGGTAAAATATTTTTTTACAAATTGATAAGATTTCGCGTGTTCCATTCCTATTTCCTTAACACATTCTTCATTTCTGAAAAAATATATATATTTGAAAATTAGAATTTTTAAAATAATAATTTTATCATCAAATTTAAAATTAATTACCTTGGAGTTTCTTCTTTTACACCAGTCATTTCTTTATAGAGATTAAATTCTAACATACGCATATGTTGTGTAGTAAAAGGCAAAAATTGTTTCAAAAAATACCAGTGAATATAATTAACTAGAAAATAAATTTGAAAATTAATTTTTGGAATTAATTTTATATATTATTAATATTTTTAAAATTACCAATAATTCGTGGCTCTGTTTTCTCTAAAATTTTCGCTATTGCCGACAAAAGATTAGAATAATTTATTTCAATTTCTTCATTTTCATTCATTTCCACATTTGCATCAGCAAAATAATCAGTTATCATTGATATCCAGTTTATCTAAAAAAAAATAATAATAAATTAATTATAGAATTTTAAATTTTAAAATAAGCTTTTATTTTTATTATTAAAGTATTAAAAAAATTGAACCTTGGATGATTTGGAAGTTGAAACATCATCATACATTTTTTGCAATTCTTTGATAGTGACTACATTGGAGTCATAATCCAATTTGTCTAATTCCTATATAGAAAAAAGAATATTCTTTTTATATTAATGATAAATATTAGAAATATTTTTTATCAGTATTTTCCATTCAAAAAAAGAGTCTTACTTTGTCTATCATTTTTTCCAATTTAATTATATTTTCAACATCAGTTGCCAATTGATTTTTCTCAACAATTGTATCTCTCTCTTTTGCAAACATAAGAGCAACTTCGGACATTAATTTTGCATATTGTCCACTTTCGTATAACATAGTTCGATTAATTTTCTTCTGCGATTTTGTAGGAAGAATTTTTGGTAAACTTGGAGATGATAGCTATTTGAAATATTAAATTAATAAAATTTAAAAAATTTGTTAATTAGAAAATATAGCTTTGAAGAATAAGAAATATAAAATCATTTACCTCCAAAATCATTGTTACATTATTAGTAATTCGACCTTCGAGCACATAATCAAGAAAATCAAAATTTCTAGTATCTTGAGTAACTCGTAATTCATAAAAAGGAGACGAGCTACTTAGTTTTAAATAATTTCTATCAATTTGTTGCCAGGGAAATTCTTGTGGATCCCATTCCGATAATTCCATTGCCATTGGCCATCCTCCATTATTTGTTAAAATTGCTTGCAGGCGTTTTATACCCATAATTTCTAGTGCATCTAAAAAAAAAAGAGAATAATTAATTTTTTAGTTCAAATAAAAAATTATTATCTTTATTTTTCCAAAACAATTAAACTTACCAATATTCATACATGATCGATAAAACTTTTTTAATTGTTTAACGGGTAAAATGTCATCGTGTTTTATTCTCTCCTCTAATAAAACTGTAAAAATAAAAATATAAGATACAAAAATAATAAAAATAAATTAATTATTAACCAATAGTTATTATACCTTTTATTCTATTTTCTATCTTCATTTCTGTCTTAGTTCGTGAATCCCAATAGGCTTTATCGGAAGGAATTGGATTATTAATTGTCCATGTACCACAAGCATATTCATAAAAATCTTCACACGGATCAACTGATTTATTCACACTTTCCCACAATTCCGCAGCTAATTAAAAAAAATTTTTTTCCATTAATATTAGAATATATTTAAATTAAATTAATAATTACATTAAAAATTGAAATTCTCACCTACTCTAAAACATTCCTTAGTACGACATACTGTATGCTTATTGTCAAAATAAACAGAATTCTCATTTTCTGATCGCAGTAAATTATTTTGATAAAAATCAGGAAACAATCCTGCTGAACAAACAATTGCAAATGTTATCGTATAAATCCTGTAAAATAAAATTTCCAATTAATAAAAAGAAAATCTGTTAAATGAGAAAAAAAAATTTAGAAAATACTCACAAGATAAATTGAATCATTCTTCAAGTGGTGATGAGAAAAAAAAATTATTATTTTATATTATAATGCAAAAGGCATTATTAATTAAAGTGTTTATATACTTATTGAAACGGAAATTTGCCTATTAATATCATATCTTTTGAATTCTTTTTACACAAATAATAGAAAACCTACGCATCTTCCTGTAACATTATGATAATTTTTATCAATCAAGGCTGAGAAAAGGTAATATATAATGTAAAATAAAATAATATTTAAATTTCTGTAAAAATTTATTTCAATTTAATAAAATTAAAAAAAATATTGTGAATATTACATTTTTTTCAATTAAAACATATTTACATCGATGCATAACTTAAAAACATAATAATGTACGTTAAAAAAATTGAAAAAAACGATAAACATTGAAGAATTTTGGCAAAATATTTCCAAATATTGTTTGGTGTTGATTTTGAGATATATTGAAGATTATTGTCATCCTCATCCTCTTCGTTATCCACAAAACATTTTGTCTCGATGTCATCCAAAACAAAAAGTCTTCCAATTTTGTATTTAAGAACATAAGCCGCTATCGAAGAAATCCATTTAGAAGAAGTTGTTATTGTATTTAATTTTCGTAAAATAATTGTCATTATCAAATTAAATGCAGATATTGACAATGAACCTTCATATAATACCACTGTAGATTTAAAAAATTAATATTTATTTTTCTATTAAAATTATATTTATATAGAAAATTAAAACTTACGCAAATACGGAATTCGATTTCCATTTTCAGTTATTTGCCATTGAAGATCAAATAAACATAATAAATGGCACAAGAAATTTAAACCGATAAAAGCAATCCTCTCCGTTGAATTAATATCCATCCACAATATTATAAGTGTAAATATCATTAAAACTAAAAAAAAAATTATAAAATTGAATATCAAGAATACAATTTCATTAATTAATTATATAATAATTTACCAATAAGAGGTATAAAATAGAGAGTAATTATCACTCTACTGTGTCGTTTTAATTGAAATTCATAAATTACTCGTGGTAAAATAAAAAGATCGAGTCTCGATGATACTGTTGTATTTACAATAGACCATTCTTGATGAGGTTGCAAACTATGCATTACCACCTGAATACAAAAATTTAATTAA
Organism: Leptopilina boulardi; assembly: GCF_019393585.1. Classification (NCBI taxonomy): domain Eukaryota; kingdom Metazoa; phylum Arthropoda; class Insecta; order Hymenoptera; family Figitidae; genus Leptopilina; species Leptopilina boulardi. The sequence goes on along the minus strand of NW_026137874.1, from coordinate 2,178,862 downwards.
TAAATATAGTTTAAGAAATTTAATAATTTATAAAAAACTTCATTACTTTATCGAGTGTATAATTGAGATTAATTTCCTCATTAAAATGAAAATACGATGAAAAGATAATTTTACAAATTTGCTTTTCAAAGGGCCAATTTTCAAAATCTGATGAACAATGAACACTCGTTTCAATAAATGGTACGCAGATAATTAAACCATTATACATCACAAGACATGATGTCTTCGATGAAAAAATCATAACCGAATTAAGATCCGCCCTGTGAAAAAATTAAAAATTTAATTATCAAATAAAATTTTAAAATAATATATATATTATAATAAAATATATTCTTACGAATTCCAAACTGATAAATCAGGAATCCAAATTTCGTCATGTTGCACATGTATTTCATGTATATTGTCAAAATCATCAGGATTCCATCTTAAGTGTTCATCAGTCCAATCCTTAAAAAAAAAAAAAATTAATTATTAAGCATATTTTTATAATTATAAATAAATACAATATTACTTACCACTTGTAAATACGAATTTATAATCATTCTGTTTGAACTGGGTTCCTTAAACAATAAATTAATAATTATTACAAAAATTCGAATTGCAATTTTGATTTTAGAGTGATAAAAAAAACTTACATAATCAATTGTTTTAGGAATCATAATAATATTAACGGTGGTATTTTGTCCTTGCCTAGTCGGACGAATTGACGATTCATAATCACAAAATAAATGTTCTTTTAATTTTTGCAAAGTAGCCGCGGGTTTAAAAATGAGACATGATCTTGATTCATCTACATATAAAGTTTCAATAAAAGATACTCTCAAATTTAAAATTAAATTAATAATATTGAGAAAACCAAAAAAAGACTTCATTATTTTTACGTTCTAAAATTCGACTTGATAGATACTTAATAACAAATCCAAGTGATGAAATTATCAAACCGCCCATATGAAATTTGAAACCTCAGGAATGTAGTTAAATTTTTAGGCATTTAAAAAAATTGTGTAAATTAAAATAAAAAATAATTTTTAATAAATAATAATCTGGAAATTTTTTTTGAGAAAATCATCATGAACAAATTTTGTTATAATTAATTTATTTAAATTTAGATTGTAATTCTTATAAAAGAATTTATCATTCTTATTCGATAGTTTAAAAAAAACATTCTTTTTGAATGCAATATAGCTCCCTTATGATGAAATTGCTTAGTTGAACAATTAATTAATAGTAAATAAATAAATATAAAATATTTTATTAATTCCTCCATTGAGTACATTCTGCTTCCACAAATGCGTTCAGTAAATTTCTATAACAAACAATTAATTTTAGTGAATAAACAATAAGAAAAATATTTTATTTTACAAATCAAAATTATTATGAAAATTATCTCACTTTATAATAGTTTTTTGTTTATTACATATATAAAAAATAATTAACATAAAAATTGTTTTAAAATACTTAAAAATGATTAATTTTTTATTTATATAAGTTAAGGTTATGTTTTCTATTAAATTGTTTTAAAAATATATACATATAAAAATAAAAATGAATATACTTAAATTTATACTCACTCTTTTTAAATTTCTATTAAGATAAATAAATGTTTTTTTATTATAAACAATTCAATTTACAGAATTTATTGTACACATTCAATTTTTACTATTACTTTCATGGTACACACATACATATGTATATGTCATAACACAGCTATATACACACATACAATTTTTAAATTAGTATTAAAAATGGACGACAAGAATTAAAATCGTCTGGACTTCAACTCCAAATGTCTACATTTAATATAAACATGAGAACTGGAGGAAATTAAAAATATGTTAAAGTGCGGGTGAACTATGAAGGATCGAAAAGAGTAAGTAAAAATAATTATAACTATAGGACATAACCTCAAATTTTCTTATTGCATATACAATTTTCACGTCATCTTTTTTTAAGCAATAAAAATAAAAAAAAAATCTTCTTTTGTTCTCTTTTAATGTATTTTAGTCTACTAATTTATTAAATAATACCTAAAACTTAAACAATTAAAGTACTGTTTGAAATGTCAAAGTGACATTTCTAATTTTGACATTTCAATAACAATCATTTCATCATTATCAAAACAACTAGAGAATTTCATAATTTTGAATTTAGTTTTTTTTTAACTATTAAGCATTTGTTTCTTTAATAATTATCAATACAAAATTACGATATGGATATTAAAGTATTTACAGAATGAAAGTAAAATAAAAATGTCAGTGACATCTTTATTGTTTATAATCTTGAATAGCTTATTTTTTAATATTTAATTGTAATTTATTTAATACTTATTTTTTTATTAGCAAGCTTAAAGCTAAAACATGGGAAAGAGACAGAAGGCAACGCATGGACACATGCTACAAAACATTAGCAGAATTATTGCCTCCCCATCAGGAAGGGAGAAAACGAAACAAAGTAGAGATTCTTCTTCACGCCACAAAATATATCAGAGACCTCCATAATCGCACTGATGAATTGTTTTGCACCCGTGGTACTGCGGCACACAGTAAGTTTATTTATTGCATAATATAAATTATTTTATTTTTCTTTAGAACAAGAAAATAATTCAATTTAAATTCTAAATTTTTTTAGAAGAAGAATTGTCACGATTGAAAAAGCTGGTAACACAATTATTATCGCATATACAATTACTCTCAACTCTTTTGAAGGATGCTGGGATATCTGTACCTGCTGAACCAGCTTTAGAAAAAATCTCTCCAAAATTATGGTCTAATAAAATAACAGCTGATATAACCGAATGTTTTATTAAAGAACAAAGTAAGAAACAAAAATAAATAAAATAATTTTTAAAATCTAATTTACATTTTATTTCATATGTGTTTAGGTAAAAAATCAGAAAAAGTAAAACGAAGAAGTCCACTTAAATCAAGTTTAAAGAAAAATTCTCCTAAAAAGTCTTCCGTACGTAAAAATTTTACTGCAACCGACAAAAGTGTTAATGAAAATCAAGAAAATTGTGTAAATGGAATAACAAATAAAGATGATGATGATTCTTCTAAAGTAAACAGTAAATCCTCTCCAAGTACGACGCCAATTTCAGAACAAAATGGTATAAATTGAATTAAAATTTTAAAAAAAGATTTTAATAAAAAATTTATTATATTATAAATTTTTTATTATTTCAGATGATGTAGAAGTTACTTCACCATCATTTACAGGTAGAATATATATTTTTCTTTAAAAAAAAAAACAATAATTGTTATTAATGAGAATTTTTATTATTTTAGGTAAATCAACTAAACGGAAAACAGCTAAAAGAGCAAAAAAGGAAAAAATCGATAAGAAATCATTATCAGGTAATAATGGTTCAATTACAAATCTTCCTCCAGGAGCACTTGTTTTTTCCGGAACAAAGTTAATGCCGGTTGTGACGCCAATGTCACAAATCACGTCAAATATTGTAGTCAATCATCAATCACAAAATCCTATAATTTTAAATAATGCACAGCAAAGCCCGATGATAGTTAATCAGCATCCCACCACTAATCCAATAATCTTGAATAATACTCATCAAAATCAAATGATTGTTAATCAACATCAACACGCTAATTCGATAATTTTAAATAACGCCCAACAAAATCAAATGATTGTCGTTCATCCATTGCAAGCGAATCAAGTTCAAAATTCCGTTATTTCATTGCAAAATCAAACGACAATTAGAAATATTATACCAAGCACTTCGAAAATACCACGAATATCGAATTTAGCGAGTGTTTCAAAATTTACCGGTGTACAAAATTTACAAAAAGGTATTACAAACGATGATATTGTTAATTTAAAAAGTATTGCTGATAATTCAAAAATAGGAGGACATAAAGCAATACTGCCAAAATCAGCATTTACAAAGGCAATAACAAAAACAACAATGACATACAAAGTTCCCATTCCAGCAATTCATAAGGAGAAAACCATAGCAGAAAACAAGGAAATCGAAATAGAAGAGCGTTCAAAAGGAAAACCATCAAAGTCTTCTAAAAATCAGAAAGATCAACGAAATCGTGAAAATTCCAATTCTGATGATAAAACATCACATAAACGTAGTGCAAGTGACAATAAAACTCAAGAATCAAATAGCAAAAAACGAAAACTTACAGAAAATGATGGCGGAAAATCATCTCAAGTAAAAATTACAAGTATTGTCGAAATACCCGCAAATTGTAAAACTATTGGAAACATCAAGCAAGCAATTAAACATACAGAACATGGATCTGAGAAAAAGACAAACAAAAATTCAGACAATCCGCCAAGTGATAAAAATTGTGATTTAAAACAAATTGATACAAAGAATTCAGAATCTAATGAAATTGAAACAAATGTTGATTTGGTAGAAATTAATAAAAATAATCAAGAAAATCAATCGCAGAATTTGAAAGAACCCATAGAATCAATTTCAATTGAGACGAACGATAAGGATAAAAATTCATCTCTCTCTTTACAATCAATAAAACCAATCAACAATGAAGTTATGATATCAAGAACTAATGAAGACTGTGATATTGATACGGGCTTCGATAATCTTTTGCAACCAAACAATACTGAACCTTCAATCATAGAAGAGGAAGTAACGCCAGAGAATGATAAAATTATTCTAAATCTCGATACAAATACAACAACAACTCTGAAATTAGAATCAAATGATACAATAAATAAATCCAATGATTCGAAGCAAAACGAATCCACTGAAACTTCTAAAGAAGAATTAAAATCCCTTTCCTACAGTTCAAGTAGCAGTTTTATTCCAATAAATAATAAACCCGAAACACTTCATTCCGATCTATCAAATGATATATTTGCATCACTTCAAGTTCCTTCCAATTCTCACAATCCTGAATCAATATCACCAACAGCCGCATTTTTAATGGCTTTTCCATTAGTCTCATCCCTCAGCGGAAAAACGGAAGTTCTTGATGAAGAAATGAAAGAAGAATTTAAATATCAAAGTCAAACACCTCCAATGTTACTTCAAATCGGTGCAATTGAACCAAATAGTTTCAAAATCAAATCCTCAATTGCAAATCCAATTACAGAGAATAATTTAAAAAATGACAATCAAGAAAAATCATCCAATGAAATTAAAACACTTTCAAAAACAAATGAAACAGAAAATATTAAAGAGCCATTAAAAATTTCAACAATTGTCGATCAATTAACAACATCTACATCACTCAATGATGTTGTCAATTCATTTCCTGAAAATTCACGAAACATTACAACTGATAATAATTCTGTTACAATGATTAATGAATCATTAATTCAAGTTTCATCAGCAAATGAAAAATCTCTTAACTATGACACTCCTAAAAATGATATTTTAACAACAATTTCCACAGATTCAACAAAAAATACAATTTCTACAAAATACAATAACGGTACTGAATATTTGAAATCTCAAAATCAAACAGAAACAAAGAAAAATTCTATTCAAAATTCTCACTATGAATTCCCAAAAGTTCCCACTTCCACCGCGGCTAATTCATTCAATTCACATGAAACTGACGTATCTTTTATCAATTCAGATAATAAAACAAACTTTTCAAACACGAGCAATGAATCTGAACGTATTTGTCCAGCAGTTAAATTGCAAGAGAAAATTGACGTTAATTTGCAAAATAATTCAAATTCCGAACAAATTCATACGAAAATTCCCGAAGGAATCCAAATGAATGTCCTTGATTCTTACAATATTCGAGACTCTGATTCATTTAATAATATTTTAACTCCAAATTTACCGAGTACAATTACAAATACTGTTCAAATTGAAACCACCAATTCATCGGCAGTACAATCGAATTCACAGAATGTTAATAATAATCCAAATCCAACGAGTCATCATGAACATTGCAAAACTGTCGAAACATTTACAGCAACAAATACTGAAATTCCATTTGAAACACGTGCAATTTATCACTCGACTAGTGGAGAATTTCGAAATTCTTCTACAAATCATGGACAAAATTGTACCACAAAATTATCAACAATCGTTCAATCTGAGCAGAAAAATGAAATTTTTTCAACCAAAAAAATTGAGACAAATGAATTATCACAAAATACAATATCATACGAATGTAATGATAAAAGTAAATTGATTGACAAAAAAATTGATTCAAATGATATAAGAAATAATTATCAACGAAAACCAGTGGAAACAATTTCTTCTTACATTGTACCATTTGAGAAGAATGAAAAGAAAATTACAACATCAACTGAAAATGATAAAAATATTATTCTTAATTCTTATTCGCAACAGCAACAATTTATAACTACTTCTAATTATGAAGAAAATTCTATTTCTAGAACACAATCAACTACCACTGTTGCTCATAATACTTCGAATTTCAGTATTTTATCGTGGACTACATTTTCACCCACCAGTGGAACTAATAATAATAATAATAATAGTAATAATACTGCTGGTAATAATAATAGCAATAATAATAGTAATAATAATAATAATAATAATAGTAGTAATGTCAGTAACAATAGCAGTAGTAATCACAATAATAATCTTGTTCAATTCGATCAAGGAACTGATGCCACTCAATCAAAAACAATTGGCGAAAATTTCAATTATCTTAACATCAATAAAGAAAGTTTTACAAATATATTACCAATTTCTTCATCATATTCTTCAGATTTGCAATCTACAGGTTTTGATAAGTCGAGAACCAAGCAATCACCAGAAATGCAGAAACGATCATACATTGATAGCTCGAAAACACGAAATGTTCGTTCAATTCCTGTTCCACAAAAACAGAGTCGATCTCATACTCAAACTCAAAATCAGAATCGATCGCAAAATCAAAATTCATCGCAAAACCCACCACAAAATCATACTCAGAATCATACTCAGAATCATACGCAAAATCATCCTCAAAATCCAAATCATTTGCAAAATTCCATAACAAATGAATATAAATTTGGAAATGATGGTAAAAATAAAATAAAATACACGGAAATGGATTATATGCAGAATGATTATTCGGGTATTGATAATAGACAACAGCAACATGGATTGAAGGTTTCCACCCAATTGGCACCATCAAAACAAGATAAATCAAATTACATAATGTCTGATTATGGAATACAGACACATTATGAAACTGATTCCCAACAAATGCGTTACAATATCGAGATTTATCCGAATTCGTCAAATTTTAAATACGACAAAACACAACAACATCAACATAAATATCAATCTTCTAGTCAGGTGAATATTCTTCAACAGGAGAATACAAATTACAATTCTGCTAATAAAACCCAACAACAGCAGCAACAACAGCAACAGCAGCAGCAACAACAACAAAGTTCCGTTAAATCAAAATCTCATCAGCAAGTCCAACAACAAAATACAATTCGACCTCCCGTTAATTGGATGATGACACCAGAAATAAAACACAATTCAAATATTACCGATATTATTCTACCACCAATTGGCAAAGATTTGGATTTTTGTCAAAATAATCTTTTCTCACAAACTCCATCCTACAATCAAACAACATCAAATCAATTTTACAACAATTACGATGTGACTGCTCATGGATTTCCAAATATTCCCGTTCTTCAAACAGATCCAAAAAGAATGGATCCAACATTCTATCCCGAGGAACAACCATTCTCTTGGTCTCCAACTAAAAATATAACACAAAATGATCAAACCCAAACTCTTAAGCCAATTGATCATCAAATTGTTCCCTCAACATTACCAACACTTGTCGGTGATCTTGCTCTAGGAACAAATCTTCCCGACAAACAAAATTTCCTCTTCGGTCAAATGCCTATTCGAAGTTCAAATAACGAACCACAAAAAGATCAATCAAAAGAAAAAGAACAAAGAGATTTTCAAATGATCAATCCAAATGTTCAACACACAACACAGGGAATGTCCTTTCTATCAGTCAGTCAACTCGTCGAACATGAGAAAGCAGAAAAAAATCAACATCATCAGCAACAACAACCGCGTAAACACCAAAGAAAAAGTAATCCCAGTCCAAGAAATGCCAAACGTCAATTGGAATTACGAAAACAGACAATTAACGAAGAACAAAAATCAACGACATTTGAACAAAATTATCAACAACAGGGAAAATATCAACAAAATGAAATTCATTGGAGAAGTAGAAATTGCAAGAGTAATTATACAGCTGAGGCATTAATTAGCACAAATACAAATGACACCACCACAAATGACACAAAAAAATATACAAATTATTCTCAAAATAAATTCCCCACCGATCCAATGATGCCAATTAATTATTTTCCAAATGTTGACGATACAAGTGGATACGGTCAAGTGGTGAATCAAAATTTCAATCATTCCTACGGCTATTCATCAAATACTAATATTTATCCAACAACAAATTTCATTACAAGCATCTCAAATACGCCAACAAATTATATGATGCCACTTCATGAGAATACAGATTATTTGGAAGCAAATAATGCATTTCTATTGCCATCAACAACGTCGAATATTACAACACCAACGCTTGCGAATATAAATTCAAAAAATCATATTGCTACTAATAAACATCAGAATTGTGATAAACGTTTGTATCCATCAACACAAAAGAAAGGCAGTAAACGTAAGACTGATGTGCAAAATTTCGAATTTCCATTATCGGGTATCACTTCTCCATTAGATGACTATCATCATACATTTCTTCCACCCAATCCTTTATATCAGAATCATTCACAGGCGAATGTTTATCCAAAAACGATGAATGCATTGGCACCACCACCACCACCGCCGCCGCCTCCACCATTGCCTCCAGCATCATCAACATCGCTTCCACCGCCAATTGTCTCCGGTAGTCAAGGTATTCCATCAACATCGGGAATATCATCCTCTAATCCTATGGCTGTTGGCCATCATCCCTCGGGCACCAGTCTTATCAACTTCAATCTGAGTACCATATTTCCTGAAATGAACGATAAGGTCAGTTTTTTTCTTTTTAAAACAAAAAAATCGATTTTTTAGGCGCATGAATTTTTTTTTCATAAAAATCATTAATTAAAATTTTCAATTTCCAAATTGAACTTTGATTTTCTTTTTATACGAATTTTTACATAACAAAATTTTTACCTACCGAATTTTTATTTTACAATCATTTTCTTTACATGACTTTTTATTTTAGCGAATTTTAATTTAACAGAATTTTCATTCAATCAAATTTATCGAATTTTTAAATGGCAGAAATTCCAATTCATCGAATTTTAATTTGTACGAATATTTAATTAATAGAATTTTTAGACGCGTTTAATTCGGAGTCAAAAAAATTCTATAAGATTAAAAATTCGAACAATTAAAATTTTAATTTAGCGGAATTCTCATTCATTCGAATTTTATGTGATTCGAATTTTTAAATGGCAGAAATTCCAATTCACCGAATTTTAATTTGTATGAATTTTTAATTAATAGAATTTTAAGACGCGTTTAATTCAGAGTCGAAAAAATTCTATAAGATTAAAAATTCGAACAATTAAAATTTAAATTTAGCGGAATTCTCATTCATTTGAATTTTATGTGATTCGAATTTTTAAATGGCAGAAATTCCAATTCATCGAATTTTAATTTGTACGAATTTTTAATTAATAGAATTTTGTAGATGCGTTTAATTCGAAGTCGAAAAAATTCTATAAGATTAAAAATTCATACAAATAAAAATTCGGATAAATGAAAATTCGATGAATTGAAATTTCTGCCATTTAAAAATTCCAATCACATCAATTTCAAATGAATGAGAATTCCGCTAAATAAAAATTTATATTTATTGGATTGAATGATAATTTCGCTAAGTTAAAATTTACATTTAGGTATTGGAGTAAATTAAAATTCGTTTGAATGAGAATTCCGCTAAATTAAAATTTACATTTATTGGCTAGAAAATAAAAATTCCGCGAAACAAAAATTCGTTAGCTAAAAAATGTTAAAAATTCGTATAAAAAGAAATTCTGTCGAAAAATGAAAATTTTGTTTAAAAAATAATTATTTCTAATAAAATTTTTTTCAATTAAAAAATTTTAATTAATGATTTTTATGGGAGAATCATGCGCTCCAATTTTTTTGAAATATTTTTGTTAGTTCCATTTTTTAAAATAAAAAAAATAGAATTATTAACAAATTTTTTTTCATTTTTCAGAATTGTTACAAGTCTTCTGCAAATGAAATTCAATCTGGATTGGTGCAGTCTTCCAGTCACGCGCCTACAAGTTATCCACAACGATCCAGTTACACAAATGCTTTAGTTCACATGTCACAGGTAAATTTTACAAAATTCCTTAAAAAATGAACAGAATGAAAGTAAAAATTATATTCAACAAAATTACGGTCTTGTCAAGTTGAAAATTAAAAATTCTGAACGAATGTAAAATAAAAAAAAAAAAATAAGGGATGATGGTGGAAAAAAAAATAAATTTTTTTTTGAAATTTTTCTCAGGTTCCTGAAACAATGCAATTTACCAGTGATGTACCACGACCACCACCACCACTATCGGGCGTTGTTCATTATAAAAATCCTTGACGAACGACGCAAAAATATCGACATTGTCGAGGCAAAGAAAAGCAGAATGTCAAACCAACGACAATTACACACTCTGAAAACACAATGGTGCTCAATGATGTTTTGTATAAATGTATATAGTTCAAAAAAAAATTAATTTAATATTGTTATTATAATAGAAGTAACAATAATATTATATTTAAAAATATAAAATACCACGTATTTTAAAAACAAATTTTCGAATTTAATTTATTTTTTTTTCCATTGAATCTACGAATTTCGAAAAAAATCTGTGATTCAGTCATTTGTCATTATTAATTAAAGCAGAAATAAATCACAGACATTCCAATATTGTATATCAGTTTTCAGGGTTACTCGAATTCAAAAGGAGAAAGTGTGATTTTTTTTTTTTAATTTCTATTCCGATTTAACAATTACTTACGTTATTTGATTTTTTTATACGTTTCTTTTTTTGTCGAAAAAATTATTTTGCAATTATGGAAAAAATTCTAAATTTCAATGAAATCTGATTCACGGAAACAATTTTTCTTTGAATCAAATGACACAAACATTATGGAAAAGTTTGATGAGAGTGACAATAATCAAGCTGTTGTGATTGCTTTGACCTTTACACCAAGTTATAATTAATTTTCGAAAATTTCAATAAATTAATTAATGAACAATATCGAGGAAATAAGACTTTACTTTATGTTGTAACTATATAGGTATAACAAGAAATTAATTACACTTTCAAAATATTTGAATTAAATGATTGACAACGATAATGTGGAAATATATATTGATAAAATGAGAGATTATAGATGATAATGGAAGGGGAATACGAGAGGGAGATAATGCCAGTAGAATTGAACGAGAAAATTGCCGGGAAATAAGAGATCAGTCTACGTCGTAATATACAATAATAGAATATGTTATAAATTATTTAGATACGAAAAATTTTGTGTTTTTGTTTTTGTTTTATTGTGATTATTTTTGTTAATTGATATTTTTGATAAGACATGACAGTGAATTCCGATGATCAAAATCATCATAAGTGTTCTTCATTAAATAATCTAGTTCATGAGAAGAGTGAGTGTAAGTTAAAAGTACAAATTGCACATTTTTTACAACATTGAATTCAATTAACTTTTAAATCATAATATAATATTGAAACTAATTTTGATAAATTTTAACAACAAATTATTTTTCTATTAAAATAAATTTAGGGGGTCAAGGTTTTTTTAAGATAATAAAATTTTGTAATATAATAACAACATGGGACAATATGATAAGAAATTATTATTTGCAATAGTTTAAGTTATTTTTAGCTGAAGAACTTTTCTTTATGCAAGATTGTAATATTTTTTTTTATTGTAGTAAAAAAAGAAGATCTAATTGATGAAGATTTGAAATGCAAAATGAGCTACGATAATTTACAAGAACGTTTTCAAGTATGTATATAAATTTTATCATTTTCAATTTTTATGATAAGAGATTCTCTTTATAATGTAAAATATTTTATAAAATAGTAAATTAAAAATTATTTCAAAATTTCTTAGGATCTGAGCGATAGACTGAATGATTTAAAGAATAATTTAATAAATAAACAAATAGAAGAAACGAATTCAGAGAATATACTAAGAAAGGATTTTGCTGATTCAGATAAATATACTGACAGAAGGTAGAGAAAAAAAAATATTTAAAATTTACAGCTTAAAAAATTAAATAAATAAATATTTTTTACTCCTATAGGAAAACAAAAAAAGATGGAATTCTACCAGATAAAGAATTTCTTCCGCGAAATTCCCTTCTCACTGATTTATTTGAAGTTCAACATATCAAAACAATTTATAATATTTTCATAGTGACTCTTATAATTCTCTTTATGAGCACTGCCATTCATGACATTATGGAAACTGGAACGTAAATAAAATAATTAATAAAAATTATGATATATTAAATTAAAATTTAATTATTCAATTAATAAAACAAATTTCAGAGTACAACTTGGAATTCAAACAATAATCAAAGCTTTTGGTAAAATGCCAATTGTTATTTATATTTGGATTGGAATGACAGCGTCAACTTTTGTTCTTTATTCAATTTTTGCATTTTGGGCAAACAAACGATTAGATATTCAACCAAAATGTAAATATTCAACATTGTATAAATTTTTTTTCAATTCCATTAATTAAGTCATAATTTTAATTAATTTTTTTATTTACATATTGAATAATTGCGCGATTAAATTTTTTTCCAGCATATTCATTAAAAATTCTTGATTATGGAGCATTGATATCTTTTATTCTCTATCAAATTGCCTTTATTATTTTTCCATCAAAATCTGTTTTTGAAGAGGATCTTCCTCCTGCATCAAGTTTAATAGTAATAATGGAGCAGGTAATATTAAAAAATTAATTACTTAAATTTTACTCGTAATTGAAAATTTAGTTTCAATTAGAATTGAAATTATAATTTTAAAAAATATACAAAGACTTTATTTTCATCAGAAAATTTAATCCTTTAATATGGAATTATCGTATCTTATCAGTGTATACAATTGAAAAAAAGTGAATATTAAAAATGATAACAAAAGAAAAAGTAGTTTTATAATTATGTTAAAATTAAAAATCATTATTAGATTGAAAGTTTAAAGTTCAGGCGAATTTATATAAAAAAAAGAAAAAACTAGTCAGTCTAGCTGTCGATTAAAAAAATTAAAAGATAGACAATTTTATCGTCTTTTTATATTCCTTATAGAAATAATGTGTAATTTGTAAAATGCAAATGAAATTATCGACCACGATTGAATTAATAATTCTAATTAATTAATTCATTTTAATTTTAGGTACGCATGTTAATGAAATCTCACGCATTTGTAAGAAGTAATGCACCAAGAGTATTGTCATTTAAACCACATTCGGAAAAAGAGGGAATTTTATGTCCCGGATTTTCTAATTTTTTGTATTTTATGTTTGCACCAACTTTAGTGTATCGTGATAATTATCCCAGGTGAATTGAAAATTTTTGATTTAATAAATAATAAAAAAAAATAACTTACATATATTTTTTTTTTTCATTTCAGAACCAAAGAAATTCGATGGAAAGTCGTTGTTTGGCATTATACGGAAGTTGTACTTGTTATTTTTTATATTGCATTTCTTTGTGAACGTTTCTTAATGACTGCATTTAAACAATTTGGCGTTCAACCCGCTAATCCAGGAATACTTGTTCATAATATATTCAGCAATATGATGCCTGGAATTTTAACTTTACTCTGTGGTTTTTATTGTCTACTTCATTCTTGGATGAATGGATCCGCTGAACTTCTTCAATTTGCTGACAGAATGTTCTATAAGGTAAAGAAACAAAAAATTAATATAAATTATTTTTAAAATTAATTTTTAAAGAAAAAATAATAATTTCTTACAGGATTGGTGGAATTCGACATCATTTAGCACATATTATCGTACATGGAATATTGTCGTGCACGATTGGCTCTACACTTATATTTACAAGGATATGTACGAGATTGTTGCACGTAAAAATAAAATTCTCTCAACAATTACCGTATTTATGGTGTCGGCATTTTTTCACGAATATATATTGGCTATTGCATTTCGTTTCTTTTATCCCGTGATGCTGGTAATGTTCGGAGGATTTGGAATGTGTTTAGTATTTATTCCCAAGGAAAATACAAAATCAAATGGTAATATTTTCATGTGGTTGTCACTTTGCACTGGTTCCGGTTTAATGTTGAGTCTCTATGCAATGGAATATTATGCCCGAATCAATTGTGCTCCATATGATAATAAAATTCTTGATTTTTTTTTACCAAGAAGTTGGTTCTGTCGAAAAATAATCACATCCATCTAAATTATAAATTATATCAATTAGCGATATGTTAAGAAAACAATTTAATGTTTAAAAAAAAAAAGAAATCTATTTAATTAAAATTATATTTAAGAATGTCTTTAGTGGAATTAATTGTTAATCATAAATGTATAAATATAGAATTGAATTATTTTTTACAAAAAGAAATAAGTTTATTCAAGTCTTACATATATCATTTTTTCCTTACATCTAAACGATAAAGGTAGAACAATATAATAATTATATACAAGGATTCATATATATCTTCTCTATACAAATTAATTTATGACCTTTATGTATAAATGTATATTTGTACCTATTTAAACAAGACGATTCGAGACAATAATTAATAAAAAATTTAAAGGAAATATTTTTTGAAAAAAGATCTTGAGGTAGTTCCAAATATCCAAGGGATTGATATATAATAATAATAATAAAAGAACAATATCTATCCTTTATAATTATTTTGTTTTTCTGTAATTTTTATAAGTGAACATCGTTTCTCGAATCGTCCTGTATTTTTTGACAATTTGTCTTTTATATGGCAGAGTTAAAGGCCAATAAATGGACACTAATAATCGACTAAGAATGTTTCTTTGTTTTTTACATTCATATTTGTCGATCGATGTCCCGATGATAAGGCTGAATAGTTCCAGAATTATTAAGACACGCACTGATAAATATCATGAACGTAAAAAAGAAACATCGTTCATATTCATTTTCTAATTCGTAGTCAACAGAATTTACATGCGAAGAATTTTAATACAAAAGAAATTTCATCTAATTTAACTACACAATATTTTTTTTTTCAAATATTTAATTTTTTTAACTTAATTTAGAAAACAAAAATTTTAATTGAAAAAATGAAAATTACTTTTCGACATGAAACAGACAGTTTTCTTTTTTTTCTAAAATAATGTAGTGATAATTTGAAAGACGATATAATTAACTGTATTTTTTCCTATATGTCCTCGGCACTTGAACCTTTCCACAGCTTTATCCTGGAGACAATTTGATATTAAAATGATTGTCTAGCCGTTCGACACGACATTTATTTTGTTTTTATCTCCACAAAATGAGAAATAAAAATATTTATCTACATATTTATTAACTCTTTCGTAATTTATTTTTATCTTTGATTTCATTTTTTAAATTTGGAATTTTATAATTTAAATTTAAAACGATTAATTATTTTTCTCTTTGAAAAAATTATTACTGAATTTTTAGTGAAAAAAAAAATAAATTAGAGAAAGTCGAATAGTAATTGTAAAAAGAGTTAAATTAAAAAGAAATTTTTTTTTAAAAAAAATGTGCAATAGATAAAAATAATTATGAAAGAGTTAAATTTAATTAAACAAGAGCGTGCATTAATTTATTATTATTAACGTAATGATAAGAAAAGCTATTTCCTCTTCCAAGTTTCTGTTCTAAATGTACAAAACGAAAAAATATCAATTTTAATATAAATCAGAGTTCAACTTTGATCATTAATTTCTTTACTATTTTTTTTATGTAATTTTTTAATTTAAAAAAATTAGTTTTTCAATTTTTTTGTAAATTACATTATTTTTTCTTAAAAAAAAAGAATATAAAATCATTTTTTTCAAATATATTAAAATTCCAATATTTTAATGGAATATTCCAAAAATAGTTCTATCAGTAAATTATCAAATCTTTTTCTTATATAAATCAATAAAAAATATTTACATATAATTTCAAAATATTTTATGATTAAATTGAACCCAATTATAAAAAAATTGGTATTTAAAATTTTTTTATATAACAATAATTATTAAATGCCTATAAATTCAAAATATTATTAATTCTAATAATTTTTGAAATTCTATATTTTTTCTTAAAAAGGTTTTTTTTTATTCGATTTTAATTTTTCCAAAGAATTAATTCTAATAATTTTTGAAATTCTATATTTTTTCTTGAAAAGGTTTTTTTTTTTTATTCGATTTTGATTTTTCCAAAGAATCAAAAGAAAAATTATTTATTAAAAATATAAAAAAAAGGCTTGATAATTTTTGGAATAATTACAAGAAATAAAAATTTGAATTAAAAATGAATCATGAAACTGGGAAGAGGATTACCAAAACCGTGAACGGAAGAAATTGAGTGGCTAAATTTAAGTAATCTTCATTTGCCCATTCCCACGACCGCTTCGTCCATCAATTCGTCATCAGTGATACAGGGTGATGCTGAATGAGGCGAAGGTGGAATAACACGTGGCGATGGAGCGGGACTTTTGACAATATGAACGCTCACCGATGGACTTGGTGGAAAATTCGATGTTGACGATACTGATGCCATTGTGACGGCAGCTAAACCAGGTACTGATGATGTTAAAGGTAACAATTGTCCCTGTTGTGAAGACGATGACGACGACGTCGTTGATGATGGTGGTGGTGGAGGTGGTGGAGGCGGCGGTGGCGGAGGTGGCGGTGGAGGAGGAGGCGGTGGTGTATTCCTCACAAAAGACGATCTCTCCGAAACGATATTTGAAATTGTTCCCTTATGACTGTCTTTTGGTGCCGAGAAATCCAATAACATTTCAGCTTGTTCTTGTGAATTTGTATTACTCGTTGATGTTGACGAATCATTTTGCATTACACTCGATATTTGAAATGATGATTCTTTTTCCTCGACAAATTTCGTATACTTATTAATAGTCGCATCCAATGGTTTTGTGCTTAGATTCAAACTCTCCGAACTACTACCAACGGGACCATCACACACATTCATTGGAATTCCATATCCCTGTTTTGTTGAAGATTCGATTTTTGGTAGAACAACCATCACAACACCGGAATCATCTTTTGTATTCTCCGAACTGTTGAGAATACGATTCATTAAATCGGATTTTGTTTGATCTTCAGATTGCATTGAGAGATTTGTTGGTACATCGGTGTCGATAATCGATGATGTTGAAGTGGTTCCAAAATTTACCGGTGTATTCAAAGATTCATCGGATTTTGTACTGGTCATTGATAGAGGATTAGAACCTAATTGTGATGACCTAGTCATCTGATCGGAAGAAGCTTTGTTATCGATTCCGGTTTTTTGTTCTTTCTCAGTGGCTGTTGATGAGCGCACCGATTCGGAATTGAGACGCGCTGATAATTTTGGAATTTGAAAATTTGTATCGAGCTGTTTCATTAAACCCTCGACGCCAAGTAATTGTGGCGGTATACCAGGGAGATTTTGAAGACTTGACATTGATGCATGTGCGAGTAATTTGAACGCTCTCTCGGAATCACATTCCTCGCGAAGTGATGATGGACTTGCTTTACGTATATCACTGCTTTTTGAGCTAAATATACTTTTTTCATTGGATTTTGGAAATCTTGATTTATCACGCGATCGACTTAGATCCGTTGCGCCTGAGCTCGATGTTTTCGGTGAGCCAGTATTGGAAGACGATGAGGAAGACTTCAGTGGCGTATTTTTTGTCGCTGATGATAAATTTGATGTTGAACTTGATTTCATCATTCCGGGAAATTTTTGACTTGGTAGCATTTTATTTGTACAAGTTAATGGTGATGAGATATGAACTTTTGGTGATGTTTGCGTTGGTTTTTTTGAAGCTGGACCGGATGTTACACCGGGTTTTAAACCAGTGTGAGTTTTTGGTGAACCACTGCCGGAGCTAGATGATGATGACGATGATGATGTTGTTTTTGAGTCTTTAGTGCGAGTTTTGTTAATTGTTATTTTCATACCATCGGAACTGTGTTTAACCATATATTCGGCGGGATTTTTTGAGTCTAATGAGGGATTATTTTTATTGACACTTTTGCCTTCGATGTTGACTTTATTTGATGTGAGTCCACGTTCTTTTTGACTTGATCCACTGGAGGATCCACTTGAGGTGACGGATATTTTTGAATTACCATTTGAGGCATCGTCAGTGCAGTGTTGGGCATTTTTGAGTTTGTCAATTACGGCACTTAGTGATCCTTTTCGATTTCTTGCTTGTTGTTGAGCAGTGGCGGATTTACTTAATTCTGAAGGCGGTGTTGTGCTACCACACGCGGAACCGCTGCTTGTTTGCATTTGTTGATTGGAATCAACTGAGAGTGATTCCAATTGTTTTGGTTTGCCGCATGATGATTTTGATTTTGGACTTTGATGACCGGATGATGAGCCAAATGTTAGAGAGGCTTTTCGGTCTTTGTCGCGAGACGAATCTTTGCTGGATGATGAGGAAGAGGAGGAGGATGACGAGGATGATGATGATGAGGAGGATGATTTACATTTGGAGGGAGTGCCAATATCACTTTTGCCACTTGGTGAACTGGCGGCGGATTTTAAGGCTGACATACTTGGTTTTCCGGCGCTTCCTGAACTTCCATGCTTTGGAGATGATGTGCCATGTTTTGGACTGACACTCGCTGGCATAACTGATACGTGTTTAGGACTACTGTAAACTGGTGAATGTTTTGGACTTTGGACTGGTTTACTTGATGATTGTTTCAATGTGGGACTGGACTTACCGACGAGGGCTAGGGGGCTTGTGTGTGTGGGAGATGGACTAAATTTTCTCAATGTAGTAGCTGGAGATGATGGTCGGGAAGAACTGAGACTTCCTGGTGGTGATTCTGTTGGTTTAATACTAACAGACACGGGTTTTGAAAGAGGATCCTGCGGTTGTTTTGGTGGATATTTATCTGGTGGTCCCATGGGACTTTCTTCGCGTTTCCTCTTTTTCTTTTTTTCCAACTTACTTTTCCCATCGTCGGTACCTGACCGGTTTTTTGAACTCTTACGTTCTCGCCTATCGTCAATTGATGTTTTCGTCGTTGGTCCTGTTATTGGCGTGATTGTAATTGAACTCGGTAAATTTGTTTGCGGTGATGATGTTATTGGAATAATTTCAATTCCTGGACGTCTCTCGAGTCCCATTCCCGTCAATACGGAACTATAATTTGATTGACCGATTCCACTGCTTGTAATTGGAGTTATACTCACTGATGGTGGTACTAAATTTTTACTCTCTTCAAATGAGCTTGTTGGACTCTTTTTTTCTTCACGTTTTTTCGATTTTCTCTCTTTTTTCAAAAGATCTTCAACATTTTGTACCTCGTGAACTTCCATTACTTCATTTTCATTCTCTGCGTCGTAATCAGAACTTTTGTCAGTTCCGATAATATCTGATGATTCGATATTGGAAATTTCCAATCCACCTGATAAATTGATAGTCGAAGTTGGAGTTGGAGTTCGAGCCTCATTTGTATAGTCTCGACTGCTTGTCGGTGTGCCAAGTGGAGTTGAATCGGAACTTGAACTTTCAACTAATATTTCACCAGTATCTTCGGCTTTTCTTTTTGGACTTCTCCATGAACCATCGGCAGTTTTTCTTTTACGAGACTTTTTTGATCGTTCACTTGAAGAATTCGAGGAAGTTGACATTTTCGCTTGACCTAGAAGCGCGCCCAATTGTAGTGGATTTAACATTGCAGTAGTTGTTGTATCGGACTGGCCGGAAAAAGACGGAAATCCGATACTACTCTCCGTTCCGGCATCTAAAAAAGACTGCTGCTGTTGTTGTTGTTGATTTTGTTGCGATTGTTGTTGTTGTGACATTTGTTGTCTTCCAATTGTTCCCGATCCATTCGTTGTTCCCGATTCCTGTTTAATTTGCACATCATCACTTCCGAAATCTGGTATCCCGGGGCCATTGTGACCATTTTGATCTCGACCTGGACCACCGAGATTCATATTAAAATTTCCGTTACCACCGCCTGTTATATTGGTACCTATCGAACTTCGACCTTCCCAAATTTTAATGAGAGTTCTCATTGTCAATGGAATGCTGAGACATCGTTGTAAAACTTTTCCTGTCACTTCGGATGTTTGTTCGGTGTTTCCAAGACTCACTCCATAGAGTTTGCATTTGAGAGCGGATATATCTGTTAAATCTAATAAAGCAGTTGCCATTGTCTCTTCAAAAGGATGCTCCAAACTTACGGATATCGATTGCCAAGAAAGAGCGCTCACTTCGAAAATTGTTGTGTGTTCGGGATCCTGACGTGCCACAGATCTCACGCAACTCGAAATAAGAGTATTGAACAATGCCTGTTGACGTAAATAGACAAGAATTTGTGGTACATGAGCTGGATGCGTAAATGGAATACTACCAACTAATACACCTTCCATATCTTTGTTCTCGGTCATAAAATAGCAATGATGTTGGTCTGGTAACGACTACAAAAAAAAAAAATAGAAATTGGATTTTTGAAATTGAAGAAAAAAAAATCTAAATTCGTTAATATAATTATATTTACCACATATAAGCCGCGATTATTTTGACAGTCCAATTGACCATTACTCGTGTGTTGTACAATCATACTCAATAGAGGATGACAAGCCGAAACATCTCCACATTCAAGTTCTGTTACTTTTTGAATCTTATGTAATAATTCCAAACACATTGGCATTTTTTTAGCTAATTTCAGAACAAAACACGCTGGAAGTATCGCTGAATTTGCACTTGTTAAAATAGCATATGATGGTGTACTGAAAAATAATTTCAACATAAATATTTATTTTGAAAAAAATATTCATCTTTTTTGTAGATAAACCCACCTTTTTCCACTTGAGCTTCTACTGACTGTAATGATACTTGATGTGGGTAATTTATGAGCCGTAGAACCCTCCAAACAAACAGTGACAGAATGACCAATCTTCTTGGAAATTACGCTGTCTATGCTCAATAATTCGGAACTTCGATTTTCTTGGTCAATTAAATCATAAGGCGACACGAAATATGTTAATTTCATAGCATGACCACCTTTTCTTCTCTCCAAAATTCCTGTTTTTAAGATAAAAATTAAAAAAATTTTTTTTAAATATTTATATGATAGAAAAGCGTTACTACTCACCAACAGGACTTTTGTGTACAAGATTAAATGGTTCTTTAATGAAAGTTTGCAATTGTGCAAGAACTCCCAAGTCAGCTTCAAGTGATTGAAGAGCGCTGAACGCTTTACATTTCACTTTTTTATCGGCATTTAATTGATAAATTGAGACAAGTCCTTCTAATTGCGTTGTAAAATCGACAAAATCACCTTTTGATAAGCATGCAACGAGCTCTTCACAATTCTAAAAGAAATTATTTTTTATATTTAAATTCACAATTAAATAAATTACATTTTTAAATAATTAAAAATAATATATTCATGAAAAGATAAACTATCGCTAACCTGCTGCTCATTTTTTCCTTCATGATGAATTTTTACATTTTTAACAGCACCTGAAGGTTCGAGAATAACTTCTAGGAAAAACATGTCCGAGGATATAAATAATTCATTTCCCTGTGGTCCAGACATCATAAACTTTAAACTGCAAAAATAATATAATTAAATAAATAAAAAACTCAGTATATAACAATACAATATTAAAAATGAAAATTGAATTGTTTTATTTTACCCTAATTGTCTTGTGAGACTTTCTAAACGCTCTACCATGGATTGAAAGGAAGTTACTTTTATGGAATGTTGTAAACTGTCTAGACATTTTTGTAGTTGCAATTTTTCAACACTATCTACGACAAATCTTTTTTCCTGTAAAAAAATAAAAATCAGAATAGATTTTACAAAACTTAAAAAAAAATTAAAAATGCTATATTTTAACCTACCAAGATAGTACTTCGTAAGCTTTTTGCTGTTTCAACAAGTGATTTAAAGCTAGTTGCCTTAGAACGCAATTTTTCCATTAATAATTCCATTTGCCATTCTTTCCCTTTATCCACACTACTTTTAGTAGTGTTTCCTCCATTTTGCTGCCCACCTATTAAATAATAAACATTATATAATATCCTTTAATGCATATACACATAAGGATTTATACAAATTTACTTTGAATTTCAAATTATTCGTTAATATTTATTTTTAATATAAAAAATTATTACTAGCGAAAATTTGAATAAATAAAAAAAAAAAAATAAACAGCAAAAAAAATCTATCATATAAAAATTTTACAATATACCTAAATCAATTATACTTTGAAAAAGACAATGCACATTGAGTTGATCTTTTTCCCCAAGCTTTTTCTTTTCTAACCCCAAAAATTGCGACAATTAAAATTGGACTTTTCAAATTTTTTCTTATTCAAATAAGAAAAATGTGTGAAAAAATAATTATAAATAAAATTATATTTACCTGGGGGCACTGGGGCGTTTGTTGTATCCATGTAGCCGTTTATGGTCGTACTCATAATTGTGAATTCACTTCCTAAACATGAGCTTACATCATGACACACTAATGAAACTTGATTATTTAAAGGAAAATTCGTGAAGAATTTGTAAATTTAATCGACTTGGGAAACCTTTAACAATCACATTATTGTAAACTCATTATGCAGAGTTAACGAAGAAAATAATAAAAAAAACAATTTAATTGCATTGAAATAACGAGCGTAATGAGCACCGTGCGTCCATTTTACTTTTTGACCGCTTTTGACAGTTTAACAGCGACATCTAGTGTGTTTTTATTTGGCAACACTGGACGTCCACACCTGTTTGGGCGGTAATTTCAAATTCTAAATTTGAATTTTTATTTATAATTTTTTTCGAGTTTCCTTATTTTGGACAAATTTTCAAAAGTTTGAACAATTGGGTATTCGAATTTTTGAAAATTAGGCCAAAATAGAGCAACTTGTTAATATTTTATGTGAAAAACAAATTACATTTCTACTTTACCGATGGAATCATTATTACAAATTCTTTTCTACAGAGATCTCTGTTTTCTATGACGAGATTCCGTTCTTTGAAATAAAAATGCTTCTTTATTAAAAAAATAAAAAAAGTACTACTTTTCAGTTTTTTAAAATAAATGACATTTTTTTAACAAACTTATAAATAGTTAATCATTACAGTTAACTTTATAAAAAATTAAACAATTTTTTACTTTTTAATGTGTATTTCTTAAAATGTTTATTGTAAAAAAATAAAAATTTTAATAAAATTATTTTTAAAAATATTGAAAAAGCAGACGAATGGATTAACAATAAATGGCGATATATTGATTATTATGATTGGTCGTATCCACATTGTGAGAAACTGTGTCGACCAATGAAATTCTTTAAATACAGTCGATAAAGAAGAATGAACCAATAATAATGTGTGTTTTATAACCTCAATTGAGGATGTTGTTCAAGAAAATCAAGATGGCATCCGAAACTATAGCGAGAATGCTGTGTCAAATGAACGTGCGATGTAAATAGTGAAAATTAAAGTGCGTGTGAGTTTATTTGGAACGACAATATAGTATTGTGACGTAACGTGCACAAACATTGAAAAATCGGTACAATTTTAATCAACGTTTGGCGAAGACGCCCGACGTGACGCCCACGGTATTCACCAAGGCGTCATCGTCAGCGAACTCAGCATTAAAAAAAACTCCTGGTGATGCAGAGAAAGTTAACAACGAATTTCACGTTGTCAACTCGAATTTACATATTCTTCCTCTAAAAATTCGCGGCATGTCGCATCACAGCAACACCAAAGACACAAACAAAGCTACCAGTCTTCCTCGTGAGCCTGAGGGTAATTTTTAACAATTTGTCCCTTGGCGTTTTGGCAAACACTAATATTTCTTTATTTTTCGTTTTCTCATTCTTATTTTAAGCAAATGAATACTTAATTTTAATATAATATTTAAATACTCGAGATATTGAGAAAATTACCAGTTATTGTAATAAAAAAGACATTTTTCTTGACATTCAGTACTTTTATCTCTTGTAATTGTTGTCATTTTATATTCATCACAGGAGTAATTAAGAATTTTTACCTAATTTTTGCAATTTTATTTATTGTTAAGTTAATTATTAAATTCTGTTATGTTTTGAAATATAATTTTCCATTTTTGATAAGTGTTAATGCAATTGTAATTATAAATTAATTATGAAAAATTAAGAATTATTTTTTTAAAAAAATTTCAGAAGAAAGTAAACATCTAGAAACTGTGTCAGCTAGTTATCCATCACTGGAACATTCTACATTTTCTCATCATGTATGTATTTAAAAAAAAAAAATATTAAATTTATAATTATTGATTAAAAAATTAATATTTTTTAAATAAATCTTAGGCTCGAGAAGAGGAAAATTCAGAAACAGTATGTCAGGAGGAAGATGAAAAAGTATTCTCTGTCCATGTGAGTAAAATATGAAAATATATCAAATCATTAAAAAAAAAATTAAAATACAAAAATTTAATTTTTTCAGACTGACATTACCAACACCAGTGATATTATCTGTGAAAATAAAAAACAAGTGTTTCCGGTGATAATAGAGGAATGTGGGAATATTTCTAGTAAAAACTCACAACTTGCCGAAAGTCCACAAAGTAGTGGCGCAGTTTTAAATAGTCCTCCAAGTCCTGATTTTCCACCTCGTGTTACAAATGATCATGGCCTGGTTCCAATAAGTTCATCAACAGCTGTACCATCGACAAAAATTACAATGGATACAGCAAAATTATCATTACCCGATGTAAAAAATGAAAATTGTCCAACAATGGAGAAAATGACAAAAATCCTCGATTTGGAAGATAATAAAATGAATCCAGTGAAATTGGAAAATGAGAATATCATCGTTGAATCGAATATAATTAAAAATGAAACAGAAATAAAAATTGAATCGAACGAATGTAAATTAAATCATGTTATAACGTTACAAAAAACAGAATCAAAACATAAACACGAGTCTTCCGGTGATCAAAGTGGACAAAATAAATCACATTCATCATCGTCGTCATCGTCTTCCTCGAAGGACAAACGAAAAGAACACAGTAGACATCATTGTACACGTTGTTATAGACGTAGTAAAATAAAACGAGCAAATATTGGAATTCAATGTAAACGTGATAGAAATTCATTTTCTCAACATCATAAAATACTTTCGCCAAATCCACAAAAGGGCAATCATGATAATTTAAGGTTAAATTTACAAACAAAAATGTGTGAAACACTTGATAAAGGAAAAATTAAACACGAATCACTACAAGGACTCAAATATAAGGATTTTATTCATATAGAAACTTATCCGAATGGTGGTGCTACTGTTGTACACATGTATCAAGATGAAATTGATATTTTGTCTAATGACGAAGTCGAAGAATTGGCACAGGAATATTTTAAGGTAAGAAATTGATAATTTGAGAAATTTAAATTTTTTTCTAAATTTTTTTTCTAATTTCCAGGTTGTTTTTGGCGAAGATGAGAATGGAAATGCTCATCATGTTATGGGAATAGTTCATAATGCCGCTGCTTATTTGCCGGATCTTCTTGATCATATGGCAATGCATTATCCAACTTTGACTGTTAAAAATGGTGTTTTGGGAAGAAACAGTGATATTGAAACAACAACAATGTTACAGTATAAAGATCAAATTTGCAAATCCTATAGTAATGGTACTATACGATATGGACCATTGCATCAAATTAGTCTCGTTGGAACTGTTCATGAAGAAGTTGGTGGCTATTTTCCTGATGTTTTGAAAAAATTAGAGGAGAATGTCTTTTTAAGATTGGTAAGATATTGAAAAAGTAATGTTAAAAGATTTAAAAAAATTTTTAAATAATAATCGAAATTAAAATTGCAGACAATGCCATGGGGTCCATTATCAGCGGTGACGATGGAAAGTCCACAAGAATCAAATGACGGTCCAATACTTTGGATACGACCTGGTGAACAACTTGTACCAACTGCTGATATAAATAAAAGTCCCTGTAAACGACGTAGAACGGGAATAAATGAACTTCGTAATTTACAATATTTGCCACGATTAAGTGAAGCCCGGGAATATATGTTTGAGGATCGAACACGTGCACATGCTGATCATGTAGGACATGGTTTGGATAGAATGACAACAGCTGCTGTTGGTGTTTTAAAAGCAGTTCACGGTGGTTATCCAGCTGAATATAATCGAATAACAAAAGATGTTGTTGCATTTTATGCTGGCGATTTTCAAGAGCTTGTGGAAAAATTACAATTGGATTTACATGAACCGCCAATATCGCAATGTGTACAATGGATTGAGGACGCAAAATTAAATCAATTACGACGACAGGGAATTCGTTATGCGAGAATTAATCTCTATGATAATGATATTTATTTTTTGCCACGGAATATTATTCATCAATTTCGTACTGTTTCGGCAGTGTCGAGTATCGCGTGGCACGTGAGATTAAAACAGTATTATCCCGAGACGGCGTTTCCATCGGGTATTAAACATACGCGAACACTTAGTGAAACGGCACATATACATTATAAGGAGAAGAAACATCATGAAATTGAAGTGAACGAAGAGCAAAAGGAAAATGCTGATCGTCAACGATTGTTGGCGGCCGATCGTCGTGATTCATTGGAGGAGAAAAAGGCAAAGGAACGTGCCGCTGAATATCAGGGAAATTTGAAAAAATCCGATCATCAACATGGTAAACGTAAAGATCGGGATCGCGCGAGACATTCTTGTTCGTCAAAGGAGATTAATGAAATATCTCATTCAACATTGGAGTCGGAGAAACATGTACTTGAACGTAAAACAAGCTCAGAGAAAAATGATACGCGAAGAGAGAGAAAATCAGATGATAGACATCGAAAAAGTAGCAGTAGTAGTAAATCATCAAGTAGTCATCATCGTTCCGATGATAGGAAAAAGCATGATGATTCACGTAAATCAGAGCATCGTCATTCAAAATCATCGAGTAGTAATTCGAAAAAAGTTGAACACTCAACGTTTGATTCGAATATTTCGAAAAATGATTCAACAATATCAAAAACGGAAAATATATTGAGGGTAGATTTGCCAGCAGTTCCTCAACATGTGGAAATTTCCATTGATGGTGAAATGATATCAGCAAGGCAAGCTGCTGGCAAAACATATGCAACTGAAGTTGTCGATAAAGCTCTCGAAGTTGCAATTTACAAATCAAAAACCGATGTTGATGAAGTTTGTCAATCATTACGAAGTGGAGTCGCTATCGCTTCAAAAGAGATGCTCGAGAGAATTAGAAAGGAAAGTTTCGAAATTGCCGAACGTTTATTTGGCGAGGATAAAGTCAAGGTTGAAAAATCTTATCGATTATTGGAAATTGAAACAGTGTCGTCATTCACGGCAAAAATGGAGTGCGCAACTGAGAATGCAGTGAAGGCACTCATTGAAATGGCCGAGGAAGAAATGAAGGAAGCTGGTAAAAATGAAAAACCCGAGGAAACACAAACTGAGGATGTAAGTGAAAAACAAAAGAATTTTAGTACATCACTCTCGTCATCATTGTGTAATTCATCAGCTTCAATTTCATCATCATCGAATGAAAGTGAAAGGCGCGTTAGTGTTGATGACAATAAATCATCAACATCATCGTCATCATCATCGAGACCAACAATTAGTGAGCACAATAATGAAAATAATGAACGTAAACACAGTAAAAAGGACAATAATAAAGATGATAGGGATCGTAAGCATAAAGAAAAAAGGGATCACGAGAGACGACGCGAAAAGGATAGAGAGAGGAGTAAACATCACAGTAGACGACATGAGAAATCTGATAAAACAGAAACAACAAAAGATAAAGATGAATCGAAATCGAAACACGATGAAAAAAGAAAGGATGAAAAACGAATGGATAAACATAATAATAAAGATTCAGGACATAGTCAATCGAAAGATAAAAGTTCGAGGAAACATGATTCGTCAAGATCATCTCACAGTAGTAATTCGGGACACAAGAGGAAAACAAGTTCAAGTTCAAGTCAATCGGATCAACCACCGGAAATAAAGAGGCTTTGTACAGATGAGAAAATTCCCGAGGTACAAACAACTAACGAGCAGTCTGATCAGGTGACGAGCACGTGAATCGACGTAAGCAGTTTAAGTAATTTAGCAGAATTTTTACAAATCGGTCGATTGAACGTTCAGGAAATACATAATCATTGCAGCTAATGTCTAAGAAGGAGTGCATGAAAATTTCCCAAACAAACTTTAATATTTAAATCACAGAAATTAATCAAATTTGATTATATCGAATTTTTATTCTCAAAAATATCATTTGGGAGATTTTCATGTGCCCCAACTAAAAAAAAAAAAGAATATAAAATATTTTTCAAATAGCAGTGGAATATTTTATTTTAATTCATTTAGCTTTTAGAGTACTTATTTTCTTAAATTATTTTTTTATCAGTTTCACTGTTATTGGAAAATATTTTTAAAAAAAATTGTACAATGAAAAATTCAAGTTACTTTTTATTCTCGAGTTGATTCGTATTGTTAATTTTTTTTAAATCTATTTTTGATAAAAAAAAAACAAAAAATCTTGGATATTTTGAAAGCTGCTTTGATTTTGTATTTCGGTTTAGCTCATATCTACAGCGTGGACCAAAAAAAATCACTAAATCATCTTAACTGACTTATCGTGAATGGGATATGAAATTAAGTTGAAACTTACATCGAAAGCGGATGATGAAAATTGCTATTATTTAAATACATTAACATGAACGTTTATTTGAAAAAAACGTACTAAAAATACAGAAAAGAGATTAAATAGTTTTCATGTTGGAACCAGTAATTTTTTTTTTTTTAAATTGTTGACTCTCAAAAATGTTAATATTTTTCAAATTCAAAATTATTTTTAGTTAATTTCAAAATAAGATTTTAAAAAAATAGATAATTTCTTTATCAAATGTTATTACTTTATTTTAATCGTATTTAATTTAAGAAAGCATAAAAAAAACTAGAAAAAAGTTTTGTTCTAGTTCCTTTGTTTATTCGTTTTTTTTTTTTTTCATTAAAAATGTTCTCTTTTAACAGAATTTGAAATACTTTTTAATAATAAGGATTTTAAATATTTTTTTTTTAAATATACCACTTTTAAAAGTTGTAAAAAAATTAGTTTTAATTCTTTTGTTTTTTATTTTTCTATTTTTTAAAGGAAAAAAATAAAAATGGAAATTGTTTTGGTTCCAAAATGAAATCCTATAAATTAATAATCGCTTCCACGGAAACTTAGTGAGTTTATTAATTTTATTGTTACTTATATACATTCGTTTAGAATGGAAATGTAACAAGTGAACTGATTTTTCGTTTTAAAATTCGCAATCAGCGAAATTAAATTTTTATTTTAAGTACTAAAAAATTTTTTTTTAACAAAAAAAAAAAAACAAAAAGAGCTTTATTAAATCCGATGACAGTGAATTTATTTATAAGATAATTTGCAAACAATTTTTATTCACAAGTTATGCGCTTTGTGAATTAATTACACGTTATTGATGAGGATGTACAAAAAAAAAAAATTAAGAGTTTGAGATTTCAGCAATATCGATGACTCGATATTATTGTATATAAAAAAAGTTTTTTAAAGTCTGCTGAGTTAAAAAAATAATGTATCCTGGCGGACTGATATATTTTACTTAAGTTATTTAATTGTGTAGCTTTGTAATAAGTTATTTATACTCAGTGCAGTTTCTTAAAAAAAAAATTTTTTTTTTTTAATCAATGTACTTCAATGTAAAATACCGCTTAATTACACATCGCTGAATGAAATTAAATTTTGAATTAAACAAATTAGTTTTGAGATATAAAACTGAATTGTATTTTCAAATTCATTTAAAAAAAAAATCTGCCTAAATAGTCGCCGAAAAAAATAGTTAATTTGAAATTTTTAAAAATGATTTCAGCGAAGTGTTATATTTTTTCTCTTTTACAAAACAATTTACTTAGATTTGAAATCGCGTTGAGGCAATGCACTGTGACAATTCTGAGATAAAACTACATTTAAACCCATGACACGACATTTATAATATTGCTACATAAGATAATTTACATTTATATATTACATATATTTTTCACAATAGTATTATTTAATTTTGTCAATGCACGGTGATGAGCACATTTGCACTTTTTGTTTTATCCATTAATTGAAAATCGATCTCGAATTAATTCTTTCAGCATAAATTATTTTCCATTTAAAAAAAAAAATTTTTAAATATAATTACAAATTTTTATTTAATGAGAATTTTTAATTTTAATTCAGGTGCTGATAAACTTTTTTTTAAAAAAAGAATTTGTTAAGTAATTATTGCAAGACAAGAATATATTTGAGATCGATTTATTACAGATTAAATAGTTTGTTTTATTCGTCCCTCATTTATAAAATGAGATTAGAAGGTGTTGGTGCGTTTTCAAGTTAATCTTAAAAAAAAAAAAAAAAAATGCGTGTCTCGGTTTAAAATCTTTACAGTACACAAAAATAATTGAGTCTCATTATATAAAAGCTACCCTCGACGCAGTATTTTCCCGTTAGTTTGACTAACATAAAAAAAATATTATAAATGTAGATATAAATTATAGATGCACCTATATATATATATTATATATATATAAAAGAAGAGTTTGTTTAATGCGAAAAGTTGCCCTGAGAAAAAAAAAATGAAGAATGTGCTGGAATTGAATTACTACACTGTACATTTTTGTAAATAACTTCCATTAATACGCGAAATATATATTACAATATTATATTATATTATTATATATTGTATTGTATTGATAGAGAGCTACAGTGTTGATTATGACGTTGAAAGTCTAAAAAAAAAAATTGAAAGGCAAAAAAAGAAAGAAAAAGAAATTATTCACACTGATATTTGCCACCTGACTCTAAATATTATAAAGCATTACAATGTTCTATTATTATATATAAGAATATATTATGTTGATTACAAAAAAAAATCATAAAACATATAGAGATAAATATAAATATTGTAGTAAGTAGTTTTACATATTGTACCCGTCACACGTGTAGAGTCGCATTCCAGATAGGTTTTTAATGAAAAAAATAAAATTACTTTTATCAAAGCAGACACTGATTTTATTTTATTTAAATTAGTTTCACCCATTAAAACATTTTACATTACATTGTAATATTTTGAATTTGAAAATGCCGATGAATGCGCAGTCGCAGAAAAACTGTCCAAAATTTTGTCCACTGTGAACCCGCCTTTAACATGACATTTTTGCCACTAATTTTGTAACTCTGTTTTTATTTATTTCTTGTTTTACATGGATGTAAACAATCAGTGATAAATATGACATTTTTAATTAATAATAAAAAATATTTATTTTCTCACTTGATGTTAATTTAAAAAGAAGTGGAAAAAAAGTTTGTATCTTTACTTTTATGTTTTTTTTTCAAAAGAAATGCAAATGTGATATTTTTATTTAAATAAATTATTAAAATGTCAGACGCTTTTGAAGAAATACAAGCTATTAAAATTAAGAGAAATTGTTTACGTGAAAAATTACAAAAGCGAAAAAGAGAGAGAAATGAATTATTTACACTTACCTCGACAGCTTCATTGTCATCTTCACCGTCTTCGGAGTCACAAAATGTTATTGGTAATTATTTTTTGTTTTAAATTATGTTTTGTAATTTTTGATCTGGAAAAATGAAAGAATATTTTTTTTTTATTTGAATATTTTGCGAGAATAAAATAATTAGGGACAGTGTGGAAAATTAACCTTAAATTCGCAATCAATTTTGCGATCAGACTTTTTTGATTTAGCAATTAATATTTTACATAATTATTTTTACAGTTGAAACCACTGCATCGGTACGTTCTGATCATTCCGAATATGAACATGACGTTCTTTGTATATTACATGAATCAACTTCGCATTTACCAATAACATCAGCCGATCTTTTGGATCAATTGAGAAAAAATTTAAGCGCCGATGTTTCTTATGAAGACATGAATAAAATATTGGAAAAATTAGCCGCACAGGATGTTATAAAGTAAATAATATTTTTAATTTATTGTTTGTTTTCTTCTAATTTTCAAATTAAAAATTTCACAGAATGAAGGAAGTTACGGAAAATGGAGTTTTTGGTTATACAATATTCTCAGTGATTGAGGCGCAATCAATTCAATCGCCATATCAATCGCTCATTGTTGAGAGTCCAGATCGAACTGAATCATCAGTTTCAGAATCAAATGAAGATTGTCCACCGCCTGAGAAACAATCGAAACAAGATAAAATCGAAGATATCATGTCATTGATATCAATGCCAACAATTCGTGAAAAAGAAAGTAAAAAAGTTGGCGAACAAATTCTTGATCTTCTATCGAAACAAACGTCTAAGGAAAAATCATTAGCCGAAAGATTTCGTTCGCAAGGTGGTGCACAAGTTATGGAATTTTGTCCCCACGGAACACGTATTGATTGTGCAAAAATTAATCACGCAAGTGGTGGTAAATGTAAAAAATTACATTTCAAGAAAATTATTCAAAGTCACACTGATGAATCGTTGGGCGATTGTAGTTTTTTGAATACTTGCTTTCATATGGATACATGCAAGTGAGTAATTAATTTAATTTTTAATTAATTAAATTTAAAAAAATGTTTTTTTTAGGTATGTTCACTATGAAGTGGATAGTTCACAGCAACAGAGGGAAAATCATGTTTCACTTGACGGTGAGAATACGAGTACGACAAATATTGAGACAAATGCAAGTGCAAGTTCAAATTGTACAACGGGAAGTGAATTAACACTTTATCCACCGCAATGGATACAATGTGATCTTCGCTATTTGGATATGACAGTTTTGGGTAAATTTGCTGTTATAATGGCCGATCCACCATGGGATATTCATATGGAACTTCCCTATGGAACAATGTCTGATGATGAAATGCGACAATTGGGAATTCCTGCATTACAAGATGAGGGTTTATTGTTTCTTTGGGTAACGGGACGAGCAATGGAACTTGGACGTGAATGTTTACAATTATGGGGCTATGAGAGAGTTGATGAAATAATATGGGTGAAAACAAATCAATTGCAACGTATTATACGTACAGGACGTACGGGTCATTGGCTAAATCATGGAAAGGAACATTGTCTCGTTGGAATGAAGGGCAATCCGCGTATTAATCGTGGATTAGATAGCGATGTTATTGTCGCTGAAGTTAGAGCAACAAGTCATAAACCTGATGAAATTTATGGTATTATTGAACGTATGAGTCCTGGTACGAGAAAAATTGAATTATTCGGTCGTCCACATAATGTACAACCAAATTGGATAACTCTCGGTAATCAAGTGAATGGCATTC
This sequence comes from Leptopilina boulardi, assembly GCF_019393585.1. Classification (NCBI taxonomy): domain Eukaryota; kingdom Metazoa; phylum Arthropoda; class Insecta; order Hymenoptera; family Figitidae; genus Leptopilina; species Leptopilina boulardi. Next base: position 2,145,327 of record NW_026137874.1, on the reverse strand, counting down.
ATTTAATTGATCCACAACTTATAAAAGCATTTAAAAAACGATATCCCGATGGAAATTCCATGAAACCTTGTAAAGTTTAGAATTTTTTAGTGCAAATTATTTCAACCCTGTAAAGAACTCGAAAAAAATATTTAAGGTGAAAACTTTTATATATATATATAAAATAATGAAAAAGTTGACTATAAAACTTAAAAGTGAAATATATACTTTTATTAAAGTAGTAAATTTATTTTTCAATACAAAAAAAAAATCCTCGTTATTTATTTATAGATATAGAAAATCTAAAAAAAACGGGATAATATACAATGGGAAGATTAAGGTATTAAACTACCTTTTTTTTACAATATTGTTACATTTAAAATTCGATAAAAAAATTTGACAATTTATTCTTTTACAAAACTTTTCATTAAAAAAGTTTTTAATTCTTAAAAATAGTTATAAAAAATAATTCCCTTACCTTCTTACTCGGAATGTAAAAAAGAGGAAAAAAAAAATAATTACGAAGATTCGATTATATTTAATTTTGGTCTCAATAAATTTCTCCTTAGTGTAAAGGAAAAATTATTCTCCCTCACCATTGCTTTTGTTCTTTTTTTTAAATCAACGTTTTGAAAGCGATTATTTTCCTTTTCAGTAACTGTCTCATTTTCTTGAAATTGAAATACTCTTTTTAATGAATCAATCCAATGTCGTTTTTGATGTTCATCGTCCACGAATAAACAATGTTTACCAACTTTAAATCCTGGTAAATTTTGACTCGTTGATTCAATATCTAAACAATGTTCTTTATTTGACACAATTGGAAAAGTAAGATTATATCTTCTTACGGTCCGTCTCACGGGTCTCGTCAACGCCATACAAGTGTCAAACAAAAAACAATGATACTTCTAAAAAAAAAAAAAAAACAGAAAAATATAATTTCTTTTTTCTAATTTAAAAATCAAATTTAAAAACAAAAAATTACCATTCCGCGTGAATCGCGAAGTTGTCCCTCGGTTATTAATTCAGCAGCGTTTTCAACGCATTTGTCAGAATCAAATTCAGATTTTGGATTAATTTTCGTCTTTGCCAATTGACATTCAGCTTCGCCCATTGCTTTATCAATTTCATTTAATAATTTCAATAAAATTTCACGCGATTCTTTGAGAGAAATTTCATCTGGATGACCCGATGGTGTATGTTTGAGAATTTCTTTAACCAAAAGTGGATATTTAACAACACGCGAACGTGGTACATCCAAATACGTCCATAAATCAACAGCGTGAGAAGTTTCCAATTTTTTTTTAATAAATTCCTGAAATCGTTTATTTGACAATTTTCTCGATTCAAGAAGATGTCGAGCCCAAATTTGCTTTCTACATCTTTCAATGTATAATGTTTCTAACTGCAAAAACTGAAAAAGAAAATTTTTATTTTCTTTGCTATACATTAATTAAAAAATTGCAAAAATAAATTTCATACCCAATTGATTATTGTCGGTCCAACGATATCAGTGAAACCAGATTGATCACGTAGTTTAACTAAATTATCCCTTAATTCGCTGTGCAATTCAATGAAACTGTCAATATTTCCAAAAAGTGTATCCAATTCGGAAGTATTGAAAATATCAAGTGAAAGAAGAGGATCGTAGTAAGATTCTCTCAAAGCTGAGAGATCATTTAAAAGAACATTTTCACCGCAATATAATTCATAAATAGCTTCTTGTCTTTTTACTTCTCTTCGACTTAAAGTTGAACCTAAATCTTTTAAATTGCTCTCAGCAATATCAACCATCCAACTACGTAATGCCACATTACCTGCTAATTCGTTTCTAGAATGAAAAAAGAAAAAATACAAGAAAATAGAAAAAAAAGAATTTTAATTTCTAAAATAAATATTTACATACTGTTTTAATGTGGTATTATGAGTGTCAACATCAGTTCCAGCAAATGATAAAAAAGATGCATCCAATTGATTATTACTTGCTCTTTTACGCTTTTTTTCCGATCCAGAAACTGATGGTAATGAAAAAAATATATTACTGGCAACTTCAGTAATTCTTCGTCGTTTCTTTTTTCCACCCACGGAATCAATGGAAATATCCATTGAACTAATACTAATGGCATCGCTTTTTGGACGCTTTCTAGATCTCTATAAATATTTTATTTTTACATTAAATATTATTCGGAAAAAAAAATTCAATCAATTTTCGCCGTATTAAATTAATATAAAAAAAATAACATTTAGCTGTTTATTACTCAGAAATTATAAATATTTTGTAAGAACGAAAATATTTGCCTACATTTGCAATTTTATTTTTAAACCAAGTTTAATTCAGTATTTAATTCAGCACCTTTCTCAAGATATCAGTGAGTATAATTTAAATAATAAAACTCAAAATATTAATTTTTTACCTGTATACAAAAAAAAGTGTTTATTTACTTACCAGCCAAAAACGTTTTTTAGGCTCTTGAAATTTTTCCAAAATTGACACGTCCCCAGTTTCATTCATTGTATTTACTCTCAAAAATTTTGCGTCAAATTTCACAAAAATGTAATGTGTAAACTATGATTATGCTATGTTTATTTGTTATCGACTAGAAATTAGCATTTTCATTATATAAATATCGAAGAAACTCGCGTAAAAAGATAAATATACTTTAATCGAAATGAATAAATGGTGAATATAAATATAAACAAAAGTATGCAAAATGCACCTTTTGTACCGGTAATTTTAAACTTTTTGAAGGTTATTGGCGTTTTTTTTTGCCTTCACTGTTTGAACATAAACAAAGAAAACAAAAGATGAGAAACAATGGTCTTTAAAATGCGTTAAAGAGACTGACGTGTAAAAACATAAACTATCCAACCCTGAACATATAATTTTGCAAAATTGTAACAATAATTGAATTATATCATCAAATGCACATTGTTTCACATATTTTTATAAAATAGTAAGTATTTATATTTTATAATCTAAAGTTTTTATCCATTTAAATAAAGAATAAACTTTTTTTTATAATATATACTGTAAAGGCTAATTCATACTTTTTTTTCGTAAAATACGTAACGAGTAAATAAAATATGCTATGTACCCATCCCTGGAGTTAACATATATAGATATAGTCAGTTAATAGAATTGAAAGTTGACATACGAGATTTTGCTTTTTATCAATTTCGTGTAGGTGTTTTTTTTTTATTACATAGCGTTTTTATTTGTTTTTCTTATATTTTTTAAGAGGTTTTACATATTTTTCATTAAATTCAATTTATACAAATAGAATATTTGTATAATTTTTCTGGAAAATACCCGGTGACCGTTACAGTTAGAAAATCAACGCGTGGTTAAAACGATATAGTTTTGTTTTGTTTTAAAAATATATTTTATTATAATCAATTATCATAGTGAAATAATATTATTGTCTCAAATATAAATAGTGAGATTGCAGGATTTCATTATTAATTATTAACAATAAAGTAAGTTATTGGGTAAATTTAAAAAATTTTTCTCAAAATAAATATTTTTGCAATATGGTCGCTTTTTTTTAATTAATTTTTTTAACGATAAAATAAACAATGTTCTTTTATTTCAATTGAATAAAAGATTTTTTCTAGATTTTAATATTATATTTACGATTTCTTTTTTTGCTGTTAAATATTGTCTTCGTAGTTTTTCTCTTTGTTTGTGATAAAGTTTTGTTTGTAAATTTTCCTGACTTTTCATTAACAATTGAAGGAGAAAAATTGTTATCGATTGATAAGAATCTATTGTTTCTTAGTTTGCTGACTTTTTATAAATATTAACATTTCTTAATTTAATTATTATTTTCAGCTTATATATATGACATATAATAATATTAAATAAAAATGGAATACACGTCGTATTCGTATTTCCATTCACGAAATAAAAATGATATGGAAGATGATACCTATTCATTTAGTGATAGTTATGATGATTCATTTGAGGATTCATCAAATATAAGTTCAGAGTCTATCGATGAATTAGTATCAGCTGAAAAAGTTTATGTTTGTGATTATGATAAAATTTATATATGCATGTATGAAGCAATTGAAAAATATAGAATTTTAAAACAATCAAAGAAAAAAAATTTAACAACCAATTGGAATGAATTGGTTGTAATTTTACAAGATGGTAAAACAACAAATATTAAAAATGCTCCCGATAAAATTTATAAAAATGTAAAAAAATCAATACCTATTGAAAAGACAAAAATTGATAATACCATTCAATCAAAACCTATTGTTACAATTAATCAAAATACAAATTTATCATCTAATAATGAAAAAATTACAATTAATGAAACGAAAAAAGAATTGCCTAAACAAATTAAACAAGAAAAAATGTCGAAAAAACAATTAAAAAAACAACGACAAAAGGAGAAAAAGGAAACACAAAAACAAAAGGATGACGAGAAAAAGAAGCAATTATTAGAAAAAAAATCGGAAAATATAAATAAAACAAATTCTAAATTAGTTAATGAGTTAAAGGAAAATTTTAAAAATGAAGAAAATAATAAAGAATCAGTTAATAATGAAACAAATACAAATGATAATATTAAAAATTTGGACAATATTATCGAAACAGAAGAAGATGACGATATTGTCGATGATCAAAATATTCTCGATGAAAATACAGCATTTGTGAGTAATGCCCTTAAGAAATCAGAAAAAAAGGATTCTGTTAAAACAAAAAAAATTGAACGCAAAGAAGTAGTAACTAAAAAAATTCCAACTAAAGTAAATATTAATATTAATAAAAAAGAAATAAAACCATCATTACCAAGTACAAGTGGTTCATCATCAACATTAAATTCCTCAATGGTAATGAATAATATTTATATTTTTAATTTTTTTTTTTTACTAAATTAAAAGAACAATTTTACTAAATTATTTTTCTTTCTAACAGAAAAAATCAGATACGGCATTTGATGTTAAAGAATCAATTTCACTTGGAAAACGTGCCATCACTCTTCTCATGGAGAATAAAATTTCAAAGGCCATACAATTTCTAAATGAAGCAATACGTTTTAATTCATTTGAATTGAGACATTTTCTAAATCGTAGCTTTTGCTATTTAAGAATAGGAGAATATAAATCGTTAGTAATTTTTTTTTTGTAAGTTAATTATTAGAAAGAAATTTTTGTTATTCTTTTTTTTTCTAGAGCTTTAAAAGATGCTGAATCTGTCATTAAAGTAACAAAGGACAATGAACAATTAGTTACAGCAAAATTTCGTGCCGGACAAGCATATTGTGGCTTACAAGTATGTGGTTTTTTTTTTTTATTGATTAATTCTCTGAATTCTTATATATGTAATTATTTTTTGCATTTCGAAACAGAATTTTAAAGAGGCTGAAAAATTTTTGGATGAGGCTTATAATTTTAGTCAAGCTAATTCGGCAATTCATCAAGAACTTTTGCGAGTGAAAATTTTACAATTATTATCAATGGGTTTTCGCGAAAGGGACATATTAGAAGTACTTCGTGATTGTCCTACCGTTGAGGTAAATTATTCATTTAAAAAAAAAAAAAATTTGAATTAAATGAAAATTTAATTTAATTTTGAATTAATAAATTTTTATATTTTACATTATTGCAGGGTGCAATTACATTGTTAGCTGATAAAACAATTACAGATGATGATGATAATGATTATATTTATAAAAATGTTGATAATGATGATGATGATGATATTTATAATTCGGATGATGAGGATAATCCCTGTTTAACAAGATTATTTCGTTCATTGTCCAATTATCAGCAAAGTTTTGTGAAAAAACCTTCTATACCATCACTCTGGTATTTTTTTTCTCATTTTTATCTGTTTTCGATTTTTTAAATTTTACTTTTTTAAAAATAATTAAATTAAATATTTAATTTTTAACTTTTATAATTTGAAAATAATAGTTAAAATTTGTTTTTTAATTTTTTAAAAATTAAAATTCGAAATTTGTTTTAGTACTTTAAAAATACCAACTCCTCAATCAATTATACAACCAAAAGTTGTAACTACCATTAATTCTAAGGTGCCAATAATTAAGGATGTTAACGATAGAGCCATTTGGGTTGGTAATACAACTTCAATTATTAGCGATCCGATGATAAAGAAATTTTTCTCCAAGTATGTACAATTTTTTTTTATTAATTTACACATTTTAAAAAATACAATTCTTTTTAATAAATTGAAAAAAATAGATTTTAATTTTCTGAAAAAGAATATTCTAATTTATTTTTTTAAAAAAATAGAAACTATTAAAATATCAATAAAAAAAAGTAACTAATCAATTATTTCAGATATGGAAAAATTGTTTCCTTATACAGAAAACCGAATGAAAATTATACGTTCATAAATTTTGAAAATGCCAAATCTGTGAGGGAATTATTAACAGGCAATTCGTACGTTGAATTAGATAATATTAAATTGCCTATTAAATCTGCAACACGCAACTTTAAATAAAAATAATAGATATTCTAATTTTGCAAAGAATAATATTTAAAAAAAAAAATATATTTGTACTTTGCAAAATTATGAGGCAAAGTTTTTCTTGCTTGCTGCAAAATTTGCGCTCTTCTTTTCTCAATACACAATAACTTATTCACAAAATATCAGTAAAAAAAGTTATGTTTTTAACTTTAATAATAAATAATTAATTAGTTTTTTTGTATTTAAATAAGTTTTCCTAACTTTTGAATAGTTAAATTCAATTACAAATGATGAAATTATTTCATTTGTTCGATATTATTCAGTATTTTTTTTTATTTGATTATTATTATCATTATTTTTTTATTATTATTAATTAATTCAGTATTGTTTGTATTAATTATAAAACTGCCGAATTTACAACCGGGGGGCATAAAATAATTATTGCAATTATATAACCGATTTATTAAATTGGATAAACTCAAATTCAGTATAAATATAAAATGCTCAAAAAAAAATTTATTGTTCGATTTTAAAACTTAAAACTTCTGACTGATTAATTGAATAGTTTTTTCCTAAATGCAAAATACAAAACTTTTTTTCTACGGGTTTGTTAATATTTGCTGTTTAGAAAAAAGTGTATGTGTGTGTGTGTGTGTGTGTGAATACAATTTCTCTGTAATATTAAAAATTCTCATTGTAAATTTGCAGGAATGAAGTGAATTTGTTTAAAAAATCGAATGTAAAAAAAAAAACATATGAAGTAAAATTATTACGCGTAGTTTTATATTTAAATAGTTTTGAAATTTTTTTATAAAACTGATGAAAATAAAATTTACTTTTTCTTCAAATTGTTGTTTCTTCTTTTCAATTTTTTTTTTTTTTTATTATCACAAAAACAAAAGAGTTAAAATAAATTTTTGTTGACACTCAAAAGGGGTTAAATTAAATTTACAAGTATGATAAAGAATAATTTTTAAATGCTGAAAAAGAACTCGCTTCCAACGCAATTGGAAATGAGAATTAGTTTGGGAGATGAACTTGCAAATGTTGTTTTTAAATTGAGTCATAAAGAAATTTCAAGGATTTTAGGAATATCACTTGCTGGTCCAGAAAAAGGACTTTATATGTCATCCAGTGATCAATTGATGGGCAAAAATTATTTAAAATCGCCAATTCACACTGATTATATTAAAGCATGTTCGCACAATGCAATTTTACGTAAGTTTTTAATTTTTTATTCATTTTTTTTGGTGAAATATTTGATTTATAATTTCGAATTAAAAAAATATATTTTTGCAGAAATTGGAGAGCAAGTTTTAGAAAAATATCGTCAAAAAACGGAGGAGAGAATAAAAATGAAATTTCTTCAAGATCTTGATAGAGAAAAAAATTTGAGTAAAGCTGAAACGAGACGAGTAGTTAAAGATGTTTTTGAAAAAACCCAAGAGCAATACGAAAATCGAATTTTAGAATTAAAATCCCATTTTACCAAAGAACTGGAGGTAAAAATTATTTTCTTCTCTTTTTCTCTAATTTATATAAATATTTTTAAGTTTAAGTTAAATTATTTTCATTTTTGACAGTATCAATTGGAGAATACAATGAATGATTGCAAATTAAAAATGCAAGAAGCAATTTTAGAAGAACGAGAAAATATTTCACGTGAAATGTTGGAGAAAATTAAAGACGAAATTGAATTTGTTACTAATTCTTTAAATAATAATTTTGAATTGAAACTTATTGCTGAGAAGGAAAAAATGATGACTGAATTTAATGAAACTACAAGGTATTGTATTGAAATGTAAAAAATTATTTATTAATTAATTTGTTTTCGCTAATTTTTCTATTTCAAAGACAACGTGATTGTTTAAAAATAAATGAGACAATGAAAGAAATAATTAAACAAAAAGAAGAGGAATTTCAAAGAAAATTTCATGAATTTGAATTACAAAAAATTGCAGATCTCACTTATATTTTATGTTCAGAAAGAATGCGTTGTTGTACTGAAAAAAATGAAATTCATCAAACTTTTCAGGTAGGGACAAAATGATTTAAAAAAATTAATTTTAATAAATCATTCAAAAAAATGTTTTCATAATTTTATTTTACAGAAACAAATTGAAATTGTACAAAATATGCTGTTGAAAGCAAATCAAGTGATTAAATTACTAAAGGAAAAATCTTTTGAAAATAATGAAAATAATAATAAAAAATGGGAAACAATAATAATTGAAATTGTAAAAGAATTTCAGAAATTTATCAATTTTGCCTTTGGCGCTGTACCTGGACAGGCAGAATTTCTCCTCTCGTTAGAAGCAATATTAGGATTTGAATTGGAAAAGAAAATTTCTGAAAATTATAAAAAATCACTCAAAGAAGAAAATAAAGAATTTCATATTATTGAAATTGTTGATAAATGTGAAAGAAAATGGAAACCTTTTCAAAAAATTGTAAATTTAAATTCAATTTTTTCAATTAATAATTTTGAAAAAATATTATTCGAACGAGCTGATGATTTTCATTCAGAAAATGAAATGAAAACAATAACTGATTTCACAGAAAATGATCGTTTTATCATTGAATTAAAATCAACGAACCGTTCTAAGGTATGTTTATATAATTTCAAATATAAAGAATAAAGTGAAGAATTAATTTCTTTTATCCCACAGAAAGAAAGTATGTGGGAAAAAATTAAAACTCACAATCAAATAATGAAAAATTCGACTCAAGTATGTAAAAAAGATAAAGAAATATTGAAAAAAATTCAAGAGAACGAAAAGGAATGTTTTCAGTCTTTTGAAGAATTCACAATTTCAAGAATGAAATCATTAAAACAAATATTTAAATTACATCCAAGTTTAAAACATATTTTAATATCACAAATATCGGTAAAATAAATTTAAAGACAAAATCATATTAAAAATATTTTTTTAATATACTCACATCTAAATTTATTGTTAAAGTTCGTTGAAATTTTTTGCATTTGTAGTTTGACACATTCTATACCAATTTGGATCGCGTGTTAAACTTGATGCATCCCGTCTATAAAATGATGTTTGTATAATCGATCGAATTCCCACTTGTGATAGAGGAATTGGTGGATAATCTTTTAAACGCCATCCAATTTCCCAACTTGAACATTCTTTATAATTAAAACGATCCACAGGTTTTTCTTTATATCTGAAAAAAATAAGTTTATTATAATAAAAGAAAAAATTAATTTCCTTAATAATTACCTTTCGCGTAAATAATTATTTGCCGCGGCATAAGATTCAACACCAGATTCGTAAAGAATATTTTTCACTTTCAAATCAATTGGCTTCATAAAACTAAAATTAATTGTATCTTTTTCCTGTTGAGATACATCTGATTTTATTGCTTTTCTTTTTATCTGAAATAGAAAAAATAAAAAAAATTTTTTTTTTTTTTTTGTACAATAAACTTAAAATCTTACGTACCTGTTTCTTTTTTTTGTCAAAACTTTTTTTTGATGAACTTTTTTTTGACGACAGCTGTTGTTTTAATTCTTGAAGTTTTTGATCCTCTAATTTAAAATTTTCCAATAATAAATCTTTATTTTTATTGTACCATTTTCTTCGCATTGCTTCTTCATTTTTAATAACTGATGTCCAAAATGCCTGACAACGAATATCACAAATTCCTCCTCTCTGAAGCATAATTTTCAATTTAGTTTGAATAATTACATTTAAATTTATTTTTCAATTTTTAAAATTTCGAGTCAAAAAATAAAAAAATTGTAGGTTGGACAGGTTGACATTTGACAATCAACAGGTTGTCCAAAAACAAAAATTTTTAAAAATAAAGGAATTAATAAATTTGCATAAAGAAAACTTTATTTATTTATTATTTTATGCTTGCTATTCTTTAATAAATACAACTGAGTTGTAAAATGTTTTTTCATCATCAAAAATATTCTTTTTAACTTAATTAAATATTTTTATAATGGTAAACTTTCCAATTGTACAAAATTATCATTATTCAAAATTTTATATCTATCACGTCGATAATTCACCAAATCGTCCAAAAATCGTTTACTACTATCGTTATGAAGTTTTGTTAAAACAGAAGGCAATGGAGTTATTTCGGCATTTTTCGCTAAATCATCATAATATTCTCCCTGTTTTGGTCCCATCATATGAAACTGTTTAGTCTGCAATCCAAGACTTATTTTTTCTTCTTTCTCGCGATTTTCTTCAACAAGCATTATCTCCTTCGATGGAAATTGTTTCTCTCCTTTCCAATATTTTATAGTGAAGCGCACCTTTTTATTTATTTATTAAAATTGATTAAAATTTTTACAAATTTTAAAATATAGAGAAAACAAAATTTATTTTTACCTGTAAATCAAACATACTAAAGGCACAGACATAAAATGGAAGACCTATAAAGGCAAGACTTGGATTTTCTATTGAAATTAAATGTTTCCATAATGGTGTAACCATATTTGATTCAACTCTTACACCGCAATTTTTTGCAAGAAATGGAAAACTGAATTTGTATCCTAAAAAAAAGAGGAAAATTAGGTCTTTTATTATTTTATTTTACAAAAAAAGTTATTACCTGTGCAGTAGAATATGATGTCGATTTTCTCTTTAGAATTATCCTTGAAAATTGCTTTGTCAATTTCAAATTCCAAGACATCGGGTTTCTGAAAAAAAAAAAATTAGAATATTTTGTAAATGAATTTCAAAATATATATTTTTTTTAAATAAAAGTTCGAACCTGAATCACATTATGTGGAAATTTCGTAAGAATAGGATCTTTCAAATGATGACTGAGTATCACTTTTTTTGCAACTGAAGATATTTCTAAAGCTAAATCCATTCCTGATGGACCAGCGCCCAAAACAATAACAGATTTATCTTTAAATAAATCAGAAACTCGATAATCGTGACTGTGTATTTTTTGTCCTAAAAATATATCATTGCCTTTAATATTTGGAATACTTGGTTCGAAATAATGTCCATTGCAAACCATCACAAAATCAAATATCTCTTCAATTATAGTCTGATTTAATAAATTTTTAACTCTAATCCTCCATTTTTGTAGATTGCAATTTTTCTCTTCTGTTTTCGGTTGAGATATTTCAAATGGTTCCACCAATTCTACATTATGATGAAACTACAATCAAATTAAAATTATTATCTAAATAAATATAAATTGTAAAAAATGATAAATAAAATAAAAATATTTTTTATTTTTAAAATTCATTATTCATTTTAAATCTCCACACGATTATCATGTTTTCTTCACTATTTTTCTTGATTGTGGTTGCGGTTTATCTGATAGAAAAATCCCACAAGATATCTTCGTTTATTTGTTCAAAATTACTCATAAAAAATAGGTCGTTCACTCTTTTTAAATTATCACAAAAAAAAGAAAATATAAATTTTTAAATCATTATCTTTTCTAATTAAAGACAAAAACATGTTTTTTTTTCTCTCTCTCTCTCTCTTAAAAAGAAGGAAACTTACAGAAATAAATTTTCGTAATTGAAAATGATCACAATAAGAATTCAAAAAATCAACAATCTCCGAACGAGTTAAGTAACTTTTTTCATTTTCCGGTATTGGATAGTCGGGATATCCCATCACTTCTTTTGGAAGATTTGTCCTATTTCAAAATATATTCAATTAAATAATTAAATTGGTAAAAGGTAATTAATAGTCAAATAATAAATAATGGAAAAGAATAAATAAAAAATAAATAAAAGAATAAATAATAAAATAAATTAAGAATTTAGTAAATTGGAAAATTGTAGAAAAAAATTAAAAATTAGATATTAACAAAATTAAATTAATTAGAAAATAATAAAATGAATTATTTTGTAGATGTTTAAAATAGTTTTTTTTTCTTTTTTTAAATGTAATACCTACCTGAGATTTTTGTACATGCTGGAATGTATTGGCAATCCAAAACGATCTACTCCAATTTCTGGAGTGTAGACCCAAGTGCCTCCAATTTTATCACTTTTTTCGAAACATTTAATTGTCATTGATGAATCATTTTCATTTTTTAATTCACTACAATTTTTAAGTGCCGCAAGTCCTGCTGAACCTGCACCGATTATTGCAATTCGCATTTTTTTGCTTCTAAAAAAAATTTACCATTTAAATTGTTCCTAAGAAATTTTAATCACTTGCCATTGAATTGTAATTAAATTATAATTATAAAAGTAAAAAATTAAAAAATTAAATTGAAAAATATTATTCTAAATTGAAATAAATAAATAAAATTTGTCCTTAATTAAATTTTTTTTAGATAAAAAAAAGTTTACTTACTATATGCACTAAATTTAGTTTCAGATGAAAGAAACTGTTGAAATAAAAGAATCGGAAGAAATGCGTTCGGCGGTTTGAATGATAGTGATAATAAAGTCTCGTACGACATTCTATTTACACTAAAAGTCCGAATACAATCAAAACTTAAATATATATATTTTTTTTTTTCAAGCATTCTGATTGTGAGTAAAATAATCATTTATGTGCATTGACCTTTACCCCCTCCAATTATACATGATCCATTTCTGGAAATTGGAAAGTTAAATTTCCAAATAAATCTAATAGTTAAAATTACGGAAATAGAATTTCTCAAGGTTTCAATTTTCCATAAAAGGTCAAAATCGAACATTCTATCCAAACAGTCTTTTTATTTCATATATGAAAAATAAACCGGCCAACTTAAGGCACGATACAATAAATCCACAAGAACTTTTTTCCATCTCAGCTATTTCATTTCGATTTTTTTTTTTTTTTTTTATGAAATCGCTCAAATTTAAAACTAGTTTACACTGTAACTTCAAGTTTTTTTTTTCAAATAAATTTCCTTTTTCAAAATCTAATTTTTACGTAACAATTGAAAAACGTAATTAGAAAAAAACGAATTAAGAAAAAGATTTAACATATTTACACAATGGGAAAAAAATTTACTTTATATTAATAATAATAATAATAATAATTTACGAAGTTTCCCTGAGACAAAGGATCTCGAGTCTAAGATCAACAATATAGAGAATTTATAATTCTTAAGAAAAATGCAGGTTAATTTTTTTGTTTGTTTTTAATATCACTAACTTGGTGAGATCGCCATCATCTTTTTGAACGTACTTCCATTTCCCATTTTTTCCTATAAATCATATACAATTGCATTGCCGATCTTGCGTCTTCAACGGAATCATGTTCACCGGTTTGTATTTCAATGCCCAATAATTCGGATGCGAGTTTTTTTAAACTCGGCGTATTGCCATTGACTACTTTTCTAAATGGTTTATAGCGCGATGTATCGCGTATACGCCATCTCGGATGTGATAAATAAAGAACTTCAAGATCATGTTTAATTGCGTGACCAATTAAAAAACGTCCCTTAAGTATTTCAGCAACTTCATTTTGTACAATTTTAAATTCCTCAGCGTCAGTTAAATGATGTGGATATATTCCGCTCACTGCCGATCTATAATCCTGGATTTTCTCCGTTGGCTTCACATATTTATCGTAAATACAATTACCATATTTATTCACCAATGAGACGCGTGCAACCATATTTTCAGTGCCATCGCCAATTCCCACCATTTCACAGTCCATTGCAATTTGTTTTGTTAAAATTGCCTCACCTTCCTTTGGTTCGTTTAAAATTTGTTTCGCCGCTTTCGATTGCATTGGAACCTGTGTAAAAATTTGTTAAAATTTGAAATGGTTTAATATTTTAAAATAGAAAAAAAAAAGAAAAAAAACAAAACAAACCTGTAAATCCTCTTGTTGATTATCGAATTTTTTAGCTCGATAACGTTTTCTCGGCGATTTATTAATTGATGATTCTGTTGATTCTTTATTAGTAGCCTTCGATTCTCCCAAAAGGCTTTTGTATTTTTCCCAATTTGAACCTGGTACACGCAATCCATTAGTTGTCATCTCATCAATTTTTGTTACCTTTTTTTCATTTGTCATTTTTTCATAAGTTTCATTCACTGAATTTGAATTCTTTCTATTAATTGTACTACAATGTGGTTGTGAAACCATCATTTTTGAAAGCATTTAATTGACATTTATATTTAAATTACAATAAATAGGTATAATTTAACCTACAATCAAACATGTGGAGTAAGCCTTGAAACAAAAATTGAAAATAGATAAACAGTAACTTGAATTTTCCCAACATCGATGTATCTGTAATGAATAAAATATTGTTTTTTTTTTTAAACAAATTTTTTAATAATTTCTTTTTAATTTAATAAAAATAAAAGAAGAAAAATGTAAAAATATGGACTTATTTTGTTTCATTTAATAATAATAGAAAACTAACCTCAAAAATTGTTGACAAGAAAAAAATTAGAAAAAACTTGCTTAACGTCTTGAAGATTTATTTTAAAATACACACATTAATTTGGCTCGATTTATTATGTCAAGTAAAGGTAACTCAGTAATTTTATTTAGAGAATATTTTAATCATAATTATAATAATTAAAATTACGTTTCACTCGTTCCGTTACACCAAGTTTTAAAACACAAATATAGAGTGCACTCTGATTAAAGCTGATTGGACAAGAAAGTTTCTAATGACCAATCAGAGTCAGTTTCAATAGAAAGGTGAATTATTCAAAATTGAATATATAGGTAAGTAAATAGTGATTAAAAATAAATTATTATAAATTAAATATAATAAATTTTCATTTTATTATTTAAATTATTAATAATATATTTTTTTAAAATTGTATTGCCGCTAAAAAGTTGAACAAGATGGCGATTATGTTTGCAAGACGTTGATTGGATGAATTTTGCCGTCAATTGTACGCGTGCGTGATCAGATATATATGTATATATGTATTTGTAACAAGTGCTTATAGGAAAGCTTCAAAACAATTCAATTTTGTGCAAAATTTTGACTGAAATGATAGAGGAACACGACGAACAAGACACAATATGCGATTCTGTAGTAAGTTGTATTTAAAATAAAAAAAACTACAAGAAAATAATGACATTCTATCATAATAGACGCTTAACATCAATGTTATACTTTTCTAACCTCACTTTTCAGAATTCACTTATAGAAGGATGTAAATTACCGGTTAAAATGCCTGGTACTGAGGATTGGCGTAAGTATTTTATTGTTTAAACATTAAAACTTGATTGAAATTAAAAAATTTTAATTAATTATAACTTTTTTTTCATTTTTCTCTATTTTGAAAGTTCAGCAAAAATAATTGTCAGTGTCAGCTATATTATCATAGTTTTTGATTTTATTTTTCTATTTCTATGGAAAATTGATATTAAAATTATGTTAATTGTTATTTTAATGCTTTAATATTTAAATAATTAATTTTTTTTATTGAAATTGAAAAGAATTGTATAATTATACAAAATGACATTTAGTGTCAGTTTGGAGGTTATGTCTAGAACGTGGTTGCATTGTTTGACATTTCAGTGTTATTTTTTCCGTGGTTTTTTAGAAAATAAAAAATAATTATTTTAATTTTTGTGTAGCA
This sequence comes from Leptopilina boulardi, assembly GCF_019393585.1. Lineage (NCBI taxonomy): Eukaryota > Metazoa > Arthropoda > Insecta > Hymenoptera > Figitidae > Leptopilina > Leptopilina boulardi. Next base: position 2,129,404 of record NW_026137874.1, on the reverse strand, counting down.
CAAGCGGAAATCATCAGTATCAAGGATCTCAGAGGACTTAAATGTTATTATGTACATTATGTAGACTGTAAGTACTGAATTTAAAAATTTTATTATCTTTTTTTGTTATTTCTTTCACAATTTTATATTTTTTAAATGGTAAAAGAAAAATATTAAAATTACGAGTTTTTTTTTAAAAAAAAAGAATTTAAGAATGCTTTTTACTAACTTTTTTTCTTGAAATAATTGAAAAAATTTGTTTTGAAATGAACTTTTTTTCAGTTAATAAAAGATTAGATGAATGGGTGACGGAAGACTGTTTAGACACACGGAAAGTTCAATATCCCAATCGGGATGTTACTGCTCCGGGGACGGGTGCTGCAACGCCAAAAAAACAAACTCAAAGCAGACCGCCAAGTCCAATTATTATAAATAGTGAACCAGTAAATGGTTCGGCTGTTCTTCAAGCCGCTTTACAAAAGAAAATAGCTAGTAGAAAAAGAAAAGCGAATTTTTTGGAAAACGAAGACTCTCAAGATGCTCCATTACCTCCTCTTCTTCCAGGTGAAGCAAGTACGTAAACTAAATTTAATTTTTATTTTCTAAATTTAAATAAATATATAAAAATTAATTTTATTTATTATAATCAGGACCGAGACCGACTGGATCATTAGTTGCACATCATCATGACGATGTTGTAACACGAATGAAAAATGTAGAATTAATAGAACTCGGACGTCACAGAATAAGACCATGGTACTTTAGTCCATATCCACAGGAAATGGTCAATCTTCCTTGTATATATATTTGTGAATTTTGTTTGAAATATCGAAAAAGTAGAAAATGTTTGGAGAGACATTTAATGAAGTGCAATCTACGACATCCGCCTGGCAACGAAATTTACAGGAAGGGTTCGATATCATTTTTTGAAATTGATGGCAGAAAAAATAAAAGTTACGCTCAGAATCTCTGCCTTCTAGCAAAATTATTCTTAGATCACAAAACACTTTATTATGATACGGATCCATTTTTATTTTATGTGATGACTGAATATGATTCGCGTGGATTTCACATAGTAGGTTATTTTTCCAAAGAAAAAGAATCAACTGAAGACTATAATGTTGCTTGTATTTTAACACTGCCTCCGTATCAAAGAAAAGGTTACGGAAAATTGCTTATTGAATTTTCCTATGAATTATCAAAATTCGAGGGAAAATCAGGTTCACCTGAGAAACCACTTTCTGATTTGGGTTTATTGTCATATCGAAGTTATTGGGCGCATACAATATTGGACATTTTATTAACTGTCAAGCCATTAGTTGAAAATGAAAAGCCACAAATAACAATTAATGAAATTAGTGAGCTCACGTCAATAAAAAAGGAAGATGTTATTTCAACGTTGCAGAATTTAAGTTTAATTAATTACTACAAAGGACAATACATCGTTACTTTAAATAGGTGAGAGAACATTTTTTTTATTTTTTAATATTCCTTAATTAATCTCTGACATGACGTTCTGGAACTTTGTTTCTCGAAAAAAAAAAAGAAATTGGGTAAATTATTTATCAATAATCATAGTTAAAAGTGTTGACAAAAAAAAATAAGAAAGTAATTGTCAATTAAGAGTCACGAATTTTCGTACGTCATATATCGTTATTTATTTTTGAGTTTTATAGCATTTACAACTGGGATTTTGTCCACTTCTAAACTGTGAGTTTAACTTATATAAACATTGCGTTAATTAACTTGAATATTAAACGAAATTTTGATTTTACATTTTTTTTTCTCAATTTACGTGGAAAGAAATAAAAGACGCGAAAAAAAAATCTAACACACTAATAATGGTGTCTACTAACAGGGAAATAATCGTGAATTAGCAAAGAATTAGCTGAATTTCAGTGAAGAAAATTTTTCACAAGACCAAATTTTATAATGTAGAATTTTTATTTAAAATTTTATTTAATAGAATTCCTATTAAAAAGTAAAAATTATATTTAATCAAAATTCTATAGAAAAAAAAAATTGGTTAAAAAATGTATTTCTTTTTTTATGTTTATGAATTATTTATAGAGATTAAAGATTGATTTTTTAAAAAAATAAAAATGTTATTAGCCCCAAAGAATCGGTTCTTGAATATTTTTTTAGTTTATTTTTTTTCTACTCTTCTAAACGAAATTGTGTATCGTTGCAGAGAAACAATCGAACAGCACACAATAGCGATGGACAAGAGGCAAATTAAAATAGACCCAAAATGTTTGCACTGGACGCCCAAGGATTGGAGCATCAGAGCAAAATGGTGAAGATTTTATACAAAATATGACAATAACGTGATGCTAACAAAACCTAAACAATTATTTACAGGAATCCGGGAAGTGACCATGTACGTTTATCAAATGTACAAAATTGTACATAATATATCGACCTGAAGTCTTGTGTTTTAATAAGGCTCTCTGGATCAACGCGCGAAACTACAAAACGATATACGAATCATAATATTGAATTTTTGGGACAAAAAAATTTTGGAACCTCGAGACTTGTGGTTTTCTTTTTTTTTTTTTCTTTTTTTTTCCTTTTGCAAATTTGTCCTTTTTGAAGCAAAATGTTTTTAATACCGTGACTTAGATTTTCTTTAAGCAAAATTAACTCATTTACCTGTAAGATGATTATGATGATGCTGAATCGTCAATTTGTACAGGAAATCCATGTAGAATTGTAAATAAATGTGTTTTTATAATTTTTGTCTATTCATACATCTACGGATAAACTATTCAATTTTTTTCTATAAATAAAAAATTACTTTTTCTATGTTTTTGTAATTTGATATTAAAATTGAAAATTTTTAGAATTTTTAATAACTCGTAAAATAAAAATTGGTACTGACCGAATTTATTTCTTTATTAGAAAAATTGTAATAATTTTTTTTTGTATTTGTTTTGTGACATCGTGTAAATTTTTTTTAAATCTTTTAAAAACTAAAAAAAATATTAAAATTAAAAATTCCACTTGGTGATAAAGTGAATGAGAATAAAAAAAACTATCTATTGAAAGAAAGTTTCAGTTTATTGAGTCATTGTCGAATTCATTAACTATATAACTATTTCAATCTTAATTGTATAACCATTTCTATTTTGCTTTTTTTTTTCTTTCTGGTTTCTGTACATTATTATTTTTTTTTCGACTGATTTCTGTAAAAATATCAGCATTGCTGTTAGGAAGAGAATCATCGAACTGCTGCAAACGAATGAAATATGTCTTAAGTATGGCATATTTTTTTTTTATATATATGTATATATATGCGTGTGTGTATTTTCTGTGTATATTTCTTTTCTTTTTACATACATATACATATATAATATATATATTTAATTTTTCAACAGTAATCACAGTAGCTTCATGTACAATAAATTTCTGTCATATAGTTCCACATGTTGCCTTTTTTTTTTTGTTTTGTATTCGTTACCACGCGAATCCGACAAAGACGAGTACCAAAATCTCAGCAGAATTTTGTTTTTTTTATTATATAATAAAAGTTAAGAACACACGGTTTATCAGAAATTAATTTTTTTAAATTCGTTTTGATATTAAAAAGGATTTTTTTTCGAAAAAAAAATCAAAATATGAAAGATAATTAAAAAAATTCTACTAATCGCTATTTTATATCGTAGCTAAAAAAATTAATTTCTGATTTTTAAAATTGTGTGTTAAAAGTAACAAATTTGTAAAATATTCATTTTTTACGTCGCAAATTAATGATTAATATATATATGTATTATACAGAGGTTTTTAATCTATCTACCGATTGAATTTTACTAACAAATTCTCATGAGCTTAATAATTTAATGATTCTAAATGACTATCCACACTGATCACAGGTAGACGATAGATGACATAATTTATATTATAATATATATGCATATACAATATAGTTTCAATAGGAACAAACAAGTTTTTTTTTTTATCTCGTTCAATTTAATAATGATCGTCGCAGCAGCAGAAACAACAACAACAATGTTTTTTTTAATAACAGTGATGAAAGATGATTGATACAAGAAGAAAAAATTGAACATGTTAACAATCAATGAGCGAGAGGAACTGTGAAAATGTAATATATTTTTTTTTTCATTCGTATATTCTCTTATTTTTTATTTCTTTTTTTTTCATTTGATATTCAAAAAATTAGCTATAATATATAATATATGTATATGTATATAATTATTATCTGCAAGATGACTAGAACAATTTTAAAAGGTCCTAATATTTTAATTATAAAAACAAGTTTTGGTGTATTTTTTTTTTGTTTTTCATTTGAAAATGATCAATGATTTTCTTTTTTTTTTATATATATGATATAAACGTAAAACTACGTGGAGTTTTTAACACCCGTCGCAAGCTCTATTATCACGTGGTTCAAAATATATTATAACTTTATTTCGTTCCTCTGTCGTCGTGTGTATATTTCTAATATATTTATCATTTTCAATATATTTCTTTTTTTTACGGTCAGCTTATTAGCATATATAGTTACATGTACGGTTGAACAGTAGGCGGCAATGGCTGTACTTTTAAGTTGATCGCTTTACAAAATTTTTTCGTCATTAGAAAATCATGACAATTGAATGGCAAAAGAAAATTATTTCTTCAAAATAAAATTGAAAGAAAGTCCTATCTCCAAATTTTTAATTATCAATTAAATAAAATAATAAATTATTAGGATTTATTAATAATTAAAAAAAGTCAGTTACATTCAATTTTTAAAAATTATTCAATTATCTATAATTGTTATTAATTATTATTAAACACTAATTATTGCATTATCACAAGTAGTTAATAAAATAATAAATATTCAAATTTACTTTTCTCAATTAATGAAACAAAATTTAACTTACTTTTGATTTGATAAGAAAGTTTTTTTATTTCAAGTAAATTTATTCGAAATTTGTTTAAAAACACTGTTCTATTGTATTGGGAAAAATTAGTGACTCATTAAGGATCAACTTTTGTTCAACCTTTTGCCTGAACAATAAGACACTTAACAGTTTTTTTTTGGCGATCTCCCAGTTTTTCTTCAGGTGAATCGATAATCACTTATTTCTACATATTTATTTATATATATATATACGTCATTTCTCGCATTATTTTTAAATAAATTAACGAAAATTACACATTTGGGTTACGAAGACATATCATTTTTGGAAAATATTTTATATTTACAAAAGAAGCTGACGATTTTTATTTTCATCTTTTATTTATAATGTTCGTAAATATATATACCATATAAAATCGAAATTTAATAAAAAATATATTTAATAAATTGTTAAGTTTATTTTACAAATTTTTTTTCTAAATTAAAAAATTGTAAAATAAATTTGACAATATTTTTCGGAAGTTCAAAATATTGTATATATAAATTAATTTAAAGAAAACTAGAAAATGTTGTAAAATAAGAAGACTATTTCATTTCATTAAAGTATATAAAATGTTTTTAAAAATCGTAAATTACAATCCAAATAATATTCTCATATTTAATAAGTTTAACACACAGATCGTGTCAAAAATATTTTTTCGCTTTGAGTTTTTTTTGTTTTTGTTTTGTTTTTAACTATCTACAGACCTTTTTACGGTTCTTTTACTATATTTTAAACAAGATATATATTTTGCTTGTGTCCAGAAACATCATTAAAGGTTTATTATGGATAAAAAACACTAAGCAATATTTGGTTTCTTCCCTTTCGTGACTCAAATTTATTTATTTTCTTTTAGTAATTAAAAATAGAAAATAATTTTTTTTTAAATTTAAAAGTGGGATTTATTTTTCACAAACTCGATATGTTTATTTGTCACGTAAGAGGAAAACCAATAATATCTTTTTTTTAATGACGCGATTCTCCAGTTTTTTTTTTTTTGAGAAGCACTTTGCACTTTAAAAAACTGTGGGTTTTGCTATTATCCTTTTTTTTCCTTTTATATATTTTTAATATTTTTAGAATCTCTGACTTAGAATATTGAAGATACAAAATCTACAATAGAAAAACAGAACAGACTCCAAATATTTATTATCTCACATTCAACATCAACGCTTTCATCATACAGCATTATTATTAATTTATTATTTAATTATATAGCAATATGTATGTCTTTTTTTTAGTACATTATTAACGTTGTTTGCAATATATATTTTTTTTATAATTTATATATTGATTAGTTAATACTTTATTGTATTATTAATAATTAATAATGTCTTTTTATATCATACAGATTGTCATTTTTGGCCTTTTTTGTGTTTGTTAAAAATTTAAAAATTAATTTTGTATGAATGCTGACATTTTAAATGTCAATTTTTTAAAATTAAAATCCGGTGACGTTAAATTTTTCATTTTAAATTTGCATTTTTTAAAATTATGCATTTTTAAACATAAAATTAAAAAATTAAATATGGAAAAAACATTTTTATGGAGGACCAAGTTTCATTTTTCTCCCTTTTCATTTAACTCGTAATATATTTTTTATGTACTTATAAATTAAGATTTTACCTATTCGTGAAAAAGCGCTGATTTTCTTTTTAATGCGCATATCGGCAAAAATTTTGATAATTTTTCTTAAAATTCTTTTTTTTTTTTATCTAAACTACGCAAAAAATTGTGCATTTTTCTGCATTTTGATATCGCAATTTTTAATTTATGCACGTGGTGCATTTTAAGTTATAGGTGATTTATTGCAACCACTTATTAATTTTTTTTTTATATCAGACTTTGCTCAGCTTCACACACACCAAAAAGTTATTTTTTCCTTTTTTTCTAAAAAAAAATTTCCCTTCATTTTATTTTTATTACTTTATATTCAAGAAAAATTCTTGATTTTTAAAATTTTCTTATGTCTTTGTATTTTGGTAGATCTAACATTGTCCATTGTTATTCACTTTCCTTGTTACGAAAATTTTGAGCGCTTTTGGTTCTCGTGAACAATTTTTTTTTTTTTTTGTAATTTCTACAATTTATACAAGTTCATTATTTATAATTTAATAGAGAATTGTATATAGCACCATTCTTCATTTTGCTAATTAGAAATGAAATATAAAATTTAATGGAATGAGAAAATTTCATTTCTTTTGTTTTGTATTAACATTATGTAATTATAAATAATTTAATTGAAGGAAAAATATGTATAAAATTTTGTGGAAATTACAAAATTAATGTAGACCAAGTATTTGATTCCATGGTACAATAAATATTTTGTTTTTCTACTAACTTTTGCAATTTATGATTTTCATAATCCACAATCATAACTTTCTTGATTTTGTATCCTGTTTTGATAGGCCTCCAAATATCGGTCAACGTTTCTGTAAATTCCTGAATTTGCCTGATACATCAGTGTTTCCAAAATTCTTTCATTTTTTATTGCCTTTGAAGGCAACACTATCTGCAAAATTAAAAATAATCGAATAAATATTTTAAATTAGATAAAAAAAATTAACTGAAAATTATAAATGATAAAACAATTTCTTACTCGAATAAGTTCTTGTGGTGTTATCCTGACCAATTTTAAATCTCTGCTAAGTCGTTCCATAATACAATCGAATTCCATTTTAGCATCAATTTTATAAGATTTAGTTTCAATTCGATGCTTCGCCCAGCTGAGCATTGCCTCAAATTTTTTAATTTCCACCACTTCAAGTCCACGGCTCATAATCATTTGAACCATTGACTCGCTCAATGTTAGAAAATCTTCATTTTGAAAAAGTTGATATGCCCTTGTTTCAACAAAGGCAAGAATCATATTCACCAATTCCGAGGCTGATGTGTAACGCCAATAATAATTTTCCAATGCGCACAACATAACGCAAACAATTTCAATTCGTAAAAATTGTTTTGCATGATGAAAGCATGCTTGCAAAAGTTCCGGTAGATCATAATGCTCGGCGGCACAAATTAAGCCTGGAATATTGCTACATGTCAATGGACAAGAGCCCGTGTGAAGATAATCCAAAAGAATTCGAAATGTCTCTGGATCAAATTCGATTATATCGAACTGTAACGAAAGAAATTAAATTAAGTTTGAACATTAAAAATTCCAATTAAAAATATAATTTGTGAATAAATAAATAATTACTTCAGTTTGTGCCAATTTGGCTCGATCAACTTTTTGAGCATCAGCGCATACACTCAATCTTGGAACTGCTAACGATTGCGCCGCCTTTTCCTTTTCCTTAAGTTCTTTATCTTCTGAAAGGTAAAAAAAAAAATTTCTTTTTGACTAATTCCATTATATTTGAGTGTAATTTTTTTTTTAAATCTAAAAGTGTGATTTATTTTTCACAAAAAACGTTTTAAAAAAAATCTCACGATCGAGTATTAAAAAAATTAATAAATTTATAATTATTTAATTGAAATTGTAATGAAATTAGAATTTAAAAGTCTCTTTTCAATTAAATAATTTTCAACAAAATTCTTATTTTTTAAATTATTTATGTTTATATTATTATTTTTCAATTATTGATAAAAACTGATTAAATTTTTAAAAATTTCCCCTTTTATTTATAAAAATATCTTACTACTGCAATCCTGTGAACTGGCCCATCGTTTACGATCTTCACTTTGCAATGGATTTCCATGTTTTTTAATGCTTCTTCCCCACCCGGCAGTAATTGTTCCTAATCGTGAAAATGCCCTTTTCACCATTGGCGACGATGGAACACTTTTGGGCCTAAACATTTCAGAACCAGTATCTCACAGAAACCGCACAGCGGCACCTTGGGAATCGGAGGAATACGAGAGAAAGAGCGAAAGAGAGACAGAGGCAGAGAATTTTTATTGCAAAAGAGGAAAGGTTTATGGATCTTGATGGAACTACACAAGGGAATTTAGGAAAATTATACAGTAAATAGAAATTTCACGGGTCATTTGGGAAATAACTTAAATAATATTCTAATTATGCCAATATTAAGTACTATATAAAAGTTTATTCGAAGAGACAACAGTGAAAGCTTTCTTTTGAAATGTCAAATGTTTATAATACGTGCTTGAGCAAAAAAAAAAAAATATTGAAAAGAAAAGTTTAATTAATGTTTTTTTTTTCTTTTAAATCTGTTATTTAAAACAGGCTGTCACATCAAAAGATTATAGAAATTCAATCCGCAAATATGTTTTTATTTAATTGAGTTTCCTTTAGAAATAAATGCATGAGAAAATAAAAAGTTACAAAAAACTATTTAATTATTTTAAATAATGATAAATAAATGTTTTTTTTAAATAAAAGAATTATTTTATATAATTAAACAAAATTTGTAATGATAAATTTCTTTATAAAAATAAAGGAATAAAACGAGATATAATTGAATTAAAAAAATAATAAGAGTTTAAAAATTAATCAATTGACGTGAAAGAACCTCATTTAGAAATAAATTTTGTTTTAGAATTCATGCTATATATACGATAAGTATATTAAAATCTTTTATACAGGTACAAAGTATAAAATGATTAAAGTTAAATAAACTTTGTGATTTACTTAAATTTACTTATTTTATAATTAGTCCCATTTTATATAGTTAAGTATAGTTATGAAAGCTTAAAAACAAGTTTTAGTTAAACTTAAAGCAATTTCATCGATTAAATTTCAAGCGTAAAGAGCGACTCGCCTGACTTTGAAACAAGTTTACAGCTCTCTCTATGTATATAGAGAGAGAGAAAAGTAGTTTACATGCCAATTAAAACTACACAAGTTTTGACAAGTTTACAGTTGACACTTAATAAATACTCAAAAATCCACGATAACATATTTTCAGATTTGAAATAAATAATAATAAAAGAAAAATGAAAAAGAAACAACATATAAAAATTTCTTTTTTACTACATTAAACTTTTGTTGTCTCTTAATTTGCTTTTCAAATAAAAATAAAATTAAAAAAAAAAATTATATCAATTTGTATTGGTTTAAGAGAAATTCAAATTAAAAAAATTAATTGAAATTTATCAAAAAAATAAGAATCTGATTAGTAAATTTATTCATGCTGTGCTGTGAGGATTGGAAACACGGATGTGCCTTGAAAAAAACGACATTACATTCATTAAAGTATACAATAGTACAAGATAATACAATATTGAGATTTATATTATTTAGTGAAATAATCATTCGACATCAAATTGACAATATAGTTCTACTTCTCGAGTTATAAAATAATTTTTTTTTTCCTTCACTACTGCTAATTACAAAAGAAATGAAAAAAAAGAGAAAACGTTTATTTTTTAAATATTATTTTTCTTTAGAACTAAGTGAATGAAATTTTTGCTTACCTTGGACTTTCCATATCCGGCACTTGAAGAAAATTTGAACTCTTTGGCTTTTGCGGACTGAGCAAAGTTGGCGCCGGCCTCGCCAATAATTCCGCCACAGGAACTTGCGGACTTCCAAAACCAGCTTGGATTCCGTATAACATTTCTTGAAAAACTCTGCAAATATTATTTGAAAAATAAATTAATAAATTTTAAATATATCCATTCTATTATTATTTTTTTTTTTTAAGGAAAAAATTTATATCTAAAAAAGAACCACTAACCTGCTTCTGACACCTAAAATTGCGCGGACACCTATAAATCGAACTTTTTGTTTCTGATGTCCAGGAACCAAAAATGAAACATCAAATAGACTTGCGTTTAATGTGACATTTTCTGCACTATTCAAAAATACTTTCGTAAAATCTTTCGCTAATTGATCATAATCTTCAAATTGGTCTCGAACAGAGTCCAATAAAGGCGAAGACGGTCTCATATGACCAATCGGTCTCCAGGAACCACGTCTGTTAATAGAAAAATAGACAAATTTTTTTTAAAGTTCGCACAAAATTTTCGATTTTTTTTTTTTAAATTCAAATTAAATTATTTAGTAAATTATTCTATTTCAGGAGAGAAAAAAATACCTATAAGGTTTTGGAATCTGTCCCGTTTCAGCATGATTCGCTAAATTGGCAACAATATCCTCGAGCATTTGACTTCTTGTTCTCTCTTGCATTCTCGCGAATTTTGGCGCAGAATAACTCGCTCTCTCGCCGTTTACAATTTTTGTAAGGACCCATTCTCGAAACATTGGACCTTGCAATTTAGAAATTAATTATAAATAAAAATTTCAAGAAAAAATTAAAATTCATTGAATAATTTTTTTTAAAAAAGTAATAAATAAATTTAAATAAAAAATAGAGTGTAGATAAATTAAAATTTTTCTTCAAAAGAAAAATGAAAAAAAAAAAAAAATGAAAATATAAATGAAACTTATAATACCTTTCTCAAAAACACTTTGTTCCCAAAGATAAGGCTTGTAAGCACCGACTTCATCTCTCGTCACAACGGAAACTTCGTATCTTGAAATTTTCCTTTTTATTTTCGGACTCACTCGAACTAATATAAATGTATGAAGAAAATGTGATTTTATACATGCTGGACTAAAACTGGTATTGTCTGCTTCCAAAAAGACAACGCACACAATATCGTTACCTATATGCCTCTTTCTTTGGAGCTGAAAAGAAAAAGAAAAAAAATATTCTTCAAATTTCTGTAAAATTAAATTCTTTAAAATTCTAGTTTCTCCACGTTTTTAATTAACTTTTTTTCCGATTCGATAATTAACAAAAATGTTCTCATCTTATTGTTGAAAAATTAAATTAAATAAATTATATTATTCCAGAAAAATAAAAAGTTTAATTTTGCTGGCTACAAAAAAAAAAAAAAATCTTAGTAGCGAATTTATATGACGCCATTCTGTGAGAATATTGTGCGTTAAATTGAAGAAAAAGTGACTCCTATTTTTTATTCTGAAATCGGTTAATATTTAATGGTGCCGCAAAGCCCCTGAAGTGTCACATGAATTTTACATATGGGAAAAGAATAACTTTTTCATAAAATCGCTATAAAATTGTGAAAAATTAATGTTTATCAATGCGCAAACGATGTTTCTCTTGAGAAATGTTTAGAAAATAAAATCAAAATTTATATTAATGAAAAATGTTTTTTAAAACTTTTTTTCACACTCCAGCAAAATTAAAACATAAAAATATTTTTCCCAGTTTCTTACTTTTAGTTATTAATAAAAAAAAATATATATACACTTTACATAATTATTTTATATAATTTTATAAAGCAATGAATATTATATAATAATAAAAAAATATTTACCTTTTGTGTATCATGTTTTTCATAGGGCAGTAATGTTGAAACGTGAAACATTATTTCAATTCCTCTCCAATTGGTGTAAATGGAAAAAATGCCAGTTAAATCGTGAACAGTATCAAGGCCACCTTTGTACTTATCAAATCCTTTCAGTCTGACCTTTTCGCCAAGGATGTATAAAAATTCTTCAAATAAAAATGAGTTCTCATTGTTGTCAAGTATTTCTTCTTCGGTGTATTGTCCCTCTTGAACATAAATGACTCCCACTTTTAATTCAGATTTTATGAACACTTGGTCAAGCTTTAGCAATTCTTCTGGAGTATCAGGCAGTTGTCCCAAAGTCAATGGGGGATTAATATTGACCTCTTTTCCTAAACTTCGAACGACTTCTTCTCGATTGTATCTAAAAACATAAAATAAAATATAAAACATTATATAAATAGGGAAAAAAAAAACTTTTTATATTTAAAAAAGTATAATTTTAAATTTTTTGAAAAAAAAGTTACCATTTTTGTAAATAAATGTAATTGAATTTTTCTGCCCCAATTTCTCTTATGAAAAATTGGTTTTTTTAAAATAAAAACTAATTAAGGGTAGGATGTAAAAAAAAATGTAATCTCTCACCTATCAGCAAAAACACAACTTGCTGGTATAAGTCCGTGAACGGTATAGCTGATAGCTCTGACAAGAATTCGAAATTGATCCCTCCCATTAATAGTTTCTTGCTTAATACTCAAGATAACAGGTCCAAGATCCTCGTCATTAGTAAAGTAATTCCAATGTTCGGAGCCATAAAAATACCTTTCATATGTTTCTTGTTCAACGGATGTCAATTCAAAACCAAGATTTTTTTCCCATTGTTCTTCAATTGTGGTTTTCTTTCTTGGAATATCATCGGTATCAACTTCATTTTCCTCAAATAAACAAAAATCACGTCTCTGTTTAAATTGTTCCTGTTCACGTTCTTCAACTTGTTCAGGATCAGTGGCATCGCGATCACTTTCACTCTCATCCCAAATTGTGTCCGATGTGACTTGTTGTCGCGAGCATTCAATCCAATAACCCGGCGTTGGTATTAAATTGTGAGGAAACTCCTGACAAAATTCATCTGCGGAAAAATAGAAAAAAGGCAAAAAAAAAATTCATTAAAAAAAATAATAATAAATCCATTTGCAAAATTTAATATTTTCAATAAAAAAAAAAAAAAATGTGAAAATGACGAATAATTAATTAATTAATTTTCCTTGAAAGAGAACGATAGATTTATTATATAAATTTTGAAATTACGCGAACGTCGTGTTAAGCACGTATTTCCAATAATTAATACTGAATAAATAATAATTAGTGCATTATAATGGAATTTGAAATTATTTCTCGACGATGATGTAACCACAGTCGAATCACTGTAAGGTAGAACACCAAGCTGTTTAAAGACAGGGCTTGGTATTCGAACTTAGAGTGAATCGCTTGTGGCTGTTTCACTGTAAATTTCTTCGCACGTAGATTTATTTTTGTCTTCTCTTCTTTTCGCCGTTTATAACCACAAACAAAGTCGTAGAACTTTCTTGAGAGTGAAAAAAAAACAAGACAATAGTAGGATCTTGAAACTGAAGTGGATGAACCACCTGTGGCTCACACTCTTATGTTTTTTAATGCATTTTATATCTTGCAAAATATGTGTGAGATAAAATTGAAGTTTGAGCTTTTAAAGTACAAAAAAAAAAAAAACAATTTACCTGAACAAGCCTGTGGTGGTAGAGGGAAGATGAGGGTTGTTGAAGATTTTCTTCTAGCAACTGCGCAGCCTAAACTTTGGGGCTTGAAGCTGCGCAATTGTTGCATAAAGTCTGAGCACTCCATCAGCGCGACGTCCGCAAAATGCAGGTCGCAAAGAATTTGATTCTTGAATCTGCGAAAAAAAATTTAAACAATAAATATATTGAAGAAAATAGAAATTAAATAAATAAAATCAAAATCTGCGGGATAAATGGAAAAATTTATAAAAGAAAATAAATATTTTCATAATTATTATTAATGAAAAAAAAAAAAAAAACATTTTTTTATCACTGATTTATTTTAGAATAAATGGAAGCAAAAAAATAGTTTGTAATACCAATAATTAATTATTAATATTTCAAATGTCAAATGAGTTTCAATTAATCTGTATAAATTGATATATATTTTTGTTTCTCGTTCACGTGAAAAAAAGGAATATATAAACTTTTATTCTTGAATACTTTTTAACGAATATTTCGACTGATGAAATAATTTGGGTAATATAAAGTTTAATTGAAACAGAACACCACTATGTACTCTGGCAACAACTTTCGGCAGATAGAAATTTATCAAATGAAGGGGATGAAGGGACGGAAATTTAATATTCGATATGATTTTAAATGTAATTAAACCGAATTTGCTTGTGGTTTTACTGTTTCACTCATCGCTTACTGTAAAATAAACTGAATTTAAGTAATAAAAAATGATGTACATAAATTTTTTTTAAACCAAATATTATTTATCTCAAAGATAAATAATCTATTTCTTTGTTTCAAATAGAAAATTTTGTTGGTTAAATAAGTAAAAAATTTGAAAATTAATTTTTTCTCTCTGTGTGATAAAATAAAGTTTCTAAAAATTATTATGAGCAATATTATAATTTTTATACCTTCGTGCTCGTTTTTGATTCGGTCCTGTAAGATTGAGGCCACAGCTGTTACATCTTAGGCACTCCTCGTGATAGTGATTGTTGTCATATAATGGGGACGGTTCTGAAAAATAATATTTAATCAATTAATTTAAAATTAAAATAATTATTTAATTTCCTAAAAACTAAATACAATTAACAATAAATTTTTATCGTAGAAAAATGGAAATTATAATTGACAAAATATGATTTAAAAATTAATTTTCCAAATTTTATCTTCATTTTTTATGTCGTGTTTTGTGAAAATTTCGCTCTTTCTTTTTTGTACGAAATTGATGATTTCTATATTGGGTGTGGCCTTAAAGTCTGTCTCAGATGAGCTATAAAGAATTCCAGTACGTGCGTTCAGGAATTTTGATATGAAGGGAGAAACGTCCTGACTATATGAAGTGTTTAGCCTCAAACGGATTAATTTTGCAGCTCAAACATGGTTGAATAATTACTTAAATTATAATCACAAATCTAACATTTTTTAAAAATTAAAAACATAAATTTATAAATAAAATAATTTTAAAGAAATTTTATATTAAAAAATTTTTTATTTTATTATTTTAATTTTTAGATTTAATGTGGAAAATATATTATCAATGATAATTTTTTACTCGTGAAGAAGAAAAATTAAATTTTAAGCTTCAATTGTATACATTTTTTTTTCAGATGATTCATGGATAGCATGAATAAATTTGAAAACGACTCGTTCCTTTAAGATGTGCGAACATTTACCATCGAGACCGTTGGGTAGTGTAGAAGAAAAGGGTGAGTAATCACGAGATTCATGGCAAGTTGAAAAAAAAAAAAAAAAAAAAAACTCTTTTGCCCCCTTTTGACATTGTGCGCAGAGGTTAATGGTGAAGATATAATCTTTCCATACCTCGATGTCTAAAAAGAGGTATATCTATAAAGATTATAAATTATATAAGAAATATTAAATTTCTTTAGCAAGCAAGCGCACGATCCTTAAAAATGAGATAATGACAGGCGATATTTTATATACTATTCATCAAACATTTCTTATAAAAGGTGAAAAAAAAAATTTTTTTTTCTCTTTCTATTCAAAAGAAAATATTTCTCGCAAATTTTCCTTATTTGATATTTTATTCAATAAATTTGTAACTGAAAACAAATTTTTTTTATCTATTTAATTAATTTTAAAATTAATTAAAAAAATATATAATACATTTCAGTAGGATAAAAATTGCGATAAGAAAATAATATTTTCTTGTCAATTTTTCTATCTCTTGAAAATTTTTTAATCATAAAAATAATTAAATTTTATTTACCCCCTGAGAAAATAATAACTTGTCGCTTATATCCCTTGTCCCCTCACAAACTTGAATACAAGAAGCAAAAGACAAGAGATCAATGTATAGCCATGGCTGATTCGATAAACATTTTTCGATTAAAAGCCCATTAAATGCGCGTTACTCGGGGATTAGAGAGTAATACGATTAAATTTCGAATTCAATTTCTATTCAAGGCACATGGTAATTAAACCGACTCTAAGTCAAGGGACTTAAAAAAAAAAATTTCTTCTACAAAACTTAATTGACTCTAAAACCAATTTTTTAAAAATTAAAATCGTGACCAAATTTACAAAAAATTTTATATTTTCAAACTTCTTCTACAAAAAATGAATTTAATAAAATAAGTATAATCATTTATATTTCTCCTTTGAAAACGAAAAATAGCGATTAAGGTTTTGTGTAGACAGAAAATAAATGGAGGTTTAAAAAAAAAAACCGAGAGAAAAGAAAAGAAACGAGTGAAGAAAAAGCAATCCTGAATATTTGATTTAAAAAAGGGGTGAAAAGCTTGAGAAATATTTTGCCTCGAAGAATTTATATTCTGCCCTTTGTAGAAAGACATATATGAGACTCGATAAGACTACATTATCATTTTAAACAGACCTTCTCGGTGAAAAACAACACCTTCTTCGGATATATAAAAGCATCGTATAAACACACCTACATACTTGAATTTATTTATTTATTTATTCATACTTTATAATTACTTTGAACTTTATATACATTGCTAGAATATTCCTTTAGAATACAGTTTTAGTTATCTATTGCGAATCATATACATATATATGTATTTTTACTCATTATTAATTTCTAGGTTCTTCGCACGAGAACACGTCCCTCTTTTTTATATGCATTAAAAATTATCAACAATATATAAATTTCTATTCGAAAAAAATGTCATATTTTAATCTTTTCCACATTAACAAAAGAATTATACTGAGAATAATTGAACAATATGGAAAATTAATTAATTAATAAAAAAAAAAAAATTAATTTAAAAAAAAAAGAAAATGAAAAATAAAATTAAAAAATGGAAGTAAAAAATATTAATTAAACAGAATGTTATATTTTCCTCAAAGGGAGAAATAAATTACATAATTCGCTTAAATATTATTTTCGCAAATATTACCTCTCGGAAAAAGAATTAAAGCGACGAAAAATTCTCAAAAGATTGAATTAAGTTTAAAACATGCATGAAAAATATTCATGGAATGAAGATTGGAAAAAAAAGTGAACGATATTAAAAAGTTTAAAAAACAAAAGCACATAATATAAAATTATGTAAAATTAATATATAAATTTCAAACTAAAGATTAAATATTATATAAACAGAGAACGACATTCAGCGAGTTTTCAGAGTTCATTGAACAAACAAAAAAAAAAGTTATCTAGCTTGCGTGTATTACACACAAAACGTCGCGTGAGCTTGCAACATATGAATAATTATCAAATGAAAAATAAAATAAAAAAAAAATTTACACAGGTATAATAAAATCCCCAGGGGTTGTAAGAGAAATGCAAAAAGTTAGATGTTTCGCTAAATTAATATTTATACTTTTAAATAAATATAATTATTATTATGTTTAGGATAATAAATAAGTTTAATTTTCCCTTGATTCACAGCGTAAAAAATAAATTAATAATAAATTACAATGGTTTTTTTCAAGCGTTCGAAAATAAATGAAAGAAAAAAGAAAATACCAGTAGTTCATTATTTCGAATTATTTAAAGTCGAGAGCTTACGGATAATATGTATAAAGAGAATAAAAAAAGTTGTAATTTTTTTCTTTTCAATCAAGCTCTTACAATAATAAAGTAAATTTCAACCGCATACCTATGCAATTTAATTTTAAATTTGAAAAATCTTTAATGATTTATTCTCAACTCGGATCAACTTTTCAAAAGTTGGGAATTTATAATTCTTATTCTCTTTTTTTTCTTTTCTTTTTAAAGAATCAACTATTTCAGCAAAAATTTTCACATTTAAAATTACATAAATAATGCTTCTCTCGATGTGTCAAGAAAAAAAAATAGATTTATCTTGATTTAAACGTTTCAGAAGAAATGCGAAGAGATCTAAAAACCAACTTTCTTTTAAAAGTCTCGTTTTTCTTTTCAATACTTTATCTTTGGTTTTCTAGTGTTTGTCAACGTAAGCGAATTTAGTATAGAAAAAAAAATTAAGGAGCTATTCAAGTTTAACTTTCTTATTTCCACATTAATTAAACATTTAAATACACATTATTTAATTGAATATTTATTTGATAATAGTTAAGTAATCGATTATTTGAACTTTTTTTTATCAGTGATAACAGAAATAATAAAAAAATTATCTAAAATAAATAATTATAATAATGAATAATAATAAAATTTTCGTGTAAAAATTAAAAACGGTATAAATTTCCAATAATTGAATTAAAATTGAATCTATATAAAGATTTGGAAAATCTTTTTCAAGTATATAAAAATAGAAAAAAATACACAAAGATTCAGGGTACCAGACATTGAGTACAATTTATCTTCAGACACCCCGGAGGTCTTTAATCATACCAAGGACGTTTACGAGCATTTTGTGCTATTCTATCCAATCAAAACACTTCACTATATGTCAGCTTTCATATATTGAGAAAGAAAAAAAAAGAGAAGAGTGAAAAATATCATTTCTCGTTAATAATGCAATTTTTTTTCGCTATACAAAAGCATAAATCGCCTTTTAAAATAATAACAGATATAGATATATATAAAAAAAGCGAAACAAATATCCAACTTTATTTGAACGTATATAGAAGAAAAAAAGACAAATTTTTATTAATAGAAACCGCACGTAGGATGAGCAATGCAAAAAAAAAACTTGATGTAACGAAATGACCTATAAAGACAAAACTAAAAAAAATAAAAAATGAAAATAAAATTTTTCCAATCCAATTTATAAATAAAATTGTATATTTTCAATTATTACAAATAATTTATTTTATGGTTTACTTTTAATTTTCTTTTTTATAAAGATAAAAAATTTATATTAAATTAAAAAAATTTTTGACGATTTTAGATTTCATATTCATATATTTAAAGAAATAAAATTATTGAAAATTCATGCGAGCAATTATTTAGAATAATTAAAAACATAAAATAAAAAATAGAAATTTTTTTTTGGTTCTCTTTTTTCAAAATATATCAATATTTCTTAAATAAAAATTTGATTAACTAGAAATTTTATTAAATTTTGTCTATAAAAAATCTGGCTAAATATAAATTCCTATTTAATGAGAATTTGGCTAAATAAAAGTTGCGTTAAATAAAAAATATGTTTAACTTGAATTCTTTTTTATAAAAAAAAAATTTTCCATTTACAAATTTAGCTAAATAAATTCGATTTAATAAGAATTCGGTTAAATAACAAATTCGGTAGTTTTTATTGGTTTGTTAAATAAAAAAAGTTTTAGAAAATAGAATTTATCAATTTTTCAGTTTCGAATTTTAAAAATAGCTCATTTTTCATTTAGGATTCAAATAGAAATTTCGTTTTGTTTCAAGAAAAAAAAAATTAATTTAATTTGACTCATATAATAAAATTATTTTATCATTACTTTTTCATTGAATTAATTGGAATTTAAATTAAGCAAAAATTACCACGTAGATTCAATTAGAAGAGAAAAATTAACTAATTAAAAAGTAGTCTACAATTCTACTTATTTTTTTTTTTAAATCGATATTTTTTACTATTATCATCTTGTGCCGTTAAGAACCCTTTAGATTTTTATAATCTTAAGTGCTGAAAGGGATGATGAGAAACACACACACACACATGTATGAAAACACACAAATGTAACACACATAGTAAGTTAATTACCGATTGATCCGAGTCTCGGAGCCTTAGACGGGTTTCACATGAGATTCAAGATAGAAGTGTTTTAGTCACGAAATTCCGGTGGCCTCTTCCAACACAATTACATGTCCTCGTTTTAATATAAGAGAAAGAGTGTGTGAGAACTACCAAGAACAAGAACACTATCAAAACCGCCTTTTTTCCCCTTTCGCTTCCACAAGTGGTTGCGTCCTG
This sequence comes from Leptopilina boulardi, assembly GCF_019393585.1. NCBI lineage: Eukaryota > Metazoa > Arthropoda > Insecta > Hymenoptera > Figitidae > Leptopilina > Leptopilina boulardi. The sequence continues at coordinate 2,109,205 of NW_026137874.1, read as the reverse complement.
CCACGATCCGGTCCCGGGGGTGTCAATTCTACTCTATTTGGTCACGCGAATCGTTGCGTTGCGTGGTTTCAAAAAAAAAAGAAGGAACACTTTCGATTTCTTCTTACGAAAAAAAAAATCTAATAAAATTTCAAGAACACTAATTCTAAAAAGAGGCCAACACCCATCGTTTTTTTTTTTTTTTTATTTTATTTATCAGTGAGAAAACATAAACAAAACAATTGCAGAATTTTTTTTCTGTCAACCAATAAAGCGGATAAATTTATTGTCAAGATTAAAAAATTAATTTACAATTGTCGAAAACGATTGACACCATTGTCGTTTTGTGATTAAAACTGACAACCTTCGAACTGACCTTCGATTGTTATTCACACCCTCGAATCACACACGTAACGCGCAAACGTCCATTATTATTATATATATAATAATAATTTCGAGTGACCATTTCGAGACAATATTATCATCTTAATTAATTCATCTAATTGATCATAGGGGATAAATTATTATCTAAATAATTCTTTAATGGAGAATTTTAATGGAATTTCAAGTTTTCATTATTTTTTTTTAATTTGAAATTCTTTTTCATTTTTTTTTTTCAGAATGAAAATTGTGAGAAAAATAGCATACAGAGAGATGTGGGGGAAAATTATTGCAAAAAAATAAAGCACGAAGGACAATTTAATATGGTTTCGATATTATAGATATACACACACGCACACAGATAGGAGACAGAAAGGTTTGGTTTCTGTTATCATGCGACGACTGATGTGCACCCCCGTGACGTTCGAAGAAAACAACGCCGGAAGGGAAGCGCCTGCGTGCTTTAAAGGATTCCGAGAAAAATGATACCTAGAGCGCTTGATCGAGAGCAAATGCCTTTATTGGAGGAAAAGTTAAAGGATCGCAGGTGGTCGTGACTCGGCGCTAGATTTTAAATAGAAAAAAAAATTCGATTTTACATCCCCTCTCTAAAAGATTTTCCAATTTTTGTTTCTCTATTCTATATTAATTTATTATTTAAAATAAATAAGAGATTTTTTTTTTAAAGAAAAGTCTGCAAATGAATTTTATAAATAAATTAATCTAATACAAAATATCATAAAACTTTAACCTTGAATAAATATGAATAACTTTCGAAATCTATAAGTCCAATTCTTGTTTTGTCAGATTTGAAATATGTTTCTCCCATTTATTTGAGACGTCCATTATTTCTCGTTTTTTTTTCTCGACTCAATTTTCCGCTATGTCAGCTTAACATGAGGGGGGTTTTTTTTTTTTGTTAAGAAAAAAATACTAACCCGAGGCAAGTGATGGGAAATAATTTACTTACCAGTCTGTGTGCTGCTGTCAAAAAAAGTGCTCGAAGTCTCGACTGTCATTGTTGCAAATGTTCCATCTGTTATCTGTGCTGAACTGTCTCTTCTGCCTCGATACCTTTGAACCTAAGGAAATAAAAAATGTAGGTAGATAAATTGAAATTTTATTTATATAACTATGATTAAAATATATATATATTAAAGAGACTGTAATAAGAAGGAAATTAAAAATATTCTTTTAATTTGGAAAATGTCAATATGAAATATTTTTATATTTAAGAAATCAATGTCTCTCGCAATTAATTGATAAAAAAAAAATAATATAAAATTGGAAAATGAGGTTTTTAATATAGAAATAATATATTAATATTACATGTTTAAGGGAAAGTGTACGAACTGTATCATCGCTTTGTGAACTCTGTCTACGAAAATTTCGACAGCGAATCATTTCCTCAGTTGTGCTTTGTCGTCTAAAACCACGTGCTATTAAAATTTCTTCTGTCGTTGATTGTCTTCTAATTATTGGAGCATGTTGAATACTTCCAGGTGCTCTTGCACATGGACTTGGATCTCTCGAAGAACACGACGAACTATCAGGAGATCTAAAATATTACAATTATATTTCAATATCTATAATAAAGAAATTTAATTTATTAATTAATTTTATTCAATATTTAAACACCTTGAAAAAAAAGAAATTTTAATTTATATATTTATTTAATAGAAAAAAAAAATAATCGACTGTAATTTATTTTTGTAAATAGTATTTGACAAAATACAAAAAGTGTTTACCAGAAAGTTTTTCTATTGGCATATATATATGTATAGAAAATGTAGAGAGAGAGAAAACTTTTCAGTAGTACGTAAAGATTTAGGTCAGACTCTCTGTCTCGCCGAGACTTTCCAGATCTACTTAATGGAGATTGTCTATTCAAGAATATATATATATACAAGTTGCAACATTATTGGGCGATTCTGTTTCCATTCTAAGTGATTAAAAATTATCAAATCGATTTCGATTCTCTAATAAATAAATAATTAAATGAATAAACAAATATTATAAAGAGAAAATGGATTACTTTTTAATGAAATAGTAGTTTTTTTCTAAAAGGTCATGCACTAAAAAAGAATTACACGAATTAAATAATTATTTTTCTATTTAAAACACGAAATTTTGGATTACCATTTTTGAAAAAAATATAACTAATCAAAAAAATTATTCAAATTTTTCGAATTTAATTTTCAAAAATTTATTTAAATTATTATTTACTATTTGGTGATTTTTACTTAGCGTTATTTAAATTATTACCGAACTTCAAAAAAAAAATACAAAAATAAATTTTAAAAAAGTTGTTTTCTGATTTTAAAGTTATATATAAAAAAAACTAATTAAAATACAAATTATATAAATCTTGTCATAAAAACTCTTTCCCCGACATCATGATGAAAATGTTCAATAAAATTGACTTGAATTGTAAAAAAATTTTTAACTAGAAACCCTTTTTTTTTCTCTGAATGACGACGTAGTTACTCTCTCAAGTTAAATTGTAAAAGTTTAAAATATTTCTTCATGGCATTTTTTTTTTTTTTGCTCTTATTTTTAGTATTTTTATTCTCTTGAATATGGTTATTACCTTGGAGCTCGACCAGCGATGGAAGTTGATTGTCTTCGAAGTCGAGCTTTTCTCTGTCTAATTGGACTAATATCTCTTTTATCCGCATTTCTGTCTGGACTCAAATGACTCTTTGAATCACGACGTCTTGGATAAGAGGCTGAATCCGGACTTAGGGAATCTCTTCGCGCTTTTCGACCTGAAAAAAAATAGAAATATTTTACAAATACCCAATTTTTCAAAATTTGTCCAAATGTTTAATGTTTCTTTAATTTTAATTAAAATTTTTTTATGCTTTAAAATAAATTTTGTTATAATTAGCTTAATAAAATTTTTAATTACATTTTTTGATAATTCAATACAAAAAGCAAATTTTTTCTTAATTTTATTACAATAATTTAACGATTAACTGAAGTTTATAATTATTATATTTACCTCCGTCATCGGGATCTGGTGATAATGTCGGTTGACTCTCTCGTCTTCCACTTGGAGGCAGAGATTCATCCATGGCAGCAGATTGTCTAGTTAATCTCGGTATTTTATTCGGAGAAACTTCTTTTCCTTTATAGTAACACTAAAAAAAAAAAACAGTTTGTTTTACCGGAAAATTAAAAAAAGAATTATTATTAATAAAAAGAATATTTATTTTTTTCGATAATAATGTAAAAACAAAAAAAATTTCAATAAGAAAAATTACCTGAGTCGTGGAATCTCTTCTGGTAGACAATAATGGATGTGTTGGTGTTGTGCTCACATTAGGTGAACCAACAGGACTAGAACTTCCGGAATTTGAATTTCCAGGAAGTGGAAGACTACTTCCGGCAATGGGCGAAATTGATGGCGGCGTTACTGAAGACATAACGATTGTCGGTGGATTAATATTTGGTTCTAAAGTCAATGTTTTACTTTCACATGATACTGATTTCATCTCAATTGTCGTCGTCGGCGTCTTCGCTTCCAAATTGTTTGTCTTCTCTGCACTTCTTTGCGTCTCCAAATGATCCCTATAATGCGAAAAAAAATAAATAAATACATTTTTCATTGTCTTTTAATTTCTATTTTTTCAAGGACCTTGATTTTTATGAAATGCTGTTTATCTTTTAATGGAAAATACATTTTTAAAATTTTCAAATAAATCTTTATCAATTTTGTTTTTTAATTTTCATTCCCTTAAAGTTTTATATTTTGACAATTTCAATTTACATGGCTTTTAATTAAAAGAACACAAAATTGTTTTAATGTAAAATAACAATAGTATTGAATTTTTTTTTTTTCATTTTCAGCTAAAATTTATATACAGCAATAAAATTGCAGAAGAATCTGTTCGTTTACGTATGTATTGGACAATTTTTAAAAGGTCACAAATTTGATATAGATACACCCGACGAGAATCACTGAATATTAGATTTATTATTCTTGTCAATCAATATTCCTGCAAAACAGAACTTTAAATTGATACACTATTCTTTGTATGAATATAATTAATTTATCGTTTATTATAAAACTTTTATTAACTATAATAATTATTATTATCATTATATAGGAATAATAAATATTATTTAAAAAAAGTTTTTTAAATATAAAATTACCACGAAAAAAAATTGTCAAGGAAGTAAAATATTTATATAAAATAAATATAATTTACACTTTTTATTATATTGTTAATTGTTTTTTCATTGAGGAAATGTTTAAAAAAATAACTAACCGAATAGCAAAACTTCCGCCGCTATCTGTACTCGATGCACTTGGCCTTTGATCATTTCTGTAATACTTTCCAGGTGGAACACCAAGATCAATAGATTGTTGAGATTGTTTACGTCTATGATGTCGACAATTGTGCTGCTTCTTTTCACCTAAATTGCCCGTTTGTCCGCCAACAATAGAATCTCTTCTCGATCTTGCACTCTCACCAGAACCTCGTCTAGAATTTCGAGATTCTCCCGATCCTTGAAAAAATAATAATAAAAAATAAATTTAAAAATAGATAAAAAAAAGAAAATTCTAAATTAATTCTAAAAAAAATAAAAAAACCTCTTCTTGGAGTTGGTGAAATAACCGTTGGTGGTTGTTGAGGTTGTGGTTGTTCCTTTTTACCCCAAAGTTTGGCAATATCATTTTTAAGGTCACTGATTGCTGAATCTCTTCGTCCTTTTGTTGATAATTGACTTCTAATGCCACTGTCAACTGAACTTTCTCGTCTTTTTCTTACACTCGCATAATGACTGGTTGGATGACAGGTATCTGTTGTTGCCGATCTTGACCATGGTAAAGATTTTGCAATATCAGCAAGTGTTTCACGTCGCGATAGCTTACTGCCCTTTCCACCTTTTGTTGAAGTACCACCTCCACCCCATTCTCTTAAAATGTCAGTCAATTGTGCCAAACTCGAACGTCTTCGACGTTGATTTGTTGGCGATGTTTCTTGAAGTTCATTTGGAGGTGAAATTGATGTTATCTGCGCTGCTGAATCACGTCTTCCAGTCCCTTGAAAATATATAAAAATAAATTAATATTTTAATAAAATATAATAATTATTCCAATAAATGATATTTTTAAAAATTATTTTTTAATAAAAGGAATAATTAAATAGTTATATAATAATTAAAAAATTAAATAGTCAAAAATATTCTTAATATATAAAAAAAATTTTTTTTCGAAAAAATTGAATTCTTACCAAGGCGTTGTTTTAGCGTCGATTCTTCGACTTGTTCCCGAACAAGATCGTCCCATCCATTTCCGCCCTGCCATATTAGACCCACTTGATGACTGAGAATCGGTAAATTGCAGACAAAACAAATCGCTGTCATGGTCCTGAAAAAAAGAAAATTTAAACAATTAATATAATGTGAATTAAAAAATTAATTTGCAAATATATAAATTTCAAAGCAAATAACTCAATAGAAGGAATGGAAAAAAAGGTGCTCTTTCAAAAAAGAAAAAAAAATTATTTTTTTTTTTTGTGAAGTACCAGGACATGCCAAAACAGCGCTATAAATTTGATTTTCTCGTTGTTCTGCACTTTCAATATATACAAAATTAATAAATTTCATTAATTAATCTAAATTATTTAAGAAAAAATTTTTTTTCTATCTTAATTCTAACTTAAATAAAATTCTACTCCACTTTTTTTTAAAAATGGTAAACGAATTGAACGAATTAATTAAATTAAACAGATTTAATAAGAACAAAAATTTATTTTGATATTGCTTATTGTTATTTGCGATTAATTTTAATAATTTTTTTTTATTATTATTCATTATATAAAATTATTATAAAATTTAATCTTTAATTATTAATTCAATAAATAATTATTTTATTCGTAATATCCATTTATTTTGCTATCAAAAATATTTTATTTCAATTTTAAAAAAATTGTGTATTTTTTGATTAATTTTTAATCTGTTAATTTAATAAATTCAAACAAGAAAATTATTTAAATATAAGAAATTATGTAATTTTAAATAAATTAGAATTTTAAAACAACGTCTGAATATCCTGTAAAATGCAAATTAGAAAAATATTTTCTACGTTTTAAAATTTAACAGCATAGAGTGTTCCAAAATCAATTAAGCGGCTGCATATTTTATAATTATGAAAAATCCAAAAACTATTTTTAAGATTTTATTTAACGATAAATAGTCATATAAAAATTATCTAAATTAAATAAATTATAAATAAATATAAAAATTATAATAATTAATATATAATATTAATATATATATAATTATATTAATTTGAAAATTTTTTGGAATTTTCATAATTTTTTATTGTACAAGAAAGCCTCGAAAATACTGCAATCGAAATCACGTTAGCGCCAAGTTGACCTCTGTGATAGCAATGATACCAAAAAAAAGAAGTATAATGATTAGAGTCATTCCAGAAATGCTAAGCTAAGATATACAATAGATGCATATATGTACACTGTTAAAATACTCCAACTCCATTGAAATGAACAAATAATTACAAAATTATTTTTAATTAATCTTAAATAAAAAATTGATTTTTTTTATTTTTTTCATATTTCAATTAAATTAATAAAAAAAAACGATTAAAAAAATTAAATTAATAAATAAACAAATTTAAAAAAAAAATCTTTTTAAATTGTTAAATAAAAAAAATTATAATTATTTAATTTAAAAAAAAATGAAAATTAAAGAAAGAGAAGCAAAAAAAAATTTTTTTTCAACAATGAACATAATTGCAGACATGAAGATGTTTTTTTTTTTGTTTTTGTTTTTTAATACAATAAGTCGTGTCACGAGAGCCGAAGAACGTCATTCCAAAAAGCATGAATGAAGAGAGCTCGAGATTGTTAGATAATTACTTAACTATTTAATAGAGCAAGATATAAAAATTCATTTTATATATAGCGAATAGATATAAAATTTTGAGTGAGAGATATAGCTGATTTTGTATTTTCGACCTGTAATGTCGAAGTCTCGGGCTCTGCAACGACATCGCATGGCAAGGGTCTGGTTGACCTGCAAAAAACACATACGTACTGTTTTTGCCAAATTTCATTTTTTTTTTATTTTTTAATTTATTAAACGAATAATTCCGCTCTCGGTACACTAGTACCTATCATTAATTTTACTCGTAAAATTAAAATTAATTAATATAATAATTAAAATCTCTTCAAATTAATGATTCGATAAAAAAAAATTTATTTTTATTAAAAAATTTTAAATAATTAAAATTATTATTTTTGTAGATCAATTAATATAGGTACCATTTTTTTTTTAACGACAGAATCATTATTTGGTTTCAATAAATATTATAATTAATAATAATAATAAAAAATCAATTACCGTTTTTTGGAGCTTATGAAAATTATTAAAAAATTTATTTTGAATAAAAAAAAATATAAATTATTATATTAACGGAAATAAAAATTATTATGAAAATTTTTTTGCTATAAATTTAGTTAAATGAAAATTGTATTTTTCGTAAAATTTATAAATTTTTGAGTAGGTTCGTACAACATTTTCGTAAAATTGGATCATTCGGAAAAATCCATAGAATAAAAGCAGGATGTTGTACATTTATAGAGAGCTTCACGCACTTTTCTAGTTTTAGCTATATGAGCATTTTATGAAGGTCCTCTCCCATAGGTCCTCTTTGAACCGAAATAAAAAAAAATTCCTAAAAGGTTTCTAAAGAGATTGCATCACAAAAATGTACAATGAAATGAAAAAAAGATTTTCATTCAAAAAAATAAAAATAAAAAAAATAACATAGGCACATAAAAAAAGTAACAAAAAAAATACAAAAAAATTGTTTTTTTTTTTAAATTTCTCTCTAGTTTTTTATTTTATTTAAATAATAAAAATTTGCAAATTAGAAAAAATATTTTTAAAAAATAATATTTGTAAAATCCTTTTTAAAAATATTTTTTTTGAATATTTTTTAAAAATATTATTTATAATATTTTCTATTCCAAATTATTTTTTATATGGAAAGATTAGAAAAAAAATTCAAGTATTAAAAAATATAAATTTAAAAATATATAGCTTTTGAGACAGAAAAAAAGGAAAATTCGAAAAAAAATTTGCATTTCGAATATTTTGTTATTGAAATTGAAAAAAAAAATGTGACACAAATTACATATATATCGCGCGCTATTGGGAGATAATTATTCAAATAGATTAACATCATCTGATGATGTTAGATCGAGCGATGTCTAATTTGCCCTAAGCTGATGTTAATTGAGGCGTAAAGAGTTTAATCCACGGTCGATAACTTTGTAAAGAAAATTCCTGCTCAGCCGAGCATATTAAACTACAGGAGGTACATATATACTATCAGTGGGCTCACTGATAAGGAAGGACGCTGCGGGAGATTCAAAACTTTCCCTCGCTCTCATCTACCCTTGAAACTTGTTTGGAACCTCTCAATTGATTTTCCGGTTTACTCTCGAAACTCACAGTTTCTCTATTATGGTAATAATGCTTAAAATCTAGAATGCAAACACAACTTTTACTATATATATATCCAAATGTATAGGTTCTATACTTGCTTTTATGCTCTTTCATCAAATAACAGTGTTATAATTCATTCAAGTATATTATACGAGATTCACTTATAGTTTTTCTCTTCAGAAGTTATATATATATATATATATATATATATTAAATATGTTGAAATCAGCAACCTGTTGCCATCAACTGTACTTTACACAAATGAAGAAAAAAAAAAATTCTTCACCAAAATATTTTCAAGTATTTTTTTTTCATTATATTAAAAAAGCAGATATACATTTTTATTTTATCTTTAATCTAATTTTTATTTAACCATTTTCATTTATATTTTACTAAAAAATTTTAATAAGACAATGAATTTTTATTTAATTAAATTTTTGTTTATTAAATCAAAATCTGATTTGGTTAAATTTTCATTTAAACAAATTTGATTTGGCGTTATTTATATTTTACCCAAATTTTCATTTAACCCAATTTGATTTGGCCTAATTTATATTTTACCCAAATTTTCATTTAACCAAATTTGATTTGGCCTTATTTATATTTTATTAAAATTTTCATTTAACCAAATTTAATTTGGTCTAATTTATATTTTACCCAAATTTTCATTTAACCAAATTTAATTTGGCCTAATTTATATTTTACCAAAATTTTCATTTAACCAAATTTGATTCGGCCTTATTTAAATATTTTACCCAAATTTTCATTTAACCCAATATGATTTGGCCTAATTTATATTTTACAAAAATTTTTATTTAACCAAATTCGATTTGGTCTAATTTATATTTTACCAAAATTTTTAAAGACAAATATTTAAATAAATTTTTATTTAATTAAAATTTTTTTGTTACAACAAATTTTGATTTGGTTTAATTTTTATTTAACCAAATTGATATGAATTTATTTATTTAAAAAAATTAACTAAAATTTTTTATTAATCAAATTTTCCAATTTGACTACAATGAATATTGTTTCCAAATATTCAAAGTTTAATTTAATTCAATTAAATTTTTATATACGAGAAATAAAAATTTTCATTTTGGTTTCAAAATTCTTACCAATATTTGATATAAAAAAAAAATTCGGTTATATATAAAAGAATTGTATCTTTAATAGGGTTTATTATTAAATTCTTCTCTCGGTTATTCAATTTCTTTTTATTTGAAGGAAAAATATCTATAGTTTCTTTCATGCAATCTTGTTAAAAGAAGAGAGTGAAAAACAAAGAGAAAATTGTGTTTGAAGAAATATTTATATCAAGGTGAAGTTTTTGTGAAAAAAAAATTTAATAAATTCCCACTTTAGAAGACTTATTAAAGGGAAAATAGCAAATAAATAATTAAAACCAAAAAAAAATAAATAATAGAGACTTTAAATTATTATTATTTTATCAATTTTTTTTCTACTTAATTGAAAAATCTTTTTTTTAATATATTTTTTTTGTTTTTTGAAAAACACTTTTATATCACAAATATTATGAAAAATAAAATATTTTAATATTTATATATTTAGAAAAAATATGTAATATTTTCAATTTATTTTAATATATTGTCAACATAAATTTTTCTAGAAAGAAAATATTTTTCTATATGGAAAAATATTTTTCACCTTATTTTATATCTTAAAGGAAAAAAATTATAAGAATTTACATATTTTCAGTCTATCGGGTTTTAAACGACCCACTTTTCAAGTGTAAAAATATTTTTCCCCTCATTTTTTTTTCTTTGTCAATGCGCGAAAAAATTGAAAGGATAATTAATTTATCATAAGTAGCAAGCTATTATTGATAATGATAATAATAATAAAAATAATAATATATTTTACTTTCAAGAAATACTTAAGAAAAAATTATGTTGTAATTATTATAATTTATATAAATAAATTATAAAATTATAATTCTATTTATATTAATTATAATAAAAATTTATTTCCTTTTTTTTATCCTTCAGTGGTTTTTTTTATATCTTTGCATTATTATTATTAATGTTATAATTTGAGAAATGTCAGAAGGAAGATTCAGTGTGCACGTCTTCCTCTTTGAAATCTGTAATGTTGATTTTAAATTCTCATGACCTGTTTATGCTTGAATGGCAAGAAGAGAGTAATCTTCTCCTTCCTTTTTTGGTGAGGAGATTTTTTTTATCGACCATTTTTATACCACACACAAGGTAAAAAGGAAGTAGATTATGACTTTGACTTGCGTTTTAGCATACTATTCAAGAGATTTTTCTTCAAGAAGAAGAAGAAGAAGAAAAAAAAATTTACTCAAAATTATTTAGCGAAATTGTTTTTTTCATTTCGTTATATAAATTGAAGCAGTATAAAAAGTATTTTTCCAATATATCTTTTTTTTTTTTGGTTGCAATTACTAGTGTTTTTTTACAAAACAAATATTTTACTTTTGAATCTCGGTTTTTCCGCAGAATATTTTTCTCCTCAATAAAGTTTTTATTTTCAGTTATTGCATGAATGAATGTTTTATATTTCACGTTATTTGAGTTTTATGTCATATATTGATACATATTCTTTTTCCAATGTATTCGGCTTAATAAAAAGTTTCGTTAAATTAAGTATATAAATAGATAACAAAAAAATTTACTTTCAGTTTAAATAAAATTTATGTCAAATATAATTTAAGTTAAATAAAAATTATGTTAAATAAAAATTTAACCAAATACCAAATGAGAAATTATGATTTTTAAATTAATGAAAATTTAATTTTAATAAATTTCAAAAAATTATGATTAATTTGTATTTGAAAAAAAAAATTAATATTTCAAGGTAGAATTTTGAAGTTCAAAGAATCCGAAAAGTTGTAGAGGAACTTTATAAAATTCTCTTCAATATTTCATATCATCAAAAACACGAAAGAAGGTATATAAAATTTTTTATGAGTTTGCTGTTAAACAAGAATTTGAAGAGCGTGTGATATATATTTATTAAAATCTACCAGAATATGGTACAAAATTCATACCATTTCATTTATAAGAAAAAAATGATTTAGTTTTTTTTTCTTTTTTTTTTTTTTTTTTTTGTTATAAACTGAGAAAAAGTATAAAAAAAAAGTTGAGAAGTTTCTGCGATAGAAACAGGGGCGCTTGTCACTCTGTTGATCTATTATAACTATGTTTGGAATTGTAAAGCATCAGTTATATGACCAACACAAACACAAGTCGTTTGCAGGAGTTGATAAGGGGAAACATTTCTCGTATTATCCACATTTAACACAATTTTCCTCTTAAACTTTGTCCATTAATCAATTACAATATATATATATATATATATATATATATTTAAAACAAAAGAAAAAAAAATTATTTCACAATTTTTTTTATAAAAAAGAAAAAAAAATGAAAACTAAAATTTTTTTATTTTTCGTAAATCTGTTTTTCTTTCGAAAAATAATTTTAATGAAATATTATAATTAATTTAACTCATTATAATAATTTCTCTCTCTCGGTATTTAAACTAAATTTTTTTCCCCTCTAATATTTACAATGTCTAAAGTACCGACGATTTAATTAATGAAATGAAAATGCGCTCAAAGAGTGATTATAAATTTTTGACAGATAAAATTGGTCTGATTCCAACGATGAGAGAATGAATTTTCCATTACTAAAATTATGTTAAATTTTACATGGTCACAGTTGACTTGTCCTCGTAAACTCTCTCTCTCTCTCTTCGCAAATTGGAAAATTGGCACTCAGGTTGCCCTAATTTGCCATAATAAAATTTATCAACTTGAACGTGAAAAAAATCTCATTTAAGACTCTCTAAACAGCATCTAGAAAATAAACTCACTCACATTTACGTAAATTATACCGATTTTAAAAATAAGTTCTCAAAAAAAAAAAAAAAAAAAAAAATTCAGACTCATTCATAATAAAAAGGTTTTTTGAAAAAATTATTTTTCACGATAAGAATGATATAAATCTATTTATTCACCTGCTATCGAAATACTTTACCCTCTGTTCATTTTTTTCCATTCATGGTTATTTTTGATAAAAATAAACTTTTAAATCTACGAACACATAGAGGGTAAAAAGTATTTTATTTCATTTTCTCTCTTAAAAGCATCGCCTCTATAAATTTCATTTTTTCGCCATTGACATGAAAAAGTGTCTTTTTTGTGCCTGTTTTGGGCAGATAAAGTAGCACTTTTTAAGGCAGTTTGGGCCAACTGCCTAAAAAAGACTTTTTTAGGCAGCAAACTGCCGTATAAAGTCTTTTTTAGGCAGTAAACTGCCCTATAAAGTCTTTTTTAGGCAGTTGTTAATTTTTGCATAATTTTTTTTTTTGCTTTTATTTTATTTATCAATTTTTATTATTTTTTTTCTTTAAAATTGTTTCACTTTTTCATAACAATGGCGAAAAAAATAGCGTATGTGGCTCGCACGTAGTAATTTTTAGGTTCGGATGATTTCAATACTCGCTGTCTGTGCGACTTCGGTTCGACTCGGCTCGCTTTCGGCTCGACTCGACTCGCCTTCGGCTCGTCTTCATCTCACCTACAGCTCGCCTTCGTCTCACCTACGTCGCACTAACGACAGCTCGTACTGAAAATTACATCCTCACCTAAAAAGTACTACTTTACGTGCTTGCCACATAATATACTATTAAAAATTTAGTGAAGAAATATTTGTCCACTCGAATAAAAAATTTATCTTCGAGATAAAATATGTAATATTTGAACCTTTTCTTTTTTTTAATTTAATAAATAAAATCATTTTTTCTTTTTTGGATAAATTTTTTTTTTTACAACAAATTTTTAATTTTACTGAAAAAAATAATTTCATTCCACTTAATTCTTATTTGGCCTAATTTTAATTTAAAGCAAATCGTAAATATTGCCTAAACATTGTTTGATCTAATTTTTGCGTTAAACTAATTCATATTTGGTATAATTTTGATTAGATCAATTCGTATTTCGCCTATACAATATTTGGCACAAATTTTATTTCGCCTAATTTTCATTTAACCCAATTCGTATTTGGCCTAATTTTTATTTAACCCAATTCGTAAATATAGCTTCATTTTTGCGTTAACCTAATTCGTATTTGGTATAATCTTGATTGGACCTAATTCGTATTTCGCCTATACAATATTTGGCCCAATTTTCATTTAACCCAATTCGTATTTAGCCTAATTTTCATTTAACCCAATTCGTATTTAGCCTAATTTTAATTTAACCCAATTCGTATTTGGCCTAATTTTTATTTAACCTAATTCGTATTTAGCCTAATTTTAATTTAACCCAATTCGTAAATATAGCGTAATTTTTTCGTTAACCTAATTCGTATTTGGTATAATCTTGATTGGACCTAATTCGTATTTCGCCTATACAATATTTGGCACAAATTTTAATTGGCCTAATTTTCATTTAACCTAATTCGTATTTCGCCTAATTATTTTTAATATCTAAAATCATTATTTATGGATAAATTATATTTTACTCTAATTTTTAATAAAAAAATCCCCCCCCCCGAAAAGAATTTTTTTGTGTAACAGAATATTATTTTGATGACAATTATTGGCATTTTGATTGAAATGGTAAGAAAGGGGAAAATACATTCTCAAGTGTATAGAATAAAGGTTGATTGAAGGTAAGAGAAAATTGAAGGATTTGACGAAGCAGAAAATGCTCTTTAACATTGATATACATATATATATATATATATAGATGTATACAAAACTGGGTCTCTTGCCATGGGGTATACTAAAGAGGAATATCACCATAGCAACCATCCAGACATTGTGTGACGATTTCAAAGAGGGTTCGAGGGATTTCTGACTGCAGATCAAGAACAAGAAGGAAAGAGGAGCTTATGTTTCTCCTTCTTCAATGAATTTTATCTGTTGCGTCAAGAAACATATTTTACGACCAAAAAACATTTTCCTCTTTCATGGTTATATAACATCAAACCCTTTTATCCCATATACGAGAAACTAAATCTAACTTATTTTTTTTTTCATATAAACATTTTTTTTCCATTTTTATAAAAAGCAAATAACGATGTGAAATTCAACTATATATATATAATATATAATTTCTAAACTTTTTAATTAGATAGTATTCGAGAAATTCGTACATCAAAGAGATTGAATTTGCATTTGAGAAAATTAGTTTTAGAGGATTTGCCCAAAGGTGAAGTTCTCTAGCATTCGATTAATTTGCATATGAACGAAAATTTTCCCCTTATACATATATAAGAGATAACGAATGTCAATATTCTTATAATTGTCCAATCATGGAATATTTCATACCTATATGTGAAATTAAATTTTAAAAATTATTTTTTTTTTCAATACAATTTAAAAAAATTATTTTTTTTTAATAAAAATTTTATATGGATTGACCCACATATTATTATTATTATTATTGGCCAAACCGAATATAAAAAATTGCATTAGCTTCGTCTATATATTAATAAAATGCATTTTGGAAGTCTATTAAAATGATATGCACGATTTAATCTATTTTAAAGGATATAATGCAACAAAATTTTGCCTATAATATATATTTATATATGTATGTATTATCTAATAATCTTTGCAATTCTGTGACCGTAACCCAATGTGACGTACCTCTAAATTTCCTGTCTATTACATCAGCTTTGATACTCCAATAAATTGTTAATTACCCACTTCACTGCACTTTCATACAAGATAATAATATTATCGACAATGTGTATCGTACACCATAATTATTTTCGAATTCACAAAAACTTCAGTCAATTGTTATATATGTAATCAAGTCAAATTTTTTTTTTTTTTTTTTTTTTTTGAAAAATAAATATTCAGAAAGAATAAATTTTTTTTCATGTTAAAACTACCATTAATTGTGGCTACTATTAATTAAAATTACTATTGGTTAAAACTACCATTAATTAAAATTATTATTGGTTAAAACTACTATTGGTTAAAACTACCATTAATTATATCAACAATTGATAAAAGCTACCATTAATTAAAATTATTATTGGTTAAAACTACTACTGGTTAAACTACTATTGGTTAAAACTACCATTAATTAAAATTACTATTGGTTAAAACAACTATTTGTTAAAACTACCATTAATTATGGCTACCATTAAATAAAATTACTATTAGTTAAAACAACCATTAATTAAAATTACTATTTGTTAAAACTACTACTAGTTAAAACTACCATTAATTAAAATTGCTATTGGTTGAAACTACCATTAATTATAGCTACAATTGATAAAAACTACCATTAATTAAAACTTCTCTTTATTAGTGCAACTATTTGTTAAAACTACAACTAATTAAAACTACCATTTACTTAATCTACAATTAATTAAAATCGCCATTGATTATGACTACAATTGATTTTTGAACTACCAACTGTTTGAAACTACAAATATTATTAGTTTGTTTCGCGGGGAAAAAAAAACCCAATTTCAATGGGTCTCGAACCTTAACTTTTGCATTAATAATCAAGAATGCTAATCATTAGACCATGAACCATATACTATTACCAGTCCACATATAAGGTATAATAATATGTAAAAGAGAAAATATATTTTTAAAAAATAAAAGTCACTTTCAATGGAGCCAATCAATTCAGAGCGAATAAGTTCCAATATATAATATTTAAAAATCACAAAGAATATGGAGATTAAAAAATTTTTACTCCCATTTCAAAAAAAATGGTAATTAAATCAAGTCATTTTGATTGAAGTTGCGATAAAAAAAAGAGGAATAAAATGCATCAATGAAATTCTCGGAAAATATCTATAGAAATTCTTCGAATTTTCGTTTCTCTTTGTTGAAAGCTTTTTGTGTGATAATTAAAAAAAAAAAAAGAGAAAAAGAAAAAAAAATCTTTCTCCCTCTCTGATCGTGTAAGACGCCAATTGCTAACAGGAAGAGAAATTTCTTCAACTCTCAAGTTTCAATTGCCTTTTTCAACATCGACCAATTATATATTGTGAAAAAAGAAGTGTACAATTTCTCCTCCAGTGTGTAAATCTATATTGCTTTGCCGGAAAAACTAATTCAAGTTTTCTCAACGTCTTATTCCGTGAGAAAAATAAAGGATTTCCTTTCTATTTTTTCTACTTCATTTTATTATCATCGACAAATTTTTTTTTTAATAATGTTAATAAAAATTTTTTAAAGATGAACTTTTTTTTAATAATTTTATTTTTTCAAATCTCATTTGATTTATAAACTCTTTGAAGAAATGCATGTCCTTTGAATAACTTGTTTTTTTTTCTTGTATATTGAAACGAGAAACAAACTAAAAAGAAGAACTAGAAACTGCTATACACATATATATATATATATACTATAATGATAAGAAAAAATTCTACCAAGTCAAAGAAAAACTCACTGCCCTTAATCAGTATTGCCAGAGAGATGAAAGTACACACACCATTTCTTTTGCTTTTTGATTTGAAAATAAAAAAAAAAGTTGATGAAAATTTTCCAGAAATATTATCTTTTTTTAAGAAAATTAAATTTATTTATTATTCGAAAAACTAATATTGAATTGTAATTATTGAAATTATATTGTTGTGATAGGTGAAAATTTTGAGTCATTTAACTTTTATGAACTAATTTCCTCATAAATTATGTAGGTTACCAGAGGCGCACACTCTTGTCACTCTTTACGAGTCCCAAAGTGTTCACTTGTCTCTCCAGGTCTTCTACCAAGTAAGATCATAGAAAGGATATTAGACATAAATTAAGCTCCATTTTCAAACCTTAATCCCATTTTCCAAGAATACGTTGCTAGTCTAATGAGAATATATATGCAAATATAGAAGAAATTTGTTTAATATGATTTTTAATCAAATTTCAATTTTTTGTAAAAGAAAAATAAAATTTTTTTTAATTTACCTTTTACAGAAGTTTTAAAATGCCTAATTTTTATTTAACCCAAATTTTATAAAAAATATATGTTAGAAAAATTTTGACACTAATTAAAAATTTTTCTTAAATCATCGAAATTAATTTTTATTTAAATTAAATAATAATTGTATTTGGAGCAATAATTTCTATATTTGAAACAAATATACTATTTATAATTGACTCAAACAAAAATTATTTGGTTTCAAGTAAATATTTATTTGATAATAATCAAGTAACCGAATATTTGAATCAAATAAAAAAATTTTTTTTTTTTCAGTGTATGATTGGGTTAAATTAAAAATTACCCAATTTTTTCTGTCTCATAATTTTATCCGACTATAGAAAAATTCGTCGATTCAAAAAATTCTAAAAATGTAAATTCGAAAATTCTAAAAAAATTTTGAAAAAAAAATATTTCAATTTCAAAAAACTAGGAAAAAAAATTGTAATTTAATTGAAATTCAAATTAGATTATACGTGTGCGCGTCACTTTGTACATGACATTGAGTGTGTTTCGAGAAAATAACATGTGCGCGAGGAAAATATATATATATAGAGTAGGTAATGTTGAAGTTACTTGTAACAGACTTGTCTTCGAAAATTGAAGCGAAATTTGATTATGGTTTCGTATATATAGCCCTATATATATATATATAAAATAGAGCTGAATAATCGTTAAGAAGATCCTGACAAAACAAGGGGGTTCCCTTTTCGAAATGAAAATTGATGAAAATTTAAGCTTCCTTGGCCTTCATTTCTCAATGTTCTACTTATGTAGAACCTCACATAATAACCTCACTATATAGCAACCAATCTATTTTATTCAT
Source organism: Leptopilina boulardi (assembly GCF_019393585.1). Lineage (NCBI taxonomy): Eukaryota > Metazoa > Arthropoda > Insecta > Hymenoptera > Figitidae > Leptopilina > Leptopilina boulardi. The sequence continues at coordinate 2,090,594 of NW_026137874.1, read as the reverse complement.
AGCCATGTCAACAAAAATGATTCTTTTTCTCTGTTAATAATTTATCTCGATTTCTTATAATTAATTTTAGCTGCAATCATTATATTCGAAAATAGAACTTTCTTTCATAGTTTCTTATTTATAGATACAAACTAAAAAATTAATTTTCGTAAGTAATGAATGAAAAAATTCGTCTCATATGGTCTAATTATTATTTGACCTATATAATACTTATTAAATCTAATTCGTATTTGACCTAATGCTACCAAATTCTTATTTAATCTAATATTTATTTGTCCTAATCTCCAAATTGAGCTAAATAAAAAAAATAATTTTTTTTCCCCCGCTGTTTCAAGAGATAGAAATTGTGGACGATTTCCGCATTTTAGAATATTGCATATTCAAGAATCTAATTATAATTTAAAATTGTTCCTTTTGTGTGAGAAAATTTCTAAAGTAAACGTTTAATTTCCTAGAGAAAAGAAGGGAAACATTGCTATTGTTATAATTCTTTTAACTTAATACTTGTAATCTGAAAACCTCGACGAAATATTATAACAGTTAAAGAAAAAGTTTACTTTTCTAAAAAGCTAAAAAAAAAGAAAATTACGTTTTTAAGAGCGAAAAAGAGAAGGGAAAATATCATCTAGTTAAAAACTTAAAAACTCAAATATATAAGAAATAGAGGAAGAGAGAGAGAGAGAGAAAGTGGAAGTTACTAGAAAATGTCACTCGATCAAAGTTATAGCTAAAAGGAACTTTTTTCTTCAGAAAAGTTTCCCTTACAAAATAAATAAATGTCATATTATATATAGATACTTTTATGTGTCAGTAAATTACAAAATTTGATTCATTTTACTAATGTAAATCGAAAAACAAATACATAAAAAAAATTAATAAAAAAAAATAATAATAATAAAGAAAAAAAATGATAAACTCATCATTTGTCAAAAAAAAAGCCAAAATAATAATTTGATCCTATCTATAATGTATAGTATTAAAAAAATATTAGCCTTTTTTGATATCACCAACACGCTATTGAGTAATTTTCTTCACGCTCAAATATAAAGAAGTCTACCCTATTTAATTTAATGCCCAACTATTTTTTTTAACATAATGTATCATATATTAACCTTATTTGATGTTAAAATTATTTTTTAAAAAATTCAAATTTTTATTTTGTTTTAGCAAAAAATGATATTTAAATTAATTCGAAATCGAGAATATTATAAAAAAAAAAAAAAATGAAAAAATAGATTTATATGTATTACTGCACATGATACTGCAGTTTTATTTTATATTTTAAAACAAAAAAGAGAAAATATTTTTCATTTAAAAAAAATAAAAATAAATATTCAATATAATATTGTTTAGAAAAAAAAGTCACGTTAAAATAAAATCATAAAAATTTACTTAATTTTTAAAAAATGATGAAAAATACGAATTGCTGTTTCAATTAAATTTTGTTATTGAAAATTTTCCTTTTTAGAAGTAAAAAGTAAAAGAAAATAAATAAATTTTGTAATAAAATAATATTAAATAATAAAAAGCAATAAAGAGTCTTCTTTAAGTATATGTTTCTAATAGAAATTTCGTTACGATGATCCGAGAATAATTCAAAAGATTCTAACATAAATTGTAGCCCCGTGGTCAGAACTCTCGACTAGTAATGAAAAATACAGGGTTCGATCCCCAGCGGAGGTGCGATTTTTCAAAGGCAGAAATAAAAACATTTATATTTAATAAATGTAAATCTTAATGTTATAATATTAATTAAATAAAAAAATCTATTTAATAATAATATTAATAAATAATAATAAAAATAAATAGTAATTTCAAAAAATTTCAATTTGAAGATAAAATAAGAAATAATAATAACACCATCTCAAATGAGAATTTAATGAAAGTGGTGAGAAACGGAAACTGCAGTAAAGCAGGTCAAACAGGTGTGTGAAAAAATAAAACTGTGACAAAAAAAAGGTCTTAAAAAAAAGTCGAAAAGAAATTGTCAAAAAAGGATCTTAGGAAAGCTTTATATATATATTTAATATTATTTAACAGTGGATTATCTCCCAGACAATTCTTTCTTATATATTCCCCTTATTTTTAAAGTCTTGTTAAGGGAGGGTGGTGAAAATAGCCTTATGGGAAAAACACCAACGTATACAAAATGGTCACTTGGAAGGTCGGTTAACTTCGTCATGGCTTTTTTTTCTCTCTAGTTATAAGATAAAGATATTTTAAATGCTCCAAGGAGCACTTTGTGCTTTTGTCGTAATAAGAAATCAATAATCTTTCATGAAAAAAAAAAATAACAACAATAACAACCAACTATTGTAGCAACAAAAATTAAACAAATCCTTTTTTATTAATTTCTTATTTATGTAAAAAATTAATATTTTAATAATTAAAATTAATTTTATCAAAAAACTAGTAAAAATTATAATATACGTGAAAAATACACGAACTCAAAATAATATCAAAAGCTCTTTGTTTTTCATAAGGATTTTTTTTAGAGCTTTTTAAAAACTCATTTAAATAATTACGAGCAATATTTTTTTTTAAGTTTGAAAACAAAGGAGGCATTGTTATTAAGTTAAACAATAGTTTTTGCATATTCCCTTTAGAATCCATAAAAATGTATCACATATAGATATGAAAATAAATGCGAAAAAATCAACATCATTTTATTTTTACAACTTGCATATATTATGTGCGGTTATTATTTATATTCTCTTGTATATATATAAATCCAAGCATTATGGTTTTTAATATAAAATATTCATGCAATTTTTAAAGCTTAATGCAGTATTTCATGCAATATATATAAGTTAAAACTTTACATTTGTGTTCATTCGTATATAGATATATAAAATATTAAAATAAAGTATACGTCTCATTAAAATACAATTGTATACATTATTGTAGAAGGAAAGTAAAGTTGATAAAAAATATAGATTTTATTATGATAATATAATTGTTATTATAATTATAATAATTATATTATACAAATTTTATTGTTTTAAATACGATTACGATAATCCGAAAATAATTCAAAAGTTTCTCTCAAGAGAATGAACTGTAGTCCCGTGGTCGGAACACTCGACTTGTAACGAAAAATCCAGGGTTCGATCCCAGGTGGATGTGTGATTTTTCAAAATTGATGTACTAAAAGTATGTTGATACTTAATTTTCATAATAATAATTATTATTTACTATGAAAATAATAATTATTTAATTAATGTATTAATCATACATAAAAGTTTTGGTATTTAATTAAAAAAATTTACTTTCAAAAGGAAACAATTTCAAAAATATGTCATTTACACAATATGAAAGTGCAGTAATAATTCTTAGTAATTTACGGTTATAAACATAAAAACCTGAGGACAGCTGAACTAGAGGGAAAAAAAACCCAAAAAAAGAAGTACATATAGCAAAAACGTAAATTAAATACACTTTAAAAAAAAAATGAAATTAAAACTGTAAAAATGACTCGAAAAAAAAAGAATGGTCAGTATAAAAGAGGTGTAAAAAGAATAAAATAATTTTCTCCCTTCTTTAATTTTTACATGAGTACAGACAAATACTCTGGTTTCATTTTCTCTTTTGAGTAAGCAAACCAGCACTACGTTAATTATTCTTTTTCACAAGTCGCTTTTTCATTTGCAATATTATCGTGTATATACACTCCATTTTCAGAGAAAATTTTCTGGGTATATAATTATAATAAACTGAATTTCATTAAATAAAAAAAAAAAAAATAGCAAAATTATTAATACAAAAAATAAATATTTTTTTCAAAAAAGATGAAAAAAAAATTTATTTTTTTAATTAAAATAGAAAATTTCAAAAAAAAATGCATATTTAAATGAAAAAAGTTTTACAATGTAAAATAATGTCACCTACGAAACGCCTATTGTTTCACATAAAAGGATTTTCCGACACGATAAAAGTTCAAATGAATTCCAACCGCTTTTCTGTTTATCCAGTTCTGTTCGTTCAATCTCTATGTGTGTATATATATATATTCATTCCTATCCTTTCTACGCTCTACTGCCATCATACCCCTATTTTTCTCTCCCTGCAAAACTACAAACTACAAGCACCGATAGCGAGACTGAAATTCCTGCCCTGTTTTATGACATACTTTTCCTTCTTCATCTTCTATTAGTCACCTGGGTTTTACCCATATACTATGCATATATAAAAAAAATACACGAAAAATACAAGTCCCTCATGGAAAATTCAAATTCAATTTCGCTTTGTCATTTAATCGTTAAACTGATACGATTCAATTAACAGATTTTATATTTTTAAAGCAGAATTTTATTTTTTTTTATTTATTTATTACATAATTTTTGTACAAACGAAAATTCGAAAATTCATTTTATTAAAATCTCTATTTGTTCGAAATTTTCATTATTAACTTAATAGCAATTTAAATAAATTTTCATTAGATAGAATTTCATTATATAAAATGTTCTTTTAGCCAAATTTATAATTTTCTCGAATTTTCATTTGTTAAAATTTTTATTTTTTTCCAATTTTTATAATTTTCTTTTAGCCGAATTTGTTGTTATTCGAATTTTTATTATGCACTGAAAAAAAAATTTATTTGATTCAAATACTCGATTACTTGACTATTATTTATTTTTACTATTTTTTATTTGTATCAAAATAATTATTATTTAAATCAATTAAATGTTATTTGTTTCAAGTACAGAAATTATTGGTTCAAATACAATTTATTTAATTCAAATAAAAATTATTTGGTTCAAATAAAAATTATTTGTTTAAAATAAATATTTATTTGATAATTCTCAAGTAATCGAGTATTTGAATCAAATAAAATTTTTTCAGTGTGGTAAAGTTTTATTAGATAGAATTTTTTTACCCTAATTTATAGAAAAATTTAATATGAGAAAATTTTCCAACGACTGGAATTGAACCTCGAACCATACGAAGAGAATCTACTTCCTAATATTCTACGCTTTAGACCCCACGGCCATTGACACATTTTTTTTCAAAGTTCATTTAAAAATTTTTTTTTCAAATTTCTAACACCAAATTCGTACCTATATTGACTAAAAGAGATATTCTGTCAAAAAATATATTCATAAATTAAAATATTTTTATAAAAATTTTATTATTTTTAAAATATAAAACAGTACATTTTAAATTATAAAAATAATTTCTTTGTATAAACAAATATATTCCAAAATTGCAACTGATTAATTATCGTTTTTGTAACTAATTTAGAAAATTATACTCTCGCGATTTCAACTTGTAACATAATTATCATGTATCGATTGATTGAAAAAAAATTTAGTTGTTTAATAATAATAGTGATAATTACTCTCGAGACTATATACAACAGTTTATATATATGAAATTATTTGCAATTTAATTAATGAATAGAAATCAAATAAATGGTTGGAAATCACAGTGAATATGTTCCAATTAATCTGTTTAATTTGAGTTCATTTCATGAGTACTTGGCTACCTCATTAAGAAACCAATTAAATTTCTTCTTGAAAATGTAGTTATTTTGCATAAATATAAATCAAAAATAGATAACATCAATGGGATAAAATTTAGCTAAATTGAAAAATGCTTATAATACATAGAAAATAATAAGTTCCTCCTCGAAAGTAAAATTAGATTAAAATAAAGATTTTTTTTAAATTTTATTCTAAACTGAGAAAAATATAATAAAAAATTATTTTATCAAAAACAAATTTATTTTTAATTTCTAATTCTATAAAAAAAATTCTCTCAAATAAAAAAAGAAATTTTCTCAATAAGTGTAATAAATTGATATTAACATATATAAATATTTATATACACAATGAATGAACATTTTGAGTAAAAGCCTTTTTAAAACACGGATTAACTTTTATACCTATCAATAAAAGTGTATTATATGAATGAATGTTATAAAACTATCAATCGATCATAATTTGACACAGATCAAATAAACTCCAACTATATCATCAATCAATTGAACATTATTTGACACTTGGAAAAAAAAAATTCAAGCGATGTTTCATTTCCTTTCATGAATAATAATGTATTAATTATAAAAAAAATGTTCTGAAATATCGATAATTTCAATATTAAACATCTGCTATAAACATTTTTGAAAAACAAATTAACAAATATAAAAAATATTTACTTTGCATTAAAAATTAAAACTTTCGAAAATTTTAACATTCAAATAAATTTTTTTTTTGCAAATAAAAATTTGTTAATGGAAATAAAATAATTTATTTGTAACAAATAAATAGGAATAATAAAAAATATTATTTTGCATTGAAAATCTATATCAGAAAAAAATTTCCATTACATTAATTTTTTAATAATTTTTTTTTTCTTTTTATATCTTCAAAGTGAAATGATTTTGTATATTTGAAAAAGTTTATAGTGCTCGTTTGATAAAATCGAATCAATACCTGGACAATTAATCTCGAAATTCTTTGATAGTATATAGGTACTACAGAGCTAACATTTTCCATTTCAATTATCAGTTCTTTCCTTCAATGATAAAATAAACGGAAACCCTGTCAATCAATTGTTGAAAAATTCGAAAAAACGCCAAAATTGAGAATCAAAAAATTAAATTTGTTTTATAGTTTAAAAATTTTCTTCATATATATATATATACGTATTTTTCACCTCGTGAAAATATCGAATTTCCAATTAAAACAGTTTTTGAATTAAATATAGAAATGCTATTATTTAATTTATAAAAGCATATCAATTCATTTCGAAATTCGTAAAAGAAACTTCGTAAAGGGAATTCGACGCTCGAAATTTTGAATAGAAAAATAATTCAACTTTTTAATTAAGAAAAAATTGGACAGACAGTCGCTAATTACGAATTTGATATCAAATTTTCAAAATTCAAAATGGCAGATCCAATATGGCGAATATTAAAAAAAATTAAATAATTAGATTTACTTGAAACTTATTACTGTGGGGTTTTTGAGGTCACTAATTACGAATTTGATATTAAATTTTCAAAATTCAAAATGGCGTAATTTTTTTTTTAAATTGAAAATATAAATTATATTATTAAAATTTTTATTTTTTAAATATTGCTATATTAAAATTGAATCAAGACTTGTCCTATTTGAAAATAATTTATGGCTATTTACAGAAATTATTTGTGGTTTTGGATCAACTAACATTATCGGATTATTTATTTTTAAACATGTTTGGAGAGATTTTGAACACGATTCATTGATGAAAGATCGGAAGTCTGTAAATTGAGTGGAGAGAATTTCCACAGTAGAACCGCGTATGATCCTGAATTTGGAATATATATGTATATATATACAGCATCAAAAGCTTTGCTATTGACAAGGGTAAACTTTACCCGAAGCGCATATATGTAGGTATATATATTCTCTCCTATTCACACGTTTAAATACGAGTGTGAACCAAATACGTATATATATATATATATATATTTAGTCTAGACCGATATCTAACGAGCTACCTTTATTTCAGAAAACATGAGATGCTTTTTAGATAATAATTAGATTTTCTCTTAGCAGTTAATTAATTTTCCGATTAACTCAAACCTTAACCGATCTATGATAACGCCAAAATGGAAACCGCCAAATTAACAAAAGTGGCTTTAGTAAATTACACAATACATACTGGAAATTTGAAATTGTTCAAAACTCAATGAATAAAAAAAAACAATTTCAAAATATAAAATTGAAAATCAAAAAATTTACTTTTAGCCGAATTTTTATTTGTTCGATACAATTTTTTTAGCCGAATTTTTATTTGTCCGAAATCGAAAATAGCCGAATCGAAAGAAAAATTTTGGCGCGATTTTTAAAAGTAACCAATCACAATTTATGCGGATAATTTTTGATTTCTTTTAAAAATCGCGCCTAAAATTTTTCTGTCAATTCTGTTCGATTCTGCAAATAAAAATTATTATCTAATATAGAAACTAATGAAAATTTTGCAAAATAATAATTAAAAAAAAAATGATATCAAATGAATTATTTTGTTTATCATCAAGTATAAATAAAATAAGTAAGAATAAATGTAAATAGAATTTTTTTTTACGCCGGTTACATTTATGTCAACAAGGAAAATTGAAATTGAAACCATCACTCATATATGTCTTAATTAAGTTATATACTGGAATCACGGTCTCTCGTTTTTGTCGTCACTACGTTTCAACCGCTTTCAATTAACTTTCCAACCCATACACGAAACTTTACGAAAATCAACTTCGCTTTCCCGGTAAACCAGACCCACATTACATCGATTAACAGATTCAACTTTTTAATGAAATAATTTGTCAATTATTTTCAATTATTATTTTTTTTTGCCTATAAAAGGCAATTTTACAATTATTCTTTGTAAAAAATGTAATAAAATATTGTTTTCTTTAAAAAAAAATCTATTTGGCAAAAAATAAATCTAAATTTAATATTAATTTAGAAAAAAAGCCCATTTAACAAAATTTTCAATTTACCGAATTTTTTATTTGTCCGAATAAATATATAACCTACAAAAAAGGATTCCAATGCGATTTTTAAATTTCAATCAGAAATTATCAAGGAGGATTGTAATTAATTAATTTTTAAATTCGCGCTGAAATTTTTTTATTTTGTTTGCAATTTTGGACAAATAAAAATTCGGTAAATTGAATATTCATTTTTTTTTCTGTTTCATTAAATGAGAGAAATATTGAGTTGTACTTTCAATATAATTGAACCGCAATAAGACAGAAGAACGAATATTAAATGATATTGCATTTCATTATTTTCTGTTGTGTGGTGTGTGTGACATTTATGATGTTTTCCACATATTATATTTGCCACAAGCAATCAGAGAATAATTATTAGAATAATTTCTCTGTTAAATTATACCTGCAGCATATTTCATTACCTATTGAAACCACTGCTTGATTATCACACTGAAATATTAACTATAATATTACAATAAACGAATTCTAATGTATATCATTACACAGTGGAAAAAAGAAATACCTCAAACTATACATTTTTATATTATAGAATCCAAGTTATTTTTTCCTACTATTAACTATTATTAAAATTATTTAAAAATTTTTACTACGGCGAAAAATTAATTTAACAGAATGATTTTTTCTATCTATAATAATAATAATAATAATAATAATAATAAAAAATAATAATAAATTAAAAAATAGATAATTAAAATAGATAATTCATCTATTAATAGATTTTCAATAATATAGTAAAGTAAACCCTTTTAATTTATTATATATACATTTTTAAATAAATAAATATAAGTAAAACAACGACAGTGTGAATAAGTTCAACCCCCCTCTCCCCTTAAAGTTCTTAAATCAACCCCCAAAAAAAACTTAATTTGATGGGAAATTGTTATCCAACACAGAATTCGATTCTAAGAGTTGGCATGAAAAAAACCAATTATGTTCGATTTAGTAGTCTCGAGACATAAGAAAACTTTGCACGACTTGTCAAATTAACTAAACTCTTTCTATAAGAAGAAAAAAAAAGTTGTTATGAAGAAAAATACTTGGGAGAAAATTAACATTTTTATTCTATATTGAAGACAGTAATTTTTTTTTAATTTTGAATTTAAAATCAATTCTTATTATTTAATTTATATAAATAATTAAATATTTTAAAATACTGACACTAATTAAATTAATTTTTTTTAGCGCAAAATTTAACATCAAAATGTTTTTTACTAGTAATAATATTTTCTAAATATTATATGTAATTATTTTTATTTTGTGACAAGGTCATTATTTTCTCCCCTATATCAAATTACATAGAATTGCTCCAATTAATATAACAAATCCACGCATGGTATAATAACATTAATGGTGTAATAAAAAAAAAGGAAATGAAAATGAATAATGTAGAAAAAAAGTATCTATAATTCAAAAAATTATTATTATTTGACAAAATAATGATTCTATTTCTATTTTTATTATTATTATTATTATTTTTATTATTATAATATTATCCTGGTTAAAAAAAAATGTAAACTATTTACTGAGAAACATGATAGTGAAATATTTAAGTATATTTTTTCTTATTATATTCAGATTTTCAACAATCCAATATCTCTTCAAAAAGAATTTATCTTTACATTTTTGTATGAGAAAAAGATACACGATACGCTTGAAACTAATTTTTTTTTAAATTTAACATTTTTTAAATTCTATATTTTTTTTTAAATAAATAAAAACTTTCGTCATATATAAATTTAAATATAAATACTTTTTATAAAATTTATAATAAATATAAAAATGTGTTTTTAAATAAAAAAAAGGAGTTAAAATTTACAATTGAACATGTAATTTCGCAAATGTAAATGTAGAATATAAAGAGAAGTAATTTCCAGTAGCAAAATTGAACACTGAATACTAATTAGTTAAAAGTAATTATAGGATTCCTAATGTTTGTTAACCGATTCCCTATACATTGTGTAAATTCTCCAAAAAAGGCGAATCAGTCCAACAAATTATTAAAAGTATAATAAAAAAAAATAAATATATAATATATAATTTAAAAAAATAGGGCAGAAATATATTTTTGGATCGATATAAATATAATTTAATGTAAATATTATTATATTTTTAGATTTAGGTCGCATATATTTTACCCTTTTTTTCTCTGAAATAACACACTTTTATATTTATTTTTTATTTAACCTAAATTTCCATTATTTTAATATTTTTATTTACCCAAAATTTTATTTATCTGGCCGAAGTTTTTCATTTGTCTAAAATTTTATATTAATAGAAATTCGAGTAAATAAAATTTAGAAAAATAAATATGAAAATTTAGTGAATTGGAAAAAAAGGTAAAAAGTAAAAAAAAAAAAAACCTGTGATCAGTGATAAAATTCATTTCGCTTATTTTTAAGTTGAAAACTCATTTCAAAAATTTTTTTTTTTGCTCAAAACACGTTTTTAGAGTTAAAATAAAAAAAAAGAAAAGAAAAGAAAAAACCAACAAGTTTTAGGAGCTGTGTAAAGCGAAAAGAGATTACACGAACGTGATGTTTAAGCAAACCGTGTCCGGGAAACCGAATTAAATACCGCGTGCACGTTTTTTTTTTTTTTTTTTCGAGAGTGAAATTTTATCGCGGATAATCTTTTGAAATGGCATTACACAATATTACACATGAAATAATTTGCAGTAGAGTTGAGTAAGTTAATTTTTCTTTTTTAGTGGAGAAAATTATTTTTTTTTATATTGTTAATTATCATAATTATTGATAATAATTATAATAATAATAAATTTAAATAATTTTTTTTACAGAAAATATTGAATTTTTGCAATATAATAACCGATTTGATAAAAACAAAATTAATTTTTGAAAATTGCGTCCACTTATAATTTATCAACAATTTTATTAGATTCTATTGATTATACCTTGATTTATTAAAAAATAATAGAGTATACTCTTTCTATAAAAAGGTTATAAAAAAAAAAAAAAAAAAAAAAGGAGACATTGGTTTGCATATAAAACAACATCCTAGTTAACATAGTTTGCCCCTGGCCTGTTTTTAATGAATATTGGACGATGTAAAAGTTTAAATTAAAAATTGTAAAAATTTAATAATACAAGATTAAGTTTTATGGTTACATCTTTATACAACAAGACACACATTTTTTCTAATAAAATAGTTGTTTTCCTTAAAAAGAAAAAAAAAATTGTAATATAAATAAAGTTATAATATTAATAAACTTTACACTGAGAAAAAAATTTATTTATTGAATTATAACTTATAATTTCAAATTTTTTTCATACACTGAAAAATGTTATTAATTTATAAATAAATAAATTGCGAAAACTGGGGAGTAATTTTTATTATTAATATTATTATTATTATTATTAAAATATTATTATTATTTAATTATTTTTGAAATAAAAATAATTTTCATTTTATTCATTGAATAAAGAAGAAGTGAATCAACTAAATACAAGATTCATAACATATTTTACGAGAAGAATGGAAATGAGAGGAAAAAGTACAATTAAATTTTTTTTTTTTTTACAATCTCCCGTGATGACCAACAGCTTGCTAAAATTGTTGCCACTTGTGTGACACATTTTGTGAACGAGATGAACAAAAAAAAAAAGAAAAAAAAAATAATAAATATATATTTCCTGCTGTTGACATAAGAGCAATTTCACACTTTTCAGTTATTTTTAACTGTCTTTTCCAGAGTTCAAAAGTTTTAAGTCAATTTACCATAAATTTTAATTTTCAACTGGAACGTTTTAAAAAGAATGCCCCAAATAAAAAATTGATTAATGATCTTTTTTCATAAAACGATCCAGTCAAAAAATTAAAAGCTATTTTAAATTGGTAAAATTAATTAAAGTTTTGTTTCGTAAAAAAAAATAAAAAAAATATTTTTTTTATATTTTATTATTTATAATAATATAAAAAAATATATATATACCTTTTTTCAAATCCTAGGCATAATGGAAATATTTCAATTTTCATACACATTGGATTAACTTTATATAAAAAAAAAGAATAAAAAATTAAACTATTTTTTTAATGTACTTATCACCACACGAAAGAAAAGAGGATTGATGTTCTTTTAACTAAGTTTCGCAGTAGTATGACAAACAACTTGTCAGACAAAAGTAGTCAAAGCTTGTTTTTAGTCAGACGCATGCGTTTAACATACGTGTATCTACTTTGAAATAATTTTCTTTTTTTTTCAGGAAAAATCGAAATGATAAACATAATTTTTTTTTATCGATTTTACAGTTTACCCAGTTTTTCTTTTTTTTTCCAAGAATATAAAAATTTCAGTGACACACAAAGATGTATGATCTGCAAATTGAGGTCAGAAACAATAAGGTTTTTTTTTTTTTTTAACTTTGACCTCTTTTTATATGGGTTTTTTTTTATTTATTTACTAAATAATAGAGAATTGAAAAAGGAAATTGAAATTTACAAAAGAAAATTTGTATATAAAAAGAATAGTATATTATGTGGCAAGCACGTAAAGTAGTACTTTTTAGGTGAGGATGTAATTTTCAGTACGAGCTGTCGTTAGTGCGACGTAGGTGAGACGAAGGCGAGCTGTAGGTGAGATGAAGACGAGCCGAAGGCGAGTCGAGTCGAGCCGAAAGCGAGCCGAGTCGAACCGAAGTCGCACAGACAGCGAGTATTGAAATCATCCGAACCTAAAAATTACTACGTGCGAGCCACATACGCTATTTTTTTCGCCATTGTTATGAAAAAGTGAAACAATTTTAAAGAAAAAAAATAATAAAAATTGATAAATAAAATAAAAGCAAAAAAAAAAATTATGCAAAAATTAACAACTGCCTAAAAAAGACTTTATAGGGCAGTTTACTGCCTAAAAAAGACTTTATACGGCAGTTTGCTGCCTAAAAAAGTCTTTTTTAGGCAGTTGGCCCAAACTGCCTTAAAAAGTGCTACTTTATCTGCCCAAAACAGGCACAAAAAAGACACTTTTTCATGTCAATGGCGAAAAAAAAATTTAATTTTCTTTCCACTAAAAAAAAAAAAAGACAAACTAAATAACATTATAAAAACTTGTATATAAATAATAATAAAAATAATAATAATAATAATAAAATCATTTTTTAATTCTACTAAAATTTATTTTTTGCCAAATAGTTTTTCCGGTTTATTTTTATTAAAGAAAAAATATTTGATTATATTTTTTTTAGAAAGAATAATTTTGGAAAATCTTTAAAATGAAAATTATAACTAATTTTTATGGAAAATTCATTCACCCCTAGTTGTACGAAAATGAGAGGAATCTTTACTTTTTTTCGAAGCATATAAAAATTTCCGAAAAAAAATACGTCAACCTAAATACTATAAAGCTTATAGAAAAAGAGATAGAGAGAGAGAGTAGATGGAAATTTAATTACACCTAAATTGCATGTTTGATCAGAACTTTTGTGGGGTGCACAATATCAATAAGAGGGTGCAAAAAGAACACATATATAAGAACACTCCCGTTGTCCAGGGATTTAAGCTCCATCGATTTTGGATGAGAAGTAACAGAGAGAGTGAGAGAGGCTTGGTTCGCAATATTAACCGCAATTTTCTTTCCCTTCTCTCTCTTTTTCTCTCTCTCTCTCTCTCTCTCTCTGTATTTTTATATTCGTTATTCCGGCTACTCTAAAATTCCCCAACATCATTATACAATACAATATATATTCTTCCCTAAATTTTACGTTGAAGTCGATTTTTTTGCACGAAAATAAAAGAGGGAGACAAAGAAGGGAGGAAGAAAATTGTAAAAGGCACACACACATCCCATATAAAAAAAAAAGTATTCTCTACATATAGAGCAAGGTGAGCGTGAAATGGAAACAGTCGAGTCAAATGTTATACGATTAGCGAAATATCTTGAACGTGCCTAATGTTCTATGCCTCCCCTGTTAATACAAAAACCACTTCTTTCCTCAATTCAAAAAAAATAAATAAATAAAATAAAAAGAAAAAAAATTTTAAAATAATCTCATTGAATAAAAATATTCGAATAAATTTAAATAATTATTTTTTAATTTATTTTCCTTTTGAAATTATGGAAGCAACTATAAATATTTATAAACTTCTCTCGTGGAGAAGCGTATAACAAATAGAAGACAAATAATAAAAATGTAACTTATTAATATTTTTTTTGCTCAGTTTTTTTTTTTTTGCGAGTAGTGTATTTCCATGGAAATATTTTATTTAGAATAATCGTGGAAAAATTAAATATTCATTATATACTTGAGGAATAAAAGACAAGTAAAAATAACGTTGAAAATTATTCATAATTCGTAGTGACAAGAGATTTCTCCCTTTATACACAACGTGAGCGCGGTGCGTGTTGGAGTGAACTGTTTCCGACGGGGTTTCACAGCAACTGCTTAGCATTTGTTCAAGCTTGAGAATTCAGGAGAAAACCGAGCAACTTGCTTATGACCTGGCTCTTTCCCACGATCATCTCAAGTACAATTACTTGTGTAAGTGTGTGTGTGTGTGTGTCAACATTACCATGAAACTTATTTAACATAGACATCTTCGAACAATTAATTACCGAAGTAATTTTATAAATTATAATAAAATTGTTTAATTAAGCTAAAATTTAGTTTTTATTTTCCTAATACAATATTCTCCCGAGAAATTTCTCTTTAAACAAATTTTTCCTTAACAGATTTTTTAGATATCGAATTTTAATTTGTCTGAAATTGCAATAGCCGAATTATCTTCAAAAAGATTTTGACGCGATTTTACAACCAATCCCTAATTTATATGATTGGTCGAATTTTAAAATTCACGTCAAAAATTTTTTGAAAGGTTGTTCGGCCTTTTGCGTTTTCGGACAAATAAAAATTCGATATCGAAAAAATTTGTTAAGGAAAAATTTGTTTAAAGGGAAATTCTGCCAAATGCTAATTCGACAAATGAAAATTCTAACTAATGATTTTTATTGAATTTATTCCCTATTCTCTCTATGTCCGAGATTAATCATTTTGACCCACAAGGCAGAAATTTGGTACAAATATGTAATTTCACAGATTACAACTCGCTCAATATTTTAGAAATTGTTTTAATAGAAATTTTTTCATGTACAATATATTGTCAAGAGACGTAAAAGATTTAGAATAATATCCTCAAAGTCAATATGTAAAAATAATTTGTAAAAGTCATGGTCGTTCTTTCTTATACTAACTTGGCCTTATTTAAAAAAAAAAATACGAATTTCCAATAATTCTTAAAAAAATATCTCCCAGCTTTATTATTATTTATTAAGACATCAATAAGAAAAGAAGAGCATGCTTTTTTTAGACGATTTCTTTTTTAAGTGAATTCTTTGTCATCCAGTACTGTATAGAGTAATAATTTAAAATACAAACACAACAAAGACCAGATGGGACGCGTATTACCAATGAGCGCTAAATTTTTTCCATAAAAAAATATATTTTTTTTACCATTTAGAAAATTATATATTCTTTATAAATAGAATTTTATGAAAAACCGAATATTAATTTGTTCAAATTTTTATTTGCTATACGAATTAATATTATTCGATAGAATTCTTAAAAAACGACGGAATTTTCATTTATCCAAAATTCCGAGATTTTGGCGCTAATTTTAAAAATTGACCAATCATTTTCTTAATAATTTCTTCAAAAATCGCGCCGAAATCTTTCTGTTCGGATGCATTTGCAATTTCGGACAAATGAAGATTCTTCGTTTTAAGAATTTTTTTAAAAATTCGTATAAATAAAAAATTCAAACAAATCAAAATTCAGTGAATTATAAATTTTTTGGAATTAAAAATTCGTATTACTTAAAAAATTCCGAATTAAAATTCTATATTCTCAATTTTAGAATTGATATATTAATGCTCTATATAGGGAGTTAGTAAAAAAAAAAAATTAAAAAGGCTTTTAAGAAAATTAACAGAGTAAATGCGAGAAAATGTATGTGAAATAAAAATTTATATATATAGTATTTTGACGGTTTAATTCAATTGATTTCAGAAAGGCCAATAATATCATTTTATTTTACTTGAAAACTTTCTCCTCAAATCACTTAAAGTCAATAAGTATCTATATATATATACAACCGTAATGATATATACGAGTATATTTTTGGTTGTGTGGTAGTGTGGCAGTCGTCGTCCGGGTCAGAATCAACAGTTTGCTCTATCGATTGGACGTGGTCCATATGCCAACGTATGGTCGACCGCATTTCGTTCCCTTTTTATTTATTTATTTATTTTTTTTTTTATTCCAAATTAACAAAAATCGAAACTGTTTCTACTTTCTCACCTCGTCTTTATATCTACATTAAGTAATCCAGGTCAATTGAATTAATATGCACTTTTCAATTCGAAATTTTTTCCCCTTTTACGTTCATAAAAATTCTTCCGTTTTAGTTGCTTATATTTTTATAATTTTTTAATATAATTTTTATAATTTGTATATGATTGATTTAAAAATAAATAAAGCATAACGCATAAATATTGAAATATTTCAAGAACAATTTTTCAAACAAAAAATCGTTATATTGAACATATCAGTTATCCTCTAGATGCATAAAATTTATGGAAAAATTTGCAAATATTTTTCAAAATGTAAACAGTTATGTATCGTAAACAAAAAAAAAAAAGAGTCCTCTCTAAAAATCTAGTGCTCTCTTTTGCTCGGTTAGCTCAAAGCATTCAGGCTTATAGAAATGTCGAAACTAAAAAAAACGACCTTTGATATATGAAAAATCGAAATAAAAAAATCCAACTTTTACTGAATTCAACTCTGCCAATTTTTCTATCTAAAAAGAAAGAAGTGATTTATTTTATCCTTCATTATTATCCAGAAAATGGTAAAACTTTGAAAAAGCATCAAAAATCAATAGAGAATTTAATTTCCTAAACAAAAAGATAAATTCGGAATAAATATAAATAGATTTATGGAAAATAAAATATAAAGAAGAATTTTTGAATTATAAAAGAGAAATTGATGTTCACAAACTTCAATTAAACTGAAAAACAAGTTTAATTAACTATAAACTGTTTTGGGGAACAGTTTAAGGTAAAGTTATACCCTCCAGAAGTTGAACTAATAATATAATATGTTTCAAGTTTCAAATCCACTGAAATTTGTCACATGTACCACTGAGACTAATCTACAACACTATAATCTTTGCAATTATTAAAGAGAGGAATTATAAAAACCTTTTTTTTAGTTGCAAAATAAATAATTAAGAGACGAAAAATGAAGTTCAATTAAATGCGAATTTTCATTATTTAGAGTTTCATTATATATTATTTTATAGATAATTAATGATTTTTTCCTCTGAGGAAAAATTCACTATTTAAGGTAAGAATGATTAATATTTTTTTATCCCCCACACTTTGATAATGGCACTTTTAAAATTAATGAATGTATCATTAATAACATATAGCTATATAGACGCGCAGTTTATATTAATTTACAAAAAACGTACTTGTATTTTTGTTAAAATTATAAAGTTTTTAAATTCTTACCTTTATGGACGAGTCAAAGTGCTGTGTTTCCTGAAACAGACAAAATAAAAAAATCAAATTATTATTAAGAATAAAAATATGGAAAACAATTTTTTTTTTTAATGTAAAAAATATCACATTTATTATTTATTTATTTTAAGAAAATTTAACTACTTTTTTTTGACTTAGCACTTGCTTCATAAGAGGAATTCGAAAACAATTGAAGCTTTGAATTTAAACCAATGGATATTCCACATCTAATGAGAATAATATCCTCATACATTTGTATGTATACATATAGATTACATACGTTTCTCTACATCTCCTTTGAACATTTTATCAGCAAAGGATCTATATAATTTACACTAACTTCATACGTCCCATATACACATAATGTAACTCATCACATTTCACATATACATGAATTTGGAAATGTCAAAATTTACCACAAATTCAAAGCACACCAGTTTGTTATAGATTAAAGCATATTCAATAATAATAATAATAATAACAATAATTATTATTATTATTTACATTATTGTTACTATTATTTATTATTAATTTAAAAATTTAAATTTTTAAACCGAAAAAAAGTACCTGTAACATTATTATATTATTATAATTACTCTCTGGTTGCGAATTTTACCAAGAGGATTTAAATTTAGAAAATATAAAAGTAATTTCTTTTCTAGAAAAGATAAAAAATATATATTTTTTAAAAATATAAAGCAAACAAAATAACATACAATATTTCCGACCCTTAGGAGTTAACTCTTTAAATTCTTTCGTGTGACAAAGAGGACATTCTAAAACAAAGCAAATTCAACCCTTAGAAACGACTTGAAAAACAAAAAACACAAAAAACCTCTTCATTAATAGAGAAACTTTTAATGAAGGCTTTTTATGTTTTTTTTTTTTTTTTTGTTTGTTATTTTAGCAACTATTGTTTAATACAATATCGAATTGAATGTATAACAATACGTTTTGTGATATATTCGTATAGTCGTTAGTACTTCTTTCTTTCTACACGAAAATTAATATCTAAAAATAGAACAATATTCCAATGTATATAGTAAAGAAATGTATATTATTATTATTATTTTCAAAAAATATACCTAATTAGATCTTAAATTTGAAATTTATTTTTATTAAATTTTTTTTTTTTGCTTTAAAAATCAATTTTCAGGTTATGTTAAAGCCTTCATCTATACGTACATTTAATGTTGTTTTACTATAAATTTATTTCATTATTCGAAATAATGTTATTTGTCAAATCTTAGATTAAAGCACAACTCATATTACGAAATTGCTAACTTAGTTTATTTTCACTTTAGTGTCTCGTTTCACAAGAATATAATATATAAAAGCAACAAGAGGCGAGGATTTTATCATATTCTTATTTTTCATTTCGAAAGCTTTTTACTGTCACATGAGCGAGTAAATATATAAAATGGGAAACACATATTTTTCAAAGTTTACTTTGATGTCAATATCAGTTAATATATAATATTAATAATTTCATATCAAAATCAATATTTCATTAAATAAATGCTCGAGAGATATATTCAAAATATATAAATATAAAAAAAAATAATATATTTTTCTATTTGCATTTATTTAAATAATTAAAATTTCTCAGATTTTTTTTACCCCTTTTTAAATAAAGCGATGTTACTTTTTGGAGATTTAATTTTTTAACGATATCTCAAAAAATTTCGTTCTTTTACCCAATTAATTTGATTAAAACAACTATTTTAATTTATTTGCAATTTTTATTTGACCGAAATTCCAAATACCCGAACCTACAAAATGATAAATGATTTCCAGCGTTTGAAGAATTCCATCAAATTAAAATTTGGTGAATAAAAAAAATTCGGTAGCTCAAAATTATGTTTATGTAAAAATTCGTAAATATTCTGTCAAGTAACAATTCGGTTAAATGAAAATTCTATTTTATTTATAAAAAAAACGTTTTAAATATGGTTATAAAATGGTAATTAAAAGCGAGAATGAAAAAAGTATATAAGTAAAGTTTGTGAAATATTTGAAAAAGAATCTTTTTAATTTCAATTGACTATTAATCAATATAATCCCCGTGATTAAAAGAATCTTCGTTTAAAGAATCTGTTTCTTTATATAAGTTTTTAATTCTCTCCCAAGTAGAAATATCCGTAGCTCGCCGTAATTAAACACCGGCATGGTACTGATCCAATACTGGCTGTCGGTATTGACTTTCAGTACTGGCAGTGTACTGACTGATACACCGAATCAGTACTATGTCGGAGGTAAAAAAATATTAAAACCAGTACTGGCAGTACACTGTCATTCACACCGAATCAGTACTATGTCGGTGATAAAAAACATTAAATGAAAAAGTCTTTAAATTATTCCAATAGGTAGAAAACGATGATTTTTTATTTAAAAAAATGTATATTAATTTCTTTCGAATACTTTCCCTCAAAATTTTGGATGTAATTGTAATGTATTATTATATACCTATATAAAATATATTTATGTTTTTTTAGTTATTTTAGTACTCATTGAAATATGTGCATTAAGTTATTTATCATGTATACAATAACAATAAGTTGAGAATTTTTTTCTAATAGTTTTAAAAATAAAGCAAATGTAATTTTTTCACTGTAATTTTTAAATATTATTAATAATTAAATATTAAATTTAAAAATTTTTTTACCATTCATACATATTTTACAGTTGTCTTTTATTAACTTATTTTTAATTATGTAATTCATCAATCATTTTTGTCTGTTTTAATATTATTTACGGTAAAAATAATTTATTAAAAATATTTAACTGAAATTGATATCCAGTTTTATTTCATTAAATCTTTGTAAAAATTGAAAAAATTTTGTGAGTTTAAAAAATTTAAGAATAAATTCATTTTATTTTAGTGATCAATAGATAATACAAACTTTGAAATCAAAACTTTTGTATTAGGCGAACTACTTCAAGTCAGCACTTCAAGCCAGCGCGGCTGTGCGGTATGCGTATCTGACTTGCGTTCTAAGGGTTTAGGGTTCGATCCCCCATGCGTGCGAGATTTTTCGTTCTTAGTTTTAAGTGTTATAAGTACAATATTTGTTCATGTGTAATATCAATTATTAAATAATTATTAAATTAAGTATAAGTGCAAAGTAAAAAAAATTGAATATTATGAATTTAAAAAAATAAAAAAATTTACAACACAAATTATTTTTTGTAAAATAATTTATTAAAAATAAAATAATTTAATTAATATAAATGATAATTATTATTTTAATTATTTATTGTTAATAATATTTTATATATTCTAAATAACATTAACTATTATTGGCTTCACATTACCTGTTCGTGGTAAAAATGGGAGTAATAAGCTAATAAGGATGAAATTTGCATTGGAAAGCGTGTTTTAGCATTTTGTAAAAAAGTGAGATTTTAAGTCCGGATGAGTACTTTGCCAGTATTATGCCAGTATTATTCTAGTACTACGTTAGTACTGGTGAGCGGGACAAAATCAGTACTGGACAGCGTTACCAGCCAGGGTTGGTCCACTACTGGCCCAGTACGGCAGTCAGTACTATTATACTGACTGGCAGTGTTGGGTCAGTACTATGCCAGTGGCACATTTCTACTTGGGCTGTATTTAAAAATCTTTCATTTTATAGTAATTTTATTAAATGAGTCTTTTTTTTTTAAAAAAAAAAAAAGCACAAAAAAAGCTAAAGCAGGAAAGCTTTTTAAATGGAAATAGAAGAAAAAAATAAAAGTTAAATTAAAAATTTTTTTTGTTAGATGTTGATTTTCTTTATCTTTTTTTTTATCTCTTCTTTTGTATTTCTCTCTTTGCCACTTGATGTCACAGATAAATAACATCTGTAATTTCCGCCTAGCTACACATCTATATACGAGACATTTTCAATAAACGATTTACCATGTCTACCCTTCTCTTTGCATTCTCTCTCAACTCTCCCTCCCCCACCGACTCTCTCTCTCTTTCACTCTTTCTCGATTCCCACAATTCTAACTCATTCTCTATACCGCATCTGAGTCCTCGTTTCAATTCCTTTTCATCAGTTTTCATTTTCGATTCGACATTCTCTTGTGATTTATGTATTTTTCCTTTTTACTCTTCGTCTTTTTTATTAATGTCCCTACTTCCCTCATGTTTGGTTATAAAGAAGATATTACTTTTTTTTTTATCAAAAAATTAATTCATTTGTACCTTGCAGGTTTTTATTGTTGTCATAATTTTTGTGATGACAAATTCAGAATTATTTGTTACTTAATAAAATTCTTAAATCGACGAATTTTTATTTGTCCGAAATTATAACAAATAAACGACAGAAAGATTTTTGGCGCGACTTTTAAAAATTGTACAATCAGAAATAGTAATAAAAATTGTGATTGGTTTGATTTTAAAATTTCCGCTGAAATCAATTTGTAGGTTATGTTTGTTCGAACATTTGTAATTTTTTGTTCAAATGAAAATTCTAACAAATTAATAAAAAAAAAATTGTATTTTAAAAAAATATTTTTTTTTTAATGATTAAATATTGATGTGAATAAAAAATTGTAAAATACTTCAAATGATTAAAAATATAAAGTGATGAGGGATTCTTAAAGAAATGCGTACATAAATCATGTCAAAAATGTGTAGGACGAACCTGAAAATGTGACACATTTCATTCCCATTTTCCCGATTAAATTTCCATTCGGAAAAAAAGGGAAAAAAAAGATGCCAACATTCTACGTCTTTTTTCTCGATTCTTCCCGAGTGTATTATAATATAATTTTTTTTTTCCCTCTATACATTTGAGATACACAAAAATATATTATACATATAGAGACGGAAATTATAAAGAAAATTGTAATTGTTCAATTTTAAAAATTGCGCCAAATTAATTTTCTAGGTTATGTTTGTTCGGATATTTGCAATTTCGGTCAAATTAAAATTCGTCGTTTTCTAAAATTCATGTGATAGAGAAAATAAACATAAAAAAAAAGAAAAAAAAACTTCTCTCTAAAAGTAACCAAGAATACTTTTCACATATAAATTGCTGTCAATATGAGAATGTAATCTGTTCGAAGGTACTTCAGCAAGCCATTCCTTTAGGACACTAACTGCTGAGATTATTGTCAATAAAAAAGTACTTTTCCACCTGAGACTCTGAGGGTTCGAGACACACAAACAACTCGTAAATATTTTGAAATCGACTTCATTACATGTGTTCAAATAAAAATTGTTTTTTTAAAATGAATTGATTTTTTGTAATCTAAAAAGTTTTTTTTTGCATTATTTTTAATTGAATTTTAATCCAATAAATAAAAATGAATAAAAGATAATTAAATTTAGTAAAATAAATTAAATTATTGCACAAGTAGAAAATGTTCTCATAGCCGCTTAAAATATAATGATAAAAAATAAGCATAATAATAAAACAGAATTATTATTAAAACTTAGTCAATAAAGGTGTGAAAATAAATTATGAAATTATTCTCCAGTATTATAAAGAAAAATTATCATTTCGTACTAAAAAATTATTAATAATTCAATTTTTATGACATAAAAATGTGAAATTAATTTTGCAATATTTACACATTGTTTTTAATTAAAAAACTTAAATTTTAAATTCTCAGAACAGACAATATACTCGGCGTAAAAAAAAATTGCAATAAAAACTTTTTCGATTCTATTTTTACTTTCATTTTAAAAACTTGGGGGTGAATAACCTTAAATCAAACTTTCTTTCGTATATATATATATATATTATCGTCTCTAATCTCCAATCTCTAATCTCTTATCAAAATATTTCCCCAAGAAATTTTTTTTTAACATTTCCCGGAAATCTCTTTGAGAGAGCAGATTAATCCATGAAAATATAGAGAAAAGATAATAGATAAGCAAAGAAAATCCTACTAAATAGTTTGACACTCATATATCGTGATTTCAATCATTGTATATAATTATTATTTATTATCTACCAAGATTTAATCTTACATTGAATAAATAGAATTTGACTTTTTAGAAAAGTTTTTTTTTCTAACCGAGAATTCAGATTCAGAGTTAGACGAAATTTCCAAAATCAAAATGGTATAAGGGCCCTAGTAGGAGATGAAACGCCATATCTGATTAGGGCCAAAATGTGTATTTCCTAATCAGGGCCACATCAGGCGCGGCGTTTCATTCCCTAATAGGGCAGCCTGATCCGTTCCCGATCTGGGCCCTGGCAAAATTTCTACACGTATATGAGGGAATGGTTCCTACTTTGAATTCTTCCTCTATTTTTTCGAGGGAAATATCTTATCGATATTTCGTTACGGAGAACAAAAGAAAAAGCGAGAGAATGTAGGGGAAAAAAACGAAATAAAGGAGAAAAGAGAGACAGAAAAAAAGCAAGACCCTAGTAGAAATTTGTCCTAGCTATTTTAAAGGAACTGCCTAGTCGCGCTGGAGTCTGTCTAGTTACTTGACTGACCAGCTAGCTAAAAACTCGAATGTCATGTCACGCTTTTTTCATCAAGTTATTATCCAGCCCAACTTGATAATTATTTATCAATAGGACTTTTGAAAAACTAGTCAAATTAATTCTTTTAAATATTTCGAAATTCATTTAATAATAAGATTTAATGTAGTAAACACGTTTATTTTATGTAATTAAAAAAAATATTCCAATTATCAACAAAAATTATTATAAGAAAATATATTGCACTAAATATAGTAATTCGTTATAAAAATGTAATTTTTCATTCACAATTAAACTGGATTTAAAAAAAAAATTTACATAAGTAAAACGATTGAAGCAACATCTTGACCTGAACTGTTAACAACACTGAAACAATTATAATTTTTATATTAATATGAATGTCATAACATAAACCTTAAAACACTTCTCGCAGTTTCAACGAAAAAATCTTGGGGCTACCGGGGAGCGAACACGGGTCCGCTGGGCGGGAACGAAAGAAACGCACGCTTTACGCAACTCGGCCGTTCTGATCAGTGATATTAGAATAAATGCTTGACGTATTTCACTGTACCTAATAATATTATGAATTTGTGCATATTATTTTTATTATTTTCTAGGCAAATAAACATTTTAGATGTTTATTTGATTTTAAATGATTTACTTATAATTTAATTTAAACATTAGACAATTATAAAAAACTAATTACTAATTTTTTTTATTTATTATCCTCAAAAATTATATGTAAAATTTTATAAATAAAATTATTTTAATAAATTAATAATTATTGATATAATATAATATTATTATTATTATTATTATTATTATTATTATTATTATTATTATTATTATTATTATTATATTATTATAATATACTCAAACAGAAAAATAATATTCTACTATATTTGTAAAATTTGTCTGAAAATAATAATAATTGTTTAATCATTTTTTTTTTAAAACTAAAAACACTTTTTATTCAAGGTAATATTATTTTCATAATAATTTAATAAATTTTATTATTTTAAAAAAGCGCGCGCTATTTTGTCTTGGGCCAATCAAGTGATTTCAACTAAATATAGGTTATGTTCGTTTCTGATTCATGACAGCTGGCAAACATTTACAACAAATAATATTTTGCAAGTGTATATTTATTGCAATAAGATAAGTTATGCAAAAAATATATATGTGGAACAATAATTTACAGTGATTTTCATAAAATGAATATTGATTTAGATGCTCTGGAAAGCAAAGTTCATTTTTTCTTAAATTCAATTTTTTCGACCACCGAGATATTTCGATACATTTTCATGTGTTTTGTATGCACTGTCTTTTTTTGAGAAAGGAATATTAATATTATTATTATTAATTTTTATAAACAAGTTGTAATTTTTTTAAATCAAGCAAGCGAAATGTCAATACACAAAATCCTAGCATAGCTGTCCAGTTACTAGACTTATTGAAGCGCCACCGCCATGACAAGGATATGAATTTAATTTCGAGCAGCACTGGACAGTGCCATTAAAAAAACTGGATAGCTTTGAGTCGTGGAATTATCAAGTTCAACTTGAATTTCTTTCAAAAAGCACTGATCAGTAACTTCACAGTTATTTATCAGTTCAGCTAGAATCAGCGTCCGCGAGAAAAACTGTCAAGTAACTTGAGTCAATCTAGTGCATCCACGACAAATTTCTACTAGGGGAGTAAAGAAAAAAGCTGTAAACAAGATTGGGGGTCGTTGGAGATTGGGTGGGGGGGGGGGACTTGTGCAAAGCGGAAAGGAGGGTGTGTGCGTGATAGCAGGCAGGAAAAGGTAGAAGAAAGAGGGGACATCCCTCGCGCCGGTCCAGGGATGATCCTGGGATGCTACGTCTATTTATACGGGCCAGGGAACGAACGCAGCTACCTGTTGGCTGCTATGTGTGTATATATATGTGTATATATATATAAGTACATAAGCACCACCCGACTGCCTGGTACTCCACTCGAACACCAACCCACCCACTCTCCGACAGTTAGCGGTATTCGTATAGAAAACTGGGTCACTCTCTAAAAGTAGGTCAACTCTGCACACAAAGTCCTCAGCGATACCAAACCATCCAATAGCAAACAATTGAGGACTCGAAATTTCTTGTTGCACTGACTCAACCCTCAATCCACCTCCCTTCTTCTCATTTCCACCTACTTTCTAAGAAGAGTTGTATACAATTCAGAAAAAAAAAAATTTGTCACAACTGATACGATTGTCTCTTCATTCATTTTTCTTTTACCAAAATTATTAAATTAGTAAAAATTTTAAATTAGTTACTCAATTTTTGATTTTGAATTTAAATTTTACGAATTCGAAAGCAAAAAGTGAATCACTAGTTAAAATTTTTACTAATTCAGATTTTGAGAGTAAATCAAGAA
The DNA here is from genome assembly GCF_019393585.1 of Leptopilina boulardi. Taxonomy (NCBI): domain Eukaryota; kingdom Metazoa; phylum Arthropoda; class Insecta; order Hymenoptera; family Figitidae; genus Leptopilina; species Leptopilina boulardi. The sequence goes on along the minus strand of NW_026137874.1, from coordinate 2,063,725 downwards.
ATTATTTCCCTTTCTTAAAATAGAAGATTTTGAATATTATTCCGGGATAATGAAGGTCATAGAACATTATGATAAAAGGAGAATTAAATTAAACTCGCGAAGTGAGTCAAGATATATGACGACGTTTCGAAGTAAAATATATATAGGATAACAGCACTAAAGAGTGTTAATATTAATCTCCAAATGGTGTGCAAGTGTCGTATATAAAGAATAAATATTATCAGAGTATTTAATATTTCAAAGGTTTTCAAAAAATTGGAAAATTAAAATAATAGAATTTTATAAATAAATAGTTGGTACAGAGAAATTCTGTAAAATAAAAAATTCAGTACTTAAAAATTTTGTTAAGTAAAATTTCGTTCTTCTTTTTCTTTTTTTTTACAAAAAATAATAAATACTGTACAGAATTGCGCGCAACACATTTCTGAGTTGGAATGTGTCGTAAAAAGTTGTTTGAAATTAATTAAAATTTAATCTAAATCGTCAATTTGGTGGCACATTTGCCGTAATAGAATTCCACTGTTTTAATAGCAAAATTTCTACATGTTACAAACATTTTTAGACGTTTTACATATGACTTCGAAAAATTTCGAGAAAAAAATTATAATATTAAAAATTTTATATAAACATTTTCATTTATTTTAATCGATTTCCCATTTAAAATTTTAACTATATATTCCAAAGATATTAAAAGTATATACCGGTTTTGGTATTAAACTTTTTATAATAAAAAAAATTTACTTGGAAATTTTTTAGTTCGAAACGTAACCTAACTCATGGATCAGATTTAGAGAATAAATGAATTTCCGGAACTTGGAATTTTTCAATTAAAAGAATTCCATCATATAAAAGAGTTCCGCGAGTTTAAATATAATTTCACTTTATAAAAACTTTATTATTGAAAATTGATTCACTAATTTGTTAAATTAAAAAGAAAAATAATTTTCAATTAAAATATAATGAAAAATGAAAAATTTAATTTTTTATATTATCAACAATAAAAAAAACTTTTTGAATCAATTAAAATTATTTATTTCACTAAAATTGTATATTTAAAGGGCGAAATTTTTCTGATTTAAATTTATAAATTAATCTATAATCGATAATTAAATATCGTTTGAAAATTTTACGTGATAAAACTTACAGGATCATAAAATTATAATTATAGTATTTAATTCTTAATGTACTTTTTAATTACTTTCTGAAACGTTATATATTAATATCAAAATAATTAAATTTGATTTAAAGAACTTTCGTCTTTTTATTTATTTCGTGTATCATGCGCATCTATTTTTTCGTGTACTAAAAAAAAAAGAATATAAATTTGATTTGTGGCAGCAAACAACGCTTAGGCACGTACATTACAATATTCGATTATCTTCATAAGGACAAATATTGACTCACTTATCAAGAAATTTTTTTTTTATTTCTACCCTTGTACTTCACATGAAAATTTATATTTATTGAAAATGAGTTTACAATTCACCCTTATAAAATGAGTATTTGTCATTTCTTTTTTTTTATGTACTCCGTTCATTTTATTAGGAAAAAAAGGATATAAATTATTTAGATATGAATTCAATGCAACAATACTATATATTATGTATATGTAATTGAATTATTCAGATAAAAAAAAAGAAGAACGAAATAAGGAAAAAAGCATAGAAGTATAACGACTTCTCATATATAATAACAAGGAACATAAAAAAGTTTCATATTTTCATTTATTCTACTTTATTGTACTTGTCTACCGATAACATTATTTATGCAGAGGACAATCACAACTTTACTAAAAGCCTTCACGAATTTTCTCAGTATAAAACTTTCCTTACTTTTCTCCCAGTTCAAAAAAAAAAAAAAAAAAAAAAGAAAAAAAAAGTTTTTTCCCTCAACGCAAAACGGTTTTCTGAAATATTCCGAACATACATTTTAGCTTCCTCGCGTATATATATGGACCTCTTCCGTGAAGGAACATTATCATGTTATTTTTACTTATTCATATATACCTATATACTTAAAGGGATCCCTAAGAAATTCGCAATATTTCCTACAAAGAGTTTTCCTATATAAAAACTATACAAGAAACTTTATTATATATTCACTTGGTTCATAAAATTTCCACTAAATATATTTAAAAATTTTACGATAACTTTTTTTACGCAACAATTTTTAAAAAAATTTTGTCAAAAAATAATTCTAAAAAATTAATTTTATCATTCATGCGTCTTGTTTTATTCATATATAAATGGAAGGGAAACAACTTGAAAGGAAATTTTACTTGTTGATAGTTTGAATATTTTTATAAAATTTGAAAATCATCATTTCAACAATAGATAATAATAATTATATAATCTAAAATGTAAAAGCTGAATTTCTACTAAAGTTAATACCACAGCTTAAATTTAAAGCCATGGAATCAAGACCCCTACAGAGGACTTTATAAGCTAAGTTGAATATTTTCATGAAACTATATAGCAGTTATATAACAAACGCCAAGACTTTAAAACTTTCTGGTTCGCAGTCATTGAGAAGAGAGCAACTGGAAAACGAGAATACGAGAGAAGTGTTTTCAAAATCTGCGGAGCATAGTTTTATTTGTCGACAATTTATATCTGCTCTTTATTAAAAGCGATTCAAAAGAAACAATTATATTACACCAGTTATTCCAAGTTTATATATAAAAAAAAGGCGAGATGAAACTATGATTAGAAATTCACATTCATTTTTTAAAAGAATAATGACAAAAACAAAATGTTAAATTTTCTTCAACAAAACTATTGAAATGAAATTTGAACTTTAGGATCAAATATAGAAGATAAATTATAATTTTCGGGATTTAATTTTCAAGTTCATTTTAACAAAATTAATAATTTGAGTAAATTTCGTTATTATTTGATGTAACATTACCCTAATTATTATCAGCGCATATAGTGTTATTAATCCATAATACTGGAAATTAAAGTAAATTACAGAGGTACTAAAATTTTCCTATGCTTTGATTATGTGTTTTATTTGATTTTAAACGAATTTTCATTTAACAAAAATTTAAGGTATTTTTATTTTACAAAATTTCTTTTTACTAACTTTTTATTTAAAAAAAAATCTAGAACAGAATATTTACCGAATCTTCATTTGACCGAAATATCAAATGTTCGAATAAACATAACTTAAAAATAAGATTTCGGCGCGATTTTTATAATTCGACCGCAATGTATGACGACCGAAAATTTTCTGTCGATTTGTTTGTCGGACATTTGAAATTTCGGACAAATGAAGAATCGATGAATTGAAAATTCTGACATTTAAAAATTCGAATCACTTAAAATTCGGATTAATTGTAATATTTTTAATAAACAGTTGGATAGAGGAATTCTGTAAAATGAATAATAAATTCTGTCAAAGAAAAATTCTGCATCTAATAAATAAATTCTTTGAAATAAAATAAAATATGAATTATCATTAATAAGAAACTTATTCAGAATATTATTTTTAACATTAGACATATGCAAATACTTATTTTAATTATACTATTCCCTAGAATCACATAAATGCGAAATTGTTCAAGATTCTTCACATTACTGAAAATTCCCCGACTCCGATAACCATATCAATTATGGTAACCTCGCTCTCGGAATTCTCCAAGTTCATCTCTATTCTCTTATGCCAAGCGAGACCCACCAGTGAAACTTAATTGTTGAACTCTCTTTCTCATAGCACCAGTTGCTATCATTTTAATCTCTAATATTTTCTAATTTATCATGTCAATTTACTATCCGCACAAAACAAACGAAATTAAAATCAAAAAAAGAATCCAATTTTGCCAAAAAAAAAAAAAACATCTTAATAAAGTTGAATAATCCTCAATGAAGAGAGGGCTGAACTTTTCTTTTTTCGAAAATACCTCAATATCTTGATTCTCTTTAGTCAAAAAATAAACTAAACCACTAAAAGCTTACCGCCTTACACTACCCTCTTTTCAGTTAACTTTTTATCATAAACCTTATAAAAATATGCCACAGGAAAAGTTTGACTTTCACAAGAAAGAAAAGCACTTAAAAATTCTGTGAAACACCGTTTGTCCATCATGTAGCGGAAACTTTTTCATCTCATAACAATCGATTCTTATACCACAGTGCGGATGATAACTTTTACACAAGACTTTTATTATTTTCCATAAAAAGAGGAAAAAAAAAGAGCGCCGATATCTGAATATAGCATTTTTCTTTTTTTTCATGACATTCTTTTTATGTAAGTTCGATTACGATTCAATTGGCAAAAAAAGAAAATAATGTTCTGAAAACAATTTTCTAGAAAAGTAATTTTGTCCGAAAATCAAAAGTCAATGGCCAAAGGGGATCACGAATTTAGTTTTAAGCACACGCCTCTTCTCTCTCCCTCCTCTCTGTCTCTCTCTTCAGGTAGAGAGAATCTTTGTCGATAAAGCTCCGGGAATAATTTTCGGAGATTGCGCGTGACTCTCCCCTTCACCTACATCTTTTCCTCTCCATGTGGATATCTTATTTGAAATCCCTTACCAACACTACACACTATTGCGTGAAAAAGGCCTTTTTTAGAACAATCAAAATCTCGTTTGGCTTTTCTTGCTAAAATCACGTTATTCTTTTCTTTCCGGACAATTTCTTTCGTTAGTTATACACTTCCAATCGTAAAAGGATAATATTACTTCTTTTTTAGTTGTTACACTATAATTTCTACTAATTCTCCTAATTTGTTAGAAAAAAGAAGGGAAGAAATATTTAACGAAAAATCAGACAATCGGAAACTAGAAGTTAGTTTTTTTTGGTATTTTTAAATAAGATATAAATTTTAAAAATATAAGCTTCGGTAAAATTTCATAATGTGATTCTTCCTTAAGAATAGAAAATTCATTATTTGAACATGTTGTACTTATTTAATCTATTAAAACATTTTGAGACGCATGAGTAAGCTCTAAAATTAATTTGTTAGAATTTTCATTGAACAGAATTTCATTACCTAGAATTTACTTTCAGTCGAATTTTCATTTCTTCGAATTATTATTTAACAAGATATTTCAATTAACCTAATTTCTATATTACAGAATTGTTACTTAAATGAATTTTTATTTTTACGGAATATTAAAAAGAATTCTCTTCTTGGCCAAATTTTAATTTATTCAAATAGACAGAATTTTTAAAACGTCGAAATTTTCATTTGTCCAAAATTGCAAAGGTTCAAACAAACATAACCTATAAAAAAAGATTTCGGAGCAATTTTTAAAACTGCCCAATCAGAACTTATCAAGATAATTGTAAAGGCAGAATTTTTTTCTGATAAATAGTTATTGGGACAAATGAAAGTTCTGTAAAATAAAAATTCTCTACTTCAAAAATTTCGTAAAATGTATATTCGCGGCTACAAAAAAATTTGGAATAATAAATATTTACGAAGAAAAATAATCAAAAATCTACTAATTACGTGAGAAAAAATCCTACAATTCCCTCAAATAATAAAATCTTAAAAAGAAAAATCATATATTCGGAAAAGGGCACACACTTACATCCAAAATGAAAATCATAAACACAAAATGCAATATCGTAAAGTAAAGTTACATGGAAACAAAAGCAACATTTCTGAATAGTACGAACTGTGTATATGAATATGTATATATACGAGAATATAGTTTCTATTCTTCCATTATTTCTGCTTAAAATACTTCCTCTCGAATATTTCATGTGTACATATATATATATACAAAACTCCATCGAAACACACGTTATCCCCAAGTTTCTCGAGGACCTGACGAAAATGCTTTTCTAAACGAGAGCAATGGGCGTTATATGTATAACTCAACAATCCGTTTTTGAATCAGAGCATGAAATTTTCATATACATATAGAGAGAGAGAGAGATTTCCTATAACTTTGACATTTTAAATCGATATTTCATTATTTTTTCCCAAGTATTTCTAAATATTGTAGAAAAAAAATTTATTTTTATCACACTTTTCTGTCAATTAAAATTTCATTAAAGATAATTACAACTAAGTCATCAAATAATATTCGCATAATGAAATTATTAATAATTAGTATAAATAATTATTATTATCAAGCAATAATGAAATTTCGTTATCAATAATATTCGAAAATATTTGTTCAATAAAAAGAAAATTCTCTCTCGACTATTTATATGAATATTCTAAAATTAAATATTATTTTAAGAAACAAATTTTATTTCACTGAGATAGAATTATTGAAAATTATATGTATGTCAGTGATGAAATCTATATATATATATATGTATTTTTCTATCAATGAGGAACGGAAATACGGATATTGTTCTTTTATTATAAATTCTGATTATTTTATATTGACGTGAATAAATTGGTAGAAATATAATATAAAAAGTTGATTTTAAAATTAAAAATATTTTTAAAAAAATGCAAACTTAATTTAATTTAAAAAGTTAAACGTATCCAATGTTAAATATATATACTTTCAAAATGGATATAAACTCTTCAGAATATATTATATACTGGAAAAAAAATTTATTTGATTCAAATAATCGATGACTATTATTTACTTGAACCAAATAATTTTTATATTTATTTGATAATAGTCAAATATCCAATTTTATTTGAATCAAATAAATCTTTTTTCAGTGTATATATATATATAATTTTAAACAAATGTTTGTGAAGAAGTATTTTTTTTTAAATTCCACCATGAATAAAAATCCATGTTATAAAATCCAAGGAATTTACAATAGAATCAAAATATTATAAATTGGATTATTAGCTTTAGCGTTCTAATCTCTAAATACGTAAATCAACAAGCGTCTGGTTTTGAACGATATCGAGTATACGCACATACTTTAAAATCAATATTACTTTTCTCTTCGTCTATATACACTTTTTTTTAAATTCACATATAACACAAAAGCTAAAAAAAAAATTCATTTCATGCATTTTCCATCTTTTTCATATAAAGAAGAGAATTTGAAAAAAAAGAATTTTTATTCTATTAATTGAAATTAGATAAAAGGGCAAATAAAAATTGAAGCCTAATCTGAAACTAAATAAAAAAAAAAACTGTGAGTAGAAACCAACTAACCATGCAAATATTTGGAATTTCGACTCGTTACTTTTTTGCCTTTAAACATTAAAAAATATGAAAATGATAATTACATATATTATTAAATAATAGTAATCTTTTTTAAATGAAAGTAATTTTATATATTACGGGGGGAAAAAAACTTGTCAATTAAAAGTTTTCAAACCATATATATACATTCTTTGAGTCGACTGACCTATTAAAAAAGTTTTTTGAGCTCACGCGCGCCTAGTACAAAAGGGACAACTATGGTCATTGAAAAACATTAATGTTGTTCTTTTTCCAGTCTTTTAACCAGTTCTCGATAAAAACTCGTTATAAACTCGTGTGTGGATAAAACTCTTAATCGAAGAATGCTGGACGCGCTTGTTTCGAGGGTCCTTTTTCTGCGCGACCCTTTTTAATCATCAGGTGTCGATAAAAAATAAATAAAAAAAAAAAAAAAAAAAGACTACACTTTGAAGCTTCACGTAATTTAGTAAATCACACGAGCTTTTGCCAATAGAAACTTCTCGATTTGTTTATAAAAAAAAAAAAAAAGAAAAAAAAATAGTCACCTCGCACCAATGATTCTTTTCAGTGTCGATTCTCGCGCTATCTAATATAAATTCTCTACGCTTTTATTGGCCCCTATCAACTGTGAGCAAATTTCATTCTGAATAGCTGTATTATGCAAAAATAAACACGGAGATTTAAAAACTCATTAGTTTTTTTTTTTTTTTTTAAATAACATAAAGTTTTACGTATAGTGAACAGAAAAAAGTAATTAAAATTTAGATTCGCGAATATTGACCCGAACTTTCACATTAATATAAATCTCATTTGCCGCATAAATTTCATTTGGCATAAATTATTTTTATCTCAAATGAAATGTAGAAATTGCCCTACCAGGGCCCTAGTAGGGAATGAAACGTCACACCTGATCAGGGCCAAATCAGGGCGATCAGAAAATGTAGATTTCCTAATCAGGGGATTCCTAATCAGCCTGATTAGGCCCCGATCTGGGCCCTGGAAAAATTTCTGCACGGCTTATGGTAAATTATATATTTAAGTCAAATGAGTTTTATGCCAAGCGAAAATTATGGAAAAGTAGATTTATGCCAAGTGTTTTTTTTATGTTAAATAAAATTTATGTCAAGTGAATTTTATGCCAAATGAAATTTATGTCAAGTGAATTTTATGCCAAATAAAAATTTATGTCAAATTATTATTATGTCGAACGAAATTTATTATTTTGTACCTTTTTTTATTATTAAAAAATTTTTCTCAATAAATAATTTCTATTAATAATTCTAATAATTGCGTTATTTTTGAAAAGTTTATTCTAAAATTGAATAAAGTGGTTTTTTTTTCTAACCTGTATATTTTTTTTGTGTAATAACTCATTCTTGCGAGGAAAAAAAAATTGGAAGAACTAAAAAAGATTGTCGTCTATATTCTTGAGAAGTATAAAACTAAACTATATATCTATATATATATATATATATATATATATATAATTCGTATACTTGAAGTTAAAATATCAGTGAAATATAGAGAAGTTGATTCGATTTGACCAAATTGAATTTCCTACATCTCACAGGGGACTTGGAGAGTTAAATGTTGGTTTGTAGAGCGAAAGAAAGAGGAGTTTCTTTTTCGCAACAGGTGGCAACCTCCACTATACAGGTATCAAGCGCTCTTTTCTCTATAAGATGAAATTTTCTTTAGAACCTCCAACTATAACGTTGATAGTTAAAATCTCCAACCACTGTTTCTAATATCATAAGCTCAACACTAAATGAAAGGGAAATTTGCTTGTGGTTTTGAAACTAATTATTTGGAAACAGCAGAATCAAGAGGGACACAGAGAGAGAGAGAATAAGCGAGATAATAAAAGACAGCTATATTTGTCTATCTCCTCAGGGGAAATTTCGTTAGACTCAAATACAATTTGTTATGGGATTCTATACTTAATAAACCATCAGAAATAATTTCAATAAACTTCATTTAAATTCATATTTTATATAAATTTTCGTTAAAATCAATAATTTATTTGATTCAAATATTTTTTTTGTTTCGAAAAATAATTTGGAGAACATTGATTAATTATATATTAAAATAATGTAGTTTACTTGAATAAATAAAATAAAATTATTGTGTCAAATAATTTTTCATTGCATCAATTAAATATTTTAGTGCGAAATAAATAAATTAATATTTGAAAAAAATTATTATATTTTGTTTAAAGAAATTATTGATTAGATTCGATTAATTATTTGCTTGATATAATTAAAATTTATTTGATTTAAATAAAACAAAAAATATTTGAACCAAATAATTTTTTTTCAGTTATACGAAACTTGATGAGTAATGCCAATTATATAAAAATAATAAGTAATAATAAATAAATAAAAAAATAAAAATAATTAATTAATTAAATAATAAAAAGGCCTTGTATGGTTAAAAATATATTATTTTCTCAACTTTCATAAAAAATTCAATTTTTTGAAAGAAAAGATAAAAGAAGTGAAAATTTTTAAAACATATAAGAAGAGAAAAAATGTAATTATAAATTCTCGAAAAAATGATATGTTCAAATTTAGTAGAATAATAAATTTATATATAACTAAAGTTTTCAGTTAGTCGAGAATGTTGTAATATCAAATTTATTATCAGTCGAGCGTTCTGATGTGAAACAATTAGGTTCACCTGCGTTGATAATCCAGCGTACAAGGCTGTCAGCAAGTTTGAAGCGTTTGAAGCACAGTCACCATCGCATTCAATATATTCACGTCAGCGTTGCATTCTAGCAAGCAAACGGCTCGGATTTCCATTCAACGTTCTCGACTTATTTAAGACATAGAGGATTTTCCATATTTATTAATATATAGAATTTATTTATGAAAATACTTGGTTAGAAAAATTAAATTATTTTCCAAGAATATTAAGCAAAAAAATATTTAAATAAAAAACAACTAATAAAAATACAAATTCATTTTTAAATAATTTTATTTAATTTTGAATAATCATTTTTTCAAAAAAAAAAATTCTATTACGGAAAGTTAAAAAAAAAGAAAAATATTTTAATTAATTAGCGCGGTGAAACTAGCGAGCCGCCAGCCGGCAGACAGCAGACAAAACCATAGGCGTCGACGCTACACTAAACGCCACCACTAGCAAACTGAGTAGCAACGTTTAAACAAAAATAAAAACAGTTCTAATGATTCACACATTACATTATGATACTACATGAACATATTTTAACATAAATATGATTAGTTAACAAACAATTTACACTTACATAATCAAACAATAATAATTAATGAAAAACTATTGTCTGCTAACAAACGGCTGGAGATGCTGGCTATTAATTTTTCCAAAAAAAATTCTTACAAATAAAAAACTGAATTTTTAATTTTCTTGTTGGAATACCTTCTAGAAATGTTTATTAACAACTTTTATATCAGTAAGAATTTTTTTTTAATAATAAATAGCCAGCAGCCCCAGCCGCTTGTAGCAGACAGTCGTTTTTATGGTTTTTTTTCACTAAAACCGACTCAAAAAATTTATTTTTCAATGAATTTTTGATTTTCTTGTTGGAACATCTTCTGGGAATGTTTATTAACAAGTTTTATATTTGCAAGAATTTTTTTTTGAAAAATTAATAGTCAGCAGCCCCAGCCGCTTGTAGCAGACAGTCGTTTTTTTGGTTTTTTTTTCACTAAAACCGACTCAAAAAATTTATTTTTCAATGAATTTTTGATTTTCTTGTTGGAAAATCTTCTAGGAATGTTTATTAACAAGTTTAATATTTGCAAGAATTTTTTTGGAAAAAATTAATAGCCAGCAGCCCCAGCCGCTTGTAGCAGACAGTCGTTTTTTTGGTTTTTTTTCACTAAAACCGACTCAAAAAATTTATTTTTCAATGAATTTTTGATTTTCTTGTTGGAAAATCTTCTGGGAATGTTTATTAACAAGTTTTATATATGCAAGAATTTTTTTGGGAAAAATTAATAGCCAGCAGCCCCAGCCGCTTGTAGCAGACAGTCGTTTTTTAGGTTTTTTTTCACTAAAACCGACTCAAAAAATTTATTTTTCAATGAATTTTTGATTTTCTTGTTGGAAAATCTTCTGGGAATGTTTATTAACAAGTTTTATATATGCAAGAATTTTTTTGGGAAAAATTAATAGCCAGCAGCCCCAGCCGCTTGTAGCAGACAGTCGTTTTTTAGGTTTTTTTTCACTAAAACCGACTCAAAAAATTTATTTTTCAATGAATTTTTGATTTTCTTGTTGGAAAATCTTCTGGGAATGTTTATTAACAAGTTTTATATTTGCAAGAATTTTTTTTTGAAAAATTAATAGTCAGCAGCCCCAGCCGCTTGTAGCAGACAGTCGTTTTTTTGGTTTTTTTTTCACTAAAACCGACTCAAAAAATTTATTTTTCAATGAATTTTTGATCTTCTTGTTGGAAAATCTTCTGGGAATGTTTATTAACAAGTTTTATATACGCAAGAATTTTTTTGGGAAAAATTAATAGCCAGCAGCCCCAGCCGCTTGTAGCAGACAGTCGTTTTTTTGGTTTTTTTTTCACTTAAACCGACTCAAAAAATTTATTTTTCAATGAATTTTTGATTTTCTTGTTGGAAAATATTCTAGGAATGTTTTTTAACAACTTTTATATACGAAAGAATTTTTTTTTGAAAAATTAATAGTCAGCAGCCCCAGCCGCTTGTAGCAGACAGTCGTTTTTTTGGTTTTTTTTTTTTGTTTCACTAAAACCGACACAAAAAATTTATTTTTCAATGAATTTTTGATTTTCTTGTTGGTAAATCTTCTGGTAATGTATATTAACAAGTTTTATATACGCAAGAATTTTTTTGGGAAAAATTAATAGCCAGCAGCCCCAGCCGCTTGTAGCAGACAGTCGTTTTTTAGGTTTTTTTTCACTAAAACCGACTCAAAAAATTTATTTTTCAATGAATTTTTGATTTTCTTGTTGGAAAATCTTCTGGGAATGTTTATTAACAAGTTTTATATTTGCAAGAATTTTTTTTTGAAAAATTAATAGTCAGCAGCCCCAGCCGCTTGTAGCAGACAGTCGTTTTTTTGGTTTTTTTTTCACTAAAACCGACTCAAAAAATTTATTTTTCAATGAATTTTTGATCTTCTTGTTGGAAAATCTTCTGGTAATGTTTATTAACAAGTTTTATATACGCAAGAATTTTTTTGGGAAAAATTAATAGCCAGCAGCCCCAGCCGCTTGTAGCAGACAGTCGTTTTTTTGGTTTTTTTTTCACTAAAACCGACTCAAAAAATTTATTTTTCAATGAATTTTTGATTTTCTTGTTGGAAAATCTTCTGGGAATGTTTATTAACAAGTTTTATATTTGCAAGAATTTTTTTTTGAAAAATTAATAGTCAGCAGCCCCAGCCGCTTGTAGCAGACAGTCGTTTTTTTGGTTTTTTTTTCACTAAAACCGACTCAAAAAATTTATTTTTCAATGAATTTTCGTTTTTCTTGTTGGAAAATCTTCTGGGAATGTTTATTAGCAGGTTTTTTATTTGTAAAAATTTTTTTTGGAAAAATTAATAGCCAGCAGCTCCAATTTACTAGTGGTGGCGTTTAGTGTAGCGTCGACGCCTATGGTTTTGTCTGCTGTCTGCCGGCTGGCGGCTCGCTAGTTTCACCGCGCTTAATTAATTTTCAACCATCGTTTTTTAAAAAATATTCTCGGATAGTTGAAATAAAATAATTGAAAAACGAGAAAAAAATTTACCACAAAATTATCGGACATATTTTTTTTTTTTAAATGAAACTTTTTTCTCAATAAAAGAATTTTTAATGAAAAATTTAGATGGAGAATTTTTCTATATTGAAAAATATCAATCAATTATTTAATTAATGTGTAATAATTAATTGATTGTGTGTAAAGTATTTTTATTGTCAAAAACTGACAAAAAGCCAAATACTAATAAATATTTCTGAAAATACATTTTCAACTCATCAAAATTCATACCACTTTTTATGTGTATTTTTCTCTTTTTTTTGGAACGAATGCCATGACAGCCGGGGGAATCGAGAGGAACTCGAGAGAAAAATGGAATTTCAGAGAAATAAAATACAAGAGAAATTGATTCTCGTTTTATATAAAATATATAGAACGCAAAGAAGAAGCAATTTTTTTTTTTTTTGAAAAAATTTTTTCTTCAATTTCCAAATTCAAAACGTGACTTATTTATAGTTTTGCTATTTTAATGAAATTATTTTTGAATCTATTATATATAAATAATTGTAAATCGTGCCTGACCTTCAAAACTATATAGGAACTTTAAAACATTCGCAAAATTGTTAATTAGTATTAATTAACTTCACTTAAAAGTTGTTAATTATTTAAAAGTACTTATATAACAATATACACGAATAAAAACGAAGACTGGAATCTAGAAATTAGAAGCTTAAACTTTCCATTGAAATTCGAATTCATGCTTCATTAATATTTCATCTAAGTTATTAAGACTTATGTTGTTAATTTGACTTGCAAATAATTTAACGAAACTTTCAAGGTGTTTAATGAAGAAAGTAACATTTAATTTATTATAACGCTCAATTAAATAATTCGTATTTAAATAACTTGAAAATTATTGTATACATAAAAATTTATTTGATTCAAATACTCGGTTATATTTGACTATTATAAAATAAATATATATATAAAAAATTAATGAAATAATTTTTATTTGAACCAACAATTTCTGTAATTGAAAAAAATAATAATTATTTAATACAAATAATTTGATACTTGTCAACTATGCGATTAATTGAATCAAATAAATTTTTTTATGAAACATTTTTTAGGAGTTTTAAAACACAATATATAAATAATCTATAAAATTTGTTACGGAATTTAAACTCTTTCGATTAAATGAATATATGACTTGTATAGGCTTTAATATTTATTAACGGTTATAGATGTAGAAACATGAAATTTCTCAATATATATATATACATATACGTTATTCAATGGTATTCCAATGGAATTTGAAATTGGTTCAGCTAATTGAATTTGATGCTTTCTATCGGATAACTTTGGTTATAGTCAAAGGTATTGGAATAAGTCTTTTCCAATAAAATTCTTTTAAATTATAATGAAACAATCCCTCCCGAACAAAATATTAAAATAATATTCGCAAATGAACTAATAATAATCTTTATATATATATATATATATATAATGGGTTTTCAATTCAAAATCCTTATTCATACACTGTCTTTATATACTTGACATTCATAAAGAAATTTACATATTTATGAATTTCGAATTTTGAATTTTAAACCATTAAAATCATACTCAGAAGCATACTGAATAAAAAATATATATATAAAAAAAATACGAGTTAATTTTTACGTGAAATGACTTTTAAAATCAATGTTTATATGAATTTTTCCTTTTATCTATTTTATATGTCTCACTTTTTTCATTTAATTTCAAATTGAATTGTGATTTTAATTTTATAGAAAAATTAATAATCATAACGAACAGAAATTTCATGCTTTTTATTTATTTATTTTAATGAAAATTTTAAAACATTTTTGCGAAATTAATGTTATTGAATATTTAATTAAAATTATCATCGATTTTATTTTGGAATTCTAAATGTGAATAAAAAGAAAAAAAAAGTACAACAAATTTCTTTTCAATGACAGTCATAAACATTTTGTTTTAGAGTAATTGAATTTCAAGAGAAATCAGATATACATGAAATTAAATTAACGAACCAAGTTGACATTTTAGTTTAAAGTGAATTGTTCTTATCGACTAATTTAGTTAATGTAAAAGGTATTTTGTAATTCCGGAAATTTCTGCAAATGTTATTCACGTTTCAATTTACACAATTTGATTTATTTTTGAAACTGACTTTTACGAACAATATCGAAATTAAAATTGTTCACAAAATTTTGAAAATGGGAAAAAAAAAAATATTTTTTTAGGGCATTTTCATTAAAAAAACAATTTAAAAATAAAAACTAGCAAAAAAATGAAATTGTTGTATAGAGTTCATAATAATTTTAAAAGCGTCAATATAATTAGAGAAAATAACTAAATGAATAAATTTTGTTATCGAATTCATAATTCTTTATGAAATTATTTTGAAAAGTATGGAAAATTTTCTTTTCTTTTTATTAAAATAACAATTCACAAATGAAACGAATAATGTAAAAGAGAAATAAATTATATTGTAATTATCCATAAAATAATTTAAGATTAAATAAAGAAAGAAAATAATAAAATGAAAATAATTTCAATAGAAAATAAAAACTAAATAAAAATAAAATGTAAATGAAAATAAAATTTCAAAATGAAAAAAAAATTTTTCAATAATAATAGTAAAATCAAATAAAGAAAAAAATATAATAACGGGAGAAAAGAAAAATAAATTTAAAAATAAGCAAAGTAATAAAATACAAAATTAAAAAAAATTGTGTCAGCAAAATAAAAAAAGAATAAAAAAATCAATTTTCCTTTTGAATTACACGTATATCTATATATATCGAACATGAATTTTCTTATCACGTACAAAATGGCAATAATATATATGTAATATAAAAAAAGAAAAACTTATACGTCTGATTGTGTTTTCCCCCCCAAGAATAATCAACATTTTTTTTTTTTTTTTTATAAACTCCTCACATTCACGATATTGGTTTACAAATTACAGTAAATACGTTTTATCTAATTTTTCAAAATTTATTGGTAAACAAAATTTAAACCGATTAATTTTATAATAAATTCCTAAATTAATTAACTATTATATACTTTCTAATTTGTGATAAATATACATAGTCAAAGAACAATTTATTTATAAATTTACAACACATAAACAATAAAAAATAAATTAAAAAAGTTATATGCAATCATAAAGTCTTATGCCTCGAATGAAATTCAATTTAAACTTTAAGTGAAATTTTTATATAAACGGGAAAATTGCAAAGTTTAATAATTGATTATTATTTAAATTGCATAACAAAGGATATTGAAAGAAAATTGTTAAAATATTTTAAATTGATAAAACATTTTAACAATTTTAGTAAAAAAAATTAATTGATCAGTTAAAAGAAATATTAATTTTCAATTCAACCCATATAATAACAATTATAAATTAACAAACAATTGTTAAAAAAAAAAATTTTTCTTTAATTTTTCAATTTTTTTTATGTTTTTAAAATTCTTATTCTGGACCAAAAAAAATAAAAAATAAATAAAAAAGAGTGCGAAAAAGAGATAGAGAGAGAGGAAAATATTAACGACAAAGTTTAGACCCCATTTTTTAGCCTCTAATGCGTTTTTGAAAGAAGATAATTTCCAAATAGTCGACAAAGGTCTCGTTACTAAACTTAATTTTAAAAAATGTGAATTTTCCTTAATGTACTTTCTTTGCATTATGTTTTGATAATAATTTTTTATTATTACTATTATTATTATTACATTTTTTATCATCATTATTATTATTATTATTTTTACTATTATTAATGTTTTAATATTAAATTACTATTATTTATGTTATTATTAAATTTTTGTGTTGGTACTAATGCAATTATGAATAAAAATAAAAAATCGAAGACAACATAAATGATATTGTTTTCTAAATTAAAGAAAAATTTTTTTTTTCTAGAACGTAATAAATTTAACGATCTAATAAATTTATTTTTATTCGTGTCTTCAACGGATTGAAGGCTTTGCTTGATCGAACATATTTCCAATTATATTCCGTAATAATGATCTCTTTCCTATTTGTTGAGAAAAATTAATTGACTCTAATTTTACTGAAAGGAAATAACATGTAAAATGGGTCAAGTTAAAAATATCAATATTATATTATACCTTCAAATATACGTACATCATTCTAATAATCACTAAAACTTTGAGATTTCTAGTTTAATAGCAAAATGTATAATTACAATAATTTCAAACATAATCATAATCGTAATCATATAATCCGACTCTCTCTCTTTCTCTAACACATAAATTCACATATCAATTAAACGAGGCGTACGAATAATGTTTGTATTCTATTTCTACAATTACTATTGTATACTGTTTTGTTAAAATTACTCATAAAATAAACTAAACATTAACAAATTTTCTTATTTATTATAGAAATTTTGGGTTAGTATTATTTATGATAAAAAAATTTTCGTAACAATTTTTATATCAGTTTTTAAATTTTAAGTACAAAACTATTGTTACCGAAAAATTTTCTATAAAAATAAAATTCACTCGAAAATTTCGAAGGAAACAAAAATATTTTCAATTTTCTATTTATTGATTAACCGAAATAAGGTTGTCGTCCCAGTTTGTGTAACAAACTTGAGGAATTTGTCCCAGTTTGTTAAATGTTTTGTCTTTTAAAAAAGAAATTTTTTAAAAATAAAATAAAAATCATCTGCAAAATCAAACTTATATATAATTTCAATTTATTTGGGGAAAAAAGCATTTTTTTTTTAAAAGGAGAAACTTTAATTTTTCATTTAATTCTATTTTGTTTCTCGAAACAATAGTTTCTTTTTTCAAATGTAAAAATAAAGAAAGAGAAAAAAAAAATAATCACATTCCCTTGAGTAAGTACTCTCATGAAAGCTTATTTGAGATACAAAAAAAAAAAAAAAATATCGTAATCCTATTTTGTAAGAAGCTCTTTGATCTAACTTAGAAGACAAAAGAAAGAACGTGTAAGAAAGAAAATAAAATGCATTTGTCGAAAAAATTCTTTTGATTTATGACTCGCGCATAAGGAATATAGTAAAGGATTTATATAAACAATGAGAAAAATAATACACTTAGAAATGTTTAACATTACAAGGACTTGTTTTTCAATCATATAGGAATCTATAATATACAATTGGAAAAAAATAGTATAATGATTTGCATACCTTGACATATATTTTTTTTGAAATAACTTTAATAATTCTATAATAAAAATTTTACAATATATATAAAAATAATTTTGAATAGCTTCACATATTTTTTTTAAATAAATATATAATAATATGAAAATAATAAAATTTCTATAACAATCATATAATAAGAAAAACTTTATAAATGTATAAAAACACGTTTTTTTTTTTTTGAAATGCAAAAATATTTTCCATCGATTCTTCAATTTTGAAATCAGTTGAAAATCTAGTCTTTACAAAATAAGGTCGAGAAAAAAAAGTAGAACTTTTAGTGAAAACGGTTAAACATTTTTTTTTTAAATATATATATTTATTATATATGTGAACTAGATTCGAAGCAAAATTTCCGAGAATACTATGAAAATCCTTTTTATTTATTTATTTTATTTTTTTCTTTTTTTTGCTTTTAGGTCAATGAATATGTGCCAACTTTGTGCTTCAAAAATATTTATTGAGAAAATTTACTCATGAACAAAATAATATTTCATCAAAATAAATGAAATTTCATTCCAATCCAATCATTTTTTTTTTTATATCTTATTATAATTATCTTTATATTTTGTATATATTATTTTGCATTTTTTATTTACTTCAATAAAATTTCGTTAAATCGAACAAAAAATTAGAGTTTCTCTAAATCAAAGAAATTTTCTTTTTAATTTCATTTCTTATCACGAAAAATGGAAAAAAAAAATTATTAAAAAAGAAAGACATTAAAAAAAAAACTTTTTACCCAAATAAAAATAATTTTGACAGACATTTTAAAAATGTAAAATTTGTATATATACATAAAATATATAAATCTGGATTTGCAGAACAACTTTTAGACATTCTTTGTAACAGGTAAATTAAAATTAAAAACCTTCTCGTCTCATTTTTTCCCCCTAAGAGCTTTTTATTCTTTTATATATATATATATGCAGGAAATTAACTCCGTTTTAACTTTTTTAAGAGAGAATTTTAATCTAAAGAATGAGAATATAGTATATATAGTTTTGCTGAAAGCAAAATTAAAATTTTGTCTTACACAAAACTGCTTTATGAAAAGAAATTATCTTCATTTAAATAGAGTAATAATAACTTCCAATATGCACTCAAATTAATTTCACAACAAATGTATATAATAAACAATTTCTACAACAACTGTGTCATCTATATATTTGATGTTAAATTAAATTTAAGTGCAACTTTTAACTTATGTTTTTTTTAAAGTCTACGATTTTTTTAAGTTATATAGATTTAATAGAATTTGAATAACTTAATTATTATTAAAAATATATTGATAATATTTATAATAAATAATTAAATAATAATAATGCAATTAATTCAATAAATATTTTATTCAAAAAAAGTTTATGTTCTCTTCCCCCTAGAATCACTTTATATAAAATTCATTTTGTAAATTTGAAATTTAAAGTTGATTTGTAATTTTTAACTAATATTTTATCTCGTATTTCATTTATTGATAATATTTGTTATTTTTTTGATTGATTAATTATTAAAAAAATTTCTGTTATTAGATTAATAATTAATTTTATTGACTTTAATTAGATTGATTCTGAAAACAATGTTTCATTTTTAATTTTAATATTTTAATTTTAAAGCAAATTAAAAATTTGAAAAAATATTTTACTATGTAAACAATAAATATAAAGTAAACAATTAACTAAATAGAATGATTGGATCAGTGAATGTTTAAATCAAAATTATTATCGACTAAAAAAAATATTTATTAATTATTAGACTAAAAATTAATGTTATGTACAAAAAAAAAATGGTAAATTAATAATTTTAAAAGCTACCTTTAAAAATTATATGAATTATATAAACTAGGCAAATTTAGGAAAATTAATATTTGTACATTCACTGATGCAAATATCCATATTTTATAAAATAAACAAAAAATTTCCAAACACACATGAATTTTTTACTGATGAAATGTTTTTCTTTTTTTAATATTGCGCACAATATTTTATGTATGGAAACTAAAAAACTAATTTAAAAAAATTTTTTTTTATATATGTCTATTTATTATAATTATAGTATGAATTTTCAGTATAAAATTTTTAAGACAAAATCGACAATATTTTTGGATTAGCAAGACATTTTATCGTGATAGTAAAGTAGAAAAGCTCTCATATACGCGGAACATCTATCGCTTTATGGTCTCCCTCTCTCTCTATATATACGTTGATAAAGATTTGCCAACAATGCGGTACGGACTATGAAAATATTGTAGAAACAGAATAAAGTTGTTTTTTTTACGATAACAGTTCAAGCAAAATCTGTTGTTTATATTTGTTTATAAATATTTTAAAAATTAAAATCAATTTAATCTAAACATAAAAGCATTAATTTAATTATTTTAAAAATTATAATTTATATATGTAAATTAGAAAAAAAATAAAAATTTTGTAAACGCGACTATATAATAATATATTGTATTTAAATATTATTATAAATATATTTATAATTAATAAAAATATAAAAATTATATTATTAAGCTACAAGATATAAATAAATAAAATTTTTATATGAAACTCATTTTTTTTTAATTATTTTGTAATTTTGTGAATTTTTTTTTTTTGAAAATCAAATACGTTTTTTTTCTAAATAAATAAATAAACAATAATTTATAATTCTAAATTTTTTTGTAATTCTTAACTTTAAAATAACTTTTAAACGAAGTGTATAATTTGTGTATAATAATGTTCACGTATAGAATCTATGGGAATATACCCTGACCTAATTACGGAAGCGTAATACGTTTATTCTAAATATATATTTATTCCGATAATAAACACTTTTTTATCGTGTCAATTTTTATGTCTAACTTTATAGTGCCTCTATATTTTTAGATAATAAATCTAAACAAAAACCAAATATTACTAAATTTAAAAAAAAAAATTATCGCGTATAAAAAGAATTTTTAAAATGGAATTTTTTCATATGAAAATTAAAATTAAAATGCAAATTTCAAATCTAATGAAAGATTTTCCAATTATATTAAAAGATTATAAATAAAGAGAATTAAATAGAAAAAAAAACATCAAAAACTTTGATTTTTAGTAATTCAAAATCTAAAGATTAATAATTTTTTTTATTTCCTTTTTTTCTATTAAAATTTAATTTCGCTTTTTGCGACGGAAAATCCCATTTGAAAAATTCTCTATGCACGCAAGTTCTTAGCTCTTAAAACACTTATTCGAAATATGGAAAATTTTTATTATTTACTTAGATTAAGAAATAAAAAGCAAACATCACGATAAAATATTGGAAAAACAGAAAAATTCTTTATAAATGTAAAATAAATTACAAATTTTCAAAATTAATAATTACTACCATTTTCAATTTATCTCGACTTCATTTTTTTCTAAAATTATGTTCGATATTATGCAATAAATTTATTTTAATTCTCTATAAAAGTGCCAAACCCATAATAATATATAAGAGATTTATTCGAGAGAAAAAAAATTCGAATCTATTAAACATTGAGATATAAATTTAAAATTATTTTTATCTTTCATAAAAATGCCATTGAATTTTATTTATTATTATTATTTTTTTAATATTATTATTGTATTTATTATTATTATTTAATATTTATTATAAAATTTATTAATCTATTTAATAAAAAAAAAAAAAATTATTTTTTATTTATAACCCCTTTATGAATTTCTCTTGTGACAATAATGTTTTTCAAACAAATAATTAATTTTTTATAAAATGAAAAAAGAAATTATTTTTTTTTTCCACTTTATAAAAAATAAATATGAGTTCATTCGTAATTGCTTTATTATAATAGTGAATAATACTCGTGTCGAGATAGACACACTTTGTGTATTTTTTGTTTAATTGTTATAAAGAAGGATGCAATTAAAAGCACTAACAACAACCACTATGATCCGATTTAGCTTACAAATTAATTGCAGCAATTTAGCTGGCTTGTTATAAATTCTTGTCACAAGCAAAAGAGAAATGCTTTGCATTCCTGTCAGTATAGTGTCAAATCTCAGTACACGCATTAATTATTTCTCGCGCCCCCATATAACTGTCATTAAATGACAGCTTTAAATTTTATGATCATTGTAACCAATCAGTGTGTATAATTGAACATAATTCATGTTCTATTCTTTTCTTCGAGATAAAATTCTATTTTTTTTATAAATATAATTTATTGTTAGAAAAAAAGAATAAAGAAAAAAACTAACTAATTAAAAATAACGGATTCACATGTTTCAAAAACATTTACTAATTAGATTTCCCTTTATGCGAATTAATGAGCTCTAATTATAAAATTCATGCAAATTCATCTCTTAAGTACGTGGTATTATGAAAATCATGGTACTAAATACCAAATTATCAAGTTGAAATATTAATCTCTATTAGTAATTTGAAACATAATATATTAAAGATAAATGAACATCTTTAAATAAAAATTTCCAAGTGAAATAAAAATTAATTTTTAGAAAATTAATTATAATTATTTATCTATAATAAACTCTGGGAAAATTAATTTCAATTTATTCAAAGAATGTATAACATCACGGGATTAATAATTTATGTATTTCTCAATTAGTTTTACTACATATCGCATCTATTTAATCATATTCAAATTATAATTGTATCGAAAACTATGTTTGTCGAATTTAAATTGTAATCACTTTATATTAAAATAGCAAAAACAATATTTAATTATTGATTAAATAATATAATAAATTCCAATTAATAATAAATTTAAAGCCCCCCTTAAAAAAGAAATATACATTCTCTCTCAAAAAAAGCTGAACTTTAAAAATATTATTTACTGAACTCCAGAGAGAGAGAGAGAATATCTTTTCATTATTTAAATTTGAGAGATGACTTTTTATACGCGGGGAACTTTATTGGAAAACTAGTTAATCTTTTATATATGAACTCGAAAAATAACTAAAGGAGAAAAAATTGATTTTCCAACAATAAATTTTTATTCCATTCAGAAAAATTTTAAATTGAAAATTATTATTATCAAAATTGAAATAAATAAAGTCTTTTAACTGTATTTCAATTTTGAAAAGAAAATTTTCACACTATTCCTTATGGTTTCATAATGAAAAAATATTTCATTAAAGAAGAAAACATTCCTTTCGTTAAAAAAGAAAAGTTTTCTTTTTTTTTTTCTTTTAATTACAGAATTACATCACTAAATTCTGCATTAAATTATAAAGAGAGAAAAGGAATTAAATTTTTAAAAAAAAGGAAAAAAAATTGCAACACCAAATTCCTTTAGAAATATCAAAAAAGAAAATTAAGATGTAAGAAGAGATTTTTTTCAAAATTACTCACAACTGTGTGACGCGTTTTGGTGATGCGGCAGGACTGTCGGTTCTCCAGCCGCTTCGAGCCTCGTGAAAATCTTCAGGGTTCCCGGGGCGCAAGCGCTTTTGTACATCATCCCTTCCGGAAAACATGAGGAAATATAAGGGTGACTTACTGAAGACGAGAATAGGCCTCTCTCTCTCTTTCTCTTCTTTTTTTTTCCTGTAAAAAAAGAATGTTTGTCACTACAAGACAGGAAACATGGATAAATTTTTTCTACCCTTGCCCCGCCTATAAATACAAAAGATATAATTCCCCAAAAAAAAAAGAAAAGGCTTTTCCTCCCCCACATAAAACTAGAAAGACCATCACCTGATCTTTCTCTGACAATTGTAATCCTCTTTCTCTTTGTCCCTCATCAAAGAGAGAAAGAGGAATTAAACACGTCAAAAGAAATTTGCAAATTCACATTTTTTCTAATTTGACAATTTTTATTTTTTAATTTATTTTTTCTTTTTCCTTTCCACTACAAAGATAAACCATGAATATAAAATTTAAAAATCTACATTTTTCAAAAGGAAATCAAAAATTTATTTCAAAATTAGTAAATAATTTTATTTTCTTTAAATTTATTTTAATTTTCTTCTCGCGGAAAAAAATTCGTCACATAATTTTTAAAAAGTGTTTTTTTTCCCCCTACTCAATAATATCATTAGATTTCAAAATAATTGTCTTTACCCAACATAAACAACTGTCATGCTATATACTATATAGACGATGAATTACATTATTACTCTGAAGAAAAATGTAAATTGCGCAATGTCACCGTAAAGTAATTTACTATAATCAAAAGGAATCGCATTAAAAATTTGCCCTTTATATTTGAACCTTACATTTTTCAAGAGGCTCTTTCGTTTATTAAAATTTGTAATTCATAATCTTTATTGTAACATAAACTGAAAAATAACAATAGCATAAAATAAATGTACATAAAATTATATTTTCATTTTTAAAATGATAACACATAAAAATGTTACAAATTTATAAAAATTTCTATATAAAAGATAAAATATTTGATATAATAAAAAATATATATATATATTTAAAATTTATGGAAATGTATAAATTTAAAAAATAATATAATGTATAAAATATGTGGAAATGTATAAATTTAAAAAAATAATATAATATATAAAATATATGCGAAAATGTATAAATTTAAAATATAAATGAAAAACGTATAAAAAAAATGATGACAATAAAATATGTGTGAAAAATTTGATTAAAAAAACAATAAAATAAAACAAGAAAAGAAAAAAAAGAAACAAAACAAAAAATATATCTATTCTCTTGTCGAAAATGTAGGCCAATCGATTCGTTTTGATTCTAGCAATCGTTTATCTCCCCCTCTATTTTAACGCCAAATTATAATAATTGGAAAAGTTCAAGCTTGCAAGTATAATAGAAATGTGAACAATGAGATAGTTTATTCATAAAATTCATTAAATCAAATTGAATAACACACTATTTTCAATTTAATTTATCCAACATTTTCTGAATAATATATAGTTCGTACCCTCTTTTTTTTATTATTAATTAAACTAAAAGTTCATTCTGTAACAATTTTCTTTACTCTATTGTTACTAGAAAAAATGTCACTAAGATCAAAAAATCAATTTAAAATATCAAATGTTTATAAATAAAACTAATTTTTTTTGTAATAAAATTTTTTCAATAATATAAAATATTTACCTTAATGATGAATTATCAGCTGCAGTGAGATTATATCAAACCAAAAAGCCCTCGGAGATCCCTACTTTCAAGTTAAATTTCCATTTTGAAAATGTGAAAAATAACCGTAAAAATAGACCGAGTTCTAAATAGTCCGTGTGAATTCTGGGTATTTGAAGATAAAATACCCTTTTTTCCTTTCGCCTTTATCTTTGAAGTACACGTGACACCACAAGCCATCGAGGATAGAATCTGCAAAAAGAAAATTAATTAAAATTCATTTTATAAGATTTTTATTTAGTATTCATTTTATAAACACCAAATTAGAATAAACTGACAATAATTTCTAAACAATTAAATTTATTACTTCTTATATCTCAGAGTAAGATGTTGTCGCGTAAAAAAACAAAGAAATTTTTTTAACTAAATAAAATTAATTTGACCTACATGTTAATAAAAATTAAAATAAAAATTTTTTTTAACGAAAAAAATATTAATTAAAAAATGCTATATCAATCATCATGTTTATATTATAAATATTTTTTTTTAATGATTTTTCTTTTAAACACGAAGTTGTTGCAATTTCCAGTTCGCATGACGTCAAAACGCATCAATTACACGTCGACGAGTTCATTAGGCAAGTTTAAGCACAACATTCAAGCGAGGAAATGTAGAAGTATAGGGACATTAATTAACCGTGGAAATCACGCAGACACTAAAGCGCGCACGATATCAAAATGTTCGTTATCTTTACACACTTCACCATGAAATGTTCATATAACTAAGGTTTCCGCGCATGTCGTAATATCTTGTTGTGTGAAAATGTCCATTAATAAAATTAAATATTCATTCTACTAATATAATATTATTTAATAAATAAATTATATAAATAGAAACTCAATTTAAAAAATAAGTTTAAAAAATAATATTTCCCATGAAAGAATTTAAAAAATGTTTGTAATAATTTCTGTACTATAAAGATTAATGATGAGAATTTTTCATCTGAGCTTACTCTGAATTATGCAAAATTAAATATTCATTCTACTACTTATTGTTCATTATTTTATTTAAAAAAAATAACAATATAAATAAATAGAAAACAAATATTAAAAAAAAAAGTTAAAAAAAATTAATATTTCACATGAAAGATTTAAAAACATTTGTAATAATTTCTGTACTATTAAGACTAATGGCAAGTATTTTTTATCTGAGCTTACTTCAGATTATGTTGAAGAATAATTACTGGAAAACAAAACTATTAGGGTTCGAAGAAAATAAATAGAAAATTTACTAAACTATTGTTATCATTCATAAAAGAATTTATAGAAATCTGAAATTTTGTTTTTAAACATAACGAAAATTGCATTCTATTATTTGTAAATATTAAGAAAGAATTGAAAAATTATATACAATACGAGAAGACTAAGTCTGACTAAACTCGATTTCAACTACTGAGAATCCAGATCGAGAATTACTACTATTCTTCTTTATAAAATGCAATTTTTATCTTTTTTATCTAATTTAAATGAAATGTTTGAATATGCAAAAGTGAAAATTCTAATTAATTTCAATTAAAAGAATATTTATCGAAATAATAAATTATAATTATTATATTCCGAGTTTTAATGATAAACCAATAATTAAAATTTGAAGATGATGAATATAATTTTGAAAAATTTGTTAAAAAAAAAAAAAAAAAATTTCAAAAATAATTTCAACATCTTCTAACAAGATAATTTTCTTAGTATTAAGGAAGATAAAATTATCTTGTTAAAAGATGTTGAAATTATTTTTGAAAATTTTTTTTTCAGATAGAGTTCATTCCATGAAATTGTGAAGTTGAGATGAAATTCTATAAAGGAAGACAACCCAATGAGACTGGGTCACTAGTGATGCAAATAATTGCTCAGCCTCGTGGGAGGATTTTCAGTAAGTCAACGAAAGCGTGTTTCAATCTTCAGAAAGTATAGCGCAAGCGCTAGAAAGCCACCTGTAGCCAAGCTTCCAATCAATAGGGGAAGGTACATCGTAGCAATAATGAATATAAGCCTACCTACAAAACAATTATTCGCTATCAATCACATATCACTCATTGTTCAAAAATTAACATAATAATAAAAATAATCCGGGGAAAAAAAAATACATATTTATAAAAGTAAAAAAATTTTCAAATATTATTGTTTTTAAATTTGGTAAAGTTCACGATTGAAAAAAAAATATTATAGGGTCTAAAAATTTTTTTCTTCGCAATTGTTGATCATAAACATTTTTCTTTGACGTGTTTTTAAAAATACAATGTTCAATATTCATTCCAATCAATCAGGAAGTTTTGCTCTCAATCTCTAATAAATCGAGTTTTAAAATTACTATTTACAGATATTATATTTTTATATGTATATCGAAAAAATGTAAATTAAAAAAAATTTACTGGAGATATGTTTTCAAAATAAAAAATTCAGAATCGTACAAAAAAAAAATAACTTTTCAATCAAGAGAAAAATTATTTTATATTTTCCCTATGCTTTTTCAATTGTGAAATTCCTTTTAGAATAGAAAAAAAATTGACTCTCAACGAATTTAAAAAGTAATTAATAATTAAAAAACAAACAAATTGCACAAAACAATAGAAAAAGTAAATGAAAATTAATAATACCAAAAAAAAGGAAAAATGCAAACAAATAATGAAACTAATAACACTAAGCTGATGGAACGAAAGATCATTATTATCTCCCCACGTTTATAATTCTCAAACGCAATATAAATATAACAAATCATTCTGACGTATGAACATAATCAACTAAAAAGTCATTAACAAAAATATTGTTTCCTTTTTCTCCACTTTTAGTTCATTTCTCTTTCAACAAAATATTCCTTCAAAAAATTGCTTGAGAAATATATTTATCTCTCCTCAACCCTATATTATAAAAATACACAAGTTTTACAGAAATCTAAAAAATTAAAACTAGATAAAAATATTAATTCATCACTAAATAATATCCCACTTCAAACAAAATGAATACCACTCCTGAAAATATCAAAAAATTTCGATAATAATATTTAAGGTTATGCTTACAAATTTTTTCTAAATTCATCCTCGATTCGATTCTTTATTAAATGCTCTTTAATAGAACTATTACTTGTTTACCGATTCTTTACGGTTATTTACATTACATTCCAAGCAACTGTAAATGTAATTGAAAAGCTAAATAAAATAAAGAACCACGATCTAAAAACAGTACTCACGCCTCACGTACACGTAATGCTCGAAACGATTAATTACAAAACACAAACTACATACACTTGAGTAATTTCTAATCGTAGATAGAATAAATGTTCGTATCATTAATTGTTAATCGCAAACAGAACAAGTAATTAAACTGTGCTTTTAATGAAAATTCAAACAATTAAAGACGCGAAACAACTTTTAACGCGTGCAAGATTCCACATAATAATGTGAAGTTAGCTACGAAAAAGTTCTGCTAACGAAAACTATCGAACTATCGAAAGCAATTGACAATGGAAGAAAATGGCTATTTCGATTGTTATCGGAAATCATTTTCATTCTTGTAATTTATTTCTCTATATTAAGATTAAATTAATCAACTAATTTTAGTTTACCTATTTAATTAAGTTCATTATATTATACATAGTACCTATATAATAAATTTTTAATTAAATAAATAAAAAAAATTAATTAACGTACTCTATTTATCAATATTTAATTATTCAATGCTATTAATTTCGACAGAGAAAGTCTACAAGATTGTAATTATAATTTTAAAAAACAGTTGTAGTTGTTTAAAAAAAATAAATATATTTTTGGAATAGTTATAGTATTAGAAAAGGAATCCTTAATTTGAAAAATAATATTTCTTACCTGTGTCGTAGTCTTCTTTACGTTCATAAGGACTTCTTTATTCTTTTGTCCTTGAATTATCATCTTCTACTGGCAAGAAGTGGGGGAAATCAATGATTGTTAACTTAAAAATCATTTAAAAAAAATTTGTTGAAGCGACACAGATCCTGCCTGGAAAACGTCCATAATGGAACTGAGCGTGCGCTATGGGGAAATTTTATTTTATAGTTCGAGCTAAGTCTGCCGCTTGGTCTGCCGTGCGCTCATTGGACCGGGTATTCACTGCCGGTAGCGCTGATTGGCTGGCGCTCTTGATGCTAACCCAAGTCTATAAATATGGGTCGTTTTGCTCCCACTACTTCAGTAAGCAGTATACTCTTCACGACGCAGGACCTGCGCTGCTTGAAAGAATATTTTTAGCTTCTTATCATTGTTGGGACTTACATTATTATCGCCATCTTGTTAGCAGAAGTAGTATAGTGTAGTAGATTCAACATTCAGTATGCAATAACATAGACTATCATTAAAAAAAATCGTATAACAAAGTGAACGAGTGTATATAACAATGACTTATGGTGAATAATTCGATCGAAGGGGAATATTGATGAACAGTAGAAGACAATTATATTATAAATAGAAGTATATGCTCTTACAAATATTGAATAAATATGCATATACAAGTTTGTAACATGTTAAAAAAGGATGATTAGGAAATAGGAGTAAACAAGTCATCTTCTCGTACTCTGCGATAGGTGGCAATACAATGCGCGCGCATTGTCTATTGTAGAACCTTCATTATACCTTTATAGTGCGACAATTGATATTGTTTGCAACTTCCGGTATGCTACAATTCCAGCAAAAAAATACGATTTACTTATTGCATTATTAAAATTTATTTTTGATTCTTGTCGGGAATTAGTAAATATTTTATATTTATATATTTTTACTAAATTATTTTTATAGTTTACTTTTCTAAATAATTGATGAAAATCGGAAGTAACCTATCGTCCAATCAGAGTAATGGAAGCTTTGCATAGGCAACTTCACTTAATGAAAATTTTATTTCCGCGCGATAGGCAGTGTACCATTGGAATCCGCGATGATTTTAACAAAATATATTTCATATTTATTGCAAATTGTGTAATCATTAGTTAATTCTATGTTCGTTCATCATCGAAAATTATGTGAATTATTATTCTCTTGTTTTCGTTCGGGAAAATTATTTCTAGAGTCAGTGAAAATTCGGATATAACCTAAATTCACTTCGCAAGTGTGTGTATGTGTGTTTTACAAAAGCATTTAAATAATATAAAATTCGATATTTCGTTGTTCGCTTCGTTTCGGTATTATTCAATAATTGTGAAATATGTGAATTATTAAGAACATAAAAATTGTTTATTTTAATAAAAATCGCGAGTGATTAGTGAATTTTTCAATCGAAACGTCGCATTGTTTGCCAGTGGAATTTTTTAGGTAAGAATTAATTTTTTTTTTATTATTATAATTATATTTATTACATCTCATTTAAATAAAAAAATAAATAAAACAAAACTTGAAATTTTTATTAATTAATTAATTAATTTAAAACAATATATCTTTTTTAAAACAAACAAATAAGAAAAATCTACTTAAATCCTGAAAATTATATTCCACTTAAATTAATTAAAAATTAGTAATTAATTTTTTTTTCTCTTTCAGAATCAACATGAGAGCTTGAATAAATAACAACGCAGTAAGTCTTTTAAAAATCAAATTTAACTATTTTAACTCTAAAAATGTGCTATTTTTTCTTTTAAAAATAGCCTTTTATTATCACATTTAAAAAAAAGGTAAAGAGAAAGACAATTATTTAAAAATGAATAAATCTTTGCAAAATAAGATGAAAATGTGTCCCACGTAATCCATATACATAGTCTTTTTGCATTAGAAGGTATGTTTACTTTTAAGTAAAGAAGGGACAGAGTAAAATATTGTTAGAGCGATATCGGGGAAAATTGCTCTCTGATGAATACCATAAATATTATTTTAGTTGGATCATGAAAATTTCATCTATACTTTTATTATTAAATCCGTGAAAAAGTGTTTATTATTTTACAAAATTTAAAGGATAAAAAATACGTTTAAAAAAAATTACAATTTTATTACTAATTAAAGAAAGAAAACAATTATAAAATAAATTCTATGAATTATAAAATCTCGACGCAAGAAGTTTAATACTTAATTGTTTTCTCGTGAAGCATTGTATTTTTTTTTTTTTTTATTACTCTCGAAACACTATAAAAGTAATCCATCTCGAAAGTTTATTTAAATACTTCATTTTATGAGGTACTTAAAGGCGGTATACTATATATCATTTGAAGGATTTCACAAACGACATGGATGGGTGTTTAAAAATTTAGAGCTCAACATAAAAAAACGTAAAAGTAACTTTAGTAAACAAAATTTAACTTTTAAATTTAATGTTATGAAACTTTACATGAAAGAAAAATATTTCCTATTTTTAAACAAAAAAAAAAAAAAAAATTCTTTTAATTTAAAACTTTTTCAATAATACATATGAAGGGTAGAATGACAAAAGGGGTCAAGCGCCAATTCACTGTTTTTACAGGAAGTAAAAAAAACATTTTTAAAAATTTTGCAGGTCATTTAAAAAAAAACTGAGAAAACCGTTTCGATATATTAGTATGTTTTAATAAATAAACAACAATTTGTTGAAATAAACCTACATATTAACGATAAAATTAAAAAAAACTGTGGTGTCTTGAGGTTATATCAACTGCGCACATTTTCTTTAAGCATTAATTATAAAAAAAATATACAGTTTAAAGAAAAACTGGAAAATTAATTTCTTTCTATGGAATCGACGAAATGAATAGAAAAAAAAATTCCTTTAAAAAA
The DNA here is from genome assembly GCF_019393585.1 of Leptopilina boulardi. Taxonomy (NCBI): domain Eukaryota; kingdom Metazoa; phylum Arthropoda; class Insecta; order Hymenoptera; family Figitidae; genus Leptopilina; species Leptopilina boulardi. The sequence continues at coordinate 2,031,913 of NW_026137874.1, read as the reverse complement.
TTGTTTGTTTTCAAGAAAATTACGAATTAATTGCTTGCTTTGGAATTGAGCAATACTTTCATCTTTAAATTCAATTGTTCACTTAGTATAATCATAAAAATATTTAAAAATTAAAAACAAAATGATTTTAAAATTGTTTAAAATTGAAAATAGATTATTATTATTATTAATTTTATTAATTAAAATATTATTAAAATAAAATATTAAAATAAAATCTAAAAAAATAATATTTTTTTTTATTTTGATAATATTATTGACTCACCACTTTCTTTTGTTTTTCAATCAGGTTGCAATAAAGTAAATTTGAGGCTATTTTATTAATTTAATTTTTATTAAAAACTGATTTAAATACGCAATAAAAAAGGAAATCCTTCTACAGAAATGTGTAAATGAATTTTCTTGATTTTTTTATGCAAAAACCTCATTTTCGAAAAATTGGCGCTTGACCCCTTTTGTCATTCTACCCTTCATATTTTTTTTTTTTGTTATTGTAAATATCGGATTTGAAAATTAAATTTCCATATAAGTTTGAAGGATAAGTTCTATTTGAAGAGTATTTGTTGGGGAAAAATGCACAATAATTGCTCTATTGTTCAACGAAATAGATCACTCTATAGTCAACGGCTTTTATTTCAGCCTTGCTTTAGCCCCCAGGAGTCTTTCATTTCAATAAAATCTCACATCGAGCTTCTTATACACGTATAAAACTCGTGTTATAAAAATAAATAATTTTCCTGCAAAAAAAAATTTGAAATATTTTCTGTATTATGAAAAAAAAAAAGATAAAACAGTAATTTTAAACCAATTATTAATGTATATACTTTGTTGAATATTTTTTTTTTAATTTAATTTTTTTATAATATTTAGAAAATTAAAAAATATTTTAAAAATGAAATACTTTAAAGCAAATAATTATTTTTGTGGAGATTTTGTTCAAAAATTTATTTAACACTTTTGTTTAATTAATTTTACATTAAAAATATAAAAAGTTTAGAAATAAAAAAACAGGTTGATTAATCGATGTATGGCAAAAGAGGAATTCAATTTATCGTATGTCATTCAATTGGCTAGGTAGTTTTCGTTCTTAGCAAATCAATTTTAAAAAGAATACTAAATATTGAAAATAGATAAAAAATAACAATATTTTCCAACCAGGATAAAAGTTTTATTTTAAAAACTATACTTACATTGAATAGAGAAATACATTATGAAAATGATTGAATAAAAATTAAAATATTGACTAATTAATCAGCTCTTTCATTATTCGCAATTATTAAGCTCACTCGCTAAATTTGTCTAAAATTATTTAAATAATTTAATATCTTATAATACAATCTCTCAAGTTTTCAAGTCTAACTATGTAGACAAAAATATAATCAGTTTGTAAATATATATATATATAGTTTCAATCTAAGTCATCTCAAATACACACTCTTTTTGTGAATTATTTCTTTCAAAAATTTGTTAACATATAAAAATCTCTCCATTCAATTCTATATAATCAATATCTGTCACGCATGTAACATTCTATTAAAAAAAAAAAAAAATTCCTTCTCACGAAAGAATTTCCTCATTTTGATAAAAAAATCATCTTTGTTATTTTCTTCTTATTGTGTCAAGCTTTATAAAAATTTTACTCTCCACTTCCATCATATCGTTAACATACAAAAATTAGCACTTGCATATCAATAGAGTGCATTCTTCTTCTTCTTCTTCTTTTATTTTCTTCCTGAGATTTAAAATTAGACTCGTCTTTCATGTACAGCTGCTTATGTTAACACCGTTGAATTTACAATAAGGAATCTAATATATAAAAGTTGACTCATCGTCCTGAAACTTTGTACTTTTTAATCCATCAGGACCTGCAGCTGGTTTTTTTTATAACTATTTATTATAAAGAGTCGTCAGCCTTTCAAACATTGATATCACTTAACGTTTATTTTGCTTTCGCTGAATATCGGGTTCTCAAATTCTTTTTTGTTGCTTGATCTACCTCTGGCAAATCATCATCCTCAGACTTTTTGCCTTAAAATTATAATAGTTTTTTTTAAATATTAATTTTATTAATAATTTATTAAAATATTAATAAATTAATTTAATTGATTTTTAGTTTTCAAAAACTCACCATCCTTTGCGTCCTTCTTCCTTGGCTTTTGCTTAGATTTTCCTTTCGAGACAACTTGTGTTTTGTTTTCACGTGAGAATTTCATTTGCCTTTTGATAAAGCTATAAAAGAGATAGGCTTGGAAAAGTAAAATAGCGCCAAGACCACCAAATTGAACAGCTGGAATATTGAATTTTCCCATTGTGTAGTCAAGTGATCTTTCAATTTGTCCTAGTCCGTAGAAAAATACTAGACCACTTAGAGCCACAGTTGCAAGTCTCGCAAAAACAAAAGCAGCATTTGCTACCAAAAATGCCACTGAAAATATTAAAAAATCATAATTATTTATTTATTTCATTAAAATAATTATTATTATAATTGAATAATTGTTTTTTTACTTGTTTTCAATTAGTAATTGTAAAATAGAAATACAAAACAGAGAAAAAAATCTGGGTGAAATTAAATTAATTTTTTAAAAAATTGAAAAAAATATTTACATTGCGTTGTTTTTTCGTTGTGAGACACAAAATGTACGAGTCGAGCTCCATGTTGAAGAGCTTCTCCTACATAATGCAATACCAAAAGAATTACACCAACATGTTGGAAACTGTAATTAGAAAATAAAAATTAAATATTATGATCATCGATAAATAATTTAATTTTTAACTTTTTTCGATTATTATATACATACTTGAGAATATAAGCGGCAGCGCAAAAGAAAAGTCCAAAAGTCGCTAAAACAATTCTTGGTAGAATTTCTTCTTTCTTTGCCCGTTGGAAGTATAGTTCAGGATAGCTGTGTAACCAATAAGCCAATTGAGCAATGAAGAATAATTTTAGAGAAAATGACATAGATCCTGGATAGCCTTCCCATAGAGATGTAATGTTTACCAAAAGATTGTCCCTGAAAATTATTTAATTCGCTATTGAGATTTAAAAAATTTAATTGTTTTTTGAAATTTATCAATTTTATTATTTTCAATTTTCGAATTGATTAGTTATTCAAATATATTAATTTTAGGAATTTATTTAGTTTTCTGTAATTTCCAAAATTCCAAAAAAATTCCAAAATATTAGTCGAATAAAAAAATTTAGTCTTTATTGAAATTTGTCGAATTTATATTGATTTAAGTTTGTTTCTTCAAAATAATCTAAACTCTTTCAATTAATAACAAACCTCATTATAATGTCGATACCCCAAGCGGCAGACAAAATGTAAAATGTAATTAGCTGGCTAGATTCATTAAATTTCGAATGTTTACTCTTGCTCAAATGAAGACGTTTTGAGATTTTCTGAAATTAAAAATTTTTCACATTTTATTAATGACTTTCACATAATTTTCTCTAATCGTTTATCATTATACTGAAATATTTGACATTTCAATAAAATTTATTTATTCATTCTTTAATTTTGTTTATACTTACGTCAAAAATATATTCTTGAATAACAGCATGCATAACAATTGTTATAAGAAAGTAGAAAAATACAGCACAAATATCTTTCCAACCAGTTGTATATTTTAACGGTAAAATTGGACCATCTGTAGATTCTGGGACTGTCGTTGCATTATGATGAATAGCAATAAAAGTGTAGGCCCATGGTGACGTTACCTGAATAATTAAAAATTAGTATTATAGAAAAAAATAATGAAAATATTAATTTTTTTTTCTATTTTAATAGTAAAATAAATAAATATATTTAAAAATAAAGATAATTATAAATATTTTTTTTCCATCACTTTTTCTAAAAAATATTTTGACAAAGAAAAGAATAACTAAAATATTTTGTAGATAGGAAATAAAAAGATTAAAAATTGAAAATCTTAGAAACCGGTTAAGTCGACACTCCAAAGATATATGTGGTGTGTAACATATGGTTGATAATTTTTGACAATTACATTATAAAGAAAGACAATTTATAAATTGATGAATTTTTAAAATTATTATCTTGACAATAAATAATGAAATAATGAATATCAGTATTATTATAAAAGAGAAATAATTTTTGAGAAAATGCTTTTACTAACCTGCACCATGAGACCCACAACGAAGACCATAGCCACACACGATACAATGTCAGCATGATTCTGAATGATAAATTCATGACTGAGAATCGGTGGATTCTTATTCGAAGACTTACGACCTTTAACTGTGACCATTTTTAATGAGACTTTGTTCTAAATTTGAAAAAAAAAAAAATTTCTATTCTAATTGACACTGACCGCTGTGATCAAGTGCTTACGTGCACCTTCAAGAATAACAACTGTCGTACGGTGTCTCACTGACAGAGCACACAAATGCACAAATACATTCATATCCACGAAAATATACTGGGGGGGTTCAGAAAATACAGACAAATGAGTCGCGCGCACACATATAACTTTCCAAATTAACAGCCAACGTTATCCAATGTGGCGTCCCGGTGCATTTTGTTGGCACTACGTGAATCAATTCATCTTTTCTTACCTTATGTCCAAAATATTTTTCTCTTTATTGTTATTTTGCAAAAATTATTTTTAAAAATAATTTCAATTCATCTACTTAAATTAATTTTTATTTACAATTTTCATTGAAATAAAAATTTTTCTACTATTTTTTCTAATAATTAAATATGAAATTTGATTTATTTTTAAAAAATTAAATTTTGAATTATTTAAATTCAACTTTTTGTAATTTGATTGAAATAAATTTTTAAAATAAAATTTATAATTATCTTTACTTTTTATATTCTATTGCTAATTAGAAAAAAAGGAAATAAACAAATTAAATGAAATAACAATTATACATAAGATATAATTTATTTGACGACATTAATAATACAACATAGTTTAGTAATCGCGCCACTTTTCGTGCCAATAAGATTCATTTTTACTATTATAATATATATATTCCCCTCGCACTTTTCAACACGGATATATATATATATATTTATATACTGCATTTTAACTAAATTATCGCAAAATAATACTATAGGCTTTGATCAACTCATTGATCAACAATGAGTGAAAAATAGACTTCAGGGATCTTAAAAAATATTCAACTCTTTATACAGACTCGCTGTAATTTGTATATTATAATAAATTATCGGATTATCACACAATTTTGTCAGTGTGAATTTATTATTGATATGGCACGAATTTATGGAGAGATATATATTAAGTTTAGAAAATTGTTTTGAATTTATTTTTTTCATTTCACTGCGGAACGAAAAGATTTTTTACTTTTCTATTTCACTCGATCATTTTTTTTTTTTTTTTTTTTTTTTTTAATAACCATATAGAATAAATATGCACACTCACATACACAATCAATAATAAATTATTTTTTTTTTAATCTTAAATATATATCAAAGCTGACAATTACTTTAAAAGAGAACAAAAATAAAAACGATTAATCGTTAGACTTTAATATCTTTAACTTACATCTCTGCAATAATAGTACAAGAGTAGAAACTATTTTTAAAAAGAAAAATTTACTAAAATTTTTCTTTTAAAAATTAATTTCTAGTTTCTTGTAATAATTAATGTAGTTTTAATATATATAATATATAATTATATAATATTGTATTTTATTGATTACTGTTTAATAACAGTATTTTAGTCATTTCATACCTGTTCAACAATTAATTAGTATTGTCATTAACATATACTTGTATTTTATTATATTAATGTAGATTTATTTTACTAGTTAATTACGTTCTCTTTAAAATATAGTTTTTTTTCATATATAATATCCTATGCCGCTTCGTTAATGTGTTCCGTTGTTGTAAGCACTCGGCGAGTGTTATTACGTATTTTTTCATACGTTATATTTTAGTTTTTTTGTTGTCGATAAATTCTTACAACTTATTCATTTTAACTTTCATTGCGAAAAGAGGCAACGTGCATTTGGCATTTTAACAACGTCGCTTAGGTAACTTTTGAATTTTTTAGGCTGATCGCATTATTAGGTTTAGACTAGCATTAAAAAAGCACAATTTGTCTGTTTAATTATTCTTCTTTCAATTTTTAGAAAGTATAACAAAAATTTTAATTATATTATTTTTTTTCTAATTTGAAGAATATGTTGACATATTTGGGACGTTAATTTTATTCTCAGAATTAAAAAAGAGAAAATAGTTTAATTCTATCAGATAAAAAAAAAATCCTTAACATTTTTTGATAAATCTTACTTTAATAAAGACACGTGTTAAACAAAAACATCTTAATTGTGTGCGAGTAGAATTATTTTTTTTAAAGACAAGCGTGCTGATACAATAATAATGAAAAAAAAAATTCACTAAATAACGGATGTGGTCACAAGCCTTAAACTTTAGCACATTAAAATTTACGTGCAACCAACACGACTTAGGTTTTTTTTTTTTTTTTGATCTGTTCCTAAGAGCCGTTTTATACGATTGCAAATTATTTTTTTGAGGTAGACGAGTATATTCTCTGAATTACATAGCTTTTTTTTCTTAAAGCTTTGATTAATGCTAAACAGAGAGACAATTTTCATAAACTGAAATGTGCCACAAACTTCTTTTTTTCTTAAAACTTTTTATCGTATACCTTATATGACAAGGATCATCTATTCACGTTAAATTTGTTCCTCTATCAAGTTTTAAATTTCGTTTTTTGTTTCGAAATTTCACGCTAAACATTATCAAAATTTTAACGATTTCAATTTTTCTAATAGTTTTTTTTTTTTTTTAAATTCACTAATGTAAATACATCCAATCTTATAAATATTTAATATTAGTAATGAATCTGAGCTCCATATTAAAAAATTTTTTTCTCTTACATTTCTATAATAACAAAAAGGCGCTTTAAATATAACCTTTGGATTTTCAATTTTGAAATAATTAAATTACTCATTTTTTTTAAACATTATTAATCAACTAGACAGTAATAAAATCTTTTTTTTTTTGTCATATTATCTCTTACCTTCTTTTCTAAAGGTACTAACTTTGTACCTAATTCTCAACCTGAGTTTAAAAATTCTTTAAAAAAAAACACACAGAATAACTATTGTTTCCGTCTTGCGGATACTTTCTAAAAGAAAATATTTTTATTTTTAAAATTACAATAAAACGATGTGACCAGCCATAAAATATAATAGTTAGTGTTATAAAAACAATTTTAAGTTAAAAAAAAGTTAATGTTGCAATATAGCAACAAGTTAAGCGCATGATAAAAAGTAGCCTCCTTTTTTGAAATTTTATATCCTAAAATTAATTTTTTTTTCGGTGTTTTAAAATTCAACTAGACGCGAGCAATTTAATGCCTTTAAAATACTGAACTATTTTTTTTTTTTTAATTAATGGCCTAGCGTAACGTGCATTATACAGACACTTATCGAGATACGGCTAGGAAAACATTATATTTTTTTTACGTGAAATTCGCTAAATTTATACAATAAAAAAAAAATACCTAGACGAGGGGTGGATCATTGTCGAAATCCATTTCTTCCACCGTTATATAAAGACCTTCTTCTTCATATGTCGATTCATGTTTTGCTAATACTTTCAATAAGGGACGCAATTTCATCCACCACTGATAAGTTGGGATTCGATGACTGATGAAGAAAAAATTCATTAAAATTTTTAATTTAGAGAAATTAGAGATAAAAAAAAAGAAAACTTACTCAAAATCAGTGACTTGGATAAGATCTTTGAAGGGCGTAAATCTATATTGTCTTCTGACGATTCCTAACATAACTGCGCTGTCAGGATCGGTTGCTTTACCCTCAGGATTCGGATATTTTTTAAGTTGTTCAGAAAACCATTCTACTGCTTTGGCACCCATTTTTGTACCTAAATTTCTATCGAACGGAGTAGGCGATCCTCCTTGTTGCATATGACCTAAAAATAGAATTATTGATTAGCTACTTAAAAAATTAATTTTTAAAATTTATGTATCTTTTTATCTTACAATTAGTAAAAATAATTACCTATAATATTACTTCTGCAACTGAATAGTCCTTTGCCTTCTTCGCTAAAGAGCCTTTGCATAAAGTCTGTATTATAATTAGAGTTAGCACATTCATTTCGAAGAATTAAACCTCTTTGTACACCCTCTGACATTTTTGCAGCCATTGCAATGACGTCTTGATTTAAATCTTTAATGTTAAACTTTTCTTCAAAAATATAGGCTGCATCAGAACCACCCGCTAATCCAGCGACTGTTGCCAAATAACCACAATAACCACCCATTGTTTCAATAATAAATACACGTCGTTTCGTTCCTTGAGCAGATTGACGAATTCTGTCACAAATCTGCGAATTATATCCATAATTATTGAATTATAAAACAAATGAATTGTAATAAAAAAACAAATATAATTAAAGATTTTCGATTTCTTTAATTTTTTAATTACTTAAGTACCTCCGTAATTTCATTGAGAGCAGTATCACAACCCAGAGAAAATTCGGTTCCTGGTACGTTATTACTGATTGTTGCAGGAATCATGGCAATTGGAATTTTAAATTCATCGAATTGATCTCTTGCTTTGTAGAAAGTAAGTCCTGTTTGGTAACCCTGATTTAACAAACAAAAATAGTTGCATTTTTTTAATTTTATTGTTGAAAGTGTATTATGTACTTTCTAAAAAAATTTGTAATGTAAATATTCATTTTTTTCGTACTTCAAATCCTCCAATGATTAAAAGAGCTTGAATTCCAAATTCTTTGAGTTTTTGAGCAATATGTGGTAGTTGCTCATTTGTTGGTGGAGCACGTTTTGTTCCCAAATAAGCACCACCCTGTGCCACCCAACTAGTTACAGAAGCCCAGTCCATTAATTTCAATTTTCCTGCCTCAAGACCCATAACACCGTCGCAAATTCCATAAACCTAAATTTTGTTAAATTTCTGATCAATAATGATTGACAATAAAAATTTTCATGATAATTCATTTTTTAAACTTGCCTTATCTCCACGGTAGATGCAATTTCTCACAAAGGAACGAACTGCTGCGTTCATTCCACAAGAAGGTGAACCAACATGCATTACAGCCATCGTATAATGATCCTAAATTTGGAAAACAATTTGTTAACATTTTTTAAAAATTTTGTATTTAAAAATATTATATACGAACAATATTATTACAAATATGGGCTGATCACTCTTAATTCTATGATGTTTACTATTGTTAAAAATAAAAGAATTAAATTTATTTCATTAAATAAAAATTTAATAACTTGTAGTTTAAAATTCATAGAATATAAGAGTAATCAATCCTGTGATTATTACATAACAGAGTATAAAATTCTAAATCTAAATTTTAGCATATTGCCGTGGCGTTAGCATTGAATACTACATTTATTATAAACATTAACATGATACTAATAAATGGAAAAAAATGAATTAATGTCGAGGGTTAATTTTACTTACTTGTCCACATAAAGTGAATTGCTATCACGAGAAAGGGATTAAGGTTCATATTAATAAGGATTTCGTGAAAATTATTTTCAACTAATTCATGTGCGCACATGTGCTACATTTTTAAGCAATTTTTTTTTAAAGTATTAGTTAAATTTACCTTAGTTAGGATGGGACCATTATTATTTTCCTGAAGCATTATTAATAAAGGATTTTTTTAAAACTCAATTTAAAATATACTTTTACATTTTTTAGAGACACGAACCTTTCTAAAACTACGTATTATACTTTGTTATCTCACAATTATGAAAAAAAAATTATATGTGCTTCAACAATTAATAACTACTCTATAAAAATTATTATTATTATTATTATTAATTCTTCAATAAAATCTAATATGGCTCGTGACTCTCAAATTAAATAATTTTTGAATATTAATACAAACCTTGTTTGTATCGGGATCAACCGGTGCCTTCAATCTTGTCAACATTTTGTAGGTTTCTAAATTTCTCACGAATCCTCTAAAATATTACAAAAGTTAATAGAAATATATAATTTTTTTTACCAAAAAAAAAGAATCAACTTACTTTCCACGAAGTTGTACAGCAAGATCCCAATTTTTATCAGCCATTGCTTGAGCAACGGCTTTTGTTCGACGAACACATTCCATTAGTGGTAAACGAACAGCTTGATTTCCGTCGAGAGTGACGACACAAGCCTCAGTTTCAGGTGTTGCTTCCATTAATGCCATAACTGCTTCAGCACCCATACGACATCCCTATATTTCAAAAAAAGAATTTTAATTTTCTAATTTTCGAAATAAATTCGAAAGAAAACAACGATTCTTACTAAAACTCTATCGAAAGCTGATGGATTTCCTCCACGTTGCACGTGACCAAGAACTGTGATTCTTGTATCTTGTTGCAATTTGTCGACAACAACTTTTTTCACATTTTCTGCTGTAATTGGATCTCCATTTTGATCGACGGCACCTTCTGCCACAATAATGATGTTGAGTCGTTGGCCAGTTAAACGTTCCTAGAATAAATTTTACTTTAATTGAATTTGAAAAAGATTTTTATAGTAAATTAATTTTTTTTTTTTTTTTTAAAGCAAATTCAATGTCATATGCAAAACAAATTGAATTTATAATTTCTACTTAATATTTTAATCTAAGGATGTCTAATTAAATTATAATACTCTGTATTTTGAAATAAAATTAACTTTCTATTATTATTAAACAAAAAAATCGAATTAATTTTTAATTGTAAAAAATTAAATGATTTTCTTAAATAAATATGAACAGAATTTATTTTCATATTATTCAAAATAAATTCTGTAAATATTTTTCAATTATCGCATTTTTAATTTGTTATTCTTAATTTATAATTAGTAAAATTTTAAATTAGTTAGAAAAAACATACATTAAAAAATGAAAAGTTATATTCAATTATTAAACTCATGAGACATGCATGAAATGAAAAGCAGAGTTCGCTTCAACCTACATTTTCACTATTAAAAAAAAAATATAGAATAATTTTTTGCATAATTAAAATTTTAAATAGACTAATAATAATAATAATAATAATTCTTTGAAAGCTTATAATAAATTAGAATTTCCTGTGATAAAAAAAAATTTCAAATCGAACCTGCAATAATTTTTTGCACAACTTGTTGGGCCAATCTCGCTCAGCGGGCCATTCGGGGATGAAGACGAAATCAGCTTCGCAACAAATAGCTGCTACCAGAGCCAGATAGCTGTAATGTTAAACCTAACTGAAGGCTCTAGCTTGTACTTGAAAATAATGTCATGAATTTTTTTTTTTTTTTACAAAAATAATAACATATACAAATATTCAATATCATGAAAATGAAGAGAAAAAAAAATGTGAGGGTTATTGAACAAAAGGCTCTAGCGTACATTTAATAAAATTCCTTCTAAAATAAATAATTAAATTTTTTTCAGACAGTTAATAAAAATTCGGTTAAATAAAAAACGCTCCAAAAAAACTAATATTTTACTATTTGATTTTTAATCATCAAAATTGTTGAATAAATAATAAAAATTGTTTTTGCGAATTGAAAAACGGTTCAAATTCACAAAATGGAGCTTGCGATGATTGATCAACATCTGAAAGATGTGAATAAGAAAGAGGTCATAGGTTAAACTACTCAAGTCTGAATAGCCTAATCATAGGGATCATTTACAAATATAGCAGAATTGAGTTGAGCTTTAGAACTCTATTGACCCATTATTATTTAACTGACGGTGATTCGGGAATAAAAGCTTTGACATTTTTTTTTTTTAAATTCAACTCACACTATTGACAGAAAACTAGTAATAAACTAAAAAAAGCTCATGGTTCATGATATGTTATATATAATTATGCTAAATGAAGGGACATTAATGGGACATTACAAAATGAACGTTCTCTTCACATGTTCATTTTATGACCGTTTAGTGAAGTAAACTCAGTCAGTTGTCACAAATTTACTCTAATCTAAAACGTAGAATGCAAATTTGTTTTTTCTGTTTTTTTTTAGAATATATACAACAAAACTTTTCAAACTTAATTAGTAATTGTTTTATTTCAAGTTAGTCGGGATAAAATTGTCAATTAATCAAAAAAAAAAGGTCGTCAACTAAAAAATTTCGATAAAAGATCATTTTGACATGCCTGTTCCAACTTTTTACAAAGTTTTTCAGGCCAATCGCCGGGGGGTGGGCATTCCGGAATGAATACATGGTCTGCCTCAGCGGCTAACGCGCCTACGATTCCCAGGTACCTGACCAAAGTTGAAACTTTTCAATAATTATAATATGTAGCTACTTTTTTTCGAAAAACAAATTTTTTTAAAACATTAAATAGCAAAAAAAAACCTATAAAAAATATTCTGAAATTTCCCAAATTAAATATGATTTTGATTCTAATCATAATAAAATATTTTCAAATTTTGAAATTATATCCACAATAATTAATAGTGACTTACCCACAATGACGACCCATAACTTCCATAATAAATGTTCTTTGATGTGAATACGCAGTACTGACAATAGCGTCAATACTCTCGATAATTCTATGAAGAGCCGAATCTGTACCAATTGTCATGTCAGTGCCACAAAAATCATTATCGATAGAACCAACCAAACCGACTATATGAAGATGTGTATATTTTTCCGATTGATCTTGTGTTATATCGCCTGCAAAAAAAATTAATTTTTTTTTTTTCTTTCGTTAAATCTCAATAGTCAAATAAAAGCGTTATTAAATTTTTCATTGAATTTAGACTTTTAATTTAGTATAGAAATTACCGTCTTTCGCTAATTCTTTCAAAAGATCTGACCATTCTTCTTTGAAAAGATTCGCACCGGTGAGAGAACCATCACCACCAATAACAACTAAATTCGCAATTCCACGAAGTACTAGATTTTTCGCTGCCCGTTTGCGGCCAGCTCGCTCTCTAAATTCTTTGCAACGCGCTGATCCTATGACGGTACCACCCTTAAATAGAGAACATTATTTTATTAAAAAATTCGAATAGTTTTTTATAATTATAAATTATTTTTTAATTGAAAAAAAAATTAAATATTGAATAATAATTACTCTGTGGATGATACAAGATACAGAAGACCAAGTTGCTTCGACTATATTTTCTCCACCATCCACCATACCTTGATAACCTTCTTTGATAAAGAAAACTTTACATCCTAAATAAATTCCCATTCGTACTACGGCACGAACGGCTGCATTCATTCCTGTAAAATAAATTTTTTATTTTTCTTTATTTAAAAATAATTTTTGGAAATTTTTGAAAAAAATATTTATAACAATTTATTTATTGTTAATTTTTTTTTTATAAAGTCGATTTAGAAAACATTGCAAATTTATTAAAAATCGAGATAAATCTGCGTAAAAGGCTTTTTAAATTTTATTCTTAAATTTTAATTATCACTCTTTATTGTGAACATTTTATACCTTGGGAATCTCCTCCGCTCGTAAAAACAGCCAGTCCTTTGCCCTTATGGCTGCCTGGTTTTATGAACCTTTGTGCTATTTGTTCTTCCTCCATGATTTCCTTACAAATTTCCTCTAAAAACTAAAGACAAAAGAAGAATTTTAATTTTAAAAATCATTTAAATTTAATTTGTTTCTTAAATTATAATACTTAAAAATTACTATGATAAATTATTTACTTTTTTTTATTAATTTTGTAAAAATAAAAAATTTAATAATATATACAATGTAAAAAAGATAAATGAATAAATTTAGATCAAAAGATCATAGGTCACTTATTCAATGTATCATAAAATCGAGTTCAATTATTATATAAATCAGAAATGATAACAATGATCATAAAATAATTGTGTAAAATTGAGAAATAATTTAAATTTCAAAAGCATAATATAAAATATTTTTTTTTTGCCTCTAATTCGCTTTTTCTCACAACATTGTTTTCTGATACTTGTAGAATCAAGGGATTTAGAAACCGTGAAACTTCTCTTTCCTGATAAAAATAGACGCAACATTTTTTTTAGAACAGAAAATATATATTATAAATAGACAGTAATTTTTGTTTTTCAATAACAAAATAATTGCCTGTTTTTTTGATTGAAAATATTTTTGATAAATTATATTCTGAACTTCTTTTAAATCATCTCTATTTTCAAACAATTCTAATAAACCATACATATGATTTGGTTCTTTACCTTCCAGAAACATCTACAAATTAGAAAAGGTGTAAAAGAAAAAAGATTAAAATCTTTAATGATTTTTCAAAGAAATAACAATTATTAAAAATGACTAGCCTGAGGGAATATCTTGAATATATTTGTATTCTTACGAGCATTCAAAAGCAATTTATTTTTCTGCAATATCATTTTCTTTCTTATTTTAATTTTATCTTTGGTAAAATTATCATCATCATCATTTTTAATTTGAATTTTGATCGATTTTTCATTTTCATGTTGAATTTTTTTGAGATTTTGAAAATTCTCCCGTTTATTGTTTTTTGTAGTTAATGATGAAAAACTATTTAAACTATCATCATCTCTGTTAATTATTTGTAAACTTAAATTACTTTCTGTATGTGTTGCAAATTTTGATATTATTTTCGATAAAATTGAATCCGAATCCACAGATTCATTATTAGAACAAACGCAATCTTTTTTATCTGCATTTGTCGACATTTTTTAGTTTTTCAATAAAAAAAAAAATGATAACATACTTTTAATTTTAATACAAAAAAAAATTTGGACAGGATAAAAAATTTGATTAAATGAAGTTTGTAACTAAAAAAACAACAAACAGAAGCTGTCACACATTTACTTTTGGAGGGTAAATTTCACTAGCTATTGCATAATTCAAAATCAATTTGACAGGAGACAAAGTAGGTCGAGGCAAAAAGTAACAATCGCGATTGATTACAGTTAATAATAATAATACTAACAATTGTTGCGTGACTCAAGAAAATAAATACAATAAACATTATTTTTATTAAAATTGCAAAAAAAATAATAATTAATTTTAAAAGAGAATCACGCAATAACTAACCTATGTGAATATAAGGTTAGTCGCGAATCAAATTGATGTTTTATAATTATTTATTTAGAAAAAAAATAATATCTCAAAAATTATTAATTTTTTTTTTATATATAAAAAATTATTTCAAGGGTAAAACAAGGTGTTATGACAGGAATGACGTTTCTGTCAAATGTCTATTTGATATGATAGAATTGCAATTTAAAATTATAAACAAAAACTCACCAAAAATTAATCAATTTTTTTTTTTTTTTTTTTTTGCAAAACTATTGTCAATTTGTGTCACTATTATAATTTGTTCACTGCTTTCTGAATCGCTGTCAGGAGTCACCTGTTTCACGATCAAACTTTTCAAGGTGACCTTTGAGTTTGTTCCTGACAACCCCCTATTATGGGTCAAAGCAAAATGAAATAGTCAAATTTCCTTTACTTTTTTTCTTTGCACATAGAAAATTATCTTTCTGTCTTTTTTTAATTTCTTGCTTTACTATTTCGTCACCGTATAATAAATTTATTTCTATTCTGCTACGACCTTAACTCCCCGCCCGTAAAATTTAGCAGACGATTATAGAGGGTGTTAGTGTCGTGTTGAAATAAACCAATCAGAAATAATTTATCACTCGCATAGAATTTTGGGATGTTTGTGATTCAAATTCAATTTTCTACGTCAAAAATTATTTTTAGATTACAATTTATCCTTCTCTCTCTCTCTTTCTCGTGATATATAACACTGAACTTTCAAGTTCAAGACGCAACAAATTAAAAATATTATTTCGTTAAATATTTTTATTACTCGATTTTAGGATAATGATTTTACATTTTATTTATTTTTGTTTTTTTACTTTTATTTTTATGTTCAATAATGTGACCAATTTTTTTCTTTTCCAAATTTTGGAAAACGTTTAATTAACTAATAATAATAATTAATTTCTTGTAAAATAAATTTTGTATAAAAATTTTTTTTTTTTGAGGAAAATTAAATTAAAAAGCACAAATTATTGAAGTGGAAAAAATTTTAAACATTTTACGAAGTAGGTAAATGAACTTTAACTTACCGATGATTGATGTAATATTCGGTAATTGGACAATTTTTTTAATAATAAAGGTTTGGAATTATTGTTCTCGATATTTTGTTGTGTTTTCTCCATTGTGCTGGATGATAATGCGAATAATATTGTGATGAAAATTTATTGAAGACTTTATATATATATATATGTAGACGTTTTTATCTTAATTGTAGATTAATTGAGGCACGTTATCGTTTAATAAATTCCATTTAATATTAAATTTAAATTTAGTATTTGAATAACTGGAAAATCTCATTTATAATCTATTTTCTTCTTAGACGAAAAAAATGCCAATTTTCAAATAGTATTTAATTTTTAATTAAAGCAAAAAAAAAAATTCTATCAAATTATTTATTGTTTATAAAATTTTTTAAATAAATTAAAAATATAAATAATGAGAAATTTTACTATTTTTTTTTTTCAAAATCGAAATTGTGTTGATGTGACTAGTTCTACAATTAATATATAACTATACTCTGAAAGCAGGAGAATAAAGTTTAAGTCTCTTTCGCTTTTATAATTTTATTTACAAATACCACCCCGCCAAGCTTGCATCTCATAGGTAGTTCAAATTGAGTGGGGAAAAATTCAAGATGAACACAACTTTACATGAAAAGTATATGGGATAAAATCTAATTTTATAAATATCTATTTTCGAACCTATTAGGATTTTATTTTTTATTTTTAATTAACTATTTAATGAAATAAAAAAATTGAATTTCTTTTTTATTATTGAATTAAATAGTTTTTTTTTAAAAATAAAAAATAAAATTTCATGAACATTTAAAAAATTATCGAATTTCATCCCATAAACTTTCAATTAAAAAATTGCATCACCTTGCGTTCATTTGGAATTTCCACTCACCTAAATTGAAACAACCTAATTGAACGTGCATTATATTTGATTATTCAAACGGCGTTGAACTACAGAATTCGAAGGAATTTAAAAAGACGCAGAACAATGACTAAGAACAATTTCTATAAAATATTTTTTTTTTTTTTAGAGCAAAAACGAGGAGAAGTTACAGAGACTTAAAAGTTTGTTGTTCTTTTTTTTTTTTCATTGTGACGACAAATTCCAATAAGAGTGAATGACCCGCGTTGTTTTTAAATTATCAATTTAATCAATCGTAGTAATTACAAATATCAACAAATGTGTCAGACTTTTAAAAATAGACTTAACTCTATTTTCTTTTTCATTTTTATATATAAATATTGTATAGAGAATTTTTATTTATTACAAAGAATTTTTTCAATTTGAAATTTTGTTGTTAATAATAATTATTTTTATTAGGAATTGTTATTTAGTATAAAAAAATTATTTTTATCAGTTTTGAAAAATATTTATTTAAATCAATAATTTAAGATTGTTTAAAAATTTTTTTTTAAATCTTGTATGAATTTAAAAATTTTTGCCTCTAAAAATTTCAGAAAAAAAGTTAGTAAATTTTCAATTTTTTTTTTATTAAAAATAGTCTACAATATAGTTTTGGTCTAATATGTAAAAAATTGCTGAAGGCAAATTACTTCCTGAATATAATTATCATATTCCTCTAATTATTATCTTAAAGCTTTTTATTTTAAAAATTTATTGTATTTTTTCTTGCGAGAAGAAATTTCTTTTTTTACAAAAATTATTTGCATTTTAATTTGAAAAACAAATTCTCTGTTCTCTCTTTGAAATTCTTGAAAGATGAAAATTTTATATAAATTTCAGAGAGAAGAAGAAATTATGTATTTGAAAATATTTCTATAAAAGAAATTTTATTTTTTCTTTTTTTACTTGAAAATCTATTTACATTGTATAAATTGTGCTTTACAAATTTTTTTTTTTGTTTTCTTTTTAAAATATTAGTAGAAAAAAATTTGTCATTTTTAGAAGCGAGGTCAAACTCTGGTTTTGTCGTCACATTAATGGAAAATGTAGAAAATTTTTTCTCTACAAAAAACATCATTTTTAAGAAACATTATTGACTCGACTGATTTTTGAAATTCATATATTTATTTAATTAATATCTTCCCTGAGCAATTTGCATTAATTAATTTTTAGCTTTTTTTTAGATGTTTCTTGTAGACTATATAAAAGTCTCAAAAGAACGTCTATATAATAATTTATAGATTACCCAATTTTTTTTTCAGACTACACTTAGCAAAAACCCTTGTATTTTGGCTACATGTATAAATTGTGCAAAAAATGCTGTAGCATGTTAGTCGTTAAGTAAGCCTTTTATCGAAAAAGGCACGTACATTCACCTACTACGTAAAGTGTATACGTATAATAATAATAATTTTTTTTTTTAATTACCATCAACACGAAAAAAGATTTTTTTGAAAGAAAATGCCGATAATAAATAATCAACTACGATATACGGTATATAAGATTGACGTTTAACAGTCTAAATCTTGACAATCATATATTTTTATTTTATTATATAAGTACACGTGAGAAATTTCCAAATCCTCTTTGCGCTTTTTTTTAATCGTACTTTTTTTTTTAAATTTAAAATCGACTTTTTAACCTCGGTTGATTCGTACGAGGAGAAATTCTTTTTTTCTCTTTCTTAATAAGAAAAGAATACTAAACACTAACGTCTAGTTTGAAATTGTGTCCTGAAAAATCGAGCTTATTATATAATAATATATAAAAAAAAGGGGGAAATGGATCATCACTTTTGACAGATTTATCTTTTCGCTAAAACTTTTTAAATTCATTTACTGACTCACACTCATCTTATATTCACTTTCGTACGCATCAATTAAAAAAAAATTTTAATCTTACAAAAAAAATTCAGATAAAATTACAACACTTTTAAAGAGAATAAAAATTTTAAAAATAAAGAAATTTTTTAACCTTCTTCTTAAAATAAAAATTTAAATAAATTTAGAAAAAAAAATTCAATTTTTTATTTATTAAAATATTTTAATTTTCAGTGGAATTTTTTTCTGAAAATTAATTTATGTATGAATTTATAATTTTAAATTAATTAATTAGCAATAAAATTAAGAACAAAATAAAATGAAACTTATAGTTTTTTTTAAATTTGCTAAATCCAATTCCTCGTCTCTGGAACATCAAATGCGAAAAAAAAACCCAAAAATTCATCAAATATGATGAAAAATTTAAAAACCATGCGAATCGAACGATGACAAAATAACTACGATGATTGTGGTCCAGTCACACAAATAATGACGAACTGCAGCGCTCCTGAGAAATGAGAAATGAACGCGGCACACTTTTTTTTTTTTTAGTTTGCGATTATAATAATTATATGAAATTCTAATTGTCACACGTTGACAATTTTCGAGTGCGAAGTTTACTTGATAAATCGCTCACAACTTTATTCGAGTCAACTTCGCAAAATAAAAAAAAAATTTATCACTTTTAAAAATGATAAAAGATATATTTAGAAAAAAAATAGTAATTAATAAAAAAGTACATGGAAAAAATTAATCTTGAGATAAAAGTATCGCTTTTAGAAAAAACACTTTCTCATTTAGAATATAAAAATTGAAAAAAAATCAATTTTATAAATTTAAAAAAATTTTTTTAAAATAATTAAATAAACAAGATGTAAACAAAAAAATAATTTTCCACATAAATCGATAATTAAATTTTTTCATATTATATATTTAATTATAAATGTCAAATATTTTAAATTCTATCGAATTTCGAATTACATAACAATAGAATAAAAAATTTTTTCCGTGCACATTTTTTTTCTGGATAATTGCGCGTAAAGTAAAAATTAAGAGTCGTAAATTATGGTTTTTTTTCAGACATTTTATCAGAATTTATTATTTCGTGTAAACGTTTATAATAATAATTATAATTTACAATTACGATGGTTTTTTGATGATAAATACAAATAGAACAACGTAATTCGGGGACGAGGGATAATCGAGGATGAATATGGGATTTTTTTTTTTTTTTTTTAGTGTCGTTGGTTTTGTGTCGAGGTGGAAAGGGTTCGCGTGATGAAAAAACAGAAAAAAAGAAAGAAAAAAAAAATCAGAATCGACTGGGGAAAAAAGAATGACGCGCGTGTGATAATTCTCAATTTGTCAAATATTATGTTAATATAACGCACTCGACACGTCTCGTGGAAGAAGCTCGAAAAAGTATAAAATAAGAAAAAAAAAGAATATATAATAATATATTTATATTTATATATATATATTTATATAAAAAAAAGATTCATTATCCAATACAACACTGGGTTATATGTAACAGGCGCGAAATCCTTGCCGCTAAATGTGTGTGCATTTGCTCTTCCGATAGTCGAGCGTGAAACTCGAGTTTGTTTTTTTTATTTATTAAATTGCGTTCGGGGTTTTTTTTTTGGAGAAATGACTAATTGAGAACTCCAATATAAGGGATTTTCACAAGGAGATTAATTACGGGGGGGGGGGGGATGTAAAAAGTACAATCGAAGGCCCGCTGGCGCGAATTCTCACACCCTAAAAATTGACCTCCCCCCCTCTCATCCCTCTCTTACCGACACCAGTTGACCTGACGAGTGTCTACTTAAAAAGAAAAAAAATGACAAAATATTTAAAAGAATCCTCGAAGGTTATTTTTTTTTTTTGTTAAAAACTCTAAAATATTTTATTTATGCTTCCTCTTCATCGAGCAACGATTACCAACGATTTAATTTTTTTTAATTATTATTCATATTTTTTGTTAGCCAAAATATGTTTCGATTTTTGTTTCTTTTTTTTTTTTTTTTTTTGAAATTGTGCATTGCTCTCTGCTGAGATCTCTCATGTTGCGACTGACATCGATACATCGAAAAAAAATACCAACACGACAACAGCAAAACGTGTAATATCGATAATTATCGTTATTTTTTGTCTCCTGTTTATATCGCTAGGTTTATACACACACGCGTTTTATACATATAATGAAATATATGTTACGCATATATATTAACTAGAGAAACTTTTCACAAAAAGAGGGTGTTTTTTTTTCTCTTAGGATATATTGGCGGGTGTAGTGAGCTTTTTCAAGTTTAACTTGTTTTTTTTTAACTTTTGGAATGCTCTTGATTTAACAAAAAAAAAAAAAAACACAATTTTAGCCAATTAAATTTTTTTTTTAATGTTTTTTCTTTATATATAAGAAATTTCATCTGGAGTTCAAAATTTTTCTATAGACAAGAAAAAAAATGTTCCTGAGAAAAATGCACAACCAAAATACTGAGAGAGAGAGACATAATGATAAATTACAAACGTTTAAAATGTTTTCCTTTTATACTTTCACGATTGTACAATTGACAAAAAAACTAATCTTAACAAAGATATTTTTTTTTCCATCCATTCTTTGGATAAATATTTTATGTATAATATACCTGTTTTCCAAAAAAAAAAAAAAAAACAAAAAAAAAAAACAAAAAAACTTGGAAATTTCGAATCAACATTGACGTGCTTTTTTAAAACAACAATTCTTCCAGGATTCAATCTCCTTTACTTTGTCACTAAATTAGTTACAAAATAACGACGCCGGTAACGACGAACTAAAAAAAAACAAAAAAAAAACAAGAAAAATATACATCGGAAGTCTGATTTGAACGAGAATAAAAAAAAAAATTGTGAAGATTTTACAATGAGAGAGAAGCATTTGACGAGACGAGAATTAAAAAAGAAAAAGTTTGATAATAAATGTACATTTTTTTTTGTATATCAAAATCTTCAAATGATATTATTTGGATGATGAATGGTGATTTTTTTTAATAACTCTCCTTACGACTTGACTAAAATTAATATGATATTATATTAAAGGAAAGCACTCAGGGGGTAAGGAAAGTAGAATGAAATTTTCTTCCAAATAATATCGTTTGATATAGATTATGTTTAATATTCTTAGAAGTGGACTGTATATAAAACAGTGTTTAATATTCTCAGAAGTGGACTATACAAAAAAAAAAATTGCACATCTTATTTCAATTATATCTCCCTTTTTCTTTGCGTTGTGATAAGAATATTTAATTAAAATTTCATGATTTCGTTTTTGTTTCCTTTTTTATTAAGTAATCGTGTGCCATTAGCTTCTCTCGTCATTTGTGTCGTCGATGATCCTCAGTAATGAGAGACGAAGAGGAAAACGATGACGGAAGTCCTACTTCTTTGCTTCGAATTGAAGATTAGCTGGAGGATTATTGGATTCAGAAATAGGCAGAATAGTAGTTACGTCGGCATCGGCGGCAACGTGCAATTGTGTAAGGAGAGAAAGAGAGAGAGAGTAAGAGAGAGAGAGGGGTCAATTTCAGAATGTAAAAGAAAAAAAAAATTGTAGGGAAAGGAAGAGAAAAATTCGGAGGTATCTTGTATATAGGGAAACAAAATAAAAAAAACAAAAAAAAAAAAAGAGGATAGGTTACACGAAGGACAAAACGACAGATGGTGGGTGGATGGATTGTTGAGTGGTAGGTAGGTGGGTGAGCTCTTGAGAGGACGGGGGACGATAGAGAATAGGATGTTTTCTTATTAGATTAGAAAGGATAGGACTTAAGCTTAGGAGGGTTAGTTGTCGCCGGTCTCCTGTGGTTCATCCCCATCACCCTGCGTGTCACTGGTCCAGAGAGTGAGGTTGTCGCGCAACAACTGCATGATTAACGTGGAATCTTTATAGCTGTCTTCGTTCAATGTGTCCAGTTCCGCGATCGCGTCATCGAACGCCTGAAAATAAATTCATTCTTTAATCATCTATCGTTTCGTCAGCTAAATATTAATTAATTAATAATTATAATGTCATTCTATTCTATTTCATCCCAAATCGTTGCGACCAATGTTTATTATTTTTTTTTAATAGAAAATTTGAAGTCTTCAAAAATTCTAATAGTTCGCAACGAGTTCAGGTGAAAAATAATGGAATGATCCATATAATAATTATCTAATTAATTAATAATAATAATTAAGTCGCTAATTATTTCACTTGAAATTAAGGTTTAATTTGAAATTATTTATAAACTTATTCTTAAAATAACTATTCTTTTTATATTTTTGTTTATTGCATTGTAGTCGTTAAACTTAATTTGTAAATTGACCTTAATTTAAGTGAAAATATTAATGAACATTTTTATATACTCTTAAAATAGACAAGAATCTACATAATAATAATAATAATTTATCAGATATTTTTATTGAAAAATTAAATTTGTTTTTGGAATATGGTTAATGGTACAGTGGAGATAATGTAGTGGTTATAAAATTTGTTAGTAATTTACAAAGTTTTTCAATATTTCTCACACAAAATGGTTAATTTACAAGAAAAAAAAAATGTATGCAAAAAATAAAACACCAACACTTAAAAACAAAGAAAAAAAGTAAACATGCTTGTTTTTAGCACCAGATTTTTTTTAATTATTTTATTTAACTTTTTAAGTAAATAAAATAATAAATAAAGAATTTTATTTTATCAAAGGCAAGGAGATTAATTCGAAAACCAGACATGTTATTAATTTGTTAAAAGGCAAAACACACGATTATAATAAAAAAGGGCATTTGGGTTATATAGGAAAAAAATTGTGTTAATAAAACACCCGAAAAAAAAAAATTTCTCTTATGTAGGAAGGACTCAAACAGCAACTTCCTTGCACCCTAACCTGTTTGGCCAGGTGGCAAGCTCTTGCCGGGGAATTGATAATTTCGTAATAAAAAACGGAGAAGTTGAGGGCTAGTCCAAGCCTGATAGGATGTGTTGGCTGCATTTTCGATTTTGCAATGTCAAAAGCCTCCTGGTATGCCTTTTGTGAATCCTCAACTACTGCTGTAACGTAAACCAATGGACTATTCAAATTTTTTTCAATTTACAGCAGGTGTTTCGAATTCCTTTGTTTTTAAATTAATTTTTTTTTTCTAAGGATTTGATATATATTTTTAAATATTAGAAACAAATTGTTAAATGAAATATTTTCTCAACATTTCCACCACCACCACCATTGAAATCACCACTGCACCATCACCATTTTCACTCGTTTTTTTAATAAACTTTTATGTGTTTTCTATATGGCCTGTAATAGAGAAAAAAAAGAGGTCAATTTTGTTTTTTTGTTTGTTAATTAATTAGTACCTGTTTGGCCAATTGGCAGGCCTTATCTGGCGAATTCAAAATTTCGTAATAGAACACTGAAAAGTTGAGAGCTAAGCCTAGCCTGATGGGGTGGGTCGGCTGCATCTTCGACTTGCTGATTTCAAACGCGTCCTGGTATGCCTTCTGGCTGTCTTCTACGACAGCTAAATGGTCGCAAATTAAAAAATGATATTTTATGCATTAAAAAAAAAAAAGTGTCGCAAACCTCGAATTTTTTTTTTCTTTATAATATTCGGAATTTAAGTCAGTAAAAGATATTTAAAAATTAAAATAATAAATAAAATTACACTCCGAGGCCTTTAGAATCATTCGAAGTTTGCTTGCAAAATAAAATATTTCAGGCAATATAATTTTTAACTTGAATTAATAATTTTATTATTAAATTATTTTTTTAGATCTGAATATTTTTAAAGACATTAAAATATTTATATTTAGTTATTAATTTTTGTTGACAATGCGTAAAAGATTTTATTTTGCTTTTCGAGAAATAGAAATTGTTTTAAAAAAAAATTACTATTGAATATTAACACAAAAACCAGTATTTATATTATAATATAATTTCGTTGATATTTTCATCTTCATTGTACGCGTTTATATTTTGGAGGAAGTATCAAAATATTGGAATCTTTACAAACTTACGTATATCTGTACGTGACTTTGAATTTATATTATGTAGATAATTTTCTTGAATGCTGTATACATATACATAAATGAAAGTTGAATGCAACATCTGCCAATGCAGCTGTTTAGCAAGTATCAAAATGAAAATACCAAGTTTCAGTTGAAAACAAATTTTCACAGTTGAAAAACAAATCTAGTATATTAAACAAAAATTAATCGATAAAATTAAGGAATAAAAAAAAATAATAAATGAAATATTTCAACTGTGAAATTTAAATATTGGTTTTATAATATAAATTCATAAATATATATTTTATTTAACCCCCTTAGGACATGAAAAAAAATTAAAAATGAGAGAAAATAATTATATTTTATAAAAGTAGTTTTCACAATTTATGAAAAATGTGCAAAAAAGCATCAAATGTTAAAATTTAGAAAAAATATTTGAATAATTTTGCTTTTTAGTCCATTTTTCCTATAAATGTTGAAAAAAATTCTATGAAAATTAGATAATTATTTTCTTTCAGTTTATTAAAAAATAATAATAATAATGAAACGTTACGTACCATTTCTGGAGTCACCAGTGGCAACTTCTGCTAGATACCTGTAGTAATCTCCCTTCATTTTGAGGTAGAATACTTTGCTCTCAGCATTGCTGGCCTTGGGTATCAGGTACTTGTCGAGGAGACCCTGTAACATAAATTTAAATAAAAATTATTTTTTTTTTTTTAAATTAAATCGATTTTTATCAAATCAATGAGAGAAAAAAAACAGTTTTTATCTATAATTAATTTTCATTTCAATATTTGTTCGTCAATTAAATTGCTTTAAGATGCTTATTTTGCAAATTAATGAAGTGAGAATCGAAACTTGCTAATGGAGTTTCAACTCATTACGACTAGATTAATTAATTCATAAGTAGATAATTACGCAAGCATTCGAGAAATTGAAAGCACATTGATTAACACAGGACAGTGTATATTAATCCTTCTTAATCATAGGAAGAGGATACAAAGACAAACAAGATTTTGCACTATTCACGCTGTGTGTGAAGAGAGAAAACCTTGATCTAGTTTACAATTGTCCTATACCGTGTACTATAAGAACAGTTGTCGATTGTGTCCTATTAAATCAATTAAATAATCGAATAAAAGAATTGTATATTATTTCCTGAGAAAAAAATATAATTTTATTTAGAAAATTAATTTTTAAAAAATGACAATTTTTTTTTTAGAAAAATTAATTTACAAATAAGATTTAAGAAAGTTTAACCGTCATTATATTACTTTATATAACCCAGACAGCAATTTAATAATCGCCCTGAGAAAGATGTCTCTATACAGGGAATCTACTTCCGGAAATGTTAGTCTGACCGGGCGCGTCACTTCCGTTTCCTTTTCTCCCCAATATCCGGATTTTTCAAATAAAATGGATTCAACCCATTTTTTTTTAAAAACAAATTAATGTCTTATATTGCGACGTCAACAATTTTTTTTTCGTTTTTTATTCGTTAATAAATTTTCAATTTTAATACTGAACTGTATCGCAAAGGTTATTTAAAATTCGATAAAAAAAAACATTTAACTTCCTTGACATTGTTTTATATACTTATTGAATGCATATGTCTAGACAAAATGTCATTAAAATTATTTATTATTTTACGATAAAATAAAAATCACTTAAAATATTAAATTCTTACAAAATAATCATATTTTTCTAAAAAAAAAAAATAAATAAAAAAATACTTAAAATTTTTAAACGCTGAATTAAAAAAAAAACATTTTTTTGTTAATTAAAAATTTTAAAATTTTTAAAAATTGCTATTAAATATTGGTTAAATTATTAATTATTTAGTTATTAAACTTATTAATAATTTAGTATTATCTCTCTACAATTAACAATTTAATTAAAATTAAAAATTAAATTGGCAATTTAATTAAAATTGAATTATCATTTTAATTAAAAATTAAAAACTAATTTAGTAATTTAATTAAAATTACAAAATTTAATTAACAATATTATTCTATCAATTATGAAACTAAAAGAATAGAAATTTTTTTTTTAAATCAATTGACTAAATAAAAAATAGTTGAAAACAAAGTTTGCGATACTTTGTGTCAATTTTTTTTTTTTTTTTTAAATTAGAATTTCTGAAATTGAAATTAATATGAAAAAAAAAATATTTAATAAATAGTTAAAATTTCTATGAATGGGAATAATATTGTTGATTTTTTTTTGTATTTACATGAAGCATAGAAAAATGATTTGTATGCTATAAGCAAAGAATCGTAATTTACCCGGGAGTGAAATTTAAAACGGCAACTGATCTTTTTTCAGTGTCAACTTCCCGATTCTATAAAGTTGAGGACGTACAAGATCACAGCGTGTATGTAACATGATCTCTTCAGTGAGTGCACTGTGGCGGGTATTGCTTGCAAACTAGTTCTATGAGCTTAAGATGACACTTATCGCGTGCGTCTACACTTCCCATATATAGGTATGTACTCTACAAATTACACATTTTATTATTTTATTGAATTATTTTTTTATAATTAAAATTCACATATTAATTATTTAAACAATTATTTAAAAAAAATGAATTTTTATAATTCTCCATGAAAAAAAAATGAAATAGGAAAAAATTTGTAACAATTGAATTCCTTGTTATTGTTTTGCGCAATTTTATGATCCTTTATATTGTTAACGAAGGAAATAGTTCATCAAAGAGTGTTTGTTAATTGCATTTTTTTTTCTAAACAAATTCTTTTACAATACTGTCATTTTGCCGTTGATATTCTCTTTTTCTGAGGTTAATGATTCGTTACCTAATAGCCTTTGTGATTTTCTTAAAAACTTTCAAAGACGTCTCTCATACACGTTTACGGAACGAAGCACTTTAGAAACTTTACCGTGTTATATACACAAAGTTCAATGCTTTCAAGGTATTTATTTATAGAAATATAAAACCCAATGTTCTCGAAAAAGAAAAAAAAAAAAACTTTCAAACTTTATAATACCCTAGACATTTTCAAATATTAACTCTTTTTTTTCTATTTTTGTAAATTGAAAGTAATTTCATATATGAAATCTACTAAAATGAACATGCAATTAAGAAAGAGTTCTACTTTCATAAAACTAGTGTCTAATTCAGTGAAAATTTTTCCCGAACGTGACTGATTAAAACTGACGAGACATTTATGAATGATGTTCTAATTATGAATGGTTTTACAATAGACCTGACCTCTCACAATTCTCGTTTGTGCGTCTATATAAATCCCTTGAAATTACGTTATATTTTCTCACCAGGAAAAAAAAAAAATTGCAAAAGAAGCCAAACAATTGTTAGAATCAAAGTTTTTAAAGACGTTTTTAAGCCACGTGTGACACTGATCGCAAATCTCTTGAGAAAGAGACACACGAAGGTCGAGCGTCACTTTAATGTCAGTGTCATGAGAAAAAGTGAAAATACATTATGCTCAATATCGCTTATAAAAAAAAAAAAAATGACTCTTTTATCTGCTAGCACTCATCTTTTATCGTCATCAGAAATGCTCATTTCCCTCTCGACTTTATAAAAATGCTAAAATCAAAAGAAAATCAATAATATTCAAGCGTGAAAATGAAATCGAATGCAAAAATTTAAATACATTTATAACTGAATTTTTATTTAATCGAATTCGTTTTAAAAAAATTACGTTAAATAACAATTCGGTTAAATGACAATTCTTTGAAAATTATTAAACTTTTGTTACTTTTTTTTCTCGATTATCCGATTTTATATTCATTACTGATAAGAAGCAGTAGTTTTTTTGCACATCCTTTTAAAAAGCCAAATATATCTCTCTCTCTCGATCAAGAGTTACTTCTCTCGCACGAGCAAGAAGCCTCGATATATTGTATTTCTAGTTTCATCATTCCGAGGAATGCAATTGTGCAAATAGTCGGCGCACAGGCACACCTTTTGTTCTCTCCATTCGTTTGTAAAGTTATTTCATTTCCAGTTGCTTTCCAACTCTATTTTATCGACTCTGGCCAACTACTTCTCTATATCTCTTTCTCTCTCTCTCAATGTGCTTTAAACTTCCAAGTACATTTTCCAAACTAATTATCATAAATATATAGCTCTCTGAGAAAATGGAATCATTTTACAATATTTAGAGAAAGAAAAATATTTTGAATGATTTTTT
This sequence comes from Leptopilina boulardi, assembly GCF_019393585.1. Lineage (NCBI taxonomy): Eukaryota > Metazoa > Arthropoda > Insecta > Hymenoptera > Figitidae > Leptopilina > Leptopilina boulardi. The sequence goes on along the minus strand of NW_026137874.1, from coordinate 2,002,946 downwards.
TTTACAAAAAAATGGGATCCTTACCAGAACATCGTAGCAAATCTCGCGAAGTTCCTTTTCAACTTTTTCCCGATATTCCTTAGCCATCTGCTGTTTACGTTCGGAGCCTTCGGTCTTTTGCTCAATTGATGAGATTACTCGCCACGAGCTACGCCTCGCTCCGACAACGTTCTTGTATGCGACCGAGAGCAAGTTCCTTTCCTCATTTGATAATTCGACTCCCGTCTCGGTGACGGCCTTCATTGCCGCTGCCATGTCATCGTACCTCTCTGCCTGTTCAGCAAGCTTCGCGCGCTGCACCAATTCTTCTTTGTCCACGGACATTGTGTCAGCTGAAACAGAACAATTTTTTTTATTTATTAATTTATTTTCTATTTTTTTTTCTTTAGGCAACAATTTTCATTAATTGCCTCAAATCGGAAAATTGTTAGTATTTTCTAATAATAATAATAGATTATTAATATTGATTTTTTTATTTTATTTATTTCTTTTGCAATTTACGGACAATTTTTTGGGTAAATCTGTATTTTTAATTAATCATCGAAAATAAATTTTAATAATTTTCAATGAAATGTTATATTTCGAGATGGGAAAAGTGAGGAGGAAACTTATAATATCGATCGATATTCTCGTTTCCTGAAGAGCATTATCATGAATATGAAGCTTTCTAGAACATATAAATGACACTTTTGCAGCAAAACTCAAGGCAACTTAAATGCAGAAACTAGTTTGTAATTCTTGTTAGCTCAGTTGGAAATAATGTTGAAAGATATTTTATTCACACAATGTGCCACTAAATCTTTATTTCGTGCTCTAAATTTTAAATATTCAAAAGGAGGAAAAAAAAAATTGAAATATTCACTGGCAAACATTTTAGAAATAGAAAATTAATTTAATTTTTTTTTTTTTTTCCAAGATCAACAGTATTATGTATTTATTTGAAGAGATAGATGAATCTCTGACGTTTATCAATATTTTACTGCTGATGACACAATCATATATATTAAGGTGCGCAATTTCATTGTATATTTGAAAAGATGCCAAAAAATATAAATATTTTTAATTGGAAAATTAAAACGAAATTTATTAATTTAATACAAAAAATACTTTAATTTATAATAAAAAAAAATTGCAAAAATATATAGATCCATAAGAAAAATTTGGGAAATTACAATTTGATATCGAAAGGTCTGAAAATTGCATTTGCCTTTGAAAAATTTCCCCTGGGTTTTCCATCATTTCTCAAAGAACACTTGATTCTCTTTCTACGCTCTTTGTTGTAAAAACTAAAGGTACAGAATTAACTATCGTCGTAGGCCAACCCTCGTACTTTACTTGGTTAGACACGTACTTTCTTTAAAAAAAAAAAAAAAGAAAAAAAGAACCCTTGCTGACGACAGAACAAGCCGAGGGTACTTAGTCTCCGACTCGAGGAATGAAAAAAAACAAGTCTTTTATGACTTCTATTAAAGCCTATAAACTTAAATGTCAAGTCATTAGATTTTTTTTTTATTTTAATTAAAATTTGAAATACAAAAACTGATCAAAAAAAATTATTTCTAACGGTCGTTTTTTTCTGAATTAGATTAAAATTTTTTTTCTAAATTGGTTAATTCTTCATTGATAAAAAAAATAAATTGCCATTTCATTTGTGAAATCGAATTTAAATATTTCTTACTGAATGAGACTCACGTAATTCAAGCGGAAGCCAATCATATATTTTAAAGGCTAAAAAACAGAATGGATACATTAAAAATTTCAAACTTGCACTTTAGTAAAAAAAAACGGAATTTTTTTTTCCTATTTTAACTTCTTTTTGAGAGCGAACCGAAATCTTTTAATATACAAGAGGTAACTAGAAAAATCTACTAAAGAAAAAAATTACATAAGATGAGTAACACTAAGATTAATGTTTCGTTCAAATAAAAGTTGATTCCTTAATTTTTTTACGACACAAAAAAGTTTTATTATAGACCATTTATAAATTATACTTCTGGTATTTATTTTAGAAAAATGGAAATTATTTTTACAATTTAAAAAAAATTAACGCAAAAACATGAATAAATTTTTTTCCAAACTGATTATTTATTATTTTATATTAAAAAAAAAAAGTGAATCGTATAAGTTGAAATTTTTTTAAAACTTATATACCAGCATCTCATTAATAAGTCCGAGTCTTGTTACTTCTTATGCAAAAAGTCGTTAATAAATTAATGCGCCACGCGACACTCTCAAGTAGTTTCAGTAGAGTAATTACAAATTACGCTCCGATGAGCTGAGCACTTCTTCCTTGACATTTACTGACGTCGTTTGAAATTTTCAGACCAGAACAATAATTAACAAATCTCCTGGATAATCTAGAGTACCAAATTAGTTTTACGAAATTATAAAACTGTCTCAATCAAAAATTGTGATATTATACTATTTTTTTTTCCATAAAATTATACCTTGACATCTAATAATTTTATTTTTGTTTGCTTTGCGGATTAATTCGTTTGTTTCTTATCGTCAGATAAGATTTGAATTGTATCTTACTAAAAGAATATATTTAGCCTTGGGTTTTTTTTTTTTTATATAATTAGGTCATAACAATAAAAATTCGGCATCATTATTAATAGAATATTCATCAAAACAAGATCAAAGTTTAAAAAAAAAATAATTAAATAATCTTTTACTTTTTTTCAATTAAAAATAGAGAAAAATATTAAATAATTTTAACAAAAAAATGGTTTTTTTAAAAATAAAATGATTGGATACGGTTGGTGGCGTAGAGGAATATGTGAATGGAATAAAATGTCATGATGTGGGTATTAACAATATACGATGACTCATGATTTCAATAAGACTTTGACAATAACCGAAAAAAAAATGAACAGGAACTTGACCCATACAAAAACTTAATTTACGAAAAACTGTTGTTTTATTATTTAGTTTGCTTGATAATATCAAATAAATTAGAGACAAAAGTGGACAAATCATTTCCCTTTTCAAGTGTACTTAAAATTTTTTTTTTAAATTTATATAAATAAAAAAAAATTTCTATTTAACTGAATTTTCAGTTAATAAAATTTTAATTCAACCAAATATTTATTTAACAAAAATTTTAATTCAACAGAATTTTTATGTAACAAAATTTCGGATTGAAATGAAAAAAAATTTAGGAGAAAAATTATTATTATTATTATTATTATTATTATTTGAAAAATAAATAGATATTTAATTAGAAAAAAAATAATAGAAAATTGTGTGTGTAATATGGGCTTTGGCATCGCGTTCAGTTTATATAGTGAGATATAGCAATGAAAAAAACGTGAGGAAGTCAATGAAAGGAAATGACGCTTATAGGAAGAATTGTAAGACTGCCGTGAGTCACGAGACTATGCAGGTTGTGCGTGTAGCTTTCTCAATGAACTGGTTAATTTCTGTTCAAGGATGAAAAGTGGAAATACAGAAAGAGTGAGATGTGTCATTTAATTTATTTGAAAAATATCTACTTGACAATTTTTGAAATTGCCCCAAAAATTATTATTTTTCAACAAATTATATTAACACAAATTTTTTTTTTTTAAATTCAATAATTTTAAAAGCTTAAAAAAATATCAAACAATTAAGAATTTTGGTTTTTTAAAATTTTTTTTATATAAAAAATTTTATATTTCTCTATTCATCGAAAGTTTATTCTTTTAATTAAAATTTTAATGAGTTAAAATATTTTGAAATTTTTACATAAATTTTGAATTATTAAAATTTTTTTTCTAGATTTTATTATTGTGTTTTATTCTTTTATAATCGTGAAATTAAAATCAATTATTTTTGCCTCGAGGTTTCCTAAGATACCTATAATTTTTAATTATCTTTATTATTTCTCTCCATGTACATCTCTTTGGATTTTTACATATTAATTTCCCTCTTACCTAAGATACCTATAATTATACAAAATTTTTAATAAAAAACGATTTTTTTTCTTGTGATGATGGAATATCGCGATTTATTATAGGAAACAAAATTAACATTTTAAGCTGAAGCAATAATTATAAAATGTATTTATAACTCAGAATCTGTAAGACATTTTAAGCTAAAGGATTAGTCTGACGAAAATCCCATAATATAATATTGAAAAGCCCGCATGTTCAACCTGAATTAGTAATTAATAATTAATAATTAATAATCAAATTTAGTAATTTTAGTTTAAAGTTATAATAAATTATAACATTAATATAATATAAAATATTTTGAGAAAATAAAATTTTATTTTATATAATATATATAGTGTTTCCCCGAAAATAAAAATTATTAAATTAATATACGCAGTTGGAAATTTTATATCGATAATTAGAGAAGTTTGAACAAGTGCATACGCGATTGTCTTCCACATGAAGAGACACGTACCTACTTTGGAAATGTATATATTCGTGTATACACAAATATTGAGAGAATGGTACAGAACAGAAGTTCAATTTAAACTTCTGTTCTATCAAGTGGGTAAGAACATTGGTTCGCCCCAGAGACTCTCAATATTGTGTATTATCTCACTCAGGAAAAAAAAGCTGATCACTATAAACAAAATTATTTGGTTCGCTGAGTAAAGGCATTTTTTTTTTTTTTTATTTTTAATTATACAATATCTATCCGGTATCAACCAATAAGAGCATGAAAAAAAATATTCAATAAAAATACAATTTCAATCTAAATATTCATAAAAAAAAAAATCATATTGAACAGATTCTATCGAAAATGAAATATCGATATAAAAATAATGGAAAAATATTTTTCCAAGTGTCAAACTATATACTAGAATGCCCTTGAAAAGAAACTAAAATCGATTGCACATTGCGATTTTCAATCCTTTTAAACAAACAATAAACGACAATATTTTCTCATCTCTGTTTTCTAACGTGATAAATTTTTTTTTATATCTCGATTTGCAATAATATTATATTAAAATTAACATTTATTATTTAATTTTTAATTTTAAAAGAAAATGGATCTCTGTTTTATATAATTGTTTATTACAAATTTAAATATTATTGAAATTTTCAATTTTTTTAAATAATTAAATTATTAGATTATTATTGGAACGCCTTTTGAGAGCAATTGAAAAACAAAATAATAATCACATGAGTAGTATCGAGTTAATTTCAATTGAGAGCTTTGACGAATTGTAAATTGTTTACGTGAATATTTCTCTGTACCTGCATTCAATATTAACCACTGAGCAGTTTATATACTCAGAAAAAAATTTATTTGAATCAACTAAAAATTTATTTGATTTAAATTCTTTCTTCATTCGAAAAAATTATTATTTTATTATATTATAAACTAAATCAAACGTTTATTTAGATCAAATAAATATTTATTTGAATTAAACAAATTGCAGTAAAAGAAAAATATAAAAACTGTAATATACGTATTATTCGTTAAAAAAAAAAATTGTATAATAATTTACATTCACGATTAAAATTTTTAAAATGAATTAAATTTCACTTTTAACATTTACAATTCAAAAAAGCAAAATCCATAATATCCGAGAATTTTTTAAATTTTATAGCATTCTTATAATAATGATAAAAAAAAAAGTTATGCAATTCTATAATCTTGATAAAAATGAATAAATTAACATACTTTAGAAAAGAAAGATAATATGCTTACTGACCTAAAATTGAGATAATTATAAATTACGGCTAGTTTCAGAAATGTTGTATTTTCACGAAGAGAATGAGGAAAATAACTTGAGAATATATTTTCACAATTTTTTCTATAAATAGAATAAAATATAGAATTCAATATAAATTAAAATCATTAAGAAAATAAGTACAAATTCTGATAACTAATTAACAAAGAAAAGAAAATTAATATAATACAAAGAAAAATTAGTATTTTAAAATATTTTCTTTTCCTATTTCTCTTCATGGTCATCAAGTTTTTTTTTTAATTTACAATTTATTATCCTTGTACACATAAATTTTTTTTAAACTTTACTAGTATTTATTAAAAAAAAATTATTAAATATTTAAAAAATTTCTCAATTATGTTCCTTACTTAAGGATTTAAATATTTGTTTAATATTATTTTTTCTTTTTATTGATTATAATACTTTGAATTTATTGATCATAATTCTTTTTTTTTTTATCATTTTTCATTTAAAATTTGATATGACGAAATGTCTTAGAACAGATTTGTATCGACATGAAACACATTGAAGATAAGAAACATGTGATTGGTGCATCATATTCTTCCATTGCAAAGTTATCTGATAATAATATAGTCTATCCAATGTTGCCAGATTTCAGAATTTTTTTTTAAATAATTTTTTTTCAATATATGAATAAAAAAATTTATAAATATTTAAAAAAAATATTCAACTTTCGATCATTATTTTCTATAACGATTTAATCTGTTCATTTTTTATGACAAAATAAAATCTAAATAATAATTATTATAAATTATAATAATTATTGTTATACGCAATAATTTTTACAAATTTTGGTATTCTGTATTCCGCGATTGTTCCATCATTGATAAGGTGTCACAAATTTCTATTATATCTCTAGTGGTGCTCTCGTAAATGATTGTAAAAATTTATGATTTTTATCTCTATATAGATACATTTATCAGTTTTAGCACTGATTGTATGACGAGTACTTTCGAAATTTTGTTTAGGCTATTGTTTTATGTAATTAATTTTTTCCCCGGTCATGTTAAAAGGTGTGATATTAAAAATTAAATTTTATCTTCTCAAAAACAAATATTGGAAGATGTATTTTAATTCTAATAAAAAGTGGACCATGTTTTTAGTTTAAAAAAAAACCGCAATTAACATTCTTCGATTCATTTTCCCCCAAGTGAAAGTGTTGCTTTCAGTTGTTCATCGATTATACACGTAATGATTTTACGATGTGTCACTCGATTCAAGTTTCAAGTGTCTTTTGAAATTAAATTCCATAATTCAATTTTTCGAAAAAAAATTTTTTTTTTCTAAATTAAATTTGAAAAAAAAATTATATATTAAAGAAATTTTCTAAAAAATATACAATTATTTTTGAGTGCAAGATTAATGTTACAAGAAAGAGAAAAGTGATGAGGGATTGTATAAAAGGAAAAAAAAAAAAAATAAATGATGGAGTCTGAGGGTGGAAATATTAATCGTAACATTCTCTACAATGTCCTATATTTAATCACACGCGATCACCTGGCTTTAAGTGACCAATACCTTAACAGCGTTGCCAGTTGAAACGTAGAAATACCAGAATTCACATTTTGTCACAGAAAAATTTCTCTTCTTAAAGTAATTAATTAAAAAATTCAATCTTTCAATAAAAGAAATAATTATTTTTCTTTTTTAATATAATAAAAATTATTTTTATTATTATTATTATTATTATTATTATTATTATTATTATTATTATTATATTACTATATTTCTGAATAAAAATTTATTATTTTTACAGAAATTTAAAATAAAATTTTGTATTAAAAAAAATTTATAAAAAATTAACAGGAATTTAAAGAAAATTCGTTTTTAATTACAAACTAATTTATCAAAAACGCTTTTTAATATATGTAATCTCAAATTTTTTCAACTCAAAAATTCTAAACGAAATGAATATTAGATTTTGAAATTTTTAAAATATTAAAATACAATTAAACACAATATATTGATAAATTGAATTCAATTAGTGAATTCGTTATTTAATTAAAAAACGTTCGATTTATTTGAAACGAGAGGTCGACTGAAAGGGTCAATTTATTCGAATGCCAAGTGCAGTAACTTTATTGGTATTAGTAGAAAGCACGGGGTTTTATGGGATTTTTGCGTGTTCACAAAGAAAGCTCCGCGGCAAAAGTTCGATCGATACTTGAAAAGCGAGACCTCGAGCTTCACCAGAAGGACGTTCCAGATTTGGATTTGTTGCAACATCATTTTATTATACAATTATTTTAAAAATTTATCTTTGATAATTACTTTTTTAAACAAAATAAATAACAAATTGGTGATGAAAATATTTGAATTCAAATAATACAAAATTCAATTTTAAAAAATGCGCATTCGATTTTTACAAAAAAAAAAAAAAAAATTCCTGACATTGATCAGAATGTATTTCACGAATGATGTATTTATGAGACAGTAAAATATAAATTACGAGACAGACATACGACTACCAACCTAAAAAGTTTATTTTAAACCTTTCTGACATACACAAAGATATATTTTCTAAGTCCGTAACAGTTAATTTTTTATAAATTCATCTGAAAAGTACAACCGGATTTCCGTCAGTTTCTTTTATTTTTATAAAAAAAAAAACAGCGAAACCACCCTCTCTCATCACATTTGGTGACTCAAAAGAAAAAAAATTTTAATCAATTTTTCTATTCCAAATGATATATTTAAAAGACTTCCAGATATTTCACGACGAGTCTAAAATTAGAGGAGAAAAATGTCAGGCCTAAGAATAGAGAGAGAGAGAGAGAGTGGACCTTAAATTTGGAGATGACTCGAAACCATTTTTTTTTTTTCAACTCAGCATTTTGGTCAACGAAAAGTATAATTGAATACATCAAAATGTATATAGAGGAGTGAATGCATTTCATTCAAAGGCACACCTGCCGAGTCCTTGAAATCCGGTTCCTCTCAGTTGAATTTTATCATATAAAATATTGAGGAGCATTCACGAGAGTATTATATTAATTTATGACTTTCACATTAAATTACGATTAATTAAGGTCTATTATTAATAATAATAATAATAATAATAAAATAGTGTACGATAGTATTAGTAACGATGGAAATAGTACAAAAGATTTTTATTTTTATTCAAATTTGGTTTTGGAGTAAAAAATTTCCTTGGTTGTGGAATAATGAGATTTCTACCAAAAAGCATAAAATCATAAAAAGGCCCTCTACGGTCTAAATAATAATAATAATAAAAATACATTCTGTAGCACATTTTGTTGTATTAATGATTTTAACGCCTTTTGGTAATTCTAGTAATTTTAAAATAGATATTCTATTATTACAAACAGTTAAGAAGGTGTCAATAGCACTATAAATAAAGTATATACTATTATTAAAAATATTCTATCAATTCAACATTGTTGCCAGGAACATAAAAATTATTGATTCAACAAAATCTAGTCGAGAATTTATAGTCAAAAGTAATTTAAATTCGTCAAAACTGTTGCCAAATTTTAGAACCTAGTAAACTTATTTAGATTAATTTTACAGGAGAAAATCTTTTTTTGAAAATATTGTTATCAACTGTTTAAAGTTGTAAAATATATTTTCGAAAAAATGTTTCTCTTGTAAAATTAACGTAAATAACTTTACTAGGTTTTTGCAATTGAACAACAGTAATATAGATTAATAATAATAAAGAACACATAATAATAGTGAAGAAAGATACAGAATTCAATTAGATTCAAAATTTCCATGTGATTTCTGCTATTATGATCGTGTCATTGATTATGGGAAAAGTAAAATCCGATATGCAGTGTATATCCTTGCTTTCAGGAAACATAGTCATTAAGGCATTTGAGTATTCAGTGAGAAGCTTTAATATTCGTTAAGAGCGCTGTACTGCCCAATTTCCGACAATTTGCAAATGGTGGGTAATGAATTATTACGATCGTCTGCAGCTGCGCTTTACGCACACGGTCACGGACTATTCAGACTAATCCATAAAGAGTAGCCTATTCCAAATTCCAATGCCTACTACTACTACCACTACTACTACCACCAAAATCCATTTGGATCCCCAAGCACATGTCTTTGGCACCTTTTCTTTGACATTCCAAACCAAATCTTTGTCAAGGCATTAATTTTCATTACTAAAATCATTTCCTCAAAAAAAAGTAATTTTTAAGAAAATACCTAACTGTTCTACCTCTTAAAGATTTATTTTCTTTCCGAGGGGAAATCTATGATAAGAATCCAGTTTTGAAAATGTTTTGTCACAGTCCCTCTTAATCCTCGAGACTATGATCAGTATAAGAGAGACAGGTTGTCATGAGGCTTTGCATAATCGTGAGTCGCAGTTCATGATATATGTTGAATCTCTTGAGAGAAGGGGTTACAAGATAGATAAGTTGAAAGCAAGATGAGGAAGCTTTCATTGAAGATAACGAGGCGTCGCGTAGGTCGCCAAGTCGACTCGTCCTTTGAGGTTATGGCCAAAAGCCGCAGTACATTATCATCACCACCACCAACTTCACTTTTTTTTTTTTTTTCTTAATGGCCAAACTGATAAATTCCTAAGATACTTGAATGCATTCTTTACCATTGACTAATACATTGAAAAAAAATGTCATCGAGGCAAAGAAGCGCCACGTCAATGCAGATCCGGTCTTTTTGCGACGCAGAAGTACCGCAGAGATCAATAAAGGGCCACATTTCAAAAGGGCACACAGGGTATATATTGTAATATAGTAAAGGGAAAATAACTCAGGTCAGTTCTTGTTGGAAAAAAAAGAAAAGCCTAAAAGCCAGGTAAAACTGACCTGAGAAAAGAAAAAAGGAAAAGAGGGAGAGGAAATGTGAGGACGTTGGTACAGTTGAAAGCGGATGGAGGGGTCAAATACCAAGGCGAAGGCGTCAATGAATTTTCACCTACCTATGTTTTAAAAGTCTTTTGTACAATAAATACTTAAATAATATACACGCGAACGAACTTGTATTTTTCACGCGCTTATTTTATTTAGGGAAAAACAATATAACTTGACTAGTTTCAGTCTGTAATTAATTGAAAGGGAGGGTGGAGAACAGTGAACGAACTGTGTATAATGCGAAAAACTACGCCGGTTCTCAGTCACTCAATTACAACAACACACATCCCTCAGTGACCACTCCCGCACAACGACTGAGCCGGCAACGCTGTATCTGATGAGGACTCGGATCACCTCGTGCTAGGGTTCGGTAATTTTCGAGATGTCTCGTTCATCTTCGCTGTTACTCGTCTTGTAGCCGAAGTATTGATCGTTACCCGGCATGGCCGCCGACGAACTTGGGTGGGGCAGCCGTCCCGGGGCCGGGACACGACATGCCGTGTCGTGGCGACTAACCTTCTTCTGTCTCTTCTTTTCTCTCTCTCCTTTTTTTCCGTTACAACGTCTTCTCCTCCCTCTCTTGCTCATCATCGCGTCACCTCCACCTTCGTGTGAAAATTAACTCCCTCATCAAGAGGCTTCTGCCTCTTGGATCCTCGTTATGGAAAATCGTGACCAATTTATGTCGCGCCACAATTTCATCCTTCCTCCTCTTAATCGTTCACTTCTTAAGAGTGGACCGAGACCAAAAATCACTGACATTCCAAGACTTCGATCACGTACCGCAAGAGAAGCAGATAACTTCAGATTTAATCAACTCATGATTTCATTCAGATGAGAAAAAAATTGACTCTTTCCTCAATTTTTAATAATTATGCAATTTTTCAACCACTTATTTTCTCATCTCGCGAAATATAATCTTTCAGAAAAAACTTGTGATTTAAAAAAAAAAAATAAGTCTTTGACTTATACCGATCAATGTTTCTTTCAAGCTTTCGACATGTTTTCCAATGAGGTTATATAAATCATTCCAAGGAACCTAAATAAATGAGATACATGGAAGTCTGTCATGGCAAAGAATTTCATAAATCTTTGATAGAAAATATAAAATACACAATATTTACGATTTTTTTTTCTAATTAATAATCCAAGTATCTAGAAAAGATTGAAGCAAACTTTTATATTGAAAAAGTTCAACAAAATCAATATTTTACATCATTAGGAGCATCGTTTTTTAGTGCTATTTTTTAGTTTATTACTGTTTTTTTTTTTAAATCGTTTACCTCATTCTGAACTATAACCTTAATTATTAACACGCTACAATTATTTTCATTATTGCATTCCTGAATACAAATTTCCGATGGAATCTTATATTTAATGATAACTTTCCTTGCTATATCATTCAAACATAAAACGATGTAGAAAGTATTTAATTCCAACAGGTTCTAAATTGCATTAAGAACAAACACTCGCGAGAAAAACACAACTTCCTCATAATCTGGCATCAAAGGAACCGAACTGTGCATTGCAGCCCTTTTTAGTTATATATGTATAAGAAATAATCGTTAAAAATATTAACAGCATCCTTCATCATAATGAAGCTCGTAGTGTAAATTACATAAAAAATTAATATTAGCAACATTATTTTTAACTAATTTGGAATTGTGTATACGCAACTGTAGACAAATTGGTACAAGTTCTCAAAATTGCATCTATTTTTGCAAAATTAAGATTATCTTTTTAGTTTTGACCCAATTGGGTAATTTTTTTTACATTTTTTTTTTTTTCATTGGAAAGCTGAGATTTTTTCCAATAAAATATATAAAGATAAAAGTGGAACAACAATGATTTTGCGAGAAGATGTAAAAAAAACCAATTTTTTATCCTGTTTTTTATATTTTCTCGAATACCCTTTGTTGTCCCACTTTTATCTTTAAATATTTTATTGGAAAAAATCTCAGGTTTCCAATGAAAATGAAAAGAAAGGAAAAAAATTGCCAATTTGCAAAACTTATATACTTTATTTAAAATATATAGATAAACAAGTATATTCGTTTTTATTTCTTTAGAAAATTTGTAAAATTAGTTAACGTTTCCCAAATTGAAATTAACGTTCACGCCTTATCACTAAATACAATGTGTGTATAAAATCCCATGCTTATATACGCGTCAAATAGTTAGCTTAGGGTTGTATATATGCTTGGGGTAGATGAACATTTCAATATATTTGAGAAGCTCGATTTCAATATGCACATGCGCTTCCAAAGTGGATGTACTTAGGTGTAAAGTACTCTCAACAAACCCTTCAACAGTTTAGTATCATGTTAGGAGATGACGGTTTCAAGTGGCGGAAAAAAAGTATTCGCAAAAATAGCATCCCATCTTCACTGACTTGAAAAGGATGCCAAGGGTAAATCAAACTCACTTCCATTCAAAGACTGATGAATAGCAAGGGATAATACAAAAGGGATCAATAATATAACAATTATTTATGATTCTTTCTTTTCTTTTTAAGATTTCAAAACAGTATCTATAATTTACTGCAAACATATTCTTATCTATATAGAATTTTTCTTGAGAAAATGGGGAAAAATCACGAGAGGCATTTCGATCCAATATTCTTGAATTACAGTCACATAAATGATTGATAGATTTAAGTCATGACATTTTCTTGTATTTAGAAAGAATTTTTAAAGCGGTTTTTGATTTTAAAGAAAATTTTTTATTTTTACTGAGATAAAGTATGGAATGAAGAAAAATGTACATTGAGAAAGGCTATAGACATTAGAGACTAATTGATCCTATGGGAAAGAGCTAATGAGTTATGTGAGAGAGATATGGGAAAAGAAAGAGTAAGGTGTAATTAAAAGGATTTACAATTGCAAGAAACAGAACACTAGAGAATAAACGGGAGTTGGCAAGGTTGAAAATGAAATATTGATCTGCGAAGGCGCGCGCAACCCCTGCAACCGACCCGCCCCTGTCCACCATTTTACGCAGTTCATTGTTGAAAAGGCCCAAACAACTTAATCGAATATCTACTTCCGAGTTAGAGAAATGGGATCTGAATTCACCCCTCGCTAAGAAAAAAACATTTGTTGATCATCTCCTTCAAAAACCATCGAGTTTCACCCTTCATCCCACTTTTCTATCGATAAAAAGGGAACCCTATATTCTGGTTACGAATTTATTACTTCAACCAACTATAATTAAAGTTAAGAACATTAATCTTACATTTTTCCTATATCAAAAAATAATTGTTTTTCTTCACCAATAAAAATATTCAAATTATCAAAAAGATTTTCACAATTTTTAAAATACCATTATTTGATAGAATCTAGTAATTGTCAATAAAAAAAAGAGACATATATGTAAAATTTTGTCTACCTGTACAATAGGGGCTCTATTCAAATGTGACCACACTGCTGATCGAGAATCAATAATCGAGTTTTTAGAGCACAAATATTCTCAATATATGTACTCAATATTTATATCGTGATGCCAGCTCACCTGTAACAAAAATGAGAAAAAGTTTAAAATTACATATGTCAAGAGTTTCGCTTGAAAAGCATTATATATTGTGTGTTTTCAAGATAAGATGCGAAATTAGGACGTTACAAACAAAACTTTATAGAGAAGTTGTAGGACAAAGGAAACAAAGAATTTATCATCTTATAAATTTTAAAATCATCCACATTTTTTCAATGCTCTTGATATCAAACTATCTTGTTTAACAAGTGCCCAGAGAAATAAATATAAATTATTGAAAAAAAATATATATATCGACATAAAAATGGCCCTTTTACGTAATTCTAGAAACTTTATAGATTCAACGGTGCATTTCCAGTGCAATGGATAACGCTTTGTTCAAAAGCAAACAATATAGCCATGCATGATGGAATCAAACCTTGTAGGGGATAACTTTTAATTACTTTTCTGATGGTTTCTAATTATTATTTTATTCTAATTTTAAAAATTCAATAGTTAACAATTTCGTTCTTATAATTTCAAAAAGAGAACAACAACTCTCTAAGCTCTTCTTTATTCAATTATTATGCTTCGATATAGTGCAAATGTTCTAAGTCAAATAACCAACTACTGTTATTTCAATATTGCCGGAGCGAATATTTATTGTCATAACTAACTTTTCAACTCCATTATATGTAAATTATGTTTCACTTCACAACATTATGAATTTCAAACTAATATAGAAAGTTGTTTTTGAAAAACTGAAAAAGCTTAGGCAAAAAATTTCTAAAATTTCAATTCACGAAAGATCAGGAAAATGGTATAAATCGATACGTTTATACAAATAAGAGATTTGCCACACGCGATACATTAGATCCGGTATATACATATAAATTTATTTACAATACTGTCTCGATTTAGTTGCACGAGAATAAAGTTATACATGCGGGACTCGACAATATCGACTTTGTCTGTAGATGTAGCGCTATGCATAGTTTCTTTGGGGAAATGGGTCTAGACGCCCAGGTATGTATAGCGCTTAAAGCTTCACCGTAGGCAAACAAGGAGAAGTTCTCTCGTACAGGAACTCGTGATCGAGTCATTAAGTGTGTCTCTAGCCTTTACTAAAAGTGCCTTGCCTTTACCCTAGCAACTCTCAAAGATGACTCTCTCTTCCCCTATACCTATAGAAAAAACTTGTAGCTAATATATAATTTTCTTATGCGCATAACCGACAAGTAATTTTCTTTTGAAATTAAATCATTTTTTTAAGCCTTTGTATTTGCGAAAAAAAAAAATTAAATACCTTTGCATATTTCATAGACTATTAAAATTTTTCATTTCAAAAAAACAACCTTGATAAAGAAAAATGTTTCATCAAAAATGAATATTCCATGTTTTTTAAAAGGCAGTAAATCATTTAAAGCAATTTTTTTTAAAAATTTTACAACAAAGATAAATGTAAAAATTATTTTATTTAGTCTTGAAAAATGAAACGGTTTAGGATTATTTTTCACAAAGAATAAAAGGGAATTACTTTGAACAGTGCACAAGAATAGCATTTGTAAGTCTTTGTGTTTGAAACGCTACAGGTGGTATTATTCTTGAGTTTATGAGTACAAAAAAAAGGGGGGGGGGGCACACACCACTCTTGAGCCTTTAGTACATGAGTCAAGAATAGAATTGTGAATCAAATTGTTGATAGGGAAAAAGAGAAAGGCTTTCAAAGCATCAATTAGTATATACTGGATGCTTGCAATGTGCCATTAAGGAAAAAAAAAAATTCGAAACCATTAAGCCGAGGGTGATAAAAAATATATACATTTTATAGGAAAAATTAAATATTATATGTTTGACGGAAAACTATCAGCAATACTTCAAAAAAAAATTAGAAGCATTAATTAACATCACTTCTTTTTGGATGTCGATTATAAAAGAAAATTAAACTTCATTGGCGTCTTTATTACTTTGCTTTGCACTTAACTTTCATTATTGGCTTCAACCTATGCAGGTGGAAAACTACGTTACTCTAAGAACCAATTTAAGGGCAATTTTCGACAAACAATATTGACATTTTGATTAACTTGAAAATGACAATTAAATGTCAATATATTGCCAAAGATTTATTTTTTTTTATAAGGTTGGTTTCTTTTCAAACATTATGTAAAAGAAAAATAAAATTTGAAAAGAACGTTTGAATTTGCTAATATTTTGGAAAATATTTAACAGTTATTGTGAATCCTTGCGAGCGACGACCCGAGTACTGAATACTCTTGTCTCCAAGATCACAGAGTGTGCACTACGTAACCTCAAGGTCAGGCTGTTACTACTGAAACGATAAACATACTATTCTCGTGTCTGTTACCTAATCTAAGAGAGACCAACAGTAATACTACGTTTACTACAACCTACGCCATTCACGCCCCCCCCCCCCCCAACCTCGAAACAAACTGACTAATATCTTGAATTGCTTTTCAACTATATCGCACCAATCAACCCCTAAATAATCAAACATCTGACTGACAGGAAATGCTCAAAATTTAATAAAGGTCTGAAATTCCAATTACATCTACGAAATACACGTTATCGTGCAGCTGTTGTAAACGTGAATGAGATTATTGTGAAAAGCCGAATTGAATAATATTATAGAAGAGGCAATGTACTAATAAGTCAACATTTAGAATAATTCTGTTCCAAGAAACAGCTTTTAGAATTTTTGCTTAAAATTCGTAAAATTAATGTATTTATGAATGTTTTCTTTTTCACAAATGAATCAAAATCTGTTAATCGGGGGTTTTCAGGGTCGCTGAGTACGAATCTGTGCTCAGAATTTCGGAATTCAAAATGGCGGACGCGCTTTCGAAAAATCACTCGAATTCATTTTGAGGTGAATTCAAGTTATTTTTCGAAAGCGCGTCCGCCATATTGGATGCGCTATTTTGTATTCCGAAATTCTGAGCACAGATTCGTACTCAGCGACCCCGAAAACCCCCGATTAACTGATTTTGATTCATTTGTGAAAAAGAAAACATTCATAAATACATTATTTTTACGTTATTATTTTTTAACTTTAAAGTGCTGTAGCTAAAAAACTACTCATAGGATTGAATTTTGGCATAAGGAATTTTTGTTCAGGAAGCCTTAAACTACAAAACTACAGAGTTTCAAAAGATTTGGCTGAAAGCCATTTTGAATGTAAAAAGTGCGGGGTCCTTTGCTGCTAATTCGATAGACAGGGATACCATTTATAATAGTAAAAAGTTACCATAAGTTACCATTTTATTAGTAAGGGGAACACTGTTGTTAGTACTAACAACTAATAATTATTGTAACAGATAACATTTAGTTAGTTAACCTTACTAATAACGTTTATTGGTTAAATTGTTATTTACATTCAAAACAATCTACATATTCCCATGAGATTAATAACTCCCGCAAATCCATGGTACTTTTTTAACACTCAATAAAATAATTTATAATTTATATAGAAAATATAATGATATAAAATATATAAGAACATAATTCACCGTGTTGAATACTTCAACCTATTAGCCCAGAATTATTCCAACCTTTAGTGTGAGATTTTACTGATGTTGGAATTTAGTATCTAAATCTACTTTTTACTGATAAATTTAATTAAATTAGAATTAATCATAGGTACAAAAAAGGATTTCCATTTTTTATTAAAACTATTTTCAAAATATGTTATATACGTGACAAAATTATTTGCATCCGTAACATTTGCTATCTTTGGCAACGTATATGTGGGGGAAAAACGAGGTAAATAAATGGAGGCGCCGGACCTCTGAATAATAAATCTCGCGACAAATCCTCAACGAACATCAGTTATATGACTGTTATGGGGGTTATCACGATACTGCGAGTTTTGTCGTAACAGAAACTACAAGTCATTATTAATTTATCACCAAAAAAAAAAAAAAAAAATGTGTTAACGTTATATCTAGTAAATATAGAATATTGATACGCGTAATTTCAGTCAGGGATTTTCTTTAATACCCCATTGGGGAAATATTAAAGGGGATAAGTAATTAACAGAGTTAGAAAATTGTCTAATTCCCTTTTGAACAATTTACATTAATTAAAAGTATAATAAAAGTATTATGAGAAGAAAACTTTTACTCAGATTAAAAGAGAAATGATTAAAAACAAGAATAAAAGGAAGATAAAAGAAAAAAAAGGAATAAAAGAAAAATAGCAAATTTTCTTTTGTGTCATAAAAAAAACAGTAGAAAATCAGTTTTTTTTTTCTTTGTAGTTATTAAATGAAAAAAATTGTGAAACAAAACAATATGGCTTTCTAACGTATAGAAATTTTGTTTTCAGGATCAATATACCTGGGTTTCTGGGAAGCAGAACTGGTGAATTTGGTAAGTAATTATTAGAGAGAATAAAAATTGGTTTCTTCCTCTTTGTTTCTTAGACATAGTGGTTAGTAAAAGGAGTCAAGTGACTTCATGTAGGTTATTTGACGATGCGAAAGTTTGCATGTGAACGCACATACGCATAAAGTACAGAATAATGCGTCACTCGGCTTGGAATAGCTACTGATGCCAACCTCATAGCTTACATACATTCGCCACCTTCGTCAGTAATGTTTCTTTGTATTGATCGCAAACACATACTCAGTACATATATGGTACATGTTACACACCATATGTGTTCGACCAAATTCTACATTATTCCCAAGAGAGAATAAATCAGTTTCAGATTTTTGGGAAATTTCTAAATAAATTTAATAATTGATCTTTTTTTTCGATGAAACGGATAATATTTAAGTCAGTAAATTAGAAATAAAAAGTTTGCGAAGGAAAATTAAAGTATATAAAATTAAATAGAACAAAATCAGTTAGGGGTAAATATGTTTATGCATACATGTTTAATTGAAGAGATATATAGATGGTTTTACAGAAGAAGGTAGTTGTAACATGTGACGTGTACAGTGGTACTTATAGCTTTATCATATCTAACAATAAGTCATGTGCGTCAATTGAGATATACGTGAAAATAGGTATCAGAAATAGCAACCACGTGTTAAACATTTTAAAATTACGTTTCTTTAAACTCAATAATTTTTATCACAAGGTACTTTATGTACACACAGACTCCAGTGTTTTCAAATTTAAAATATTTTTTTCCCTATTCATAGAAGTAAAATTTTTATTTAATTTTTTCTTTAATCAAAAACAAGAATTTATTTATAAATTATATAATAAAAAAATTCGGACAGTTTAACAATTTCAAAATTAGTTCTTAATTCATGAAAAAACGTCTCTGGAAATAAATAATTTGAAGTGGAAATGTAACTTCGTTTATTATGTCATCCAATTCTTTGTCGAGGTCAATTCGCTCTCTAGGACTAGAAGGAAAACATTTTCTCTCATCGAAAATAAAAAAAAAAAAAAATTAAATATGAATTTAAATTTCCTGTTAATTCTAAAAAAGAAGTTGTACCAACTTTTTCCCTCTTTCTAAAAGTCATTTACAAAAGTTGTTAAAAAGCTGTTATAGCAAAGATTATATGAATTTTCAGTGACTTTTTTCCAACTCTGATATTATAATCTTTAATATTAGAGTGGGAATTATTTTTATTACTTTAAAATAATATTATAATCAATAGAATAAAAATAAAAGTATAAAATAAATAGAGAAAAAAGGGAAGTTTGTTTAATTTTAAAATTCAATATATAAATAAAATAATTTTATCAATATTTCGTATCATTCGACATAGGGAAATGTATCTGTAAATTAATAACATGAATGCAATTAAATAAATGCCAATATATGTTATACGTATAAATTTCATTAAAATATCTTAAATGAAAATTTATAACCATGAAGTGTGTTGTCAAGTCCATTTCATTAAATACAGAGGGTAGAATGAAACATTACTACACATTATTTGTATTGAAATATTAAAATCAAACTTTCATTTTTTTTCTATATTTTTATTTAGCTCTCTAAATCTGAATTAGTTAAAATGTTTACCAATTTAATCGTAAAAAACTTCATCTACGTCTAAATTAACCAAATTAAAGTTAACAAAATATTTGGTTGAAAGAATCAAATTATTCAATGAGGAACTAAATTTTTATTTAGTGATTTAACATTCAATGACTAGAAATGTTAATATAAAATTCTGTTACTCACAGAATGATCAATATTTCTTGCATGGAAATTGAGTGAAGATAAGGAAATAGTGCCAACATCTATATTTCAAAATTCTGATGACATGAATTCCTTTGTTCAGGAATCGATAATAAAATCAAAAAAAAAAAAACTTTATACGAAAAAATCGTAGTAAAAAATCTTCATCTAAATGTAAATTATTTATTGATTCAAAGGTTTTAAAAACAAAATTGATAAACATTTTAATTTAAAAATGAACTAATTTTTGTACGACTTTTTTTTCATAAGAGATTTTTTTAATCATTTTGATTTTATTAATAAACTCCATTAAATTGAAAAAAAAAATACATAAATTTCTATATCGACATTAACTCCTCGGCGTTACAATATTTATATATTAATTAGAGCACAATATAAAGTATGCGCTACTGAAAAGCAAACAATATTCTGGGGTTATAAGCGGTCAGTTTAGCGATCGTTGGGCGTGAAAAATGAATGGCTAACGCTTAATTAGCGTGGGATAGAAGAATGCAGGGTCGACAGGATAAGAACCTTCTTCGACTATATGTAAACGTATAGGTGTATATATATATATATAAACCAATGAACTACACGACCTTGGAAAGAACGCGAACCCGATTTTCTTTACTTCCACATAAAGAATGTTCTAAATATTTTCGTCTTACACGATAATTTTAATGGATATAATCAAAATATAATTAACTGATAAGAATTTTCTATATATAAAAATTCATTTTAGATGTGAAATAGTTGGAAATTTTGAAAAATATTCTCATTAACAAAAAATGAGGGGAGAAAAAACACGTGTTAAAAATGTCCTCATATAATTGATTACATTAATTTGCGCATGTTGGAATCAACGCCTTATGGAATACCTTAAACGCCTCCTTATTCTAGAACCTTCTACTCGCAAGGACGCAACTCTCCCACACAATTTTTTTTTTTATATTTCAATACAAAATTTCCCAGTGACGAAGTAAAATTTCAATAAATAGATTTCTTTTATATCTTTATATAATAAAAAAAAAAAAAAATTCACTTTCTAACTAGAAAAAAAAAATTTATTTGATTTAAATACTCGATTACTTGATTATTATCAAATAAATATTCATTTGAATCAAATAATTATTTATTTCAATCAAATAATTATTATTTGAGTCAATTAAATGTTTTAAATACAGAAATTATTGGTTAAATTTATTTAATTCAAATAAAAATTATTTGGTTCAAGTAAATATTTCTTTGATAATAGTCAAGTAATCGAGTATTTGAATCAAATAAATTGTTTTTTTTCAGTGTGAAAAATTTTATTAATTATAAAATCATTATCAATTAGTCAAACTTGATTTCTTTTTAATTTTTTGGACAAATTTTTTTCTAAAAAATCGTAATTAGTTATTTTTTACTAATTAAAATAGTAAAAAGTCAGCAAAGACAATTAGTTATTTTTAACTACATAATTCAGAGAGGAAGTATACACCCAGAAAAAAAATGTGCTTGATTTAAAGAAATGAGGTCAATGCTTTATGTTATTTATTTCAAAGAAAAATTTCCTTGATTCAAAGCAATTTTTTTTTTAAATCAAAAATAAATATTTTTTATATAGTTAAATATTTTTTCCCTATCAATTTACAAATTTTTTTGTTTAATAAAAAAAAACAATTTTCTGAACGTGTAAAAATTTCATAAAAACGAAATTGTTTTTTTTTTTTGACAATAGGATGTGAATAAAAATTTCAGAAAGGATTTTTCTAGTGAAAAGAAATTCACGTCATATATTATTCATGTTAGGTGAGATGATATCATGAATCTAATGCACAACCTCCGGAATAATAATAATAATAATAATAATAATAATAAAATAGAAATAAAAAAAAACGCCATCGAAATTGTAAATAATAAATTAAATCACATTTTTAAAATAATTTTTTGTATTTGAAAATTATTTTTTTTTTAAATTAAATCCAAAACTAAAATCCAAAAATGATTTGAAATTTAACATGAAGAATATTAGAAAAATGTGAGTAACAAATTTATACATATCTGACTTTCTATAAACCCACGCAGTCAATGACCTTTACACTTTAATCATAAAGTCTTGAAATTTGCCTTTTTCCAAAAAGACGACCCCCAAAAAAAAAAACTAAACATTTTCAATCTAAATCGTATGGCCTAATTAAAATAAAAAAATGAAGTAACAAAAAAAAATTACAAATTCAATCAAAATTAAATTAAAAATAAATTAATTAATTCCAACTAATTTGAAGAATATACACTGAAAAAAAATTTATTTGATTCAAATACTCGATTACTTGACTATAATCAAATAAATATTTACTTGAACCAAATAATTATTATTTAAACTAAATAAATTGTATTTGAACCAATAATTTCTGTATTTGAAATAAATACCATCTCGCAAATAATAATTAATAGAAACAAATAAATATTTATTTGATACTAATCAAGTAATAAAATATTTGAATCAAATAAATTTTTTTTAAGTGTATAATTTAAAAAAAACATTCGTAAAATATTCAACTTTTTCTCAATTTATACTTGAGAAAGCGGAAATGAAAATAATTTTTTGAAATCAAATTTAAAAAAATAAATTTATTTATAAAATATCGATTTACAAAAAGTTGATTTTTTTTGTAAATAGTTAAGAGAATCGATATACCTTTTTTTTTTAATCAAAGTGCGATATATAAAATAAAAAGTAAATCAAAAAGAGAGAACACAGATTAAAAAAAGATTCTTTCATCTTCGTGGGTGATCAACCTGAAGGAGAGAACAGAAAAATGAATCTGCGCCGGCCTACGATCTCCCATTTCTGCTCGCCTTATATGGATATAAATGTATGTAAAAATGGATATGTTTTTTTTTCTATTTTATCAACGCAAATAAGCTTTTTAATTAAATTATCATTAATTCAAATTCAATCACAAAACTGTCAATTATAACAAATTTATATTTGACAAGTAGTTCCTCTTTTTTTCACGTGTATATAAGAAAATAAATAATAAAAAAAAAAAAAAGTTTAAGGTGTATTTTTTCGCCGGCGAAATATACAATATGGCGACAAGACACTCCCCTCACCCCCTTAAGCGTCGCGTGCGTCATAATCATGAAAAGCGACTATCTTCAGACGAACCCGCATTTTGATCATTTGATAACTAAACACTTGTAATCAGTATTTCACATTAAGAAAATATATTTTCAAAACAATAAAAGGACAAATGAGTCATTTAAATTAAATAAGAGAATTGTGAAATTTACTATTTCCTTCCTTTTTTTTTACCCCCGATGTGACAAAGTGCCAATCGGCGTGGATCGCCTGACTACGGGCTACGGGGTTCACACGGCTTAAGAGAACTTGCACTTTTACACAGTTTATTAATGGCGAGACATATAATAATGAAATTGACGTGTTTTTAGATGAATTAAATAAATGATTTTCTTAATTTTTATATAAAAACTCACCTTTTGAGTGCAGTTAGTGGCCTGGAAAATCGGCTTCGGCGTACTTCAACAGCTCCCGTCTACTACGATCTTGCGGAGTGCACTGTCGTGATCAGCGGAAACCGCCATATTGGACTGCGTTCAGAAACTGTTTCCGGTTATTCAAATTTTAACAAAACAATTTTACTTTAAATATTGATTTTTTTTTCCAAAATTGTGAAAAAGGGAAAATTATCCTACAAATTATTTTATAAATGAATAATTAAAGTACATATAAATATACATTAGAAATAGAAATAAAAAATATTTAATAATTTTAAAAAATTAAACATTCTAAAGTAATTAAATTACTATTCGAATTGTTACGTTTTTAATCTTTGGTACTTTTCCTTATTTATCAAATTTAAAAAAAAAATCGCGATTTATATTTTTTTTATGTGTAATTAATAAATTTTTTTATTTACAATAATTTTTAAATTACTCTTTAAAAAACTTAAACCTTTATCACTTTATTATTTATATTGTTTGTAAGGAAAAATAAATTTAGAACAATTAAAAAAATTAATTTATTTTTAATTTAAAAATTTAAAAAGAGGTTTCTGAACGCAACCCCTAACGACAGCGCCATCTGTAGTGTAATTTTCAAACTTGGAAGCACATGGTTTGACAGCGTGTTTTTATTAATCACACAATCTTGTTTTAATTTTTATAATTGTGAATAATTGTTTATAAATATGCCTAAATCAAAGCGGGATAAAAAAAGTAAGTATTATTTATTTATTTAAAAAAGAAATTATTATATGTTGTAAAAATAATAGAATGTAAATTAATTTTTTACTACACCTAACCTATAAATATGTTTTCTTTGTTTTTTATACACATTAAAATAAAGTAAAATTATAAATAAATTGAAATTTCATTGCAAGAATTAAATTTAATTTATTAAATATAATTTTAGTATTTTAGTACTAATTCAATGAAATAATTTTAATTTTATTGTAGTATACATAACCTAAAAGTTATTTTTTTTAAATTTCTTTCAGTTTCTCTTACTAAAACAAAGAAAAAAGGTCTTGAATTAAAACAACATGTTATTGAAGACATAAGATCAAGTGTAGATAAATATGAACGTATTTTTTTATTTTCTGTGCAAAATATGCGCAATAATAAATTAAAAGAATTACGTGCAGAATGGAATGACAGTCGATTTTTCTTTGGTAAAAATAAAATTATGGCACTTGCTTTTGGTAAATCATCAGAATTGGAAGTTTCTGATGGTATTCATAAATTGGCAAATGCACTTAATGGACAATGTGGTTTATTATTTACAAATAGACCGAAAAAAAAGGTAACAGAATGGATGAATCAATATGGAGAAGAAGATTATGCTCGATCGGGATTTGTTACTGAGGAGACGATTATTTTACCGGAAGGTCCAATGCCAGAATTTCCACACAGTATTGAGCCACATTTGAGACAATTAGGAATGCCCACATCTTTACAAAAAGGTGTTGTGACACTTGTCAAGGAATTTGAAGTTTGTAAACAAGGACAAACTTTAACTCCAGAACAAGCAAGAATTTTGGTAAGAAATATTTAATTGAAAAATTATTTTAAAAAATTTTTTCTTCAGTTTAATTCTTAAAATTTTTGTTAACTTTCGGAAATAAGAGAAAATAATTTTTTCGATTTTTTTACAGAAATTATTAGGAAGAGCTTTAGCTACATTTAAATTAACACCACTTGGAGTTTTTTCAAAGAAACATGGATACAAGAAATTAAAGACAGAGAACACTGAAAAGGAAATGGAAGTTGATGAAGTGGAGACGTGATTTTTATAGAATTTTTTTTTTTAGTTATAAATAAATTAAGTTGCAATTTAATTATTCTATTTTTTAATTCCTTTAAATTAAGAATTTTTTCTTTTTTAAACGAAATAATAAAAAATTTAAATTGAAAATCCAAAAGGAAATGACAATCTTATTTATTCATTTGTTCGTCATAAAATATAAACAAATGATTGCAAATGTCATTTATAAGTTTTGATTGTAACAAATTTTAAAAATTTCAGTTTAATATTTTATTTTTCATTTCAAAAGATTAATTATCAAAATGTTGAGTTTAACATGGATTTTTCTCTCTATTTGGATATTTACATTTGTTCTAGTAAATAAATTTTTAAAAAAAATTTGTTTTTTTTTCTATAAAACAATAGTTACATTTAAATTACTTTTAATTTTAGGGAACGTATGTTGTTTTAAGTGGCAAATATTCCAATAAAAAACAAAGATCTTTAATAACAAAATTAAAACCTCGTCGAAGAAGTGAAACATCAGTTGATTCATTAGAAGTATTAAATGTTGGAATGAAGTCTTGTACAAAGTCTAATATTACAAACAGAAACGAAGTAATTTAAAATTTTTTATATATAAATGTTGTAATTAGGTTTTAAATTTTTTTTTTTTTATTTTCATTTATTAAATTTCAGAACAAAACTCAATGGCCTAGTAAAACATCTTTATTAATGAATAATCAAGATTGATCAAGAAATTATTTTCATAAAAATTATTTAAACAAAATTTAACACTAATAAAAAAAAAATACTAAAAATGAACATTAAAATTAAAATTTAAATAAAATTACTTGAAATAAAAATTAAATTTTATTATAAAAATTTAACTAAAATTTAAAAAATTGTGAGAGTAAAGAATAAAAATTTACGATTCAGAGAAACTAAATGTATTTATACCATGTAGTACATAACTAGCGTAAAATATATGAGACAAAAATTCTAGAAATTCCAGTAGTTCTTATACAAATTATATAGAGGAAACGATTTATAATACAACGCATATGATTTCTTTTTTTTTTTTTTTGCACTTGATGAAAGGAGTATTATTATGAGGACAGCAAACACAATCGACCAGCGAATTATTCATTAAATTCAATAATTATCATCATTTCCATGTGCAGTGAACAATATTCGCTCGATTCGTACTATCTTTGGTAAAATGCATTTGTACCCTCTTTTTACCACCACTACATTTATTTTATATATATTTATATAGAAAAAAGTTCACTTTTTACCATTTTCAATATTCAAAATTATTTTTTTATTTTATTTTTCATTCCAAATATTATATAATTTTTGATTGGCGAAAAAAGAAAAATTGCAAAAATAAATAAAATTTAAATTAGAAATTCTTTTTTTTCATTTTAAAATGTAAAAATTAGGTACAATGGAATGCTAAGCGGGCAAAAAAAAAAAAAAAAATTAATTACAATGTAAAAATATTTGATCGGGTATCACAAATCCTATTCTTCAATCGTTCATTATAATATACATAATTTCACGTAGCTTACAAACTAAAATGACATTTCACAAAAATGAAAAATAAATAATTTTTACATAAACAGTTTGTAAAAAATAAAAAAAATTAATCCAAATCGCACTTTTTAAAAAGAAGCGTCTTATAAATATTAGTAAAGTGTTTTTAGTGTCGTTTTTAGTGTCTAAAATATTTAATTATCCTTTCACACATTTGTTTTTTTTTAGTACTTAAAAAATATAAATCAAAAAATAAAAAGAAAATTGTACTAAGGCGATTTGAATTACTGGCAAGGACTAGACTTTTGCTTTTGAACAATAATCCAGTAAATCTGAGACACGAGTCATTTTACATAATTAAATCCTAAAATAGTCAATTTCTATTTCTAGGTGATTTTGCTATATTTGTAAACTAAGTGCATTTGTCATAATTGATACCTTTTTCTTTAACTGCCCGCATATTAAATTTCATAAAACAAAATATTCATATTTTCTTAAACTTTGATGAAAATTGTGATCACATTGCTAGGCACATTTTAAAACTACAAATATTAGGCACCAAATTTACGTCAAAAAAAAAAAAAAATAATAATAATAAAACTTAATACTAAAGACAGCCAGTGTCGGTAACTTAAATTATAATCATTTAATTCTGATATCACCTGCCTTGGAATGTGTTTTGCATTTAAACACCAAAGACGAGAACTTTTTTTATATATATAGCAATAATTGATTTAAAAAAAAATCCACCATAATTGAAACTATATGTACATACAATTCATTTAAAAAAAAGGAAAAAATACAACAGCAATTTTTTTTTTCAAAGCTACTTAAAACTGATGATGATTACATTGAGTGTAATTTTTTTTTTCTTATTTTCGTGTTGACGTTGAAGTAGAAGAAGAAGAAGCAGCAGCAATTTTCGATGTACTTTGAGAATCAGTGATCAAAGAATCGAAATTCATTTCGGTAATTGGTTCTCTCCAGTAAGCAAATTGACTAAATTCATCTGCCGCGTCTTCACGTAAAGCAGGAAACAAATGATCTACTATGAAACTCATATTTGAATATCTGAAACGAAAAGAAAGACAAAAATTTTATTTTATTCTCTCCATAAAACGAAATAAGGCAAAATGTTTTTTTTTAAATTATATGATTGCTGCAATCGTTTCTAAAGAAAAAAAAAACAATGATTAATAGAAATGATTATTTTTGATGAGTCTCCAGTAGAGTTGATTTTTTTTTTAGATACAGTACGAAAATGACAATTGGTATTTAAGTATTATAATTGCAGGTAATTAATATGATTAATTGTATTAAGTCGTTTTATTTAACATTCAAATTTTAATGTATTCTTAATAATACCCTTTAAGCATTTTGGAAAAGAAGATTTTTTTTCAAACTAAAGAAAAACGATTATTTTATTATGAGAAACACCTGGAAATTTTAGAAATCATTTTTATTTTATCGAAAATTCAAAAAAAATATAAATAACCTTTGTTCCTTTTGTAATTATGAATATAATTGCTTATATTATATTTCTGTAGTAAAAAAGTATTATAAAAATTAATAAAATTCAAAATTTGAATTCGAAGCAATTAAAAATTGTTTTCAATATTATTTTTAAATAATAAATAATTAATGAAATTTGAATAAATGCAAAATAAGCTTTTTTTTGAATTGCAATACAGTGAAAATGTATGAGAATTTTATAAAAAGATGAAAATTTTAAAAAGTAAAAAAAACATACAGTGGTAAAAAAATATTTAAAAATATTCAAATTCACGTTTTTTGAATTTTCGTTAATATAGAAATTACTGGAATTTTTTATGGTAAAGGAAAGCCAAAAAAAAATGAATATTAAAGAGGACTGTGCATGAAAGGAAATTTGAGCAACTAAATTCTGCAAAAGCATATCGGCAATGAGAAATCAAATATACCTTCTAACGAGTGCTTACCCTATTAAATTATAAGAAGATATGCAGAAGTGGTTTCAAAACGACTCATCATTATTTTTCAACAGGTTTTTTTTTATATATATATGAATAAATAACGAGTAAAATTTTTAAAAATTCATAAACTACTTTAGATTTCAAAAATAAAAACAGATCAGATTCCCAATTCGAAAAATTTCGCGATATAAAAATTATACGCGAGTATACAATTATATTTAAAAACTTGAGTATTTTAACAAATACATCAATATTTAAAATTATCAACGATTTTATTAAAATAAATATATAATTTTCTCTAAATACTTCTATTTAAAATTACTTTATAAAAATATTTCTCTTTTTATCTACCATTAACTAAAATACCATTTCGTTAAATATTTTCTATAAAATGCTTGTATGATCATTAAAATTAAAAATTCATTTTTCTCTTTTTGTGAGGGTGTGTGTGTGTGTGAAAACTTTGCTAGATATTGAATACTAAATTTTATCATTTAAAATTGGCTAGAGTCGAGTTGTCATCGTTGAAAAGTTGATATTTGTTCAGATTTGTACTGTGGCGGGAACAATTCATTGACAGTATTGCTCTGACACGCATAGCTGTGAACACACAAATAACCCACCCGTCAAATATCAATTTTCTTTTTTTTTTTTTTCTTTTTTTTTAATTATTTTTTTCCAAGTTTTCTTTCAGCAGCCTCAATTTTCCGTAATTCGATTTATTATATGATTTTTTTTTCTTCTTTTCCTTCTTTTTAATGAAAAAAATGTTGAAATAATAATAAATCGAAAAATAATATTAAACTAATTTAAATTTCAATTATATCGATCAAAATAAGGAGAAATTAAAAAATTAGGAAGAATAGTTGGATTATTTTCTATATACATTATAAAAAATTTGATTGAAAAATAATTTTGTACTCACGATGATTGGAATGTTTGGGTCAGTTCATGCTTTAATTCGCCACGATGATTAATTGTAAAGATGCGCATTATTGGAATTCCAACTGCTCGATAGGCCCATACGTCCTAATGATTAAACAGAAATTTTTAAATTATAATTAATTTAATTTTAATAAAGCAAACGAAAATTTAATTTCAAATCAAGCAATTTAAAAAATTCCATTTTAATTCAATTATAATTGTATTCCATCGATTTAATTATAATTAAACTTCTTTCAATTTAATTACAGTGAAAATTTCACTTTTAATAAGGAAATATTGTTCTAATAATAATTGAAATTAAATTCTTACATTAATACGATTTCCATATCCAGCATAAAATGGTTTTGATTCCTCGGGAAATAATGCTTGTATATCACTTAAGCAGGAAATTTTAAATTCCTCAGGTTTCTTTTCAATGACCTCGCGATGAAATGCCGAAATTAAACTTGTTGGATTCAATAATAATGGTCCTTCGGGTAATGATAAATCACCTTGTTTAATACTCTTTAAATATTCCCTTGTGACACGTGCCTGACCAATTGCTCTTGCCGATAGATAAAGTAATTTATAGCCATTATTTTTAATTTTTGTAAAAAGTTGAGCGACACCTGATTGCGCCCAATCTTTACCAACAATTGGCAATATATGACCAAGAACATCCGATTTTGTGATAGTTCCATCAATATCGGAAATAACTATTTTGTCATCCCATCGCCATTTATAAATGTGACATTTGCAACGTGTTGTTCCTTGATAAGCTGTTGTCACGCTAAACACAACTTCATTTGGTCCTTCCTTTAAGTTGAGTGTTGCCTAACAAAAAAAGGAAAAATTAAAATTTCATAATTTCAACAAAAAAAAAAATTTTTTCTTTTTGACAAAATAGAAAATAACTTACAATTTGTTCAGAAGAAAGCCTGAGGGTTTTTCTATATTTTTCAGTAGCCTCGTAATAGGGTCTCCTTTCTATTGGTATTTTAATACCTGGTGTTTTATTTTGATTACTGTCAGAATCTTCACTGCCACTGTATCCCTCTCCTTCTTTCTCCGGTTTCACGTCACTTATTTCCTTATGAATAATTTCAGGAACATTTACCTGGGGTTCAACTTTATCATCTTCGGTTACTATCACTTGTACGGGTTCAACGGTTTTTATTTTTCTAAAGACATAAGAAAATTTTCACTGTGAATTCTCTCCGAATTAAATTACACCAGAAGGGAAGAAAAAAAAATACTTACTCTTCATTTGGTTTATCAGTTTCATCTAATACTGTTTCTTCTTTTACCTCGTTGCCTTGCTCCGAAGGTGCTATTTCATCTGTTGAAAATATTAACAAATATTAAAAATATTGAAAATATTATTAAAACAATTTGTAATATTTTCAATATTTTTAATATTGAAATATTTAAAGTTGAATATTTGATATTAGAAAAATCACCTTGATTAATTTCCTGTGATTTTTTTGGTGTTTGAGTTGTCGATCTTCGCCATGAAAACCATGAACTATAACTACTGCGACCCTCGGGTTTTGTTTCATTTTCCAATTTTTTATCATCATGCAATAATATTGGCATATATTGAGAATATAAAATTCCAACTGCCGATTGTGGTAATTGTCTTTGAAATACAGCAAGAGTCATTATTATTGGACATGCTGTTGTCCAATTATAATATTTTCCATTTATTTTCACTGTGAGATTTGGATTCTCATATAATTTTGGATCAGCGCATAAATCCTCAAAATGAAGTTGATTTTGATGAAATGCATCGTCCGATGGACCAAGTTCAGAATCAAGTCCTCCACATAATGAAAGACTTACGTCTATATTTTCAAATATAGAATGCTTTGGTTCTTCAAAATCACTATCAAGAGATTTTGGTCCACCAATAACGCCCTCAAAACTATTAGGACTTTGCGGTAAACTTGGACCATTTCCAGATTCTGCGTCTTCTTCGTCTAATATTTTTCCTTCTAAAATTATAAATTAGAAACCAAAATTTTGTTAATTTATGAATCATTTTGTTATAAATAATAATTTGTATTATTATTACTATTAATTTCATTATTATTATTATTAGTTTCTAAACTACGTTAGATATAAAAAATTATATTTCTATAAATTAAGAGGAAAAATATAATAATTTTTCTCGTTGTGTGAACAAGATTCTATTTCGAATTTCACAGCCTGTTGGTGAAATTGTTTTGAATTGTCTTAAAAATTTTTTTAATTTTCTAATATTCTAGGGAAACTCAAATTCAAAGTAATGTTGAAAAAGAAAATGAATGATTAAACAAATAAAATCGATGAAAGATTTTTAATTGAAAATCCTTTACTAATATTTTATTAGAATATTAATATTAATTAATAGATTAATTAATAAATAATATTCATAATAGAAAATGTTAAAATACTTGATGCCGATAAGAAAACGTGTTAAAGGCAGAGGCGGAAGCTATTTTTTTTAAAATATACCTTTAACGACAGAAGGACCACGATGGGAAGAGGGAAAATAGAGAGCAGCAACTTCGGGATCCAATTCGTCGGCTTTAATATCACTGAGATAAATTCCCTCTGATTCTGGATTGTGCCTTACGCGAGAAGTCTTCTTCATGAAGGAGAACATGCCACTGAGCATAGACCGACGTGCCTCTGCTACCATTTTAAAAGCAGTTAGCAATATAATGGTTAGTAGAAAGAGGTGAGAAGTGAATAAAAGTGCTTTCAATTTCCAAAAAAAAAATAAAAAAAAAATATATTCGGCTACAAGGATTTAATTTAATTCTATCAGTGTTTGAATTTTCTACTTTATAAATATTTTCTTTCACTTGAACGCAGGCCTTGATGCAAACTGAAATTAAAATAATTATTGAAAATTTTTTTATGATACTAACTGTCATTATTCTGTGATGATTGAACAGTCGAATTTATTGAATTCTTGTGAGAAGCGTACGCCGAATCTGGAGGTGGACTTGGCAATTCACCCCATCTCCAACTTTGTTGATGACTCTTGTCATCATCCAAATCAGTTGTTTCCAATGTGATTTTTCGAACTTCAAACTCTGAATCCGATTGAACGGGCGAGCATGGCCTGGAATCCCGATTCCTTTTAAATGTGAAAATAAAGTAAACGAATTACAACCACAAAATGCTAAGTGTCGTAGTGCTGTGTGTCGTGAAAATTGTCGAATCGATATGAGCTTCCTCTTTACAATTATTACAAAAAAAAGAATGACGACATAACATTTTCTCATTTATGTTTTTGAACAAATTATATAAGAAAATTTTATTTTCAATTATATTGTTAATTAATTAACAGTGTAAATTAATTACAAATAAATTTTAATTCAATTTCAAAAAATGAAAAACTTTTTTTTAAAAATATGTAAAATATTTAAATAGTTAAAATATGTAATTTATTTGTAATTATTTAATTTTGTGTTAATAAAATTTGTTACAATAATTTGTTCAAAATATAATTGGAAAATTTTTTTGTCTTCAAAAAAGAATTCACATCTCAAACGACGACATGGTGTATAAAATCATTCCAACACTGTATAATCGGTTTCTGTTTAAAACTGAAAGATAAACAACGAAAAAATACGATTCTAATGCAAAACGAAATAAAAGGTTGAAATTAAAAAAAAAAAACAAAGCAGCATTCATTTGACAATTAGCAAAAAAAAATAGTGTGCAAAACTTACTTGGTAACTTCCGTATCACTAAAGAAGTGAAAATCAGTCTCTGGAAGTACTGTTGATGTTGTTGTTGTTGATAGAGCGACAGACGAATCTTTTGAATTATTATCGATGTCTGCTGAAACAGGTCCTTTGGAATTTTCATTCTGCAATTCTTCAACAACTAAATTATCACTTTCGCTCATTTCCGCTTGACTACTACTGCCATTACTCGCTTTTCTTAGTGAATTTTTCTTTCTCATAACACTTCTTCGCTTTCGTTTTCTCTTGCCACCTTTACCATCGTCATTACTTTCATCCTTGGAATTTTTCTTTGTCAATGATGATGTATTTGATTCGTCACTTGATTTCTCCTTACTACTACTTTGTGGATCATCGATTATTGGTCGAAAATCATTATTAACAACACTTATCTTACGAATTCTATCGGTTGATGTCACGGCTATAAATGATTTTGGTGTTGATACGGGAATTGATACTGTATCACCATCAAGACCATCCATATCAAAAATTTCCTCATCAACTTCATTTTTCATGAGATCCTCTTTATTTTCCCAATTTGGCTCTTGCCAATCGGTGAGTAATGCCTTTTCAAATTTCTCCCTTTGTTCCGTGGGTAATTCAGGGAAATTTTCTTTAAATAATTTTTCTTTATCTTCATTTTTCAATGCTGAATATTGTTCGCGTATCATTTGTTGTTTTTGTGAGGTAGATATTGATTCATAATATTCTTTAAACATTTTGTCACGTTCCTCCGATGTCATTGAAGCAATTTGAAGCCATTTTTCTCTTAATTCAAATGGCAAATCAGAAAATTGTTCAACGAGAAATTTTTCACGTTGATCAGGTGGCAAGGCGGACATTTGCTCCCATTTTTCTCTCTCAATTGATAATATTGAATCGCGAAGTATTTTCTCGTGTTGCTCATGAGGAAGTTCCGAGAGTAAATTAAATCTTAAAAAAGAAATTTTAATTTTAAAATAGTGTAAATTAGAAAAATATTAAAATTTAAAGAAATTAAAGAAACCTGATAGGTGGAAAGCAACTGTCATCGGGAATTGGAGAACATGCTAAATGCGGTGGAATTTCGGAATCTAATGGACATCCACTGGAGCTCACTTCCTCTACGAAAAATGCCTCCCCAGATTCTCCAAGTTTCATATGAATTTGCCTGGCATCTCCATTTATCTCTATGTCCACCTTTGAAGAAAATTTTCAATTAATTTAAATCTTTTTCTAATCTTGAAAAAAAAAATTATTCACTTTTTTTTTAATTACAGACTATTTAGCATTATTTTAAATTTTAATATTTTCTTTCAATTAACTATAGATAAATTAATTTAAAAATAATTTCTTTTCGTCATATTGCATTTATATATGCAATTGCTAAATTGCAAGAATAAGTGAAATTAAAATTATCTACAAATAATTGTTACGTTATCATAAAGTTCAAAGTTCAAAAATTCATTTTTTTTGCCAATTTTTATTTGTTTAAATACGAATATTATTTTCAGTAAAAAAAGAAAACTACTGAAAGAATTTAATATTTAAAGAGGATATAAAAAAGATATTAAAAATGTAAAAAGGAATTAAAAAAAAAAAGATTCTAGAAACTTACAATTTTTTCCCGAGATCGAAGAACTCCCAATTTTCCAAATCTGACATGAAAAGGTGAGCAGGTGAACGATCCATCAGGTTGTTCGACGACAACAACGTCAATAGCTCCAGTTAAAGTTGCTGCATTTATTTCATTGTAAAAATCACGAAAGTTACTGATGAACTTGCCAATATAGTTCATGCTGTACATTTTAGTGAACGATTTTCAAATGTCGGGTTACTTTCTTAAAATTTCCCTTGAGACATGACAAAGCACGTCTCTAATATAAAATCTCACCCTTTCTTTCTTGTATTTTCCCCGAAAAAAAAAAAATTTCCTATTTTACACGCTCCAAAAATTAGCTATCACACTTCATTTTCAATTTTTCTCATCTTTTCACAAGATTCTTAACACAATTATCACGTCAATAGGTATTACTATCACTTAATCGAATCATTAAAAGAAATTAAAAAATTTTTTTTTTAACACGCACTGATATGACAGATGATGAGAACTGTCAAAATTTTTCATATACAAAGTAGTATTTTTGACAGTTTATTTCTTCTTGTTTCGCGCACAACGACGCGTAAACAACTTCAGCAGGTGAGAAAGTAAAATAAAAGAACCTTACGATTCTTTGTTACTGATGTATATGAGCAAGAAGAAAATGTACAAAAGAAACAACTCAAATCCTTTGTCCCTTTAAAGATTCGTTTTGGTTATTCACAAAGAGGCACAGCTATGCTGCTGCAGCAGACGGCAAAAGTGACGTGCATTCGATCACGTGGCCTTCGAGCCAATCAAAATCCAGGATACTTCACGGTCAATAAAAGGGACAGTCACGTGGTCATTGACACTTGAGCGGGAACATTTAAACTGAAAAAAAAAGAATTTTCAATTATTTCTTTTGTTGATGTAATTACATTCATGACAAGAATAATGCATTTATTTAAAGTGAACTGAATTAATTAATAAATAATAATTAATTATTAATTAATAATAACATTAATTAATTAATAATAAATACTTAATAAATAAATAGGTAATAATATAATTTATGAATTAATAATAATTAATTAATTAATAATTAATAAAATAAAATGAAAAACTGAATCGTAAATTTTTAGTTTAAAAAAACGAATGAAATTAATGAGATAAAATTTACCTACTTTCTAATTAAAAATTTTTTTTTCAATGACATAAGATTATTTGTATTCCTTTTTAAGAAATATACATATTCAATTTTTATTTCTATTTGCTAATATTTTTTTTACGGAAAAATTATAAATACAGATTTGAAATATGTAAAGGGCAATTTTTCTCAAGGTTTATATTTATTTTTCTATAAAAAAAATGTTGATCATTGAACCTTGAATGAAAAAAAGTATATATATATATATTACTTATACATATATTATATGTTACGTGAATAAATATACAAAGACTTCTAGCAATTATAATTTAGAACCAAGATTTCCAGTTTGCTGTCATAACAAAAAG
Organism: Leptopilina boulardi; assembly: GCF_019393585.1. Classification (NCBI taxonomy): domain Eukaryota; kingdom Metazoa; phylum Arthropoda; class Insecta; order Hymenoptera; family Figitidae; genus Leptopilina; species Leptopilina boulardi. The sequence continues at coordinate 1,966,289 of NW_026137874.1, read as the reverse complement.
TTAAACATATCATTAAATATATGTACATATATACGTTAATCTAGTTCTAGTTTTCAAAAGTTTTTTAAAATTCTACTTTTATAATATAGAATTTTTTTTTATAATAAAATTATTATTATTAATATTAATTATAAAAAAAAAAAAATAATTAAAAATTAAATTATTTAAAAAAATTAATTAAATAAATAATAAAAAGAAACACCAAAATAGTAATAATTATGTAGATATTATGTAAAAAAAATATTTTCTAATCCTCTATAATTTTATTATATTAAATTAATTAACATATTAAATTAGTTATTAAATTTTCAAGGAGATATTTGGAAATTTTCTCTCTTTTGGAGGTAAATATAATATGTACTTGAAATTAAAAAGATTTATATACAAAATAAAAAATAAAAAAAAAATTTATGTATGAATATATAAATACAAAAAAAATTTAATATATTAAATAAATATTTTTATATTTGTAGAAGAACATTTTTTTTCAATAATTTATTATATTGCTGCCCCCCACAACCCGAAACAAATTTTATTTATTATTTATTTTTTGTTATTTTTTTCTATTAATTTTTAATTATTTTAATAATTAATTTTTTAATAATTTTTTAATATTTATTATTTATTTTTTGTTATTTTTTTCTATTAATTTTTAATTATTTTAATATTTAATTTTTTAATAATTTTTTTAATATTTATTATTTTTTTTTCAATTTTAAATGTATATTTTAGGGGAAGTAAATTCGTTCAGGATGATAAATTGTCGTAGAATTCTCGATTTTGGCACAAAATCAAAATTTACGATTGTGGTAAATTCCACAACCGATCCTCTTTAAAAGCAGTTATAACATTATGAGCTGAGAATTATTTTGTCAAATTTGTATAAGAATTATACTATTTTGTTATTAAATTATCTAGTAATAATATGTAATTTAATATTTAAAAAAATATCATATTGTAATTTACTATAATTAAAAATTAAAATTAATTAATTTTTTTTGCGTAATGATACTTTTTAAAATGTTTAGAAAATATTTTTATTCATATTTCATTAGAAATTGTAATTTATTTTTTTTTATTGACTATTTTTACTGTTTCCTGTAGTTGTAATAAAATTATATTGTTTTTCGTAGTAACTTTTTTTTTTTAGTATTACAAAAACTTAAGAATGAGCGATGGAAAATATATTTAAAAAGATTTTATCTTATTTTTCATTTATTTGCCAAATAATGTATTAGTCATTTGTTGTTTACTTCTTTTGAACATTGTATACCTATATGAATGTTATTGTAAATTATGCATATTTTTTTTTGTAATAATTCTCAATTATTCACATACAAAACTGAGTTTTTTTTTTTTTTTATTTAATTTTTCTATATTTATAAATTAAAGAAAATGCAATTAAAATTTTTTTTTCCGTTGAGATAAGAGAAAAAAAACTATGAAAAACAATATAATTTTTTTTTTACAATAATTTTATACTAAAAAAATGTTGTTAATTTTGTAAAAAAAAAAAAAATTTCTCTATTGAAATAAAATTTACAAATAACAATGCAAAATGATAAATTTATTTCTTGTTTGATTTCAACGAATGAAAGTGTACTCGCAATGTTTTAAAATCGTTGTCAATAATATTTGATTAATGTTCATAGATCAACAATATTTAAAGTGAAACATTTTTTGCAAATGAAAAATTTTATTATAAACGTGGAAAAATATTTTTTTTGCAACATTTATTGATTAATAATTTTCAAAAAAAAATTTTTTTTAGTCATTTTATAGGAATTTTTTTTTTTAGTTACTCGTTGGGTTATAATTATTGAAAGTTGAGAACTTAACTACCTTTTGATAAGAAAATCTCTCGGGTATTGTAAATATATTGTTTTTTTTTTTAACAAAGAAATTGTCGATTTGTAATTTTTTTATATTCACGGGCTGATTTTATCATTTTTATCGCAATTTTTATTTATTATTATTTTTATTATTTATTTATTTTATTATTATTATTTTTATTTATTTATTTTTTATTTTCATTATTTTTTTTATTTTACTTATTATTATTATTATTATTATTTTATTCAGTGAAATAAACGGGCTAAAGTGTGCTTTAGAAATAAAAAAAAAAATAATTTTTTAAAAAATTTTTAAATAAATTGTAACGAAATGATTTTCTTTAATTAATTTAGACTGTATAGTCACTATATATAATGAAGATTAGATCAGCAGACAATGGGTTTCCTGATATATTGAAAGACGCCAAGTGTTGTTCTGCGTCGCATGTGAGGTCGTATTATTTCCGCTTTGATACGGTTCGCCAAAAATTTTGTTGATTAGGTGCCAAAAGTTCAAGATCCATAACCGCGATATTCAACTGACTTTTCAGAATTATATATCTATATACTTATACACTGAAAAAAAAATTTATTTGATTCAAATACTCGATTACTTGAGTATTATCAAATAAATATTTATTTGAACCAAATAATTTTTATTTGAATTAAATAAATTGTATTTGAACCAATAATTTCTGTATTTGAAACAAATACCATTTAATTGACTGAAATAATAATTATTTGATACAAATAAATATTTATTTGATAATAGTCAAGTAATGGAGTATTTGAATCAAATAAATTTTTTTTTCAGTGTATTAATTTATTTGTTCTTCAAAAAATTATTTATTTATTATTTTTCTATATTTTTATTTATAAATAAATTTTTATTTTTTATTCGTCCGAAACTTATATTTTTAAAGATTTTTTTTTACTCTTATGTTTATGTATTATCAGACATATATGCATTTTAGGTGAATATATATATATGTTTGACGTAGAATCACTTTGTGAGCTTCCTTTGATTGGATCATTGATGCGAATATGTCCAGTTATTGTGTTAAATTTTCATGAACTATATATTATATACATTTATGGTTAATGTTTCCTAGTATATATTGGACATATGTATTACATGAATACAAAAATTTCTCTTTCATAATGATTGCACAAAACGGGTATATATACACACTTGATGGCAAATAAAATCTAAATATAAATCCGTCCATTGCCTGGGAATAAAATTTATATGTATATACATATATATAAGTACATATGTTCGTACATAGAACATGTGTACACATATATATATATATATTAGGTCAATGTACCTTATTTTTTTTCAATCTTTGACAAAAATTTTCAAATTTTTTTTAAATTCCTTCTTTTTAAATAAATTAAAAAATTGTTTATTAAAAGTATAAAAATTTAATTAATTTTTCTTATTAAATTAATTTAAATAATAAATAAAATAAAAATAAAAAATTAAATTAAATACACACTAAAAAATAATACTTATTTTCAGTTCACTTTTGACTAAAACCGTTAACATTAGAACCATTTTTACTGAATTTCAGCCTTGAGTTTATGATTTTAAGTCCTAAAATTGACTTAATCTAGTTTTAAGATTAAAATTACACTAGTTTCCAGGCATTTTCATTTTAAGATGTTAAAGGTTTCAGTATTTGTTTTTTGTGTGTAATAATTAGCTTATTATATGTATTTTGTTGCATAATGTAATAAAATCTATTTTTATTTTGATAAAAAATTGCATAAAGAAGAATTTTATAATATTTTGAAAAGTTTTGAGATAAAAAAAAAAAAAAAATTCTGAGATTATATTTGACACGTGCATCGTCGCGGAGACTTTCTAAAAATTCGTGAGACCCTCTGTGACCCGAAAGAAATGAAATCGGTGCCATCTTGAGTGCTATATGCGTGGGTTTTATGTACTTTCTTATACATATTCATCAGTATATATATATAGATATATTTTTTTTTTGTGCACTATTATATAGAATCTCTTGTTCATCATAAACATTATACCGGTTTTCAGTTTGTACTTTTGCTTTTCTTTGCTTTCAAACTATTATTTTTCTTTTATAAAAAGGTCTAATTTTACTTTTTTAACATAAAAATCTAATTATTTATAATTAAGTTTCAGAAAATGAGACAAATTTATAATCTTCTATTATTTATAAAAAATTAAGAAAGAATTTTTTTTTTTATATTATTATCATCATTTTCTGAAATTCATGTAAATTAATTAATGCAATATAATTAATTGCTTTATATCTTTGTAATTCTTGTATCTCTTTTGAAATTAAAAGTCTTAATATTTTAAAAAAAATTTTCTACTCATTTTTCTTCAAATGTTTCTCAATATTATAGATACAATTTTTTTTTTAAATTGCTAATTATTTATAATTTTTTATACCAAACTTATTGTTCTTTATAAAATATAATAAAAGTAGTTTTTTTAATTAAAAAAAGTTTTCATAAAAAAATTTGATTCCAAATGCATTTAACAAACTAATTGAGAGTCTAAGATGAGCAAAGACTTTTCCACTCTCTCTATTTTTAGTCAACTTCCGGCAACGAAATGGGGATGAAGTCACAGATGTACACATTGCATCATTTCAAACCTAATTTAGAAATATATATTTATTATGTTTTGTCAGTCGTTTGAATAATCATGAAAGTAAAAAAAAAGAAATTAAAAAAGCTATTTAGAAAAAAAAAAATATATATATTTGTCTCAACTATTCAGGTTAAAAATTTTGTTTGGCACAAATAAAATTTTATTTAGCGAAAAATAAAATTTTCATATAAATGAAATTTATTTGAAAAAACTATTTATTTAATTTTTTTAATGGATTTATCTATTCATATTTTTTATTTATATATTTTCATTTAATTATTATTTATATTAAATTTTTTCTGTCAATAAAAGGGTTAATTTTAAAAAATAAATATATTTATTTATGTAACGTAATCAAAGTTAGTGACATTTATGTAATAGGGAAAGTCAAGTTTTCACGTAACTGTTTTAATATATAAGAACATGTGCGATCTTGACGTATAGGATTTTTCATACATCTCTATTATTGACAAAAAAAATTTTTTAAAAAACCAATTATTTTTATATCTGCGTATTTTTTTAATGTTTTTCTTAAAAAATCTTTTTTATTTTATATTTTTTCCTTTCAGATAAGAAAATTTTACATTGAAATTAATTTTGTTAAATAAAAATAAGAATCTAAAAAAAAGAAACCTGTTAGTCACCTGCAAATATATATATAATCATTTTTGTATAGTTTTCAACAGTTTTATATTAAACTTCGACTTTGCTCTTTGTACAGTATATATTTTTTTTCCTCTCAGTTTTTCCTAACATACAAATTTTCTTGGCACAAAATTTTCCTCAAATTGTCTTCTTATAATTTTGCAATCATATAAAATATCAAAAATTTTATATTATATTTGGTGTTAATGTTATATAAATGTGAAAAATATAAATTATATCAAACAAAAATCAAAATAATATAATAATAATAATAAAAAAATTCGAATAAAATCTTTTTTTTTTCTCGGCATTATTAAGCCTATATTTGATATGATTTAAATTTATCAAAATACAGTGAAAATTCACTAAAATTTCATTGGCTTTTTTCCAACGTGACCCTTGATCATGGACTTGGCATTGAATTTGAAATTTTCTGTTTGCAACTATTCTCGATGTCGCATAAGCGAATGTATTTTAATTAGGAAGTCTCCATATATTATTAAGTAAATTATCTTCACGTTAATTCAATTCAATTTTTAAACTAATTTGTCACTTGAGTATTAGCTAAGAATTTTACTATATTGATTATTATCATTTGTAAATTATAATATAATTAATATATAATAATAATTATTATTATTATAATTTTATTATTACTTTAATTATTTTTTGAATAATATAATTTAGGTTTTATATTTATAAATTATATATACTAATTTTTATAATTGTAAATCTTTTTTCACTGTTTATAATATATAAAAAATTTTTAAATAATCAAAATCCTAAATTTTTGTTGACACTAAATTTTATATACCTATATGACGAAAAGCATTGTGTAGTATAGAGGAAATTTCTTAATGCAACAACAAAATAACAGTCACGTGTGATTCATATATTTTGCAATAGGGGGATCAAGTAAATATTTTGACAATTTAGGTATATATGTGATTTGTTATTTTTAATTATTTATAATTTGTTTATTTATAATTATTTATATTTTGTTTATTTATAATTATTTGTATTTTTATTATTTAGAATTTATTTATTTATAATTATTTGTATTTTATTTATTTGGAATTTGTTTATTTACAATTATTTATATTTTGTTTATTTGTAATTATTTGTATTTTTATTATTTGGAATTTATTTATTTATAATTATTTGTATTTTGTTTATTTGGAATTTGTTTATTTAGAATTATTTATATGTTGTTTATTTGTAATTATTTGTATTTTTATTATTTTGAATTTATTTATTTATTTTTTTTTTTTATTTATTTGGAATTTGTTTATTTATAATTATTTTTATATTTTATTTATTTGGAATTTGTTTATTTATAATTATTTATATTTTATTTATTTGAAATTTGTTTATTTATAATTATTATTAGTATTTTGTTTATTTATAATTTTTTGAATTTTGTTTGTTTGTAATTTGTTGATTTATAATTATTTGAATTTTGTTTATTTGTATTTAATTTTTAATAATAAAATTATATTTTTGTTTAAAATTTCCAATTTTGTGATTTTTACCTCTTTTAATTTAATTAATACAAAGTTAATGGAACTAAAAAAAATAATCTTGTTATTGACTTCATTATTAAAAATAAAGAGTAAAATCAGAAAGAGTCAATTTTCAAAAAAAAAAACGAAATTAATAACAAGGTGCAAAGTGCATCGCGAAAAAAAAGAATACTAAAGAATAGTAAGACTATAAAGTGAATAAGCATTTAATATATATCTAACACTTTGCCTGCGTGATCTTCCACGTTGGATCCTATATTGTTGTACTATATTTTTTCACAAACGTCACAAACGATTCTTTGAATAAACTATACTTAAACGTAAACAAATTTTCATGAAGTATTGTGTAATTGACAAAAATATAATTTAACAAAAAATTATATCACTGTTCTTATAAAAAAATATATTTTAACTAGTTATTATTATTATTATTATTATTATTATTTAAATTTATTAATATAATTTATATTTATTTTTAAATTAACTATTATATTTATTATAATATTATTTATTACAATTATAATTTATTAAAATTATTTAAAATAATTATTTGTTTATTTATTATAATTAATTTATTTTAGTAATTTTTTTTTAAAATTAAAGGTCCTGATTATTTATCATACTATTGTAACAATATAATTCAGTTGATTCATCAATGAAAAATTCGCGCAATTTTAAAATAATGGTACAAACGTGATTCAAGCACCATATAAAGAAAAATAAATTTCTCAATGAAAATATTTATATGTATAAGCAATATACGTTATTGCAACGATTTTGTTCTTCATATAAATAATCGAATATTATATTCACCTTAAGAAAAAAAAATATGAGTTTTATGACAATTATTGTAAAAAAAAAATAATGAAAATTAAATTTTGTTTTATACTATGCCGAAAGTGAAATAACTCACTGATGTGAAAGTTCTTGAAGTGGAAAATCAACTGCTCCCAATTCTTGTTCCCATGAAAAAGACTCACGTTAACAATTAAAGACTGAATTCTAACATCATCATCATCATCTTTCTCAAATTGGCAACTTAAAACATCATTTTGTTTTTATTATTTCAAACCAATATATTGATCGTATTATGGATCATCATTGGAACATTCTTTCAAATATTTGCACTATGTTTATAATAGAAAAGGCACTTTTATAATTATAATAATTAAAAAAGAGACACTTTTTGTGAAGAAAAAAAAAATTTGAAAAGAAAGGAAAATAATTAAGTGCGCGCATATATATATATACACTTATTGGCGTGCAACAAAGCGAAAGGGAAGAGAAAAAAACGTAGAACACGCGCGTCTTGTACGAATGCTTCAGTGAAACTGAATAGAAACAAGGCAAACTTATATCGGCTTTGACCGAGTGTGTATGTCTGTGTGTGCCTGAATACGTCTGGTGACCAGTGACGTTTATTCCATTTTATTGAATACGATACAACACGCGATATATATGTTTGTATAAAACTCCTACTTCGATTGGCTGTAAATTCTCGTACCAGAGATCAAGCCCCCTTCTTTAAAATTTCGGCAAATAATGACAAATTTTGTTTTTTACCTGCGATGATGATTCATCATGTCGATATGTCTCTATAACACCTATTTATTCTATTATATTTTTCTTTTTAACGAAAAAACTCCCCAGGGAGTTTGATTTTTCTATAAATACAAAAAATTAATATACAAAAATTTAAGTTAAATATAATTAAAAAAAAATTTTTAATTTAATTTTGTTATAAAATTTCTTACACGGAAAAAAATATTTGCCTGAAACAGCGAAAGATTTCATTAGAATAGCGAAATATTTAACTGAATCAAGTAAAACTTTTGCTACTGTAGTGAAACATTTCGCTATTCTAGGTAAATATTTTTTTCCGTGGTAGATAAAAAACGAAATTATGTAACACTAGCTATTTAGTTAGTGCCTTTTGTTTCATAATTTTTAAGTCAGATTTTCAAAATTCAAAATGGCGTAAAAAATATGGCGGACGTTTTATAATTTCATTAGAATCGCTTAAAAATGTTTTATATACTCAGAAAAATGTTTCTTTGAAGCAAAAAAGTATTTCTTTGATATAGTGTCAAATTTTCTTTAATTCTTTGATTCAAAGAAATATGTTTACTAAAACAGCGAAAGTTTTAGCTATTCTAGAGAAACATATTGCTGTTCCACAACCAGAGAAAAGAAAAAGAAGAAAGAACTAAAAGCTTCTTAATTTCAAAGAAATTTTCTTTGAATGAAAGAAAGTCTAAATCTAAGAAATTCTAACATTGATACAGGGTCAAAGAAACATTTATTTGAATTAAATAAAAAATTTCTTAGAAACGAAGATATAATTTTTTTAAAATCAAAAATAATTTATTTGAAACAAATAAATGTTTCTTTGTATCAAAGAAAAATTTGTCAAAGAAATTTGTTTCTTTGCCTCAAAGAAATCTTTTTTCTTTGTGCAGATAAAGATTTTTTTTCTTAAAAACTAGTTTGCTTATTACGCGTCTGAAAAAGTGAATATTCTCAAAATACAGTAATTATATCGCTATTATTTTGCTTCTGATAGCAAAAATATAAAAAAAACGTCTAATGAAAAAAACAAAACGCATCAAGTTTCAATAGCAAACCCATGTCAATAACATTATTATCAAACTTTCTTAATACTAAGAAGAAACTATATATTACACGTGCAAAATAAGACGTAATGTTTACATTTATGTTAAAAACCTGCGCAAATTCAATAGTAGATATCAACTTTGTTTAAAAAAAAAAACAAAACGCATATAAAGTTATTAATTTTTCTTCTTTAAATGCGAAATTTTTAAAGGTAAAATAGAATATAAAAAAAATATATACAAAATTTATTTGATTCAAATAATCAGACTGCTATTATCAACGAAATATTTACTTGAACCAAATAATTTTTATTTGAACCAATAATTTCTGTATATCAATACGATACCATATAATATAATAATATAATATTTTTATATATAATTATATTAATATAAAAATATAATAATAATAATAATAATAATAATAATGTTTCAAATAATCAATTTCTTTTGTTCACTTTTTTTGAACAAAATATAATTGACTCTTTATAAAAATTAAATGAATATAATTATATTTTGTTTTATCATTTATTCGGATTCGTATTTTATTTATTTTCTATTGTGCATTATTTTTTTCACTATTGTTTTCTTTATTATTTAGAAAAGACTATATATTATCAATTTCTTTTATTATTTTTTATCATACACCTATATTTAATTGTTTACGTGTATTATATTTTCATTTTAGGCTCACATATAAATATATGACAATTTAAAAAATATGCGGTCAATAGATAAATTATAACAAAAAGATAAAAAAGCTACTTGTTTATATGTTTGTATCTAATTTCATGCGGAAGCACGCGCGTCATCTTATCTAAAGAATAATGCTACAAAGAGAAAAATATTTTTTAAAAACCATTTTACGATTTGTCGTTATTTTGTATATATATGTATAGAGAAAGGAAATACATTACATTTTACAATGCACGTCATTATATATACCAACGTCTTTTAAGTCAATGACCTGATATATTTAATACTCTCATTTTCTGCATTCTAGATATATACATTTTACTCTCATCTAAATTTGTATTAGTGAAAAGTCGTTAAAAATTATATAGTAAAGAAATAAATTTTTACTTTTATATAATTTTTTTACACACAAATTTCAAAGTATCAAATTGATACCAAAAATATTAAATTCACAGAAAATTAAAAGGCATTAAAATAAGCGTTGCAGCTTATTTTAAGGCATTTTAATTTTCAGTGTTAATACAAATTTTTATATCAATTTGATATTTTTGGTATCAATTTGATACTTTTAAATTAGTATGTAGTCAATTTTTCATTTAAAGTTTAGTTGAAAATAAATATGAAAATAAGAGTATAATTTTAATTTAAGAATATTATTTTTATTATACCATGGAAAAAAATTTTCGCCTGGAACAGCAATAAATTTCACTGGAACAGCTAAATCTTCACACTAAAAAATAATACTTACTTTCAGTTCACTTTTGACTAAAACCGTTAACATTAGAACCATTTTTACTGAATTTCAGCCTTGAGTGTATGATTTTAAGTCCTAAAATTGACTTAATCTAGTTTTAAGATTAAAATTACACTAGTTTTAAGGCATTTTGATTTTAAAATGTTTCAGTATTTGTTTTTTGTGTATTTCACTAAAACGGTGAAAGTTTTCGTTATTCTAGAGAAACATTTATAGCTGTTCCAAATAAAGATTTTTTATGAAATAAAAAATTTTAAATACTTTTTGTACAGATATATTATATATATAGACGAATATACAAATCATAGATTATTGGTGTATTCGTTTTCACTGAATATTTTTAATATTTCGTAATAATGACTCGTGTGTTTGGGCAAATAACTATAAAATGAGTGTTGAGTAAAAAAATTTAGAACGTCATAAGCACACCCACAAAAGATGTGATTTGATTGGAGAAAATTTGAAGGTTACATTGAAACGACAAACAAGAATGTTTTTCAACTACCACGTGGTTTCTTTGATTCTCGTTTCAAATAAATAGTATAGAGAGTAACGCGTCATTTATTAGAGTAAATATTTTTCAATTGAAAAATACATTCCTTATAGATATATATTTTTTTTTTCTAAATGTTTTTATTATTGAGTAAGGTAATGATAGTATTTTTCTAATACGTAGTGTATGTATCAGCAAAAAGAAATTTTTTTTTAAAAAAAGCATAGTCAAATTTTTCCCATTTTTCCTTAGAAAAAAAAAAAAATTTTAATCCTAAACAAATTTATAAATTTATTGTTCTTTAATAATTTTAGTTCTTAAAAATTTTACATATTTTTAGTATATTTTTAGTATTTGTATTTTGTTTTAAATTACTAATAAAAAATTTTGTTTATTATTAATTATGTATTTTTAAATTATTTTTATATAAGATTATTATTTTTTTATCTATAAATATTATTATTTTGAATAATTTAAAAATTAATAGTTTATAATCCTATCAGTATAATTGAAAATTAATTAATGACATATATTTAATGTGAATTTAAATTTAAATTTTTAAATAATTTAAGAAAAAATTTATATATAGATTTCTGTACGATCGATAGAGTCATGTTTTATACTTGGAAGTTCATAAAATTTTCGTTCGATAGCGCTGTGAATAGTAACAAAAAAAAAGTTTTCAAATATTTATTCTTTTTCTGTTCTAAAATATATGAAACTTGGGATAGAAATATAATTTCTAATAAATTATTAAAAGAAGCTGAGGAAAAAAAATGGGGAGAAAAAATTTTTCTCATGTCTTGTAAAAAATTACTTTTTCTACTTTTGTCCAATGACTATTTCTACTTATATGTACTCAATATATTATTTGTTTTAAGTATAGAAACAAAAAGTTTTATTCAAATAATTTTTTTCAAATTTTTTTTTTAGTTATTATAATAAGGAAATTTGTAATAAGATTTTTTGTAAAAATTTTAATTGAATTATATAATTTTTTTTTGGAAAATTATAATTTGGAAAAAAAATGCATTGGAATTGAAAAGCAGGACTACTTTTTTTTTTTTTTAATTTGTCACGGCTATTTGTCCTTGACTGCAAACTTTGTCATTATCAACTTGTTTGGAAAATATTCAGTCTGTTAATAGTACATACGTTTCTTGTCGTATAAAATAAAAACGAGAAAGCAAAAAGGTGTAAAAAAAAACTGAACATGGACCATGATGCTTCCTTGCATAAAAGATAAGTAATTTTACATATACTTTATGTTCAGATTTCACCTTTTTTTTTTTTTTTTGTTATCTAACAGAAAACAATTTTTTCGCTAAAAAAAATATAGAAAATGCAACAAAAATTTTCTCTACAGAAGGTAAAATATTTATATTTTTTTTGTGTATTATCTAATATTTAATATTTGTATTTCAAAATTTTTTTTTCAAATTAGGAAAATTTACGAATATACAAAAAATAATAATTAACAGTAAAATATATTTATTTTATGATTTTTGATAGAATTTTACTCAAAAAAAAGAATTATAATGAGACTAATATTATTGATGGAAATAATTACAATAAGTATTGTTGAGTCGCCAACTAATTGTAAATGGTTTAAGGAAAGTGAAATTTTAAATTGGAACAATTTTTCATTTCCATATGCTTATAAAATTGACAATTCGACGAAATTGTCTAAAAATTTACATAAGTTTAGGTAAAATTATGTTTGAAAAAATTGAATATAGAAATTTTTGTTTCAAGAAATTAATTTTTTGATTGTAATTATATATAATGATAATTTAGCATTTTTTTTTTTTGCCTCAAGAAATTTGAAAAATTGGGATCATGACGCATATTGGATTTATGGGAATACTTATACAGATCTTTTTATGCCATTAATTTCGAGCAATTTGAAAAAAACTGGAATTGATCCAATAGACGTTCTCAATATCACCGATGTGATTTGGATGGTATTTATAATAAATTATAAAATAATTTTATAAAAAAAGGGTTAAAAATTGCCTTTAAAATTTTTTTGTATTGTAAAGGTACATATATCGAAAAATGTATTTTTTACTTTAAATAAAAATCCGCGTAAAAATAATTTTTTTGATTGGGACCGTTTGAGGAAGAATGACCCATATATATATGTATATATTGTAAACATACAGTTTCTTGAGTGAAATCGAAAGTGATCGCTCGATAGAAATGACCTCAAGTCTAAAGCTAATGAGACTGGATCTTATATGGGAAAAGTAGGAAAGTAGTTCTCGTCTGAACTGACCCAAATTTTCAAGCGAAAGCTATGGGTCTTGAGGACGAAACTAAAGTTTCAGGTCACCAGGTCGAGCGAGGAAGCGAAAGTGATCCTTTTGATAGAATTTCAGTTAACCGCGTCTTTCTTGTTTTTTTTATATTTTTATATTTGTTTACAGAAAATTAATAAAAATTTATAAAAATTGAAAATTATAAATTTAATTTTATAAATTAATTTAATTTTATTGTCCAATAAAATTTGTTTATTGTCCAAGAAAATAATATCTGATTCTTACTTTTGTATTAGAGATCAGGTTAAACGAGGTCATTGAAAGTGAAATTCTAGACTTTTAGGCTTTCGCTGAAAGTGAGAGTAAGAGTGAGAGTGAAAATCCTTCCACGATTACTGATCTAACATAACATTATACAGTTAACTAAAGTTCAAGGTCATTCTTCCTGAATTGGAGTTGCTTTTTTTAAACATAAATTTCAATTTGAAAAATTAAATAAATATTTGTTTATTAATAGGGAATTACTTATTAATTTAATATAAATATAATTTTTTCAAGTTTTTTCTTTAATTTTTTTTACTCAAAAATTTAATTGAATTATATCCAAATTTTGTTTATGATGCAAAAATATTTGGTTGATTCAAACAAAATAATTAACAAAAATTTGATTAACTGATACCTACTATAAATAAAAAATTTGTTTTTGTCTCTTAATCAAATTTAATTTAATTAATTTTAAAAAATAATTATTGAAAAAATTATTTATTGCTCTAAAATAAATTTAATATTATTTTAGAAGGCACTTTTTATTAATTTTACTGCAAAAATAAATTTAATTAATGGGAGGATAAAATATATTTCTGAATTGGAACGACAGGGAGATGTATTTATATCATTTCCAACAAATAATTTTATACAACTTAATGTGACTGTTATTAATCCTTATTTATTAGTAAGTAATTAAATTTTTTTTTACTAATTAATTATTATATAGAGCAAAATTTATCATGTATTTTCGTATCAAAAAAAAAAAAAATTTCAGAATCGAACTGATACTTTGCTATAAATTATAATCAAATGATTTTGATATAAAGGGACGGGTTGTCAAGATACAGGGGCTTAAAATTTTAAACCTCACTCAAAAAAAACTTCTATAAAAGTATATAAAAATTTTTTAATTTTTTTTTTTGTAAAAAAATTGAGAAAATTTGTTGAATTGAAAAAAAATTAAAATATGCAATTAAATATACTTTTTTTTTTTAACTTTTATAGTGTAGATTCAATTATGATTTTCTAACGACAGTATTTCCGTTTGTCTGGCACAGTGGAAAATTGTTTGCAGATGTGATAAATGTAACATCAAATTTACTTTTGACATTGGATTTAACAAAGCAATTTATTGATTTGGAAAAATTCACCATTTTAGATATTGAGTGAGCAACAAAATAATATTTATTTTGAGAATAAAAAAAATTAATTTAGTTGTTCAAATTACATTTAATTATTATTAATTACATTATTATTATTTTATTATTATTACATTATTATTATTATTATTATTATTATTTTTATAATTATTATTTATTACTTTATTCCCAAAATAACTTCTATTGAACCTATTTTTTTTAGATCTGTGCATGTTACACTTAACAATAATTTACCAATATTTGATGAGTTTGCATCAAAAATAGTAAATTATTTACTACCATTTTATAAGAAAAAAATAATTCAAGTTAGCGAGAAGACAGTGTCGAAAGAAATTTACATGCGCATAAAGGATATAAATGAAATATTTTTTTACAATTGACAAACATTTTATCTCCGTGAAAAAATATTCTTTTTTATATATAAAATTTTTTATTTTTTTTGTAAATAAAAAAAATTTTCACTTAGAAATTAAATATTTTGACACAAAACATTTTTTTGATATATTTGTGTGTGTGTATTTTTTTTTTATTGTTCCAATATTTAAATAAACTTTCTGATTTTGAATAATTAAAAATCTCATTGATTTTTTTTATAGAACAATGATTTCATTTTTTTAAATTTAAACGACTAAATTAATTTTGTGGTTTAAGAAAAAAAAAATTGTGTTTCACATAGCTAAAATACCATTAGTATGATTCATTCAATTTTTTTTTTTGGACTACATTTGTATATAATATACATAAATAATTTTTTTTAACCCGCTTTCTCTATCTGCTATTAAATCATAAAAGTGATAAGATAAAATGATCCAGAAATTTTTCAATAAATATCAAGATGATTGATTTCATGAATTTATATTTCATTTTAACTGTAAATTTATAATAAGAAACAAAATATGTTATTTGAAAGAGAAATAATGTATAATATTATTTTTGTTGTTTTAATTTTTTTCTGTGTCTGTAATGCCGAGGAAAGAAATAAAACAAATGGACTTTTTCATCTTCTCAGGTAAGTATTATCTCACACTTTCCATCTTAATTACCATTTAGTTTTTCACTTTGAGAACTATATATCAAAAAATGTTTCCGCAAAATTTTTTAATTTAGAAAATTAATTTTTTTTAAGTTACTTAATAAATTATTAATTATTAATTAGCTATATTTATTATTAATTACAAACTAGTATTATTAATTAAAAATTATTGATTAATTATCATTTATTAATTATACACTGAAAAAAAAATTTATTTGATTCAAATACCGGTGTATTTGGTTATTATCAAATAAATATTTACTTGAATCAAATATTTCTTATTTGAATCAAATAAATTTTTTTTTCAGTGTACTAAAAAAATTATATTGTATTTTATCTTATTTCTGTTAATATTTTTATTAATAGTAAATTTTTTTTTTTTAATGGTAATTTTTTATTATAGGAGAGTTGAAAGAAAAGTGATTGTCGAGGCAAACTTTAACAAATTAATAGATGAAAATTTGCCTAAAATTCGTGGCTCAATAATTGCAAGTGGCATGGATCCATTGGAAATGGATGATATGTTAATTCCAGTAACGGGTTTGGTAAGATTTTTTATTTTAAACATTTACTATTCAGTATTTAAATTTCAAATATTTAAAAAGCAAATATAAAAATTTTACTAAAATATACAAAAATATAAATATTATTATATATTATAATTTAATATTAAAAAAGTATTTAACTTCACTAATCAGAAAAAAATATGTAGAATAAAATGTAAGAAAAAAAAAATTATTTAAAAATATATACATTTAGCGAATTTGTATTCTAAGAAGAAGTTTTAATTGCTTTCGTTTTTTCATTCAAATAACGATTTATGTGATTATAAATTCTCTATTTCTTGCTCTATTAAAAAGTTAAATAACGTTTTTATTGTCTTTGGCGCACTAATTATTAAAGCTATCATTCAAGGCGACAGTTTTCGTTTACAGAAATACATAAAATAAATGAGACGGAGATTAAAATAAAAAACAATAAAAATAAAAAAAAAAAATAAATAATAATAATAAAAAAATAATAATAATAATAATAATAATAATAAAATAATAATAATTTTTTTAGATTCTTTTTTTTATATTTTATTTTATTTAAAGTAAACGTTACTATTTCAATTATTAAATGAACAAACTCTCGTATTGGAGTAAGTTTTTAGTCTAGTGGTTAAGCTGTCGACTTGCGAGCGTTAAGGTCGTGGGTTCGATTCCCGGCGCTGGGAGAATTTTCTCTTATTTATAAAAAATTTTTAATTTAAAGCTACAATAGATCGCAGCTACAATTGTATTGTAAATTACAATTGTTAAGAATAAAAAAAATATATATTAGTTTCAAGTACTTA
Source organism: Leptopilina boulardi (assembly GCF_019393585.1). Taxonomy (NCBI): domain Eukaryota; kingdom Metazoa; phylum Arthropoda; class Insecta; order Hymenoptera; family Figitidae; genus Leptopilina; species Leptopilina boulardi. The sequence goes on along the minus strand of NW_026137874.1, from coordinate 1,949,033 downwards.
CAGTTGGTAGTGGTAATTTCAATTTTAATTCAAGTCATCGAGTATAATTTTCAAGTAATGATGATTCCAGTTTTTCCATCAGTATTTGTTTCTGTAAAAAAAATTGTAAATTAATAATTAATTTTAAATATAGAAACAATCGGTGACATATAGTTTCAAGTGAAAATATAAATGTAAAAAATATTTTTTTTGTCTATTTGTTTATGTATATATTATATTTTACTATATATTTTTTTAACCTATTTTATTTATTTTTCACACATCAGCCGGGAATTTTCAAAGGAAAAATGGCTTTAACCGACGGTTGGCTTCAACAATTGTCACACATTGAACGAATTGGAAATTCACGCATGTGTTATTCAGATAGGAAACTATCGATAGAAATGAATTTAGGATGGCAAAATTTGTCGGTAAGGAATATATATATATATGCTCTTTTAAATATTTCTTATTTTTCAATTATTATTACATTTTCTCTTCCACATATCATAGTTCGATTATCGATATCTCTTTGAGTATTTGTTATACAAAAGAAAAGGAAATATTCATGGAGTTGTGACCCAGGCAGATATCTATTTTAAAATGATTGTGGACTTTGAAACAACACAAATTATATTAGAAAAAGTGAAATTCAAAAATTCTGGGTAAAAATTTACTTTTTATTTATTAATATAATTTTATTAAAAATTTCAACAAAAAAAAAATATGATATCAAAATTTTATCGTATAATTATATAAATGTTTCGTGATATATGAATAGTATTTTTAATTTAGATTGAGATTATATCATGCATCCAAAGTACAAATTTTATAAATGTGAAAAATTCTTTTTATATATATCTTTCTATATATTTTCCAGTAAATACGACTTGCAATTTGAAGGACATATTACAGATACAATTCTCAATACTGTGGTTAAGGTTGTAACGAATTTTTCAAAAGATTTTATCACACGGAAATTGCAAAAAATTTTTCACACTATTGCCGAATTAGAAATTAAGGAATTAAATAAAAATCTTAAAGAAATCCTTGGAAGTTATAATAATTTTTGATTATAAAATTATATATAATGTATTATATATTAAAATAAAAAATCAAATTATTGTGATATTTCTTATATACTATATATTCGAATGTGATATTATTTTCCCTATAAGAATTAAATATGAATGGAATATTTGGAGAGAAATGATGTATAGTGTGTAATTAATGCAAAATACTGTTAAATGCAGATTTATCCAGGTGGGAATGGTGATTACACATGCTGTGTAGATATTGGTCAGTGTTTAGAGGAATTGATTTGGTTCACATCAACCTTCGAATATGATGTATATGCACATATATATATATAATAATATATCCGAGTGTGAGTTTAACATACAACTAAATATAGTGTTCCGCATTTGTCACCTGCTTTGATCACTCATGCGACGAAACATTCAGGTCACGTTTGGAACATAATTGTCAATTGCATATAATAACTTCATTTCCTCAACTCATCTTATCCTCCCCTCTATTCTATTTTACATCTATCCGCAACTACTCAAGTGGTCTATTTCCGAAATCTAATATCACTTTCATTACGTGCACAAGATTCTCCAATAATTCACCATGTCCAATTTCCACCCTAAACAATTGATCTTCATCATTTAGATATACATAATATTGTGTTCGATATGCGGTGGGACAGAGAACAAAATATTAAACTTTTTTTTATTTGCCTTTTATGAATCTTTCAAGGACCTATATTTTTGTCAAATTTTGAAACTGTTTTAAATTCCTAAAGTTGTTATAATTGTCAATTATAGTTTTTTTTTTAATAAACAAATGTTACTAGCGAAAAATCAACAAATGTTTTAAAGTGTGTATTAATTATTTTATTTATTTATTTGAGAAATGCAGTGGAGAAAATGAAAAAGCATATAATATGTATATAACAGAAGTAGATTGTGTTTACTGCGAAAGAGGAGGTGAGGTCATGTTGATTAAAGGAAAATATTAACTAAAGACTTTCCTTGCCTTCCGGCTCGTGTAAATATAAATCTGTAATTTAGCAGTAGTATAATGAAGTTAGTATCACACTAAGTTACATATTATAGAATAGTGAGATACTCGAAAACTTTGTTTTAGTTTATTCTCTTTCACCCTTTGTCCGTAAATATAACTTTTATATGCAAACCAAGATTCAAATATAAACCATGTAACATCATCTTTTTCACTGATCCATTTTATTTTTATTTAAAAAAAAAAGAAAAAAATTGTTATACGAATCAAAATAAATATATTTAAATGTCTATTATATCTGTTAAATGAATGAATATAATATTCGAAAAATAAATATTTTTCTAGATTAATAATAAAAACTAAATTTTCATTAATTAAACGATGAAGATTTGCGTTCTCTGACTAATTTACTAAAGGCAATGCTCCTTAATAAGAGACCCTTTCTAATTAGAAATCTTAAACTTCTCTAGTAATTAAAGTGAATATATTTTTGAGACTATTTTCCACGAGATAATTTAAATCATAATTCAACTAAGTAATAATTATAATTTTTATTAATCAATCAATTCCGCTTGTTTAGGACAATAAATCCCATTACGTAAATAAAGTCAATTTTTTTTAAAAATATTTTAGAAAATATTTTAGAATAATTTTGCAAAATAATCAAAAATGACAAAATAAATTAAAAAATTAATGAAATGAGCATTTAATAAAAGAAAATGTTTTTTTATAAATACACAGAAAATTAAAAGGTATTAAAATAAGCTGCAACGCTTATTATTTTAATCCAATTTTGCTTATTTTAATACCAAAATAGATTAAAATAAGCAAAATTGGATTAAAATAATAAGCGTTGCAGCTTATTTTAAGGCCTTTTATAATAGAAAAAAAATATAAATAAAACATTTTTACAAATTCAGATATAGAATATAATTTTTATATTAATTAAAAGAGAAAGTATATACCGAGCTCGCGTTTTTTATATTTAAAAAGCAAATAAAAATGAAAAATTTTCTACCCTTGAACCCCCATTCAATTACGATTGCAAATGAAAGGCACTTATTGAGCAAATGTAAATTCTATTCCAGTCTTCTCGGTAGTAGTATATATATATACCACTTATAAGATATTTGGATTTTCGAAACGTTCCGGACAGGTTAAGCTAAGATTTAAATTAATTAAAAGCTTTGTTCAATGTTCTTGTTAACATGCGCCTGTTAAATTATTCAGAATTGTTTAACAATTTTTAGAGAAGAATAATTTTTTTTTTAACTGCAAAAATAAAAATTGCTAAAACATAATTTTATATATATATATAATTTATAATTTACAATAATAATAATAATAATAATAATAATAAATAAATTTATTTTTTAATTATAAAAAATAAATAAATAAAAACTCTAAATAAACCGACTTTGTTTTGCATTTAATTCTTGTGTAATTAATATTAACAAATAATTGTTAACAAAAAATGTTAGCAATTATTTGTTAATAATAATTGTTTAATGAATATATAAGTAAAGACACTAAAGAAATTTCTATTGCAATAAATGTTTATACTTATATTTTTTTGAAAAAAAGACAGTTTTAAAAAGAGAAAACATTTTAAGTCTTTGTAAGTACAGGATCAGTAGTATGAGTCTATTTTAGTCAGACAAGACGGACCGAATAAGCAATAGGATAAAGGTGGGCAGAATAATAAGGTTTTTTTTCCCCTATTTTTTATAACAATACAAAAAGTGTATTTTATTCAAAAAAAATTTTTTTTTTTATTTTTCTGATTATTTTTGTAATATTACTTCAATATTACATGTAATATTACATAAATATTACAGTGTATTATCAAATACACGCATATAGAAAAAATTTGCTGTGGCAGCGAATTATTTGCTGTGACATCAAATTACGTTAGCTAATATAGGGACAGCGAATAAATTTGCTGTGGGATCAAAAAAGTTTGCTGTGGCAGCGAATTATTTGCTGTCACATCAAATTACGTTAGCTAATATAGGGACAGCGAATAAATTTGCTGTGGGATCAAAAAAGTTTGCTGTGACAGTAAATTTTTAAAAATTAAGACTGATATTGTTTATTATAGCACATTTTTTTGTTGTTATAGTAAAAAATTTAGCTGTGGTTACTAATTTTGATAGATCTGATAGCAAACATAGCATCTGTAAGAAATTCCTTTTTTTCTGTGTAAATATAATAATTTTTATTTGAATAAATAATTTCTGTATTTGAAATAAATATATCATCTCAAATAATAAATTATTTGATACAAATAAATATTTATTTGATATAAGTAACCGATTATTTGAATCAAATAAATTTTTTTTCAGTGTGAAATAAATTTAGAAAGTAACTTTTTTTTTGAAGTTAAAAGGCGCGCTTTTTTTCAAATCTTTCGAACTATGCAGTTAGTGTCAACATACATGCATAGATAGTACTTGTAAGAAGAGAAAGAGAAATGAAAAGAGAGTTTGCTGGAAGATAAGGGGTGCATATTACGCATAGAACACAGAAGCAGAAGAGGTCGGCGGTTTGGAAGGGGGAGGGGGGGAGTTAGGGCATTCGTTTATGGGGGGGTTGGGTTTGTGTGGGGATCGCCTCCCGGGACACCTACTGCGCATTCCTTGCAATCAGCGCACATCGCGAATACGTCTGCGGGATTCAGTTCGATACCGGACGCTACAAGAGATGCGTCACTTCCGGTGCCGCTTTTCTCACGTCGCGAATTTCCGCTAAATCTCGCGGGAAAGACAGAGAAAGAGAGGTGAGAGAAAGATAATATGAAAGAGCAATCTTTCGCTACACCTGCGCGAGAATGATACCAAAACGCTCCTCAACGCGTGTGTTACCAACGTGAGGGGACATTTTCAAATTTAACACGTTGCATTTCAACCGGAACAAAAAAAAAATTGGTTTGTAAATTTATTTCTCATTTCGTTATTTTTGTTTTTTGTCGTATTCATTTTTTTTTTGACTTATCACTTTTTCAAGTTTAGTAATTGTTTAAAAAGATTTTAAATAATTGAAATAAATTTTTCAAATTTATTTTAAAATAAATATTAAATAATTTAGATTTTAAAAAATATAAAGAAATTTTCAAAAATATATTTTAAATAAATCTTTAAATTGGCTTTAAATAAATTTTAAATCAGATTTCAAAAGATGTTTAAAATAAATTTTAAATAAATTTAAAAATATTTTATCAAAGGAATAAATTTCAATTTAAAATGACGTCAGTCTGTTAAAGAAAAACGGTGAAAAAAAAATTATAAAGGGTGAAAAAATATCAGTATTGAAAAAATGTTGATGTAAAAAAAAAAAAAAAAAAAAAAAAAGATAATTATAAACTGGTACAGTCATGTTTACTTGATTTATTCTGGTAAACTTTACTGAATATCCTATATGTTATTCTTATTTATATACATAAATAATTTCACTGCATTTTACAAAACTTTCTCTGTTACATTAAACTTTAAAGTTAAAAAAAAGCTATTAAAGTTTTGTGCGCGAAAATTTACATGCGCCGAATAAGAAAATAATAACCTACATTATTTTTATATTAAGATTAAAGAAAAAGGTTGGTAAAATTTTCATTAAAAAAATTTTTTTAAACTATTATATAGATTAAATTTATTAATCATAAAAATTTAGATATAAAATTAATTTTAATTATAAAAAAAAGGAAAAAATATTTTTTAAATATTCGCGAGAAATAATTGTTTATTTATATTATTATAGTTTGTAGTAAGTTTTGTAATAGTTTAATATTCTTGTCAACAATTTTAAAGTTTATAGAACTTAAACTAATACAACAGAAAAGTAAAGTTAAACATTACTTATAAGTTCATAAGTTTTGTTTTTCTTTTTGTTGCCTAAATTAAGTCAATATTATTTAGTCAGGAAATTACAATGTACTGTATTTTGATTAATCTTTATCTTTACATAAAAAAAAAATTTTAATTATATCATTTATTATATTTTATATGATGAAAATATTATTATTATTATTATTATTAATATTATTATCGTAATAATTATTATTACTTTAAATTAATTAGTACATTACTAATTCGTCAGAAATAACAATTTTTATGATATATTGGTTTTTATATTAATTAAAACTTTTTATGTTTCATATGGTTATGAGTTGAGCTTACTTGCGTACTCATAAACTTATTTTTTTAAAGTACTAATTAAATTATCTATAACCAAGTTGAAGTTATTGCCCATTTCAAAGTTTACACGCTTTGGATATATACGAGATAACTTGTGAAAAATTCAAATATCAGTTTTCTGTTACAAAATTTAGAATATGTAAAAAAATTATAATAGGATACTTAATATAAAAATTCTAAATCTAAGAATATGAAAAAAAGAAGATTCAATAAAAAAAATTAAATTAAAAAAATTCTAAAGACCATATAAAATGAAAGCAAAGCAAAAAATTTTCAATTTTCAATATCCATTTATCCAACGATACTGAAGTCCATAACGTTTATGATCCAACACGATTAGAAAACAAATTTTCTTTTTTTAAGACGGAAAATTATAAAAAAATTTTTGTTTAATAATTTTGTTGATCAATAAACAATAAAAAAATATTTTTCGAAACATTATTTGCAACTTTGTTCATTTAATATTTACTTATGATTATTTATTTATTTTAAAAATATCTCTTTCCCCTTCAAGCGAAAAAAAAAATTGTTTGAAAAAAGTAACAAAAAATGTTCTCTTAAACTTATTTAGAAAATGTAATTTAAAAAATTGTATTTTTGAAAGGCCGCACACCCGCAACGAATAAAAATAAGATTCTCTATTACTATAAAAATGCCAAATTCTTGACATTGTAAGTGGACAAAAGACCATATAGACTTTGATATTATATGTACATTATATATATATAAAATGTAGGGAAAGGACGAAAACCACAATAGATTATTTTTGGATATAACTCTCAAATCAAAATTCTGACTTTACCTACATTTTTCCGAGTGACAAATTTTACAAAATGGAGAAGCTGTTTTGTATTTTTTTTTTTTTATATTAAATAAATAATTACTGCTTTGTTTTCACATAAAGAAAATATAAACTTTTTCCTTTTCTTATTTTTAAATTAAAACGTAAATCATAAAATTTGATATAACTTGACAGCGTATGATATTTCTCGTTAGATTGATCCAACTTTATTACGTGTTTATGAGAGTTCCACGAAAAACTTGTTACAAGCCGGTGAAACTTTATGGGGAAAAATACAGAAAGCTCTTCAAAAATTGCTTAAAGTTTGTAACAAAAAACTTTTGTTTTCTTTCTATAATATTATATATATATAATTTGATACTTCAAAACATAACCTATATTTTATTCCAAGACTCCTTTCTTCAAAGCGCGTTAAATATAAATATAATTTATCATGGAAAAAATGTAAAAACTTATTGGAATTTATTAAAAATAACTAAAATTATTATTAATAGATATTATTATTTAAAGAATGAAGAATAATAAATGAAGTATTTCAAAAGTTCACTTGTCAAGTTATAACCTAACTTTACGATTTCTATCCGCATTTATTATGAGGAAAGTAGAATCATTAAACGAAATAAAACCTTACCAAATATTAAAGTACTTGTCGATGAACTTTTATATTTTCATTGCACATTTTCTTTTCTTTCTTTATGATAAGTATAAAAACGATAAAAACTTTTGATTATAAAATTGACACTTTGCTGATATTCGTAATTTTTGAACTGTAGTAACATTTTTGAAGGAACATTAAATTATATATTACACTTGGAGAATATTTAAATTATCAGTAAAAATAAACGCACTCCAATAAATTTTCACATTATTCCCAAAAGGTACTCTTTAAAATAATAAACACTTATAAAAATTTTTCACCTTATTAGGTTAAGAGTACAGTCACGTGAAACAGATTAGAGAATTAGGAGAATAGACTTTAACCAATGAAAATTTAATATCTCGCGGAGGAAGATGTAACTTTACCGTAATACAGTGCATTTTGATTGATCGATGTCTGCTAATACACTAATCAGGTTTCTTTGATTGCACCCTTAATACAGGTGTTACTAATTGAATTAGGGACAACGCACAATGACATTATAAAACTTTGAAGTGAGTTAGAAAAGGACAGATATTCGTTTCCTTTTTTATTTTGTTCGCGAAAATATATTTACTATTAATTTAGATATTGTCTACAAGATTGTTATTACAATTAATAAAAAACTAGCAAAATTACACGCGCGCAAGCGCGCGTCCAACTTTAATTGCAATGGTTATTTTAAAATAATAATAATATTAATAATAATAATAATAATAATAATAATAATTCTGCATCAATGGAGTAATAAATTAATAATAGGTATATTTCTAATTTTCACGTTATCATTTATTTATACACAGAAAAAAATGAGTTTGATGTTATATAAATAAATAAATTTAAGTAAAAATTTTAAAATATAAATATTAAAATTTTAGAAATAAATATTTTTGATAAAGTCAATGTTCGATGAATTTTTTATAATCTTTCAAATTACAAAAAATTAGTTATGCTAAATATTTTTTTGTATTTTCTATAAATATTTCGTTGCAAATGAAAATTTTAAAATGTTTTTTTTTCAAAAAATTTAATTAACTGATAATTAATAAATATTAAAAAATTATGTAATCAAAAAGAAATTTAAATTAACAGAAAATTATTAATTATATTTTAAAAAGTATTAAGCAATTAAAAAATATTTAAAAATTTTGAAAAAATAAAACCTAAAAAAATTTTGTAATGTTTTAAACTTTAAACTTAAATTAAAAATTAAAATCAAATTGAAAATTTTTTAAAAAAGAAAACTATTTTTATATTGTTTATAGATAAAAAAATATAACAATTTAATAATTAATAATAAAAACAAATTAATAATAATAAATTTATGAATAATAATTTATAATAAATAATAATGAATAATGAAAAAATAATGAAAGATAAATAATAATTATAAGTTAAAATGTTCTAATTATCTGTAATAATAATCATTATATTTAAAAAAATGTATATATAATATAATAAATTTATAAATAATAATAAAAATTATATTATAATTGAAACTTTTTTTTCTATAAATACCAAGTAGGAAATATACTGGTGCTGCACACAATGAACAATATTTTTTTTTACTTTAAACTGTCACTTACAACATATGACTTAATTAATGACGATGAATAAAAATATCCGTCGTGTTAACCATAAAATATTACGAAATCAAGAATTGTCAAAATTTTAGGAAAACAAAAGGAACAAAATACGACTAACTTCAAGTGTGGACAGACGGAATGAATGAATGAATACGGAAATTATTATAGTTAATTTTTGAGGTTGTGGCCACTTAGGAATAGTAATATTAAAAAAGAAATCCCTAATTTAAAAAACTTAATGCAAATTATTTTAACTTTTAACAATTACAATTAATGATATTAATTGCATTAACATCACATTACGATGTAAATAATAATTAGTTTATTCATATTTTATACCTGGGTCGAAATGTTCTTGATGTTTAAAAGAAATTCTTTTTTCTTCTGTCCTTGAATTATCCTCTTCTTCACTGCAAAAAAGTGGGGGAAAACAATGTTGGCTACATCAAAAATTATTTGCAAAAATTTGTTGAAGCGACATAGATGTTGCGTTGAAGACATCCAAGATAGAACTGTGCGTGCGCTGTGGGGAAATTTTATTTTATAGTTCGAGCTAAGTCTGCCGCTTGGTCTGTCGTGCGCTGATTGGACCGGGCATTCACTGCCGGTAGCGCTGATTGGCTGGCGCTCTTGATGCCAACCCAAGTCTATAAATATAGGTCGTTTTTCTCCCACTACTTCAGTGGGCAGTAGACTCTTCACGACGCACCATCTGTGCTGCTTAAAAAAATACTTTTTTTTAGTTTTTATTCATTATGAGGGTTAACAACTATTTCCAGTGTTGATGAAAGTACAATTATAAATATATTTATATTTTTTCTATACATCACTACAAAAAGAATTATATGTAAAATTTTTAATTCTTCAAAGTTATATAAAACAAAAGTATTGTGATATCAAGTGGATTGATTTTATATTAAAGGATCATAAATCGAAGAAAAAAGGAATTTGTGGTTCGTATTAACCTTATTTATATTATTTAAATAAATATATACTTTTTTCAAATTAGGGAATAGTACAGACGGTACAGACATTAACTGATATCCCCATAACAGTGTCGCCATCTAGTTAGTAAATTTGGTATAGTATAGTAGCTTTTCAGTACAATTTTTGTTTCTGAATATAAACACCCCTAACCTCAAAGTTTCTGTCAATTTCAAACCTTATTGAAACTCCCGTTTTAATATCAACACACTATTGAATGAAAATGCTATTCTTTTGTGGGTCAAACCATTAACAGAAAGAGGATATGTGTCCTTACGCTGAGTCATTTATGTCGATATGATATTATATATATGACAGACAACACAAAGATAACACCAATGTGCTCGAATATTGGCTCATAATATCGTTAATGTTGATGGAGAGGGTAATATAAGAAAGGATATTATATGTATCAAGGTATTTCAAAGAGTGTGAAAATTCTGATTGATCATCTCTTGCCTTTTTATATATATACATATTCTATAGAAAGAGGGATAAGAATAAAAGTCAAAAAAAAGGAAGGGGCAGGACTAGGAGTGAACAAAATTTTCTTTAATTAATTCTATTATCTGTCAATCTTCAGTATATTTAATTTTCTCACTATATAATAATAATAATAATACAAAGAGGTTAGTGTGTGATTAATTTTATAAATTTATTATTTATATTACTATTATTTGTTATATATATAATTAATTATAAATAGTAATTTATATCAAAAAGAAATAGAAAGTAGTATATAATACGTGAATAATGATAAAAATGATGGATTGTGAATTTAAAGAGATCGCGTTGCATCGTGTCGGAAACGATTCACAGTTTCCGTCTTTTACGAACGATATTCATGAAACTTGCGGAAGTAGGTATATATATATGTATATAAAAGTACGAGAATCATCTCGGAACGTAGTCTTTCAAATAAAGTGAGCACTTTTAGTTCATGGCGTATTTAAATTCTCAGCAAGAGTTTTAGTGTCGTATATATATATATGAGTTCGTTCACGTTCGACCGATAACAGCGTCATATCAAATTTCAACCTTTTTTTTTTTTTGTTACCAAAAAAAAAGAAGTTTCTTTTTCTCCCTTCGATGTTTTAAATATTTATAAACTTGTTGAACTTTAAGAGCATTATTTCATTGATTTGATAAAAAATTCACGTTAAAACAATTTTCCAGCTGTTACCATGTTGAACTTTTTTAGAATCTAAAAATATATTATATCGATTTAAATTTTTCGAAATTTATCAAAATATTTGAAATAAAAAATATTAATAATTAGTAATTTAAAAATACAAAATATTTTAAAATAAGTTTCTATTAGCAAATTTTAATTAATTATTATTTTATCATTCGATTGATATTTTATTTTGCTTATTATTTATTATTATTATTGTTATACAATTTACCTAATTTATTATTGTTAACAAATATTTAAATATAATTTTTATATTTGCAATTAAAAAAAATATATATGCAAAGCAAAATAAATTTATCAAGAAAAATAGGTAAAGTTTAAATTAAATTAAAATTACATTCATCAAGTGAATTTCATATTTAGCACATATTTTTAATTACTGGCGCTCGCAATACTTTGAGGATTCTGACGGGAAATAAACTTTGAGAAAGTAGTTGAAACTTTTTTGATTAAAAGTACTATATTGAGGCAAAAAAAAAAAGAAGTCAAGTTTAAATGGAATTAGATTTAGAGAAGGCACTGCTTTCTTGATTCACTTTAAGAGCCAATACACGTAAATCGAGCAGATTATACACGTCTTGCATACAATTTTCAGCTGCACAACTTATTGCAAAATATATAACATCAGAGCTTAACATTTCGTAACGATTTCAATTTATTTCATTTGATGAAAAGTTTACAAATTATTTGATTTCTTACACGGAGAGAAATCTGCTGCGATTTGCGCATGAGCATGTCCATAGGAATATAGCATGGACACTTCCAAGCAAAAACCATAAGATTCCATCTGAATATCAGATGAGACTCATACAATAATACCTCGCTCACTTAGGATTTTTGCTTGAAAGCGTCTGTTACTATATTCCTAAGGACATGCTCATGCGTAAATCGCACCAGATTTCTCTCCGTGTATCTGTTAGAATAAATTTCATATATTATCTCATGCGAAATACTTGAATGCATTTTTTAATTTGCATACTAAAAAAAAAAATTTTTATTTATGCAAATAAATATTAAAAATAGAAAAAGGTAATTTAAAATATAAAATAATACAAAATAATTGTAATAATTAAAAATTCAAAAATTTTTTTGTTTAAAAAAAATAATTTTTGAAGTGTAAAAACGTAGATTACATCTATTTACGTAAAATTACAGTTTAATTATAAATTCAATATTTTTAATTTAAAAGTTTTTAAAATTGCATTCCTTTGATATAATATTTTTTTTTTATAATTGGATTTGTAATTGGATTTGTAATTTCGTTAATACTGTTGAAAATTTTGTCAAAAAGTTCGTTATTATAACAACTTTCTGAAATAAAATATGAATTGCAATTAAGTAGATACGGGGCTCATTGAAACAAGTTTTGGATTGAGTTTTAATACTTGTTGAAAATGGATTTAATTGAATCATCGATTTTCTGATTTCTTTTATTATAAAACGACAAAAGAAAATAAATTAACTTTATTATTAATTAAAAATTGCTAATAGAAACTTATTTTTAAATATTTTGTACTTTTCCTAATTACTATTTTTTGTTTCAAATATTATTTTAATAAACGAAAAATTTTGAATGAGCTTTTTAATTTCTAAATTATTAAAAAAAATTATTCAACTTAAAATCTATAAATAAATATTTATTTGTTACAAGTAAATATTATTTGGGTTTAAATAAATTTTATTTAATTTAATAAAAAATATTTTTTTACTCAGGCAAAATTTGATTAGATTATCGAAACGATTTTTTTGTTGTCAGCATCTATAAATCTTATATTTTTCTCGTGCGCGCACTTTTAGTGAATATTAAATGAAGAAGAAATCAGAGGTAATGGAAACTTTTAAAGGAGTATTTTTTTTATGTTACTAATTAAAAAAAAAAGCTCTTTAACTTTTCTACAAGGTAAATAGTATTTTATCTTCTTAACTGGTGAGTTTTTACGATTTTCCAAGGTAGATTGACTCGTAAACTGTACTTTTTAAAAGTAACTAAAAGAATTGAGAGAAATTGAGAGGAGTAAAACATTTTCTTCCTTTATATAGCAATTATTTGCCCTTTAATTCTTTTCTATTTCATTTTAATGATGTAAAGATTTAAAAATTATTTCCTCGCTGTTATATATACTTAGTAATAGTATAATATTGTAAGATGGATGGTAATTAGGTCATATATGAAATCACATATAGGGCATAAAAATTGATTTCATGGGTCACTAAAGTAGGCATATAGGTATAGGGGGTGTAATATTATTATCCCTTATACAGAATATTAGTCTACTTTTATGGCTCTTAAAATACATGTATTTAAAAGTAGATTATATTTAATATTCAGTATTATTTAGTAATTTTTAAATAAAATTAATTATTGATTCAAATAATAATTAATTATTAATTAATAGAAAATAATAATTAATTTCAGAAATTTTTTAATTTAGCGCTATTATTTATTTATATTATTTTAATCGCGGTCTGACAGACCGTGAAAGCACTAGACGTAACTTTTTAGCTTCTAGCAGTTTAAATAAAAATAATTATTTTAAAGAGAATTATATATGGAATTTTCTTCTCTTTTTTTTATATATATATATATATATTTGATAAATGACTCTTGAGGAGCATCAACTTGATATTTCACCCCCTCGTAAATGGGTTTACTTTAAGTACAGCGCGCGCCTTTTTTGGAAAAATTTCCCATCAACACTCATCGTATATATACCATTTTTACTCGACTATACCGAGTTTGTTGAACGAATAAAATGAATATCTCAAAAGATGTAAAAATCTCTGTTATACGACCGTGTACGAGGGATGAGTGCGAGAGTCAGAAAGTAGTAGTAAAAATAATGAAAATGTACTTTTCTTGAAAAAATTCAGACGATATCTTTCAACGTGGATAATATTTATATACTATATATATATATTCAAGTCACAAACTTGAAAACGTTTATACGATGTTGTTTGGCTGAATGCCGACGGGAGGAAACTAATATATTTATCATTTGATCACGTGTGTAGAAAAATTTACTTTTCGATTATTTTCAAGATTCTTCTCTTTAAAAAAAAAAATATATTTATCATCTACAAGGTGGCTATATATAAATTAGAAATCATAAACTAATTAACTTGTAATAAATTGTACCAACTTGTAATTATCACCTCATACAAACAGCTAGTACATAGCTTAATTACTCTATGATGTATAATATTAACTATATATAATCATATATATAGCTCATATTGTGCAAGTCATTATGTCATTAGTTTAATTAATATAGTTTATTAATTTATCGACCAATTTTCTTCTACTTAATGATTCCTTTCAAAATATATATAATTTCACATTAATGATGATGCATTTGATAATTTGTGATTTGATATATAAATAGGTATTAGTTTCAATTTAATTTAATTGTAATTAATGATTTAATCTATAATCTTATCTCGTGTAGAAATAATTAATTTTTTTTAAATTAAAATAATATTTAATTAAACCATGTTTAAATTATATTAATAATTAATAATTTTAATTTAAATTACTAAAAAAAAATTTGTTAATTATTTTACTTTACTTTCAGGTGTGAATTTTTCAATATATCGAAAACTGGTCAGGGCCCCTAGCAGTTTGCTGAGTAAGTACTTACATTTACAATAAAAATCCTTTGGAACATTAAAGAAAACACAGGTAAGATCATTTTAGCGTTTAAGTGATTGAATTTTAGTTAGTCGCGCGAAAGTTATTCAATTATTATTCAATTATTATTTAATAATTTTTTTAGTTGTAAAATTATAAAAAAATCTTCTGAAAGAGATTTATTCCTCTCATTTTCCTTGACATTTTAAAAAAAAGTAGACCTCAATCCGTCTATTAGAACGGAAGATATAGCAGTTTTAAATTTTTTGTTGTTATTGCAAATCTCGTAAACTAACAAATATTTTAGGCTGAAATTTACGTTAAAGATTAGTCTTACTATATATAACAAAATTCCAAAGTTTCATTGCAATCGGTTAACCTACTCCGAAAAAGTCAAAATCTCACTTGGAATCGCACATAATTTAATTATTTTATTTATTATTTGAATCAGTAAAAATTATTTAAATCCGCTGTTTTTAAAATAAATCGTACCGACAGTCAAATAAACATTTAATATAAGAAATAAATGTTTATTTGAAACGAATAAAATTTATTTAAACAAAAAAAGTATTTATTTGAACAATTTATATAAACAAATAAAAATTATTTGAAAGAAATATTTTTTTTAGCTCTGAGACAAATTTTTATTTTTTCTTCGGGTATACAACTATTAAGTAGTAAAAATTAAAAACTTTGTTTTTATTGTGTGGCAACACAATTATTGACCGTTATGTAATTTTATTGCTGTTTTACACACTAGTAACATCGTTTTATAACTGTTTTTACAGAAAAAAAAAACGAAAATTGTGTAAAAAGAAAGTTTGCTTTTATTTAAGAATTTAATTTTTTTATTTAATTCTTATATTATTAATAATAATTATTAATAATATATTTATTTAATTACCAAAAAGTTAAATTTTTTTTTTAAAGTTTCAACGAATTTTTAAAATTTGTAAAAAAAAATGAAAGTTTTATTGGAGAAAACTTTGTTTTTATTCCCTTAATCGTAAAAAAAATTTTTCCTATACTATATATATATATATATGAGAGCAATAGAATGAAACTTTTTTTTTTATAAAAAAAAAAACTATAATCCGTGGTCCTGAAAGTTCAAAGCTTTATAGAGAGCAAAAATTTGATAACTCTTGACCTATATATTTTTTTTCCAAAAATTTTATCTCCCTTGTACATAGAAAAAATATCTCTAATCTTTTAATTCAACGAGAATATTTTGATAATATTGGTATATATATTCACTAAATTTAGGAATTACATAAAAATATTTTCAAATATTATACAATGCGTAGAATTTACTCTTAATTTGAAAAAAAAAATTTCTTTTGTTACAGTCTTTGAAAAATATTATTTTTTCTTTGAATGAATTTGAGAAAAAAAGAATAAATTCTTCTTAAAATATGTCTCTGAAGATATATTTCAAAAGCAGTTTTAATGTTATTCTAGGTAAAACTAATTTTGTCATTGATTTTCTAGTTTCAAATAAAATACTATCGACTTATTACTTAACTTCACTACTGCCTCTTGAAAATTGAATTTTCTCAAAATTAGCTCGTAATTTTATTATTCTGTAATTCAGTTTTGTGCATTACAATTCTAGTTACAGTTACTTAATTGTCGTTTAGAATTGAATTATCGAATAATTGTATTCTGAGTAAGTAATTCTCATAATTGCTTCCTTGAATCTAATGAATCTTTCACTTTTTTTTTTTTTTTAAATTAAATTTTTATAAATTTCCTATTTTTAATTTCTATAAAAATTTTATTATTTATAAATAAAACAAAAATATCTTTTCTTGTCAATTCGAATAATGAAAAAATAATATTTTTTTTTAAAGAATCCTCTTATTTTGAGTATTTTTTCAAAATATTTTTCTTTTATTAAACTTTTAATGATAGGTTTTAATTAAAATAACAATTATATAATAAAAGATCAACAATAAAAAATTCTCTAATTTCTAGAAATATAATATCTGAAATAATTTTTGAATATTACAACTAAAAAGTAATTTTTATTAATCAAATTTCCTCTCTAATTGAGTTTATATTCTCATTTTGAGAAGAAAATTTAATTTAGATTCAAAAGGAAAATATTCTATTAAAAAAGGGGTAATTTATAAAAATTTATTTTCTCGTAAATTTTTATAATCTTTATATCTTTTTTTTCATCATTTGTACATTTTCAAATTAGTACGCGCAGAGATTAATGGACCAGAATAAAAAGTTATTTAGTCTATGGTAATTTACTCTTACATATATATAACATTAATTGTCCTAGTGGGAAATATATATTTCTCTAGGGACTTTTATTACGAATTTTTTTTTTTTCATCGTTAAGTACAATTTTATTGATTCGATATATCTATAGAAAATGAAGCGAACCGCAAAAGCGAAGCTACTCTCGATATATGCGAACTAAAGTAGCGCGTAAAATTACCCTAATATCACAATAATAATTAATGTTGGAATATATATGGTAATATTATTACTGTAATATTACAGTAATATTACTGTAACTTTACCCCGTAATACGAATCTTCTACGTAATATTTTTGTGATATTAAAGTAATATCTGCTACTTAGATAAAATGGATTAAATGAAATTTTTTTAAAGGTGCAAAAATTGTTAGAAAAAAAAAATGCATTACATCGTATTTGATATTATATATATGAGAAAAACCACTTACGTTAATATTTTAAATAAATGAACTATTTACTTAATATAAAAAAGAATGAAAAAATTGCTTGATTCATTGATAAAAATGTTGTACAAATAAAATTATTTTATTTGTTCAAATTTTATCACCCCTCACATTCAAAAAGTAAAAACATGCTTGAGATATTTGGCTTTTAACAAAATTAACCTTTTCTTATTATACTCTATATAGAAAAAATTTTTCCCACCAAATATAGAATTTGTATTAAATTATTATATTTGTCTCGAAGCTAAATGATTTATTTGTTTCAAATAATTTTCTTTTTGTTTATTAAATAAATTAAAATGAAAAAATAATTAAAAATCAGATTCTTTTAATTTGAAATTTCTTTTCTTTTTGAGATTGAAAATATTAAGATCTTAAAAGTTATATAATATCGATTTCGCATTTAAGCCCTCGAACAGTTTTGGGAGACTTGTAATTTTGGGACGTTATACAGTAAATCTAAGACCACGTGTTCAAACTGGTCTTAAATTCTAGAGTCGTGAACTAACTTTGATAACAGGGAGGGTGGGATATACAATGGCATAAGTTATGGCTATGGCATGGATGCAGTAATAGGATAAATCAATGCGGAAAAGAATCTGATGGAATTTTGTCTTTATTGTGTATATAAAAAGATGAAAAAGAGATAAATTTATTTCCTTAAAATGAGAATTTTTTTTTATTTTCTTTTAAAAAATAGCAAATTTTTATTTAGATGAAAATTATTATTTTATTATTATTTATTATTATTTTTTTTTTGTCTAATTCTTTATCCAAATCAGATTATCATTTCGATTAATCAATTATTTTTTAATAAATTTTTCTATTTTTCTAGTAAAACAAAAATTATTAGTTACTTTATAATTCATTATTCATTTTGGCTAGAATATTACTCTTCTTTTTTTCACCCCCTCCCCCACAAAATGAGAATATAAATTGCTCATCATTTTTTTTTGGGGGGGGGAGTCTAACGTTTCTTCTTCTCTCACATTTTCCCCCACTCCACAACCAAAATTATAATCTACAAAGTAATTTTTGCATATTTGAAAAACGGTCACTAATTCGAAATTCCAGAATACGAGAACATTATTCATTGTGCATAATAGTGAAAAATAAACGTTGCGAAGAAAATATACATTGTCTACTATCTATATATTCCATTTTACTCGCGAAAAAGAAATTGCGTTTTTATAAGTTAATTGCTCAACTTTTAAAGTGCACTTCGTTTTATGTTCCATAAAGCACTTGTGAAGTTTCATTTTTTTTTTCATTTAAATATATATATATATATATATAGTTACATATAATCATAAAACATTTGTCATTGAATAAATTTTTGTTTAAATTCAATATATATTATTGCATCAATTTTATTTCGAATTATTATTAGGCTTATTTATATAAATCAATTTTATTAAAGAAATTTCTCTTTGTTAATTAATTTTAAAAAGGAAATGGGAAAATTTAATTAAAAATCACTTCTTTTGTGTAAACATTTCATTTGTTTTGACTTTTTCTTCTTCTTCTTTTTTTTGGTAGTGCAATCCATTTCGAAAAATACACGCCACACGCGCGAAAAAAAGGATAAAAACTCCTTTAACCCCGTTTCTCAATTCACATTGTCCAGTCTCTTCGCAATGTTTATCTTTTTTTTTTGTCCCTTTGTTTACACAAAAAAGTGCCGCGAGCATCAATGAAAAGTCGATGAAAATATAGACAATAGGTTTCTCTTCATAAAGTCAGAGACTAAGTAGTAAAAGGTCAGACCCAGTAGTCAAACATTATATTTTTTCCGACATCCTCTAATATACCGATGTAAGGATTTAAAGAATTTTGAAAATTCTATTATCTTTAGAAAAAAATTAGAAAAATTTTTTTTAATTAAAATAATTTTATTTATTTACAATAAACGGATTTACAAAAATTAATTAAAATAAAAAATAAATTTAAATAACTAGGAAAAAAAATACTGTAAGGATTTAAAAAAAAAAATTGTACAATTTTGATATTGTTTTCACTTTTGTTATAATTAAAAAAAAAATTAATGATTTTTTAAAATGGACAAAAATTAATATTATTTGAAGATAAAAAATGAATTCAAAAAGAAATTACATGCTCGATATTTAGTGCTATAGTGGTTAGATCATTATCTGTATAATTATCGATAAAACTAAAATCCATGAATTATTAGAAATTTTAATGCATATATAATTTGATTTAGAGGGGTTTTAAATTTATCATGGAATTATTAGTAATTATATTAAAGAGTAGATACACCGAATGCATCAATAATCTTCGAAAATTGATTATTAATTTAATTCAATGTTATACCGCGTTTGCTTCATAAACCTTGAAAATTTTTTGACCTAATTTATTGCATCTTTAAATAATTGCTAAAACAATCAATAAAATATATAATTTTTTTTTTAGTATTTCTCTAAATGTTTAACTTTGGAAAGATTTATAATTTTCTGCAACTCTATATTAATTCAATTACAAAACACTTTTTGTTTAAAAGTTTCTTGATGGTGATATGCAATTTCATCATTTTACCGTCTTCAATTTATTTCTGCTTGATAGTAATTAATTTACTGATAAATTATATGAACAACAGGGAGCGTAGGGAAACTCATGAATATTCAAAGACGCGAGAGGAAACCGATTCCAATAATTAAAACGATGACTAAATTGAATTTTACTACCATTTAGATAAAAGTTTTCCATTTCCATAGGAGGAAACTATATAATATAACAGTGTGTAACGTTCCTTTTATCGACAGAAAAAGGATTTTTCTATCTCTCTGGAAATGGAAAATGTTTATCTGCGACCTCATTTTTAAAGTTAATTTCTCTTACAACTCATGTTTTAGTTTCTTTTCAGTTCCAACTAAGAACTTTTCGCACGATGAAACTAAAAATAAGAGAAACACTTTTTAAACTTTTATTTCTTTTTTTTTTCTTCTATCCCGGTGTATAATAAATCTAATAAAACTGTTATAAAAATAATTTTTATTCTTCAAATAAAATACAATTTTCGTAATTAAATTATATTGTTAAATGATTTTTTTAAAGGATATTCTTGATAAATAATTTTATTGTATTACAATGAGAACTTTTCGGTTACCAAACCGTTTTTTTTTTAATTTAAATAAAAAAGTAATGTTCTTTCACGTTACTGGTGGGGAAAAAAACAAAAAATGTTTAAAATTTATATTTTTAATTGTTAACAATTTTCTTTTAAATATTTAAAATATTTTTGAATTTAAAAAGAAGGGTTTTAAATAATTTTTAAATACAAACCAGCGCAATATGAGAATAATTAATAGTGTAATCAGTAAAATGGGAGAAAAATGTTTCTTTTGAAAATTTAAAATTTTACTGTATGAGTAAACAAGAGAGTGTGTGGCGCCACCTGACAAGAATGTAAATTTATTGTCCTCTATATGAGGTCCTGAATTTACTATATATGTATAGTAAATTCAGTACCACATCTCTAGAAGCTTATCTTGTGTAATAATCTGAATGTTGATTGAGGCATATCCAAACACTCTAATACCCACTTGTTTGTCTTAGAATAATGTGGAAAATGTCAAAATTACACAAATACTAAAATACAGAATTTTTTAATTTGATTTTATCTTATTTATGCTTCATTTTAATATAAAAAAATAAATAAATTTGAAACTAAAAAAATTCTTTTTGAAAATTAAACAGTAAATAAAAAAAAAGAAAACACCTTTTTTTAGAAACAAAAAGATATGACTATTGTTCTCGTTGGTTTCTGGGTTTTTACATTTGTATAGCATAAATTGTAAAAAATGCATCCCTAAAGTAACGTGAAAGAAAAATGTGATATAATGGAGAGGAAAAATTGATTATTTTTTTACATTTTCTAGAATCATAATGTCGTTGCGGAAACATAAGAAATTTTACGATATTATTTATATATACATAAAAAGAAACGAGGTGTACAACCCTTCTTGTATTCATTTCTAACTATTGAAATTTTTATCATTCATAAAATTGGAAAAATGACAGTTTTTCGCTTTTTTCTCTTTTTAAAAAATTGAAGAAAAATGCCTCATATTTACGACTTTTTGAATATTTTTTTACTGTTCACTGTTCGTCATAAATATATATATATATATATATAGGTAGTAGACATTAAATTTTTAATATAGGGTATAAATGTTCTCAACTCTCACCGTAATGTTTTTTTTTAATATAAATTTTTCGAGATAGTTCTGACAAAAATTTTTACTGAAAAAATACGACCAACTATTAAAGAATCTAATTTGTCGATAATCAATATCAACCACCGTTATTAACCCCATAGTAAAATAGTACAAAAGAAATTAAAATTAATTTCATTTAAAAACGAAATGTTTTTCTTACAAATTCCAAAAAAAAGTTTTTTTCAAAAAACAATTTTTAAAATGGAATTTTTATATACACTTTACGAGAGAAAAAAAAATATTAAAAGCACTTTAAATTCTGTAAATTTAAACGTGTCAACGGGAGAGCCAAAATGTTAAGGAAATATTTCAAAACGAGAGAAGATGGAAACGTGAAAAATAAATTCGCACACTGGTCCTTGATGTTTAAAATTTCAGTTCGCTGTAGATTTAATTTTTAAAGCGCATGATGATGGAAATTTTCATTTGCTTCGCATTTGGATCTATATTTTCTTTAGTTAGATTTTTAATTTTCAATCTGTTCAGAAATTATTTTTTTTAATATTTGAAAAAAATTGCGTTAAAAATAGAAAATAATAATTTACTATTTTTAAATAATTAATAAACAAATAAAGAATTTTCTAGTTAAAAATTTTGATTAACATGATTTTCTGAAAATAATTTCATTTGACTTGAGTGACATTTAGTTAAATGTCAGGATTAGCCTCAAAATTCCCTTGAACCTACTTATATAGAACTACAAGGCTTACGGAGATGAAGATTTTACCCCTCAATGTTTATAATAGGACCACTAATCAAATTGGATCAATATCACTATGGTAATGTTTACACGGATATTGTCGAGACTAAAAAGGACGTGTGTTTCTTAACTGCTTTTCGAAACTATATATATATACATAGAAAAGGGGGAAATAGCATGAAAAGGGAGATAACGAGCTTTACCGTTGACAATATTATCACAACATGAACATTCCTCAAGTTGACAAGCAATGTATATATACACGATTGTAAGTACACAATCTTCAAGTAAATTCCATTCAAAGTATTCTACTTTTAATAATCTTACAAAATCCGACATAAATAAACCAATATC
This sequence comes from Leptopilina boulardi, assembly GCF_019393585.1. Lineage (NCBI taxonomy): Eukaryota > Metazoa > Arthropoda > Insecta > Hymenoptera > Figitidae > Leptopilina > Leptopilina boulardi. Next base: position 1,926,001 of record NW_026137874.1, on the reverse strand, counting down.
TTGGAAAACAGAAAGTTTTTGATGAAATTAATTTTACTTTCTTTTATAAAGTTCGGTTATTTTATTACATTTTTTAAATTGAGAAAAATTATATAGTATTGCTAAAAATATTTGCATTATTTTTATATTTTTACCTATCGACCTATTTTTCATGAGATTGAACAACGAAAGACTTTTTTGAATGAAGTCAAGGAAGATAGATTCGTTCTTTATCGACTTCTATATAAGATGATAAGATCTGTTATTTTTTTTTTACCTTTTTTTCTGAATTTCACTCAGATAAAATGCAATTAAGTCCCTCTAGGATGCAGCGAATCTCTCAAAAGAGTTAGGATTAGAAAATTAAGTAGGATTTTAAAACGAAATTGGTTACTCCTATAAGGATTCGCTTTTGTACCATTTTCTACTGAAGGATTTATTCTCTCTCTCTTTTTTTATTACTTCATACAAATTAAAGCCTACTAAAAAATAATCCTAAATTTAAATCTCGGATTATTTTTTAGACTACTTTAATTGTTAACTTTTTCACTAAGTTAAAAATTGTCAACGATTTTCTGTATATATATAATAATCGAGAGAGATTCAAAGTAAAATCTTTATTACAATCTCTTCGTTAAAATGAAAATTTAAATAAACATTTTCTAAAAAATGATGAAGTTATAATTAGCAATATTGTCTTTTGCGCGCATCAGTATCAATTTATCTTGACTCATTTTCCATATGAGCTTTATTCTATTAGAGGCGGAACGATATGAGGGCTCTTCAAATTTGAATTTTATCGCTCAATATATAAACATATCAAGAGTTTGAAATTAATCTTTATTGCATTAAATTTTATACGAAATATAATTTAATAAAATAAATTCTAAAATTAAAATTAAAAAATTTGAAATTTATATTTAAAAATGAAACAGTTATTTTTCATTACTAATAAATAATTAATATTTTGTTTTTTGTTTAAAAATTACTATATTGGTAAAGAAAATTGAAATAATTTTTTTATAGAAGAAATAAATTTTTAAAAATAGTAAATTGTGGGTGTGTGAAATTTTAATTTGAAGTAATTACAAAATTTGAAACATAAGAAATTAATCATATAACAAAAAAAAGAAACAAATGTTTTGTCAAATATATATATATGTATACCCCCAAGTGAGCTCAATCGATCCAACGACTATATAAAATTTACCACGATTTCAGAAGTGACCTAGTATTATGCTTATGCAAGAAAAGTTTGAGATTCAGAAAAGCAGGCCGATTAGCTTGAATCTTTCTCCTCGAGAAGTTTTTGATCTTCCGGTATCTGGGAATTTCAATTAAATTCTTAGATAAAATTGGCCAGTTATTTCTTTCTTCTGATCAAGAGAAAAAAAAATGCAAAATTTTATTTTTTTTTTAAATTTCCCCTTTTATATTTATATACAAATAATGAAATTCTACAGGGTTGAAAAAACGCGATAATTAAAATGGTGCGGGTGTCACGATTTTCCATTCTTATCATTTTGGTTTCATTGTATAATTTTATGTCGTCGTAACGTTTAGAATTTTAAATATTATTAAGATGAAAAAAAACTTTTATTACTTTTCTTCTCTCTCTCTCTCTCTCTCTCTCTCTCTCTCTCTCGACTTGTTTTTTTTCTTCTTTATTTTCTCCTCTGTATATTTGTTTTCGCAAAAAAGAGAAAAATTTATTTTGTTTACTCTCTTCGAGTCGCGTTTTCTTACGAAAGTAAGTTTTCTCGACGTATGGACATTTATTATTAGTTTTAGTATATGAATGTGTATTAATTAAATTCATTTTAATTTTTTTTAAGGCAGTTTGAATTATATAGGCATTCGAATATAATTTTAAAAATTAGTCAATTATTTTAGATTTGAAACTTTTCGATATTTTTATATGTCAATTATTATATGAGACTTTTCTTTTTAGAAAATGATGTTTGATGAAAAATATAAACTAATTTTTCGTACACGTATTTTTCCATTTCTTTTTCAATTTCCGTTTGACTGTATCTGCTAATCGATTTTCTATGTGAACCACTGTCCTCACAAATGGGGACGTTGAGAGATATATATTCTTGCAACGTAAACAACAAGGATTGGCCCGCGTGTTTCAAAAGTACAAATTTCCGGCAGATATATATGGGAGTGAGAATAAAGGACTTATAACAGAACAAACTTTTTCTCTTAAAAACAAAACAAATTAATTCAACATTATTTTCAAAAAGTTTTCAAAAACACTATTTTATTTTCCTTATTGTGTTTTATTAATATTGTTTCTCGGAAAAAAAATCAGGTTCGATACATTTTTTATAGAATCTAAATGAAAAAAAACACACATCTGTACCAAATTTCAGCTCAGTAGGTCAAAATAGTTAAGTTTTAGATAGGGGTGCATAAATCGTGACCGACAAATTGTGATTATATCAGGATTCTGTTTTCTGTTGCTTCGTGTAGTATAAAAACTGTTGCCGAAATTAAAAATATATTGTCATTTATAAATTATTATTATTCATAGTTCATATACCTTTCGGCTTTTGAACGTTATTATTATTATTATTACTATTGACAAATATTAATATAATATTATATTATATTTATTATATTTGTCAATATAGGGGAAATACCTGAGTAATATCGGACCACTCCTATTGTCATTTATATAGTTATATTATAAATTATATAAATTGATAATATTTTCCAATATTTTTCTATAACTTCAAATAATAATTACACTTTTTTTTTGTAATTATATTTTATCTTTTAAAAAAAATTAACATGGTAATAAGTATATATTACTTTTCTACCGAAATAATAAATTGAAGAATTTAAAGCAAAAGTAATTATATAATTATAGTTATATATTAACCTTCACTTCTGAATATATATATCTATATATTCTCATGAAGCTTTTTCAGTGGAATTACGATACGCCCCAAGTATTTCAAGTTTATCAGATTAATCCTCAGATCAAAACAGAACGTAAGACAAAGTTTTTGCTTCACAACTAAAGTCAACAACTTGAAAACTCAGATAATTAGTGCGATTATATAGAAAAGGAAAAACGAGATTTGACAATAAAACATCTGTTAACTGGTGTTAATTATACAAATCATAAAAGTAATATAACTATTTTTAATTTTTGGTATCAATTAGCAATAATTATTGTTCTAATTTATAAAAATTTATATTTAATTATTATTATAATCTTGTTACATTAATAATAGCAAAATTATATCCCAAGTAGCATGTAATTATTATTATTATTATTATTATTATTATTATTATTATTATTATTATATATCTTGAAAATTTGAAAAGATGACCTCGAGGCGGAGTTAATTTTATAAACAAGTGTAACTAAGACACTTGGAAGTTCTTGAGAGTATGAAAAGACAAGGAGAAAAAGAGAAAAAAAAGCACTTTCTCAAGTACTAACTTAAGAAGACACTGTTCTTGTGGTCAACTTTTCAAATGTGCACTAGATTCAACAAAAGGGTTTGCTGGACTGTTGTAGAGTTTTTGCACGTTTTTTCCAGCAGCTCGTATTTCTGTCCGGGTCATCTTATACACCATAAACTGCTCTAACCTTCTTGAAATCATATTTCTCTCATATTCTTTGAATTTTTTTTTTTTTTTTTAAATTAACAAACAAAAAACCGTAAAATTAAAAGAAAATATTTTTACCTTTTTGTTTGAAATGTAAAAATTTTAATTATCTTTCGAAATTACTATACTTTTTTATAACTTGAATTGAAAATCAATAAAATTAATTTAGGAGGGGGGAAAAACATTTTTTTTCCACACGTAAATAAAATGTTTTTTTTCTTACATTAAGACCCCGCTGAAAAGTAAATTTAGCCTCTTAATTAAGACCCCCCTTCAAGAAAAGTTAAACTATAAATTAAACGAATTAGATCCACATTACAAAGTAGAATTGTGTGCCTGAATTTTTTTATTTTCATTTTATCCAAAAAATTGTTTTTTTCGTTTTCACAATTTTTCTCTTATTATTTTGATTGCAATTTTAATAAAAAATTCCCAAATTAAAATTTTTCATTTATATTTTATATTATCAATTAAGGTTTGACCTTTTTATTTATTTTTTTAAATTTCAATACACATTTACTACCAGAGATCATTATTAAACAAAAACAAAAGTTAATTGTTTAATTAATTTTGTATATGCAATTTAACGAACTTTTAAAATTCAAATATTGAAAGTAAACATTTCTTTAAAAATATATGAGAAAAAAATAATAATTAAAATTAAATGACTAGTAAAAAATTGGTTAATTTGATTTTATTTATTGACTTTTCAGACAAGAAATTATGATAATAAAAATAAAAATAATAATAATAATAATAATAATAATAATAATAATAATAATAATAATAGAAAATTTATGTTGAGGTTAAATTTTTTTATTAAAAAATATGTACGAACAGTTTTATTTCTTGTCTTTAAATAAATTTTTGGGGAAATCGTTTCAAAATGTTTTATATATATAAGGCGTTCAAACAAATAGTGATAGTTGAATGATAGATAATCTCAATTACGTTTCAAGTAACATTGATAAAATACCAATTTTCTCCTTTCGATTTTTCTTGACTTGCAGTTTTATCTTGAAAGTCATTTTGAGAAAAGAAAATAGCAGGAAGCGAAAAGAGGTTAATCTACACCCAAAAACAATTTATTCTAAAATTAAGAATATATCCTTGTCATCTATTTTTGAAAATATAAAATAATTATATTTATTTATTATTATTATAATAATAAATAAATAAAAAAAATTTATTCTTAAATTTAGAATATCATCGTTTTTTTTCTGTATTTTTCTCAATTATCACTAACTTGAATTTTTCTACTTTTTCTCTCTTCAAATTGATTAAATTATTTCCCCGGGAAAAGCTATTAGGCTCACGAATTTTCTACTTTGCGCTAAAATCACCAAAAGAAAAGTCTCTCTATATTTGTTTTCTCTTTTACTTGATAAAAATTCACCGTTTTCTTGCTCTTTTTAGTTTCCACACACATATGTATATCACATGAAAAAGAAATGTTCTGTGTGTGTTTGCATTCATACAATATGCAATAAAGACAATATGAAAGTTCGTTTCACTGAGTTTGCAGAATATATTTTTTTTCTTTTAGTTTTTTTTTGCAAAAAATAATTCTTTCGGCGCCGAACAAATTTTTGTTTTAACGATTTGTATGTCTTTCTGTTAGTAATTTTGGGCAAATAAGAAATTTTGATTTAAAAAAAAAAATAAATAAATGAATTACAAATAGAAATAAATTACATTAAGTGGATTTAATATTTAAGAGGGTTTTCTCTGTAATTTTTCCTTTTTATTCTTTAGTCGCACTAAATTATTCTTATCTAATTTCGATTTAATATTTAAAAAATAAACTAAATTTTAATGAAAGTAAATATAAGGGAAAAAAAATATATATTATTTATTTTTCATTGAAAATTAATACAAGTTATTTTTGTTCAATCTAGTTATAAAAAAAATTTTTCATTTAGTTAATAATTTTTTTTACGCAAATATATGTATAACGGTTCAAATTTGACGATGTATTAAATGTTAAAATTAATATTTCATGGGAGCAATTTGCGAACGATGACGTACACGCAGAATCAATTTATTTCAATTTATTTTGGCATATCAAAGAGAAAATTAAAATTAATTTAATAAATAATCTCGTTCTTTTGCGTTTATTGAAAATAAATAAAAATATTCTCTCTTTTAGATTTAACGTAAATAAATTGAAATTAATTGATATAGGCCATATACAATTTTAAAATAAATAATAATATTATCTTTTCATGTATGAAAAATAATAAATATCGCGTATTAAAAATTTATAAATTAATTATTAGGAATTATTTATAATAATAATTTAATAAATAAAGTAAATATTTTTTATTGAATAATAAAGATATTAAAAAAATATCTGAAAAATGAAGTATAGAAATAATGATAATTAAGAGATTAATAAAAAATAAAAAAAAGAAACTGCTTATGAAAGTAGATAAGTCCGAGAATATGAAAAATGAATAAAAAAAAGTAATGTTACTGTGGAAAGAAATTTCAATAAGAAAATCTGAACATAATTGCCCCTTGACTTTCTTTAGCGTCTTTCAAAACACGACCTTTATCCATTTTTTATTCTCAATTACCTCTTTATTTTATCCTCGTTATTCTTTTCTATGCAATTAAAATAAAGTATACACGAATTCATAAATAGAGTAAAGTTAACTTAATTAATTAATATTCTTAAATCAATTACAAATTATCTTTATACTTTGTAATTCCATGTTTATATATTCTCTTTAAATCTGAAATAGTAAAAAAAAATTTTATTTAAAAAATATCCCTTGTGCTTTAACATTTATACCATTTAACAAATCATATATCATTTTGTTTAATTATGCAAAAAGATAGAAGTAAAATAGATAAGTGGAATTTGAAATTTTCCTTCTATGATCAACGATCTTAAATTCCTTGTGTCCCCGTATATATTCAAATTATTTGACTTATGCGAAAATTTATGATATAAATATATATATTATTCCCCCATATCATTTCACTCTATCATTATTTGTAGAGGTTGTCACTTTTAACAAAATTTCTGTGCGATAAATTGTTCTGTCGTGAGCTTTTCCCCTGTTCTCAAGAAACATGATGAAATCTTTCATCAATTATAAACTATGCTGTATATATATATAAAGATCCATTTTAATCAAACTGCCATCTACAGTATATACTGTTATAATACAACATTAAGTAATAAATTATGATAAACATAATTAATATCATCTCGAAATCGAATTTTTCCGAAATTATTTCCGTAAAATGGTTGTTTTATTTCTAAAATTCCAATATTAATATTAAATAAAAAATTAATAATAATATAATATTAATAGTAATAAAATACTAATGAGACGCTCCAGAAAAGGGACCTTAGGGGCAACAAATTTTAGGTTATGTTCAGTTTTTCATTTTCAATCCAAATATCGTAAACAACCTAAAATTTTTGTCTCTAAGGTCCCTTTTCTCGTGGAGCATCACATATATTAAAAATAAAATTATTTACAAATAAATATTTATATTTACGTTAAAAATAGAGTAAAAAAATGAAATGTATAGAGATAATTAGTTTTATAATATTGTTATTTGTGAGGTTGGAAAATTAAGTTAAAAGTGTAATTTCGTTTAGAATCACATATATGTATAGTAAAACAGAATTTTCTACTATATATGAGGTGCATTCTGACATCACGCTCATAATTTCATTTTCGTCGAGTGGATGCTCAGGGCTGTTCAGTGACTTATTACGGACAATTATAGTAATTAATGGTAGTTTCCATGAACCGAATTCGAATTGACCTCTTATCGTATATACATATATATAGAGAGAGAGAGTGAGTGAGAGACATTGTTACCAGAAACTACTCAACTCTAAACACTTATCCTTTATCTTTGACCATCCCCATTCCTCCATTTAACTTCCCTTTTGCTAATCGATCAATCTTTTGATTTATGAACTCTCTGCTTAGCTTTCCATTTATCTTCTAATTTCTTTAATATTGAACTCCAACTTAACAAAAACATTCTCCCAATAATTGGCTTGACATTTTTTTCTGATTTCATTTCATTAATCACTTGCTGCAGTAATAATTACTTTTATTTTTATAAAAATCTTTAAGTATTTAATCCAAATGGAAAAAAAGTTATCAAATTCAATTTTGGATAAAGTAATTTCAATCGAACTTTTAATTAATAAAGTTAGATTAGTTATATAATTGGAAAATTAAATTTCATATTTATAGTTATAAAAATATTATATTATTATAATTACATATATAATTAATTACTATAATAATGTGTAATTAATTTATTGAATACTAACTAAAAAGTAATAAATGCAACATGTTAATGAAACTGGTTACTATGTAAAGTATATCGTTTACATAACAAAAGGTATTAAATTGGATTGTTACAGGAAACTAAACAGCGCACATTTCCATCGACTCTTTATTCAGGAGAAGTAGCTTTACTTTGCACAGTGAAAGCTAAGCCTGCGATAATACAACCAGAGTTGGGGCTTTTGCATTAAACTTGAAATTATACGAGAGCTATAAAGTTATACCGAGTTAATGTTTATTAAATCAAATAGTTTAATAACGACTCATAACAATTTCATAGTACTTGAGAATTACACCAAGGAGAGATGTTTATCGACTGTTATTAAATAAATCGTGAATTTTCTAACGAAAAAAAAAGAAGAAAGAAATACTACAGGGCGTATGACAATATCGAGGTTTAGACGGTGGTGGAGTAAACCTCGAATGGAGAGAACGAAAGTCACCAATATGAGGAAAAGAAGGCTGATGAGGATTTGTAGATGAAGCGGAAGACATCGGAGAATTTATCGAAGAACCAGTTAACGGTGAGTTATAAAATTGATTAACTATTTTTAAATTAATCAAAAAACCTTGTTGGAATATTTATTTTTATAATGTTTACTTCGTATTGGGTAAAAAGCTATTATGGAAAAACTTCACGCTCCGTTACTTTTTAATAGTTTCGGATACGCAATTCTCTTAGGAACTGGCAGCTCTGTATCTGAACGACCGATATTTATACAGTGATCAACGAGCTGGAGGGGGAAACTCGGCGCCTGCGCATTCGTTTCGTGATAGGCAACGCGCATTCCAATGGAGAGGGAAATACGTTCTTTCTCCACCGTCCGTGCGTTTGTCTAGGTCTCACAGCTCGATTCAGATGGAAATTTAATAATAAAAAAAAATCTTTTAACTTTTTAATTAATTTTTTTTTCTATTTCTGTTTCAGGGTGTGCTTTGGGTGTAAATTGGTTTATCAGGGCCCATGGCCCGGTGCTGGTTACGCCAGTGCTGGTGGTGGTTCCTGCTTATTGTTACCTTTCTCGGATGGTTTCTTCTTCCAATTGCTAATTCGTCCATTGATTTGGAAACAAGTGCAGAGATATTAGTCTTCTTACCAGAAATTTGCAGTCACGATTTCAACACTTCCGTCGTACAAGATTTTTTAACAACACGAAGTCCAAATTCATCAATTGCCATGATTTCAAAATCACGTGAGTAGATTTAAATTTTATAATATTTTTTCTATATTTAAAAATCAATGCTGTGATCAAAAAAAAGTACAATTTTCGAGGGTGGATAAAGGGCTCCAAAAAAGGAGTTACGGGTTTTTAGTGGATTGGGACTCGTAATTGGTCGCCAGCTGTAATTGATTTAAATTTATATGTTTTATTGTTTTGTATACCACATAACTTTGGCGTGCAAAAACCAAGGTAATCTGTAAGCAGATTTCTCAAATTATTTATATAAGTCAACATTATAAGTTTACAAACATTATTATTATTCATAGTTCATATACCTTTCGGCTTTTGAACGTTATTATTATTATTATTACTATCGACAAATATTAATATAATATTATATTATATTTGTCAATATAGGGGAAATACCTGAGTAATATCGGACCACTCCCAAATTATTTATTAATTGAATCACAAATAAGTGTTTTATTTTTATTCAAAGGAAGCTTTGAATTTGTAATTTTTTAAACTTTTAAAAATCTCTTTTATTAGTAAATTTTTGTTAGTATTTTATATTAGTTTCTTTTTTCATTCAAATGTTTATGCATTGCAATGTGAATTTTGAAAACTTTATAATTCCATCGCTTGGGGACTAAATGTTATGAAATAGTTTTCAAACAGCCCTTATACTTTATACTGAAAATTTTCAATTAAATCTCTCGAGTTTTAATTTATTTACATGTACATAGCTATTTTACGTATAATATATATAATACATATATGGCTTGAGTGGATTTTAATAAGGTCAAAATGTCAGATATTTTATAGATATAAAATTTTAACGCGTATAATTCTAGAATTTCAATAAAAAAACATACACTAACAACGAGGGAAATAGTTTTTTTTTCGAAAATTCTTCTTATTAATAAATTTCTAAAAAATCTTATTTTAATATGTCAGCATAAATAAACCTTCTCGAGTTTTTATGTAGTTCGACAAATTTTTACCTTTTTTTTGCATTTATAAACAAAACTTTGCTACTTATCTACCAGTGCTTTCGTTTCCTTTCTCAATTTCTTCTTTGTAAAGACCAATCTTTTTAAAATGTAAATTGGAGAAAAAGAAAACTGATTTCTTGAAAGATCCGGCAGTTTTAACATAGAAGAGAAAATTTATAAAGTAAAATGAGCATTTACGTTTTTTTTTCTTGGTAAACTGAATTTTTTACAAAAAGTTTTTTTTTGTGAAATAATTACAATGTTATTTTTTTAACTATTGGTTTTTTTTTCCCCCAAACTGTATATGTTTTGGAAATGTTTTATGTTTTTGACATAATTAATTATTCTCAACAATTTCTGTTTATTTTTTATTAAATTCTTTGAAACATTCATTTTTCTTTTGCATTAGGAAGAAAGTTTTGAGTAAAAGTTTAGTGAAATTAAAAGTTTTGATATAGTGAAGTAAAATTTTTGATTATATAAAATAAAACGCTGAAGTTTTGTAATAAAAACCTATATTTTCTTTAATTAACTGCAATAAATTCAGCTTGAACAATTTTCCGACTGAAGTCAAGATTTGTGTGGAAAGCTAAAATTTGCGGTTTGCCTTTTCAGCATTTTGCATCATGCAACTTTCTAATTAAAAAAAAAAAATTTCACTATAAGAAAGGATTTTAGTTTTCTTTTACTAATTAAATAATTAAAATAAACATCATAGCTGATATTATTTAAATTAAAAATATTTTTTTAGAATAAAATTTCAGTTTTTTCTCCTGTTTATTACATAAACATTTTCTTGTCGTTTTTGACGGATATCAAAATTCATGTTCACATTGCAATCAGATTTCAAATATGTTTATTTGTGTTTTTTTTCAATAGTAATGGAAATTTTAATTCTAGTTTTTATAGGAAATAGTTGATTTAATTAAACTGATTAATTGAAACAATAGTTCATGTTTGATGATCCGCGTTATCACTTTTCTGCATGATGAGTCAGACGTAAATTTAATGCCTAACGTGATTCACTTAAGGTATTACATTCCTTTCTGTCTGATAAAATTTTGTAAGAATGTTAGGCAAAATTTCCCATAGATGTATCAAATAATTATTAGTATTTGTTTCAAATAAAGAAATTATTTGTTCAAATACAGTTTATTTAATTCAATTATTTGGTATTAATTGACAACTTATATTTTAAAAGTTTATAAAATTAGAATTTCATGAAAGTCAAGTTGAGTAAAAATAAAAGAAAACATTACTATTTTAAAGCTTAAAAATCAAATACCACTTTTCTGAGTTTCCTTCACTAATTGATATAATACTTCTTTTAATAAAGCCAGTTTTATCAATCATAAACTGCTTTATCGCGTATATTTTTCATTTTCTTTATTTTTATACAACTGTTTGATATTGGTAAAAAAATATAATCGGAAATCGCCTATATATATTATTATCTTAAATAAAATCTTGAAAAAACTGACCTAGTTGCAAAAAAAAGCAGCAGGGGATTTGATAGTTGCATATGATATTCAAATATATTTATTTCCGTTGAGCTTTTCCTGAGTTTTGTATATCTTAACAAATGATGTTTATTTTCTATAAATAAAAAAATAAGAAAATAAAAATCATTTTATATATTTCTATTTAAGGAAATCGAAATATTTGAAAATGTTTTATTATTTCCCCCGGGTGAAAAAAAAATCAATATTATTAACCATGTACGTATCCTCTTTTTTTTTTTTTTGCTCGATTTCGTATAGAAGAGAATTTAAACTGTATTCAATAGAAAAGGGGAAATAAATAATTCATGTACGAGATCTAAGTTGATACATGCAATCAGGTATTCTTTGTCTCTCTTTCTCTCTCTCTCTCTCTCGCCTCCTAACATATTGGCCTGGATCCAATGTATTTTTCTTTTAAATGATCTATTTATTTGATCAACAAATTTATTCTCAAGATGCACAATATATAAATATATATGTATATATTTTTATATATAAAATGTATATTTCTATTTTTGGGAATTTTTATTCTTATCGAGTTCTTATACTCTGTCAATTTCTTAATTCTGCCATTTACATTTTTTGTTCGGACTGTTAGAAGCTAATAAAAAAATTTTGAACATTTTTTAAAATTATTATTTTTTTTTCTTTTGAAAAAAAATATTTCATTCTTTTAGAAAACTTTTTTGGTTTATACAGGTTAAATTTTTATTTTATTTTTTTCCTATGTTATATATTATCATTGTTAGTTGAAAAAGCTGAAAAGCGAGAGAAATAATAGTCTGGAGATAACTCATGATTTTCATTTCTGAGAGTTGGATATATACATTCTAGAGAATAATTTGGATTTTGTGAATATGTGTGTGTGTGCGCTGAGAATTCGTTAAAATATTTCAAAGCAGATTCTATATATGCATTCTTGAAATTTTCACTCATATAATCCTAATAATCATGTCTTTTTGAGTTGTTATAGTATAAAGGAATGGAAATTACATTTTAGTGTTCAAAATCTGATTTATGTAAATTGAAACAGTAAAAAAATTTCTTTAAATAATTTTTTTAACAAATTCCTTTTTATCCACATTTTTAGACGAATTTTCAAATTTAACTTATATTTCAAAAGATAGTAAAGAGAGTATAACTAAAATTCTGTTCAAAACTTCACCATTTTCTTTGAAACTGCGAATATAGAACGTTGAGTTTTCGAATTCCAACTTTTTTCCACTTTTTTTCATATGTATATATTCTTTTTTTATTACGGGGCAATTCCTTACAGCTGGTTCGCGGGTGGTCTTCTGAATTTTTCTGATTCACTTATCAGAAGCTTCCTCGATGTTTCTATATATATATATATAAATTCGAACATACGGCGAAATTGAATCCGTGCAAAATATGTTCTACTTCTTTTTTCTAAATTTCCACAACATTTTTATTCTTTATATATATTTACTGTATTAATTTAGAAATAATTATATTGGAAAACAATTTTTGACAACTGTTCCCAGTGTAACTATATTTTTTTATCACGTGACGCGATAACATTGTTTTTTACTTTTATTTACATGCTAATTTTATGATGTTTTTTTAATATTAGAGAAAACTATTTTTTTTAAAAAAAGGAAAAATTTAATTTCTCATTTTAGAAATATTAAAAAAAGTTTTAATCCCCCATACACTACACCTATGTATAAAGTTCTAATTTCATGATTTTCTCGACTAAAATACAATTGTACATTTTATCTGTGAGCATTTCATCAACTATTCTCTCGAGAGAATTTCATATATAGTTTAATCATCATCCTTTTGTTTTATCAAGCTGCGCATAGTTTCTTGTGTCATATTTTTTCTTTTTTTCTTTTTTTTTTTTTTTTTTTGACAATTATTTTTGCATTTGTCACACTGAATGGAGGAAAAAATTCAAAGAAAAACAACATAAAATAGAGACACATAAAAAGAAGAAATAAATTTGAAAATAAAAAAAATAGAGATTAAAAAAGAGAAATAAAAAAATTGAAAAACTATTTTAAAAAAAATAAAAGTTAACAATAAAAAATATTGAAAAAGTAAAGAAATAAAAAAGAAAAAATTTTCAAATGAAAAGTTAAAAGAATGAAAAATAAAAATTTCAATTTGCGATACAAAGTATAATAAAATATTTGTCAATAAATGATTGTGCTCAATGAAAAACTTATTATACAATGTACGTTCCACTTTTTTCAAAGTATAAAATAAAATTCACGCTTCACTAGAAATTGTGAAAATTAACCTCTCATTTTTATGAAAAGTTTATATATATATATATACGATTTGTTCATGAAAAAAATGATATATATCTCTCATCAGTCTCTGAATGCTTCCGGAAATTTATAATTGGCAACTGAGTTTTCCACTTGTCTAATACGAGGAAAATGTTACGAAATTTCTGTACTCCTTCAATCAAGTTTTCTCCTCTGGGATTGACATTCAGTTTGTCGATCGTCTAATTAAACTCGACATCATTTCACTTCAAAAGTTCTAGAGTTGGATATATTAGCTAATAACTTTATAAGCTTTTCATATATGTCTTATAAACATTTTTTTTTTTGCCATTAAATTATGCGTATAATAATCATAAGAGGGTATGATTTCTGGTATGTCTGACTAAAACTATCTTTTACTACTGATACCAAAAAAACAACTAAAAAAATTAAATTTAAAAAATAAACTTCTTTTATGATTTTTGAAAATTTTATGACAGATTTTAGTTGAAAATGATGTCAAAAAAATTTATCATAAAAATCAATCAAATTAAATTGATCTCAAACTTTCTGATTCTATATCTGGTTCTTCTGAATTTTTCTTCGTTCATTTCAAGTTTTATCAAACTTGAGGGATGAACGTGATTGCTTTTCGAGAATAATCCTATATATAGTTGATATTTTTCCGCAAAAAAGAAAAGAAAAATATAGGATAATAAAAAGTTTGAAAAAGAGAGACGTTCAAAAATATAAATAGCTGTATTATATATATTTTTATATACACGTTACATTTAAGAATAGCTTAATATATTTATACCTTCACATATTATATATTCAACAAGTTATTTTATTTAGAATATTTTATTTTTAATTATTTTAGAAAAATTACTTGTGGAAAGAATATTATTTTTTTTTATTTTTAAAATTGAAAAAAAAAATCTTATTTGATTCAAATACTTATAATTATTCTATTGCTTTGTCTTCTCTAAAGAAAATGCAATATATATATATATATATATATATATATATATATAACTGTGATATCTGATTCCTGAAATTTCAAATGGGTAAACTCAAATCCTTTTACAAGAATTCGTATAAAGCAGCGATTTAGTATAGATAAGGGAATTCTCTATTAGACTCCCTTTTTGCTTGACCATAGTCATTCGTTTTCACTGAACAGTACACAAAATCAGGATTATCTCTTATCAAGAAATCTCACGTCAAACATAAATTCTTTCCGAATACTTCTCTTTTTGGTATAATAAAAAAAAGATATAGATAATCATATATTTTAAACGAAAATCAATATTATGATAAATTAGGTGATAATTGATTAAATAAATTTTTTTTGTTTCGATAGAAAGAGACAAAATATTTTTAAAGGCCAAAAAAAATTTTCTTTTCTATTTTCTAAATATTAATTTTAAAAACTTATTTTACTGACAATTTTTTTAAACTAGGAAAACTGGGCAAGCCCCGACAATAGCCCTATTTCGAACTTTATTAAAATTAGAAATTTTAAGGACTTATAGTATATTTAGATATTTAAACTGGAAAAAATGTAAAAGTTCTCACTAGTTCCCTCTTTCGAATATAGTGATAAATCCATATAGGGTTAGGTCGGAGAAGTTCACATCGATCACAATCATAAAAAATTTACAAACCAAGATAATGCATAAACACAACAAAAAATTACAAAAAAACATTAAACTTAACAATAAAAATTAGGTTCAACACCAAATTCATTAGAAAAACACCCAAAGTATAATCTTCTAATTGACATTTTTCAAAAAAATTGCAATTTCACAACACACGCAATTTTATTGCAAATTCTTGCACAAAATACACCTAAAAGTGTAGAAAAAAATTGACGGCCAAATACGAGTAGAGGAAAACACCTATTACCACCAAAAAGTCATCCAACCCATAAATCCAAAAAAATAAAAAAGTTCCCAAAAAAATTCAATTTTTCTTAGGCGGACTATTTTATTGCAATTTCTTGCACAAAATACACCTAAAAGTGTAGAAAAAAATCGACAGCCAAATCCGAGTAGAGGAACACACCTATTACCACCAAAAAGTCATCCAACCCATAAATCCAAAAAAATAAAAAAGTTCCCAAAAAAATTCAATTTTTCTTAGGCGGACTATTTTATTGCAATTTCTTGCACAAAATACACCTAAAAGTGTAGAAAAAAATTGACAGACAAATACAAGTAGAGGAACACACCTATTACCACCAAAAAGTCATCCAACCCATAAATCCAAAAAAATGAAAAAGTTCCCAAAAAAATTCAATTTTTCTTAGGCGGACTATTTTATTGCAATTTCTTGCACAAAATACACCTAAAAGTGTAGAAAAAAATCGACAGCCAAATCCGAGTAGAGGAACACACCTATTACCACCAAAAAGTCATCCAACCCATAAATCCAAAAAAATAAAAAAGTTCCCAAAAAAATTCAATTTTTCTTAGGCGGACTATTTTATTGCAATTTCTTGCACAAAATACAGCTAAAAGTGTAGAAAAAAATCGACAGCCAAATCCGAGTAGAGGAAGACCCCTGTTACCACCAAAAAGTCATCCAACCCATAAATCCAAAAAAATAAAAAAGTTCCCAAAAAAATTCAATTTTTCTTAGGCGGACTATTTTATTGCAATTTCTTGCACAAAATACACCTAAAAGTGTAGAAAAAAATCGACAGCCAAATCCGAGTAGAGGAACACACCTATTACCACCAAAAAGTCATCCAACCCATAAATCCAAAAAAATGAAAAAGTTCCCAAAAAAATTCAATTTTTCTTAGGCGGACTATTTTATTGCAATTTCTTGCACAAAATACACCTAAAAGTGTAGAAAAAAATTGACAGACAAATACAAGTAGAGGAACACACCTATTACCACCAAAAAGTCATCCAACCCATAAATCCAAAAAAATAAAAAAGTTCCCAAAAAAATTCAATTTTTCTTAGGCGGACTATTTTATTGCAATTTCTTGCACAAAATACACCTAAAAGTGTAGAAAAAAATGGACAGCCAAATCCGAGTAGAGGAAGACCCCTGTTACCACCAAAAAGTCATCCAACCCATAAATCCAAAAAAATAAAAAAGTTCCCAAAAAAATTCAATTTTTCTTAGGCGGACTATTTTATTGCAATTTCTTGCACAAAATACACCTAAAAGTGTAGAAAAAAATCGACAGCCAAATCCGAGTAGAGGAAGACCCCTGTTACCACCAAAAAGTCATCCAACCCATAAATCCAAAAAAATAAAAAAGTTCCCAAAAAAATTCAATTTTTCTTAGGCGGACTATTTTATTGCAATTTCTTGCACAAAATACAGCTAAAAGTGTAGAAAAAAATCGACAGCCAAATCCGAGTAGAGGAAGACACTTATTACCACCAAAAAGTCATCCAACCCATAAATCCAAAAAAATGAAAAAGGTCCCAAAAAAATTCAATTTTTCTTAGGCTGACTATTTTATTGCAATTTCTTGCACAAAATACACCTAAAAGTGTAGAAAAAAATCGACAGCCAAATCCGAGTAGAGGAAGACCCCTGTTACCACCAAAAAGTCATCCAACCCATAAATCCAAAAAAATAAAAAAGTTCCCAAAAAAATTCAATTTTTCTTAGGCGGACTATTTTATTGCAATTTCTTGCACAAAATACACCTAAAAGTGTAGAAAAAAATCGACAGCCAAATCCGAGTAGAGGAACACACCTATTACCACCAAAAAGTCATCCAACCCATAAATCCAAAAAAATAAAAAAGTTCCCAAAAAAATTCAATTTTTCTTAGGCGGACTATTTTATTGCAATTTCTTGCACAAAATACAGCTAAAAGTGTAGAAAAAAATCGACAGCCAAATCCGAGTAGAGGAAGACCCCTGTTACCACCAAAAAGTCATCCAACCCATAAATCCAAAAAAATAAAAAAGTTCCCAAAAAAATTCAATTTTTCTTAGGCGGACTATTTTATTGCAATTTCTTGCACAAAATACACCTAAAAGTGTAGAAAAAAATCGACAGCCAAATCCGAGTAGAGGAACACACCTATTACCACCAAAAAGTCATCCAACCCATAAATCCAAAAAAATGAAAAAGTTCCCAAAAAAATTCAATTTTTCTTAGGCGGACTATTTTATTGCAATTTCTTGCACAAAATACACCTAAAAGTGTAGAAAAAAATCGACAGCCAAATCCGAGTAGAGGAACACACCTATTACCACCAAAAAGTCATCCAACCCATAAATCCAAAAAAATGAAAAAGTTCCCAAAAAAATTCAATTTTTCTTAGGCGGACTATTTTATTGCAATTTCTTGCACAAAATACACCTAAAAGTGTAGAAAAAAATTGACAGACAAATACAAGTAGAGGAACACACCTATTACCACCAAAAAGTCATCCAACCCATAAATCCAAAAAAATAAAAAAGTTCCCAAAAAAATTCAATTTTTCTTAGGCGGACTATTTTATTGCAATTTCTTGCACAAAATACACCTAAAAGTGTAGAAAAAAATGGACAGCCAAATCCGAGTAGAGGAAGACCCCTGTTACCACCAAAAAGTCATCCAACCCATAAATCCAAAAAAATAAAAAAGTTCCCAAAAAAATTCAATTTTTCTTAGGCGGACTATTTTATTGCAATTTCTTGCACAAAATACACCTAAAAGTGTAGAAAAAAATCGACAGCCAAATCCGAGTAGAGGAAGACCCCTGTTACCACCAAAAAGTCATCCAACCCATAAATCCAAAAAAATAAAAAAGTTCCCAAAAAAATTCAATTTTTCTTAGGCGGACTATTTTATTGCAATTTCTTGCACAAAATACACCTAAAAGTGTAGAAAAAAATCGACAGCCAAATCCGAGTAGAGGAAGACCCCTGTTACCACCAAAAAGTCATCCAACCCATAAATCCAAAAAAATAAAAAAGTTCCCAAAAAAATTCAATTTTTCTTAGGCGGACTATTTTATTGCAATTTCTTGCACAAAATACAGCTAAAAGTGTAGAAAAAAATCGACAGCCAAATCCGAGTAGAGGAACACACCTATTACCACCAAAAAGTCATCCAACCCATAAATCCAAAAAAATGAAAAAGTTCCCAAAAAAATTCAATTTTTCTTAGGCGGACTATTTTATTGCAATTTCTTGCACAAAATACACCTAAAAGTGTAGAAAAAAATCGACAGCCAAATCCGAGTAGAGGAAGACACTTATTACCACCAAAAAGTCATCCAACCCATAAATCCAAAAAAATGAAAAAGGTCCCAAAAAAATTCAATTTTTCTTAGGCTGACTATTTTATTGCAATTTCTTGCACAAAATACACCTAAAAGTGTAGAAAAAAATCGACAGCCAAATCCGAGTAGAGGAAGACCCCTGTTACCACCAAAAAGTCATCCAACCCATAAATCCAAAAAAATAAAAAAGTTCCCAAAAAAATTCAATTTTTCTTAGGCGGACTATTTTATTGCAATTTCTTGCACAAAATACACCTAAAAGTGTAGAAAAAAATCGACAGCCAAATCCGAGTAGAGGAACACACCTATTACCACCAAAAAGTCATCCAACCCATAAATCCAAAAAAATAAAAAAGTTCCCAAAAAAATTCAATTTTTCTTAGGCGGACTATTTTATTGCAATTTCTTGCACAAAATACACCTAAAAGTGTAGAAAAAAATCGACAGCCAAATCCGAGTAGAGGAAGACCCCTGTTACCACCAAAAAGTCATCCAACCCATAAATCCAAAAAAATAAAAAAGTTCCCAAAAAAATTCAATTTTTCTTAGGCGGACTATTTTATTGCAATTTCTTGCACAAAATACACCTAAAAGTGTAGAAAAAAATCGACAGCCAAATCCGAGTAGAGGAAGACCCCTGTTACCACCAAAAAGTCATCCAACCCATAAATCCAAAAAAATAAAAAAGTTCCCAAAAAAATTCAATTTTTCTTAGGCGGACTATTTTATTGCAATTTCTTGCACAAAATACACCTAAAAGTGTAGAAAAAAATCGACAGCCAAATCCGAGTAGAGGAACACACCTATTACCACCAAAAAGTCATCCAACCCATAAATCCAAAAAAATAAAAAAGTTCCCAAAAAAATTCAATTTTTCTTAGGCGGACTATTTTATTGCAATTTCTTGCACAAAATACACCTAAAAGTGTAGAAAAAAATTGACAATCAAATACAAGTAGAGGAACACACCTATTACCACCAAAAAGTCATCCAACCCATAAATCCAAAAAAATAAAAAAGTTCCCAAAAAAATTCAATTTTTCTTAGGCGGACTATTTTATTGCAATTTCTTGCACAAAATACACCTAAAAGTGTAGAAAAAAATCGACAGCCAAATCCGAGTAGAGGAAGACCCCTGTTACCACCAAAAAGTCATCCAACCCATAAATCCAAAAAAATAAAAAAGTTCCCAAAAAAATTCAATTTTTCTTAGGCGGACTATTTTATTGCAATTTCTTGCACAAAATACACCTAAAAGTGTAGAAAAAAATCGACAGCCAAATCCGAGTAGAGGAAGACCCCTGTTACCACCAAAAAGTCATCCAACCCATAAATCCAAAAAAATAAAAAAGTTCCCAAAAAAATTCAATTTTTCTTAGGCGGACTATTTTATTGCAATTTCTTGCACAAAATACACCTAAAAGTGTAGAAAAAAATCGACAGCCAAATCCGAGTAGAGGAACACACCTATTACCACCAAAAAGTCATCCAACCCATAAATCCAAAAAAATAAAAAAGTTCCCAAAAAAATTCAATTTTTCTTAGGCGGACTATTTTATTGCAATTTCTTGCACAAAATACACCTAAAAGTGTAGAAAAAAATTGACAGACAAATACAAGTAGAGGAACACACCTATTACCACCAAAAAGTCATCCAACCCATAAATCCAAAAAAATGAAAAAGTTCCCAAAAAAATTCAATTTTTCTTAGGCGGACTATTTTATTGCAATTTCTTCCACAAAATACACCTAAAAGTGTAGAAAAAAATCGACAGCCAAATCCGAGTAGAGGAAGACCCCTGTTACCACCAAAAAGTCATCCAACCCATAAATCCAAAAAAATAAAAAAGTTCCCAAAAAAATTCAATTTTTCTTAGGCGGACTATTTTATTGCAATTTCTTGCACAAAATACAGCTAAAAGTGTAGAAAAAAATCGACAGCCAAATCCGAGTAGAGGAAGACCCCTGTTACCACCAAAAAGTCATCCAACCCATAAATCCAAAAAAATGAAAAAGTTCCCAAAAAAATTCAATTTTTCTTAGGCGGACTATTTTATTGCAATTTCTTGCACAAAATACACCTAAAAGTGTAGAAAAAAATCGACAGCCAAATCCGAGTAGAGGAACACACCTATTACCACCAAAAAGTCATCCAACCCATAAATCCAAAAAAATGAAAAAGTTCCCAAAAAAATTCAATTTTTCTTAGGCGGACTATTTTATTGCAATTTCTTGCACAAAATACACCTAAAAGTGTAGAAAAAAATTGACAGACAAATACAAGTAGAGGAACACACCTATTACCACCAAAAAGTCATCCAACCCATAAATCCAAAAAAATGAAAAAGTTCCCAAAAAAATTCAATTTTTCTTAGGCGGACTATTTTATTGCAATTTCTTGCACAAAATACACCTAAAAGTGTAGAAAAAAATCGACAGCCAAATCCGAGTAGAGGAAGACCCCTGTTACCACCAAAAAGTCATCCAACCCATAAATCCAAAAAAATAAAAAAGTTCCCAAAAAAATTCAATTTTTCTTAGGCGGACTATTTTATTGCAATTTCTTGCACAAAATACACCTAAAAGTGTAGAAAAAAATCGACAGCCAAATCCGAGTAGAGGAAGACCCCTGTTACCACCAAAAAGTCATCCAACCCATAAATCCAAAAAAATAAAAAAGTTCCCAAAAAAATTCAATTTTTCTTAGGCGGACTATTTTATTGCAATTTCTTGCACAAAATACACCTAAAAGTGTAGAAAAAAATCGACAGCCAAATCCGAGTAGAGGAAGACACTTATTACCACCAAAAAGTCATCCAACCCATAAATCCAAAAAAATGAAAAAGGTCCCAAAAAAATTCAATTTTTCTTAGGCTGACTATTTTATTGCAATTTCTTGCACAAAATACACCTAAAAGTGTAGAAAAAAATTGACAGCCAAATCCGAGTAGAGGAAGATCCCTGTTATCACCAAAAAGTCATCCAACCCATAAATCCAAAAAAATAAAAAAGTTCCCAAAAAAATTCAATTTTTCTTAGGCGGACTATTTTATTGCAATTTCTTGCACAAAATACACCTAAAAGTGTAGAAAAAAATCGACAGCCAAATCCGAGTAGAGGAACACACCTATTACCACCAAAAAGTCATCCAACCCATAAATCCAAAAAAATAAAAAAGTTCCCAAAAAAATTCAATTTTTCTTAGGCGGACTATTTTATTGCAATTTCTTGCACAAAATACACCTAAAAGTGTAGAAAAAAATCGACAGCCAAATCCGAGTAGAGGAAGACCCCTGTTACCACCAAAAAGTCATCCAACCCATAAATCCAAAAAAATAAAAAAGTTCCCAAAAAAATTCAATTTTTCTTAGGCGGACTATTTTATTGCAATTTCTTGCACAAAATACACCTAAAAGTGTAGAAAAAAATCGACAGCCAAATCCGAGTAGAGGAAGACACTTATTACCACCAAAAAGTCATCCAACCCATAAATCCAAAAAAATGAAAAAGGTCCCAAAAAAATTCAATTTTTCTTAGGCTGACTATTTTATTGCAATTTCTTGCACAAAATACACCTAAAAGTGTAGAAAAAAATCGACAGCCAAATCCGAGTAGAGGAAGACCCCTGTTATCACCAAAAAGTCATCCAACCCATAAATCCAAAAAAATAAAAAAGTTCCCAAAAAAATTCAATTTTTCTTAGGCGGACTATTTTATTGCAATTTCTTGCACAAAATACACCTAAAAGTGTAGAAAAAAATCGACAGCCAAATCCGAGTAGAGGAACACACCTATTACCACCAAAAAGTCATCCAACCCATAAATCCAAAAAAATAAAAAAGTTCCCAAAAAAATTCAATTTTTCTTAGGCGGACTATTTTATTGCAATTTCTTGCACAAAATACACCTAAAAGTGTAGAAAAAAATTGACAGACAAATACAAGTAGAGGAACACACCTATTACCACCAAAAAGTCATCCAACCCATAAATCCAAAAAAATAAAAAAGTTCCCAAAAAAATTCAATTTTTCTTAGGCGGACTATTTTATTGCAATTTCTTGCACAAAATACACCTAAAAGTGTAGAAAAAAATCGACAGCCAAATCCGAGTAGAGGAAGACACTTATTACCACCAAAAAGTCATCCAACCCATAAATCCAAAAAAATGAAAAAGGTCCCAAAAAAATTCAATTTTTCTTAGGCTGACTATTTTATTGCAATTTCTTGCACAAAATACACCTAAAAGTGTAGAAAAAAATCGACAGCCAAATCCGAGTAGAGGAAGACCCCTGTTACCACCAAAAAGTCATCCAACCCATAAATCCAAAAAAATAAAAAAGTTCCCAAAAAAATTCAATTTTTCTTAGGCGGACTATTTTATTGCAATTTCTTGCACAAAATACACCTAAAAGTGTAGAAAAAAATCGACAGACAAATACAAGTAGAGGAAGACCCCTGTTACCACCTATAAGGCAACCCCAAAATTCCGCTCTTGACTTCTGGTCAAACCCTTAAAAAACGCTTATTTCGGGAACGATTTTTATGGTTGTTTATTTATTTTTCGAATGTTTTCGAACAAGGAAAACTGAAGAGGCCCTGACCATAGCCCTATTTCCTATAAATTGATTCTGAATAACTTATGATATAAGTAGATGTATATATAATAGATTTAAACCTGAAATGTGGTAACCAGTTGGTGGAATAATTAATATCGGTGATGTGTCACCTCTATTCTACACATCCTGGGACAGATTTAACAGAGTATGCTTGTGGCACAGAGATGAATGCATAAATAAGTCATTTATAGTTTGAAACGTGTATGGTATGTACGGTATATACTCATATATATATCGCATATAACGGGGATTCTGTAACGTGAACCCTCGCGCAATGGATGCGAATGGCACATAAACGAACTTCCATTCAGAGGCTGCATCGATCGTATTTTGCATTATTATCATATGCCAGCATCCTTTTTCTTTTTTTTATCACTGAGAATATATGTCATACTAGAATTTTGTTTTTTTTCTTTCTGTATATCCAACGGTTTTTAGTGAATTTTTTTTAAGGGGAGGTTCAATATATATCAGCACATAACCTTAAATTAAAAATCTTTTTTTATTTTTAATGGAAAAAATAATATATATAATATTAATTTTAACATATTTTGAAAGAAGTATTCATTTTTTTCCATTCAACATAACCTTAGAATTATTGTGTAAGTTCGTCCAAAGTGGCTTCATGTTCTATAATGCGCATGCCTTTTATAGGATTTCTACCAACATAACCTCAAAAATTGTCCAGAGTGACTTCATATTCTTTTACTCGCATGCTGTTTAAAGCGCATACTTATTAAAACTTTGAAAATTTTTCAACTTAAATATTTCTAAAAAAATTGTTAATAGTTTTTTTTTAAACAAAAACAATTTACTTTTCACCTTAAGCGATTTTATAAATATAGTATCAAGAGATCAAGAATTCACATCCAAAATCATGGTACGGAAAATCAGTAGCAAATTCTCATCGTTAAATCTGATTTGAAAACATCTTTTAAAGTAGAAGAGCTGATGGTCTATATACGCTCTCTTTTTGCGTTTACTTTGAAAGCAGAACAAACTTTTCTCAATCTTATAGTCGCCATCGTAATTTTTAATTTTTTCTTGTTGTTGAAATTTATATTGAATATATTTTAGTCATTTAAAAAAAATCAAGTTTTGTATTCGAAAAATTTAATTTTAAATCAAAGAAATTTTTTTATTAAAAAAATTTTTTCTTTGTTTCAATGATAAATTTAGTAAATGTTTTTTTTAGTAAATTACAACATTTTTGTTGTATTTTTTGTAATGTTAAATTAATTAATTTTATAAGTAAATTAAAAAATACCAATAGATATAAAAATTTATTTCTAAATTTGTCTTTCTGTTTAGAAAGAAAAATTATTTATTTTGTTTTTGTTATTGTTTTCTTCTAGAAACCTGCGAAACACGTTCTTGGGGTCTTGGTGCATTGGTTCAAGCCCTTGAGCAAAATACGACGAAAGCTTTGATCGCAGACCTCAATCCAAACACCTGCGATGTTGCTATGAAACTTGCTCATCTCTGGAACAAACCGTTGCTCACATGGAATTGCCCTCAGGTAAGTGTTAAAATTACTATATACATATATTAATAATAATAATAAAAATAAAAAAATCGAGAAAAAAATTATAAATGCAATTTATACTTTTTTATTTTCTGATAAAAATTTTTTTTTTTAATTTTTTTGCAAATTTTAAATTATTTTGCCAGTGAGAATTTTTTTAACTTCTACCATAGTATAAATAAATAATTTTTTTAATTTTTATATTTTAGAGAATGATAAATAACATGCAAGCATTTTTTTTAAACTTTGTCGTTTAAATAATTTAACTCGATTTACATATAAAATGAATTTCAATTTTAGATACATCAATTATTTAAAGAACAAAATTGTTTTTTAAAAAAGAAAATATTTTCATTTTATTTCTCATTCTGTAAAAAATTAAAATTGAAAAAAATTTATTTATAATTTTATAAATAAAACATTTTGCTAAAATTGAAATATTTTTGTTTATAAATTAATTTTTCATATCGAAAAATGTGAAATGTTAAAAAATTCATTGGATAAAATAAAAATTCGTGATAGAGATGACAAGAAAAATCTTGTTTTCCCGTTGGTAAAAAAGAGGGAAATAAATATTCAGTTACAAGTTATATTTTCAATCTCATGAATAGAAAATCGACATGCACGCAGTAAAATACTAAATCTGACCAATGCCCATTCCCTTTATTGGCAACTATTACTGTTTTCGTTGAACATACAAATATCGAGGGAGAGAGAGAGAGAGAGAGAAATCGGGAATGTCTTTTGATTAGATGGTTTGTGAAGCTATTGCCGCTTCATCGATTTTGACTCTAACATACGATACTATAAAGTCAAGAATTTGATATATTTTATCTGCAACTATTTTCCGGTCATGAATATTTCAATTGTCATTAATGAGTCGTGAATATACAAAAGTTATGTAATTGTACTTTTACGAATCTCTTTTTTTTAATATTTTTTTTTTTCATTCTATTTTATTATACTTTAAATTTTGTTTCATATTTTTCCAACATCAAATTGTCATCCAATTAAAATAATAGGCTTTTATCCGACGCATTTGCGACATATAGAGAAAATTGATAACAAAAAAAAGTTTTCAAATAAAAATTTATTTCCCATCTTTGAAATATTCAAAAATATAATGGTTAAAAAATTAACAGGATGGAAAAAAATTTCGAAAAATAAAAATATATAAAATTACCGACCTAGAAATTTACCTAACTGACTTATGGTAAAACAGTTTTTTTGAAATATAAAAATTACCGACACAGGAATCTACCTTACCGACTGATGGTAAAACAGGTTTTTGAAAAATGAAAATACAAAAATTTCCGGCATAGAAATCTACCTTACCGACTGATGGTAATTCTTTAAATTCTACCGGCTTTTCAAAACTATTTTACCAACAGTCGGTAAGGTAGGTTTCTATGCCGGTAATTTTTGTATTTTCATCTTTCAAATACCTGTTTTATCATCAGTCGGTAAGGTAGATTTCTAGGTCATTTAATTTAAATTTGTTATTTTTCAAAATTTTTTACTATCGTC
The DNA here is from genome assembly GCF_019393585.1 of Leptopilina boulardi. Lineage (NCBI taxonomy): Eukaryota > Metazoa > Arthropoda > Insecta > Hymenoptera > Figitidae > Leptopilina > Leptopilina boulardi. The sequence goes on along the minus strand of NW_026137874.1, from coordinate 1,899,251 downwards.
GATTTCACTATATTTAATATTTAAATTTTAATATAATAGTAAATATTAGTAAAATTTATACAATTAATTTAAAAAATATATATAGGAACAAGTAGAATTAAAGTCAAAAGAAAAATGTGAAAATTAAGAAAATAAATTATAGAAAATAAAAAAATAATTATTAAAAGATTAAGTGGAATTATATTTTAATCTGAGATTTACGTTAATTTATATATTTACAGTATAATTGTAGAAAAGACCATTTATTAAGATGGTCAGATTTCAAAGTGATAAAAGTAGGTTATAAACCCCTATAACAGTAAATAAAACGAGATTTGCCATGTGCACCCTTGAACAGGAAAACTATCTTAGTGACATAAAAAAAATAAAAACCGTGAACATAAAATCAACTGTTCTTTTTTGTGCTCCTCTCGATCTTTTATGTGAATCATAATATATCTAGAGTCTCTGGATTCTTTAAAAAGCGAATTTATTATAACAAAATAAATTGTTTATTTATATAAATTTTTAATTATTTAAAAAAAAATTTCTTCTATTATAGTGTTCCTCACTATTTTTTTATATTTATATATTTTTTCATAATGACACCAATTATTTTATTTTTTTTTTATTATATTAATAAAATACTAAATAATAAATAAATTAATAATAATTTGATTAATTAACTTTTAAAACTTTTATCGCTGAGTCTATAAATATTAAGAATAATTGCATTTCTTTGCTAATGTAATTTAGATAATTATATTTTTCATCGAGGGTGAGAAAATGCATAAAGTTGTTGGTGTCAGGAAAAAAAAGAGAAATAGTATATACAATGATAAATGAGAATTGTTAAAAGCCTAGGAAAAACACTTCCTTCCTTCTATGGTATTACATTGAATAATATAACTCACTTCTTTTTTTTTGTGGGGAAAAAAGGCGTCTCGATTTCATAGGCAGATTTGACTGTACACCAAAATGTTATAGTAATAAATCTTAGGATTCGTGTAAATAGGGCGTTATGAAGAGACACGAACATTCTTATATAGGGGATATATTTATTTCAAAGAAAAGTTATATGTTTTTCTTCGAAGGGCCAAAAAAAACTTTATATATATATATATATATATATTTCTGATTATATGTTCATTCTATCACAACTTTACATTTTGTTTCCTTTATTAATTTTATTTTTCTTTTTTGCGCCAGTCACGTTTTTTTTTCTGACACCACTTTAAGGTAATTTCTTTTTTGTGATAGATGTAAAAAAAAAATATATTATATATTTTGAGGAAAAATAATATTTTATACTCTCTCTCTCAATGTACGTATATTTATAAAAATGGAAAATATGTTATATAAAACTAGATATTTTTCCATTGCGAGTACTTAATGGTCCATTTCTGGCTTTATTTAGATTTCAGGTAAAGTATCATATAGTTTCACGAAGCATGTAATTCAATTGAATTTTCGCCCTATAGAATTCACTTTATCGGTTGTTTTGATGTACATATGTTATAGATCTGATGAAGCCCATATATATATATTTGAATTGTCATTTCCATATATCCAGATCTATTCCATTCAACATATAGAAAAAAATACATTTCCTTTTTGAATTTATTAAATTTTTTTTTTATTTACGTTAATTATTATTTATTATTATTAATTTTAGGTCATTAAATTTTTAGTTAACTATAAATTTTTACAATTTTTTTTATCAAAGTGTTTTTATATAAACTCATTTTGTTCATGGATCGCTGATTAAGAATCCGACCTCAGATTTTCAAAATTCAAAATGGCGGAACCAATATGGAGGTCATTTTTTTAAATTGATCAAATTCGCTTGAAACTTGTAACTCGAGGGTTTTTGGGATCGCTGATTATGAATCTGACTTCAAAATTCAAAATAGATTTTAATTAAAATTAAATTTTTTCAAATTCTGTATGTTACAATCAACCCCCACAGCTTCCATATGTAAAGATTTTGTTCAGGCGTTGATTTGATGAGAAACAAATAGTTATGAGTGTCAGTCGTTTATCTCACTTGTTCTCAGAACAAGAAGAAGCAACGATTAGACATATATTTCTTTTTTCTCTCTCTCTCTCTCTCACTCTCTTTCTCAAGTGACCTAGTTTTGGCTGTTTGTGTCAGGTAAAAGTTGGCAAGTTAATCTCGAAAGAGAAATATGTATGTGTCGTAACCGCATGTACTCTTTTCTTATATACGTTTTAGATTTTCACCTATATATATATATATATATATATTTAAAAATACTAAAAGCCACCAACACTATCACTAAAAGATGAAAAGCTTCCATTTTCGCCTTTTCCTAATCCGCCTACCCAACTGCTTACAAGTATTTTATGCTTCATGTTTCTCTATATGAAAGACGAGCGTGAATTTTTCACCTATATATATACATGTTATTCCTATATAAAATGTTTTATTAAGAAAAAAAAACAGTATTTTTACATTTCATCATACGGTTGACTTTCTGTAAAGAGGGCATATTTTATGTCTTCTTATGTATATTTAAATATAATTTATCATTCAGATCGTCATTTCATTTTAGGTACAATTTTTCATAGTTGACATTTTCATTTAGATCCATTCTGTCAGTAATTATTATTATTATTATTTTTATTATTATTTTTATTATTATTTTTACTCTTATTTTATAATTATTGCATAAAATTCAAATGTGCTTTTCTAATATAAAAAAATATTTTTCCCTTGTTATTTAATTTCTTATTATGTGTGGTATAATTTTTTTTTTATGTATATAACAAACACATTCTGCTTTTGCAATATTATAAAATTGGCGTACATATACACTTTTTTTCTCAATAAGTTTCTTTATGCTTTCAAATTTTTTTTTTATTTTTCAGCTATATATTGTTTCTCTTTTGTCTTTGAACTTTTTAATAAAAATATTTTTTAACAAAAACGACAAAATAAAATATAATACCATAAAAATTTTAATTATCATAAAGAGAGAAAAAATAATAATAATAATAAAAAAAAAGGAAACGTGAAATCACAGAAAATTAAAAGGCATTAAAATAAGCTGCAACGCTTATTATTTTAATCCAATTTTGCTTATTTTAATCCATTTTGGTATTAAAATAAGCAAAATTGGATTAAAATAATAAGCGTTGCAGCTTATTTTAATGCCTTTTAATTTTCTGTGATATGACGTGATAAAATGATTGGAGAGTTTGCATTTTTATTATATATTATTTTATTAATGTCAAGTGAATTATATACAAATTCACAGGAATTTACGTGCAATGTTACAAATTTTTGTGTTAAATTTTAATTTCTTTATATACGAATTTTCATATTTGAAATGTTAAGGAATTTAATTAACATACTTTGATATGCTTTGAATATAAATAAAAAAATTTTATTTCCAAAAAAAAAAAAATAATAATTTTAAAATAGTCGTGACAAAAAATGATTCCTCTTGCTTTATGATTTATCAAGTTCTTTTAAAGTCGAAAAAAGAACTTGGCTGGCATAGAAAAGTATATATATATATATATATTGGTTGCGGCAACTGCGTTACACTTTATTTCCATTTAAATGGATTTTTCTAGATTTTTCTCCGCCCGAGTAACGTATTCATTCGTCCATGATGTTATAATGCAAAAACTTTTCTATACGGTCACACAATTGAAAAAAAAAAAAATGAAAAATACGCACCAAAAAAAAAAAAAGAAAACTTAATTTACTTGTTACTAGACACAATTTTTCAAAGTACCATTTAAAAGAATTAGCAACTCTAATTTAATTTATAAATTTTTTTATGAAGAAATTTATTTATTAATATTTGTTATAAAAAAAAAATTTTTAATCTTACAATGAAAATAATTTTTGATAGAAAATTCTTAAAACGCCTAATTTTTATTTGTTCGAAATCGCAAATGACCGAAGAAACATAACCTGCAAAAAAAAATTTCAGTGCGAATTTTAAAATTAACCAATCACAATTTTCTCAATGATTTCTGAATAATTTTAAAATTCGCGCTGAAATTTTGAAATTTAAATAATTAGAATCAGTTTAAATTCTAATGAATAAGAATTTTGATAAATTTAAATTCGGTTAAATTTCAATTTTAAATAAAAATTTGGTTAAAGAGAAATTTTGTCAAATAAAAATTTTGAAAAAAGTTATGGAAAATAAAAATTTGGTAATTAAGAATTCTATTAAATAATTTAAAAAGAAATATAATATTGCTGAATATTATAAAAATTATTAGATGTATGTCATAAAGTCACTTATTCAAAAAAAAAAAAAAAAAAGATATCTCTCTTCGCGCGTAATCATTTTCCAATATTTTACATTTTATGACAACTTTTCCTTATAGCGAGGTTGATCCTCTCTTTTTTTTCGGTAGATTTATTTAATTGACAAGGCTATTTCAAATTTCATGTCATATATATATATATATATGACTAAAGAAATTTTCTCCCGAAGCTAAAAGTTTTTTCTATTATAGGTATATTGTATGTATGTGTGAGTGAAATTGAACTGCGCGTGCAAAATGAACAAGTTGATGAATTCAGCAACTTTTATTACTCTCGGAAAACTATTTTCCGGAAATAAATGAGCCTCGAAAAATTAAATTACGATAGTTGCATTTTTTTTTATGAAAGAAAAAATACCGTACGAATTTTTGAGAATCAGCTGAAATCGGAGAAAAATACTTTCAAGTTCAAAAAAAGAAAAATTTGAAGAATTTCCAACTTTGACATATCTAATAAATAGAAGAAAATCAACGGAGAGAAAACAAAAAGTTTAAAAAGAACTTTCTGAAAAATATAACGAAAGATGTATTTTTATATTCTCTCTATTTCAAATATTCAAACTTTTCTAAATTAAAAAAAAAAAATAAAATTTTTTCAATTAATTTGTTCATTTGAATTGAAATTTTTTTCGGTTACTTTTTTTTTTTTTTTTTTTTTATTTTACCATCGTAAACTGGAATTATATATTGGTTTGTACATCGATTATTTAATGTGGTGTTAATACATGGGTCTCTATAATTATGTCGCAATGTTCAAAGAAGCGTGTTTTCCCGAGTAAATATGTCTCTTTGGAAAGGGAGCAAAGAATGAATATCCATTACAGCGGAAATTTTGTTGCCATGTTGATGTGGTATATATATATGTATATATAAAAAAAAATCTTTGGGGTCAAAGTCTAACCACATCTTTCAACAAAGGATCATTTTCCCCACTGTGACGTGCATTCAATATTTTTTGGTATTTTTCATTTTATCTTCTGTTTCATATAATATCCATATTGTAATATATTGACAGTTTCAAATTTTGTAATAAGAATAAAGAAAAAAAAAACTTATAACGCGCGTTAAAAAAAAGGGATTTTTATATAAAAATCGGTTATTTAGTTTCTTTAGTGACATTAAGATAAATGTGTATCTCGTCACATTTTACAGAATACACTCTAAATAAAAAATAGTTATAATAATACTTCAAAAAATAAACAAAATACAATATTATGATATTATTAATTAATTATTATTAATATTGTTATTAATTATTATTATTATTTTATTATTATTATTAATAATTATTATTATCATTTTTATTTTAAATTATTATTGATAAAAATTCTTACCCTATTAAATTAGTATATTTTAAAATTGTATATTTAAAATTTCGTAAAATATAATCTAGTAATTATTAATTCAAATGATAATTAATTTGTATTAAAAATTTTTGTTTTAGAAAGCCCAAGAAGATGCGGAATTTTCATCAATCATCAGACTCTCACCTTCCCTATTGACAATGGCAAATACGATAGCTGAAATTTTTCGTCATTTCCGGTGGAAATCTGTGGCGATTATAAGCTCAGGTAAAAAAAAACCATTTATTTAAATTAATTACATTTTGTTTTTCATCTCCTAAAAAAAAAAATAAATAATAATCGACGCCGTTGCTTAAAATTTTTCTCTAAAATGAATCAGTCTTGAAAATTTTTCAATAAAATAAAAGGGTTTAAACGGTTTTTAAAATAAAGTTTTAATGTTTAAATTAATATATATAGATATAAAATTAATCTGTACATAAACTCAACATATATATAGTTATTTTAATCGAGTTTATGTAGAATTCATTCCACACGAGAATGATGTGGCCTTAAGTGCTCACAATTATGTACCTGTGTACATTAATTAAATTCTATATACTATGTTTGCACATAAGTGTTTAGACAAGCGTAAAAGACTATATTATATTTTATCTCTATCATAGTTATTGCCATATTAGATATAGATCAACTCTATTTAATAGATTTCATCGATATTCCATATATATATATATATATATATATATATATATATTAGTTCTAATCTCGAAAACCGCACACATTAATCCTCTATTCTATAATTGTCCTCAGACCATTTTCATTATAAAATTAAATGAAATTTTCGTTATTGATTCACATTTACATTTATATTTTTGATAATTATTCTAAAAACAAGGAAAATTATTAATTTCATATTTTACCATTGAATATAAATATTTATAATTGTAAATATTATATAATTTTTATGTACATTTTTATTAATCATAAATATCGATCTTCATTTGCTTGATATAGTTTTAATTATTAATTTTAATTATAAATAATATAAATATTTATAATATTTCATCATTATTATAATATTAACATTGTAATAATTTATTATTATTATTATTATTATTATTATTATTATTATTATTATTATTATTATTATTATTATTATTATTATTATATTCGGGTAATAATTTAATATTGATAATATTATACACTCAGAGGAGTGGTATATTTGTCTCCGAGCCGACTAACTCATTTATTTGTTGCAAATATATTTTATTTCATTGAAATAAAAAATTTATTTGAGCCAAAGAAAAATTTATTTCTGACAAATGAAATTTTTATTTACGCCAAATAATAAATAAGTTAGTAGGCTCTGAGACAAATATACGTTTATTTAACTCAAATATATTTTATTTAGTTCAAATAAATCATTTCTCTGGGTGTAAAAAATAATTCTTTATTTTATATTTTTTTTTTAATTTAGAAAAAAGGTTGATTGTTGAATAGTTTCTGATCCACCGTAAAAAATTGAATAAATTAAAGTGTTTAGTTTATTGAAAATTGAAAGAAACCCACAAATTTATTCTTCTTTATATATCTGATATATATATATATATGAAAGTCCTTGCAATCTTTTAAAGTCCCTGAAAATTGTCTGGATTCACTGGAAATCCTTTCTAAAGCTTTTGAATCTTTTCAGATGCCATTGAACAGAATGAAAAAACATCTTGATATCTTTTGCCAAAATCTGACAAACATTTTTGGTCCAATATTTATTGGAGGTATATAGATCATAATAAAGGAAAATTATGTTTTTATATTTTAAATTGTGAAAATTCTATAAATAATTTTATAACCAATTGTGAAATAAGTGGGATAAAAAAAATAATAATAATACTAAAAATAATACTAATAATAATAATATTAATAATGATAATGATAATGATAATAAATAGATAGAAATGAAAATAATAACAGTAAAACAATGCTGTAATAATGAATAATTAAATTCTAATTAATAATACAATAATAAATAATGAAATAAAAATGTAATGAGAAAATACTTTATGCAAATAATAATTAAATGCATGTAATCAATAATGAAACTCTGGACAATAATTTAAAGTAAAAAACAAATGTATTAAATATCAATATATCTCATTTCTTTTGAATTGCAAATATTTTACATTAACGATATTTTGTCAAGAATTTGAAGGATAAATTTAAATTTATAAATTACCTTAGGGCAATGTTTTTGATTTAAATTGCTGACATCAGTTAAATAGTAGGGTGAGATATAAAAAAAAGTGTCAGTAAAATGTGACTAATATATTTAAAAAGAGAAGAGGTTATATTTTATAGTCTTGGAGTGAAATTAGCTCGAATATCTATATATATATAGGAAAAGTGTGTCGTCTGGGTACTTGGTAAGAAGATGTATCACTTCTTAATTGCTGCGAGAGTATATAAGGGTTGCCCGTCCATCGGAGAGGCCATTTATCTAAAGACTCTTTACCACTCCCCCTTTTATTTTACCCTTCAGACGAACCACGTGCTGCATTTTGTTGCAACCACACAGAGGGTTCAAAGTGGTGTCCCATTATCACAATTACATCTTTATTTTCCTTTTTCTCTCTTTTATTATAACACTTTTTTATATATGTATATATAACTAATTTTCACTCTCACAAATTTTTTTATTTATTATTAAATAAAAAAATTTAATCTGAATTATTAATTTTTAATGGAGTATTAATTAAATAAACAAATTTTTTTTTTAATTTTCAGATGATATTTTATGGTCAAATTTGGATCGAGCTGTTGTTGGTGCTTTGGGAAATATTGGTATCGTGCCTAGACATCGTATTGTCCTACAGTATTCCGATAGTCCGAAGCAAATTCAGGATTCCTTAAGACCTTTGATCACTATTCCATGTAGAGGTAAGCATTTGCCATTTAATTAGTTCTGGACAAAGGAATGAACTGAGTGTATATATATATAGAGATCACTCCAAACTGTATTATATTAACCACAAATAGCTTTATTCTCATTTAAGTAAGTTATCGTTCTATCAAAGCAGTAACCGCATTATAATTCAAATATTAAAATGACAAATTTAATGCAAAAAAAATTTAAATCACCGAAAATTATTAGAGGTATTATTTTAATTATTCAATTTATTTTTAATATTATTTAAAATTAAATTTGTCATTAAAATAATAAACCTAATTTCAATTTTTTAATTTTTTTTCATAAAAATTTTGAATAAAAATTTCATATGGAATACCCCATATAGTTTATATATATATATATAATTATTTTTTATATATAAAATATAAATGTAAAATGCTGTAAAATAGTAGATTTACGTCAATTTGATTTTACACTTATAAAATTGAAAATTTATGCCCTGATGCTGTGATCAATATTTCGTTGAACGAAAACAAAGTGATTTATTACCATTTGAGTTTCAAGTGGCAAACTCCTTTGCCGAACTTAAAAACAACACACAAAAAAAATTTATATATATATATATATCCTTGATACCAACACGAAAATATATTTGATTTTAATAAAAATATATTTATCTCAGAGGTAAATAACTATTTATTAAAAGAAAATTTTTCATTTGGCACAAGTAAATCTTTTACTTGAAACTGAATAAAATTTATTTGAACCAAATAAATATTTATCTCTGAAATAAATTTTTTTTCTCTGCACTCAGAGAAGAGTTTTGTTTGAACTAAATATACCATTTTTTTTTCTTATTATTTTTTTAAATAAAAATTTCAATTAAAGAATATTGAACCAAATAAACTTTTGGTTGATTTAAAAATTTGATTGTTTCATAAAAATTATATTACAAAAAAAAATTTATTATTAAATGGAAATTATTTATTATTATTAGTTTTGTGTAATAAAAAAAAGTAAAATTTTGAAGAAAAAAAAAATGTCGCATCAATCTGGTTAAAAGGGTCATAAATATATCAAAGTGATTTGATTATTTCATTTACTCAAAAAGCACTTGCATGTAATGCAACCACAATTATGTGAATTTCCATTTTCAAGAATGGGTATTTTTAAGTCACTTTTTTTTAGCAACAAAATAAATGATTAATTTCTCTCTCGAAGCCATTTATCAATTCCTTTTTTAAAAAGAAAAATTGTAAAATGTAACATATTTACCATTTTTTTAAATTTTGAACAAATTTTTTATTTTTCATAATAATAATATTTTTTCTGAGAGGAAAATGTACATAATATATAACTAAAAATCTCTGGTAAATATGAGAGATTAAATAAAAAAAAAAATTTACACAGAAATTGTCGACGATAATGAAGCCAAATAAAATATACGTTTCTGTTTCAGCTGTAATTTTTTGTTTGCCCCTGGAGGATAACTATACAAGTCGCATATTGTTAGAGATGGACATTGTTCTTCAGGAGACTCGCGTGTCACATCCTGTAATCCTGTTAATCCAACCAGTAAATTCAGAGTTCTTTATCCCTGAAAATATTTCGCTGGCAACCACCACTATGCTTCCAATTTTGGTACCGTTCACGAGCACCACTCAGTCTTCCAATTTTTCTATCCCAAACGTATCCAATGCTCACTCGAACGCACCACAACGATCGAAGTCGTCAAGCCGATTTAAACCACCGACAAACCTGAGCAAAGCCATGCTGACAAATATACTAGCCGTCGTACCTTTCGATCAAACGTATTTATTTCATCCATATTTTATCTCTGATTTATATATATATATTTTTTTATTCTACGGAAAAAAATATAAAGTAACTTTTACTATTTACAAAGTATAAAAACCTGAAAAATGTTTCTTTTAATCAAAAAATTATTTCTTTGATATGAAAAATTTTCTCTAATTTAAAGAAAATTTATTTGATTTAAAAAAAATTGTTTAATATTTAAAAAAATACTTTCAAAGTTTTATTTAGAATAAAAAAAAAAATTTTCTTCAAATCAAATAAATCTTTAAATTAAAGAAAACATTTTTTTGACCCTAAGAAACATTTTTTTGAGTGTAAAAAAACTTTTGCTGTTGAAATATTAGAAAAAATTTCTCCTAAAATAGTAAAATTTATTTCGGAAATAGTAATTTTGTTTTCTACTGAAACGAAAATATTTTTATATTTTTCTTAACGTAACTGACTTTTACTACTGATATTAACATTACATAAATTGTAACAGAATGACTTTAACTTTTAAAAACTTTCCCAAAATGTTTTAACTTTTTTCTTTTTCTTTTTCTTATTTTTAAAAACATAAATTTTTTTTTCTTATCAACTTATAAATTTTTTCATAATTTATGAAAATTGTCTCATAGGGAGAAAAAAAAATTGTTGTAAAGTATTAGGAAAATTATTTCAGTTTAGTGATAACTGAAAAATCCGAAATCATAAATAATAAATTTATACTTTTATCTAGAGTTCTTTTCAACTTATCAATATATGACGCATTTATAATACTTTAAATTCGGAAAACTATAATTTTACTTCAATTCCACCTCTCAAAATATAGAAAGAGAAAAGTTTTCACTTTACCGAGCGATTGGGTTTGGCTAAAATCGTTTTATTTATTATTGGAACATTTCCAAATTTCAAACGGATTGAATTTCATTTTTAAAAATACAAATATTTTCCAAAGCTTTTAATTCGAATACAAAAAATTGTTTTTTTTTTTTTTTTATTTTCGTCAGTACTCTAAATATTTTTGTAATTTTGATGTTAGTAGTAAAAGTCAATTTTAGTTTTTCTTTTCTTTTTTTTGTGTGATAAAATCTTTTTTTCTTTAAATTTCCAGATACGATGTGCAAAGAATATTTAGTGGTAGGTCAAGTTTCACAGTGCCAAATATATTTGGACATTTGGAGGAATCATTGGATATTTTAATTCGTGATAACACGAGTTTAAATCAATGGAACAATAAAATGTTTACATATGCATTGTTGAATTTAAATGCTAATGATTGGGAACCAATTTTAATTGTCTTTGAACAAAGGGAACAACTCGTGATTAAGGAAATTGTTCAAAACACATTTGCCGACGATGAGATCATTGTACTTTGTGAAAATCAAGGCGAATGCTCCTGTGAGTAATCAAAAAAATTAATATTAATTAGCCAAATAAATATTTGTTTCAATTTTATTTGATTTAAATAAAAAAATTTTCCTGCGCTAAATAAAATTTTATTTGTGCTAAATTAAATCTCTAAATAAATAAATATGATAAAATAATTGAATGTTTAATAATAATTATTTAAATTAAAACATAAAAGCAGTTAAAATTTGAAATTCTCAACTTTAATATCGTATATATTATATATTTGAATTTGATATAATATGTAAATGTAATAAATTGTCGGTACATGTGTGGCTTTTGATGTGAACATTATTATTCTCATATATATAATAATATTGTGTTTATAATTTAGATGGCGACCTACCAGGTATACCATTACGAACTGCACATATCGTAGCTATCATAATGAGTTCTCTTCTATTTGGCCTCATCGCCATTGTTACAGCAGCGTTGATACGGTAATGTATATAATATATATTATAACTCACACTAAATTATTTTACAGTCAATCATTTACATTAGAGAAAACTGAGTCTTGATTCCCTATGTTCTCTGTACAAGCAACTGTTTTGCAATGCAAATTTTCATTTACATTTTGATTTATGGAATATTGAAATACACTTCAACCTCTTGCCAAATGGACTACTGTTCGCCAAAATTTTCGTTATTAATATGCATAACAATCATTATTTGTCGTACAAAGTCAAATCTTGACTCTTTATATTTTTTTGATTATTGAAATGCTGTTGCATTTCTTACCATATTTTTGTTTTTCTTTTAATATTCTATTTTATTTATTATTTTCTTTTTTTATTTTTTTTTATATTCAATTTATTTTTAACAAAAATCAATCGATGGAATTTCATTATAAAATAAAGCAATTGATTTATTTTCAATGAATGAATTTTCTTTATTTTATAATAGGTAGATAATAACTGATTTGTCTGGCAATTAATGGAATTTCATTATCTGCATGTGTGTGTGTGTGAAATTTGACTGATTTAATTCGGTTAAAGTGAAAATTGTTATACAATTGTTTTCAATCAATTAAATTGGATAAAATTTTATTGAAAATATAACAAAATTCTTTTACTACTTACTTTAACTTTTTCGCGATTAAAAATTGTTTTTCATTTCTTTTTGAAAATTAATTGATTTTTTTATTTGATTAAAAATATTAGAAAATTTTTTATTTAATTTTCCGTGATTAAAATTGTTCAGTCTATTAGAATTTATTTTCTGTACTGAATACAGATATAATAATAAATTTGTAATATTTCTAATATTTTATAGGAGACACTTAATGAAGAAGAGAATGTCCAAGGGTCCATACAAGATAATCTTAACAACTTCCGACTTTGTTTTCCCGCAAGTTCCCGATCCCAGAAGGGTAATAGAATTATATCTTAAAATATATATTTTCCATTTATCTTTATAATGCTAATTTTTTTCTTTTATCATAAACAATGGAAAATTTTATTTTATCAAGAATAGAAAACTTTTTCTAAAAAAAAAAAATTTTCAGAAAAAATACTCTAAAAGTAAATTTATTGTTTAAAAATTGTATTATTTTTTTTTAACTATTAATTTATTATTAGAATTATTTATTTGAAAATAATTGTTTTGAATTAAATTGAAAAATTAAAAAAAATAGAGGTAATTTTTGAAAAAAATTAAAAAATAATTATTTTTTTTTAGGTTGATGAGGGAATAGAAGCGATGTTGTGTTGTTGGTTGCAACAGCTGCAAGAATTTGGAGGACCAGAGGTGGAAAAACCAGATCTTCTACAAGGAAGCGTTGGATCGTTGAGGCCACATCTACAAGCTAGTAATGGAAGTCTTGCGAGGCATGCAATTCTCAACGACCCTCGTGTTAGATATAATGTGAGTAAATATTTACCAAATTTTTACAATTATAATCCATCACTATCGTCAAAAAAAAAATTTCTCTCATTTGTTACAAATTTTTATTTTCAAATTTTTACAATACTTTCTTTTTGTTAGCAATTTTAAAAAATCAAAAAATTATATTTAAAAAAATATTTAACTAAAATTTATTGATATTAATATTTTTTTAAAGAAATAAATTTTTTTAAATTTAATTACAATTTTTATTAATTAAAAAAATTGAATTGTTTTAATTTTTTGTCTATTATATTATATTTGAGATATTTTGCAAAAGTTTGTAAATTTGAAAGTGAAAATTGTAGAAACGATGATTAAAATTTTAAATAAAGGAAAATAGGAAAAAGTTGGTACAATTTTTTTTTTTTTTTTTTTTGCGAAAGAAGCTCGGTTCTTTTTATGAGCAGTCAATTGAAAATAATTTCAACACGAATCAAGCGAAGTACTGGTGATTATTGCCGCTTGCTTGTTTCCAGTTCGTTTAATCAACATCACTTTTTAAGTGAATGTTGAAAGGAATAAAAATCGTATTTAAAGAGAACGACATCTACTTTAAAGCTTAAATAAAAAGCGTTTATGAAATAAATCTATCTGCAAAGTTGGGGGAAAAAAAAAAATTTTTTTCTAGAGATTTAAGGAAGGAAAATGAGAAATAAATCGATAATGATGCTTAATTGAAGAAAAAGTGATTATAAGCTTAGTTTAATTTTTCCTGCTTTTTTCCAAATTTAGAAATTTGGTTTTTCAGTACAAACAAATAAAAAAAAAAATGAAAAATTAGAAAAAGAATAGAAAAAATTGTATTTTATATACAATATTGAAAGGAAAAAAAAATTGAATAAAATTAATGCGGAAATATTGAAAAAATCTCATAGGGGGCTTGCATTATGAGAAAATTGGCAAAAAGATTTTTTTTCTGAATAAAATGAATGAATTGAATCATTTTGAAGTAAACGCTATATACATTGCAGGAAGAATATATAAGGTAAAATCGAAAAGGCAATGTACCTTCCACTGATTCCAGGCACTTACAACAATACCTCTTTCATTCCATATACTCTTTCATTCTCTTCATATCCTTTCTTCTCTTCAACTCGTTGAATTCAATTTCTCGCTTGGAAACGTGCACGCGGATAAAATGGTATCGCAGAATCAAACTGAAAATCCGTGAGAGTTGGACGCGTGACAAAAATCGTCGGCTATTCTTTATAATCCTATAGATACATTTATAAATTTTTTTTTACCACTACTCGATTTGTAAAAAAAAAAAAAACGATAAATATTCTTTTAGGTAATTTTCATTTTTAAAAATAAATTTTAATTCAAAATAGATCCATTTCAAATAATTAAGATAGTCTCTGAATAAAAAATTGATATGAGAGACCGATAACAGACCGAATCACTTACGAAAATAAGTTTTTCTTCTCTCTTCTCTTTTTTCAAATAAGAAACGACTAATTTGATTATTGATGCTGGGTCTAAGTGTACTTAAAATAAATATTCGATTATTTTTTCTTTTTTTATCCAAATTAACTGTTTTTCTTTCCAAAAGAAATGTGGAATATAAAAACATTCTTGTGAAATGGAAACAATAAAAGGGGAACAATGTCTTCAATGAATTTCTCACAATTACTAATTCCACTTTACTCTCAGTTTCTTATTGCTGCATTTTTCTGGTTTCTTCAAAAAAACAAAAATATATTTTTTTATTATATTTTTTATTATTATTATTATTATTATTATTATAAATAAATAATTATTATTTATTACTAATATTTTTAGCAAAAAAAAAGAAAAGAATCTAATTTTTACAATTTCATGATAAAAGTAGTTTTTTAAATCAGATTTAGATTTGTTTTTGTCGTTGAAAAAAAACACCTCCATTATTTTTTCATTATTTAAAATTTTTTAAATAGAAGAAAATATTTTTCATAAATTTTGACGAATAAATTCTATTCCAATTATATGTATTTAAACACACAGAGAGGAAGAGAGAGAGAGAGAGAGAGAGAGAGAGAGAGAGAGAGAGAGAGAGAGAGAGAGAGAATGTGGAGTTGAAAGAAAAAGAGTGTTTAATGAGTGTCTAGAGAAATCTACAAACAAAAAACAGTAGTTCAATTAATTTTCTTTGAAAGACGTATAAATCTAGATTAAAAACACGGATGAGAAATTTCCTTTTATTTAATTTCTCTTTTTCGTGACACTTTTGTCCGCGCTTTATATTTCGAGTATGTATATGATTGAAATCATTAGTTTTTTTCTTTTATTCCCGAGTATTTTTCGCAATTTCAACAAAACGAGTATATTGACCAGAAAAATTATGCAAATTCTCTTTTAATAAAACAGTGGTCTTAAAATTTATTCCAGACACATAAATGTTGCTTAATTCACTTATTTTATTTGACTTTTCCACTGAATTAATTCACGAGTATTTAATATATATATTTTCTCATAATTTACAAAGGTAATTAGTTACTAGAATGACAAAAAAAAGATTAAAAAGAAGATACTAATTTAAATTACAAAAAAAAAAATTTACATATTATAATTAGTTAAATTAATTATTCATCTGATTAATTTAATTATTTATTTAATTATAAAATTTGGCAAAGAGTAATTATAATATAAAATAATTAAAAAAATAAATTATATTATTTTTCAGTAAATGTAAAAAATTATAGTTTTTTATAAGGGATTTTTTTTAGGTCCATAGATAAACATACGAAATTTCGCAAATAATTCTTAGAAAAATATAACTAATTTAACGGGATTTGTAGATTGGTGAGAAACAAAGTTTAAATGTCTTTCTGGTAATTTTGAGCTCAAGGGCATTCTTTATAAGTGTCTCTAACTTTAATAAAAACTGATAAAAGTCGAGTGATTTCATTTGAAAATGAAATAGTTTTCATATATAGAGTCTCAGTTGGAAATAATGTTAATGAAACTAATTTTGTGTAAAAGCTTTTTTGTTGACCTTGATAATATTCGATGAAGAAGAAGAAGAAAAAAAAATTCTCAAAAGAAAAGTGTGTGAAAATAAAAAGTAATATAAACGAGGTCGCATAATGTTGACTAACGAAGTTAAGGCAAAGCGCAGTTACGGAAACTTATTTTTAAAAGAACACGATTGTCTGTTTCTTTTTCTTTTTTTTTTTTACTAAACCGTTCGAGGAAATAAAATACGAGAACTTTGATTCTATGTGCGGTCTTTTCATTTCGAAAAAAAAAAAAATGCTGACGACGTGTAAATTCGCGCGGTGAAAAAATATCTGATCTTATTCTCAATGCTTATTTTCTCTGCAATGTAAAAGAATCTGCTTAGCACAATAGTTTTTTCTTCTCTCTCTCTTGAAATGAACTCAGCTGTATTTGTATGTGTGTTAATCATGGAAATTAGAATTTCATCAGAGTTTTTCTTTTTCAAAGAGAAATAAGCTTTTTTAATTATAAAATCTAATTAAAAGTTTGTGAATTTTCGTTTCAATGAAACGATATCACTTAAAATATATTTTGAAATAATTTTTTTTTGATCTTTTTAAATTTTAATGATTGCAATTTTTTCTAATTTTTCACCATTTTAGAATTTCTATTTAAAAAAAATATAAAAAAATTTTTTAAATACAGAAGATTCTAAAGAATTATAAAAATCTTAATTTTTACTATTTTAGAATTTTTATTACTATTAATAAATAAATTAAATAAATAATTTTGTTTTTAATTTTGTATTTTTTGAATTATCAATTTTTTTTTCACTAGATTTTTTTTTAAGTTTGCGGGGAAAAAAAAAATTAAAAAGTACACTGAATGTAGAAAAAAAATAAATCTATAAATTATATAAATTAAAAAAAAAGTTTCAAAACAATTTAAAAAGTTAAAAAAATTTATTAACAGAAAGAGAAAATGAAAATTGAATAAAAATTGTATTATATACACAATAACGTTTCTGTGATAAGAATGAATAAAAAGTTTAATAAGAATAGGATTTTTTATGGTTAACGAGGTTTATAAAAGTTCCCCGAGAGTCTGATGATAGAAATCCTATAAAAACACAGAGACTTTGTATATATATATAATATAAAAAAAAATTATATATATATATATATACAAGTCGCTGACCCAGTTATACACGAGATATTGTATATATAGTGTGGAAAAGAAGATAATAAGATTTCGAGCTTCAGCCGACGTCTGGTCAATTATCCTTGCAATCTCGATTGAGAATCTCGGCGTCGTCGACGAATAGTTGAAAAGGGAGAGAAAGAGAGACAAAGAGAGAGAGACACTGTGAAGCTAATGCTTCTCTATGTTCTCTCCCCTGTTTTACTTTAATCAGAGATTAAATTAGATAAAACCCATTAAATTGCACGAAACTCTAGACTAATAGGTTCAAACACAAAACTACTAAATTCACTTTCATTTCCACCCCCCCTTTTTACAATAAAATTCTTATCTCCAAATTGCTAAAATATTTCAAACTCCTCTTTAAAATCCAATATTAATTTATCCAAAAAAAACCATTTCACCGAAATAGAATTTTATTTCAAAAAATGATTTTTGATGAAAAAAAAATAATAAAAATAAATCAAAAACTTTTTTTAAATATTTAAAATTATTATTTTTATTCATTATTATTAATAAAATTACTTTTATTAATTATTATTAGAATTTATGATTAATAAAATTAATTTTATTAAATAATAATTTCAGATTTTTTTTAATAGGATTAATATTCATTTTTTTGAAAGGAATAATCAAATATTTAATTAAAGGAAAAAAAAAATTGCTAAAAGTTTGTTTGAACATTTATAATTAGTCGATAAATTTTGTTATATAACGAGAATTTAGTTATAGAAAAAAAAAGAAGTTTATAAATTGACTATAGAAATAATTGGAATCGTGTTTCTCGTTGAGAGAAAGAGAGAAAGAGAGAGTGAGTGGAAAAAAAAGAATGTTGGTATTTAATTTGCGAATGTCAAAGTGTAACATTATTGCGCTTTATTAAGTTCTTTGTTAAAAGTTTCATCCTTGGGGAAGTTTTAAAATTAAATTGAAATTAAGTTTCATTTAAAGTTGAAGCTTTAAAATTATAAAAGCTTTAATAACTAGCAATCTTCTAAAAGCGTACAATAATTTAGTCTACTTTTATTGTACTTTAATTTTATAAATGATCGTTTTAAAAATTTTTTCAAATTTATTCTAAATACATTATACTGATTTTATTCTTTTTTGCTATAAATTTTTTTAAAATTCTTTTTAATTTTTTGTAAGAGGAAAAAAATTTTTTAAAATATTTATAATAATTTCTTTTTATTTTTATTTGAAAAATTTTATTTAAAAAAATTTTTAAATAGAAGAAATTATATTTTGTTTTTTATATTAAATTGTTTTTTCTTTTGTTTCAAAAGGGTGATTTGGTGCAGCTGAAGGAACTCCAATTCCAGGGGACGTTTGAACTGAAGAGCAAAGCCATTGATGTGCTGGTCACGGTAAGGATAAAATATCTTCCATGATCGTTTTTCCTGATGATCTTTTAGACCCCTTTAATCCTTCGCGACGTCGTCGAGAGTGACTCTGATTGTCATTAGATCCATGGACTTCGTCACGAGAACCTGAATCCACTGATCGGATGTCTGAATGAACCAACGAGACCGTGTTTGGTGTCCGAATTTTGCTCGAGAGGCTCGCTGGAGGATGTTTTGGTCCAAGATGAAATCAAACTCGACTGGTCCTTTAGACTCTCCCTCCTCACGGATCTCGTTCGAGTGAGTAAAATAACATTTTTTTTTTCTTTTAATCAATTTTTTTAAAAAAATAATTCGTAATATTTCAACTGTTGCTTTTAAATTAATTTTTTTAATATTGTCTCTAATTTAGGTTTTGCAATTATTTTTCCTTTTTTTTGCTATTCGTAAAAAAATATTTCTTTGTTGGCTTTAAAAATAAAAAAGAATATTTTTTATATTAAAATTTTTTCAATTTTGTTTCTATTTGTATTTTATTCACTTAATTAAGTTTTTGTAAATATTTTTCTTTTTTTTTTTAATTTTCTTTTATGTTGAAAAATATTTATTAGGAAAGTTTTCATTATAAACAGTGTTCGACATAAATACTTTTTCTTACAATTTTTTTTTTTTTTTTGTTTCATTACAAAAATTTTATAAAAACATTTCACATGTTTCATTAAATTTTTTTTTATCTTATTCTTTCATTATTATCAGAGTCTTCATTTGCAGTGTAAGGTTGGGCTAGTATCTTCTTTTAATAAGCTTATTTTCTCTTTTCTTTAAACTTTTTTTTTCTTTCCTTTTTTTTAATCCTTGTTCGTTCTTTAAAAAAAAATTTCTCATCACAATTTTCTTTTGCTCGTTCATGTTTTATTTAAAAAAAAAAAGAATATTTGACATTTTATGAATTCATATTAAAAAAAAAGAAATTTATAGAGAAAAATGTCTTTTTTTTATTTTTGAATTTCAATATAACTTTGAGATTTTTAGTATACAGACGTGTGGGTAATATATATTTTCTGCTTTTTGCTATCTCTGAGCTGTTTAACATATCATAAAAGTCGTTAAGCGACAATTTTTATAGTGAAGTTAGGAAGTATGAAGATTTTGGCCTTTTTAAGGGTATGAAGTACCTTCACAGCACCCCAATACGTGCTCATGGATATCTCACATCAAGAAATTGTGTCATTGATGCTCGTTGGGTTCTCAAGGTCACAGATTATGGACTTCCGGCCTTTTACGAGGCCCAGAATGCCATTCTACCGACAAAAACAGCTAGGGGTAAATTCCTAATCTTATTTATCTATTTCGAAGATTAGAGAAAACGGCATCTGACAAAAAAACACACACACAAAAAAAGGAAGAAAAAAAAAAATACTCTAAATTTAAGAATATAATCTTTCCTCGTCTTGTATTCAAAAATATAATCTTTTTATTTATTTATTTTTTCATTTAAATAAACAAAAAAAAAATTATAATAATAAAATAAAAAATTAAAACTATAAAAAAAATATTAATATTAAACAAATAATACAAGTTATTATTATATTTACAATTACACTGGAAAAAAATTATTTGTTTCAAATTATTTTTAAAAAATATTTACTTAGATCGAATATTTTTTATTATTATTATTATTATTTTTAAATAAAGAATATTATGTATTCTTTATAATTATGTAGAAATAAAATATGGTATTTTTATATTTTTAAATAGGAGTTAAAATTAAAGAATATCGGATTTTTTTTTTTCGTTGAAAGAAATAAGTTGGTCAAATGATTTTAATTTTAGAAAATATCTCTTGCAAATATTTCTGTAGGTTTAAAATAATTAAGCTTTTTAAAAATAACGAATTTCATTAATACATTGTAAAAGACCGTTTTATCAATGTTGGTTAAAAGCTAATAAATTATTAAACCTCTTAACCGACTAATTATGAGCGGTTACACTATGGTTTTAATTGATTAACTTTTAATAGGAGTTGGTAAAACCTGAATTTCAATTATTAAATTTTTAAGTACCACGTGTCATGTTTACTTATTCATTGCTTTTCATCAGATTTTAATTTTTTCACTTATTTTAAAAGTATAAAACCTGTAAAAAAAAATGTAAAATCAAATAATAAAAAAATAATTAATGTATGGATAAATAATAATAATATTAATAACAATAATAACAATAACACTATTAATTAATTAATAATAAAATTAATAACGAAAATATAAAAATATAAATATTTATTTATAATACAAAAATATATGCAGATATAAAAAATAAATTTACATTAAAAATATTTTTAAATTATTAAATTATTTGTCAGTGGAATTTAAAAATGAAAAAAAAAATAAATATTTGTTTTATTTTATTCATTAAAAATGTTTGATTTACATTTGAGTGGTCAATTAAAATATTAAAAAATAACCGCATTTGAAATGAAATGTTTTTTTTTCTCTATATATATTCGAAAATCTGTTGAAGGCAAATAAACTGTTTGTGTATATATAAAATATCTATATGGAAAATTGAATTGTGTGTGGATTTTGATGCCGTGAAAAGTGAAAATCATACAATTCGTATTGAATTAATAAATTGAATTGACTATATATATATATATATATAAAAGCTCCAAACTTGCAAATGTTTTCCTAAAATTTGTTACTATATCTTTTTTTTTGTTTGTATGTACAATGCATATATCAATAAAGTCAACATAAATATATAAAAGTATATATATAAAATCATGACACATTTCACGAAAATTTATGAGCTACAAAAATTATTATTTTTCATATACATATTGTTTATACAATTTATAATATTCAATATAAATATTAAATATTTTTATTTTATCAATTTATTTATTCAATATTTATAATTTTTAATATTTTAGGGTTTAAAAATTGAAACATAATAGAATACGTTTTTTTTTTTGTTTTATTTAATTATTGTATTGTATTAATAATAATTTAAGGGATTGTTCTGAATTTTAGTCAGACGCAGAATTATAGTAGAACAAATTAAATTTAATCAGACAATGCTAGTTTTAGTAGTAGAAGTCAGTTTTAGTCAGACAAAATCTTATTCGGTGTATTCCACTGGAAATTTTCATTCAAATTTATTTTTTTTTTCAAATCTTTATGAAAAAAAGGAAAATTTGTAATTTATATTTCTCTACTTGATAAAAATTAAAATTTTTTAAAAATAATAATAATGATAATAAAAAATAAAATAAAAAAAACGTAACAAATTTTTTTATGATTTCAATAAAAAGTGTTAATTTATTTCAGACTTGCTGTGGACAGCTCCGGAATTGCTGAGGCACGCAGGCCTTCGAAAGAGAGGAACACAAACGGGCGATGTGTACAGTTTTGGTATTATCATGCAAGAAGTCGTGGTCCGTGGAGAACCTTTTTGCATGTTGGCTCTGTCACCGGAAGGTAAGTCATGTTAATACACTCCTCGCCCGAGTCAAAATATATACATCATAGAACCAAATAAACTAAAAGCGTAAAAGCTTTTCGCAAACTTCATAAACGTCAACTTAAAATTTCTCATATAAGCGAAAACAATTTCTCATCCTTTAAATTCTAAATTCCCCAAAAAAAAATAAATAATACTCTCTTGCTAAAAAAAAAAAATAAACTATAAAAACCTAATTTCTATAGGTATTTGTAAAAAAAAATATTTTAAAAAAATTTTTGTTAATGCTATCAATTGCAAAATTAATTTTATTTATTGCACAATTTTGTTAAATGAAAAAATTGTGTAAAAAAATATTTAAATTACTTTTTTTTCGGTTATCGTTAATAATTTTATGATATAAGGACAAAAGTCTAATTTTATTATCGCATCATTATGGTAATTTGTCCCCGAGAGAGTTAATTAATGACGAGATGCATTATATAAAGTTGGTAATGAGTTTTGTGTGTTGTGGTGTCATACAGAATTATTGCCCTTTTTTGTATATATGTGTATACATTAAAGTACAAGCGCGAAACTTTAAACCGTATCTAATGCCAAGTTTCCAAATGAATTTTCCTCCTTGGCAATGTCATTTTCACTTTCATTATATATATATAGATATAGAATTGAGACAGTTCCTCTAAAAACAATGTTAATAGAATTATCGTATCTAGAAACTTTCATCGCACTTCAAAATATAAGCATTTCATTTTTGTTCCATATAATGAAATTGACAATACTTTTCTTGTTTTTTTTTTTTTAAATTGCGTCACTTTCTTTTTATTTCTATCTTACAATTTTTCTATGGTATAAAAAAAATTTTACAAAAAAAATAAAAAATACTTTTTCGTAAATAAAAAGAAAAATTGTTCCTTAAAATATATTTTTAAAAAAGTTTTTTTAATTTACAATATAAAAAAAGTAGTAAAGAAAAAAAATTCTCCCTCGAAAATGACCAGTTTCTCGAGAATCATCCATATACATTTAGATAAATGAAAATAAATTTTTAATGAAGAAAAAAAGGCAAAAGGATGTTTATTATTCTATTTTTGTAGGAAAGCTTATTTTTCCAAAGTGTGTGTATTTTTCTTTCTTTATTTCTTCAGACATAATTGAAAAGGTCAAAAAACCACCTCCATTAATCAGACCCTCGGTTAGTAAAGGCGCAGCACCACCGGAAGCCATCAACATTATGCGTCAATGTTGGGCAGAAGCTGCGGACATGCGACCAGACTTCAATGCTGTTTATGATCTTTTTAAAAAACTTAATCACGGAAGGTCAGTTTTTCTATATTTCATATTTTTTCTATATTTTCATTATTTTATTTCTGAAAAAAAATTCCAGCTCGACAATGAAATTAAATAAGAAAAAAATTCAATATACAAAATGAGACAATTTTGAAAAAAAGGTTTTAATAATAAAAAATTTTTTACTATCGAATTAGTAAAATTTAACTAATTAATAGTAAAAAATAATTTTTACTATCGAATTATCTAATTAATAATAAAAAAAAAATTTTATTCTAATTTAGTTTTTTTAATTATTCTTTAATTAATAATAATAAAAAAAAATTTAACTAGTTAATAGTAAAAAAAATTGTTTATTATCGAATTTCAAATTTTTAGCTGATTTTATTATGTTACAAGAACTTTCGCTATTCATTTATATTTATTACACACTAAATTTGGGAAGAGTTTTTCTCTTTTTTTTGACAATATATATAAGAAAAAAAGAAAAACTCTTTTTGCGGCAAAGAAAAATATTTAATTAAGAAACTAAAAGTTGAAAGAAGTTGGCAAACTTTTATCTTAACTAAATTGACAAGAGTTCCTAAAATATTCTCCTAGGAAAGTAAACTTTGTGGACACGATGTTTGAAATGTTGGAAAAGTACTCCAACAATCTTGAGGAATTAATTCGCGAGAGGACTGAACAGCTAGATATGGAAAAAAAGAAGACTGAACAATTGTTAAATCGTATGCTACCAGCGTAAGTATAACCATTCACCTGTTTATAAAATGACGTTTGAAAAAAAAATATATATATATTAAAAGAGGAAAATCCTCTCAATTAGACAGGAATAATATAGTGCTGATAAATAAGAGGAAAAGAAGATCCTCTTTTAATGAGAACATTTTTTTTCAGTGCATTATTAAAAAAGAAAAAAAAATTTGACGAATTTTTATTCATATATATTTCTTTACTGAAAATCCAAGCGGAAAAGTTGGATGGTTTTTTTTCTTCTTTTTTCTCGGAAAAAATGAAAAGTAGTCTATAGAAAAGTTCATCTATTTCACTATATCATGCGCTCATGTGTTATCACAAAGACATAATCTTTGGCACAACTAAAAAGTAGATAGAAAAAAAATTGCATCGTTTGTGATAAGCCAATCCCCATTCAAGCAACTTTCAAAATCCAGAGAAAAAAGATTATCGTTACGTTAAAGTATCTTTCGATAAAAATTTTTTTTTTTTTATCGTTAATCATAAAAATTTATTTTGAAAATTTAATTATTAGTAAAATCGATAAAAAAAATGATATTTTAATGAAAATTAAAATTTATATTAAAATTCAAAAATTTTCGATAATCAATTATATCAAAAATAATATAATATAAATAGAAAATTAAAAATTTATATTTAAAAAAAAATCTTTGATGAAAGAATTTTTTTTTTAGTTTGAATTATATTTTTAACGATTTCTTCCATCAACAGTTCAGTGGCGGAAAAATTAAAGTTGGGAATGCCAGTGGATCCGGAGGAATTTCGAGAGGTCACTATTTATTTTTCTGACATCGTCGGTTTTACGACGATCTCCGCTTATTCTACACCTTTCCAAGTTGTTGACCTACTAAACGACTTGTACACTTGTTTTGATGCGACGATAAACGCCTACACTGTTTACAAGGTGATTTTTATTTTTTATTCAAAAAAAAACTGTTTTTTTACTAAACTTTTAGTAAAAAATTCTTAAAAATTGGTGGAAATTTTCTCTTTAAATTTTGAAATAGTAATAATGCTAATTATAATAATAAAATAATAATTTACTAAAATTACTAAAATCAAATTTCCACTAATTCAAATTTATTTATTATTATACTTCATTATTTATTTTTTTCTAATTTTTTCTAAAATAATATATTTCACAAAGTTAAACAAAAAAAAACATGAATATGTCAATAGATATTGACTTTTATGTCAGTTAAAATTTTTAGGTAATATATATGAGGATACCATATACATATATAAAAGCAGCTAGCTAGAAAATTTCTTTTTTTACATCCCATTAACTATTTAATAACGCGCGTTTCGATGCAAAAGGTTAAATGTAAAATGTTGTGCGCGCTAGTAAATTGCCTTCTAAAAGAAAATTCAGAATGAAAAATTAAAAATAAAATTCACAGCTGACGTGTTTCAAAAGAATATTAATGCAAATAAAATATTCTTTGATGGATAAAAAAAAAAAAAAAGATTTCTCGATTCGATAACAATTTTTAAGTAAAAAAAAAGAGTAAATTTTTTAAAAAGCCATATTTTTTACAAAGGTAGTAAAATAGACAGAAAAAATTAATTTCGAATTTTTATTTTTTTTACGCTCAGAAAATTCTATAAAAGAAATTTGAAAAATTTTACTTTATTTTCGAAAATTAATTTTTTTTTTTATTTTATTTCAAAAAAAAAAAAGAAAATTATAAGAATAAAATGTATTTCTCTAGGTGGAAACAATAGGAGATGCTTATATGGTTGTCGGTGGTTGTCCTGTAAGGATACCTGATCATGCGTCTCAAGTTGCAACAATGGCATTGGATCTTCTTCATCAAAGTGGAAAATTCAAACTAAAGCATCTGCCGAAAACTCAATTACGCTTGAGAATTGGCCTTCATACTGGTAAGTACTCTAAAACAGAATAGTGAATTAATTTATAGTCATTAGAGACTGAACTGTAAACTTATATTATTTAGTTTCAACAATATAATGGACTGGCAACATTTCCTCTAAAACAGTAATATTATTAAGATGCAAAATTTTACGAGATAAAAAATAAAAAAAAACTATTAGCAAAAAAAATAAATATGTTAATAACATTTTTAAAAATGGAGGCCAACTATAGGAAAATTTCTACAAAGGATTCTGTTGAGAAACTCAAAAAAAATAAAAATTTTAAAAAGTGTTAATGGAAAGAAAAAAAATTAATATTATGGAAATTGATTTTTTTTTCTTTTGTTTTTCAGGACCCTGCTGTGCTGGGGTCGTTGGTCTGACAATGCCGAGATATTGCCTGTTTGGTGATACGGTAAACACAACATCAAGAATGGAGTCCACTGGTGCGCCATGGCGAATTCATATGAGCCAAGCAACGAGAGATCGATTAACGCAAGTTGGCGGCTACTACATTGAATATCGTGGAAGAACAGACGTGAAGGGAAAAGGGAAGATGGCAACATACTGGCTTTTAGGAAAGCAAGGCTTCGACAAAGAGCTTCCGACACCGCCGCCTCTTGGGTATGTGTTGACATTTTCCCCTCATAGTTGTAACGCTTCAATAAATTCTCTCTCTCTCTCTTAGAACAGTTTTGACCGAGACGCATCAATAAGTTCTAAAAAAAAAATCAATCGTTAGAATTTTCATTTAACTGAATTTCATTAGATATCATTTTCATTACCTCAAGAAAATTTAAAAAAAAATGGTTATAATTTCTAAAAAAAAATTAAAAAAGAGAAAAAAGGGGTAAATTTTTACGAAAAGAATTAATTAATTAATTTTTATTTTTTATCAATTTTAATTATTAATTTAATTTTTATTTATTTTTAATTAAATTATTTTATAATTACTTTTATACAATTTACATTTATCATTTGTTTATATTTCAATATTCATTTTCAGATTAATTATATTTTTAATCTGTTGCATTGCTGCCAAATCAGAGAAGATCATCGGTAAGATTTGTTTTTATTAAAATTATATTATAATATTATATAATACTTATATCGTTTTATTAGGTAATTCAATTTTCTTTTCAAGAAAACTTTTAATGAATGATTTTATTTTATTTTCATGTATATAAGTGACTTATTAACTTTGCCTGAAACTTTTTTTTCCACTTATTGCTGACTTCAACTTTCAATAGTGGAAGTTTATTTTAGTCAGAAAAAGGAATTTTGTTTTAAAACTAACAACAATGAACGTTAAAATATATCGTCTTTTAATAAATAAACTATAATTACATTCTTACGTCATAATTATAATTAGAATATTATTTCTCTTATACATTATTAAAAATATGAGAAAATATTAAATAAATATTTAATGTTTACATGTTGATAAATAATTTAAACAGACTTGAGGAGAGTTTGATATTGGGAAGTTTGGTGAATCAAGACGCTGATTTAGGAAGTCCACAGCATCCATCGCCAATAGCTGAGGATGTAA
Source organism: Leptopilina boulardi (assembly GCF_019393585.1). Lineage (NCBI taxonomy): Eukaryota > Metazoa > Arthropoda > Insecta > Hymenoptera > Figitidae > Leptopilina > Leptopilina boulardi. The sequence goes on along the minus strand of NW_026137874.1, from coordinate 1,871,258 downwards.
GTTTTGAGGAACATAATTCAATTGAAAATTTAACAAAAGTCAATGATGAAGATTCATTATCGTCAGTGAAATTGTCGACGATTAATGATAATAATAACACATGTACAACAACAACAACAGACAGTATAGTGAATACAAAAAAAGTTGCTGTCTCCGTCCATAATGAAAGAACATTGACATATAGCTATTCATTAAAATCAAGTGAAGTGATTGATACACCAAAAGAAATTGCCAAAACACCAGACTATAGTAGTGCAACAATTACAAAAAGTACATCAGGTGATAATCAGACAAATTTAGCAACACCAGTATCAGCGGCTGAAGTTGCTGCCGCTCTATTGGGTGCTTCAACAACGTCACTTACATCAGCGACAGGAACAAATTATCGACGACACAGAAGAGTCGGAGCAATTGAACAAGATGATCTCAGCACACCGTACAATCATTATCGATGTCTTTCGCCCAATGATCATGGTATTTTTTTTCCCCTTGAAAAATTAATATTTCATATTTAAGAATGGGGAAATAAAAAAAAGTTCTTTAATTTTTAGGAAAAAATTCCGCGTGTCGATTATTAAAAAGGCAATTCAGCTTGGATCGTGCAGATGAGCCAGCGACAATAGTTCCCGACCAACACACTCAGAGAGCAGCTCCACGATTGAACAAGCAAAACAGTGCTGGAGCTGCGAATGACTTGGAGAGAATAGAAGAGGTTCCATCCACTCCTGGCCCTCAAGTATATCGTCATGCTTCCATGTCTCTATCTGTCGAATCCCTGACTATGCAGTAGACAAAAGAAAAAAAGAATTCTCTTCACTCTTTATATTAATTCTTTTAATGGTAATTATATTTTTTTTTATTTTTATTTATTTAAATTAATTATAAATTTTCATTTCTATTATTGACTTATTAAATTTATTTATTTATTTATTATTACTATAAATAATAAATAAAAAATAAATTTATTTACTTTCATTCTTATTTTATTTATTTATTTTTTATTTAGAATAGACTATTGTTATAGAATAAAAAAAGTCATACACCGCTTAATAATATTGGGATTTATTAAATATAAATTATCAAAATATCATCCCAAAAATTATATAGAATTACGTTGATAACATCAAACTACCTCCTCTGAGAAAGAAATTTTTTTAACAAAATCAATTTAAAAAAAAAAACAAAGAACTATTTTTTAAAAATGTGCAAATTATTTCTTTTTAGAGAAAAGATCAAAAAACACCCTTATTCCAATTAATAACAAATGAATTAAGTATAAAAATTTTTTACAAAAAATTACTGATACAGAAACTGAAAAATTTTATTTAGAAAAAATAAAATCGAAATAGATTTTAAAAATGGTTTATCATTCGAATCAAATATTGTGTGCCACATAGTAATCAATTATATAAATGTATAAAATTTTAATTTAGATATATATTAGAAAAATGCAAATTGAAATTTTTTTGCGTTTACACAAAATGCAGCTCGATTAATAATAATAATAATAATAATAATAGTAATAATTCAAATTATTTACTGTCACTGCTGGTCAGTTGAGTAGAAAATAACCTGTTTTAATAACATACATGTAAAATATCAGAATTAAAATGATATGTAATATAAAGTGAATATAAATTATTAAAAAAAAAAAAAAAGAAATAATTAATTAAAACGAAAAACGACATAGTTTATTGAATATCTAGTTATTAAAATAATATAAAAAATTAAACTCGCTTCAAGAGTATCTATAATAAATAAATATATAAATAGTTACCCTTTTCTATCGGCCTAAAAAATTTCGTGTTTTTTAAAAAGCTCGTCATGTCAATAGTCATCGACGATTTCTTATCTTGTAAAGTTTCAATATAAAAATTAAGTGTATTAACAATCATATGGAAGACGATATAAATATAATAATAATAATAAAATAATAATAATAATAAAATAATAATAAATGGCGAATGATTATAATAATCGTCGAACGATCGTGCTTCCTTTTATACATGTCTATCCTATACAAGTTCGTATCAATTTTCTAAACAATTATAATTATTATTATTATATTCATTTGAAAATTTTCACTATATTAAACACTTAATCCATCACATGTAAAAAATCCCTTTTATCAGATTTCTCGCTCTTGAATAATAAAAGCTCATATTTTTTCTTTGATTTATTAAAAACAGAAAAATGTCATTTTTTTCACATAAAATCTATGCTTAAAAAAATATATTTGTTTTTCGAAGAATTATATTCAATATTTGTGCGGTAATAGATTCGTAAATTCGTGATATATATATATGTAGACTTTTGTTATATATAATCATTGCTGGAGGGGAAAAAAAAACGAAAATTTTCGCAATTAATAGGAAATGGTGTGTGCAATTTATTCATAATTAAATTATGCTCAATATGTACAAAAAATATTGTCGGACTTACAGGTATATTTTTATACGCTCACATATTTTTTGTTTTTCTTTTTGTTTTTGAAGCTAATTTTTAAGAAATATAATGGAATTCCATTTTTGAAAAAAAAAAATCAATATCGGCGTATCACGATCGTCTCGACAATAAAAATGTTTTTACAGTGATGATGATGATGATAATGATAAATTTGTCAATGATTTTATGAGTAAACAGTAAATAAACGAAAAAAAAAGAATTAGAAAAAATATACTCTATAAAGATGAAATCTTTATTCGATGAAAAAAATATAGCTGATTATATAAAAGAAAAATTTTACGTCTATTTGCATGTTAGTGTGGGGAAAAATCTAAAATTTTGAAATACATATATACAGTGGAACCTCGATTATCCGAACTAATCTAAGCAAGGCCAGGTTCGGATAATCGAAAATTCGGATAATAGAGATTTTAAATTTTTTTTTATAATTAAAGTAAAAAAATGTACAGTTGAACTATATATTTAACTTAATACATATGTTTTTAAATATACATAAGTATATAGATATATGTAAATATATATTAATTAATAATATGAATATTAAAAACTCAGAAAATTCGGAAATTTTTAAGATTTTTTTGGCATAAATTTGCCAAAATGTCCCGCGAAAATATGAATGATAAAATAAATAGAGGAAGTAAAATTTAAAATTCGGGAGACCAAAAAATAGTTCGGATAATAGAAGTTCGGATAAAATGTTTTTCGGTTCGGATAATAGAGGGTCCGGATAATAGAGATTCGGATAATCGAGGTTCCACTGTATACCAAAAAAATAAAAATGATTAAATTTTTCAAAGAAATATTAAAAAAAAAAAAATTGAAATGTTCAGATATGTCATCTTTTAATCTTTTGACATCTCATAACACCATTTTTGACAAAATTAGGTGACAATCTGTTAAGGAAAAAAAATGTTTATTACAAAAAAAAAAATAATAAGTGGCGTTGCGAATTTTTAATATTATGAATCGTGAAAAAGAGAAAATAAAGGTATAATAAATGCTCGACAGTCTCTGTTAAAAGTTAAAAGTAAAAATAGGAAATATAATAAAATTTAATAATCTTACTATCATAATTTATAATCTTAATATGTATTTACTATTTTTAATTTAATTAAATTTAATTTAAATTTTTTAACAATGAAGAAAATTTTATTTTACAGAAAAAAGAAAGTTTATATTAATTTTTATATTGATTTTACTTGAACAATTAATTCTTAAAATAAAAATTCATTAGAATTAACTTTTAACACGGACGTTGATTTTTATCTACCTTAATAGAGATGAAAATATAATATATGTAAAATTTTCAATCATTGCCTTCCCATGTAAAACGCTACGCCACTGTCAACTTTAAATTAAGAATTCAAATCAATTTCTAGTTCCACTATTGTTGTAAGAATTTTTCAAACAAATAACCATAAAGTCATTTTGTATTCAGTGTAATATTTAAATCCTAAACGATAAAAAAAATATTTATTTTTCAATGCAACTTTAAATTTTTATTCAAATCAAAACATTATTGCATTTTTTTTAAAATACATAGTTGATTAAAAATTTAATAAGATGGCAAAAAATTTTGAAAAATGAAAATATAAAAAATTACCGACATAGAAATCTGCATCACCGACTGATGGTAAAACAGTTTTTTGAAATATAAAAAAATTAATGACATAGAAATCTGCATTACCGACTGATGGTAAAACAGTTTTTTGAAATATAAAAAATTAACGACATAGAAATCTGCATTACCGACTGATGGTAAATTTTTTTAAAAATAAAAATATAAAAATTACCGACATAGAAATCTACATTACCGACTGACGGTAAGGAATTTTTTAAAAAACTTTCCAAAACTGTTTTACCATCAGTCGGTAATGTAGATTTCTACGTCGGTAATTTTTATATTTTCATTTTTAAAAATCTGTTTTACCATCAGTCGGTAATGTAGATTCATGTATCGGTAATTTTTTATATTTGTATTTATAAACAACTTTTTTACCGTCAGTCGGCAAGGTAGATTTCTATGCCGGTATTTTTTTAATTTTCATTTTATTATTTATTTTTAAAAAATTATTTAAAAATTTTTTAATAAATAAATATAAAAAAGTGATAAAAGCACATGTTTTTTAAATTAATTTATATTTACACTGATTACAATAATGATTTAATTGCAAAAGAAACCAATAAACTATAAATATATTTATAGTTCATTAACGCTCACATTTCTTCGTAGGGTACCTGTTTACACCTAAATGTATTTGAATGAATGTGATAAAAATAAATAATAAATGTACATGCTCGAAAATTAATGTTCCTTGAATTGAGAAACTTTGTTTGCAATTTTTAATTTTAATTAAAGAAATAAGCTATAGAGAATCAAAAGGAAATTAAAAAAAAATAATTTTTCTATGGATAAAAAAATTAATATTATTTATCAGCAGAATTATTTCAATTATTATAATATATTCTTGACGAATTTTATATGTAACGTTAAATTTATAACATAAAAAATGTTATTATAAGCAATAGAATATTTTTAACGCGTATGTGCTGTGCACTTTTATTGATAAAATTTTGTATAATTATAGGTTTTACAGATTTATGTATTTTATTATTGTAAAAATTTTATTCGCACAAATTATAAAGTGTTGTATGTAACAATGTTAATATTTAATTTTTTTTTATTACTTTCTTTGAAAAAAATAGACAGAAATAAAAAAATGTTCTGTTATAATAATTTACTATTTGCGTTATGAAAAAAAAAAATAAATAAATTCTGCTGTGATATTTTTTTCACTACAAAAAAAATCATTTAAAAGTGCAAAATTTGAGAGCGAATAAATTTATAATCTTTATGCGAGCATTACACAGAGAAAAAAAGAGAGAGTGAGAGATTTATAAATATTTACATGTTGTTAAATGGTTGATGTTTAGAATTAATGGTGTAAATATGTATTTTATAAAAAAAAAAGACGCGGGATATCGTAATTTTCACTGGTTACATATTAATAATCGTGAGATACGCATACGGTCTTTCGTATTCAGGGATATAAAAGAAAGAGAATAAAATGAAAAAAAAAATCAGAAACAAAGTGTGATCGTACGTATATATTATAATTGAAGCGAAATAATGAAAGAAAAAATAAAATAAAAATAATATTTAAAAAAAATATAGAAAATAACACTTGTTTGAAAGAGAGAAAAATTGTCTGCGTTATTGTAATTCAAGAACTGGATGTGTTTTAATGTTGACAGGATTTGTTGTAGAATATATAATATATATATATTATATAAATCCGCCGAAAGTCGGGTGTTTGTATCTTTTAGATAAAAACTCTGTTAAATGAATCTATTCATAGCAATAAAAAATCGTAATTAAATGACACAATCCTCGTCTCAAAAATTCCCTCGTCTCTATTAACAATTAACTAAATAATAATAATTTACATAAATAATATAAACAATCTACTTACCTCATAAAACAATATTCCACCATCTCTGTTTAAAATAAAATAGGAAATTACCAAAATTAGTAAATATTTAACAATATTTAGATAGTTTGGTACGATCGACTACTTTATTACATTTTTCATACAATAATTTCTTTTTTTGCTGTGAGTAAATTTTTTTTTTTGTCGTTTCAAAAGTTTTTTAAAACTCATTCATATTTATATATAAATCAATTCCAAACGTATTTGTTTGGAAAAAAGTTGTTTAAACACAATTCACAAAAGTTGATACATATTTTCATTAGAATTGCAAAAATTAACAACTGTTTTTTTTTTTTTTTTTTTTTTTGGTAAACAATTTGACTTTTTGAAAAACATTCAAATAAAAGAATTAAAATGTCACAAAAAATGAAACGTGTAACTTTCGTCGAGTTACAAACTTAATTTGTAAAAATTCTTTCCTTTGAACGTGCGCAAATTTTAATATTAATCGAAATAAAAAAAAAATTAAACTTTATCGAGTAAATAATGATTTTAAGGCAGTTTACCTGCGATAATCTCTGTCAATCAGTCAATGCTACATATATTTGTAAATATATTGTAAATTATTACAATAATTTTTTGTGGAAAATTTCATTTTTCTCTTTTAATTGAGAAAGTTATTTTTTTTCGAAAAATTTCAATAAAAGGAAAATTTACTAATATTAATTATTATCACAATTTAGTGAGTTTTCATTCAATGAACAATTAATTAATTAAAACATTAATTAATTGTTGAATTCTCGTTTCAAAAAAATTTTTCATTCCTAAAATTTTCTTTGAATTTTGTAAAATTTAATTTCATAAAATTAATTTCTTTAATAATTAGTTTCTAATTAAAATAATTAGCAATAACTTTTGGCAGAGATATTGAGAATATAATTCTTTTTTTTACGATTTTTTGCTCACAGACAATATTATTTTTGTCCAAATTGTATGTCCAAGTTTTTTTTTTTTTTTTCTTGGCTTACAATGTGAAACAATTTTTATTCGAAAGACAGGTAGACATAGAAAAAGGGGGCGATGAGATTCGCGGTATCGTTCAATTAATTTACAGTTCGCGTTTGCGTATAAAAAATTTTATATAATATTCAATTTCATTCAATGTGTTCACGTCAATTATATCATACACACCGCATTCTTATAATATTATTTATATATATTTATATATATATATATGTGTATACATACATATAGCTATTTATATAGTATATATAGGTATATATTACACGATACTTTCCAATCGTCCCGTTTTTCGACAACGTCGTGCCAATGAGATGCACTTTTATAATATAATATTAATAATAATATGTATAGAAATAAATAATATCTATGAAACGATTATATCCGAGTCTAATATTACAGAAATTTACAATCCTATTTTCTAATTTTTTTTTTCTCCCAAATACTCACTATCAAGTTCATCGACATTTCTTAGATTTTTTTCTGCCTCATTCTCTCCGACGAGTAAAATATTTATTTCTTGGCACATCAGAGAATTCATAAAAAAAAAAAAAAAATCCTCAATAAATAAAGAAATATTTTACTTCCCTTTTGAAGAAAGATTTTTAATTGTAAACTTGTTATTTACAGTTACCCTTAATTTTTTTTAAATAAACATTTTTTTATTTTTAATAAAAAAAAATTTATTTTTAATAAATAATTTTTTCCTTCTATTTTTTAATATTGATATTAATTAATATCAAATATATAGTGAATTTTCTTTTTAAGAAATATTTTTTTTTGATTTTAACGGCAATATAACAAAATACTTTTTTTACCATTAATTATTTAATTATATTTTAAAGGTCACAATTCAAAAGAAAATGATATATTTAAATTACTTATACATTGTACGCAATACTTTGGTAGGAATTTTTGGATCTTTTTTCATTTTTTCAACTTCTAAACAATTTCCAAGAGAATATTTGATTTAATTTGAAAATATTTTTTAAAAATAAATAATTATTATTATAAAATAAATTCCAAATATTAACTTGTAAACTATTAATTGGAATGCTTGACACTTGAAATTTTTCCATTTTTCATTAGTTATTTTTTAATATTTTTTTTTTATTTTAATAAAAACTTGATTTAATACTAAATTCAATTAAAAATAGAAAAAAAGTTTCTTGAATTTTTAAATATTTCAATTTTAAACTATTGAATATATTTTACATGTTTTTGTTATCTAAAATTCTACTTTTTTTTTTCTTTAGGAATGTTTCATTTGATTATGTTATTTCATTTCGAAAATTTTGAAATAAGCTCTCTCTCTCACTCTATATCTCTGATGCGCCATGAAAAATCTACTCAAATAAAAACTTGCATATTTTTACTTTTTCTCTCCCAAAGTAAACTTTTTTTTCTTTTTTTTTTTTTTTGATGAATAAAAGAGACTGATAAAAAAATAAAGACCCGGCATTTTTTCGCAGAATTTTCAAAATACTTATTTTTTTGTACAAATTAAAAACTAATTACACTATTTAATTAGAAAACAATACAAAATATAAAACGTATTTTATATTTTTGCAAACTCTGTTTCGATGAAGCAAAAGAAATATCTTTGACTTCATTATTTTTTATCATAATAATAAGACTTTAATTAAAATACCTATTATTATTATTATAATGCAAAAAAAAATATTTGCATTTCATTATTTTTAATTTAAAAAGAAAATTGTTTATCAGTCCCTTTATATTATTTTTAATTTCTTTCATTTACTGTTTTTTTCTAGTTTTTTTTTTTTTTTTTTGTAATATAATAAAGCCAGAAGTCAGTCTTCGAATCGAACGATTCGCGTAGAACATAAATCGAATTTTCTGTTACAAATTTTTCAGTAAATTTGCAAAATTAACACTGACACATATGTACAATATTCGCACACAAACACGAGTCAGTTCTCACTCGGTTAACTCATCATACGTAAAATACAACAATTATACGTATTAACAAGTATAACTGGGAAAGTTTTTTTTTTCTCACTGAAACGCTGCGCTTGCGTCTTATAAACTGGACCAAACCGAAGTTTTTTTTTGTCAATCTCATAAGCATCGCATCATTTGCAATTCCAAAGAGATTAAAAAAAAAGAAAAATTTTTTGACAAACCCGTTAAAATTGAATTGTAAAAAAATCTTATTTTTCACAAATTTTTTTTCTTCATTCAATCAAAATATTATTTTAAAAATTGTTTGTCACTGTAATAAACTTTCAATTATTTTAAATTCATATTTGTAACTCGTCTTCATTTATTAATTTAATTTAATAAAATTTATTCGAAAAAATTGACAAGTAACCAAAAAGTTAAAAATAACGAATCAACAAACTATTATTAAAAAAAAAAGAAAACAAAAACAAAATGCAAATTATTGATTTTCCGGCATCATCGGTTTATCTCTGAGTGTGAAAAAAGCTTTTCCTTATAAAAATACCTCACTCAAAGAGATTAAAATATTTTGAAAAACAAAAAATCTCTCTCAAAAAAAAAATAAAATTCATTGAAACAGGGTCGAGCTTTTTTCAACACAATTTTGATTCTAGCAAAGAGCCTAGAAATACATGTACAAACTTTCATTTTCATTATTATAATAAAAATTATTTTTCGCAGCTAGTATATATTTAATTTTTTTTCAATTAATTTTGCAATATGACTTTTACAATTTGTACGTATCAAAGCATTTTTTTCTTGTGCAGCAAGTTTCGATGCTTGCATGATTTTTGTTATTAAAAATTTTTTTTTTAATTTATTTTTGACTAGTCCAACAAAATTTATGGAAAAAAAAAGAAATTTTTCACATTTGTTAATTGTTTCTTTTTATTAATGAAAATTTTACTTTAAATTTGAAAAATAGAGCATTTTTTATATTTTACGAGAAAAAAAGAAAACAAAATTGTTTTCGAGAGAAAGAAAATAAAAAATATAAAGAATTTTTTAGTATTAACAAACGTAAAATTCGTTATAATAAAAATTCACTATTTTAGAAATTTTCATAAAATAGTTAAAAAATTTTAATAAGAAAAAATACTATCATTAGTTTCAATTTCAATCGAAAGAAAAAAGAAACGAATCAACAAGGAACAAATTTCCTTAAGAAAACTCTGTAGCAAAATTAATCTCTATTATTTTCTACGCGAAAAAAAAAAACTTAAGCAAGTTAATATGTAAACACAGACTGTTTTTTTATATTTATTAACATTCTCATTATTTTGAGAAATTATTTCAATTCACGTATTATTGTATGTCGATTGAAAATTTTTTGTTTCATCTTCATTTTTTTCTGCACTCTCATCATCTAAATTAGAATTACTATCTTGAAGTTTATCACTCACCTTATCATTATCTTCTGGACTCGCTGGAATTGGTGAACGTTCAATTTCAATTTCAGCATAATAATGTTTATTATTGTCAGAAGCTGATGTGCCATCATTTAAATGCGCTGGCGTTCCTTGTAAATAAAGTGGCGTTCCAGTGGGACAATAAATATTTTCCAATTGCTCATAAGTGCTCATTGAACCATTACTACGTTGACTACTACCTGGTACAGGTGTATCAGATGGAAAGAGATCGACGTCAAATACTTGTTGTTCAAAATTTCCAGCAGCAGAATCATCATTTTGACAATCATTTGATATACATGTCGTTCTAACTGGTGGACTTTCGAATAAATCCATTTTTGTAAATAGATGTAAAGGCCGTTGAAAGCCTTTTGACGAATGTGAAGGCATTGATATTACTTCACATTTACAGAATCCAACTTCGGCTGAGAGCAAATACTGCGTAAATTGATTTGGAAAGAATCTGATGGTTTGATAATTTCGAAAAATTCGCTCCTGTTTTAAAAAAAATAAGTTAATTTTATTGTAATTATTAGATATTTAATTTATTTTTTATTTATTCTAAATTCTAAAATTGCTGCTTTATTTAAATTAATTTAATTTGTTTATTAAAAGAAAACGAAATGTAAAAAATACTCACCGTACGGCCTTTCTTTTTTCCATAACTATTCCAATTTTGTGCTTCCAAAATTAAAACACCGCCAGGCCTTAATTGGGCGAACATACGTTTAAAACTTTGTTTCAATCCATTGTCACCGAAATTCAAATGAATCCATTTTGTTGTCGAGAGACAGAGAATCAAATCAAATTGTGGTTGTTCCAATGAAAGCAGCGAGTCGTCTTCCAATACATAATTACCCTGAAAATAATCAAAAAATTAATTTGAAATCTGAAAATAGACTGCAATATCAAAAAAATTTTATTAAAAAAATTTTTAATTTTTTATTCTAAAATATTGTTTCTAAAAAATACAGAAATTTTCTTTTTAAAATTTGAATCAACTAATTGTTAATTAAAAAAATTACCTGAACGAAGGAGACATTATAGGGGAAGCCCTTGTGACTTTTGTCCTTGATAAATCCGGGAATATCAACTGGACCATAACTAATTGGCATTGACATTGGAAAAAAATTTGGATCCGTTTCTTTATTATTTGCCCCATCATCCGTACTCGCTGGCGATTGAATAAAATTAACATAATGTTTGATATTTTTTCTAGCAATTGTAATTAAATCTTTATCAATATCGATTCCTGTAACACTACGTGGCGATAAATCACGTCCAACTGACAATGTAATGTGACCAATATTACAGCCAATATCGAGAATATCTTTATCGAAAAACATTTCTTTACGTTGAATAAAAGCCTTTAATCTTGGATCAACTTCCAAATGTAAATTCCGATATCCATAATACCTGTAACATAATAATTTATTAAATTAACCAAATCGATTTGCAATTTTTTTTGTTTTATTTAACCTTTTGTGAAAAAAAATGTAAAAATATAAACCTGTTATAATTTCCATATTGAAATTTCGCGTCCTTGGGTTTAAATTTCGGCATTTGTTGCGGTTTTTTCTTTTTATCTTGACTTGGCCTGTGAGTTAATCTTGGTTTCCAAGCTCCAGGTTGTGGAATAACGGGACTAACAATTTTATCTTTAACATCAAGTTTCCTCAATCTCTTATCTTTCGAATCTTCTAATACTTTTAATCGTAATTTCGCCTTATCCTTCAATGGACTCTCAACTTTTGGTTCTTTCACAATTTCTCTCGATGGTGAACTATTATTTTCAACAGGTATTTTCTCTTCAACTTTTTCGACAATATTTTCCAATATTGAAACCTCTTTATTTTCCACAACAATTACTTGTTCAATTTCCATTGTTTCATTTGATTCATTTTTCCCTGAAAACGATAAGGCTCGTTTCTTTTTTCGATTTCTTTTTTTTGAATTCTTTTTTGTCGGTGAAATTAATTGCTTTTCATATTCTTCATTATCATTACAATTACTTAGATTAAGTGGATCGCATATATTCGGTGGTATTATCACTTCAATTGCTTCTTTTCTATGTTTTGGAATGGGAAGTGGACTTGATTTTGGTGTAACAGCATTCATTGCACGATTTATTTCCTCATCTTGCATACTATTTAAATTAAGCGGATCACAAATATTACCGCCTAAGAGAAATTTTGTTGGTGGAATAATTGCATCCTCCTTCTTACGACGTTTATAGGGTGGAAAAAATTTTCCATTACCAGGAAATGTTTGCAAACGTTTACGACCAAATTTAAAATGACGATTGTCCTCGTGTTTATATTTTTTATGCGTTGGATTAAAAGGTTTACGTGATTTTTCATTTTCCTTTTTAGAATTATTCAATTTTGTTGCACGATCCACTTGTGCCGAAGACATTTTCAAATATCTGGAAAAAAAAAACAACAATAAATTATTGATTTATAACAAAAATAAATGAAAATTTTACAATATAAACAATTTAAAAAAATAAAGTAACAATTTTATAAAATTAAACTATAAAACTATTTTTCTTTAAACAATTAAATATAAACAAAATTAAATTTTATAAAATTCTAACCCCAAAATTATAAACACGTCTGACAACGTAGAAATTAAAATTGAATTCTTTATTAACAGCATAAAAAATGTAAAAATAATTTGCAATTGCATGTAAAAAAAATAAAATATGTAAATAAAAAATGGGTCATTATCATAGATTCCACGTGAATCGATAAAAAAATATTGGCCTTTTTTAAAGAGCAAAACTAAATGTGATCGAAGATAGCGCGTAAATTTTATCATTCCCGCAAATACGCATGCGCTTCACTTTAGTTTATGTGCATTTGGAAAAACGGATGGTGAACAAAACTAATCTTTTTCACCAAATTTCTTTTTTTTCCCCATCACATTACTAATCTATGTGAACAAACTCACCTCAATTTAGATCCACGACGTCTTTCCTTGCCTTATGCTGTATCTTTTAAGTGCGTTAATTACAAAAAGAACCACTAATGACAACACTTTTCACAAATTCAAGTTAGAACACCCTTTTCTTTAGCATTAACGATGGCGAATTGCTGCTGTGCTTCCTCAATTCCGACTCCATTCTCCATATTTGCTTGCGGAAGCCGAACGCATGTCGTCACTTTCCGTCAAACTTCGGAACCGCGCCTTACTTCAAGAGATCTGCGAAAATTTGAAAAAAAAATACAATTTTTTATTTTATTTTCATTTAAAATTCTATTAAAAATAATGTAAATTTTATTGTAATAGATTGAAATTATTAAGGTTATGTTAGTATTTATTGTAGTTTTTGTTTATGAGATAATTTTGAAAAATTATTTTTTCACCGGAAACTCCTAGAGAACCTAGAGAAATTTATGTGAACCCTTATTTTGAAAAGCGGGTTGCATATATTACTTTATTATTATTGAAAGAGCTAAAATATCTAATGGACGCCGGCGAAAATTATCCTTTTGTTTTGATAAGTAAAAAGCTTAATAACATTTGAAGGTTGAATTAACCAAAGTTTGTGAATGGTTGTGGAGAACCTCATGGCCACCAAATACAGGTAAATACATATATATATATACATCTAATTATTTATATAGTAATTCAAATGTTTTTCTTTCTATTGTTTTTTTTACATAGACGCAAATATCACAAATATCGTGACATTTTTTTTCTTACGGGTTTTTTTTTCTCAATATTTTCGCGTCCGCGTTTATTCAAATTTAATTATCATTGTATTTTTTAAAGTTTCGCGAGTTTAATTCCATCGCGAGAAGAATTTTTTCTATTTTTCCCCGATTGCATAAAAAACTGGTAAGTAAAAATATTTGTAATTTTTTTTTTGTTTTTAATAATTGAGGTTATGATTTTGAAAAAGACAAAAATTATACATTTTTTTCCTATTTTACAATATACAGATTCGAATGAATACTCCGCCAACAATGAATCCAGCATCACTTCCAATGGCACCGACAAAATTAAATAAAAGTAAACAACTCAATAAATTGGATATTAGACCAAAAAAATTGTTATACAATGATCCGGATGTTATTGAAAATGATTCAATTGATAAAAAAATTAAGGAATCAGCGGCAATTGTGGAGAAATCGTTAAAAATTTCTAAAACTAAATCCACCGATGAGATTAATGACTTTACAAAACACATTGAACAAAATGAATTGGACAATGATGATGCTGATGAAGAAACGCAAATTGAACATTCATATAATTTACGACGAAGAATTGTAAATTCAAAGCAAGAATTAAAAAAGAAATCAATGCAAAAGAAAATTGTTGATAAGGAAAATGTTCAATTAGAAACACCAAGCACGAGTGGTAATGAATTATTTTCTATTACATCATCATCCACAAGATCCAATCCTAATATCCCAAATTCCCTGAGCCGAGAAGATTCCAATTCCAGTTGCCGAGGAAATTTTACTCACCTAAGAATATAAATGTTATCCTATTCAATTATCAAAAATCCTGTTTTCCTTTTTTTTTTCATTTATCCTACGTAAATAATCACTGTAAGAAACCTTTCCTTTAATATATTTGTTTCTACTAAATAAATAATTTCTACTGGTGTATTTCATTTTATTGATTTTTTAATAATTTAAATTAAATGAAAATCTAATTCTCTGTTTATTTTTTCGTAATTCATCTCGCTTTTATTTTCTAATCAATTATTATTAAATTTTCAATTGTCCGCAATTTAAACATCTACGTTAAGTATATGAATTTCATCTTGCAATAAAAAAAATTTTCTCAAATATACAGTAAACTTTTTATAAATATTTTTTCTAGATTTTGATTCAAAGGGTTTGCCACTTTCTCAGCCTGAAAAACAATTAAACGAGAGGGAAAAAGTCATTTGGCTTCAAAAGCGAAGGGACATTGGTCTTTGGATAGAATGTTGCAATAAAAAATGTAAAAAATGGAGATTTGTGGAAGAATATCACGATCCAATTGAAGTTCCGAAAAAATGGTTTTGCTTCATGAATTCTGGTATGTATAATATTTTCTCAAAATATTGAAAAAAAAGAAGAAAACAAAAATAAATGATTTTTTTTTTTGCAAATTTTAGATAAAAAATTCTCATCGTGTGACACATCTCAGGATTCAAATTTTGATAAATGCAAAAATGATCTAATAGATAATAAATTTAATGCAGGAAGTATTGTTTGGGGAAAAATCAATGGTTATCCATGGTGGCCAGCAATGGTAGATGATTGTCCGGATACATTAAAATATTACGAACTCAAAGGTTCATCCTCGATTCCGGTAAATAGAAAATTTAAAATTTTTCTTTATTGATCGAAAATATTTTTTTAATAAAATGTATCTTTTTTTTAGGTCAGATATCATGTTACCTTTTTTGAAAAAGATGTCTCACGTTCCTGGCTCGCTGCATCGCGAATAAAACCTTTGCAATTGAGCGATGATATACAACCGATCAAAAAACCAAAGGTACAATAATTTTTTTCTAATAAAAAAAAAAATTCTCTTATATATAAAAATATTTAATTTTATATTTTTTAATTTATATATATTTTTTTTTTTAATTTTATTCTAAATTTCAGCTTATTTTTCATAAGAAAAATTATACAGAAGACGTGAAAAAATACTTGACATTGGCAAAATCATCATTACCATTGTCAATAACTGAAAGATTGGAAAAATATAGTTTCGTATCACAATATAAAGGAGAAATAATTAATAAAAATTGGAAAACAACATCAGCTCGAAAAAAAACATTGTCACGAATTGGAGTATTAAAATCATCGAAAAAAAGAAAACAACCCACAAAATCAATTAATATTCCATCAGGTAAAATGTATGTCAAATCAAATACAAATAATAATAGTGAACCAAAATCATCAAATTCGAAATCAGAGACAAAAATTGATTCACATAAAAATTCAGATTCAGCTTATGTATCAGACGTTGGTTTACCATCGCAATCACTTTCTGCCGATTTTCAATTTTTAAAACCACATCCAAAAACACCGTCTACAGCGGGAACTATTAAAAAAACAAAAAAATCCCCATTAAAATTCAATTCCAATAAAAAATTATTAAAAAAATCACCGCTATTAGAATTGAATTCTCAATTATCATTTAAATCATCTTCCGATGATGATGATGACAATAGATCCCTTTTATCGATTGCTAGTTTCGATTTATCGCCATTATCGGCAATTGATTTCAATATTGAAAAAGAATTTGTACAATCAAAAAAAAGATCATCATTGGATATTGATGACTGTGAAAATAATAGTCGATGTTCATCACCATTTGGCGGTGGTGCAGAGGGAAGAGAAATAAATCGTTTACTTGATGAGCTTATTGAAAAATATGATTATTTTGATCCTAAAAAATTGGACGATTTTGATCTTGATGATTTAAAAAAACGTTGCAATTACGATCAGGAATCATTAACTGACAGTGATGAAGAGGAAGAGAGAAAATGGTTTTATTTTTTAAAATCAGATAATGAACACAATTCCGATTCAAGTGATAGTGAAGTGACATCAATTAAAGATGGAAATAAATCACCGAAAATTGTAATGAAACGAATTGAGAATTTTGATGAATATTTAGATAAAGCGATAGAAGAATTAGATAAAGTTCGCATAAAGCGACCATCTCCAACGCCTGAATCAAAATCTCGTTTAAAAAAATTTTTATATCTTCGATAATTATTTGTGAAACAAATAATTTTATACATTCATTCAATTATAATTCTTTTGCTTTTTTTTAAAAGAAATATTTATACTGAATATTAATTTAATTCAATATTTATAATTATTTTCAATAATTCAATTCTTATTTCGCTTATGATATTCATCGTATCGCGTAACAAATTTCTTTTTATTTTTCTGAGTTTGAAATTTCGTTTTTTTTTTTTCTCATAGAACATATATTTGTACAAAAAGATAATAATTTGTACTTTGTTGTCTATTACTAATAGAAAAAATATATTTATTTACGTACGTTAAATTACTTATCTAAAAATGAAAATTAAATAGAAAACTTTTTGTTAAATTGACTCTGTAATAAGAATGTTTTTTTAGAGTCAATTTTAATTGAAAAACTTTTGTGACAATTTAATTGTAACAATTTAATTGTAATAAAGCACATTTTTTTTCTAAATACTTAATTTTTACTTTTAAACTCTATTTTTTAATTATTATTTGAAAAAAAATGTTGAAAAAAAATTTAATTATATTTCAGAAAATGTTTTAAAACTAAATTTTAAAAATTTCCCGCCTTTTCCCAAGGTTTATTGTTATCGGTCGGTAAAGACAACAACTTCATGTTCTACTTCTTCGTAACGGATTTCTGCGGTGGAAGCCTCGTGTTCGATCATTAATTTTAAATTATAATCTTCTGTTGCAGTAGAACGTATTTAAACTTCTAATTAAGGTAAGATTGTTGTTTTAATTTTTTTAAACTCATTGATAAATTAATATCTAAATTTGAGAATCTAATTAAGGTTAAAAGAACAAAATTCACACGTTGATAAATTTGAGGTTAGTTTCGCCACTTGCACAAGTGTTTGAAACTACGTGAAATTATTTCTCTGATTTTCTTCGATTTAATTTTTTCAAAATTCTTATATTATTATAATGCTGAGAGAAATAAATGTGCAATTAATTAATAAATAAAAATATATTTTTTTTAGTGCATTTGAAATTTTAAACACGTGTAGATTTTGTTTTTGTATCTATTAATTTAAAAATTAATTTTGTTTTAAATTAAATGCATTGCAGAATTTGTGATACAAAATATGACGCAGCGAAAAAAAAGATCTCGATCAAATGAAACAGTTGGATTATGGATTCAATGTTGTGAAGAAAATTGTAAAAAATGGAGATTTGTGAAAGAATACAATGATCCGCTCTCTGTACCTGAAAAATGGTTCTGTTCAGAAAATTTTGGTAAAGAAATTTTTTTTTTTTGAAATATTTCGCGTTTTAATTTTAATAGTTACTGAAATGTTTTAAAAGTAAAAAGAATATTTTCTTTTAAATTTTAAAGTTTTGTATTAATATTAAAAAATTATTTCTATTTGCAGATGAAAATTTTGCATCCTGTGATATACCGGAGGAAAAAACGGAAAATAATTTGGTAGAGAGCAAATACGTTCCTGGAAATATTGTTTGGGCTAAATTGACCGGTTATCCATGGTGGCCTGCAATAATTGACAATTGTCCAGTGAAAAACACTTTCTATGAACTTGGCAACACTTCCGATATTCCGGTAAATTAAATATTACATAAATTTAATTTTTATGACGCACCAGTTTGAAAAAATTAATATTTTAACAAATATTTATTAAAATTAAATAAATTTCAATTTTCAGCATTTTTCTTTTAATTAAAATTAAAAGAAAAAATTTCCCTCCTAAGAAAATTATAATATTTTATTATTTTTCAGCTTAGGTATCACGTGACTTTTATCGAAGAAGGTGAAGTACATCGTTCGTGGATGAAGTCCGCAAAAATCAAACCTTTCAATAAAGATGATGGCAATCAACCAAAGAGGGCAAAGGTAAGTGGAAAAATGAAAAAAAAAATTCCTGCGCATAAAGTATATCGTTTTAGATAATTAATTACCGACTGAAAGTACCATTTTATTTTTCAAAATTAAATGATTATTGCAGCATTCTGATTCAGAGTCATTACAAAAATCTCTGGAAATAGCGAAATCGGCATTATCCTTAGATAATGATAAAAGATTAAAAATGTGCAGTTTTTCACTTCGACACGACGAATTAAATGATATACCCAAAAGAAGAAAATTGAACGTAAAATATATAAATTCCAATAGTAAACAAAATGAAATAAAAATAGATTCTCCTCAAAATAGAAAAATCATAAACAGTAATTTAAATTTTGAAACCACATCTACTATAGTGTCGTTAATTAATCTTCCACGACAATTTTGTGTTATTCAATAATTTTGATTTTAATTTTAATTTTTATTGACAATTTTGTTCATAAAAAATAATAATTTCATTTTAAATAGATTTAAATGAATTTTTAACAATTTTAAAGAACAAATAGAAAATGATTCAATATTTAATAATTAATTTATCGGTAAGGAAGATTTTTCTTATTTAATTATCAATTTTTCTGTAGAGTGGCAGCACTATTCAGATTTTAATTTCTTTAATAATAATAATAATAATTTAAAATTAATTTCTCAATAGGAATAAAAAATAATATAATTTATCAAATATATACTGTTTATGATTTTTTTCATATTTAAAACATTTATATTTTATAATAATAATTATTATTATTTATTCTAAAATTTTTTTAATGAAAATTTTCATTAAATAATTTTTTAATGCGCATAATTAAATAATTAAATTAACATTATATCTTTAATATTTTAAGTTATTAATTATAAAAAAAAATTTAATTAACAATTGTGTTAATTAATGATATTAGCTAATTATTAATGAATTAAAATTATTGTAAATACTTAATAAAAATTAATTTTAATTGTATAATTATAATAGTATGTAAACTTTTTTGAATTGTAAAAAAAAATTTTTCTATTTATTGTAAAATATAGAAAATTAAAATTTTTTTCTATAATTTTTATTTTTTTAATTAATATTAATATAACGGTGTTTTATAAATTTTTTCCAAGAATGTTGTAATATAAAAAATATTTTAAATTCAAAATAAGGGGAAAAATAGGATACACGTATAGAATATTTGCACATTTATAAATCGTTATGATAATTAAGTTAGCCAAAGAGTTCGATAGGGTCACCGGGGCGTGGTTAGAATTGTGACGAAAGCGGATGCGCTGACCTCTCGATGTCAATGGTGAAGGTTCGTTTTGTCATTTTTATGCCAAGAATTGGGAAATTTTTTTTTTGAACAGAAAACACTTATGGGAACTATTGAAAATCGATTAAAAAAAAAAAATTAAATTAAAATTTGAAATAATGTCAAAATAATCCACTTGTAATTTCTTTTAAAATTCAGATTATCCGCAATAGTGTTTTAAATATTTTATTATTTCTATAACAAAAAAAAAAAAAAAAAATCTTTCTAATCTTCCTTTAATTACTTAATTAACTATTTATTTTATTTTCCTTTCCCAGTTCAATAATAGATTTATTATTTTATGATTCTAAATAATTTTTTTTTAATTTTCAAATCATTTTTAGTAATTTTTAATTATTTTTCTAAAATGAATAAAAAGGCAAATTTTTTTTTTCTTTCTGCAACGAATTTTATGTTTCCTTATTCTTTTATTTATGCAGTCATCTATCATCATTCATCCAGGAAAATGACTAGTAACTTTGACCATGATTAGAACTTTTTTTTTTTGTTTCTCTATCCTGATGGTTGAAATTGAAAGTAAACAAAAGTTGTAGATGTTTTATTTGATGATCTCAGAAAATATCGCGGATGTATATTAATTCGAATAGGTAAAAAGAATAATTATTTTACTTAAATATATATATAAAATTTTTGTTTTTATCAAAAATTAAATTTGGAAATCGTGTTTCATAAAATTTATCATCGCCGAATGAATAAATCAACATAATTTTTTTTTTTCTTTAAGTTTTATCTCTTTAGCTTTCATATTAATATGGAACTTTATTGTATCGAATTAAAAAATTAACGATTAATTTATTGAAAAATCACAGACGTTAATAATATTAAAATGGCTTTATTAGTCAATTATTTATAAATTTAAATGGATATCCATTTAAATATATTATATTTTCATTCAATTTATATATATATTATTTTTTGACACAATTTTTTTTTATTTGAACAATTTGAAAGTGTTTTTTGTTTTTTTTTCTTTAAATTTTAATATTTATGTAAATTTCTATTAAAATATTCAAAAAAAAAAAATTTTTTTTCTCTTAGAAATTGAAAAAAATTTATTTATACATTTCACAAGTGATAATGAGAGAATTATCGCTGGGTTCGTCCCTGTAATCATTTCGATATAACGGTCCGACGGTTGCCACCCGAGTTTCTGATCGGGTTATCTGACCCTTTAGTTTTATTTTTTTTTCTCTTCATTTTCATATTTTTCATTATCGTTCTTTTTTTGGGTAAACTTTATTTCAAAAAATAGAAAACAGATATAATGGCAAAAATTTATAATCCAAACACTTTCACAATCTTTAAAAAAAAAAAAAAATTCAGAGAAAAAAGACATATAGTAAAATCTATATAATAAAATTAATTCGACTTTGTTAAGAAATCTCTAAAGAAAGTGAATAATTTAACGATTCTAATAACGGGACTATTAAAAAAGAAACTCCAAATTTTGAATAATATAAAATTGAAAAATAAAAAATTTATTTTTATTTTCCAATTATTAATTAGTTATTAAAAATGTTAATTTACTTTAATAGTAATAAAGGAAATAAAAATATTTAAAAAAAATCCCTGTACAATTTAGTAAAAGTAATAATTCAAAATCCTTCAAATTCTTAATCTTTTGAATTACATATTTGAATCGTTTTCTTTTTTTTTTGTTCTCGATAAATTCTTAAATTATTCCATTTTTTTTTTTTAAATTTATTTTCATCGGATTAAAATATTTGGAGAATTATTTTTTGGAGACAATTTTTTCAGAGTAAAATTCCAAAATTTATATATTTTTTCTTATATTTGATATGAATCATATATATATAAATCTTTTATCATTTTTTTTTCGTAATCTCAAGTTATTTTTGATAAAAAGAAAAAAAAACTTAGAAGTTGAAAATATGTTTGTGGTATGTGAACTTATCCGCAAATCGACTTTCATATATAATTTCCTTATTGCCACTGATGAATTTCGAATGACAAGAAAGGAAATAAGTTTGGAAACTCGCTTTATGGTGAAAGTATCTCAGTCTTCTTTTTTTTTTTTTTTAATGTTCTCGAAAGTGCAAAGTAATTATTTTCATTTTTAATGGTTTTTGTTTTACTATCTTTATTCTAAAATATATACGATTTTTGTTATTGATCTTCAATTTCCTCTATATTTTTTTGTTATAATCTCTCCGTGAGTATTTTTATATAAAGTTTTTTTTTTTTTTTTAATTTTCTTCTATATATGTATATATATATATTATTATATTATACCTGACATAACGATTATTCTCTTTTAGACTCGGAGAAACCGGTTTCAGGGTCAGGCTTTCTTTTTTTTCGATGTCTTCAGACGAAATGAAGTTTCAGGGATTCAATTAAATTAGAATTTAAAAAGTGCATCAATAATAAAACCACAAGTTACACTTCATTTAATTGCCCTATTGAAAAAATTATTGTTTGTTCTCGTAAACATGCTATACGATTTTTTAAAGTTTTTATATTTTACAGTATGCTAATAATTATTAATAGTTAATAATTATTTTATTAATTATAATTATTATTATTATTATTATTTATAATTAATAATTATTTTATTAACTATAATTATTATTACAATTATTAATTATTTTATTAATTATTTTATTAATTATTATTGTATTAATTTTAGAGAAATTTACAAGTGGATTTTTCTCATATTCAAATTCGTTTTTTTCCTTTTTTTATATTTAAATAATAATAGGAATATTCTTGTTAAATTTTTAGAAATATTGTGGGAAATATAGAAAATTTTTTTTTTTAAATCAACGACCGTCAGCAATGCTTTTATTTGAGGTATTCCATCTAACTACACTGAAAAAAAAATTTATTTGGTTCAAATACTCGATTACTTGATTATTATCAAATAAACATTTATTTGTATCAAATAATTAATATTTGAGTCAATTAAATGATATTTGTTTCAAATACAGAAATTATTGGTTCAAATACAATTTATTTAATTCAAATAAAAATTATTTGGTTCAAATAAATATTTATTTGATAATACTCAAGTAATCGAGTATTTGAATCAAATAAATTTTTTTTCAGTGTACTCAGTGTGCTCCACCTTGCTCAACGTTCACGATACATCAATGAACAATGATACAAAGTGGTATGGTCGCGACAATCGTAAAAATTATCTATTTCTAACACTGAAAAAAAAAATTTATATAATTCAATTACTAGATTACTTGAGTATTATCAAATAAATATTTACTTGAATCAAATAATTTTTATTTGAATGAAATAAATTGTATTTGAACCAATAATTTTTGTATTTAAAACAAATAACATTTAATTGATTTAAATAATAATTATTTTGATACAAATAAATATTTATTTGATAATAGTCAAGTAATCGAGTATTTTTGAATTAAATCCTTTTTTTTCAATGTATGGCGTCAAAATTTGATATAGGTTATATAATAGAAACACAGAAAATTAAAAGGCATTAAAATAAGCTGCAACGCTTATTTTAATGCCTTTTAATTTTCTGTGAAAGCATTTTTAATCTTTACAAATGCAATAAATTTTAGAGTTTATATACTAAAACTTTCGTGTACCCTATATAAATTTTACCATTCTTTTGGATTTGATCTTTGGACCAAAATTTAAAAAAAGTTTCCTTATTACAGAACCTAATAACTTGTTGAACATCTTCGTCATCTCAATGTCAAGAGGGAATTTTCTTTTATTAAACGAATGCAGGAATCTAGAAAGGTTCAGTTTGACCAGTTTCAGACCTTATAGAAGAAGAAGAAGTAGAAGTAGAAGGACTATTTGTAGAAAAAGGCAAAAGGAGCGCGCGCGTCCATTTTGTGTTTCACAGGTATTCGAAAATCTTTGTGTCAGGGTGTTATACCTGAACTAGCAATTTCTAATTTTTCGTATATACGTAAATATAAGTTGAAACCTTTTCAAAGAGATGAAATATACACATTTGTGTATTAAAGTGCGAATGACCGGACAACGGTCAATGCCGTCTGGTACAACTCATATATACAATATCTTTGCCATTACTATTAAGTCGCCCTGCCTGGTATTTTCGTCATGCGGCCTACTAATATACTCCGCAAATTCTCCCCCAATAGAGTCCAAGTCTGACGTGACTACGGAGGTATGTCGATTAGTCGTCCGTCGTCCTCGAACCTCAACCGCATCGGCTTCTAAAAACCAATTTCTATTTCTAAACTCATATATATATATATCTCTTTTTATATAAAAAAAGAAAACTATACTCTTTTATTGATAATAGCATTAAAAATAATAATAATTTACATATTTTCCGTTTCCTGAAATCTCAGATTAAAAATGCTTTTTACTGCAAAGAAAACAAAGAATTTTTATATCAAAATCTCTAAATCTCTAAATCAAAATCTCTCTTTATTCTGAAACTGAAAAATTACTTTTTTTTTACTAAAACCTAACCTATAATTCATTTGCTTCCCTTTCTTTAGAGCGCGTCACATATTATAATTTTAAGAACTGAATTTAAGTATAAAATATGTGACGCGATTTGAAGAATGGGACCTTAGAGGCAAAAAATTTATAGGTTATATTTTAAAATTTTCAAGTAAAAATACACAAAGACGTTCATATTTTGTTCTTCATTACGTCCAAAATAAAATCTGATTTCGATTTCACACAAAAAAACAAATACTGAAACCGTTAACATCTTAAAATCAAAATGCCTTTAAAGTAGTGTAATTTTAATCTTAAAACTAGATTAAGTCAATTTTAGGACTTAAAATCATACACTCAAGGCTGAAATTCAGTAAAAATGGTTCTAATGTTAACGGTTTTAGTCAAAAGTGAATTGAAAGTTAGTATTATTTTTTCACAGAAAATTAAAAGGCATTAAAATAAGCTGCAACGCCTATTATTTTAATCCAATTTTGCTTATTTTAATCCATTTTGGTATTAAAATAAGCAAAATTGGATTAAAATAATAAGCGTTGCAGCTTATTTTAATACCTTTTAATTTTCTGTGTTAGTGTGTTTACAAAAACAAAAATACTTTTAATTCAAGTAAAACTCATAAACATAACCTATAATTCATTTGCTTCTAAGGTCCCTTTTTTCAGACGGCGTCACATATTCTAAAATAGGTAGTAAATTTTACTTAATTTTTTTGCGATACTTTGAGAAAGTATTTTTTTAATAAACTCATCTATACTTTTTCCCCTTGCAAATAGTTAAAGATTTATATATATGTTTGTATTTGAAAAAAAAGAATGTCCCTGTTTTAAAGGGATGAGTCAGAAATTACGAGTCCCAGAGTGCTTGAAAACGTCAAAGAATAAGTCACACTGAAAGCTCTGAAACAGTTATTTTAAGCTTGCTTTGTTCATCCAACAGTCATATATATATATATTTCTTCCCCCTGGAATAAGAATGTAGCATCAAAAGCTCATTAGCCTCTCGTATTTGTCGAATTTACATTTTAAAAAAATTGTCCACATTTTTTTTCTACACTTGTCCTACTTTTACTTGAAAAAAAAATTACTACAAAGTTTCCTTCACGAGGAAGGACCTATATAATTATTATTATATTAATTTCAAGAATTTTTGAAAAATGGGTAAATTTTCTTTCGCGATTTATTAAATTACTACGTAATTTCAATTTTAAAGAAAATCGCGAATTTTTATTTTTAAATATTCTAATTATTTATTAAACAAATTTTTTTTAAATTAATCTATTTTATATATGTGCCATTCCAGGAGTTTTTTAGCACTTTTCGGAGTAACCTTTCCAAATTAAATGAAACATTTTTTTATTAATATTTATTAATATAAAGGTCCAAAAAAATCACTTTTTAAGTAAAAACAATTGTTTATTTAAAAAATACAACAATAAATAATGCAAAAAATTCACTTTTTTCCTGCAACTCCAAATAAATTGGTTTAAAGATCAAAATTTTCCTTATCTTTCAAGCTTTAATACCGCACAAGAAACATTGAGTCCGGGAAAATATTCAACTCACAATTTTTTAAACAATGTTTGTTTACTTTTTTGTTTTTTATTTACTGTGAAACGTCTGCTAAAGCTGCGCGCGACGTTTGGAAGTTGTCGCTTTCCTTATTGAGCAGAAGCTCATTACACTAGCGTAGTAGAAAGCATGTTGTGTGAAAAGTGAGGTTATGTTGTCATTAAACGAAACGTAAAAATTTCTGGTTATCACATTGAATGGTTTTTAATTATCTACTTTGCAGTAAAAAATCATAAAAAGCATTTTTGAAGGATGAAAAACCTCACTTTTCACACAACATGTTTTTTTACTACGCTAGTGTAATGAGCTTCTGCTCAATAAGGAAAGCGACAACTTCCAAACGTCGCGCGCAGCTTTAGCAGACGTTTCACAGTAAATAAAATACAAAAAAGTAAACAAACATTGTTTAAAAAATTGTGAGTTGAATATTTTCCCGGACTCAATGTTTCTTGTGCGGTATTAAAGCTTGAAAGATAAGGAAAATTTTGATCTTTAAACCAATTTATTTGGAGTTGCAGGAAAAAAGTGAATTTTTTGCATTATTTATTGTTGTATTTTTTAAATAAACAATTGTTTTTACTTAAAAAGTGATTTTTTTGGACCTTTATATTAATAAATATTAATAAAAAAATGTTTCATTTAATTTGGAAAGGTTACTCCGAAAAGTGCTAAAAAACTCCTGGAATGGCACATATATATATATATATACCGCGAGGCAGGATAGTCGAAACAGTATAAAGTCGACGACGACACAATGATGTAGATTACAAATACCAAAGGTCATTGAATTGCTCTTTCGATGTACATTGACCCTTTTGGACCAGTTTGGAACAATTGAGTCAAGTAAGAGGGGACAATTCGTTAAAATTCAAAATTAAAACTGCCCATCGAATCAATTAGAACCGTTCTAAACATAATATTTTTCTTATACTTTTACTTCTCTATCTTCCTTTTATCTCTATTCGATTTCTCAAATAGTTCATCCAAAAAACCCAAATTAAATATTAATTATATATTTATTAAATTAATATTCATTATATTAAATAAATTAAAGTCTAATGTTTCCGATAAATATGCAACATAAATTATAATTTTTGATAACAGAAATAAACTTTTAATGTTTTCTCGCTGACGTTTATCAACAATTTCATTAGTTTTATCAAAAAAAATTTTTAATGACTCAAAATGATTTTACTTGAAAAAAGAAAGAAACATTATATATACATTAAGTCCTATTTTTATATGGACAATGTACATATAAAAGTTGAAATCAAACGTCTTTTCTTGATAGTTTTTTTTTTTTTTTTAAATTAGGACTTGTGAAAACACCAGGTCAAAGAGGTCTTGCTCTAGATAAGATAAATCATATTGGTCACAAAATGAACTGATTACGTAAACGATATAAATAAATTACAATATTACGCAATGATATATATATCTTCTTTATGTGTTAAAATAATAAGATTATTTGTGCTTGAAATTCCATATCTCTTTTGAGTATAGAATGCTTATTATAATGTATAATTGATTTGATTTGAAGAATTGCAATTCTTAATACCTCATCATTAAATTTCCCACAATTTATATTTATTCATATGAAATATATTCTAAAACGACATATCTTTAAAATTTATTAATTGATCTTAGAAATAATGGAATTATTGTCAAGTATTTTGAAAAATATATTTTTTAGTATTTTAAAATATCATTAAGTGATTTAAAATATCATAAAGAAGATTTAAAATATCATAAAGTATTTTTATAATATCCTAAAATGTTTCGTAATGTTCTGAGGTAATTTAAATTATATTAAAGTACTTTAAAATACATTTAAATATTTTGTAACACTTTAAAATATCTTCAGGTACTTTTTCAATAACCTCTAAAATACTTGAAATTACCTTAAAATACTTTAAATTAATTTCAAGAATTTAAAATTATTTTAAAGTACTTTAAAATCATGGAAAGTACCTAAAAATTTTTTAAATGATTTTTTAAATATTTTTATATTCTAATAATTTTTAAGTAATTTAAAATACCCTAAAAGTAAATAAGTAAATACCCTACCTACCTCTAAAATAGTTCGAAACGTTCTTTAAAATATTCTATAAAAGTATTAAAATATTTTAACTTACGTCAAAAATATCCTGAAGTGTTAATATCCCTGGAACAAAAAAAAAATTATTTTATCAATTAAAAAATTTAATTAAATTTCTATATAAATTGAAAAATTATAAAATTTTTATTATTTATTCTACATTATCTTTGTTTCAAAGAAATTTTGTATTTAATTCAAATAAATGTTTCTTTGACTCTATAGAATTTCTTTGATTTAATGCACAAATTTCTTTGAATCAAAGAAATTTTCTTTGAAACTAAGAAGTATTTTTTGTTTCAAAGAGAATTTTATTTTGAATGAAAGAAAACAAATCAAAAAAATTGGTTTCTTTAAATCAAAGAAATTAGTTTCTTTAAATCAAAGAAATTTTTTCTCTGGGTGTAAATATTTATTTCTATTGAATAAACATTATTTAAATCAATTAAATACGGAAAGAAAAACTTTATCTGAAGCAGCGAAAGGTTTCACTAGAATAGTGAAAAACTTAATTAAAACAATTAAAATTTTTGCTATTCTAGTGAAACCTTTCGCAGTTCCAGATAAATCCTTTTTTCTTTTAAATACAGAAATTGTTTCAAATATAATTCATTTAATTGTAATTGAATTAACAAAGTAATTAGTAGTGCCTTAAAAAAGTTAAAAAAAATGTAAAAATATTTACAAAAAAAAATTTTACATTGTAAAATTAAAAATTTTCCGAGGGGGAAATATTTTTTTTTTTTACATTGCATTGAACTTGAGAAGGTGTTTTGAGGGATGACAAAAGAAAGAATACACCCCTCTTAAATTTAGCTCAGAAGATGCGAGTATGCAAAGGAGAGTATTCATCGTCATATGTGACTTCTCTCCCCCCTCTTTTTTTTCTCTTCCTTAACATCCCCCATTCCCCCCTCCCCCATCATCCCCGAAAACTTCAACCACCCCTCTCGACGCCATGGGGTTTCCCCCACTATTTTCTTCAGTAGCGTCGACCGGTTCCTTCGGCGCGTTCACGGAGCGCACTGGTTCTTAGTACATGTCAGCCTCCGCGCAGTTTAGTTTGGTCTCCTCGCTTCTTTCGACAAGTCTTTTTCTTTTTTTTCATTTTTTTTTCTTTTTTTTTTTTGAAACAGTTCTACTTGTAAATCTGTTCGCGTCACCTCCAATTTTAATATACTCTAATAGATTTTTTTTTTCTCTTAAATATTTATAAAGTTCAATTTTTTTGAAAATATAAAAACGCGTTTGTAATATTAAAATTAAAAAGTGATTTTTAAAAAATATATTTTAAGGCGTGCGCCGGATATTTCGCGTGTTGGCGAAAGTTAAGTTACCCAAAATTAGAATTTTTTTTTTTTGTTATTTATTTCTCATTTTAATATTTTCTGTATTGTAAATTTCCACCTCTTTACAAAAATTGGATATACTCCATTTTACTTTTGAGCTAGTTGCTAACTGAAGTACTTTTTATTCTCCCCACCCTTTTTTCAACGTACTATTTGAATTACGGTTGGTATACGAAAAAAAAAAAATGTGCTCGAGTGATTTTACCGACCAAGCGCTGTGAAGTGGCGTGAGAAATGGGCAATTTCTTTTAACATTCCGAACTTGAAGAGGGAAGCCTCCATCTTTCCGGAGCTTTGCTGTTTTTTTTCCCACAAGTTTCGAAAGAGGTAATTTTTTTTCTCCTCTTTTTTTTGAATTTAGAAATATATTAATTTTAGAGGTTATGTTTCAAAATGTTCTCGAAATTTCTTTCTTAAATTATCTCTTCTTTACGAGATAGAATTATAAAATTTTATAGGAAAAAAAAAAAATTTTCCTCGTACGTAATATGCAAATAAATAAACGGTAAATATTAATTTTTTTCAATTAGAACTTTTAATTTACTTAAAGAAGAAATTTTCGAGAATTTTTTTCAAATTTAAAAATTTATTGCCTTCTAAAAAAGTAGCAATTTTTTTTCTAAGTCAATAAAAGTTTATAATATTAAATAATATTTGAGCATAGACGATCTTTAAAGAAAGGTCGGCATTGTCGAGGTAAGCGTGAAGGAAAGAGGCTAAAAATGTTCCAACACGATTGTAAGGCGACCTTTTGTATTTGCACCTGCCTATATCAGACATACCGCTAATCGCAAACGAACGCTTCAATGTGAATTTTTTTTTTTCACACACACATACACATATATACACTTGTCCCGCACGGAATAAACTATTTAGTCCAGTCATGATATGACTTAAGTCCGTGCAAAGATAATATTGAGATCGAAGTTCAAATGATTATAAAGTCTTTTGTTCATTCAAGAACTTATCAGCTACTAAATTACGCCGAGTTTCATTTTTACTCTCGAAACGTATAAAGAACGTATTTATAATTTTTCGAAAAAAAAAGTTTTTTTTTCGAAATAATTTTTTGAAACTAGAATTTACGAAAATAAAAAAACCGGCTTCGAAACAGGCAGACATTTTCACTTAGGTCTCATTTAAATAAATCTTCTCTCTTGGTTCTCGCATATATAGGGACCCACGAAATTGATATTCAAATACAAAACCCTCATACTTCAGAATTTTTATTTCTCCGAGGCCCCATGGAAAGAATCCCCTTTTGGCATCTGGTCTTTTTAAGGCCTTTTACTTATGTTGTGGAAAGAGAGAGAGAGAGAAAGAGAAAGACAGACGAGAGAATTCCTGTGTCATGAGGCACAGACGCTCACAGTTAAGTGCCTGTGATATTGGGAACCGTCGTCCGTCCGTCCGATAAGTTTGGTCTTCTTGTGATCGTTGATGGTCACATTGCCAGGCCCAATTAAATGAAAGCTTCACGCCATGGTTTCGTAAGGTCGTCTCATCGAGCCTTATTTGGTCGGCGACAAACATCGCTACCCACCCTCTTTCCGCCTTCATCGTTTCTCATGGGGATATTCTATCCGTCTGGTTGTTCGCAAAAACCCAGACTTCCTCTCTTACGATATAATAATATAATTCAAATTTTGAATGAGAATTTTTTTTTAATTGTATCGAATTTTATGCAAATTTGCATATCGAATCTTGCAATTGAGTTGAGGTCCCTTGCCAAATTTCATAAAAATCCATCGATTTGTTTTTGAGTTACAGAAAATCCAAAATAAAAAAAACAAAACTCAAAATATTTTTGAGTTTCGATAGTTTCTAAAAATTTGCATACCGAATCTTGCAATAAAGCTGAGGTCCCTTGCCAAATTTCACCCAAATCTGCCGATTTCTTTTTGAGTTACAGAAAATCCAAAATAAAAAAAAACGAAACTCAAAATATTTTTGAGTTTCGATTATTTTCGAAAATTTGTATATTGAATCTTGCAATAGAACTAGGGTCCCTTGTCAAATTTCACTCAAATCCGCCGATTTGTTTTCGAGTTACAGTAAATCCAAAATAAAAAAAATCAAAACTCAAAATATTTTTGAGTTTATACAATTTAGTATAACTTTTTCTGTTTTGATCCTAGAAAGGTGGGATTTTTTCTAAATTATTGGCGCGAATTTCATTATCTAAGAAGTTTCAGAAAATACAAAATAAAAAAAACGAAACTCAAAATATTTTTGAGTTTCGATAGTTTCTCAAAATTTGCATACCGAATCTTGCAATAGAGCTGAGGTCCTTTGCCAAATTTCACCCAAATCCGCCGATTTGTTTCCGAGTTACAGGAAATCCAAAATAAAAAAAACAAAACTCAAAATATTTTTGAGTTTATATAATTTAGTATAACTTTTTCTGTTTTGATCCTAGAAAGGTGGGATTTTTTTTCTAAATTATTGGCGCGAATTTCTTTATGTAAGAAAAGCGTCTACTATTGTTTTTTGCAATAAATTTTAAACATCTAAGAATAATATTTTCTAGAAAATTCGTAAAAAAATCAATATTCCCCATGTATGAAAACATAGGAAACACGTAACAAGCTTTCCCATAAATAATGTACAACCTATTAAGCGATTAAATGAAATTTCATCAGAAACAAGAGTATCAGTTTGACCCCATCTCTTTAGTGTTGAGGGTCAAAGTTTACACTGCAATTTTCTTTAATCGATTTCAACCCACTCTCTGCGAGGTACATCATTTATTTTTCCTTAGATCGAATAAAATTTTTAAAAAATTCTTTTTTCGAATATTTATTCCAAAAACATATTAAAGCAATTATTTTACTATATATCTTTGAAATGAATTTATTTAGTTAAATATAATTTTCAACCGTCAATTAGTTAAACGTTTTTAGACAAATGATGTCCTCTAATCAAGATTTCATTGTTTCTTGAAAGTGAGACAAAA
Organism: Leptopilina boulardi; assembly: GCF_019393585.1. NCBI lineage: Eukaryota > Metazoa > Arthropoda > Insecta > Hymenoptera > Figitidae > Leptopilina > Leptopilina boulardi. Next base: position 1,838,654 of record NW_026137874.1, on the reverse strand, counting down.
CACTTTGGCTGTCGTTGTCACTAAGTTGGCTTGGTATACTGGTACCTACATGTTCCGGACATTATTTTTATCCATGTGTAGGTGCGTAATGAATAGCAGAAGCCCCTTTCTTACTTGTACCGTTTCGTTGCCAAGTGTAATAATAATAAACAGCTTTTACATTTCTCTTCACTTCAACCCAGGACCGCAAGTGACTTTTATTCTCATTTTTTTATTATTCGAATAATTTATTTCATAACAAAAAAAAAAAAAAAAAAAAATGTTAATAATTGTGTCGTGGAAAAACTTATTTTTACAATGTGAATATCATTTCTTTTTTTTATTGCACTTAAAATATTCAATTATTACCATAAGCAATGTAAATATGAATTAAAAATTCATTGGAAAATAAATTTTATTTAACGAACAAAAAATGCATATCCATTGCGCATAGACTTGATGGTGCTTCAATGCATAAATCAATTTTAACGAGAAACGGGCGTTAAGCAGCTATTTACCTTTTTAACCATTGCAATATACATATATATATATATGTATGTTTGCTATCGCTATACGACTTCACTTACTTTCTGTGAGAATATTCTAGTTTCTTTAAACAACTTAAGCAAACAGACATATATCTTGAAACAGTTATTTTCTCAATTAAATTGCAAAATAATATTCGATTGTGTAAAAATTACTGTTTTTTTAAATTTAAATAAACAAGTATAAAAATAACGATAAAATTATAATATAAAAAAGTAGTAAAAAAAAAAGAGTGACAGATTATGAAAAATTGAGAGAGAGAAAAAATCGCGAATTGCTTAAAAGAAAAAAAAAAAAACTTAGAGATTCTTATGGAGAAATGAAACATTATTTATTCATTTTATTCTAAAACTTTTTTCCCGCCTTTGGGATCATGGTTTCGGCCCTGAACCTCTGTCTCTCCCACAAGCAAAGTAAAAGACTCGTCCGCAGACTGGTAGACACACACGTGCGTTGCCAGTTTTCGCTACTCGCTTATGTATAACGATAGTTTTTTTTTTTTTTTTTTTTACCGGCAACTCGTTAAAAAACGTTAGCAATATATATATATAAATGCCAAGAGCCACAGAAACCCGCGCGTCTGTTTGCAGTCAGCCGGAGAAAAATATTTCCCTCCCGATCATCATTTCGCTATTCTGCTCACGCGATGGATGCTAATTTTATTTTTAAAAAATGGTATTCGAAAACCTGAGATAGATTTTAAATTCTCCAGGTGGTTGTGTTTTTACTGCTCTCTGTTTCTCTCCTAGTAATTTTAAAAATTACTAGGATGAAAAGTTTTATTTTTTCCAATTTTTATGTAAAATACCGAATATTGCAATAGAGCTGATCAAATTTCATCCAAAACCATCGATTTGTTTTCGAGTTACACTAAATCCAAAATAAAAAAACCAACTCAAAATATTTTTCAGTTTCGATTATTTTCGAAAATTTATATATTGAATCTTGCAATAGAGCTGAGGTCCCTCGCCAAATTTCATCCAAATCCACCGATTTGTTTTCGAGTTACAGTAAATTCAAAATAAAAAAAACCAACTCAAAATATTTTTCAGTTTCGATTATTTTCGAAAATTTGTATATTGAATCTTGCAATAGAGCTGAGGTCCCTTGCCAAATTTCACCCAAATCCGCCGATTTGTTTCCGAGTTACAGGAAATCCAAAATAAAAAAAAACCAACTCAAAATATTTTTGAGTTTATACAATCTAGTATAACTTTTTTTGATTTAATCCTAGAAAGGTGGGATTTTTTTCTAAATCATTGGCACAAATTTCTTCAACTAATTACAATTAATTATTACTAAAGAATTTTTAGTTTATTTGAAAAGAAAAAAAAAATTTCTTCTTTTTTTTTAGTCCGCTTAAAAATTGAGAGTGTAACTTTGTGATATATAATTTCGCAAATTTTTGTGGAAAACAGAATAATTTATATCAGTGAATCTAAATGCGGATTAGTTGTTAATGTAGTTAGTGAAACAAGTTGTTAAAAAAAGAAGAAAAATGCACAAGTCAGTGGTGGTTGTCCTCGACCAACGGGATCAGGCAGCGGCCATCTTTAGACAACAGATTAAATGTTCATTATGGATATTAGGCCTGAGAAATTTGCATAAAGGCGGAGTTCCCGCGATAAGGACGCACGGAAGACTCGCTCAACTGGCGAATCATTTCTTATTCCCGCCTTATTTCTCACTTCCATCTTTCATTCATTATTTAAAATCTAAAAATTTTTTTTAAATATTTACCGTTAATTTCTTTTTGAAAAACAAAATTTTTTCTTAGATTTTATAATGAAAAAAAAAAATAAATTTTGTGAATATTTACATTAAAAAATGCTATGACTAAAAAGAAGCGGAATATTTTGGGCGGAATTTGAAGAGGGCAGATTGGAAATTAAAACGAACGGTAGAGATGCTAAAGGATCGTACCTTTCTTTCTCTCTTATATTATACCTTCCTTTAGCTGCGTTTATTTATTGCCGGTATTAATACCAAGCTCTCTAGCGAAAGAAAGAGAGAGAAGATTCTCGTTCGGGGTGATTACATAAAACTTGCTTGCCTCTCATTTCCTCAGCAATACAAGTTGTTTTGCCCTCCCTATCCCTCTTTTATTCCCCCCCGTGCCCCTTTTCTGGTTCCAGTTATAACCCCTCCACTGAAACAAGATCTTATCTCCAACCGCAATGTGGACCCGGTTAACTGTCACATCTATCTATACTCTCCTCTCACATTTGTGATGATACTTATAGAGAGACGAACTTGTCTTCTTTTTTTTTTAGAGAGAAATAAACAGAATATATTTAGAGAAATAAAAAAAATCGGTATATTTTTTCGTTTTATTAATCTAGGGAAATAAACAAGATGACCAGAAGAGGAGAAGGAGAAGAAGAAAGAGCGGATTATCTGTTCACATCTTACCGGGCAGCATTAGATTGAAATTGAACCCTCTAATACTGTCAGGTAAAGATGTCGTCAGGATTCCGAATTCAACAATTTTCATCAGTCGGGGAATAAAAAAAAAAAAAACAAGAAACGTTGAGCAATTTATAATACAGCAGATAATATATATCTTCATATCTGATTTTTAATTATCTTATCATTTATTTTATCAGAGAGCTGAAAATTGCCTTATTCTTGATTAAAAATGTAAGTTGGCAAAATGTTGGAGATAAAAACTTTTGAAAGTTGAAATTGTATAATTTCATATATATAAAATATGTATACTATTTTGGTTTAAAATTTTGAAAGTAACAGGAAGCGTAATTTTAAAATTGACTCTTCAAAACACGTCCGTCGAATTTTGATCAGGATAATCTTTTTGTTTTTTGTCAAGAGGTCCCTCTCTATTTTTTGCGCCTTGAGTCGAGGCCAAATTGAATTTTTTTTTTCGATGCGGACATTCATGTTGCCTAAATGGTCTGAAGTGTTGACGTGAATGCAAATGTCAAGTGTGTATGTATGTATGACATGCTAGCGCAAAGCAATGGCATCTGGATAACAAAATTAAAATTGTATGTCTTAGGGAGTGAGTAGGCGCGTCAGGAATTTAAGTCTTCGAAGACGGTGCCACGAATCGTAAAAGCATACACACACACACACTGCGTGGGTCTCTCTTTCTCTCTTTCGAAAGCGTTGGTCCCTCGGGACAAATCCGCATTTGAAGTCCTGTTTTTTTCGGGTGTACCAATCCCCCAAAAAGCAAAACATTTATCTTATTTAGCTTTACCCTCGGTCTTATACAAACCGTTTTTGGAAGTCGGTATGTTTATGTTCTGTTGGAGCCTATCTTTAAAAGCGGTCCCAGTAACACTGGCTTTTCTTAAAAATTTAATGGCCCTTTAGAAGAATTCTGTTTAAAAAAGATTTTATAGCTTTCCACAGCAAGTATGTTTCTCTGGACCAAATATTTACGGTATTTGGACAAAATTACATAAGATCAGCCGGCACAATCTGTGAAAACATTTTGAAAATCCCATAAAAGTAGAGAATGAGATTTTAAAAGGTTTAAATTAATGCCGAGGGGTTTTTTTTTTTTTTTAAATCTCATTCACGTTTTAAACAAAATTCTTCCATTAGAAAAACCTGCTTTCAAAATTTGGGATTTGAAATTTCATGCCTAGTCAATAAGTTAAAGTTGATTAATTTTTGAAAAAGAAGCAACCTAAAGAGAATATAAGACATTTGTTGGACATAAAAAAAGAAAACAAGAAAGTGATTGATGCAGAGGGATAGATCGGACAAAATTCTATTGAGACGATTTGGCAACACTGTCCAGATCTGAATTCAGACTAGAGAGAGAGACAGTGGAAGAAAGCTCTTATATGTTTCGAGTCTTTGGTATTAGTAGGGACGAGAACTCGACCTTATCTTTGCTGCAGCATGTCGCTGATTTATGAACGCGTTAACTGCATGCCTTCTAAATATAAAATCCATCGGAGGGCGTCGTTCGTATGGCTACCGAAACGAATGGGAAAAGGCTCCTTCGAGAAAGTCCACTTGTGAGAGGAGAGAAAGAGAGAGAGAAAAAGAATGAGTAATAGAGAAAGAAAGAAAGAAAGAGAGGAGTCGACAAAGTTCGTATTGGTTCGTTGAGCATAGGTGGCCTCCAGGGCCAATTACAATCTCATGAAAAAGGAACGACATACATCACAGGATAGATGTAACATTTATTGCGTCCCGAGACCAAGTCCCGTAAGGGCAATTTATGTTAAAAACATGTTATGCTGATTATATACGAGAGTATTATTTATAGGAAGGGCTCGTCGTCAATTCCACACAATCGATTGTAATTGGACATTAAAGAGGTATGCCCATATGATAGAGCGTTAATAGCACTTATTTTTTTTTGATTTTAGAAATTCTTTTTTTTCTACTTTTTAATTTCCATACTGAAAACAAGGGATCCAGCAAATTTCAATTTGTTGCAGCAACAAACCCGGTTCCTTTTTCTACGTCCGGCCTAATGGATTAAAATTTTTCGATCCTTTTTGAAAAGAAAAATGTTTTTCGAATTGAGTGTACTAGAAAAACTTATTTATCTTTTCTTTAACATTTACGACAAAAGGTATTCTATTTTTTTCTCAACAATTTATTGAAATAAATGTGCAAATAATTTTTTTTCCATTATCATAGATAGTAAACTGTTGAACATTTTTCACTATTGTTGAACTCATTTTTCAGAGAAAGAACTGAGAGCCTCCAACTTAAATTTCTAAACATATGACAGTAAGGTTTAAAAAAGAATACTCTATCTCAATAAATAATATTTTTAAACCGCATAATATACATTGAAAAAAAAGTAGAAAATAAGCTTAAAAAAAAGAAAAAACACGATTTTTCCTAATCTGTTAAGTTACCAATTATTTTTTTTCACTAAACTGTAATTTGTCTAAATATAAAGATAAAAGAAAAAAAAAGTACTGTGAAATTTTTTTATGGACGTTTTTATACACCGTGTCAATACATTGAGACATTATTGGTTGGAGAGAAAATGGTGGCTTATTAGCTCGGCAGACTTAGTGAACTATCGGTAGATCGTAAATTGTTAAACGGTTGGGTAGAGCTCTTCTTCACTCAGCGGGTAACTCGGCGGCATTGGAGTTTTTTATGGTTATAGTCGTCTTTCCCATCTTTTTCTCTCCCCTGTATCATCACACTTTATCTTTTCCGATTTTACCCCTCCCATCCATAACGAACAAACTTTTTATTCGAAAAGCATTTTATCACCAAAAAATCTATTTGTAATTTTCTACCCATCCGTTTAACAAAATTTTTATTTTTTCAAATTTCATAAAGTAGGCAAAATTATTTGGCCGTATTTTATTTAACACAAGTCTGATTTGATCTAATACCTATTTAACGTAGTTCCTACTTTGCCTAATATTAAAACTAATTATTATTTGGCATATTTTCCATACAACTTATTATGTATTTGACCTAATGTTTAGTCGGCCTAATTCACATTTGACCTAATCTATACCTATACCTAATCCTATTTACTATTTGACCTACTGTTTATTTAACCTAATCCCTATGTAACCTAATTCCTAGTTGGGCTAAAATTTATTAAACCTAATTCCTATTTAGCATATTTTTCATATAACCTATTCTGTATTTGACCTAATCAATATTTAACCTAATTTTTATTTGGCCTAATACCTATGTAATCTAATTCCTACTTGGCCTAATATTTATTTAACCTAATTCTTATTTGACCTAATCTTTATTTAACTAAATTCCTACTTGGCATAATGTTTATTCTGTATTTGACCTAATTTTTCCTCAGCCTAATATTATACCATCTAAAATTCATGCGCCTCAATTGTTTTAACTTTACAATTATATTTTAGAGCCGAAAATTATTTCTAAAGAATTAGTAAACATTTTAATTAATTAATTCTCAATGTGTTGTAATTATAATTATTATTTTGTATCTACTGTTGCTAATTGAAATCACCTGCGCGCATGTACTACTGCCATTAGTTATATTGTTTCTTAATCACTCAAGTGAACAACAATTAATTTAAACAGAAACTAAAATTATAATAAAGAAATTTATAAAAGACTCAATTAACTATATATAAAAAAAAGTTACAAAGTAACTCATTATTCTTTTTTCAGAACACTTTTATGATAAGAAATATGTTTAGTCACAATTTTTAACATAAAAGTTTTCGTTTCGATAATTAAAAAAAAGTGGGGAAATAAATATATATAAATTTCTATTTAAAGTTGATCGATTGGAATTAACATAGCTTAGTGCCAGACATTTTTAAGCAAATCCACGCACACCTATTAAGATAACAACATATGCTAGTCAAGTCTATATAGTCTATATTACAGACCTCATTTAAATTCCTTGTTGATTTAATGACACGAGATCTGCCTGTCGTTATATAGAATATAAGTCCATTTACACATGTAATCCCTCGGCAAAAATTATATCAAGGTTCTCTCGCTTAAAAACTTGGTAAATTACTGTATTGTAATATGTATATATTTAGAAGAAGAAAAAAAACTTTTTTTTTTACTACACCACGGATTATAAAAGAAAATCGAATGAAAAATATAAAATACATATCACATTTTAATTGACTAGTGTAAACAATTTAATTTCAATATTTCTTTAATGCAGTATGTTATTAATAGTCACGCGGACTTCAGTCTTTATATATTGTTTTAATTTATTTACCCCTCTTATTTCTTTTTGCTTTTCAATCAAGAAATACTTTTTTTTATTCACTTTAAATTGTGTGAAAGAATTCTAATTTAGCCGAAATTAGAAAAATTTTCATTTAACAGAATTTTATGTGACAAACAACTAAAAAAATATTTTGACGTGATTTTTAAAATTTGACCAATCGCGTCGAAATCTTTTTTGTCTGTTCGGACATTTGCTATTTCGGTCAAATGAAAATTCGGCTACATTAAAATTCTTTGAAATTAAAATTCGGCTAAATTAGAATTATTTCAAAGTAAAATTCGGCTAAATCAGAATGCTTTCAAATAAAAAATTCGGTTAAAGGGAATTTCTGTAAAATAAAAATTTCGGTAACTATAAAATGTGTTAAGTAAAAATTCGTCTAATAAAAAAATTCTGTCGAATATTCTAATTTGAAAAATGATTTGTCTGAAGAAATTACATCTAATAAAATTCTATAAAATAAAAAAGCTAACTAATGATTTTAATGGAATAATTAGTTCCTAATTTTTTATTTTTCTTCTCTTGCTTTTTATTTTATGTTTGTTATTTTTTAAAGCTAGATATATAATTTTTTTCTACTTATTCCCCTATTCTTTCTTCTCGTCATTTGCTTTAAACTGTTCGCCATGTTCCATTCCAATCCCTCGCGCCAAGATTTCATCTTTTTCTCCTCTTTCTCGTTCTTCCATCCCACTCGGGTGGGATGACTATCTATAATTAACTCTAGTTCTACGGTTGAGTAAAAAAGCACGATACGCGCTAAAGAGGCCGGATCGCCCAGGAAGATTTTCTTCGCCATTTTTTTTTCTTCTTTTATTTCTACACATAGAAATTAAGATGATTTCGTGTGTTTATATACTACTTCCTAATTGCCTTCCTCATAAGAAAAACCGTAACTTTACGTTTTAATTAATTTCAAACTTTCATTGGCATTTGAAAAGTTTGTATAATTTATTTATCTGTTATCTATTTGTTTATTTATTTATAAACAGGACAGGCCCTTTCGTCAAAAATAGTCTGTAATTTTTTCTCTATCAACTATCCGAAAGAACGAAATCTTGGTATAATTTCTATTTTAAACTTTTCTCTTTTATTTCGTGCTAAAAAAAACCCCCAAGGAAATCTTACATCTGTTACGTTTCTTAGTCGCAGAATAATAAGCGGAAAATTCTATTTTTATATCTGCGCAGTGAAAGTTTATGAGAATTTTTTTTTTTACAAAAGTAGAAAAAAAATTATAAATTTAAAAAAATTCGGTAAACGACCAATAAAATTTTGAAATTTTTTTCTATTCAAAATTAATCAAAAATGCCTTCAATAAAATCATAAACAATATTTTGACCGAGGTATTATTAATATTAATAATGCGTAGGATTGCATGAAACTTTTTTTTATATATGAATATACATATATTATACATATATAAATGTCTGCTTACTCGTGCGAGATAAAAATTGTATCTTATCGCACCGGAATGGACTTGTGACATTACTGACACAAGTCCATTCCTGTTTTGGCGAATAATTGATAACTTGCCTTATAAGTATTGTTATCTTTCTAACTTCTGCCAACGATTTTTTTTTTAGTCTCCATCCTATTTTTAATATAAAATTGCTTCCCTCTTTTAAATGCTATATATATTTTGTATAAATAGAAATAAATTAGAACACGACTTAAATAGAACAAAAAAAAAAGAAATGATTATTATCTTTTTAAACATCCTTATAGAATTAATTTTTCAAAATGTATTTTTCAGACAAATTTTAATGCACAACTGTACTCATAAATAAATCAAATAAGAACCTTTATGGCTCTTGCTTCCAAGTTTATGGCTCGTTTTTCTTTTCAATCTCTACGTGTGATTATCACAGTTCAACACTTGGCGCTGGTATTATTTGAATTTGGTTGCATATAGCGGAGAATTTTTTTTTTTTTTAAAGAAGCTTTAAATAAGGAAAAAAATCCTAAAAATACCTGGGTTTTCGTTTTTTTTTATGGTGGCTTTAAAAAAATATAGAGAAATCCGAAAATTAATCAGTAATGCTTTTTTATATTTTTACTGCTTAGTATTTTTTTTACTACTTTATTGATGGAGAAAAAATCTGCAACTTTTTGAAAATAGAAGAATTTTTTGGCCCCCTAAAATAAGCTCAGTTCAAAAAAAGATTGCTAATGGGAAATTGTTTCTGTAAATTTTGCAAAATATGTAAAATTAACAAAAACAGTTGGAATTTCAGAAACATCCAAACATCTGCTAGTTTTACGGACACAACTGTAAAATTCAAAACATCTGCGAAATTTACAAAATCATATGTAACATTAACAAAAACATCTGTGAAATTTACAGAACCTACTGTAAAATTAACAAAATCTTCCGTAAAAATTAACAGAAACTTCTGTGAAATTTACAGAACCTACTGTAAAATTAAGAAAATCTTCCGTAAAATTAACAGAAACTTCTGTGAAATTTACAGCAGCATCTGCAAAATTTACAAAATCATCTGTAACATTCACAGAAACATCTGTAATATTAACAAAAACATCTGTTAAAATTAGAGAAACATCTAAACAGATATTAGATTTACAGAAACATCTGTAAAATTCACAGCAACATCTGCAAAATTTACAAAACCATCAACAACATTTGCCAACAGAAACATCTGTAAAATATATGTTTCAAAATCATTCTGTATTAAAAAAAGATCTCTAAAGAAGATTTCACTAGTAACATTTAATTTTTCCACCATTTACCAAAAGAAAAAAATATTCCATTTCTGTTTTAACCGATAATTGTAAAGCAAACAATTTTTTCCAGCTAAACTAAAATTTTTCTACATCAAATCATTATAAACTCTTTCACAAGCTTCTTCCCGTTATATAATAATTTTGATAATCATTTTCTCGTAGCACACATATATACAGAGGATCAAAGGTTACTTTTGTGGCCCGTAATATTTTTGCTGTCTAAAGAGAAGATAAGAAGTAAAAAAAAAAACGGCAAAAGAACATTTTTAGAAGATTTAGATGGATACCAAACATTTATCTCTGTTTGTGAAACCATGTCGGTTCTGAAGAGTAATATGTGTAGAGTGAAGTGCTTTGGTGCGGTTTTCTTATCTTTTAAACGATAGCGACCAAATTGTTGGGTGGCTTAGATATTATATGGTCGACAAGGATTTTCTCTAGGCTAGGAGAGAAGAAGTCTATATAACGGTTTTCTGTAAATACCTTTTGCATATATATATATATATATATACACATATATATGTATATATATATAGAGGTGGTGTGCGATTTCAGACGAATCCGGTCCTTCTGCAAATAAGGCGGCAATAAAGATTCCGTAGCCGAGCTCGCTGAACATCAGTGTGTCATGCTGTAGACATAAAGTCCTGAAAATAACGAGGCAGCTGCAACGCATCCTGCCACGCAGATCTCGTCCTGGGCTGTATTTCTCTTCTCGTCTATTTCCTTATATTTCACTGATACTCCGTCCTTGTTTCTCATCCTTTCTTCCCTTCTTTATTTCAATTTACTTCCCTCTTCCTTTCACACACACATATTATAATACTCTCGTTCGTCTATTTTTCTTTTCATTATACTATTGATTTTTCTTTTTCTTCTTCTTTTTCTGTTCTTTTTATCTTCTATTTCACTTCTATTCACACTTTAAAAACCATTGTGCCAAACAATATTTATCTAAAACCCCCAAAAAGAATAAAATGTCCGAGAAATTCGGCTTCTTTTCAAAAGTATTTTACCAAAAATTAAGATTTTCTAAAATTTTTCGATTCGGCTCTTCACTGTAAAACGAGAGGTATTAAATTAATGCCAACTTTAGGTACTAAATTGCCTTTTGGTTCTATTTTAATACCTAAAATCGGTACTATTTTAGTACCTTCTTTTTACAGTGTTTATAAAATTCTGCTAAAAATCAAATAACTTTTTAATTCTACAAAAATTCCAACAGATCTAACGTAGGGTTCTAAAAAATTTTTAATTTCTTTTCAATTTCACTTTTATTTTTCAATATCAAAGGAAAAACTTCTTTTTTCATTGTATTCTGTGTGTAGCTTTTATTTTTCTTCACAGTTTTTTTTTGTTTGGTAAGTCTGACGTTTTTATTTCTTTTTTTTTTTATTATCAATTCTTTCTCTATTGTAGTTTCGAGACTCTCGCTTCTCATAATTTTTACATTTGTATTTACATCTCTTCTTTTCCCTTTTAGCCATTGTAGTTGAGTTGCTCTTCAAACATTTTCAAGCACAGAGCTAATTACATGACATTAAAAGCCATTCAGACCTTATTCATATTCTTCCCTCTCACTATTTTAATATCAATAGACGTATTCTCTGTCAATTAACCATTTGGGGGCTGTATGAATATCATTTATGTCTTCTTCTACAATATAATATAAATTCTTGAATTGATGCAAATCATTTTTGTGTATATATTTCCATTTTCTTTTTTTTCCCATTTTTTTTTGTTTGTATTTTCTGTTGAATATTTTTTCAATTTACCTATTTCTTTGAATCCTAGTATCGTTCGAATTTTTATTACCAAAATAAATTTTTTCCAAAATTATACAAAAAGAGAAAAAAAAATTATTCCAATATAGAAATAAAAATACATTTTCTTTGGAGAATTTATAAGTTAATATATATAAGACGTTATCTACAATGACCTCAATATTTACGGGTTTCGATTCGCCAAACAGAGATTTCCCTATCTGTACTCTTTTTTAAAATATTCGTTTTTTTTTCTTCTTTTTTGTTTTAATTAGTATATAACTTTAATAAAGCATTCTGATAGCACAACGTGAAAGATGATGGAAATTTTTTTTTTTTTTTATAACACACCAAGATAAATTTTTGCACATTTATAAAGTGTCATTAATTAAATTTAGTTTAAGAAATTGACGTTTTTTTTTAAATATGATAAGGATAATTCAATAGACAAGTATAATGATAAAAAAATATTAAATATTTTGTAAGTCTACGATATAATATAAGTACCTCATATAAGTAGAGAAATTGATAATTAAATAATAATAATAATAATAAAATAATAATAATGATAGTAATAATTAATAATTAAATAAACAATACTGTAATAATAATGAAACATAGTATTTATAATGTAATAAAAATATAGTAAATTAGTAATAATAATTTTTAAGAAGATATAATTTTTTTTTGCCCCAGGTTCTAAAGAGATTAGAAACAGTCCTGGATATTTGTTTTCACGCACCCAAGCATTTCTACCCACGCGCATACCGCACAAAGTTTATTTATAGAATTATATATGAAATCATTGCCGATTTAACAATACCGGAAAAATACAACTCAATTCCTATTTATTTACTGCGGATATTTTGCAAAAAAAATTGTGCGCTTCAAGAAATTCTAAGTTGTACCTTCAAATTGCTGCCATTAGTTATAATAATATATATAGAATACATCAAATTTATATAGGTAATTAAATTTTTTATACATAAAATTTATTAAACTTTATTTTAAATTCTAAATATTATTTAATTTTCTTTATCAATTTTTAAACAAATTTTTATTCAACCGAATTTTTAGATACCGAAAAATTAATTTTTAATGTATCAAATCTTCATTTATACAAATTTTTTAATGATAGAATTTTTAAGACGCCGAATTTTGTCCGAAATTACAAATGGCCGAACAAAAACAATCGATTTGAAAAATTGCGATAAACTTCTGTCGATTGTTTGTTCATTTGTAATTCCGGACACCTGAAAATTTGGCGTCTTAAAAATTCTATCATTAAAAAATTCATACAAATAAATTTTGTTACATAAAGATTCGTATAAAAAGAAATTCTATCAAATACTACTTCAATGCTAAAATAAAATTCTTTTAAATGAAAAAAAAAACATAATATCAAATCGTTATTTGAATTTCGAATATTTTTAGCATTGTACAGTTCTCGATTAAAAAACACGCAATAATTGTTCCCGCAGGAGCGTTACGGTATGAGTTACGACTGAAAAGTAGAAAACGCACTCACACGATATCTTTTATTTTAATCTAGGAAAAAAGAGGGAGCGAAAATATGTACCGTAAAATTCGATTCTAGGGACATTTTTTACTGAAATGGATCTTTCATGAGTGTATCGCACAATTTTATGTGAACACATATATATATATAATATTATTTTATAATATATATAACGGGTACCCATACATATAAAAAAAAATATATATATACGGGGAAAATGTGTGACGGGTCTTATCAGAAGATCACGTGAGTTTGATAAATTATTACTAATTAAAGAAAAAGCGTAATGATCTCGCCTCAATTTTACACGCGAAGAGAGACTCTTTTATATATATATATATATATATATATATATATTATATGTGCATAACTTATTTTCTGTATATATAAACTGTACATATATATACAATTTTCTGTGCATATAAGTGAATATATATATATATATATATATATATATATATATATATATACCCGTGTAACCGTGTTACCGCAAGTACAGTTTAATTAGCACCTGCTTCAGCATTTTCTGCTGACCAGCATCTCATCAAATTGAAATAAATATATCTCTTACTCTGCAATTCCTGTACTTGTTATAATTTATAATTATTTCTCTATTTTTTCTTTTCTTTTTTCTTAATATCATCAACAACGTGAATTCATTATGGTCGATCAATCATTGTAATATGTGTGTCGATTTCTTTGCGAACTATATAACAAAAAATATATATAATTTGCATATATTCAATAATATATATGAAACTGTGAGGTAATCTGATTGACATAATTGTTTTTTTAAAAAAAACTAATCATTGTGATTTTTTCTCTATTTTCAAATATTAATTTATTTACGCAACTAAAGTCCACATTTATGATAAACACGATCATAGAAAACAAATTTTGTTTTAAGATGAAAAATAAAAAAAAATAACATTTTAAAAAATTGATGTAATTTGATTTTAATTAGAAATACCTTATATTTTATTTTAATAATAACTAAAATTTTGTTTATGAAATTTATATACTTGATGCCTGTAAATCTAGGCCAGTGAGGAAATAATAATCTAGATTTAAGACATTAAATGAAAATTAAATTTTATTGGCTTGTTTGATTGGCCTTTAGTAATAAGATCTATTCTAAGATATCTCGGCTAATTAATAAAACTGAATGTAATTGTCGAAAAAAAAAATTTCTATTACGTGTTATATTTAATAACACAGTGTACGTTAATTTATTCTTATTTTTATTATTACTATTTTTACCATTTTATGTTACCATTATCATTATTATTATTCTATTATTACTATTTTTATTATTATTGTTTTTATTATTAATATAATTATTAATTTTATTATCATTATTATGGTATTTGTAATATATTGTATTATATTTAATTTTTTTTTTATTTTACTTGCAATGGAAATTAATTGTTTAAAAAATTTATTTGCTTCAAATACTTGATTACTTGACTATTGTGAAATAAATATTGACAAATAATTTTTATTTGAATTCTATTTGAACCAATAATTGAAATAAATACCATCTCAAATAATAATTATTTAATAAAAATAAATATTTATTTGATAATAGTCAAGTAATCGAGTATTTGAGTTAAATATAATTTTTTTTTTCTGTGGAACATTTACTTGAAATGCAAATTAGTCTTACTATATATAACTATTTGACAGTAGCATTTCCTGCAATTTTATATAGTATCTTAATATATTATCATTCTTTGATTAAACACTCATTTATATAGATAAATTGCACCAAGTTCTCTCAACGAATAATATCAGTATAAAAAATAAAAATTACAAAACTATTAAGAAAAAAAAAAAACTTTATCTCTCTGTTCATTTAACAACAAATTGACTGAGAAATCAGTTTGACTTTATAATTAATTGAATTCAATAATTAATTAATTCACAGTATATACTTTAAAATAAAAATTTAAATAAAAGATAATATATAATTTTAGAATATTTCAAAATAATTCACAGTATTTCAAGGTATTTCCGAAAATTTCACAATAGTAAAAAGAATTTCCATTTACCCCCTCGAGAATATGCATAAAAACGAGGAATTCTTATTCTCAAATTTCAATTCTTCATAGAAACAGAAAGTCATTAGAATTTTTTTGAGACCTCGAAATATTTTCTTATATAGAAACAAAGACGAAAAAAAAAATTGTGAAAGTGCATGAAAAATTGGAAAAATATTTATGAACCATGCTAAATGTGAAGAATATGTTAAACCGAAAAATTGGAAAATGTGGACTAGAAAAAAATATAATATTTAAAAGCGGTGAAAAATGCGAAAAATGTGCAAACATCGTATAATGTGAAAATGTGGGGTCAAAATGTGCGGGTAAAACTCCTGGAATAGGGTTTAAACGAAAGAGAGTAAGAGAGAGAGGGATTGTACAGTAATTATATAGGACGTTATATTTGAGGATTCGAAGCACATGGTGTTATTGAGAGAAGACATGGTCATAGGACAAGAGAGATGTGAAGAAAGATAGCATGAGAAACGAGTGGAGGCATTCAAGTTTTTGTGGAGGTCGAATCCCATGGAGACTATGGACAAGATCCAGGACACGTGCAAACCACATGTATATCCCTCTCGGTTTTCACTTTTCTGACAAGGATTCCACGATCCTTCTTCCCTGGAATTTTAAATGACTTAATCGGTCTATTAAACCGTTTCCTCCATATATCACTAAATATTTGAGAAAATATTTTCTTTATTGCACCATTGCAAACAATTTTCGAAAAAGCGTCCTAAAATATAAACTATCATTTTTTAATAAAGTAATATTTTTTTTATATATAGAAAGAATCGACGAATAGTAAAAGTCGGATAACTTTGCGAGCACAACTTTTTATCGACCAATAAAAATCCTACGAGGGCTTTTCAAATATTTATGATTGAAAGAGGCTCTCAATCATATTATTCAACATTGTTATAATTTTCTAAATTAACATTTCAAATTATTATTTGAGATTATTAACATCATAACCTCAAACTAAGAAAATGGTTTAAAAACTAGAAATTAAAATTGATTTTTACAAATATGCAAATTAAAAAAAGAAAAATTAATACCGAATTTTGTATTTTTTGAAAAAAAAAATTGTAACATATTTCAATTTATCATTTTCTAGCCACTAGAACAATAATAATAATAATTAAATAAAATAATTATTATTATTGTCCCCACGAGTATCAGTAAATGTGGTTTATGTTGCGGTGAATATAATACCGGTATTTGCTAATAATTTTTTTATGAACTGAAAAAAGTATCTCAACAGTCTTTTTTTTTTTAAATGAAATAATAGAAAATACAATAAAATATTTAAGAAAAAAATAAAAAAATTAAAAAATTTCATTTTATAAAAAATTGAAAATATTTTCGAATTTAAAAGATTAAAAAAAAATTCCACAATAATTTAATATAATTTGTTTCTAGAAACTTCATTTCTTTTCTTGTATAATCTTATCGAACTTGACCCATGCTACCGAGTGATCGGCGCCACAGATTTTTGCAAAAACAGGTTCGTTTATAATTATAACATTATAATATATGTTTAAAATAAATTTTTATTTAAATAAAAATTTTATTTGTGCTAAATAAAAATTTATTTGTGCTAATATAAATTTTTTTATTTGAGCTAAATAAAATTTTTGAAAATATATATATAATTTCAAAAAACGATGTTCATATATTATTTTCGAGTCAAAAGTCTTTTGTTATTTAAATTAAAAAAATATTTTCTTCACGTTTATACGTCTGTAATATTTCTAAGCCGATATTTCCGTTAATCAAATACAAGTGTTTTTTTTTTATATCTTTATAGGTTCAATTCATTCTATATATATATATGCCAAAAAATATTATCTTCCATTTGATTCATTTAAAAAACATAAATGTATCGTCCTACTTAAAAAAAAATTTATAATATTTTTTTTCAGATTACTGAATTTTAGCTAAATAAAAGTGAAATTTTTATAGAAGTAAAAAAAAAATTTATAATTAGAAAATATTTCTAGACGGGAAAAAATAGATTTTAAAAATTATATATGATAAAAAGTTGCTAACGACGACTTATGAGCATTCACGTTATACATGCTTAAAGTAATTATTGCCCACCCCTCCCTTTTTCTTCCTATTGTCATTAAAAGCACTACACACGCCTCGAGTGGTCATTATAAGTACATTCTGTAATAATAGCAAACAATGAATTGGAAATTATTTTTTTTTTACCGCCGTTTACTCATGTATACGCGCGCTCTTAGATATATTATATGGATATATCAAGATTTAAATTAACAGTCTCGCAACGTGTTCATTAAATCTATAATAAGTAACTGATATGAATGGTAATTTAGATGAAAGTGTGTTGAAATTAGTGGTTATATATATATATACTGCTATTTACTCCAAGTGTTATATATACAGATGCAAAAAAATCTAGAGCATTTATAAAATAATTAGATCCATTTATGTTGTAGGTCGATTAACTTATATATATACATATACGTATATATAATATATAATATAATAAATTATATGTTACAATTTTTTTTTAACTTTTACATCTAACTTTTTAAACGGATTTCAATTATATTTTATTATATTATAATTATTGTACTCATAAAAAAATATATTTGTCTCAGAATTAAATTTTTAAGTGCACCTAACAGCAAAAATAATAGATAGAATTTTTCATTTGGCCGAACAAATAATGGACAAAAAGATTTCGGCGCTATTTTTAAAATCAACTAATCAAAAATAATAAAAATTTTGATTGGTTGATTTTAAAAATCGCGCCGAAATCTTTTTTGTCAATTGTTTGCTCGGACATTTGCAATTTCGGACAAATGAAAATTCTACACTGAGAAAAATATGCTATTGAATCATCAGCATTTCTGCCAAAGGTATAAAAATTATTGATTCAAAAGCATATGCTACAAAATTTGTAAAATATTTTATAGATTCTATAGCATATGCTTTTGAATCAATCATTTTTGTACCTTTGTCAGAAATGCCATTGATTCAATAGCATATTTTTCTGTGTATTAATTAGAAATTTTGTTAAATGATTTTTCGATTAAGTAAAAATTTTGTTAGCATGAAAATTCGGTTATATGGAAATTATATTAAATACTGATTCGAACAAAAGAAAATTCGGCTCAAAAATAATTATAAATAAAATTCTATAAAATGAAAATTCTAACTAGTTTTTTAGAACATGCGTTCCTAAAAATCAGTCAGCAAAATGATGACAATGATAATAAATTTAAAGGGGGGAAAGTTGGACCTGTTTGAGTGAAAATCGAGACTCCAGAATATCGTTCACCCAAGAATACTACTTTCCTAAAAAGAGGTCCCTATACGAATAAAGATCAAGACTCCACAGACCAGACCGGCTTTGACCAGCTGCCACGCCATCGCCAAGAATCCCTTCCTTCTATCTCTCTCTCTTTCTCTCTCTATATATATCTTATTTTCTCTTTCATTTTTTTTCCTTTTTCGTCCTCTCTCTTTGAGGACGCGCTTTCCCAATTCCACGTTTTCTAATACTACATACAGTGAGAATTCTTAGAGTCTTTTATATATATATATGTGTATTTAAATGTTGAAGTGACATGTGCGTATACATATAGGTGTGTGTGTAGGTATGCATGCAGCATGGGGAGACACATACCACCGAAAAGCAGACGCAACACATTTTCGTGTTCGTCGAGTTCGAGAGAGGCTTCCTGTTGCCAGGCGAATGGAAACAATTTAGCCGCACTTGACGATGTCATTCTCACATTTACTCAAGTCGGAAGCATTATCAATGTACTGTGTGAGGCAAAAAGCTGCCTTTTCACTATACACATATGTGTAATTTAGTTATCTTACGACTCTTGCGTGTCACGTGGCCGAAATGGTTTTACTTATCTTTTTCGGTAGCTTATACACTATTTCATTTTAAGTAAACAAAATTTTATTGTAAAATTTCAATTTCTTTTTTTATTTTTAATATTAAAGAAATTTAAATAAGAATTTTAATTTTAGGAACGTATGAATAAATTAATTTATTAGAATTTTTATTTAAATAGAATTTTATTTAGATAGAATTTTCTTTTATACGAATTTTTATTTGTTCGAATTATTTTTTGACAATATTCTATGATAAAAATTCTGCATTAATTTATTCAAACAAATGAAAGTTCGGTTAAATAAAAATTCTCTAATCGAAAATTCTGTCAAAAAAAAAAAATAATCGGAACAAATATAAATTCGGCTAAATGAAATCCCATCATAATAAAATCCTATATCTAATGAAATTCTATAAAAATTCTATATAAAATTAATTTTAGGCATTAATTTATGCGTTTCTAATTATAGTGGAATTTTATCTCGATTTTTTCTTAATCGAATTTTTACATATTAGAATATTAATATATTTTATTTTCCTATGCAACATTGAATAACAGAAAATGAAAAGTCATAAGCACCACAATATATAATAATTTCAACATCGATTATACACCTATATATAGTATTGAATGCTTTTTAAAAACCCTTTTCCATAAAACGCAATGACAATAGATCGTACATCATGAACATAAAAAAAAGCGTATCATTCTCAACCATAAATAACATCATCAACCGGTTTTATTCCCTAATCAGTTGCAATCTCTGACTTATAGCCATCAGAATGTCCCAGACCAATGTGAGTGTGGGCGAGTCACATAAAAAACTTACTTGCTATACTAATAAATATGTGACACTATTTTTTTTTTTTTTTTTTTTTTGCTGATATTCTGATACTTTATATATATTTTTTATGATAAATTGAATTATAAAGTATATTATATAATTAATAGTATAAATATTAAAAAATAATATAAAACTATATTTTTTTTGTATATTATAATCATATATAATATTTTATGAAAAAAGTGATATTTAAAGGGGGTCCTGAGTTTTATATGATAGGGGGTGAAAGACGACAATGTCTCTGTGTTGACGATGCGAGAGAGTAAAGTGGCGTCACGCTATATAGTGTGATAGGAAGGCATTAAAAGTGACTTTCTACCTAGGGGTCAAGCCTTCAACCCTATTAGAAACGCACCCCTGATCAACCTTGCCAAGAAAAGCTTGCGAATGACCATACTAGAGTTCCGAGGCGCTAATATACAAGCACGATACAAAGAGGGAGGTGGGGGGATGAAGAAACTTAAAAAGCCATTTTAATTAGCGAATTATGTGCGCGAGCGTTAAATTTATATTCATGTTTAATGATAGTGAATACAAATCTAGAGAAAATTAATAATTTTATTTTTTTTTATTTCCGGTTTGAGAAAATGAGGTTAGAAATTTTAATAAAAAATTACACCTAATATTTCTCTCGGTAATTAAAAATCTATTAATGAGTTAAAAACAAATTTAATAGTTTTGGAAATTTTCTAATCTTTTCAAATTTGGTTTTAAAATTTATCGTAATTTTTCACCGCATTTATCTGTTTTTAAAAACCCTCGGTCTACATAATTATCCATTCGAATTATGAACGAAAATAAAAGTTTATAAAAAAAGGGATTAAATAATAAAAAAAAAAAAAGAAAAAAAAACTCACCGATCGGTGAATTTCACGTCAAATTACAACTTCCGGACAACTATCCAAAAATCCCTGAATTTATTTGCACTTCTGCGCAGGTCGAGGACTAAAAAACAACACTGGAACCACTTTTCTTCATCCACGGTCTTCCTGTCCTTAAGATTGACTGAAAAATAAAAGAAAATAGAAAATTAAATTTAGTTTTATTATTTATTTTTAAATCGATAAAAAAAATGGTTTTTAATACGTAAACAAAATACGTTAAAAACTATTTTTCAGTTTTTGAGGTTATGTCGATCTTTTAGAACAGCAACCAAAGAACGTCCTTAAGAACTCATTTAATATTAAAAATTCAAATATTATAATTTCTTATATTAAAAACAACATAAGCTTTATTTAAAAAGAATTGATCGTTAAATTTGATTACCTAACATCAGATTGTTAACAAAAAAAAATTAGCTTCTTGTTTTGCGCAAAACAATCATCAATAAATTATTCAAATGACTTCATTTCTGACTGAATAATATTGTTCATCATATATTCTAAACGAAAGAATAATAATTTCAAGGAAAATAAGGACAATAATTCTAGGAAAACATATATATATATAAATTATTAGTAATTGAAAATTATTAATTAAAATTACTAATTGAAAAATTTGTACTTAATAAACAATAGAAAGAACGAAATAATATTTGAAAAAAAAAAATGATTCGTGTTGCGCGACTCACGTTTGCCTGGGCTATTAATTTAAAAATCTTTTTGCTCTTCTTCTTGAGAGTGCCTCTTCGAAATTTCTTTTGGGATCCGGAGACCGAAAGCCAGGACGGAATCGAAGTATAAGGTCCTGTTTTTCAAGTTCGTTAACCTTTATATGATATCGAAACCGCATGGAGGTCATTCAACAAGATACCTAACAAGCGTCTCGATCGAACGAAGACTCAGAGAGGCGAAAAGAAAAAGGGTAGACACCTCGCTTTTTTAAAAAATTTAAAAAAAAACGAAACAAGTTAAAAATTGTTCAACTTTATTAAAGGAAGATTTAAAATCTATGTGAAAATCAATCCTATTTGAAAAAAATCAAAATTCTATTACTAATTATGATGAATTTTAATTAATTTTAATTTCTTTTTTTAAATTATTATAATTTAAAAAAATTATTAAATTAATTAGCTAATTAATAATTGTTAATAGTAGTTTTTTTTAAATTAAAATTATACGAATTAATTGTTATCACTATTTCGTGAAAAAAAATATAAAAATAAATAAAATTACAACTGGGTTTCATAAACAGATTTTGTGGTAAAAAATATTTTACGGTTCCTATAATAATTTTGAGGGGGAATTATATTCTCTAAATGAAAGAATTTTTTTTTGAAGCTTTTGTGATTATAAAAGAAGCCTTTTACTGTGCGGCAAGCTAACACCACCCAAGAGGGTGCGGCTCAATCAATTCGTCCAGGGCGCGGTCGTCCAGGAGTTCTTTGCCTCGCCTAGCATGGCAACAACCCCTTGGACGTCTGACCCCCCCCCCGGTTCTTTACACCCCCGTACGCCCCTATATTTATGGCACTTTCACCTATACAGTTCTATATACCGCACGTATGGTAAACAAATTGAAAAGGATCTCACCCTATCGTTCCTGTCAACATTCGTCTTCTTTCTTTATGTACTTTTATTTAGAGTATATATATATATATATATATGTATATGCGTTAGTGTAAACATTTTCAATTTTTGTTCTCGCACCAAAAAAAAAAGGAAATATTTCCGTCGAGTCAATTTATAATGACCGCAATGTAAAAAAATGTATTTGATTCAAATAATCGGTTATATCAAATTATATATTTACTTAAAGTAAAAAATTTTTATTTGAATTTTATAAATTGTATTTGAACCAATAATTTTTGTATTTGAAACAAAGAATTACTTAAATAATAATTATTTGATACATATAAATATTTATTTGGTAATAGTCAATTATATCCGATTATTTGAATCAAATAAACTTTTTTTACAGATACAGAATACAGAATTGTGTAAAATTTAAAAACTCACGAATATTATTTTCTTCATTTTCCGAATTTTTGATCCTTGTCTAGTTCCAAATTAAGTACAGAATTCTCACATTTGACAAGTATCCAAACTTTATTGTATTCTTCCAAGCTGAAACATATCAACAAATAAAAACATTAAAATTTGAAGACCTTTGGAAACTATCCATAATGTTGCAAAAGAAAAACTAAAATTACGTTTCGCTTTATTTATTTTCACAGTGGAAAACAAAATTATTTCAATCAAAATCGAGATTAACATTTTAATTAAAATAATATTTAATATTATTTTAATAAAAAATTTTTATAAAAATAATATTTAATATTATTTTAATGAAAAATTTTTATCAAATATTTGATCGAAATGAATAATATATTTTTTGAATCAAATGCTTTTTCAAATTCAATAAAATAATTTTATTATTATTATTATTATTATGTTTCCTATATTGCAATAAAATTGCAATTCAAAATATTGAATCGAACTCTTAACAAATAAAATCCATTAAATAATGTAATAAAATGGGCGATCGTACTTTTAAAAGGAAAATGTTGAAATCCAATATAATTTATTGGAATATTTGAAAAATACTTATAGAAGAAATTATATTGTTTCCCTATCACTATATCAAAAATATGATATATTGCATACAGTTACAGACAAATTTCATTTAGTCACGAAAATTCTCATGCGGAATGAAAGTATAAAATTCGACAGATGTCTATAATATCACTAAATATGTAAAAGTACATACCAATTTCAGTAACTTTAAAATTAAAAAAAAAAAATTAAATCGAAATTCTTTTTTCTGAAAATAAAAAAATTTTATTATTAATTTCCCTATACTTTTATTTCGCTTCTATTGGAATTTAATATAGACTTCTTTTTTAATCTAATTTACAATCCTCCCACTGTTTGACATTAATTTTAAAGAGGGAGAAAAAGATGAAAGCTTCTAACGTCTCTGGAATGTTCGTAAAGGTTATTTATGAAAAAGAAAAAAAAATGAAGAAAGAAGAATAATGGCGAATTTCCGTTTTCCTCTCTTTGGCGTCGAGTGTTGCCTCTCTGCCACGAGGCCAACGGTTTTCTAAATATAATATCGAGTGACACTTGTTTCGTGTAAATCAAGTCGCATTCAGCACTGAAACGTGAAAAAAACCGATTACACCACCTACAGATAATAATTGATGAACACATATAAAGAATCTAAATCATTTTTTTACAAAAAGTAACTCTCTTTGTCTTTATAAAAATCAATTTTACATTTCGCTGCTTTTTTTTATAATTTAGCAAAAGAAATAAAAATCATTCAAGGGTCGTTGTTAAAAATTTGCATTTTTTACCAATAATAAAAAATTTTTAAAAACCAGATATTTTAATTGAATCTGATGTTTAATTAATAAAATGAAAAATTGATTACCTTCAAAAATAATTAATTGTTAATAGAAAATGTAATTTTAAATCAAATGTATACACACACATATACGATTTTTGCATACGTAAAACGATTGTGAAAAAAATGCAAATATTAAGTGTAGCAAGTTTTTTCGTCGACAGATTAGCATTTTAGTTGTAGGTAGGTAACAACCTGTCGCTTGCAATTTTACGACTCCCAACGAATTTCAACTGCCTTCAATAAAAAGAGCCAAGGTATCAAAAGAATATTTATATTGTACGACTAATAAAAAAAAAGTAAATGATTTATATTCACATGTTGAGCATTTTAATGCTACAATGTTAAGAAAAAAAATTATTATAACCAAATTTAATGTCACAAAGTAATAATAATTATTTTTATTTTAATAATAATTGTAATTATTTTTATTATAATAATAATTATTATTATTTTTTATTTATTATTATTATTTTTACTATAAATAAAAAAAAATTAATTCAAGCTGCAATTAATTGTCTCTAAATATAGAACAAAAAAATGTAAATATTTTATCATTTTTGTCGCAGAAATGTGGCAATTTTCAAAATTCAATTTTTTTTTAATTCTCATTTTTGGAAGAATGTGAGAAAATTGTTAATGTATATATTAAATGTGTGTCTTTAACCTTCGGAAAAATTCCATAATGTAAAAGAGAAGTAGACACAAGACGAGAACTTATCCTTAACTCAGACGAGTATCGAGGATCCCTCACTGGATATAGAATCAATACTGAGAATTGTCATTTTATTGTTATTTTTTTTTCATTCACGTCTAAAGTTTTTTCGATTTTTTTCAACATAAAAATTATTCAAAATAAAATAATCATAAATAATAATAATAATAATAATAATCAATAAAATCAATATAAAAAAGAAAATAAAAACAAAAGTTTTCATATTTTTCAATATTAAATCCTTACAGGAGAAAATAAAAAGTTTTTTTTAGGTTATTGTTAAGATTTTGTCTTAACAGTGCAAAAAAAAACAAATGTCTTCATTGTAGGCAAGATATTTTCTTCATTATCTTTTTTGAAAGACATAATTCGTATTTATTTGAGACACTAAAAGCTCTTTTACACTGCAAACTAAATAAAACCTGCGCTCGACATACATAACCTAAAAATATTTTGCTAATTTTGTGAAAATAGATCCAAGTTTATGTTCTATTTTCTTAGTTTTAAAATTAGATATCATAAAAATTAACCCAAAAAAAATAGATACCTCGTTTTGTCAACGCGATACAAGATTTACAAAAGTTTTTTCTGATCTTTCTAATATAGAAATCATTCTCGACGTGTATTTAAGAAACACTTCTTTAAGAAATAATTAATTAAATTACTACAAAACTGAATGTAAAGGAAAATATTTCAATTCTTTTTTACAATTAACAACAATTAGCAAACACTTGTCAAGCTACGTTAGGCGGTTAGGGCTATACAACATTCATGGTTGCCAACTTAGTAGAAAACCAAAAAAAAAACCGCCAACCAATGAGATTAAATTATTTACCATTGGCACTCCTGGCTAACTTTGAAATAAATTAAAAAAAAAAATTTTTTTTTATTAAATTCTCTTTTCTTAATTAAATAATTTTACTATTTTTTAATTAAAACTTTAAAAAAATATAAAGAAATAAAAAATAAAGTAGAATTGTTAATAAAAAAAAAAAAAATTATAATGACATCATAAGTGAGGAAAAAAAATCCAATTAAGGCGGGAATACAATAAAATAATAGATTATTTTCTTTGACAAATATAGTTGAAAGACTAAAGAAATAAAGAGGGAGAGATGAAGTACATACAAGAATAATTTGTCGCATTGAGAGGAATGCATGTATATATAGCGGAGTGATGGATCATCCTGTTCGGCTTCGAATAATAATACCTACGCGTCGCGAGCGACAACTAATTAGCATTGCATTTGTATTTATGGAAAATCAATGTCTCGACGTGAGATACGATCGCGAACATCAGTTGCTACCAAGATCCTTGATAAGACCTACGTAGTCCACATCATTCGAGAACCAAAGACTTGATCCTTCATGTGTAGAAGTTTATTTATAGTTTTTCTTATTTATATATATATATATATTACTTTCGCTTGCATCAGAAATTGACATTTTATTCTTTCAAAATTCATCATTCATTTATGTTAAATACCCGCACAGAAAAAGTCGAATAGAATTTTCGTTAATAATATATATATATATTGTAGAAAAAAAATAATTTACGATCAAAATCTCTGCATTGTGATAAACTTTTTGGTTTGTAAATATAAAAAAAATGGTTTCTTTGTTATTAATAAATTATTTAACCGCGATTAAGGGAGATTTTTTAAATTCAGAAAAGTACCAAACCATGCAGAATCATTAATTAATTATTAAATAATTATTAATTTAATTTACTAATATTGTTAATTAAAACCGTGCACAGAAAAAAATGAATTACTAAATCTCAAATAAATATATACTAATTGTAATTAAACAAAAAAAACAAAAAAAACAAATGATGTGCAAAAAGAATTAGAATTTAGAGAAAAAAATTTGTTCGGATTGAATAAATGCTTGTCTGACCACATACCACATTGTTCTACTGGTGAACTTAAGGAGATGAAGAGCCCATAAATTCCACAATATTTAAAATTGAAATTTTTTGCAAATTTCCATTATAATTTGACAAATTATTGAATCCTTATTCAAAGTAATTTCTTCCACGAATTTCGAAAAATAATCCATTCTACTTCCTGTAATAATAAAAAATGTCCATTAATTTTAAATTAAATTTCTTTTCTATTCTTAATAACAGACTATTAATTTATAATTAAAATATTGATCACAATTGAGTGCGAATATTGCAAAAAAAAAAAACGTTACTTTAGTAATTTTTTTTCAAATTAATAAAAAAAATTGTTATCAGTAAATTTTGGAATAATATGGAAAAAATAAAAAAAAACAGTAAAAATTAAAAAGAAATAGAAAAAAAATTATTTTATATATATGTGTGTGTGTTGAAGAGGAATAGAATTTTTTGTGAAAAAAAGGAGAAAAAGGGTGCGAGAGAAATGAAGAGAAGAAACGAGAAAGACGAGAAAAGGAATGGACGGGTGAAACGATACGAAGGGTAAGACGAAAGGGTGGACCAACCGGTCCGTGGTTCTGCACAGTCAACGAACTCTGCGTGTTCACGACATGACACTGACCCCCCTAGGGTAACGTCCCGACGACGTAATGCTTCGATCGAAAAATAAGCCTGTCTCCATCTTTTCCATTAAAAAAAAAAAAAAAAATTAAATAAAAAGAAATATTAATTTAAGGGCATAGAATATAAAAAAAAAAACATCTCATTTTGCGCTTGAAATAATTCCTCCTCTTCTATATTTTAAAAAAATCTCTAAAAATCCAATTTTTGTAAAATATTTATAAAAAAAATTATTGAAAATATATTTTTATAAAAATATTATAAAAAAATAATATATATTTATGAAATTCTAGGCCTCATTTGATAAATTCTATAAAAACAAGTGAATTAATTGATATATAATAATAAAACTAGAAATGATTGCTAGGGGTAAGATAATATTAATAACATATATCAGTAAATAAAAAAAAAAAATTATATTCAAATAAAAAAAAAACTGCTATTTTAAAAGATGAATAAACAATAATAATCTTGAAAGTTGGAAATAAACAAATGCAGAATGAAAAAAAAAAAAGTTTACGTAAGCAGATAAGGCGATTGGACATATTGCAGTCTTACAGCAGGAAGCAAAGGTTAATCGAGGGAGGACCATTGTAATATGTAGTTGTGTATATATACGCAACGACCCCGGTAAAGACAGTTATCGTAACCTGTGTTCTCGTCAATATATCTATATATACACACATCAACCAGAAATCAACATTAACTCTCAATAAGGATATTTTTATATATTCCCATTAAAATGTTTTTTTAATACCTTTTTTTTTCTTCATGAATATATTTTCCAATTCTTCTACTATCATTTCTTTTTTTCCCATTTCTTCTACTTTTCAACTCTTTATTTCAAACTATATTGTTTGATGATAATTTTTCTAATTTATTACATAATTATGTTTCCTTGAAATGTGTCCTGAAATCAATACAGCAATTTATTAATAAAATAATTAATATTTTGAAATTTTCAACTTTTTATAAAATATATAATTTTTTTTATAATAATAAACTGTTGGGAGTCTCTCATGAAATCTACACATATTACGAGCTTGTTTAAAATTCAATTTTATTTTTATTTCTGATCGTTCTCTTTCACGATAAGTGTTCGTCAGTCGGGATTAGAAATTCAAAAATAGTCGTCAACGCGCTTTTTAAAAAAAAAAAAAAAAACTATCATCATCGAATAGTGAAAGTCATTCCGCCAGTTTTGGTCGTCGTCCAAAAATTAATTATACAACATAATATTATATATATTTTATAAGAATCCTTCGGCATTTCTCGAGTGTAGATTTAATGAGACACCCCGTAGATAGGAATATACGTACATTGCTTACATATACATATATAGATATATAAAATAGTGTGAATATGTATGTCTTCAAAAGGTCGAGGGCCAGCCTACATATTCATTGACAACGCGCCACTTGCTTCCGCCGAACTGCAACTCCTTCAATATAATTACGTGTGTGTGTATATATATTGAACCTAAAAAAAGATTTATATTTTAAAAAATCGATTTTTCTTTATTTTCAATAAAAATTCTATCAATTCGAAAAATGAAAATTCGTCTAAAAAATAATTATTTATAATAACAATTCTTTAAAATTCTAATAATTAATAATTTTTGCGGGATAATCATGATTTAATTTTTTTTTTCCTAGGTTAATTAAATGTAGAAAAAAAAATATTTAATTTGGCCCACCCAAATGGCAAAAAAAAAAAAAACAAATTTAAAGGTTTTCGTGGCAAGATAATATTCAAGCCTCGTCGCACGAATGTCGCCTCTGGACTTGGTTTTTCGACAATCGTGATCGCGTATTATCTTGATCTCGGGGTTATACATTTATATATCTATATATACATGAATGCTAGACTTCTGAAGAACCTCCCGAACCCCAGGGGTTATCGTTGGACTCGAATAGGGTGCCCCGGGTCGTTGCGAACAACCGCGTAAACACCCTATCTCCCGACCTCAATGGAATTAAAAAAAAAAAAGAAAAGAAAAAAATTAAAAAGAAACGATAACGAGCCACTGCTTTACGTAAACTAACATATCTACATGTATATTTAAGTCTCTACTCTTTTCTATACATTAACCCTATGGCTTCTAGTCTTTATACCAATTCGTGCCGGATATGTTCTGATTTTAAATTAAAAATTGAATCGAGTTTTAAAAAAAATTAATAAAAAGGATAACATTTTTTTTTAAAGATAAAAACATCGAATCAATATTTGATGTTCTGAATTTTTTAATTATTATTCAACGGAAATTTCATTTAAACGAATTTCTTAAAGAATTATTAATTTTTTAAAATTTTCATTTCATTAAGTTATTATTATTATTATTAATTTCTTTAAGTTTTTCCTAAATTTTAATTTGTTTCAAAAAATTGATTATAAATTTTTTTTTATAATTTAGAGATAATAATAATAATTAAATAATAATATAGAAATAATTATAACTATTTCAAATTTAGACAAAAACTATTAATTTTTTTTTTTAATGTTTTTAGGTTCTTTTTTAAAAAAAAGAGATTTCTAAACGGACCTGGAGATTTCGATGCAAGGATTTCCACCATTTTCCTTATCCGAAGGGTGGTCCACGCGGAGGGATGCTGCGCTCTGGATCAAAGGAGAACTCCACCTACAAATCCAAGATTAAAATGGCTGATTTGTATAATACTAAATAAATTATAAACTTCTCAAAGAGGAAATTTTCAACAACAAAAATTACTATAAATTCAATAAAATATAGAAATACAAAAAAAATATTTAATTTATATAATAAAAAAGTTTTTTATAAACTTTTTTTTCAAGTCGATTATTTAATTACCCAATCCACATAATTTGAAAACAAAAAAAAAATTGTATAAAAAAAGTAGTTAGTCAGTTAATTCCAAAAATTATCTACCTTTTTTAATTTTTTTAAAACAAAATTTTCTTTAAAAATTTAAATAGGAAATTATTTTAAATGTAATTTATCATCTAATTGAAAATTTAAATATTATATATAATTGACCCTTTGAAAATACTCACACATCTGTGGTATTTTTCGGTATATTTAACACCGTGAACATACGGTCGACGATACGTTCAACGGCTAAGAAAAAAAAAAGGAATCGATATAATCGTCGTGTTTGTTCTTTCATTTCTTGCGTTCAATTTTGTTATTTCCCGTTAAACATTGTATTATTAATATGGAGATGTGAAAAAATACTCTCATTCTCTGTCCGTCTTCTCATTGTCACCAAATTTTTCTCTCATGTAATTTAAATCGCTCCTTTTTTTTCCAAAATTTCTCAAGGTTCAAAATTCATTTATTTTCAGTTTTAAAGACATTTTCCTTCTCAAAAAAAAAAAAAACTCTTTTTTCTCTCTATCTCTCTGATGTCGAGCAATAAGAAAAATACCAATGGTTTCTAATTTTAGAAAACCTGTATATTTTTATAGATCCTATTACATTCAACGTCGATATTATCTAAAACAAAAGAAGAGAAAATTTCAATATTAAAATCCAATTATTTAAAATAATTTCGAATGAATTAATTTATTTTGAAAAAAATTGAAAATTTCCAAATGAAACTAAATTAATTATTTTAAATAATTTCTAAGTGTAAAGATTTAAAGTCATTTTGAAAAAATTTTTTTAAATTAAAATTCTTGTTAAAATAAGAAAATTTTTATAATTTTTCTCTTCAATTTTCAAAACTCCGTTAAAATTTTCTTATACATATAATTTTACTGTTAGAACCGATTATGTATACGGTTTCCCTATAAACTGGCCAACGGTAGTTTCGTCAAAAATTCTTTTTTTTTTTTTTTTTTAGGGTCACAAAGATTTCATATCATATACAAATATTGAGGCTTATTTTTTCTTTTCCTTTTCTTATAATTCCATGCATCTTTTATCTCAGAGAGACTAGAATAACTGATATAATCTATTAAAATCAGAAAAATAAAAACTATACATGCGGCAAAGAAGCAGGAGAAAATCATTATTCAAACTGGAGTCTTCGTTTGCGGAAGGACTTTCGAAGAAGTTTCTTCGTCTAGCTATTTAAGAAAAAAAAAATATTGTTCTATACACGAAAGTTCTTCCGTTTCTGTTCTTATATATATATATGTATGTGTGTTCAGACATGAGCATACTCTTGCCTCTGATTGGTGGAGTGGGACGTGGGGCTCGGCATTTTCAAGGCTTCGTATTCGCAGCTCAGCTTTTTTGTCATGCTAAACGCATATACATATTCCATTTATTCTTCGCGAGTAGGAGTTAATTTCATTGCAAACACACATACACACACGAACATAGACAGTAATATGGCACGTCGAAGCTCCCTCATTTCCTCTTTGGTGCTGAAAGCTGAAACTCCCCTGCGAAACAAAAGGTTTTCTAATGAATATTTTAGGATTTACACCTGCATTACACTTTAGTCAATCTTTTCCACTTCAATGAAACTTTATTAATTTTCTCTTTTTTTTCACGAATATAAAACATTCTCTTATAATATTTTTTTTTGTTTTATATTTCAAAAATTAATTTTTTATTTTTTGAAAAAGAAAACTTTTTGTTAATTTCTTTTTATGTAAAATTTTCGAAATATTGCACAGTAATTAAACGATGACGTTTTTAAATTACAATAAAGATTTCGTCTTTATCGACAATTCATTCATTTTCATAAATATTAAAAATAGAATTTAGAAAACATTTAAGATAATAAAAATTATCTACAGAACAAAAAAATTACCTACTTTTTTCTCAATTAATCGTCGTTTTGATACAATTTTTTTATCTGCGTATTTTTAACACGTTGTACAATTTCCAGTACATTGTCAAGAATTTGTTTATGAACATTTTCAATATTTTGATTTGCATCAATAATATTCCAATTATTTTCTTTGAGTTTTTGAAAATTATCCGCAACATTTAATTGAATTTCACGTTTCTCGAATCTCTCGTCACCCCAATTGCTTCTTGACATTTGATTTTCCTCACTGACCTTTAAATATGCTACAAGATCAGGTCGTGGTAGACCTTTGTCAGGATTTTTACACCAGTCAAGATCCTTTCCAGTGTATGCTGATGCATATGCAGCACCAGAAGCTGCATATCTGTTTAAATTTTGAAATTCAATAATCTGTTTCTAATTTTATTACCATAGCAAAGAGATAATTAAAATTAAATTTTTTTTTTTTGAAAAATATAAATATTTTTAGATAATAAATATAATATTAAATATTACCTGTCTACGATTAAGGTTTTTCCTGATTGAAGAGTTTTTATCATATCATTTGCTTTTTCCCAACGATTCTGCGAAAAAAGGGAATGAATTTCACCAGGTTCCAAATCAATTTCTTTTAATAAATATTTATTTATCTTCGCACCGATTGTCGTTGTTCTGTCTGAAAAAAATCATTTTCTATATGTCAAAACAAAGTTCCCGCCAAACTAACCTAAAAATTGCTCAACAATGAAAAATGGTATATCTTTTATAAAAAGAGATAATAAAAACTTTCAAACGAATCAAAAATAAAATATATGATATTTGACGTGTGATTTAAATGATAAAAACTTGCAAATTACCTGGGAATGACATTATTTCAGCAGGAATTTGACGATCATGCAAAGCTTGAAGAAGCATTTTCACTTGTGTTGATTTTCCAGCTCGATCACATCCTTCCAATACTAATAGAGCTCCTCTTTCGAAAGTCATTTTTAATGTTTCTTCTCACTTAAATTAGAAATTAATTCCTTTTTTTAATAATTAAATACCTTTAATTACAACTGGAAGTAAAATTGCGCGGTAAAAACAATGTTTAACCGGTGCAATTCGCAAATGCGGTAAATATTCGTAAAGTTAGGTTAGTGTATGTAATGTCTATATTAGTTCCTTATTTCGACACTTGGCGCTGTAACACGCCCGCGAAATACAAATTCAAACTTTTTATTGAAAATTATTATTTATTGGAAAATCAATTTAAAAATTTTTAATATATTTAAATAAAAATTAAAAAATTGATTTAAAAAAGCAAGATTAAATTAAATAACTATTTAAGTAGGTATATGAAAATTTATATAACATTTTTATTAGAGAAAGAAAATTCTTTTAAAAATTATATACAAAATCTAAAA
This sequence comes from Leptopilina boulardi, assembly GCF_019393585.1. Taxonomy (NCBI): domain Eukaryota; kingdom Metazoa; phylum Arthropoda; class Insecta; order Hymenoptera; family Figitidae; genus Leptopilina; species Leptopilina boulardi. Next base: position 1,804,982 of record NW_026137874.1, on the reverse strand, counting down.
AGCTATATTCCTATACTGCTAAATTTCCTTTTTTTTAATATCTAACTTCGAATAATAAAAAACGTGTTTTTCACACGTTTTTGTTTTCTTTTTCTTTATTCTTTTTTTAATGCCATTAAAAATTGTCTTTTAATTTCAAATGCAATAATACCTAGTGCCATTCCACTATTTAAACTTTCAACACCATTATTCAATGGTATATTAACGCGATATCCATTATTATCACTGGCAATTTTAAGTGAAGAATAACTTAAACCTTCTGTTTCTCCACCGATGATAATGACAATTTCCCCTTGAGTATAATCGAGGGAATAATATGGAACAATAGACAATTTATTACTCATATCTTCTCTTGTCAATTCTCCATCTTTCGTATCAATTGTATTTTCTTCCTTGTCATTTTCATCATCGATATTTTCATTGTCGACAATTTGTAATTCCTCATTATTCTCCAATTCCAATTTATCATTAGACAATGCATCGTCAACATGATTGTCAGCGACAATAAATTGTGAATCTGGACTTATCATTGAACGAATTTCATACCAATTTTTGTCACTGTAAATTGGTAAACGAAAATGTGTACCCGCTGCGCTTCTTAGGACTTTTGATTCCCATAAATCAACGCAACCTGAAAATTATTAGATTATTTTTATAATTATTACAAATTCAATAAAAAAAGAATATTTTCTTTTTAGTGCTTATCTTATTTTTTTCAACATATAAAATAATCAAATAAATAACATATAAAAAATTTGTTGACAATACCTTTAGTTAAAATTACTCTATCGCAACCAACGCCAGCTGCTGCCCTTAAAATAGATCCCATATTTCCAGGATCTCTAATATTGTCACATAAAATTGTAATTGGCAGCGAATCATCTACTGCAAATTTCTCAACATTTGGAGTTTCAAAAATACCTGAAAATTCGTAATATTTAACATATTTTGTTCTTGATATACATTTTTTTTTTAAACTAAAAACAAATTTTTAATTTTTAAATCAATTGGATTGGAATATGTACAGAAAAATATCTGTAAATTAAATAAAATTTAAAAAAATTAAAAATTAATTAATTAATTAATTTTTAATTTAAAAAAAAATGTTTCAAATAAACGCAAAGTGTTTTTTTTTAATTTAAATAATTTACCCATTACTCCAGAAGGTGTTGTGAGACTCGACCATAATTGAATAGTTCGATATGGTACTTTATACCTCTCTGTTTCGTCATCATTTAAAGGTAATTTTTTTATATCTTCAGTTCGGCTAAAAATAATCTTCTCTGGAGTCAATCCAGCATGAAGTGCATCTGCTATTAATCGTTTGCCTTCCAGTAGAATTTTATTCAACTTTTTTCTCTGTTTTTTCGATTTTATTTGTATCATCAAAGATCTACAAACAAAACAAGGAATTTACTTCTTTTAAACTTTCTAAAAAAAAAATTTTTAAATTCAATAATTTTAAAAAACATTAAATAAAAATTTAAATCAAAGATATTTATTAAAAAGTTTCTTAAAATATTAACTTACGATAATGATTTTTCATTGTCGTATAATTTGGTATATAAATTGTTCTTCTTAAGTGGTCCATTATCCAATTCTGATTTATAATCCTTTTTTCTAAATTTATTAATACCTGCATCTTCCTCAACGTCCAGATGACGTCTGTAAAAATAAATATTTATATTAAAAAATCTAAATTAAAAACTCCTTCATGGATAAAACTAAAACTATTTTAAATATTTGTATTTTATAAATAAATTAATATATTTACAATGCGGCTTTTTGCCTTCGTGTGGGTTTTCTATTTCGTTTGACTGATGTTAATTCAGGATTAAATGATTGTCTATCATTCGGATAAGAAGCTGCGGGTTCGTCGAAAAGTTCATCTTCGTTAATAATTGCCGCATGTTTACGACCAGTAAATCTTGAATATTTCTCAACTTGAACGTAAAAGTTTGTATTCGTCACTTTTATTACACTAATACCTCTTAATTTCGTCGAAAATTGTAATATATTTCGTAACATTTTCAAATTGAATTTTATATAAAAAAAACTTTGCGGAAAAAAAGAGAAATTTAAAGGTTAGAATTGATTTTTATCAAAAAATAATTTTCATTGTCAATATCATAGTACACTGATTACGTAAATAATAAACTTGGAGAATCTTGAAAAATACACTGTAATATAACTCTTTTTATGTTAAACTATTAAAATAATAGAAAATTATTTATAAAATTTACTGAACCATTTGAGGTTAACTTACAGAAAAATATACTTTAAGTGCGTTTCATCAGCATGTATTTGCTCATTGCTCAATTACCCATCCCTGATTTGAAGAACTAAAGGTGAGTTCAAAATAAGCTTATGAGAACCAATCAAATTTAGTGATCTAAATATAACTCTTTTTATTTATAATTTTTTAAATAATCCCGCCGAAATAGTGGCGCCCTCAATTGCGTAACTAACGCAGTGAACTATGCAATTTACCGTTAGAAACTTATGCAAATTACTCGAATTTACTCTTCCATCCCTGCTGGACATTGTCACTAATTTTGGACAAACTTGGTCATAATAGTTACTAATCACAATACTTTTTTCAGTTAAACAATCAAGATGTAAATTATTTATAATTGTAAAATTATACACAAACTATATTATCATTTATTAATTACTATTTTACATGTAAATATTATGATTTTAATAAATGAATAGTATTTAATGTACCGGATGTTGGAGTCATAGTGGGGGAAATGGTGGCGTTCAGGACTTTGGCGGGCAGGAAAGCGGGGATTGGCCGGCTTTTGCTCTTTCAGTCAATGGTCGCCACAGCCGTGCGGTTAAGCATCGGTTAAAGTTTTTTTTAAGAAAAACATTCATTTTCACGGCTCCATTGTCTCTTTTGGTGTCAGTTAGATACGTAAGAGGAGATACTTAAACAATCACTATCTGAATAATAAAGGTGAGTCTTAATTTCTTTATAAATTACAATTGTAAATTGTTAATTTTTACACACGGGTATTATTGGACGTTGTAGAATTTTACACGTGGTCTCTACTACGTTTCAATTTTCCCGTATAATAACTTTGAACATTCATATTTTTCCATAATTATGTGATTTGTTTTATTTTTGTTCATTGGGAAATAATTTATTTTCATCGATCATAAGCATGATTGCTTTGTAATTTCATGGGAAAAAAAGCGTGGTACGGCGTCACTCGTGGATGCCATCTTCGGTTCCATAGCGTATGTGCGTGCTTCTACAAAGTGGGGATTAAGCCACGTTGTCTAAAATTGTACAATTACTTGTAATTTTTCATTTTATTTAAAAAAATTGTGCATTTTTTCATTATTTTTTCCGCAATATTCTTTGGGTTTTTTTTTTTTTATTTCGTGAATAACTAGAAGTGATTTTACACGTGTACCCTTCATACCCCCCTCAAGTCACCAAGTGCACATGAAACACGGTGCCATTTTATTCAGTAGAGATTTGCAGCCCTCTATCGCGACGCCGGCAATGCAATCTTTTTTTCAATATTGAGACACATTTATCGCAATGTAAGATGAACAAAAAAAGAAATACTTTTTCTGAATGATTTGCAATTTTTTTTTTTTTTATATTCAAGTGTTTCTTTGTGTTTTTTTTTCAATTTTCATTACGTTTATTTGTCTTTTCTAAATTTTAATTCGAAAATTTGTATAAGCACTCCTTTTTTTGCGAAAAAAATTTTTTTTTTTGTGAAATAAAACCTGGAATTTTTTGTTTTTAAGATTTTTTTTGTAGATATTTTTTTTTTAAATATCACAAAAACAAATTGGAAATAATTTTTATTTTATATAAATGTTTAAGTAGCGTGTTTTTAGAAGAATTGTAAAGAATTTATTTTTTATCTAAACAAAGAGAGTTCCTTGATTGTTCTTCTGAAGATTGGAGTAAACAAGTCAGAATCGAAACCTTGCCAACGTCTTATCAAAAGTTATGATTGTGCTAGAATATCTCATTGGTAATTGTAGAAACAAAGAATGTGAATGTTAAATGTAAAACAATGAATATTCTGAATGAGAAACAAAAAGAAAATCATTATTCTAAACGTCAATTTTAAATTTCATCCTAAGAAATAGAAAATGACAATTTAAATTAATAAATTGTTTTTATTATTAATATAATAATTATTATTATTATTTTTATTAACGTTTAAATAATTTATTTTGAAAAAAATAAAAATTCGAGATTAAAGTTAAAATTTCTAAAATCGCATTTTTAAATAAGTGAATGTTACTTTCTCCGATTCCAATACTGTTAGAATTATGATGCAAAAATAAGATACAAAACCTGTATCTTGATTCTAATCTTACGTGAGTGAAAATTAAAGAAATGTTGATGGAATTTAATTGGGGATTTTTTTTAAAACAATTATAATTTCTCGAAAATACTTGTAAATTTTTTTTGGAAGAAATGTAATTGAAATATTTTTGCAGATTAAAAATGAGTTCAAGTGCTTGTTATAAATGCAACCGCATGGGTCACTTCGCCAGGGAATGCCCACAAGGTGGTGGTGGAGGTGGAGGTGGAGGTCGTGGAGACAGGAATCATGATCGTGATGGTGGATTCAGCAGAGGTCGTGAAAAGTGCTTCAAGTGCAATCAATTTGGACACTTTGCTCGCGATTGCAAGGAAGATCATGATCTTTGTTATCGATGCAGCGGCACTGGACACATTGCAAAGGATTGTCAACAGGTTCGCAATTTTCTTTTCTTTTTTTTTTTTTTAAATTTTATTTGTTCTTTTCACATATTTTTCATTATTATTAAAAAATATGTGGAAATTACAATTTTTATTTTTGATATTTTAATTTCATTTTATTATTATTATATTTATTTCTTGCGGTTTCAAAAAAAAAAAAAAATTAAGAATTTTTTATAGTAGTAATTTGTTTTTATGGAAACTGAAATTTTATTTTTTTTTTTTTGTTACCAAAGAGAATTATTTTACCAAAAACAAATTTGAAGAATTATTATTATAATTAGTATTATTATTATTATTACAGGGCGCTAACTGGGTCAGTATTTTCCGTAAGTCAGTATATTTTTCCGAGGTCTGTAAATGTCAGTAATTTTGTACGATAGCAGAAAAAAAAAAAGAAATTAAAAATTGCGTTAGAAAAAACAGTCGCAGACTGAAGTTGAAGTTGCCAAGGCATTACTTCAAGGAGTAACAAAAGTAAGGAAAGAAGCTGACAAAAGAAACTTCAGCAGATAGAGAAGTTTCTTTAAAAAAAAAAAAATCTAAATTGATTACTGAAATTTAAAAAACAAAATTTTTTATTTCTATTATTCAAAGGTATTCAATTATTTATAATTTTCTTAATTACTAATAAATTTTAGGTAGAATGTTATATACATTGTTCTAAATAATAAAAATAAATTTCAATTTGCAAAATTATTTTCAATTTAAAATATATTGACAATGTATTTTCATTTTACCTAATTTAAATTAAAATTTAATAAGGTTAATCCGTTATTGGTCAGTAATTTCTTTTTCTCGTCAGTAAATTCAGTATTTTAAAAGATTCACTTTAGTTCGCGCCCTGTTATTATTATAGTATTTTTAGGGTCATTTCAATTTATTTTGCTCAAATTGATTGCTTTTGTTTTTTAGCATGTGTAATTTCTATTATTTAAAAAAAAACAATATTTTAATGTTTAAATTTATTTCATATTTAAATTTCTAAATTTTTAAATTTATTTCTTTATTAAATTTTTCAGTTTTTAAGATTTTCATTCTATCAGTATTGATGACAAAATATGTAAACCTATATTTCATCTTGAGATTTTCCATAAATTTACATGCGCATATCTCTTTTTGAAAAGAAAGGAAAAAAAAAACTTCTGATTTCTCACGTTAAGGATGATGATCGTAACATAACCTCAAACTAAAAAATCGTTCTCACGGTTTTTTGATGCAAACAAAAATATAATAAAAAATATTTTCTTTTAATTTTTATTATATTTTTTTTTTGCGTTAAAAAACATTTTTTAATTTTAAGTTATGTTAACTTAAAAAAAAAATTGAGAAAAAGAATATTTTAAAAATATCTTCGTGATTAGAATGAAATTTTAATATTGTAAACATGTTCTTCAAAAACATTAACAATTATTTTTTCAAGATACATAAATTATTTCCACACAGAACTTATAAAAAAAAAATTTGTTGTTCGTCAAAATTCAAATTATCGGCTTTTAATTTTGCAAAATTTTATAAAGTTCACTTTAAAATTGAACAGAATTTTTATTTAATTATTATTTATTTATTATTATTAATTTCTTATTTAACAGAATTTTAATTTAGTCACTTTTATACAGCAGAATTTTTATTTAAATAAAAATTTCTTGGGATAAATAGAAATTCTGTTTAATATGAATTCAGAAGATTTAAAACCGAACTAAAACTAAAAATGCTTTTATATTTTAAAAAAGAGACAATAATATAAATTATTTAAAAGAACTATTATTATAATTCGAAAAAATTCAATTTATTGTTAAATAATTATTATTTGTCAAGAAATTTTCGGGACAAAATAAATTTTTTTAAATTGTATAATTGAATCTTTCAAAATTTAGTTTTACAATAGTTTTTTTGTAGTGACAAAACCAATTTTTAATTTGAGGCTACAGAGTAGAAATCGTCGTAAATGAAAAAATTCAATTCAATATAAAGTCTACTTTATATAAAATTCAGCTAAATAGAAATTCGATAATATGAAATTTGACGTCACAAAAAATTCTCATTAAGGTATTTTGTCGCGTGTCTGCTAATTGATGTGGTTATTAAAATACGTTTTACATAATAAATATTTTATATTTATTTATTATGTCTATTATTTAGTGTTCCTATTTTCTTTAATTAAAATTTCGTTTTAAGTTAGAAAAAGTAATGAAATTACTTATTAAATTTAAATCGAAAGTAAGCCTATTATTCGGAGAAGATATTAAGGAACAGTAAATAATATAAATAATAAATATTTTTTATTTATTATGTAAAATTTATTTTAATAGCATTAATTATCAATTAAGAGCCACGCGACAACAAAGTTCATTGTGGTATTTATGATTTTCGTTTTGTGCGAAATAAAAACAAAATGACCCATTTTTTTAAAAAATATTATTCTTTAAAGCGAAAAAGGTAAGAATGAATCAACTAAAACAAATGTATATCTTAATATAGGGGCCTGAGATGTGTTGTTACATTTGCAACAAAACTGGTCATAAAGCGCGCACCTGCCCTGAGGGTGGCAACGATTCTGGACGCTTTTCCTCACCAAATTGCTACAATTGCAATAAGACTGGACACATTGCACGCAATTGCCCAGAGGCAGGAGGCAAGACATGCTTTTCTTGCAACAAGCCTGGTCACATAAGCCGTGAATGCGATCAGGATGACAGGAAGTAGGAGATAAATGGAATCCGTGCCGCTCGCTTAACGATAAGCCGTTTACCGTTACGCGCACCACTACCAGGGATTGTAGCTAGGTAGGGATGTGCGAACATGTGTCTCGTTGATGCGTTATAATAATCGCTAAAAAAAAAAAAAAAAAAAAAATGATATAAAAAAGACGCGTTTCGTCATAGTCATTCGGATTCCCAATCTCTTCATGCCCAAAAACAAAAAAAGAAAAAAAAATCCTGGAGCACTCCTTCTCCCTTCTCCTCTCTATCCACCGTTGTTTATTATATTTTTTTTTTTTCCTTTTACAATGGTTTATTTCTTACGATATCAACGTTTTTTTTTATCGCTGTTACACCATCGGACTATGTGCTTGCAACGTATAATTACAGAAATTTTTGTTTGTTTTTTTTTTTGGAAAATGACAACGTTTTATAGAAATTATAATCTGTAAACGTGCACAAAAAAAAAGAAAATAATTAAATTAAAAAGATTTCCCTGATGATTTCATATTTCATCTGATACAAGATGTATGGGTTTTGGGTAAAGAAAGGAAAATTCAATTTTTGTGAAATTGTCACTAAACTAATCGAATTTTGAAATCTTTTTTTTTAAATTGTGAAATAAATTATTAATTTAACATATTTGATATTGTTTTTTTTTTAAATTAATTATTACGATATTGTTATACCCCTCATTGATATTTAATTTTTTATAAATACTATTAGGAATAGTGATAAGAAGAGAGATGAAGTAAAAAAAAAAAAGGAAAATTAGAATAACATATTTAAAGGGAAGTTTGAGTTGTTAATTATATCCAAGCATCTTGTATCCGTTCCTTCCTCTTAAACTCTCTGGCCGTATTATAATTATTAAAATTTGATTTTTTTAAAAAAAAAAAGAAAAGGGTTTTGAGTAATTTAAAGAAAAAAAAGAACTGAAAACAGATGAATGAAAATGAAAGAAAAGTAGGTGAACCTAACGGCCCTGAATGCATTCGATGCAAAAAAAATTTTTTTAGTAAAGGACAATATTTAACAGAATTTGTAAGAATGTAACGTAATGCTCAGAAGAATATTTTTTAAAAACAGAAATTTGGAATTTTTTTTTTCACTGCATTTTTTTTAAATTATATACTTCAGTGATAATATATAGTGTGTGTGTATATATTTCAATTGTACAAAAACATGCAAACATTCTATGTATAGTCACATTTATCAGCTTGAAAAAATAAAATTACATTGCTTACATATTCGAATAAATAAATCCTTACTAATTTTTTTATGTATGCATATATGTATACACTTTTGTGTATATATAAGCAAACATATTTTCCTATAAATGTAAGTTTGAATTCAGGAAGCGCGTATGCAAGGAGCTATATTTTGTACTATAAAAAAAAATAATGCTAGATATACTCTGGTCGTTGCTGGTGATCGATATCGATTATTTTGTTTAAACATAAGTAATCGACTGTACATCGAGTATGAATATAGAGGTTTCCCCCTCCTCCTCACACCTCACCCCCCCATTGTGCAAAAAAAAATAAAAGGGAATGGAAAAATAAAAACGAAATTGTATAAATAATTTCTATAACAAATTTTGCAGTATGAGATTAGAGTTCTTTGTAAAAATTCAATGACTATTTTTTCAATATAATAAAAGCGAGAGACGTGTGTGATTTCCGATCTGAAGATGCGAGTCTATTGTAACTTAATTACGTGTATAATTAAAATATATACGAATTTAATTGACACTCGTGTGCAACGACAATCTTTTAAAAAAAAAAGTTGCACTTAATCACGCTTAAACATTGAATCACGTGTAGATTTTTTTTTTAATTTTTGTATTTTTTGTTTTATAAAACATTTTGTAATCGAGTGTTCTTGTGTATATGAATTTTTTTTCCCCCCATAGGTGATTCAGTGAAATTGAATTTTTTTTTTGATTGTAAGATGAAAAAATATTGTGCACTGCGAGTTGATTTTACCAGCAGCGACAACGTGTGATTGACAATTCAGAAATCAAGAAAAGAAAAAAGGTTTTTTTTTTCACATTTCCTGATTGATGAAAAGTCATTACTGCGCAATTCAGGTGTTCTCGAACAATTTTTTAGTACACCTCACTTTTTCGAGAAGAAAAAATTTAATCTGATCTCATATGCAATTTTTTACAAAAAAAAAAAATTCGAAGAATCGTTAATTGTCACGATTAGATACGAAAATAAATTGAAATTCGAAGTTTCTTTTTTTCAAATTACTAACAGTGAATGCAAATTTGAGGGGATAAAAAGCGATTATAATGAAAAGTTAATGATCATGTTTTTTTTAAGAAAAATTGATTTTATTCACTGTCAGTGTTTGAAGAAAAGAAAAAAAAAAATCTTTTCATTTTTGAAACGAGTGCGATTAGGGCGCCTGCGATTTTATCTCTGCTTACATGATTTTTACGTATGAATATTGTAAAAAAAAAATACGACTGTTACAGTGTATTAATAACTAATTCGACCGGTGCACTCCCGGTTTTAAGGCTCGATTTATATTTAAAAAAAAAGAAAAATGGAAAAAAAAAACTAATCTATATACCTTATTAATATGGAAGAAGACGAAGAGGAATGAAGTAAGCTACAAAATAATAAGTAATTGCGGATTATTGGAAGTTATTATGTTTTTAAACTGAATTTTTTGGAAATAGAAAGCGTACGGAGAGGTAAGTTTCGGAGTTTTTTTTTTTGCTTTTTTGAAATACCTTTATATCCTAAAAATCCTTTGAATTAATTCTTTTTTTTTCTCTCTTAAATTCTCTGCTACGCAGGGAAACAGATATTTGGTTTAATACGGACATAATATTGTATAATAGAATTATCATATACACCATGTATTTATACTTATGTTACGCGGAAGGGAAAGTTTAACAATAAAAAAAATCAATGTCTGAGTAATTTTTTTGGTTTATGCAATTTTTTTAACACGTCATTTAATTTTTTTTTTGATTCATTAGTTTAAAAGATTTGTAAATATAAAGAAAAATTAAATATTAATTTAAGAAAGGTAAAATTTTTAATTTACTGTTAAAAAAATAATTACATTTTAAATTCTAAATTTGTATAAGTGGACAAATTTTTTTAATGACGCAATTTTAAATAATTATAGATAATAAAAAAAAGTTCAATTTTTATTAATGTTGAAAAAAAATGTTTTTTAATGTAAAAATAGAACGAATTTGGCGGGAATATTTTTGAATTTCGCACATAAGGAACGGAAGTTCCGGTTCGTGTTTCTGTTGCTAATGGGATTTTTTGAAAAAGAGAAGAGTAATTTTGGCAAAATGTGATAAATTCTTTTACATATTCTCTATGTATTTTTTAAAAATAGTTAATTCTATTTTTGACACATCATTTTGATTCTAAGAATTCTTTTTTAATTAATTATTTTTTTTGTGATTTTAGAATTATCGATTTTAAACAAAAATTATAATTGGAATATAGATAAACTTTTTTTTTGATGCAAATTAACACTATTATTATCAGGCGCAATTAAAAGGATTATTTGAGAAGTTTAAAGAGCGCAGAATCCTATACATTATAGTTTTTGACGCACACTGCATTTGGTAAATATATATATATATATATATATATAGAGGACACGAATTGACGCGCGTTTCGTGAATTTAGTGTTTCAAAATAATATGTTAAAGACAACCATTATTGAAAGAAAGAACACATTTATCATCCTGGCTCTTATTGTGAGACAAGTAAGCTATATAGTGAATAATTAAAGAAAATTTCTCATTATTAGATTTCGTGTGACGTTTTCCCCCCTTTTTTTTTTATTCCTCAATAGCATGGCTCTCCAAAGTGAATCTAAGGAAAAAGTGCAAGCTCGTTGCGCGTTCGCTGTTGGAAGTCGTCGATCAATAATCACTCGGTTCGGTTCATCGGTCTAGAGAAATGAAAGCACTTGGTACAATATATTTTGTACTTAATATGAGTAAGTTTTTTTTTTTTTTACTAATATTAATATTTGCCGAATTCTAAATTTGCGCTCGGAAAAAAAACAAGTTTCCAAAAAATTGCGACGCACACGCATCGAATTCGTCCATTGTGAATATGTAGATCCTTGGCTTGGATATCAAAAAAATAATATTTTTTTTGTGCTTTAGTGGCAGTTTTGCTTGTTGTATTTTTATTAGAAATTATTTATCGATAGGGTATTTTTATTATTTATTTTTATTATCGGTTTGTAATTTTGTATTTAAAAATCTTTTTTTTTCTAATTAAGGTCTCTGCTAAGATTTGTGATGGAGGGCACACGTAAGTTTATAAATTTTTTTTTCATAATATAAAAATTGTGATTTATTTTTCTAATACCTTTAAAAATTTTTTTTCTTAGATGCTCTCCTCCTAAGCAGTGCTGTTCTTTGGGTTGCTGCTACAATATACTCCCACAAATGGGTACATCAATCGCAGAAATGTTCACGATCCTGATTTGGACTTATTGGTAATAATTTTCTGTAAATAGAAAGAATAAAAAATAAATAAAAATAATTTTTTTATTTACAAAATTAATTTATGTTTAGGACTGCAGCCGTACTGGCAGGTTTAGCAGCTGGAGCTGCATGTGGTTATTGGCTGTGGAGATGTCGTCGGTCCAGCACAAATGAGGATTGTTCCACATCCGATAGGGCATCTTCGACTTCCTGTTATTTACCTCCTCACTATAGTAGATGTAATTCTTTCGTTCAAGCCATGCCACCTCCCTATAATGAGGTAAATAATTGAAATTAAAAATTGCATTAATTAAATTAAATATTTGAAATTTATGAATTTGGATAATTACAATAATAATTAATTAATTAATTTTGATAATACCTTGTAATTTTCCAGGTAACAGCAAAACCGGATTTGTATCCCCTTGTAATTGGCTACGATGATGGATTTGGAAAAGGTGCTTCTGGTTTTGTGATGCGTTATTTCAGGTCACTTTCCCATGCAAGTACATTGGATTCGTTGAGTTCCAGTTTCATGTGTAATGTCGTTAATGAAGCAAATACAATAATACCTCCGCCTTATTCTTGCAATAGTATTGACCAGTTATCGATAGCTGGCTGTGAGAGAGCAGGAAATATGGACGATTCAATGGCTTCATTGGCAAATCAAAGAACTGTTTCTGATATTTCAAGTCTTGGCGCACAATCGCCATCGTCACCTCCACGTGCAACAAGTCCCACTTTAGAGGTTTATAAATTCTTCTTTTTTATATAGTCATAAATTAATAATAATTTTTTTCATTTATTAATTTCTTTTTCCTTTTTTTGCAGTTACGAGAGCTTTTGGACAAAATTCAGCAGCTTCCACAATTGCCGAATGGACCTAGTTCACAGCTATTTCCGTCGCATGAAACAAATAACCGGCCACAATTTCTTTATCCATTTAATCAGGACGCTGCAACACAGCATCAACCATTGAGTCCAACGGAGGTTGTTATGAATAAAACGCGACGTGCTCGCGGTAAAGTTTACATGTCCGTAGGTCCTCCAAATGCAAGAAATAAGGCAAAAAGATGGTTATCAAGATCAGCGCCAACAACACCATCAGGCACAATACCAATGTCATTTTTGCCAGGACAGAGTAGAAGGCCTTCCGATTCCGACAGCAATAATCAGCAAGTTGTTCCACTTCTTGCTGAACAGGATGAAACTGAGAACAATAATATTGATAATACGTAAGGCATATCGTTAATCTATTCTAAATTGTATAAAAAAAAAATATTTCAAGTTTAGCTATATATTTATGAAACGACGGTCAACTTTTTTAATTTTTCTCGTTGAAGACGTCGAAAAACTAATTTTAATTATTTTATTTTAATTATATTAATAATTTAATTTTATTATTATAATTATTTAATTTTATTTTTATTTTATTTTATTTATCTACTAAAAAAAAAAAACCAAAATCTAGATATTAAACACTTTGTTATATAAAAATTACTATATGAATTTTTAGACTGAAATATTTTAAAATGACATAATATTTAACTATTTTGTTACGCGAATATCGACGAAGGTTTTATATATATATTCGTTATAAAAATAATTTTAACGAACCAATATGTCGAATTAATTAAAATTATAAACGTACTTTTACAAATTAGTAATATAGGAAAGATTCCTGTCTCTGAAATTCACATATTCGTAATTTAAAAAAATGAAAATTTTGAAAGACGCCTAATAATCGTTCAAAAAAATATATATATATATATTATTCCAGAAAAAAGTCAACTTTGCAAAACGTAATTTAGAACTCACTTTTTAAAAAAATAACAATGAAACGCACGCGTTAAAAAAAGCATCGAAGTTTTAATTTAAAAATGAAAAAAAAATAGAGAAATTCCGTCGATTTTTCTTTTTTTGAATTGCTTATCTATAATTCTAAAATTTATATTAAAATTCCATCCAAAAATTCGTCTATATAGAAAAATTTTTTCTGTAAAATCAAAATACAATTCTTCAGAATTCAACCTTTTTATAAAAAAAATAAAAAAGCAATAATTTTCTTAATATTTTTCAAAAAAAAATTATTTCTTGTGTAAAAATACATTTTTAAGAGATAAGGACGGAAAGATTTTAAACAAAAATAAAAGTCGAATAAAATGAAAAGTTTCAAAAAAAAAGTGCAGGAATAGAATCGGAAAGATTTAAAAGGCAAATGATAAAAAAAATTGTTTTACGAAATATAATATATAACGACTAATATTCTCTAGATGTGTAGTCAGTTTTGAATCTTAAAATCAATATAAAAAAAATATCATCTCATAAAGGTCAGACCATCAATCATGCAATGTTGTTATATCACAATAATAATAATAATAATAATAATAGTAATAATAATAATAATATACATAGTTATATTCAGTCACAAGACGTATGCGATGAATATGTACAAGTACAAAAGATTTATTTTAGCCGAGGGAAGCCTTTTGCTTATAGATAGTTTTATCTGTAAAAATAATAATATAATTTCATATATTTGACGTAAGGAATAGAACAAAATTTTCACACATATGCAATATTACCAAAAAAAAGAGCACTTTCATTCATTCATAAAAAATATAATTCTCATTGTTCATGGTACATATGTCGCATCGTGTATTAACATGTATTTTTTTATGAAAAAAAAAAAATGAATCCAGGACAAATAAATCCAAGCTTTTATCAAAAAATCTGATTGTTATTGTTAAATATTTTTTTTTCAATTTAATTTAATTTTTGAACCTTTTTATATATCACTTGATTTAAAAGGTTTTAAATAAAAATTTACGTTTTAATTAAAAAAAATTTTTAATTTGAATTTAGCGCCAAACAATTTTCCTTCGATAATTTAACATTAGAGGCGTTGTTGTAGCTGCGCAGTGAACGTTTACGCATCAATACATAATCACGTGATTGGGTTTTTATTTACATAACCTCAAAATCCAAAAAAGAAAAACCAAAAACCTGTTTGGAATTGTTAATTAAAGATTTTCTTCTTTGTTTGGTAATGTAATTGTTAACATGTCTGAAGGATTTATTCATTCAGTTAAAGTACCGAGGCTGTATAAAACTGTTGCGAAAATTGTACAAAACGTTCAGGAAAACGGAGCAAGTCTTAAACAATTGATTTACGAGCAAAAGCACACGGTGAGTTTTGAGAATATTGTCACGTGTTTTATTTTCTCTTCAAAAAAAAAAAATATTTATATACAAAAATAATTATTAATTTTTTTAGAATTTTAAAGGACTAATTTTTTTTCATTATATCAAGTACTTTTCTTTCTTTTAAACTTACATTTAAAATAAATTATTAGAAATTAGAAAAAATATTTTAAAATTCTAGATATAATTAAGGCAATTAAATATTAACGTGAGATTTATAGTTTTAACAAAGAAAATAATTGCGAAGAAAGAAACAAAGATCTAAAATACAAAGGCTTTGTAATTTTTTTTTTAAATTAGAAATTTACAAAATCGTTTACATCTTTGTGATAAATTTCAAACTCACATGACTCTGAAATTAAGGTGGCTTTCCCATTTTTAAAAACGCTTTATAAAAAAAATTTTCGATAATTGTACATAAACTTAAAAAGTATTTTTTTTTTTGAAAAAAATCTTTTTTTTATAACACAGAATGTGCAGGGTGTCTACGCATTGGCGTTTAATACCGTTCGTCATGGGGATCAATTGAATCAGCTAATACGCAAAACTCAAATTCTCTTCAAAGAACAACGTTTGGATCCGTGGTTAACTCGTGTTTTGATAACAGAATTAATATGGGGCAAGCAGTGCTTAAAATCAGAGTCCAAGCCCATTCAAACGGTTATTTCATACGAGAAAGAATTACGAGAGGAAATGAAAAATATCACAGAAGATGTAGATTTATCCAAAAAAGGTAATTTTAATCATAAAAAAAAATTTTCTTTCTTTTTCCAGGAAACGTCAGGATTTTTTTTTTGAAATTTCGAATCCATGGTTTTAATTATTCGCAACAGTCGTATTCAAAGTAGTCGACATTCGAGATTTAAAAATATTTCTATCAGTGACAAAAATAAACGACGAACATCGAAAAGTGAATTAGAAAATAATCACGAAACATCGTCATCAATAATGAGTGAGGCACACGTTTTAGGATATCTTCTTATATTCAGCATTGCAATGTTTACATTGCCATTTGCTGCATTTTTTGGCGTTAAACATATTATGGAAGAAGAATTGCATAGTGATCGATTTATGACAAATTGTGTTTCTGTATGCGCGGCTGTTTTAACTGTTAATATTATTATTGCCGGTTATGCATATTTAGGTTTTCAAGAACCTGATGATCCTCCAGTGAATCCAAGTGATTCAACGTCTAAAGAAGATCTCAATAAAAAGAATGAATAATGTGAATTTCATTCTTAAAAGACTTTTTTTTAAATATATGTAAATTATTTTTACAATTTTTTTTTTAATTTTAGTTTCAAAAAATAGTAATAGAATTTTTTTAAAATGCAAATCATTTTCTTTTTATATAAAAAATAGTATTTCAAAGGCACTTTTACATTCTCAATATAAGAGAAAGATTTTCTTTAAGTATACACTGAAATTAAAAAAAATTAAATTAAAGTCATGCAACAGAAACGAATTAAAATATTAAAACTGTTGTAATTTTCATACGATTGACTTTGAAAATAAATGAAATCAATATTTTATTAATGTAAAAAAATTGTTAAAATATTTTTGAGTCAAGCTGTTGCGAAGAAACAGGAAAAATATAAACTGATTTTGAAAAAAAAAAATGTCAGTACGTTACTATTTTACGTACTTATTAAAAAAAAATGTTTCTGTACACTTAAATATATGGACAATAAAGTGATTTTATAGTTCATCTAATTTCAAATAGATTTGTAATTTTTTGATAATTTCGAAATTTAATTTTACTGAATTAATATTTTTTCACCAATATTAAATAATTTCAGACAAAAATTTCTTTATTTTAATTTATTATTTTTTAAAATTATTTAAAAGTTTGACATTTTTATTATTAAAATTATTTAATTAATTAATGCTTTTTATTAAATTCAAACTATATTATTAATTTTGTCAAATATTGATCTTTGTTTTGTTTTATGTAATTTCTTTTTTTCTTTTTAATAAAATAAAAATTATGTGAAACAATTTTTTCAGTTGAAAAACCACGATATGTGAGAGTAAATACATTAGCGATGAGTGTGAACAATGCAATAATAAATTTTCAAGAAGAAGGTTGGAATTTTCAATCTGGATTTGATAATTATTCCTCATTTTTGAAAATTATTTCAAATTTGAATAAGGAAACATTTGTTCAAGATTTTCATATTCCAGAATTACTTATTTTTCCTCATGGAACGGCATTTTTCAATCATCCCGGTTATAAATCTGGTAGAATTATTTTACAAGACAAGGTATTTTTTACAATCAAAAATAAAATTTGTTTTATAATAATTGAATCGAATTTAGAGAATTGTATCTCTTAATTTATTTAGAATAATTGTGAAATTTTAACTTTTTTATTTATATGAAATTTAAATATTTCACAGGCGAGTTGTTTTCCTGCATTTCTTTTAAATCCACCGATTGGATCTACGGTTTTGGATATGTGTTCAGCACCCGGAATGAAATCGACACATTTGGCAGCAATTCTTCAAAATAAAGGGTAAGTTTAAAAAAATTTAATTTTCAAAATTTTCAAATTAAGAGAAAATAAATTTAAATGGATTGTTAATGAAAAATGTAAAAAGAAATTTATTCCCCACAAAAAATTGTTTAATTTGAATTGAATTTCTTTTTTTGCTTTGTATAAAAAAAAATTTACAAATAATTTAAACTCTGCGGAAAAGTTTAAATATACAAAATGTAAAGGGGACATTTTGATACTAATCTTTATTTCCCATGTTATCAGAGATATACTTTTCTACTTTAGTATAAATTTCATACTACTACACAAAAGAATTTGACATAGTTTTCATAGTTTAATTTAACACTAATTTCAATTAATTTATTTTTTAAAAACTTTAAATTTTTATTATTCATTAAATTTCTTTTTATGCTTTTTAGAAAAATTTTTTCCGTGGAAATGGATGAAAGGAGATTCAAGACGCTTTGTGATTTTATCGAATTGACGAATTCTACGTGTGTCGAAACTATTAATAAAGATGCTCTAACTGTTGATTCAAAACAGTGTCCAAATATTGAATATATTCTCGTTGATCCCAGTTGTTCTGGATCAGGTAAATTAAAAAAAATAATAATTTAATTACCAAAACAACTTGAAACAAATTTAAATTCAAAAGTGAATAATGATTTCAATTTTACTTTTTTTCAGGGATGGTGGACAGAGAGAAAGTCAGTGGAAAAATAGAAAAATGCGCACCTGGTCGATTGAGAAGTCTTCAATCGTTTCAAGTTCTTCTTTTACGACATGCACTTCTCAATTTTCCATCGGCAAAGAAAATTATTTACAGCACGTGTTCAATTCAACCCGAAGAAAATGAGCACGTGATAGATGAAATTCTCACCGATATTGGCGATGCTTATAAACTTGTTTCGCCTAAAAATGTACTCAATGAAAATTGGTTAAATTTCAGTTCTCTCAATTATAATTGCAAAGACAATTGTTTATACGCAAGACCCGATGTGGATTTAACTAATGGATTTTTTGTCGCTGTTTTTGAACGAAATTTTGATGTTCCTCTACCTGAATATAAAAGAAGATTAAAAGTAAAAAACAATAAAAATACAGAAAATAATTTTAATGAAAAAAATGACGACAATCGAGAAAATGAAATGGAAGTGGCAGAAAATAAATGCGAAAAAATAGACGAAACTTCAATGGAAAGTAAAGAATGGAAATTAACTGCTTCGCAAAAAAAGCGAATGAGAAGAAGAAAAAAGTTCAATCAACAAAATTCGAAGGAGGAAAATATTCTTCAAGAAGATAATTCAAATTCTGAATTAAAATCCAATGAATTGGAAGATAATTCGAAAATTAATTTGATATTGAATGAGGAGTTAGAGGAGAAAAAGAAGAAAAAAAAGAATAAGAAGAATGAAACTGAAAATTGTTCCGAAGAAAATGAATTTAAGGAAAAACCAAAGAAGAACAAAAAATCGAATATTTCAAAAGAAATTGATAATATTTCACAAGAGGAAGATTCTCAATCAAAGAAAATGAAAAAGAAGAAAAGAAAATTAGAAGAAAATTCTCTGTCTATAAAAACTGAATCAGAAGAAATTTCAAAATCGAGTGAAAAAGAAAAATCTAAAAAAACCAAGAAAAGTAAAATAGAAGAACATTTATCAGATAATGAAGTTTTATCACAAGAGGAAGTCACGGATAAAAAGAATAAGAAACGCAAACATAACGAGGACACGAATAATTCAATAAATGAGAATGACGATCTTTCAACAAAGAAAAAGAAGAAGAAGAAGAAGAAAAAAGAGACAAATGATTGTTAGATTTAATTTTTTCATTGTTTTTTTTTTTAAGAAAAAATAAATTCTCCAATTATAATTGACAAGAATGTTTCACTTTTTTAAAGTGTAAAAATATGTTCGCTTTTTAGAGTCATCGATTTTGCAGTGTTTCACGCGTGTCTTGTTGTTTCGTGGCTTTTACCATGAGAGTGTAATAAGTTTACGTTATTTTTAACCGTGTATTAGAGATAAAATCGCAAAATATGTTTATCGCTAGTTTCGCGGAACCCCCTCCCTATTTGCTACTTGCTCACGTCAACTTTTGCTACTGCTGCAGGTATTAGCCACCGCAAGACGATAAAGGTACAACACACACACAAATAAGGCTCTCTAAATATTTTATTCAAAATAGTTTTTCATAATTTGCAATTTTATTTTGCATAATCGTAAATGGGAAACATTCTGACGGATGGATAAAAATAGAAGTTTTTTTTTTTAAATTGGGAAACAATTTCGAAATTTTTTTTCAAATTTATTTGAAATTAAATTAATTTTAAATTCAATTAAAATATTTTGAATTTCATCAAACATTTTTTTTGTTTGAACATTTTTCTTTCGAAAATTAAAAATGTTAAATTGGAATTAAATTATTTAAGTTTAAAAAAAAAAATTTTAAAATTACCAAACAATTTTTTTTTGTCTTTTAAAAAAAACAGAGGATTGTTTGCTGCTTAAGAATCGACCGAATAGGAGTGTTTCTGAGGAAAAAAAAAATGCCAACATTCCAAGTCTGCATGCTAACTATATATATATAGGGAAAAAGGAAAAAATTAAGTTTCGTGCTTAACTTTAAACTCGAAGGGAAAAATTACTGGGGCATGGTCACTTATGCGTGTTTGGCTACTCTTGTTGCAAAGTCAGCATTGCATTTTGCGTTTTATAATGCGAGCATCGGAACTTTCGTGACTTGGACAACTTGACCCGATTAATGATGATGATGATGCAAAACATAATTATTAAAATATTCGTCCTTCCGCGTTTGTAAAAAAAAAAAAAAATTCTCTTTTTTTGCTGAAAATATATCGTGAAGACGAATTCCTCATCAAATTCCAAACCCCATTCCAATAAACAATTTTTATTTGAGTTTTTTTTTTATATAAAAAAGAAATTCCTTTTTAATTCCATGGAAGGTTAAAAGGTTCTTAAAAAAATTATAGCTAATAAAAAACAAAGAAACATTTAAATCAATGTCGCTTTTTAAAAATACTTTGTAAAAATTAAGAAATAAAAAAATCTGAACAACTTTTACGACACCATAAATTATATGAGGAAAAAAAAAACGAACATTTGAACTTGGCCAAGTTTTTGTATAAAATTTTTTTTTTGATTTGATTTTCACGTGTTTTCAAAGGGATGTTAAATGTAGAAATTTTTTTTTTTATTATTATAATAACTTTATCGATCAGTGGAGGTGAAAGGGCGTATAAATATATATTTAGAGAAAAATTTGACGCCCAACTGAGGAAATTATTTTTGAATTAAGGAGGCGGGTCTCAACTTATATAAACATAAAATTGGATCTTACTATAATTTTATACTTTTTTTTTTCTATATAGGAGGTGAAAAACTTTTACTTAGAAAACTTGCACGCAAGTCTATAATACATATAAAGTAAGCTGCGAATATTATAATCATCTTTTAGACCCGCGTGAATATAAGAGAGTATTATTAATATATATATATATGGGATAATCACTGCCGCATAATAATTTATATATAGAAGAACGAATCTAAGTTGATTCGTGACTTAGTAACTTAAATAAATTGTGGTATTTATATTCCTCAACTATATTTATATAACAAAGGTCGATTTTAAAATCATTTTCCATGATTTTAATTATTCATTATATGCATTTTTTTTTAAATTAACATTTTATCAATTAATCCATAAAATTTATTTATCATTTTATAATTTAAAAAATAATAATGATACAATATAAAATTAATTAATTTAACAAAATAACTTATATAATTATTAATAAAAATAATTTAAAGTCATTAAAAAAAAATTTATTTAAAATAATGAGTTATTATAATTATATTTAATTTAATTTTATATATATAATGTTTTTAATTTAAATATAGATAATTTATTTAAATTTAATTTAATATAAATTCTCAAAGTAAATTTAAGTAAATATTTTTTTAAACGAATATTTATGGAGTCAATATTATACTTTTTAAATTTATTTAAAAAAAAAAATGAATTATTTAAATATATAGAAAATAAAAAACGAGTATTTAGCGCAATAGGAAGATACGGTTATTTATTTTATTTTTTTCTTTTTATCAGAATCTCAATCTAAGAATATTAAATTATGTCAGGTATGATAAATTACTTTAAGATCTGTAGGAACTGTTTTGCGTGTACCGAAACGAAGATTTTAATTTGATGAAAAGATAAATAAAGACAATACTATTTTAACTAAAAATTAAATTTGTATCGCTTATCGCGTTTATTTTTATATAATCATTGTCATCTCACTGAATTAAATTATATTGAATCAAAAAAATTTTTTTATAAAAGAAATTTGAATCAAAGAAAAAATTTTCAATATAAATTTTTTATTCTCACAAATCAAATCACAAAATTTTTAAATATATAAAAAATTTTTGCAAATTAAATCCAAGGAACAAAGAGTAAATAAAATAATTTAATTTTGCAAATGAAAGAACAGTTTTTTAAAAATATTAAATTTATTGTAAAATAATAATAATTATTATTCTAATTGTTATTATTTGATGGCAAAAATTTTTTTTTTTTCAATGTTAATTTATGTTAACATTGTATAGTAGATATTTGTATTAAATAATTGACAAATAAATAAACGTAAAATAAAATGCAATTAGATGTGAGATTAGAATTGTTATTGTGTGCGCAGTAAAAGAAACAGAAAGGGAAAACTTAAAACCAAGCAATATTACTCACGCAAAAGTAAAGAAAGAAATATATACCTATATATACGTATATATGTTGATCATACAATGATAAAAGTGATTTATTCTGAAATTTGTGATTTTATGCATCAATTTAAATTTATTACTTCTTCTAGTTTTTATTCGTGCGTATATATATATGGTAATAAAAATATATTGTCCTTAAATTATGCAAATGTGTCTAATTAAAAATATGATTAATAAAAAGTAAATGTAAATTTTATACATTTAAAAATATAATTTTTTAATAATATAATTATTTTTTTAATATATAAATATAATTTTTGTTAAAAAGAATTATTATAAATTATTGTTAAAAATTATAAAGATATCAATTTGTAAAATTATTATCTATTTGAATTAAAAATTATTAAATTTACTAAATAATAAAACATTTATTGTTTAAATAAATAAAAATATATTTTAAATCTACATTTTATCATAAATTTTTTTTCTTACAAAATTAATTAAATTATCCAGAGTGTAAATTTTTATCTATTAATTTCCTATAATTGATATTCAATTTCTATAGAGCTGCAATTCTGAAACAAACTAAATAATTCATAATTTAATATATCATTATTTTTTTAATAATTATCAATTTATTGTAATATTATTAATCGACTAAGTTAATTAATTATTTTTTAAAAACTAATAATTAATTAATTTATTCATTTTTAAATTAATAATTTATTTATTTCTATTTTATTTTAAATTAACAAATAATTTTTAAATTGAAAAAATTTCACAATACTTACTATATCATTTGTTGTATTCTTTTTATCATTTAGACATCTTAGATCATTCGGTTTTCTGGTAGCTGGTAAACACTTAAATCCTTCACAACAAATCTTAAAAATTCCATCACACTTTCTACCATAATCTAAACAAACATTTGCATTTGCATTTAAAAAGAGACAAATACAAATGATTGCAAGTACAGAGATAGTTTTCAGATACATTTCGTTAAAAATTTCAACTCTAAAACTAGGACCACATTTTTTTTTGCTTTTATACCATTTTAATAGGTATTAATATTCAATAACCAAAAAATATCTATACATTGTTATAAATTTATTCAAATACAAATAAATTAAATTAATTTCAATGACCTTAATATTTTATTTTTATCTATTTTTTATTTTTTCTTATCTTTTGATTCATGTTTTTTAATAGTTATAATTTTCAATCACCTTTTTTTTCAAAAAATTTATCTTAAATTTAAATATATATAATCTACGAATCTAAAAAATTTTGAATTGAAAAAAAAATGTTTTTTTCCAAACGATATGCAAATTTTAATAAATTCGTAATTAGATTTGCATTTAAAAATTAATGAGGAATTAAAAACAAATTATTTTACTTAAATATATAAAAATTTATTTTAAATCAAATAAAATTTATAATTTTAAATCAACAAGCATTATCACCATAGAAAATTAAAAGGCATTAAAATAAGCTGCAACTATTATTTTAATCCAATTTTGCTTATTTTAATCTATTTTGGTATTAAAAAAAGCAAAATTGGATTACAATAATAAGCTTATTTTAATACTTTTTAATTTTCTAAAATAATATTTAACAGAATTATGAAATTATCCAAAGATTAAAATTTTTTTTATCAATTTCCATTTTCCAAATTATAATGATTATAGCTTCAACAGAACTGTAATTCTAAAATAATGAAAAATAATTATTATATAGCATATAATTATATTATTTATTTATTATTAATACATAAATAAAAAAAAAATTTGCATTACTTACTAATTTTTTTTTTTATGCTTTTAAATATTATATTGACAAATAGAGTCAGAAAAAGCAGGTAAACACCTTAAACCTTCACAACAATTGTTCAATAATTCTCCATCACATTTTTCACCTGCATTTAAACAAGCTTTTACATTTGCACTAAAAAATAGGCAAACAAAAATGATTGCAAGTATACAAAAAGTTTTCCAGTACATTTCGTTGCAAATTTCAATTGAAAACTGGGACAATTTTTTTCTTTTTTTTTGCTTTTATATTATTCATTTTATGTAACAATATACGTTAATAATAATAAATTAATATTGTATCCAGAAAATATTTTCGGTTCATTAAATAAAAATTTTTTTATTACATATGTATATTCAAATACAATTAACACGTGTGTAAATTTCCACTCGATATTAATCTTATCTTATGCATTGAATATTAATGTATCAAATATAAAATATTTAATGATAATTTTAATGGCTTTCAGGCATTGACAATGTTGATGACATTAGCTTGCAGTTGTGAGAGTTCTATAATAAAATATCTTGCAGTTACGAGACTTGACTGTATTTATTTATTATATTGTATTCTATTAATATTATACACCCAGAGAAATATTTTATTTGAGACAAATAAAATTATATTTGTTTTAAATAAAAAAAAATTATTTAACATAATTACAATTTTATTTAAATCAAAGAAAATTTATTTGAAACAAATATATATTTATTTCTTTTTGAAAAAAAAACCTTTTCTCTGGATTATTTATATAATTATAATACATAAAAATAAATATTTTTTGTAAATAAAATGAAGTTTATTACCATAAAATATAGGAATAATGTTAAAATATTCAATTAACGGCATATTTGTCCAACAAAAGCATTTTGACATGTTAAATCTGCACAACATTTTTTGTCAAATAATCGACCACATCGTTTACCATGAGTTAAACAATCTTGAGAATGAATAATACTAATTAAAAAACAAAGACAAAAAATTGCAACAACAAAAATAATCTTTAGAGACATTTTTTTTTCTCTTTTGAGTGCAATATTCTCAACAACGTCGTTTGCTTTATATATATATAAAAAAATCATTATCGCAGATTTCAACATTTAAATAAATAATATAATATTCATAAAAATACAAAAATTTATTTGCAATAAGAAAATTAAACAAATAATAAATAAGGAAAATTTTTGTACCACAATAAAATAATAAAAATAGAAACTTGTAAATTTAATTTTATCAATAATTTATTTTTTTTTCAATTAAAATTGTAACATTAATCAACATCAAAAAATGAAAACATAATATTAATAAAAATTTGATTTCCCTTTTGATTAAATTCATTTTCGTGTCCTAAAAATGTAAAAGAAAAAAATAATTAAAATTACTTTTTAATATTTTTTTATAATTCAAAAAATAATTAAGTAAAAAATTAATAAATTATTATTAAAAATAAAAAAAAAATAATATTTAAAATAGCCAAAATTGAAAAAAATAATTAATTATACTTACAGAAAAATTTTAAATGAAAAATTAACGGCATATATAACCAATGAAAGCGGGTAAACAATTTAAATTTTCACAACATGCCAATTTATTGTCATCACAACGTCGAGCATATTCAATACATTTTTTTGTTGCAAAACAAGGTGCCATTATCAGGCAAATGCAAAAAATTGCAAGAACAGTCTTTAGAGACATTTTTATTGTTTTCATTTTATTTCACTTTCGACGTTAGATTTATATAGTCGTGTTATATCACACATTTTATCAATGTGTAAGTATAAAATTTTTTTTTTTTTTTTATCCAGGGTATTCACATGAAGAGAATAACATTTACATTTCGCAAAATATATTTACTATCAATCAACAAGGAAAGAGGAAAACCAGTTTTTTTTTCAATCGTATATATAAAGAGCAAATAAAAAAAAAAAGAATTTAAATAATGTTTTCGCTTCTTTAAAATCGTAAAAATAATTTGAATAGGTACAATTTTTTTTTAAAATAGTAAATACTTAATTTATTATAACTTAATTTATTACATTTATTATAAAATAAATATTTACTTGAACCAATAATTTCTGTATTTGAAACAATTTAATTAACTCAAATAATAATTATATGATACAAATAAATATTTATTTGATAATAGTCAAGTAACTAATTATAATAAATTATTAACTAATTATTAATAAAAAATTACTAATTCTTAATAAAAATATATTTACTTGAAGTTTGATTGCAAAAAAAATTAATTAAATCTAACAAACAGGTTGTGTGAAAAACAGTGAAAACAATAAAAATGACTCTAAAGACTATTCTCTTATTTGCAATTATTTGCATATTTCTTTCAATGGCACCTTGTTTTGCGACAACAGAATGTATCAAACGATTTCAACGATGTGATGACAATAGAGAGGGATGCTGTGAAAATTTGAGATGTGTACCTGCTTTTATTGGTTACATATGTCAGACAATGTGAAAATTCAAATTTCCCCATGGTAAATATTTTTTTTATCTAAATAATATTTTAATTTATAATTTATTAAATTCTTTTTTATTACTATCCTATAATTAATCAGTTTAATTATTTAACTATATTAATTTATTTAATGCAGTTAACTATCAATTAATTAATTATTATAATTTATTTAATTAATTAAAAATATAAAGAAGTATATTAAACATATTTTTTGTTTTTTACTTTCAGGATGGTGGATTTTTTTAATTAAAATTTTTTATAAAAAAAAAGTGATGAAATCTTTTTTTCACATTTTACAAAGAATTATTTCTACAACAATTTCGACGCCTCCCGTTGATAAGATGCCCGTTCATTTGTCAGAATAATAAAATGCCAACTCGAGCTCAGTTCAATATGAAGCTAGTTCAATTGTCAAAATAATAAAAGGCTATCTCAGTTTCAGAATAATATAATCCTATCTCGCATTAAATTCGAATTCAAGTTTTCGTAAATTAAAAAAAAAGTTTAAGTCGATCAGAATATTAATTCATACTTTTTAATGATTAATTAGTGATTAATAATTATTAATAAAATAAGAAATAGAATAAAAAACAAATAATAAAGTAAATGAAAATAAAAAATATTATTAAAAAAGAAAAAAATTAATTTAGCCTTGAATTATTTATTACTAATATTATTTTTTTTATTATAATTTTTTTATTAATTTTTTTATTTTGTTAATTATTAATTAATCATTACAAAATATTAAATAATATTCCGATCGAGTTAAAAATTTTTTATTTTACGAAAACTTGAATATTTTTAACTCGATCGGAATATTATTTAATAGTTTGTAATGATTAATTAATGATTAACAAAATAAAAAAATTAATAAAAAAATTATAATAAAAAAAATAATATTAGTAATAAATAATTCAAGGCTAAATTAATTTTTTTCTTTTTTAATAATATTTTTTATTTTCATTTACTTTATTATTTGTTTTTTATTCTATTTCTTATTTTATTAATAATTATTAATCACTAATTAATCATTAAAAAGTATGAATTAATATTCTGATCGACTTAAACTTTTTTTTTAATTTACGAAAACTTGAATTCGAATTTAATGCGAGATAGGATTATATTATTCTGAAACTGAGATAGCCTTTTATTATTTTGACAATTGAACTAGCTTCATATTGAACTGAGCTCGAGTTGGCATTTTATTATTCTGACAAATGAACGGGCATCTTATCAACGGGAGGCGTCGATTTTTTTTTTGATTGAAAATTTTTTCCTTATTATTATCTGCAAATGTTTTTGTAATGCAAATAATTTTTTTTTTGTAAATTGGTATAAATTTTAGATTACTTTGTTTGCGATTACTGTATACATATATATATAAAGATAACAAGTTGTTAAAAATGTTATATTGTAGTGTACAAACGACAATAAAATAACAATGAAAATCACTTCTGTATCAGTAATTTTATGCATCATTTGTTTCTTAATAAATTTTAATAATGTCAATTCACAAGAATGTTTATCATTTTTTAAACGTTGTGATGCACAACCCTTTAATTGTTGTAGCGGATTAAAATGCAAAACCGCTTTTATTGGAGCTATATGTGTCGATGAATCTTAATAAAAAAAAAAATTTCGTCATTTTAGTAAGTTTTTAAATAATTATATTTGGAGATATGTAAACTTGATTTTTGTTATCAATTTTTTATAAAAATAAATTATTTTATATAAATAAATAAATTTTATTTATCAACCTAATGGACGCACAGAAATTATTTTCAACCTAATTTTTAATGGATTATTATTAACAAATCTGCATAAATTAAAAAATAATAATAATTGAAAAAATTGTAATAATTAAATAATATAATAATAACAATCATTATAATTATAATTTTTCCTTTATTTGCACATTACTGAAGTCTGACAATGGTTCTCATATATAAAGTAAGCGACATCGTTGCAATTATCAATAATAAATGATTTAATAATAAAAATATATAATTTGAATTTACAGCACTGATAGGTTGATGACGTCAACTTGCAGTTATGAGAGTTCTATCATAAAATACCTTGCAGTTAAAAAACTTGACTATATACAATAAATAAAATAAAATGAAGTATTTTTTTTACCATTATGGAATAATGTGCTGAATTAACGGCACACAAATCCAACAAAAGCTGGTCGACAACTTAAACCTGAACAACAGTCACATCGTTGACCAAAAGCCACGCAACCTTGCGAATCAACAATATTAAAATGCATTAAAAAACAAATGCAAAATAATGCAAAGAGAAAAATAATCTTCAGAGTCATTTTTTTTTTTTTGCTTTCGACTACAATGTTCTTGCAACCAAATCGCTTAATTTATATATACACAGAGAACTATTATCAAATTTTAATAATACGCAAAAAAAAACAATAAATACATAATAAAAAAGTTTTGTAAAAAAATTATTTTTGAAGAAATAAAAACAATAATAAGGAAAATTTTGTAAATAACAAAATTTCCAGTAAATAATAATAAATTATAAATAAAACATATATGTTTTATAGTAACAGGGAAAAATTGTTATAGATATATTATTATTTTTCAATTTATGCGCAATTGTTTTTTTAGTAATCCATAAGAATCTAAATTTGTACATTGAAAAAACATGTTTGTGTGGACAACAGATTTTGGTTGCACGTATATATTAAAAAATAACTGTTTTGCTTTCAGCTCAAACAAAATTTCGAATTCATTCTTTATTCTGAAGCTGAATTTTAATTCTCTTGAATCCTAAAATTTAATTTCGAATCAATCCGATTGGCTTGGAAATGGATTGATTCGGTATGAATTTTTTTGATACGGAATGATTCGGAATTAAAAAGGATTGACAAATTCAACTTCGGAATGTGTTATTAATAGAAGCAAATATATTTTTAAGGCATATACACAGAAAATTAAAAGGCATTAAAATAAGCTGCAAAGCTTATTATTTTAATACCTTATAATTTTCTGTGTACAAAATCTGTTACTAAAAATCAAAAATCAGCAAAAAGTTTCGCTAGAATAGTGAAAGATTTAAATGAACCAATCAAAACTTTTACTATTCTAGTAAAATTTGTCATACAGATCTACAGAGTAGGCTTTAGAAATAAATTGGTAGCGATTACGAAAAATTTCCCTTTCAAAGAACCAAGAATTCTAAACAATCAATTCTAAAGCAAAATCAGATTCCATCCGCAAACATGTTTTTGAGCTCACAAATATATAAGCTGATGATCTTAGTGAGGCAGCAGTTAGGTCGATCATGTCGTTTTGATATCGCACCCTTTAAAGGACTCTACATTCGCACAAAGGGTCAGTGCACTTTGCACAAGAGGTTCGATCCCCTTATATGGTTGTTCTCTTCTGCTATAATATATACATATATATATAATCTTTTTCTCTCTCTTGGACGCTGCGCTTTCGTCGGCCATTCCAACTCCGGAAGTCAGTCCAATAACAAAGAGAGGGTTGTTCCCACACCCTCCCCCCAAAAAAACACCAATCCACTATGAAGTCGAGGGGGTCTTGGCGAATCGGAAGCTTTTTCATCCTCGAGCTTGCGTCGTTGTTGTCGACTTAGACCTGGTGCACATCGTTTTCATCGAGCGCAACAAGTTCACCAAAGCGGCAACCTCTCGCGTTTCGGTTCACTGACACCGCAAAGTTGACGCCGACGCCCGTTCAAAAGCTAACACTCGACGTCGGGACGCCACTGTCGAAGGACGCGAGCGCGATGAATATGTAAGCAATTTTACCGCGGCGAGACTTAAATCATTTGCATTCGTCAACTTTATCCCACGAGACCTTGTGACCGAAAGTACCGGAAGTCACTTTGTCCCATAGTCCCTCTAATTTAAAATCACTCATATCGTGTGTATGTGTGTGTGTGTTTGTGTAAATGACCTTGGACCCTCGATCTTGAAATTTTCTTTTTACTAAAATAGTGCTTTTTTCAAACTACAAGTGCTTTGAAAATTATTTAACTGCTTTTTGTATTTGCAATTAATAGAATTTAAATATTTTTCTAAAAATTGTTAATAATTTTTAAATTCTTTACACAATTTATTAAGGGGTAAAAAAAAGTGTTTTATTATAATCACCGTGTAAGAAAAGTTGCACATGGCATCAAAAGTTTTAAATTATTTCGAAACCTGTAGTTTTAGATTAATAGTGAACATTAACAATATTCAGATACTATCAAAACAGCTGAATAAGAGACCTAATTTAAATTGAGAAAGAGATCTTGTCAACTAGAGAGGGATTGTGATGAATCAATTCAGTGAAAAACTTGAGTGATTATAATTTAGAAAAAATTTTATCCGATTTAAACGAGCACAATGACCAGTAGTAGTGCTATAAGTGATTGAAATCTGACATTTTCTGAGTTTTTAAAATACCGCATTGTATAATTTTAGGAAGAAAAACAAAAAAGCCCCTCAAGGTCAAGAGCTTAAATAATAATTACCATAAAGTTAAAATTATGCAGTAGAAAAAAAAAAACAGCTTCTAGGTCAAGTGCTAATAATATGGATATTGTTTAGAAAAGTGATTAAGAAGATTTGTCACTAGGAAGTGTAAGGAAACAAAATTGTTTTATAATTGCATAATTATAATCAACTTTTATATTAAAAATTGTGATGATCGAACATTTCAAGAAGAAGTTATAAAGCATGTGTTAAGTATGTTCTGTCGAGTATATATTTTGGTTATCTTTAGTACCGATCAGTCATGATTTTTACTAGGTCAAATTTACACGAATTTTCACCTAAATATTAGCATCTTTTGTATCGATTGTATATAGGTATTGATTACATGAAAATTAAAAATATTCTCAATAGAAATTATTTTGATTTTTTCTTTAGATGATTTGTTAAAACTACAACAGTCATCCGTTATTTCAAAGCAATACATCTTCATTAAAGCTTCAGGATTGACATTCTTTTTGTAATCTTTAAAATCCGTTAATATCATTATAATAGAAAAGGGGCAAATTTTTACTATCATCACATAGTTCTAATCATCTGATAAACTAATAAAAGAACAACTGTATAATCCTAATTTGTTAAACTAATCGAAAACATTTGCAAAGTCCTCAATATATGCCAATAAAAGCAAAATTGCTTACCTGTTAAACCAATAAAATCTTAATAGTCCTATTTTTCTGTCAAACCAAAAAGAATTCCACAATCCTACTTATCTGTCAAACAATCAATTTTAGAATCCTAAAAGTTTGCTAAACCTCCTTTTCTCATATCTGATAAATCATCAGCATTTATCACACATCTAGAAATTGTTATTAGCATCAGTTTAGTCAGTTTCATCGGTTTAATCTTAATCATTGAACGATCTGTTTTTATATTCCTCGCATCAAATAGGAATACATTTGTTAACAAAAATATCTTATCAATTGCTAGCAAAATCTCATCACAAATATTACGAGAATCTTTCATCAAAGATCAGCCGCAACAAACAGAATTTGAAGAATCTTCAATGACTTTTGGCTAAACCGACTGTCAGAACTGTAATTTGCAGAATCTAAACATCATCCAAAAGTCCAAGAATAACGAAATGACTTTACCAAAACAGAATTCAATTAGCATCCACCCTTACGAAATTCAAAAAATAACGAATCATTTATAATTTTTTTCTGAAATACAAAGAAATAAATTATAAAAGGGCAAAGTTAGAAGTAAAACCCCGAAATCCTTGCAAAAGGTATGATAGCAACCCACAATCAAACTTCATCCCGAGCGGGCTCTCGACTCGGTCAATTTGAAGACAATAACGTTGGTTCATCAAACAATATTATTTCAAACAAAGATCCAATTGTGGGGGAGGTAACAAAAGACGAACGCAATCAAGAGGCGCCACGTCGTGACGAATCACCAAAACAAAATTCAACTCAAATGGCAAATACAACACCATCTGGTGGTGGTATAGAGGAGGATGATGATGATGAAGAGGAAGAAGATGAAGAGGAGGAGGAAGAAGATGGTGTACGAGTAGGGGAATTAGATGAAGAGGAAGACGACGAGGAGGTGGAATCATCAAGAGAGAGGGAGATGTCAGGTCAAGAGGTGGTGGCACCACCAACAACGACAACGAACAATGGACGTAGGGGAACAACATCATCAGGGGTGGGAATGGTAATGCAGGACACAGGAATAATGGGGGGATCGGAGCATTGTACAAGTGGGGGTGGCGGTATGGGCGGGTACTGGAACAGGCAGAGTAGACCCTCCAGTCCCCGCATGCCGCCTCCGGAGCAGCCGGAGACCAGGCCGAGGAGCCGACACGAGCCGGTGCAACCGGCAAGGTACAATAACCTTGGATATTGGAGGGCTAGACGTGTCACATTTTACAAAAATGGGGATCCCTATTTTCCCGGAGTTGAATTCAGGTGAGTTCTTGATCTTGATTTTTTAAAAAAAACAAAGGTTGGAGGGGAGTTAATCTGTTCCGGGTGGTCTTGTCATTTCCAAAAGAGGGAGGGTCAATTTACTGTCAACAAGATATTAATCTTTGATTGTTTTGATATAATTAAATCCACCTTTTTACTGATTTAATTTTTTTTTACAATTGAAAGATTACTTTTTGATAATAGTGTTTTAATTCCTTTGTTCGTACACGAAAAGACCTGATTTTTAAAGTCAATATTTGCTACACAAAAAAAAGGAATTGCTTACAGATGCGTGAACTAATGATCGAATCTATCAAAATTAGTAACTACAGACAAATTATTTTCCCATGACAACGAAAAATTTTGCTGTGATAAACTGTGATATTAGTCCAAATTTTTAAAAATTAACTCACAAACTTTTTTGACCCCACGGCAAATTTGTTCGCTGTTCCTATATAAGCAAATGTAATTTGCTGTGTCAGCAAATAGTTCGCTGCTACTGCAAATTTTTTATATATGCACGTAGAGCAAATAATATTTGCTGTAGCATCCAACTTCTTCTATCTCTGTATAATTAATTTTTCAATTTATGTTCAGAGAACAAATTTGTTGTGAAGGCGCATAAAAAGATTTGCTGTGAGAGTTAATTTTAAAAAATTTTGAATTTATCACAGTTATTAAAATAAAAATTATTATCTTTTTTCAATAATTTTAATTTAATTTTTCAATTTTAGTATAAAAGAAAATAAAAAACAAAATAAAAACGAGAAAATCGGATTAAATTTTTCAGTTTTATCCGTTAAAATTAAGGAGGGGAGGATCATTTTAATTAATTCTTTGATATCAAATTCTTATTGAAAGAAAAATTATAAATTTAAATGTTTTAGATAAAAATCTGAATATTTTAATGAAAATTAAAAGAAATTAAGATTATTTAACACATTTTGTTGATAATCTTATCACTGATCAGTTTAATTAATATATGTAATAAAATATATTCATAATAATATAAATACAATTATTTTAATTATAATTAGAGTAATTATATATTATATATATTTTTTTAGCAGAAATATTTTTATAATTAAATAAAATGAAAAATTAGCAATGCTACTATATATACTCTAAACATTATTTAATGTTTTTTGCAGTATACATAAATTGTTAAAATACATTGTTTTTTACTTTTTTTTTTTTAAACAAGATTTACTAAGTGACAGGACTATAAAATTAAAATACGTTGAATATTTAAATTACTCTATAATTTCCCTTTTAAAGTAAATTATACTTTGTAAGTTGTGTCAAGGGATTTCATGTCATCACGTTTAAAATCCAGTAAAAAAAAAGTATAACATAAATTATAATTATTTCATATATAATTCTAGTTTTATATTTTTTTCCTTGATTGTATTAAATTTTTTTTGCCTTATGCATATTTTTCTAAGTCTAAAAAATTAATGTCTGTCGGTTTTCTATCGCTATACTGAGAGTGTCTGACTTAAACGGCCTTTTACTACTGAATTTCTTCATAACAGGAAACACTACAAACTTGAAGTTAATATTGCAACTATAATAGAATTTAATTATTATTTATTAATAATTAAATTGTATTAATAATTGTAATTATTAGAATAATAAAAAAAATCCGATTTAAAGTGTAAGAAATATTTTATTATACGTAACCATTTCACTGAAGTGAATAACATAGGTAATGTATAATTCATGATCAACCTAGCAAATGAAATTCGTCAGAAGATAGGAACAACTAATCCTAATAAATTTCTTTTAATTAACGTATTGAATTAATACACACAGCTGTCTGAACTATTTCACTCTCTCTCTGAAAATTTTATTCTCAGATTTTTATAAAACAACAACTTTGGACCAGTAATTAACAAATTCTAAGTTAAAAAAAAATGTAATAAATATTTTATACTTGAACCAAAATAATTTTGCATCAAATAAATTGGATTTGAATCAATAATAATTTTTATATTTGAAACAAATAATAATTATTTGCTAACGATTGCGATAAATTTTATAAACAAAGTTTAAAAATCAAATGCCAAATGGTTTGATGTAAAAAAAAAAACTTTGTGTTTAACGATAAAAAAAAAAACAAAATCGATAGACTCGTATCGCGATAAACTGGTAATGGCAAACTCCTTGTGAGTCTCCTGTAGTTTGCTTTCTCTAGATGTAGATCTCAAAGTTATGAATTTAAGGTCTCGGTTGAAATATGCCGTGATTTACGATTCATAGAAATTTACCTAATATCATTATTACTTTAAAATACATTAGCATTTTAAATTAGTTAATATGCTAATATATAAATTTCATTTCATTTTAATAAAAATTCTAAATATTTATACATATTTTATTAGTTTTGATTGATTTCAATTTCTAAATTTGAATTTGTAAAAATTTCAACCTTTAATCAGTAACAAATTTAAATTTAA
Organism: Leptopilina boulardi; assembly: GCF_019393585.1. NCBI lineage: Eukaryota > Metazoa > Arthropoda > Insecta > Hymenoptera > Figitidae > Leptopilina > Leptopilina boulardi. The sequence continues at coordinate 1,769,425 of NW_026137874.1, read as the reverse complement.
TTCAAATAGTAATAAATATTAGTAAATACTAAAAAATACGCAAAATACTAATAAATATTTTTAAATACTAAAAAAGATTACTAAATACTAATTCAGATTTAGAGAGTAAATAATCAATAAAAAAACGCGACTAAATTTCAAAATTTTTTTCCAGATTCAAACCTGGACGAGATATTGGCTCATTGGAAGCCTTATTGGACAGATTATCACTGCGTTTGGATCTCCCGAGAGGGGCGCGACATATTTTTTCAATGGATGGAGACCGTAAACTCAATCTTGACGAATTGGAGGACGGTGCCTCTTATGTTGTATCTAGTTACAAGACTTTTAAAGTAAGTAATGATTTTTGTTGTTTATTCATTAAAAAAAATTTTTAAAAATTCAATTTTTTTTCTAATTTCTTTCTAATAATTCTAATGAAAAGAACTAATTAATTTCCTTACAAAACACTTTAAATTTTATTATTTTCTTCGCTAAAATAAATAATGTAAGAAAATATGGATTTTTTTCTACTTTCTTTTTTTGTTTCTTTAAATATATAATAAATATTTTTTTTCCAAAGTTTCTATTGAAGTTTTTTTGATGAAATAAGTTGGTTTGTAAGAGTTTGCTTTGTTTCGATATATCAGATTTTTTTTTTTTATCAACAAATAGAGAGAGAACTTTTTTTTCATAATTTAAAAAAGAACTAGAACCAAGGTAATAACTATAACAAGAGTGAAATTATGAAAAATAGAAGAAAAAAGAAATTATAAATTTAAATTTATTGTATGTACACATTCTTGTCTGTACACGCAACAGATTTTGGTTTCTGATTTCAGCAACTGATTACTAATATTACTATTAAGGACTATGATATGATAGCAAACATGAAATGACGTTTTATAAACTCGATAAAATGAGGTTTTGCAAATGGAGTTTTTTTTTTACAACGAAACGTTTAAATTTTTCTATATAAAATTTGAAATTTTTGAAATTATATCTGAAAAATAATTAAAATCCTTTATCTAAAAAATAGTTGAATAATTTTTTTTTCAAAAAAGTCGGAAGGATTTATGAAGATCAAACTATATATACTCTATATATCGAGAAACATTTTTAGATTGATTTTTGAGAATAAATTTGCAAAATCAGAGAAATTTGGCGACCAGCCGAATAAGCAAACTCTCTTGAGTCGTTCACAAGTCGGAAAGGAAAGTGGAACGGGATTATCGAGCGAGAGGGATAATATTTCTTTCGCGTGGACGTTGCCAACGCGCGTTGAGAAGAAAATGAACAAGGAAATGTCCTTTCGCTTTTATATATTGGAAACAAAAATTTAACACACCAATTTTTTTTGTCACAGAAAAAAAAATTTAAATTTCATATTATTGTAAAACAATTATAAAATTATTTAAAAATCGAATTTCAATTTGTCCAAACAAACATAACCTCCAAAGAACTTTCTGCACGATTTGAAAAAATTCGACAAATTCGATAATTTCTGATTGGTTAAATTTTAGAAAATCGCGCCAAAATATTTTTTAAGGTTATGTTTATTCGGACATAAAACTAAATTTAAATTAATTGAAAAAATCAACTTTTGAACTGATTGAAATTGATAATTTTTCCAAATTAGAAAAGTTTTTCTAAACTTTTGGTCCAAATTTGTTTTTTTTTTTTTTAATAACAAAAGAAAGTTAAACACGATAGGAGACGATTTATAAAAGAAACTTGCGTATACAATATATATATACTGAAACTTAACAATGTTTGCGTGTATCTGGCCCAGATCAAAATACAAGCAGGCCACACGCAACAAAAATGAACGTCTCGACGATTTAAAGTTGATAAAAGACGCGCGTAACCTTGTTAGTTGGAAGAGAGAAGGCCACCTGGTCCTAAATATATATATGTGTACGGGGAAGGTGACAAATTTTCTACATGAAATTTAAATTTATATTTTCCATTTAATATCAACTTGCCGATATTTAAATAGATTATATAATATGATACGAGACAAGTGTTTCTATTTTGTTAAGGCCATGTTCAAGGTATAAACTCGTATATATACTTAAGGGTATTTCAGAAATCGACCTAACCTCAAAATTAACTTAATTTCAATCCTTGAACATAGGTTAAGTCGGCCTAATCATAATAACAATTTAACATTATAGTCTTATCTAATATAACCTCAAATATTATAACTGATGAAAAAAATAAATCAATTCAGTGAAGGATCAAAATTTATAAAAAAAGTTAATAATAATAATAATAACGATGATAATGAATTAATTGAATTAAACAGTTCTAGTAATTAAATTTTCAGACTAAATTTCTTAATATTTCGTATAGGGAGGTCTTCGCCCTTATATATACATATATAGGGATCAATGTTCGATAAAAGGGAAAACGAAGAGGTCAGGGTGAAAATAAATTTTAGATATAATGAGAGTACTGACCGTAAAAATAAAATACACATATTGAACTCAGTTTTCATATATATATTTACCCCGTCAATATATAAGAAATAAAATTTAAAATTTACTTCAAGGGAAAGAAAACCTGTCAATTAAGATAAGTGAAAAAAAATCCCACTAAAACGAAAAAAAAAAGAAAAATAAACTACAATTTTTTTTTATTATAAATATTATCTTATCTTTAAACCATAGGCAAACTAAACCAATTATTTATTTTATGCCTTGCAACAAAGTTAATTATATTTTAAATAAGATAAGAGAGTAAATAATTTTTTAAGGCATACATTTTTAGCGTACATAAATGACAAAATTTTTTTTAAACTATAAAATTTTTACAATTTTTAGTAAAATTTTCTTTTTATAATTTTTAAAATTTTTTCTAATTTTTAATTATTTTGCAACAAAAAAATATTTAATATTAAAACAAAAAATATTTTGAAAATTTTTTGGTGTTCTCTAATTAATTTAAAAATAAATGCTTTAAATTTTTAAATAGTAGTTAATCAAAGGCATTAATAAATCAGTTTTAATGATGTGGTACTTTTTTTCTCCCTGACACACCCAATTTCAATATCTGGATTTTAAGGTGTGACTCTCAAAGTCAATATTTCTCAACCCTCTCATTACACTACACTTTACTAAGTAACAGTATTTGCTAATAAATTGCCCTAGTTATGGGAGAAAAAAAAACTTCCTAAAGTCTTTTAATCTATATATTAATTTATGAGCTAATAAAAAAAACCAACAAATTTTAAAATAATGAAACACAAATTAAGGGCATGTTCAAAATCCTCTTGTATACGTCAATTTTTTCCCTAATATATAATGACGAAAATATTATTTTCAAATAATTATTGCTTCAAATAAAATTTATTTAATTCAAATAAAAATTATTTGGTTCAAGTAAATATTTGTTTGATAGTCACCAATTATTTCAATCAAATAATTATTTATTCAGTGTAGGACAAAAATTAAATTTGTTTTCGTATTCTAAACAAAATTTTGATTTGAATTTTGATTTATAACCAATTTTTTTATTAGATTTAATAATCTTGAAAATAAAAATTCTTTATTTTTATAAGAAATTTAAAAATTGATTTTCAAAATTTATAACAAATCAGTGTGGAAAAAATGTCGGTTCAATTAAAATAAATATCAATTCGCATGACTATCTTCTACTAATTTCTCATGATTCGCGTGAATCAAACGATTCCACTTAGACATGATGAATAAATCATTTGACTTCACCTGTATATCTATACTATAGAGAAAGAGAAGGGAGTCATTAAATGACCCCTGGAGAGATCACGAAAGCTGATGTTTACACGAAGCACGTGGCTTGTGTGAGGGGTGGCGGCACCTGCGTAACCAAACGTGACAAAATAGTAGAAAAGGGGAAAGGGGAGGGGTTGAAATCGACTCGTATTTAACCTCCCACTCCAAAAAAAAAAAAAATTTCAATTGTAGTGGGGTACAAAGGAGGATGTATAGAAGGGTAGAAAAAGGATTTTAGGGGAAATTGGAGTTTGCGCTCTAAAATATAATCACGATCAATCCCCACCCATTAAAATTTCTCCTCATTTCATTTTCCCACTCCTTTTTGTTCTATCCCCCACTATTTTACAGTAATGTGTATATATATGGACTACAATTGAAAGTAGATCGCCATATATCCCTATACTTTCTTAAATATATATTTATATTCCCTCGGATTTGACATACCAACGCGGTTTTACCCTCGTCACTGATTTCATTTGTTTAATCGTTCGATCGAGGGTTCCATGTTCCCTCATTTTAATGTCTCATTCGTCCAATTTTTTTTAATTATTATTGTAATAAAAGTAAGGGTGATTTTTTTATTGTTCTGCTTGAAAAGCGAACTTTATTTGTATTTTTTTATCACAGTAAAAGTCATATTTTAAGATTAGTCTGAAATTCAGTACTTGAATTTGAATTAGTTAAAATTAACTAATTTAAATAAATAATTTTAATATTTCACTGTGATGAAATAGCTGTAAATTAGCAACTGAATTTAGTTCAGTAACTGAAATTCAATCAAATTTCACTGAAAATCAGTGATTACTGATCTGCATTATCATTAATCGGTAAAACAGATCAATCGGTAAAGTAGAATTCTGCTATAATTTTGAGTGAATTGACTGAATTTTAGTGTAAATTTTACTGAACTATATTGCTAAATTTCAACTATTTCATCAGAATGAAATTACCAATGGAAAGATCATCAAAAAAAGCTTTCGAAACATTATCATTCATATATTAGTGATTTTTGTTGATTTCTTAATTTCCTCTTAAACGACGCAGATATTCTGCACTCAGTTAACTCCTATGTGAAAGTTTTACCCGAATGGCGTGTATGAATCACGTGTGCGGTGTAAGGGGTCAGACATGACTTCCGTTAAAGGAGGTTTTCAAGGAGGGCGAGGGAAAAGTCCGTATCTCATTGACCGCCGGTCAGCGAGCCGCGAGGATCGATAACTCCACCAACTATATAACAATATGTATATATACATACAACCCTTGAACAATATGACTCCCTTTAGTTTGCATCTTAGTTCCCCTTTCTTAAGTCGACTAAACGCAATTGCCACTTTTCGTTTCACTTTTCGTCCGAGAGAGGCTACCACTGTTTACTTTTAACTTCAAATTTTTATACGTTCAATTTTTTTTTATTACTGTCTCCCTTAATTTTTTTTAATTGTTTAAAATTTTATTATTTTTTTCAATAGTTTTAATTATTTTAAATAACTAAAATTTTTTGTAACAAATACAATTAATCAAATTTAATTTTGTTTGTTATTTTATTATTATTATTATTATTATTATTATTATTATTATTATTTACACTGAAAAAAATTTATTTGATTCAAATAATCGGTTACTTGACTATTATCAAATAAATAGTTATTTATTTAAAATTCAAATTGCTATAAATTATAAAATAGTAAATAAAAAAACAACTCACAATCAATACTATAACTATTATTTTAAAATTTTACTTTTTTTAATATAAATAGAAAGAAAATTATTTGTACTTTTGTATTATATACCCGAAGGAAAGATATTCCAGCATTGATGTCTCCATTTATTGATTACTTTATATAGTCACTATTTGCTCGTCTCAAGCGGAAGTTTGCAATTTTTAAATATCAATGAAAGATTTTTAATTACTTTGTTTTTTAATTATTTAAATGCAAAAAAAAAATATTTAATAAATACCGATAGATAATCCTTTTTTTTAAATATAATTTTTTCCGAAAAAATTTTAGGAAAACAATAATAATTAAACAAAAATCTGGAAATTAAAAAAATAGGAAAAAACAGGAAGTGCATGTTTAACTGCAATTGCGTTTAATTGACATCATTACTTTGATTTTGCAACTGATATACTCGACATTATATAGTTAATTACATATAGTTCACATGTATCCCGGTGCAAATTATCCATTGTACTTTAACCTCAACTGATTCTTTTTTCACAAATTTTCTCTCGGCTTTTTTTTTTTTTCTCAAAACTATCGCGCGCAGTATAAACTTTGCGAGAGCTGTTTCCCCAACTATATTTATATAAAATCCCTCGAGTGGAACTTTGATAAGAAATTGCGGTATATACCAAAATTACTTTTCTCTGTAATTTTTTTTTTTTTTTTTTTAAATAAAACTTATTTAAAATTCATTATTTTATATCAGAAAAAAAATTGTAAAATAATTTTCCTTTTCATAGAAATTAATTACTTTCATAAGATGAACAATCTGCAATATATAATTTTGCGCATTTTTTTAATCTAACGTGGCTGAGAAATTTGTATTAAACTTTTTTTTTTTAACGATAATTAAAATACAAACACGACATTATACATGTATATATAATAAGTAAATTAAGAATTTTTAAGGAGAGATTTTTGAATAAATAATTATTTGCATATCGCATGATATCAGACCACAAAATGTATATATATATACTATATATATATAAAGAGAGTTTAAATAAAAATAAAGAATAACTGTTTTTCTTCTGAATGTAACATAATTTCTATAAAGTATGATAAATTACTTTCATATTATATAAAACAATGCGATATTTCTCACTTCTTTTATTTTTTAATAAAATTTTTAAAAATTTTATTTTTTATTTTATAATTTTTATTACAAATAAAAAAAAATTTCAGCAATAAAATGTTATGTTTATTAGTTTTAATAAAAATTTATTTGTTTCAAAGAAATTTTATTTACTCTCTAAATCTGAATTAGTAAAAATGTTTACTAATTTAAATTAGTGACTCACTTTTTGCTTTAAAATTAGTTAAATTTTATTAATTGTTAGTAAAAGTTACTAATAATTAGTAGAATTTTACTAATTGAGAAGCAAAAAGTGAGTCACTAATTTAAAATAGTAAACTTTTTTACTAATTCAGATTTAGAGAGTAGTTTTTTAAAAAAAATTTGTGCTAAATTAAATTTTTTATTTAAAACAAAAAAAATTTGAATTTTACGTAAATTATATATGAAAAAAAAATTAAAGAGTTTTTCAGGAAGTGTTTTTTTTTAAATTTTAATAAAGATTATATTAAAATTCATCTTAGATTAAATGTCCTCGTTTCTGAGATGATTATGTCATAAGTAGGGCAACCACCTCGTCAACCCTTGTACTTAGTATTATAGTAACACGATTGCGACTTACTTTCTTATACTTGTCACGCACTGGCATATAGTAATTTCTAAGTCCTTTATAACGATGCTGAGATACGCTCTATAAACCCCCATATATAACGTATGCAGTATGAACACGCGTGCATGATGAATAATAAAACAAAAAAAAAAAAAAAATTGGTCCACACCCTAAAGAGGGAGCGACAAAATTCTCAACACACAAAATTGTTTAAATAATAAAATAAAAAAAATAAAAAATAATAATAATAATAATTTTTTGTAATAATTTACAAAATAAAAAGAATTTTATCACTTAAATTCTTCTTATTAATTAATTATTATTAATTATTATATTACATATAAAAAATAATTTTTTAAAAAAAAAATTAAATTAAAAAAAAAATTTTCTAAAGATTTCTTTTGTTACAACTTATCTACAAATATAATTGCGAGCGTGTTTTATTTTTCACTGTACGTGTGTGGTGTGAAGTGGTAAAATTAAAAGCATGTCATTAACACCGAAATAATATAAAATCGCAAGAGAGAACGCCGAGTTCTAAGAAGTATATTGTAAGATAAGCTTTATGATGACTAATTACATACATTTATTCTTCCGAAATCTATTTTCAAGCTAAAGCCAAGGTTTTTAAAATGTTTTTAATATTTTTGCTTATTTTAATATTAAAGAACTGCTATCTACTATATTATTACTGAGCACAATTGTTAGTACGTTTGTTTTTATATATAATTTTACCATAAAAAAAGTTAAAAACAAAAAATATTTCCCATTTTTATATCATTTTCCAAAAAAAAAATTGAATACAGTAAAGTTTTAATTTATTTTAATTAAGAGTAATTATTATCACCGAAAATTCGAGTCTTATTGCAAGCGCGTAATAGAACATGTTGCCTCTATCCTAACTCTCTAATGGCGATCGATTTCAATTTGCATTCGCATACAGAGTCAACGGACCAATGAAGGCGGTTTCAGTTCGTATATATGGCAGAAATCCAATGTATATATATGTTATGTTTACAACCATTACAATCGATATAACGAAACTAAGAAATTTTAATTGCTCAATATATTGTCATGTTTGTAAAATGTTATACTGAATTAAAATAAAAAAAAATTTATTTGATTCAAATATAATCATTATCAAATAAATATTTACTTGAACCAAATAATCGGTTATTTAATTATTATCAAATAAATATTTACTTGAACCAAATAATTTTTGAGTCATTAAAATGATATTTGTTTAAAATACAAAAATTATTGGTTCAAATACAGTTTATTTAATTCAAATAAAAATTATTTGGTTCAAGTAAATATTTATTTCATAACAAACAAGTAACCATTTATTTAAGCCAATCAATTATTATATCAAGTATAAAATTATTTAAAATACATACACAAAGAAATGTTTTATTTGAACGAAATACAATATATTTTTGAATTAAATAAACGTATATCCGTCTCAGAGCCTAATAGCCCATTTATTTGGCGTAAATAAAATTTTTATGTAAATCAAATAAATATATTTATTTGCAACAAGTAAATATTTATTTCAACCAAATAAATATTTATTTGGTGCTAATACAAATATTTTTTTGATTCAAAGAAATTTTTATTTGATTTAAATAAAAAAATTGTATTCACGCCAAATAAATAGACGACTACATAAGAGATTGAGAAATACGATAAAGATGATGTTAAAGAGATTATTGTACCCGATGAGAGATGCGTCAAAGGCCAAGGGTTGAGCACCCGTAGTAACCCCCGGGCCAGGTACTTAACCAGTATTGTACCTGTCTAGCGTTGTAAAGCGCGTGACGAGTCATGACCTTGGCCTTGGCACGTGCAAAGTGATGCATTGCATTGCAATATCGCGAATTGTACCGTCCAAGAAAAAAAAAGCACGCCGACTTACTTTATTACAATCAAATATTTCTTTTCCCCTTTAAATTTCTTTTTATTTAATATTCCTTTTTTGTGACATTGTATATAATTATTTCTCTAGACAAATTTTACATACAAAATAATTACCATTAAAAAGTTGAACATTTTTTCAAAATATTCGTTTTTATAAATATTTACTTGATTCAAATAAATTTTTTTGCTTCAAATAAATGGGCTTAGACAAATATAAGTTTATTGAATTTAAATATATTATATTTGGTTCAAATAAAATATGTAGTAATTATAAAAAATGATTTAGTTTATTTTCAAATTTAAATATAGTAAAAGAAATAAAAAGATACTTAAATAATTGGAAACAGCAAGGCACTAACAATAAGTAGTGAAACCCGAGTTTCGTCAGACATATGTGGAATAATTAACTAACGAAGAAATGTATATATATCTAACTCGTCAAATTCATATTAATGTTTGAGAGTGCGAAAGGGAAAAATAATTTATTTGCAAATTCACAAATTGAAATCTATACTATACGCGTCATTGCATAATGAGATATTAAATTTCCAAGATTGATCTACATTTTCAAATTTGCAAGTACTGAATGGCCGCCTCCTCATTACAAATTCCAATTCCGACAGTTTGGGGTGAATAAATCTATTTCATTATGTATTCCAGCTATTAACTATTATACACTATTGCAAATTATTATGCATATTATTGTAATAAATAAGAGTGGACTTTGTGAAATTGCACAAAATTTTAGGAATAATTTATAATATAATATAATATAATAATTATTATTATTTGCATTGAAATAATATATATAATCGCAAAACGTAATAAAAATAATTTTTTCTCAAATTTGGAAAAAAATATTCCGCTTTATTAAAAAAAATTCAAATTGTTTTTAAAAGTACTCACCAAAAGCAAATCCTGAAGGAGAAACGATAACACTACTTCCGGAATTCCGTATTGAACTATTGATAACTTCCAGATGAAAATTCTGTAAAAAAAAAAAAAAAAAATACTTAAAATTCCATTGAATGAAAATATTCTGCTAAATTAGAATTTTGTATAAAGAGAAATTTTGTAAAATGAAAATCAATTAAAAAATACCTAAATTTTTTGTTAACTACACAAAAAATTAAAAGGTATTAAAATAAGCTGCAACGCTTATTATTTTAATCCAATTTTGCTTATTTTAATACCAAAATGGATTAAAATAAGCAAAATTGGATTAAAATAATAAGCGTTGCAGCTTATTTTAATGCCTTTTAATTTTTTGTGTAAAAATCTGTTTAAAATGAAAGTTTGTTAAATTCGAAAAAATTACTTTCTATCGTGTCAAGAAAGTATTTTTAAAAATAATATAATTTATTTCTTAATAAATTGTCTGTAATATGTATTGTACATCCTAACTAGTCATAATTTCATTAAAAAATAATTTTGACATTTTTTTTCACAGATAACAGAGTATAAAGATAAAAATAATAAATTTTAAAGAACTGCATTTCGGCTTCATCCAGTAATGAAGTCAAATATCTACAAAGATTATAAAAAATTTAAATCATTTTCGTTCACTACTCATGCTGTTTTTTTTTAAATGTTGATCGTTCTAAATAAATATGTTTTATGACAAATAGGCACGCTACTAATTTAAAGTTTTATCACTCACTCTTTCTTTATATATATAGTCGAAAAATTAATATTTGAAATATTTTATAAACTCGAATAGCTTCACGCATGCAAAAATTTTCCCATGTCGATAACCCAAATTCATTTGAATTTTGAGTCTATACTTATATATAGTTATTAGAGTATGAGGTATGTAATTGTTATTATTTCTGTTGACCCAAATTTTGACCTATAAATTCACTTTTGTATAAAATAAGTAGCACACTTTTTTTTTCTCTCTTCTTATATGTGACTATTAAAGACGTATCAAAGCTGCAATTCCTCGAGCGTGCGGCCATATTATCGCGCATATAGGTACTTGTTATCGTTTCTCGAGATAAAAGTCAGAAAAAAAGGAGGTTGCCTCGAAGAAGTACAGGAAGCTTTTTACATTAGGACATGCCATATACGAATCACGCGTTTCCGATCGTTGTGGCATGCTGAACACAAATAACCAAGTGAAAATAGTGCATTGATAATTTCTTTCTCTCTCTCTTTTTTTTTAATTTGAATTTTAAATTTGTTGTTATGGAATTATGAATTATTATCTCTGTTAATGAATTGGTTACTATTTGCTATACCAATAATTTAAATTTGCATTTTTTAATTCAATAATAATTAATTATTACATTAATTATAATTTTATTAATTATTAATTATTAAATTAATTCATAAATAAACGTTGATTATTTTATTATAATAATTAAGATATATTATAATTAAATTTGAGTACTGAGGTTCAATATATATAATTGTATTATGATAATTGAATATGTATAATAACAAATGATGAATGTAATAATTAAAATTGATGAAATGAGATGTAGAGAAAATGTGAAATACTAATGACCTCCATAGTTGGGTTTAAGGACGTTTGAGACTGAAAATTAAAGGGGTAGGAGAGTATGTGAATTAGCGTTCCAACCTTGACCCTGGAGTTAATTCATGCTGTTACTATCGTACGCTTACGTCTGTACACTATACAATAACTACATTTTAACTGTTTAACCTTCTTTATCCAACAAGAGGCTTTTGGCTTTATGCAAGTCCTTATCGAAATTCTCATATAGTTTCAAATTGTGAATGGACTATTCAATATAAACAGCAACTATATATGTTTATTTTGTCAAATTCAAATTTTTTTACTTCAAAAATGCAAATTAACTTCATTAAAAAAAAAAACTTTTAAAAAAAAACTTTAAACAAATATTTTTGTTATTAGAAAAAAAATGAGGAAAAACTGCTTGATAAATAAAAATTAAATATTCCCATTACAATTAAATAAAAATTTTATTAATTTTGGAAAAATTTTTAATTAAAAAATAAAATTTCTTTGTGTAAATAATTCTTTATAATATTTTAGTTTGTAAATTATATATAACCGTTTTTTATCGTTATTCATCATAGCGTCGAGTGATGTAAATTTTAGATAAAACGTCGATTAGCAAATTTTACATACGTATAAATTACATATTACACGATCTAATTTCTTTAGTTGGTAAATTTTTTACAATATGTTTAAATGAAAAAAATATAACTCTTTTTTTTAGTTATTTTTTTTATAATTTAAAAAAATATATCTCTCTCTAACACAGAAAATTAAAAGGCATTAAAATAAGCTGCAACGCTTCTTATTTTAATCCAATTTTGCTTATTTTAATACCAAAATGGATTAAAATAAGCAAAATTGGATTAAAATAAGAAGCGTTGCAGCTTATTTTAATGCCTTTTAATTTTCTGTGAAACTCCTCAACGATAATTTATTGTTAATTAAAAAAAATGTAATAATAATTGTAAAATTACAATAAGAAAAAAAAATTCGTGAAAATATATATTGAATCGAAGAAGAAAAACGAAAATCTGAATTAAATCTGAAGAAAAACAATTGTAAAAAGGAAAAAAGTATTATAAAGATGAATATTTAGAGCATAATACAAAATTCCAAACATTGATCAGATATAGCCTTCGAATTCCATGCGTGTTGAGAAAACATAAGTCGATTATTTGCCATTATAGAGAGAGAGCAAGTAAAATTTTGCCTCTTTCCAATTGTGATTTTCTGATTTTCTCTAAGTGAATGAGCTGCGCCATTAGTCCTAATAATTGACCGAAATGTGGGCGAAGTCAATATATAATTACCATCAAATTCTTTCAACTCGGCCCCTATTTTTTCATTACTAAAATACTTCAAAACTAGTTTTTAATTTTAAAACTCTCTTTTTTTTAAATGAATCTCTATAATTATGCCTCTAATAAACGTTTCAAATCAAAAATTTATTGAAATTGGAAATAAATTTTTTTTCATTCTAGAAAATTTGTCTGAAATATTATAGACATACTATAAATAAAAAAAAATGATTTGAATTTATTTTTTAGTCAAAAGGTCTTAAGGCCATACATTAGGAAGGCAAAAAAAAATGGAATAACATTTACTTATAAATATTCCTAGCCTCTTTAAATATTTTAAATTCCAATATTAATCAATCTTTTTTGTCCACTATATATGAAATTCACTATCATCATATTATGGCCTTTTTAAAATGTGTGGTTCGATTAAATTGAACTCGCTATATCCTAAACCAAACACCCTTTTTCAATATAGGTATAATATATCTATATTTCAAGTATCTCGAAACATAGTTACATTGAAGATCGAATATGAAAATTTACCAAGTCAATAAAAACCAGAGTTACAAGAGCACAAAATCCAACAGATAAGAATTTTTTACAACCTCTACGTATTCGAAAATATAATAATGAAAGAAAGACAAATAAACTTGTCTTTAAAAAGAAAAATTCTTTCTATACTGAACGGAAATTTTTGATTTTATTTAATTTAAATATATTTAATTTTAATTATTGTTATTAAAATTATTACTATTACTATTATTATACAACCAGAGAAATGATATATTTGTCTCAGAGACAAATATTTTTTTCATTCAAATAAATTTTTATTTGATTTAAATAAAAAAATTTATTTACGCCAAATAAATGGACTAGTTTGAGACAAATATACGTTTATTTAACTCAAATATATTTGGTTCAAATAAAAAGTGTAGTTATACTAAAAAAAAATTTATTTGATTCAAATATTCGGTTTACTTGACTATTATCAAATAAATAATTATTTGTATCAAAATAATTTTTATTTGAATCAAATAGTATACAGAAATTATTGGTTCAAATGAAGTTTATTTAATTCAAGTAAATATTTATTAAAAGGCGTCACGAATGAAAAATTTATTACAGAATAATTAAATAAAAAAAACAAAATATCAGTAAATAGGAATTTAATTTTTTTTTAATGCTGCGACGCAGAGATTCTTTTTTTTCAGAATAAAGTTTGCATTTTAAGGTGCATTGTCTCGATTAACATGCAGTATCCCGACGAGGTCTCTCCCCAATAATATCAACTACCCCTTGATGTGTTAGTTGCGGCTGGCCTTGAGTCCACACCGCAAGGGGGGTTGGTGGGGATTTACTAGGTCTTAGCCACACACAGGTCCTAAGGATCCTAAGGAGTGTTAGTTACGCTCACTCAGTAGTCGATTCAGAGCCAACGTGTACACAGGACTTGAATTTTTGGTTCTCATCAACAGCATCCTTTTTAAAAAAAAAAAAATACAAAAATTTTCCCCTCCCTCCATCATTTTTATATCTAAATAAATTTTTTCGACCCTCACCCCTTTGTCAATTTAAAATACGTCGCGAATTTCTACACTTTCCCACGAAAATTGTCGCGGGAAAGTAATCTCGGCTGAATTATGTGATCGTGTATAACAATGCGTACGTGAGTGCGCGACTTAATGACTAAAAAGCTTATTTGTTGGTGAGTCAAGCAAATTCAATTTATTAACAATTTGCATTAAAATTTTTAATTTTCACTGATTTTGTTTTCTCGATTAATTTTTTTTTCAAATCGAATTGTATTTTAATTACATTAATTTTAATTGCTTTCAATTTAATTTTTCATCAATAATTATAGAAATTATATCTAAAATTTGTTTCAACAAAATTAATTTTAAAACTAATTTTAAAATTATATTAATTTTAGAAATAAAGTTATTGGTGGAAAATTAAATTGAAATAGAAATTTGTTTTTTTAGAAATGTTTAACAAGTAAAAGTTTTGTTTTTAAATTTTAATATTTCGAATTTTTATGTAAAATTGCGGAAAAATTATATACCATTAATTAAGGTCATAAATAGAAAAAAAAATTATATACGATACAGAAGAAAGTTTGACACGAAGAGAGAAATTAATGACAAATGTAAGAATGCTGCCAAAAGAATGAATGCACGTTACATCAGTAGTTAATTTATGGGCTTCGAAGCATTTGAACGCGAAATGGGTTAACTGCATTTGATGACGTCATTCGCTTTTGTGTCCATTATTTCCTCAAGTGTCAAAGCTGAGGGCCTTCGAAATCATTGATAATGCCAACAACAAAATGTATATTTTAAAAATTCTCATTATTTTTTTTTACTTAATATTTTATTAATCTCCGAAAATTTTTTTTTTGCTTTTTAAAAATTATTTAGTCTAAACAAATTAAAAATTATTTATTGCAATAATTATCTATACATAAAGAAACAATTTTTAATTTCTATTTCGAAAGAAAAACAAAATATCTATATAATAAATATATATATATATATAAGTGCAGAGAAAAATTTGCAAGAATACACGTATAAAAAAAAAAGTCCAAGAACATTGGCAAAATGTGTTTCCGATCGCGTGGTATGATAATTCTTTCTAAAATGCTAGTGCTCTGCAATTCAAATCCGAAACTTAAATGTCAAACTAAAAAAATGTTTTTCTACTATTTTTTTCGAAAAAAAAAACTTTACTTGTTAAACAATTAAGATTTTTTTTAATTTTAATTATTTTATTTATTTATTTTTATATATTCTATTTAGAGTGAAATTTTTTAATGCAAATGATTTTGTTTTCTCTTTGGGGGAAAAAATATGTCAGATAAATGAAAAGAAAAATTCGATTGAACTAAGGGATTTTCGATATAGCGTTTTTCGTCTCGTTTGATCCGTTCACCATTGAGTCGCCGAGTTCCTCATACCGTTCGGACTCAGGGCCGGACCTCGTCGATCGAATTGCCGATCGCATCGCCGAGGACTTTAGCGATTCTGAGTTTTCTGAAGACAATAATTTTATCCGCAATACTTGCGACAGTTTTGTCGTGTTGATGAGCGATTCTTTTGAGGTTATATCCTTGCCGGCCGAAATGATACAGGTATTTTTTTTCTCCCACAATTTTCATTGAAAAAAAAATCTAATTTTTAATTAAATTTTTTTTAAATTAAAAGCAAAAATTAATTAATTTATAAATTAATTTTTAACAATTAATTAATAATAATTTACATTCATAATTATTAATTAATTAATTACTAATAATTAACTAATATAATTTATATTTTAATTATTAATTAATTAAATTAAATTATTAATTACTAAAAGAAAATACTAATTTTGCTTTTAATTTATAAAAAAATATTTATGGAAATTTTTTTGGAAATGTTTAAAAATCAAAAAAATAATAAGAGAAAACGCGTGTCTGACTAAATAATAGTATTACTACTGACATCGTTGTCTGATCAAAAACTTCTTTTACTACTGCGCGAATAAATGTGATGTAAATCAAAATGTTTCTAAATTAATAATTTATTTGATCAAATAATTTATTTGCTTATTAAAATTTTTTCAATGTATTTGAATATTAATAAAAAATTTTAACTAATTAAAAGAGAATTTCATGAAATTAAAATATATATATAAAAACTAAAGAAAAATGAATTTCAATAAAACATGAAAAATAGTTCATTAAAATAATTTTACATTTCAGTTTTTTTTTTATCATTTAAAAATGAATCTTAATCCCCTAAAGTGACCACTTTCAGTAATTAGTATTTCTAGAATCTATAATCTTTTTTTTTTAAAAGTAATTTTGATAAAAATCAGTGGATACATGTTTTAAAATATTTTAATTTCTAATTTCTGACCATAAAACATTGCACGAAATACAAAAAAAAAAAATTCATTAGAGTAAACTATTATTCATATTAAATTAATTTTTTATAATTAAGCAAAATAAAAGTTTTAGAAACAAATTTTTGAAATTCTTTATATTTAAATTATTTATTTCATTTCCTCTTCATTAAAAAAAAAAACTCATTAAAAATATATTCTCTTGTGAATAATTATTATTAATTAATTATTATTTAATTAATATTTAATAAAAAATATAATTATTATTAAATAAAAATTATAATTATTAATTGAATTAATAAATAATTAATTATTAATAAAAAATAACGGTTATTTCTAGTTTGCTTTTTTAAGTTTTAAATTAAAAATTTTTGAAAAATAATTTCGATTTTCAGCCGGCAAGCTACGGCAAAAAGAGCAATACGTGGTATGCAACTCCCGGTGGAGGTGCAAGTAGGGGTGGAGGTGCTGGTACCGGATTGGGTGGAGGTGGAGGAGTTGGAGTGTGGCAAAGTAGAAGTACCCCGGCGGTGGCAAGTCTTAGCAGGAAAGCGTCTATCACCGACGAAGCCCCCCCTCCTGGGGGTGGAAAACCCTCTTCCGGTCGCGTCATTCGTATTGTCAACAACCTCGATCACACGGTTCAAGTAAGTTTTATTGTAAATACAAAATTGACGAAATTTTACGATTTGACTACAAAATTTTTTAACCTATACTAAAAAAAATACCGTTAGTCCTTTTCTCGGTCTGTCAGATCCGGAAATATTTTAATATTATTTATTAACATTATTAATATATTAATATTATAATATTAATAATAATAATTATTTTTTTTTAAATTATTTTTTTTGTGAATTTTTCATTAGTGTCGAGTGCTCTTGAATCTTCGAACGTCTCAACCATTCGAGGAAGTGCTCGAGGATTTGGGCCAAGTGCTCAAAATGAACGGGGCCAAGAGAATGTTTACTGTCTCAGGACAAGAGGTTTGTTCCAAATCCAAATTAATTACACACTAAAATCTAAACGTGATATAATTGAAAGAAGAACGACAGCCCATTTATTGAGACAAAAAAGAAAATTGCTTTCAATAAATTAACAAAAAAATAAAAATTATTTGGTTCGAGAAAATATTTATTTGATAATATGAACAAAATGGGGAAAATTGAAAATATTTTAAGAGACTTTTAAGTAAAAATTAATTTTTTTCTAAATAAGCGTGCGTGTTGAATTGGGAAAAATTCTTGCGACCCGATTCTGTCGTTTTGAATAAAGTCGACCCCGATCGTCACGCTTACAGTGAGTTTTGTTTCTTGAACATTCCTCACACACTTTATAATATTGTCCACAAATGTATAAAATTATGTCACCCCCTAAAAAAAGTTATTCAAAATAATTTTATAATACGCAACAATGTCGCGCCTGAGATACGTCTTTCTCGTTTACATAAAATAAATATTATATAAAATTCAATATTAAATGGGGGTGATTAAAATCTCAAATCTTAAATATTGATCAATCTTTTAAAAATCATTCGCCTATAGAGAAACACGACTAACTTCATTATGTACATATTTTACACGCTATCGTCTCTTGAGATGTGTCTAGATTAGAATCAGTTCATTTGTTATTAGTTTAGTTATATGTTCAAAATATAATAAGGGAATCACTTTCAATAAATTATATAAATAAAAACTTTACTTCAATTTTCTTTGTTTTGTTGATTTATGCTTTTTTTATCCTTCAAATGAATTTTTAATACAATTTTTATTTAAATTCTTTTTTTAAATTAAATTTTAATTTAGCCATAAATGATTGTTTAACTGAATTTTTATTTAGCAGAATAATCATGTAAAATTTTCAATTGGTATAGAATTTTTTGTTTAGCCACTACATTTTCATTTAATCGAATTTTTATTTAGCCAAATTATTAAATATAAAATTATTGCTTGAAAATGTTTAATAATTATTTATAATATAAAATTTTCATTTACCACCGGATTTTTTTATTTTTTAAAAAAATGAAAAACGCTTTTAATGAAGTAATTTGTTTTTAAATATACCCTTAACTTTTTGAAAAATGTATATTTTTCTCCGCATGAAAATGGGAAAATAAATCAATATTTGAAAAGTTGTTTCCCTTTTTCGAGAGAGAGAGAAAGAAAGAGAGTGATTAAAGTGAAAGATTAATAAAAATCCAATATGACAATTAGTGATAACAATCAGAGATCCATAATGATTAAAAATTTCGACCCTCTCTCGAGTTAGTATAATTATTAAGATTTAAATCACAAAACATTTTTTTGAACTGAGGCCACTGTCTACTTCCGACTTTTGTGATGATGGATCTGATTCTCCGCGTTAATTTTTCTTTATAATATTTCTTATACATATATCATTTCGTGATTTTCTTAGTAACCCTACAATGGAAATTTCATCCTCGGCCTCATTTTATAAAGAAGGTCCCTTTTCTCCCTTTCCTTTTTATTAGATATATATATATATACTATTAAACGATTATACACGCCTTCAGTTATGCCCAACTAGGCCGATTGAAGAAAAAGGTCAGAGATCCGTCTTTCAGGTCACGACCGCATATGAATTTCAAATCAAAAGCAATTTTCCCCGTTTTACTCGAGTCTTTGCGAAAATCACAAACGCCTACATTCCACACAAATATCTACCCTATATACACACAATGTCTTTCTCTATCTAAATTCTTCAGAAAAGAAGGTCGACATTTAATTGTAATATCAAATTTTTTTGTCCTTGATAAACACAGGTAAGGAGTTTCTCACAATTGAGAAATGAATTTGCCGATGTGGATACATTTTATTTGGGAATTGGCGCTGGTACCGGAATGGGTACGGCCCTGGGTTCACCAGCGAGAAGATCACGTTCTCGTGGACCATCAACTGTTGTTGAGGATATTGGACGACAAAGGAGGGCACGCAGCAAGAGTAGACCCCGTGCATTGTACGCTCCTGAAGCCGAAGTAGTACGAGTCAATGGTAAGAACTTTTAATTTTATTTGGCAGAATTTAAATTTAAATTTTATAATTTTTATTTATTTTCTAATAAAATTTTGCAGATTATAGCGTTGTAGAAGTATTAAGAGAAGAACCAGCGAGAGTTACAATAAGAGGACTAAGACGATCTTTCTATCCACCCTCTCATCTTCCACCGGTCGACAATTCACCGCCAGATAAAAAATTACAATTAGAATGGGTTTACGGTTATCGGGGTACTGATACGCGAAGAAATCTTTGGGTACTGCCAAGTGGAGAATTACTTTATTATGTTGCTGCCGTAGCTGTTCTCTTTGATAGAGAAGAAAATGCTCAACGACATTACGTTGGACATACTGAGGATATTACCTGCATGGAGGTATATAAAATAAACGAAATTTTAATTATTTTTTTAATTTATTGATTAATAATTAAATAATTTAAGAAATACCTGAAAATGTCTTTTTAAGGTTCTCCAAAACACTCTCATAATTTTTAATTAATAAAAATTTATTTTCTCTCAAAATTTAATTTAAAAAAAAAACGATTTATTCATGTTCAGTGAAATATCACTTATTTTTTCTAAAAAAATGTGTTTTTCAGATTTTTCAAATATGTCTGAAAATAAATATTGGAATTGCTTTATTTTTTGCAAAAAAAAAGAAATTTTATTTCTTTAATTTTAATAATGTATTTTTTTAACGTTGCATTTAATTTTAATTGAATTTTTTTTATTTAAGGTACATCCTAGCAGGGAATTAGTAGCTTCCGGTCAAAGAGCCGGAAGGCACAGAAAAGCACAACCGCATGTTCGAATTTGGTCGACAGAAACTCTTCTCACACTTTATGTTTTTGGAATGACCGAATTTCAAATGGGCGTTTCTGCCCTTGCTTTTTCACAATTGGTAAATATAGTAAATTTTTATTTATTTTTAAACTTTACTTATTTTGTATTTCTTGAAATTTTTTTTTATTTGGAATTCATTTCAATTTCATTTAAATTAATTGAATTGGTTAAAAAAAATTTAGAATTTATTTATACACTGAAAAAAAGGTTTGGTATTAACAACCAAACATTTGGTTGGTATTTAAGCAACCAAAATTTTTTTGTTGAATCAACAAAATTTTGGTTGTCCCAATCAAACTTTAGTTAGGACAATAAAAATCCTTTTTTTCTAATTTTGGTTGTGTCAAACAAATTTTGATTGCTTAAATACCAACCAAACGTTTGGTTGTCAAACCCTTTTTTTAGTGTAATAAATTTTGGATTTTTTAAAAAAAATTTCCGAATTTTAATTAGGGATTTTTTTATTCATCAATGTTAAAAATTTTTAGAATGGAGGTAGTTACGTTTTAGTTGTCGACGCTGGAAGGGAGGCAATTCTTTCAGTATGGCAATGGCAATGGGGTCATTTACTCGGTAAAGTAGCGGTGAGTAAATTAATTTTCAAATATTTATATTAAATTCAATAATATCAGCATCCGAATATTTTTGAGTTTGTTAAATACCTTTTAGAATCTGCAAACGAAGCTCAGCTTGTACCCAGCGAATACAACGATTTTCGTATAGAAACACAGTTTTAACTGAAAATAAAAAGAAAATAACAATATAGAACAATAAATTAATAATATACATAAATAATAATATTAATTCACTTCTTTAATTTGATAATATTAACTATTACTTATGAATAATTCATTAAAATGTTGCCACAACAAAAAAATAAAAATAAAAGAACATAACCTAAAAATCATCTATTTTCAAAACAATGTATTACATTTGTTAAAATTATTAATAAAAGAAAAAATCACACTTTTAAATAAAATCTATTTACCAAATATTTTTTATTTTCGATGCGAATTCGATTGAAAATTAACGAAAGTATTTTATGGGTTAGGTGTCTGTCACTTCACTAAGAAAAATAAAATCATGTTTTACTAATTTAGGCTGAATTTTTTAATTTATTAGAATTGTTAAACTAAAATTTGTTAAATTTTAGAATTTAACTAAAGAGAAATCAATAAAATATTACTATTTCAATTAAAACTGAGGAAAATGTGTTAAGCACGTTGTGAGCACGTTTTTCACTGTTCTTACTGCTAAGAGAAATTCCGAATTGCCAACATGTAAAAAATGAAAATAATAAGTTTCACTAATTAATTAATTAATTTTACTTATTTTTAAATTAAATTTCTAGCTACAAACACGATAATCTTTATTTTAATGTAACAATTATTTAACAGAGAAATAAGAATGATTAATTTAATATTTTCATTTTCTAATGTTGTACATACTTTTTCGTGGGGAAAATTAAAGCTGGCGCGAAAATTTAATATGAATTCTCTGTTATTTCCCTAACTTTCTCGTGATTAATTTTATATTTTTCCTAAAGCTAATTTATAATTCTCCATATAAAATTGTGATATTTAATTTATAATTTCTTTTTTTAAAAGCAGAAAGAAAATATAAAAATTTATTTGTCAATTAACAGATTCTTTGAACAAAAAAAATGTGACTTTTTGTTTTTGAATCTTCGATCATCCTGATAAAAAAAATCTAGTGGAATAAAAAAATGAATATTAACAAAAATTTTACTTACAGACACTACAGGAAGATTTGACTGGAGCTGCTTTTCATCCTCTCGACGACAATCTTCTAATCACTCATGGTCGAGGTCATTTAACATTTTGGAATCGAAGAAAGGATGGATTCTTTGAAAGGACCGACATAATTAAACCTGTAAGTAAAATTTAAATATTTTTTAAGAATATAAATTAAATCAATAAATTAATTTAAATGTAAATGAAATTAAACAAAATTAGAAATTTTATGTAGAAAATTAAAATAATAAATTAAGTGAAATATATATAAATAAAAATAAATTAATCGATTGTGTTAAAAAATCAAAGAAAGATTTATAAAAATCAAATTACCATGAAATTTTTTTTAAAGCCCTCTCGTACACACGTGACGAGTATTCAATTTGAACAAGACGGAGATGTTGTCACGGCTGATAGTGATGGATTTATCACAATTTATTCCGTCGATGCGGATGGAGCTTATTTTGTTCGAATGGAATTTGAAGCACACAATAAAGGCATCAGTTGTCTGGTGATGCTTTCCGAAGGCACTTTACTTTCTGGTGGTGAGAAAGATCGTAAAATCGCTGCTTGGGATTCATTGCAAAACTATAAACGAATAACAGATACCAAGGTAAAAAATTGTTCATAAAAATTATGATTTATATTATAATATTTAAAAAAAAAAAAAAAAAAAATTGAAAAAACGTTTATAATTTACCTAATTGCAGTTGCCAGAATCTGCCGGTGGTGTACGAAGTATTTATCCCCAACGGCCAGGTAGAAACGATGGCAATATTTACGTTGGAACAACGAGAAATAATATTTTGGAAGGTTCACTTCAAAGACGATTTAACCAAGTTGTGTTCGGTCATGGACGGCAGCTTTGGGGTTTGGCTGTTCATCCGGACGATGAAGTTTTTGCCACTGCTGGTCACGATAAGAATATTGCATTATGGAGACGACACAAATTGCTATGGACCACTCAGGTATTGTAGAAATAATCTAGATAAAAGAATTAATTAGGTGGTGTAATTTAATTTTTAAAAAAAATAATTAATAAACGTAACACCTTTAATTTTTTTTCTAAATCAGGTTGGCTTTGAATGCATTTGCATTGCTTTTCATCCTTTTGGAGTTGCACTCGCCGCAGGTTCTTCCGAGGGACATCTTTTAGTTTTGGCAGCTGACACAGGTGCTGCAGTGGCAACCCTGAGAGTTTGTGGATCACCTTTGTCCTGCATTGGATATAATCCAAGTACGTCCTAAAAAAAAATGTTTTTAATTTTTTCTAAAATTTTCTTTTTCCTTTTCTGTATTTTTTTATTATCCTATTACTAAAATATATTTTCTATTCGATATAATTTATTCTCAACTTTTATATTTAAATAATTAATATATTTTCAACAGCTGGCGAAATGGTGGCAATGGGCTCACAAAATGGAAGTGTTTATTTGTTCAAAGTATCAAGAGATGGATTTTCGTACAAGAAGAGTAATAAAATTAGAGGAACTCAACCTTTAGTTCAACTCGATTGGAGTTCTGATAGTCGATTTTTACAAACTGTTACTCAGGACTATGATCTCGTGTTTTGTAAGTTTTTTTTACATTTAAAGAATTAAATATTTGACTCGATCTCTAAAATTTATTAATTAATATTTTATGAGAAAAATTGTTTCTTTTAGGGGACGTTAAAGCTCTATCATCAGAAAAGAGTCCTTTAGTTATGAAGGACGTCAAATGGTACACTTACAATTGTACTGTTGGTTTTATGGTGTCAGGTAATTATACTTTCATAAAATTAATAATTATAATTACTGAATTAATTAAAAATTGGTAAACTAATTGTTAATTAAATATTTAATTTACTATTTAAATATTAAATAAAATATTTTAATTAAATCATTTTAAAGAAGTAAATTCTTTGTCGCAATATTGATATTAAATATCGCTAAAAAAAAGTAATTAATAAATTAAAAATTTTAGGAATGTGGAACAATCGTTATTACCCATTGACAACGGTTTTAACAACCGCGAGTCGTTCAGCGGCACATGATATGCTCGTGAGTGGCGACGCTGAAGGATATTTGCGTCTCTTCAGATATCCATGTACAAGCGCAAAAGCTGAATATGTTGAGGAAAAAGTTTACAGCTCCCTCGTTGCCTGCGCTCGTTTCTTGTATAATGATCAAAATGTCGTCACCGTCGGTGGAACTGACGCTGCCTTAATGCTCTGGGAACTTGTCGACGAGTAGAATGCAATACATATGCATTTTGATCTTATTTGAATCTTTTTGATGTTCTGCGACGATAATTGAAAAAGTTGCAGTTGTTGAGAAAATATAATACAGTTTCACATAAATGGCCAAGTTTTCTTGGTTTTTTTTTGAAGCATCAATTATTATTGATACAGGATTTCTTTCCATTTGGAATCGCGACATTGTTATTTTGCAGAAATTCAGTGAACAACATTTTTTTTGTATGTACAGAGATTTGCACCATTTTTGCTTATTTTATCTGTGGAAAATAAAAAAAAAATTGTATAATTTAAAATTTTTAACATATAATAATAATTCAAAATTATAGATAACTTATTTAAAAATTAAATATTAAATTAATGAAAAATTTTGACAAATTTTAATTACATAAAATTCTATTTAATTTAATTTATAAAATTTTTAAATTTACAAAACTATCAGATTAGAAAATACATTTTTATTATAAACATAAATTAGGATATGGAACAAAGCTATTTCAAAAATTCTTACCTGGACTTATAATTTAAGTGAAGACGGTGCAATCTAGATTAGAAGACTCATTTACGTGTGTTCAAATGTAAAACACCGAAAAATTAGGCGAAGATATTGGATAATTTCTTCTAGGCCTGAAAATTTGAAAATTCAATGAAACTTATAAAATTAGAATTAGAAATCTTAATTATGACATTTTTCTAATAGAATTAGACAAAATGTTGAACATTTCCATTTTTTTCGAATCGTGAAAAATTCTTAAATCAACTGGCACATAAATGTAATGGACTGTTTTGTATATTAATAATTAACTTAAATAAGAATTATTTATCAGCTGGTCTGTAATACGAACATTTTTTTTAGTTATTTTCAATTTTCTTTTGCAAAATTGATATATAAAATAAAATAGAAAATTTATATTTAAAAAATTATTTTCAACATAACAAATTGATCTAAAGTAATAAAAAAAAATGTTCTTTCTGCAAAATATTCTAATAATTAAAAACAAAATCTGTATAAAAGATAAAATTTTTCAAATGTAAATAATTAATAATAGAAATCTCTTTTTTGGCACTTTGAAAAATAATTCTTTGCCACAATTTGAAGTCAAAAGCTAAAATTTTGAATTTAAAGAAAAAAAATAACAATTCTCTATCACGCCTTGAACGATAAATAAATATAACTAAAACCCATGACGGTTATCACAATGTTACCTATAAATGATAATAATAAATAACACATAGATTATTTATGTAGATAAAGTAGAAAAAAATAGGATAGATCTATTAAGGTCTAAAGAACCAAAAAGTCAAATAAAAAAAAAAAAATTTGAAGGAGGTGCTGGCGCCTCTTGTTAGCTATAAGTATATATTGTTAAATATAGCCTTTATAATATTAGTACATATCATAATTTCGATATCAATCTCGTCCTCGCTCCTTCATTGCCATTTGTAACACGCACATAAATACTAAGAGTATACGTATCATATATTATTATATAAACATATATAAAAATGCTGTTGCAGGTCAACGCGTAGTATATAAAATGTCTTCGTTCACTTGTTTTATGAATATACATTAAAAGAAAACTAACAAACAAAAAAAAACAGAATGCACATCATATAAATGATAAAGTGTAATACATGTAGAAGTGATGGACGTTCAAAACTTTTCAACTAATAAGAGAGTTTAGAACGTTTGGGAGAAAAGTTCTAGTCTCAATAAAAAAGCATGGTAAAAAAAAATTGTTCCTTTCTTTTATACTCACTATCAAAAGAAATTTAATTGTTATCTTCATCATCTATCAGGAGAATAATAATATATCAAACAATGAAATTGTAATTTCATCTATGAAGTAAACCCCCAACCTTGATGAAGCAAGTAGTTTAATAAGCGCCATCTGAAAAGACTGTACGATGAATGATAAAAAATTGTTGAAATAATTTTTATTGAAGAAGCGCAGATCCGACACATAACATTATCCAACTGAAACTGAGTGGGGGTTGCGAAAGCTCTCGGTTTTTACTAGACGTCCCTATCGCTACATTATAAAGCTCTGCCAGGCACTTCGTGATTGGTTGGCAGTGAATACCCGAGCCAATCACGAAGCGCCTGGCAGAGCCAGCATACTGTAGTGGTGGTGGGGAGGCCTAGTATAAAGACGGACAGTTTTTTACTACCCCCACTTAGTTCCACTTGGACAATGTTATGGGTAGGATCTGCGCTCCTTAAAAAAAAATTTTTTTCAACCATTATTTATTATTCATCGTACAGAAAAAGCAGGATTTATACATCTTGCATCAAAATAATTTCAGCACATCTCTTTTATGGTAAATTTGTGTTAATTAATATAATATATCTACATATGGGAAATATTAGTCTCATATTTTTTGGCATTTAGAATCACTTTTATTCTATTTGTATAACAATATACCAAAAGCAAATATATCAGTTTCAATTATTGACTTTAAATATTATATGAATATAAACATTTATTATTTTTATGAAATGAATAGAACAATTTATATTATATACATAAAAGCATTAATTGTTTTTTTATGAATCGAATAGTATAATTTCGGATTTATAATATAATTGTTAGATAATACGAACTTTTATTTTAAGAAAAAAAGTATAAGTTTAGTGTAAGGAAAATTTTAAACAATATAAATGCGATATAATAAACATAAAACAATCAAATAATAAAATAGCCTGAGTGCCATTATTGTTTTTTAACGTAAAAATCTTAACGTAATTTTTTAAATCACGCTATCGTTATACGTAGATTAACTGATGTTACAGTGGTATCTCTACCTATTCAACCTTGCTTGCATTCTATATTATTGATGTCGGGATGAATTTTTTTTATTTTGAATAAATCAAAAACAATTATTTTCTCAAATTTTCGAGTCGAGTCAATTTTAGATTGTTTCAAGTTCTGCTTTTCAGATAAAACAAAATATTTCTGTGTTTTCGAGAAAAGAAATGTGTATTTTCAATTATTTTGGCTTTCATAAAATAATTTTTTTTTTTTTTTGACAGTTTTTAACTATAATTGAACAAATTGTTTTTCGTCGTATAAAAACTGTCTTGCACAGGGTAAAACAAAATTTATATCCAAAAAAAGTGAATCATTTTTAAATTTCGCGAAATAAAAATAAATAGTAATTGCCGCAAAAGAAATAAAAACATACAGGACCATATAAGAGTTATCAGACTAATGACCTACTTACCTTTTAAGGTCTGAGACTGTACGGCGCCTTTAGCATTCTCACTCGTACCATAAATGCTTTCACACAATTTAAAAAAAAAATGTAGGTCAATTTCCAGAATTTTTTTTTTTTTTTTTTTTTTTGAGTTTTCGTCCACTATTTTATTAATTTTTTTAATCAAATTTACATATCCAATGCTCTAACAAAAAGAAAGGTTTTCGATTTTATAATTTAATGATGAATAAAAAAAACGTAACAAAAATAATAATTAAAATAAAACTATCTATCTTGAGAAATGAAATTAATTTTTAATTTAATTTCAATAAATTATATTTCTAAATTAGTTTTTTAGATGAGAATATATTACAAATAAATTTACAAATGCGAGATCGATGTTGTGAAATATATTTTGTAAAATAAAAATATGTTAACTTAATTCGTTATCGATGAGATTATCTGAGAAATTAAGATCCAAATCAGGAACAAGGACCTCCATTGGTTCTTTAATGAAATTGTCCAAAGTGTCGCCAGAATGAAAACTTTCCCCATCACTACCACAGTCCTGTTATTAAATTAAATATTTGCAAATGTAAATAAAATTTAATTAGGAATTTTTAAGATTTTAATTAATATCAATAATTGTCTTATATAAATAAATTAAATAAATTAAAATCGATAATAGTTCGGAATTAAAAAAAATTGTTTTATAAAAAGTGAAATTGCATCGAAAATACTTACATTTAAAACAGAATTCGATGATTCAAAAATGTCGTAGGTGGTGGTATTCAAAGCAGTTAAAGTGCATGTATCGCGACCATTTCTGAAAAGTGTGGGATGATAATTTACCAGAGATTCGACACTTTCATTTAGTAGGCGTAATCTTTCTTCTTCATTTTCTTCCTCTTTACGAAGTAATTCTGTTAAACCTGATATATACAACATTGCCAATTTTAATGTTGTTATTTTTGTCAATTTTTCATTTGTTCCATCACCTTGCTGAAAAATAATAATTAATTTTTTATTTATTAAAAAAGTAATTATTTTCTATTTTTATTTGATTTTAAATATTTAAGATTTAGACAAATATATTTTCTATTAATTAAAAATATAAAAATAAAAACTTACAGCAAGAACTAATTCTGGCATATATGATGGTACAGCTTTTCGAAGAGTTTCAAAAGCTGAATTAATTTCCTTCATTCGCGATCTTTCTCGTGCATTTGCAGTTTTTCTTCTATATTTACTTAAAGGTGGTGGTCGATGTTTTGTATTATTATTATTATTATTATTATTTTTCCCAGCACAATTAATATAATTTTTTTTCCCCCGATTATCGTTTATTTCTGAAAATTCTTCTTTTTCATTTTCATAATCGTCGAATTTAAATTTTCGCCGAACACTATTTCGAGGTCGTAAACTATATTTTTCACTTGTCATTTGTTTCATTTCACTTTTATTACCCATATTACGCACTTAAAATCTAATTTTCACATTTGATTAGAAATTTGTCATTTTAGAAAAATTATATTTAAAATTAAATTCACTTTTAGAATTCTTAATTTTTTTTTTATTTTTTAATAATAAAACATTTGATAAAAATTATTATATTGCACAGTTTTTCTAATTGATTAATTAGTGTGAGTAATTAATTAAATAAAATAATGATATAATTTTAAAACTCGTGTCTATTCAATTGCAGGTTTGTCAAGGACTGGATACTCTCAAGTACATACAGCCTCCACATGATAATCTCAAAGAAATTTCAGTGGGAGAACGAGTTCCCTTTTTGGTAAAGTTTGATCACATACCTATATATTTAATTCGAATATACTAACGCGTCAAAATTCCCGCCTTTTAATGCATGCCGATTGATATTGAAAAAAAAAAAATTACAATCAATAATAATATAATTTTACCGTCAATCAGAATTTAAGTAGAAGTTTTGATTTTTCACCTTTCTGGACTTAAAAAGACTTTTTTTTTTTTAAATCAAACAAATTTTATTATCTGAAATTTTTATTAAAAAATACATTTATTTCAAGAAAATAGATCACATTTATCAAGTTACAAATAGATTTAATATTTATTGAAAAAAGAATTTTGCTTGATTTTTCCCATGCAAATTTACAAATTTTTTTCGATTGAGAAAACTTTCGTCAAATTTTGTTTTTCTATAAATATATCACAAGATAAACATTTATAATACAGTAAATTAAGAAAACAATTTTTGGAAAATATATATCGGCTTACAATGAAACATTCGTCGAATCTAATCATTTGATTTTTCATCATAATCATTATTATACCATTATATTTGGCGCATCTGGTTTTTAAATTAAAAATTCGGCAAAGACTTGAAAAAGTCAAAATGGCGGATCCAATATAGCGAATAGTTCAAAAAAAAGTAAAATTGCGGCCCATCCTATACTTTAATAAAAAAAAAAGAAATTCTTAATATTTTTTTTCAAGCATACTAAATAAGTCTTTGTTATATCCTTACATAATAAATGATAATATTAAATAGAAAAAAGTGTAATAAACTTGAAAGATTATTATATTTTAATAAAAATAATATACTATACTTTTTTCTAAAATCTATTTTCATTTTATATAAAAGAAAAAGTATAAAATATCAACAATAAAACAGAACTTGTTAAACTTAAAATAAATTAGAATTATTAATACTCTTAACGATTTGGAACTCATGTAAATTATTTAAATTAATAAGACTTTTATGCTACTTTGAATACTTAAAATTGCTCTTAATCGAGCTAATGTCAATGTTTCACCAACACCAATACCGGTAATAGCCGGTTCTGTATATAATTTATAACCAGCTGCATAATTGACACTAACATTTTGAGTGTTTGCAAAACGATTTAATTGTAAATTTAATGGTTTTAATTCAACATTTAAAATTTTAGCAATTCGATTAATTATCAAAAGATATTTTTCAATAAATGTAGTATTTTCTGATATTGTACTAATATCAGCTAATAAATGAAGAATTCTTTGCCTGATAGTTGTATCATATTTTTCCGATGTAAAAATTCGATGACAATTTTCAATGTTTATATTTTCGCTCAATAGAGGTGTAATTGTTAATTTTGTTAATTTTAAATAATTTTCAAGAGCAATTTTGTTTTCATTTTTGTAATCAGGAAGAATGTCCTCTATTATAATGTCCTCTACATTAAGACCAAATTCCTCATTAACTGTTTCTACTTTCTCCCTTACAAAAATCTTATATTTTTCCTTTAATTTGAACCATACTTTTTTTGCTGCCTCACTTTTAGCTTGTTTTTTTGTTCTCTCAATTCCTTCTTCTATAATATCACCAACTTGACATTTTATCTTAAAATTCATATGATGTGGTCCACATGAAATTTTCTCATTGAATTCAGGTGATTTTATTTTTTTCTTTGCACATAACTCCTAAAAGAGAAAAATTTAAATAATATATTTTAGAAATAAAAATTAAAATTATACTTCTCGAAAATGTAAAACATACGTGTATTAATCCAATGTAATTAATTCCTGTTTCTGGAGATTCATTTTGTATATTTAAAGAATTTGTTGATGTTAGTAATGATTTAATATTATTGTTAGAGGAATTATTTTGTCCTAATAGTGTAAGCATTTCTTGTGCTGCATTGTGTTTTGCCATTTGTTTTGTTGGACCTTTTCCGATAACAGAAAATTCATGATATATAATTTTGAAAGAGAATTCATGATCATTTGCCCCAATCATTCTATCGCCAAGGTATATATAATTAGGTAAAGGAGGATTTCTTTTCACCGTATACTCTCCTAATAAGGCAATAGGTGTTTTTTCCATTTTTTTTTATTGTACTGTAAACAGAAAATTACACATAAAGTTAAAATTATTAAATTTTATTCTCGCAAGTATTTTGATTTTGATTTAGGAAAATATTATTCTTGTATTTATTATTCATCTTTAAAATTGAATTTAAGCTCTTTATACATATATAAAAAAAAAACATAATATTTTGAAAATATTAACAAGTATACATTTACAATATATATTTTAAATATTCGATTCTGAATAACTTTTTATATATTTTTCTACTTTTTAAAATTAACATTTGTTTATTATCTCAAAAGAGTTAAGGTTAGTTATTTTTAACATAAGAAAAGAATAAATATCTTTAAAGAAACAAATTAAAATTTTATGTATTTGTAGATATTACAAAATAATGTCAAATGAATACTTTTATGACTTATGAAAAAACATGTTAATAGCAAAATATTTTTATAAAAAATTTTAATAGTTGTTAAAAAACATAAATGAATCAATTTTCAAATTAGATGGTTGTAATTAATAATACTTCAATTTTTAAAAAACTCTTTTTTTGTAGTCTTCCTTTGATATTCTAAGGATGATGCAATTCAATATTAAAAAATCTTACAAAATTCTAACTGAAATTTATATAATATACTTAATTAATTAATATTAATTGAGTTATTACTTACTTTGATATTTTATAATCGTTATTTAATTTCCTATTATTTTAATGTATAAGATACTAAAGGTTAACTGACATGTAGATTTTCAATTTTTTTCAGCAGACTTATGATGTGTGTGTTATCAAATCGGGGAATTCCACCAGTGCAATAACAATGAAAAAATAAAACACAAATCAAAGGAAAAATATTTACACACATTGTAACTGTAGATGTACATTCTGTAAGTATGACTCTTTACCACCATGTAATTTAACTGATTTAACTATACATTTTTTGTTTATGATGAAATAACCAAAGTAATACATTTTTGCTGATTCTAACCTAATTTCAAGGGGGGTAATGTCATTTTTTGCGCATGCGTTTTGTTCAAGGTCATGTTTTATAACTAATAATTTAGAATTAAAATTTTTTTTAAAATCCTTTTTTATATACAATATCTAAAAGTAAAATCATAAAGATTTTTTAATTTTTTCCATATTGTTTTCATATATTTTATTTCTATATATTATAATTAAATTGAATTTTGTGCTTGTTATGTTGGTTAAAGTGTCTTAAATATTGGCATTCCTGCCTGATCTTTGAATAATTTTTTACATTTTTCTTAAAAGAAATGTAAAATAAATGTAATTATGATTATTAGTTTAAACATTATGTTAATATTTAACATTCACAAATATTAAAAATATATTTTCAGAATTTATTATTAGAAAAATTTTTTACTTTACAGCCTAAGAATACATTCACAAGTTGCAGCGTCCAATTGTCCTCTGTAATGGACCAATCAAATTCTACTCTACACTCATTGCAGGAGGTATGAATCAACCTTTAAACTCGTTATTACGGATGTGCTCAAAAACAAAAAAGTGAGTAGTATTAACACATTTAATTGTTTATTATTTTAATTCCCAAAAAATTATTTAATTTTAAAGGACCCATTTTTTATTGTTTATATGTTTATTTCGGATTTTTTAAACGTCACTCATTTTTCGTCATACGCGCATGCGCTTCTAAAACAGCTGATTACCCCGTGTGCTGGAATTCATTTATCGGTTGCATATATTTTTTCAACCAAAAGGAGGAAAAAAAAAAATATGATTTTCTTATTACAAAATACAATTTTACACATAAATAAAATTAAGTGTCGTATATTTTTCTCTCATTTCTCGTGAATTACGTATAATTAAAAATATGACGAAATTTTATTGGAGTTTTGTTTGTAAAATAGTGGTGTATTGAGAATTCACAGTGACACCACGTCAGTTATTTACGGAAATGTTAATCGTTGACTTGAATGAATTTAAAAGAAATAGAAATAAGCTTCAAGAATTTCGCGCGCACTTATTTATTAAATTCTTTGAGAATGGTGAAATGACATTTGTGACAAGAAAATGAAGTTTTGTGTAACTTATGTGTATTGGACTCTTCTGTTAATATCCGTCATATCGAGGTAAGTAAATTAAAGACCATTAATTTGGTTTATTTAATTTTATTATAATATTAAATCTCTAATTTGATAATATTAAGAGTTTTTTTTAAATAATTTATTTTCTGTTATAACTTATAAATAGAAAATGTAACGGATATGTAGAAAAATTTGGATAGTTCTCGTTCATTGTAGATTGCGATTTTTAATGTTAAAAAAATGGACAATTATTTTTTTTATTAAACAGAAAACTTTCTTATTTATTAATTAAATTAGTTTTTTGATTTTATATTTCAAAATTCGGAAGTTTTGAAAAATTCCGAGCATGATGATTTTTAGGTTAGAATTGTTTAATTATGTGAATTTAAAAAAAAGTTATTTAACAATATTTTACAATTGTTATTAGTCAGTATTTATTATATAACTAATTAATCTAGTTTTATTCTTTATTTTGAAATATATGCATTTTTTTTTACAGTGGTGTCCTGTTTTTAATAGTAGCATCAGAAGGAGTAAATATTGAAGATTCTTCATTAAACAATGATGAAAGTTATAAAGTCACTAATAACTTTACAAATAAGGAATCTAAAGATGTATTGTCAGAGAGAAACAATCCTTTTGTTTCCGACGTAAAAATATCTTCATCTATAAAGACTGACGATGTAGATAATGTTGAGGTAAATTGTGAATTTCTCTTTTTTTTTCATTTTATAGAAATTAATATGATTTATTGTCATATTTTTTAAAATTTTTATTGATATTTTCCAGCAGAAAAAGAAGAAACTAGTACCAAATGATTTTCAAGTTCCTCTTGGAAATGAAGAACCTAAGAAAGTCGAGGAAATTGAAGTACTTGCTGAGAGTTTGACGCAACAACCGAATTTATCTCAAGGGTGAGAATTATTTCTATATTAATATATTTTTTTAAATAAAATTTGAAATTAATTTTAAGTTTGAATATTTTATTCTGTCAATTTTACATTAAAAAGTTTTTAAGAAAGGCTTATGAAAAAAAAACTCAAATCATTATTGATAATGTGAGATTTACTTGAAACCATATTGGCACACGTAAATCGTAAATAACTTTGTTTGATAAAGTTCTGACGTATTCTTGGCATTCCCCTCATTATTATTCGTGAAAATTCACAATTCTGATAATAGTTGTCAAAATGAATTGTGCAATTCAAGATTATAATTTCTGCACTTTTTTATTATGAATTATTCGTGAATTTAAAATCTCAAGGTAAACTTTATTGTGCTCTGATTATTATTTTTATAATTTTCATGGACCATTTACTAATCTCTATTTCTCAGTGACCCCGAAATACATTTCCAAAAACAAACGCAATACTTATAAAGTTGTTCTCCTCGAATTAAACATTTATATCGAATTTGTCCCTCTGAATGACAATTTTTTTTTCTCAAACCCTGAATTTAAAAACATTAAATATTCAGTTTAATTTAATCTTATCACTAATTGAATTATAAAAAAACAAACCATTAAAAAGAAAAAAAATATCAGATTATTTTAAATTTCTTTGTTAATTTATATTAATTGAATTAAAAATTTTGATAAATCAAATTAAAAACTAAATTATTAGTTTAAATTGTTAAATTTTCAATTCAATTAGTAAAATTAATTTAATTATTAAAATTAATAAATCTGTTAAAAATTTATATAATAAAAATTTATACTTTTTTTATGAATTTATTTTTTCTCTTTAGGTAGGAAAAGTTTATAATAGTTTAGACAAAGTTTTAGGTGTCACAAATTTCGAGAAAGGTTTAGTAATAATTTTTGTCGATTAGCACGTGAGAGACTTGGTACTGTAGATTATGAGGACAGTTTAAATGAAGTCATTCGTCAAAATGGGAAAAGTTTCTTTGAATCAAACGACTTTTCATAATTGAGAATTTAAATAATCTAATTTGAAATAAGAACCATTGCATTTTTAAAATTCAAAATTTTTTTTTTGTAAAAATATTTTGAAAATGTAAAATAAATTTTTTTTAAATTTTCTAATTAAATATTTTTTATATTTTCATATTTAAAAAAAATAGTTATAGTGCAGAAAGTTTTATTGATTTATAAATAATATAAATATTATGATGACATAAAACAATGACAAGAATTTAGAAGCATGATAGATAATGATAAACTTGATCTTCAATAGTCAGTATAATGATTGGTTTAGAAGGTTGAATTATAAAATGCATACAAGCGTAAATAATCCACTTTTGTGAT
The DNA here is from genome assembly GCF_019393585.1 of Leptopilina boulardi. Lineage (NCBI taxonomy): Eukaryota > Metazoa > Arthropoda > Insecta > Hymenoptera > Figitidae > Leptopilina > Leptopilina boulardi. The sequence goes on along the minus strand of NW_026137874.1, from coordinate 1,733,495 downwards.
GTTATTATTATCGATAATTATGTATATATGTTGATATAATACATGTGCACACAAATCAATGTATAATAATAATTACTTTTTTTTTAAAATAAGCAATTTGTCGGGAATCATATGTTTTCATTTCTCTATAGATGTTTAAAATTGCATCATAAAGTTTTCATATACGTTAATCAATTACGTGCAAACATGTAATATATACGCATTCTTAAGTCTCGAGTTCAAGTGGAAACGTGTTTCTTTTTCAGATCGTTGCTAATAATAATCAATCGGTTATTCGCACGACTTATTACATTGTTTATTTTGAAAATTAAAAAAAGAAATCATTTTTTAGCAAAAAAAAAATTACAGTTTTGAACTTTAAATAATGCACTGATTTTTATTTCATTGACTTTTAGTTTTTTTTTTTATCAATGAATACAGAATTTTTAAAAATTACAATTAACTTATTAATTAAATTTGTTAGTAAAGTAAAAGTTATATAATAATTAATTTTATAAAATTATTAATTAATTCTTTATTTTTTATTATCTCTGTTATAAATATGAGTTATTAATTTCTTTACAATTGAATGAACTTTTATCGATGAAATTCTTTGTAAGTTAATCATTCAAGTTTTGTATCATCCTCGGCACGTGTCATAAAAAAAGAAGTACGACGGAATTCCATCGAGAAACCTTTCGTTTTAGATGCGGTGAAAAAATTATGACGTTAGGTCGTCACCGAAGCCGTAGATTGCGATTCGATTGGTTGTTTATATATACACAGTTGATTTTCTATATTTCTTTTTTTGCATACTTAGAATGGTGAATCTATTTTGATGTGCTAGTAAAGGTTTCAGACTCTGATCTCACTTCTAGATTTTTTTTTTTTTTTTTTTAATATTGTAGGTACAAATAGGATTCTGTTGTAATATTGAAAGATATAATTAGTTAATACATAAATATTGTAACAATTTTTTGAATTTTAGTAAAATATTTTTTTGAATAGACATATTTTTGAAATATGTAATCTTGTGAAATATTTAATATTTTTGGTTTATTTTTGAAATAGTCTTAAGGAATGTTTTTTTTTAATATTTTGACGCAATACAATAGGTTTGAATTAGTCTGGGCTTAGAATTTTTTTTTTTAAACTTTGTTAAAATTTGTTTGTGGAATATTATTGAATTAATCTTGTGAAATTTATTCCGAATAGTTTCGTGTAAATATTGTTTGAAATATTTTTTTAGGAAATTTCAAAATAATTTTTAATAATCAAAAAATAAAAATGGAAGATATTTCCCTTTATTTTTGTCAGGTCTTTGTAAATTTTCAACTTTCCTGTTTGTGTGCTTGTTGCATTGCTTGTGGTCCTTAAATTACAAAGTCTATAATAGAGGTTAACGTTTCTTGCAATAATACTTTACAACACTTTGTGGTATTTCTACACAGTTATTTATATATATATATTTATAATTAGTGTAGAATTTTTTAACTTTATAAGAAAATGACTGAATTTGCATTTGATTAAATTTTTGCATTTAACCTTTTTTTTGTTATTAAAAAAAATAACAATAAATAAAAAATTGGTTCAATAAGATAATTAAAATTTTAGTTCAATATATCGAAATTAAAGATTTTATTATAAATTAAAAAATGGTTTTTTCTTGAAGAATTATCGAAAATTGTTTAACATAAATTAGAGATAAAATAGGCGCCTCGAGTTTTCAAGTGTTAATTTGTTTAAATAGAAGCCTATATATTTTTGTATCACCTGACATTTATCTTTTAGAATGACGTAAATAAATAGTCTGTTTTTTTTACATTTTTATTTTCAATATCTTAGAAATAAAATTTAAAACACGTGCGTTTTACTTAAAATAAAATATATTTTATTTATAATAACAATAAAAATATATAATTGTTTTTTTGACCGCGGTATGATTAATTTTAAAATAAATTAAGATTTAAATTATTTATTGTATTATTTATTTTTTTTCAATTTTTTATTTTAGAAAAAGAATCATCTTCGAAATAGTAAATTTAAATCGAAATTGAAACTTATTCATTTTTATTGATCCAGCTATTTAACGACTTTTTTTTTTTTGCTTCACTAGACAGTAGTGAGTTCAAGGTTTTTGCAATCGCACATAAAAATCTCTTGCATTTACCATAAACAAACAAAAATAGAATTATTTTTACAATATTCATTTATATTCATAAATTTTCTTTAATTTTTTAACATTCCTGTAACTTTGCACTTTTTGCATTAAATGTTTTCTTATAATAATTAAAAAAAAAAAACAAAGGAAGAATATTAATGTTGTTCATTTTTCACGAATAATATAAATGGAAACATATTTGTGTTGTTAAAGATAATTATATAAAATTATCTTTTATCGCATGTCCCGACAATAAATTCTTATAAAGGAAAGCTTTCCTTGTATCGTATAAAATGATAAGATTATATATTTAAATTAACATTCTAATTGTGAATTAATTTTATTAGTTGATGTCTTTTGGATGATCGAAAATATTTTCATATTTCTAATACAAGTTTGCTTTCTAATCGATACGAAAACGTCACTAAAATTATTTATTGATAATTTTATATTGCTCCATCTGGCAAATATACATTTATCTTCCTTTTTTTTATTACATCAAATAAATTTTTTTTGAGTAGAAAATTAAATTAAAAAAATTTTTTTTTAATTTTTTACAAGTTCAATGTCTAAACTAAAATTTTACTATTTAAAAACAGTAACTTTATTTTTAAAAAATCGTGAAAAACATGGAAAAATTTTTGTAAAAATAAATAAATTTTCTTTCAATATAATAAATAAATGAATTGTTTTTGAGTGAAAAAGATAAAGGAAAGTAGCAGTTATGAATAGTAGATTAGGAAAAAAAACTTGAAAGGAAACGTAAAAAAATGCGACAAGAAATAGAGGATTATGAAAAAAGAAAAAAATGTTGAGGATAAAATTTATTGTTAGGAAGGAAAGAAGAAAAGTTTTGTGGAAAGGGTGACACAAGTAAAGGAAAGTAGAAGGGGGCATGACCGCGTCGCGACGCCGGTATTCCACTACAAGGCAGTATTCACTTTGGCTCTTATCAATACGGATGCATTTGCTTTCGTGTGTATTGTATTATCTACATTCCCTCGTGTCCAGTTAAAAGTGAAATATATTTTCGTTTTTTGCCATATACTTTAAATTGAAACACGTGAAAAAATACTATTGGCTCCCCTCTCATATTTCTTACACACATAGACACCTATCTTTAATTATTGACACATGTGGAAATTTTTTTTTTTCGTAAACAATTATTTACATACAAAAAAAATACATATATTTAATCAGTAGTTGGTAACATATTTTTTGCAATTAACTCATAGTAAATGACATTTTTTTAATATTATTGTGTAACATTCTTTTATGACTTTTTAAACCAAGTTGTACGGAGAAAAAAAATAATTATGCGGAAAATTGTGGAAAATATTGCAAAATGTAAAATTTTAAAAAAGAAATATTTAATGAAATTTTGTTTAAAAAAAAATGAATAAGTAGACATAAAATGTAATTAACGAGGAGAAAAAGATGATCTTATTGTTTTGTGTGCAAAAAAAAAAAAAAAGTGCGCGAGGAGAATGAGAAACTTGAAACCCTTGACGAGATATGCTCTTGAGCATGACCATTTTTAAATGAAAATTTTGTTTCATTCTTGGTGACGATTTTCATCATCATCATCTTGAAAAAGAAACCTTGGTTTTAATTTTCAGGAAATACTTTTCATTTCCTTGTTTTTGTTATATACAAAACTTTTCATCTTACAACAAAAAAAGTTATATTATTTTTATTATGAATATTTTTTATAAAAATTTGAATTTACAAAGCGTCAATTGTTTATATTTTTTATAAATAACGTGACAAACTAAATAAATAAATAAATTTTCCTTGCGCACTTTTATTTGAGATTAAAAATAATTATAATTAGACATATATAGTAATTCTATCTTTCACACACAATAAATATAATTATTGAATCTTGATAACAATTTAAATGTGTAGATTTTTTTTTTGATAAAGAATTTTCTGTTTAAAAAAAAAGAAAAAAGTGCCTACGTGACGACTCAAGTGTGTTTGAATTAAATTTGAATTTTTTTGACTAGAGAGCATATACGTATTATTTTTGTGCTCTAATTTGCACATGTTTTTGATGAATATTATAAATAATATATATAAAAGTGAATTGAAATGAATTTCTAAAACAAAAAAAAGTGAGTACAATAAATTGCAATATGAGCGTGTAGATTTGTAAATATTATGTTTCACAAGTTATAAAGTTTTAATGTTGTAATTAAAGCAATATGAAAACAGGTGGCCGAGTTTCTCATCAGTGGAGTGTTTCTTACTCGATAAGTAGGTACATGCCTCGTTTCTAGGTGAAGTCGTGTCTCATGTGATGTATTTACTCACATTCCATCACCTTCGATAGCAAATGAATCAGTTTATCTGATTCATTTCTTTTTTTTTTTCCTCAACTCATAATTTCGATTCTCTTCATTTCATTGCATAGGTAGCTGAAATTTGATTCTATTATATTATCTTACGTCCTTTGATATTTCTTATTCAATTTTTTTTTAAATTTGTATTTTACTGGGAAATTTATTGAACATTGAAGGAATATTTTTGTGAAATGTAGGAAAATTTTAGGAAATTATGGAAAATTTGTTGAAATAGTGTAATGTTTGAGGAATAGTTTTTGTTAAATATTGCAGGAATATTTTTAAAATATTTTTTTAGAACATTAAGAGAATATTTTTGTAAATTAGGTCATCTTCCAAAATATTGAATTTTCGAAAATTAAATCAAATGTGTATATATATATATACGTGATCGAGTCACAGGTTAATAACGTTATAATGGAAATTTAATTCACATTGTTCTTTAACACGAACGTGTCCTGTCATCGAGCGCATAATAATCTTGTTTTACGATCTGATAATGAACTTTCATACATAATCTTGTGTTCGCCAACACATTTGCAGACTAATAGCAAAATTTAATTTCATTTATATGACAAGCAACAATTAATTAATTAAAAAAAAAAAAATTTAATTATTTTTATCTTGGTTCGTCTTGAAAGAAAATTAAAGGGAAAATTTCTTCTTTTAGACAGATTTTTTTCTAAATGTTTTTTTAATAGTGGAACTTGAAAAATTGTAAAGTTAGATTTTTAAAGAATTTAATTTTGAACATTTTTCCCTGATCCTGATTGTAAGGAATAAATAAAGTATAGAACTGAACTGTAAAAAAGCATTTGCCAGTTTATCGATAATTTTTTGCTTCTTTTTTTTTTTTTGAAAGAGTCTAGTCTTTTATCTGCTCTATTTACTTTTTTTCCCTGAATGAATTTATCTCAAGTCTTTGTAACCGAAATTTCTGGCAAAAAATTGAAGCTTTTCTGTTTCAATCTTCAAAGCTCTTTTCTACATTAAAAAAAAGTACATTTTTTTACACTTTCTTTTGAAATCCAAAAGAAATATGAAAATTGTACTATAATCGAATTTAATGAAAATTATTTGCTTCGTCTTTAGATTGATTATTTATCCTTTGTTGTTTTATTCTGCATTTTATTATTTTTTTTATTGCTTACATCTAAAGAAAATATTGTTGATAGTAAAATATTCTGAAATATTATTTTCACTCGTTTTTTTTAAAAAAAAATATTTGTTGTCTCTTTTTCTCACATCACTTGTGTTTGAAATGTTTCTCAGAAAAATTGAAATTTCAAATTCAATATCCATATACCTATATATATGGGTATATGAAAATGTATGCGAGATCAAGTAATCTCTATACATATAGAGAACATTTTTATTTCAAATACAATTGTATAAAAAATATACATATCAATATTCTATACTTCTACATATTTTCTTATCAAACTTTGTGTGCTTATTAAAAAATTATCTATTAATTTAAAAGCCTATAAATCTATTTTTCGTTTGAACATTAATTATTCTGCCATATTTTTTTTGAAATAAAATAATTTTACCTATAATATATAGAAACTTTTGCAGTTCTATATAGATTCAGTAAAATTATTTAGTAAAAAAAATAAATCGTTTAATTATTTTACCTACTTTCTGGATTTTCAATACAAAATTTAAAATTTATATTTTGTATTTTAAATTTTTTCAATTTTAATTAATGTATGTTTTATGGAATATTTAGGCGTTTCTATTATTTTTTCTATATACATATATATATAACGGCAATGTAAAAAATTTTTTTTCTTTCTTTCTTTCTTTTTTTTATTAAATCACGCTATTCGTATTTATTTATAAAGTACACGTCCAGTGCAAAGACAAAAGCAGCTAAAAGTGCAAAAATTCCACTGGCCAATGTTTGATCGAGATATTGATTTAAATATTGAGAAATTAAATTGTTTTCGAAATTGTCCCAGTCGTAGATTAAAATCACACCAGCAGCAAAACACAATATAGCTCCCATTCCAGTAAAAAAGAGAGACTGTAAATAAACCAAACAAATTATTTTTAATATAATATGAATATAAAAATTTGTTTTTATTACTATTACACTCGTTAATAGTAATTGTTATATATTTGTAAAGAAGTGAAGAAAAAAAAAAACATGGGAATTTTTTTCGGGACTAAAATATTGATATTCTATTAGTGAATATATATTTTGAAACGAAAAATTCTTATCCATTTCATTTTTACGATGGGAAATATTGATTTTTATTCAATTTCAATGACAATTATATTTCCCTGAAATATAAAATGTATTGAAAATTCATTTCATTAAAATTCGTTTTTTTCAGTTATTTTTATTATTATTATTATTGAATAATAAAATATAAAGTATAGTGTACGTTAAATAATTATCACTTTACATTCTTGTCTGACAAACCAAGCATCTAATTATCAAGTAATTAAGGGCGTCTATATTACGTATTAAGTTACATAATGTATCACCCTTTTAAATACAATGCTTCAATATTAATAGAAGCCGTAAAAAATATCTAATTTTTTTCAAGAATTTTAAATTTATATTTAACAGAATACAAAAAAAAAATAGAAATACATTTTTTTAAACGATTATTCTAAATTTAAAAATATAAATATTTTACTATTAGTTGAATAATAATAATTAATGTAATAATAAAAATAATAAAAAATAGTAAAAAAAAAATATAATAAATAATAAATTTATTTTTTTTATTCAATTTAGAATAAATAAAATAATTATTATTTAATTGTAATTTTTTATAATAATTTTAATTAAATTTTTTTTTTTAATTTTTCAAAGATTTACTCTCTCTCTCTCTGTTTAACTGGTTCATGTAATTTTTCTCCTCAATTGTTTCCATTTAACTTTGACTCCCTTGATATTTCAACATAATTTATTATGGGAAATGAAAAAAGTTTTTCACACGGAATTGGGCTTTCTCTCTAAAATGGAAAATCCTTTTGAGTATAAAATTGAAATTGCTCACCATTTTTTTTGGCATCTTCTCGCCAATTAAGTAGCAAAAAATGATAATTGAATTTATTAAAACGTAGCCACAAATCGCTACATAAACTAATCCAGTGTTTTTAAAATTTGCATGTAATCGACTATTAAATGGTCCCACTATCAGTCCCACACTGACAATGCACAGTATCTATAATAATTATATAAATATATATTTTTAAATAATTATTAATCACAATTATTATATTTCACTTAAATCATATATTTTGAAAAAAGAAAAAAATTATATTTTTTAATTTAGTTTTGCACAATATTAATTATTGGTAAAAAATATAAAGAAGAAATTATTAACTTTTTTTTTGTTTCACATTTTTATTAATATTATTATTAATATTGCAAAAAAAAAATTTGTTTATCCGCAACTATTACTGATAAATACTAACCAGCTCAATAATTTTACAAAAGAAAGGTGACTCGTTCATGTTTAATTTGAGCCTAGAGGCAATATTTGGCCTTCCACTTTCTTCCGCCATAATTCGAATAAATTTTTTTGATAAATTAACTTTTAATAATTTATTCAATCTGATTTTTTGCACTGATAAGGAAAAAAAAGGGAAAAATCTACACAATATTATTTTATCTTGACCGTTTCTTTTCTATAGAGACCGTTTAAAAGGCCTTTGGTGTGCTTGAGACAGTTCAATTGTCACTTACTGTGTGCAACTTACGTGAAGTAGAGTAACTCCCCACTTCCTTGAAGTTAAGTACATTTGATTCGCTATATAGAGATGATTCTTGTACTTATAACTTCTTTCAAACAATATATAGAAGTTTTCTTTTGTTTTTCCTATAAAGTGTTGTTTTTCTATTGGTTTTTCCCTTTTCTAATATATTAGGTGAAATTAATTCAAACTTATTTTTATTATTTCATAGCGCATATTCCATAAAGCTTAATTAATTGAAAATTTTTTTTAAATCACGCCAATCTAATATTACAACTGAACTAATTAAAAAAAAAATTAAATAATTTGTAAGTACAATTGAAGAAGTTTATACATAATTTTTTATTGTACTTTTTTAGTACCTTTTTTTAAATTATAGTAAATTTCCAAATATTTATCACAATATTTTATTAGTAAAGATAAAGTAATTTTTTTCTTGTTTCATTTTATAATTGGATATCATTATTGAAAATAAAATTTAAAAAAAAATGCGATTATAATTTGTAGAAGAAAATGATAATTATTTAAATTTACGACTTTTTTAATGGGAACCGTTACGTTAATAGACACACAAGTTTTACTTTTAGAAATATTAGAAGTACAAACGTATTCACTATATCTATATATGACAACCACCTACATTCATCTGATTGAAACTCTTGAACCTCAATTAATCATGCTTAATGATTATTGCCCTTCTGAGTGTATCGAGTTTCGCCCTCTCTCTTTTTTTTTTTAATCTGACTTTCATTCCAAAAAAAAAGATCACAATTATTTTTTTTCTTTTCATATCTTATCTTATTTAAATATTGCATTTTATGATTGCTTTTTTATTACATCTATTTAGATACATGACCTACAAATTTTTTGGAAAAAGTGATATTGAAAATTAGTTTTAGAAAATTGTAATTGATTTTTTGTTAATATGAATTTAATTTGTCTCGATAAGGAATTAATTGATAAATTGTAAAAATTGTTTTTTTCAAAGATCTCTTTGAATTTTAATATTCAAATTTATAGGAAGCAATTAGCATCTCTCGAATATAACAAGTCTTGCATTCTTTTAATAATTTTTATCTATTCTTATTCATGTTATTTCATATATATATCTCATTTGACATACTCTGCGACGTGAAATTGAACGTGGGACGAACCCTTGCGAAAAAAGCGAGTAGTTCCCATTTTAAGTATATTTTTTTCTAACTCACTAAAAAATGAGTCAAGGATAATGAAAATTTGCAATATTAAATGAGAAAACACCTACTTTTTTTTTACAATTTTTTCTATGTAAATTTTACATATAGAAATTAAAATTAAATATTTTTTGGCAACAATTTTTAATTTATTTTGTGAATATAAGTTATAGAAGGAAATATTTTTATTTCTTTTTTATTATGAAATTGTCACGATTTCAATCGAGAATATATAACAAAAATTTCATTTGTCTCTGTTGGTACAATGGTCATTTCCCATATATACCCTCTTCATTAAATAGATTTCAACAGAATAGAAACAGTTTCTATTGGGTTGACTATAATACTTGTTCTTCTTGTCGATTCAATTATTTCGAACCATTCACCTGTAAAGAATATATAGACAAATTTATTATTCCAACAAAAATTCACTACCCACCATCATTGCAAACTGGTTCTTTACTTAAATAGAGATGCAAATAATATACATTTATTTCTCGCCTTATAAATTCTCATTGTAAAACAAAAAAAAAAAAATTGCAAAAAGTAATTTCTTCTATAATAAACTATATAATATGAAATTATCATAATAAAAAGTTTTCTTATTAAAGTTTTCTTGCATTTTATATCTTCAATATTTTTCTGTAAGAAAATAATTTTTTTTTTGTTTCCACGCAAATTAAAAGATAATTTAAAAAACTAATTAAAAATAGATAATAATTATTATGACAATAATAATAATAAAATTAAGTGAAAATGAAAATTTAAACTGTAAAATTGCTCCCTATTTTTTTCTAGTTTTTCGTAAAATATGTAAAAAAAAAATTTCCCAAGTCGGTGAATGACTCTTTATCCATGACAATCTTCATAAAATGTGATTTATAGATCAATTGATAATTTCTGATGTAGTAATTCATAACACGATCGTAATAGCTATGAGTTAATTAAGAAGGTCAATGAGTTTAGTATCTTAATCATAGTAGAGTCATAATGTCGATCCTGAATATAGAACGTATATTTAATTTATAGAATATAGATAGAATAAAAAATATTAAAATTTTTTTTTAATTATACGATCTTCAAATTATAAATTTATATCAAAGTAAATACAGATCAAAAAATTTTCAGAAATAATTTAAAAATAAAAAAGAATTTATAATTATAATTTATAATTATTTTTTATTAAAAAAGATTATTATTACAATGTGAAAAGAAAATTTAAAAATATTGATACAAAAGTGAATATATAATTTGTTTTCTATATACATATTATGAATAAATTGTTCAATTGTATATCATTTTCAAAAATTTATTATCCGATAAAATCTCGATATTCTATTTCCAATATATATATATCTCATTGCTTTCTATATAAAATACTTATATTCACCTGTAAATCAATATCTTTAATCGTCTCTAAATTTAATTCCAAAGATTATTATCAGGGGTGACATTTTAGACTGTATAATAATGTATATAGTTTTAAAAGGGAGGGAAAGTTTGTACATGTCGAAAGTAAAGGAAATTAATTCCCCCATATGTAAAATATATAAGAGTTTTCTATATTGACACTTTGAATTATATTTTATAAACTTCTCTTTAGGTTTCACTAAACTTTCTTTGCGAAATGCACTTGAAATCTTCGTCGATCAAGTTTTCGCTATTAAAAAGTCTCTGTTCTCAATATTTTTTTATAGAAAGTATCTCAAGTGTCATCCTTTCCCTTATATATCGTTATTCGACGAAATTATTTTTATCTAGTCGAACGATTAGAAAATTTATTCCATCGATTAAAGGAGTCGAGAGTTAAAAGGACAGTTGTTTTAGATATAGAATTGTTTTTAGATTATTAAATAGAATTTTTTTGTGAGTGTAATTTTTTTTCTAAATTTGGAAATTTTATTTTAATATGGTAGGATATTATTTTCTCCAGTGTCTAGAAAGCTTTAGTATCTGTATATTATTTATAAACTTTTGAGAGATAAAAGTTTATACAGATGTAGAAAAATGTCGACAACATATATCAAATGTGAAAGTATAAAAATTTTATCATTTTTCACGAGACAAGCAATTTTTCTCAAGGGATTGATAAAGAATAGTCAAGTCTTGTTAAATTAACTTGTGTCCTGAAAAGAAAACGACGTACTATGGAAAGTTCACTTTCAATCAGATGACAAGTTTTCTTTTTCACAAAGCAAGTACATTTATAGAATGTTCTAATTTTTCAAAAAGCTGTCCTCAGTCTTCACTGCAGTCTCTTATTTGACAAATTGCAATTTTTTTTTAAATTCAAAACTCAATTCTTTTTAATTTTTTTCTTTTCGCATTTATAATAGGAAAATAAAAAAGATTTCAATTTTCATTTAACCAAATTGTTGTTTAGCGAAAATCATTTCTTCAATTATTTTAATACTTATTTCCCGTAGCAAATTTAATTTTATCTCGGGCAAGTGATTAAGAAACTTCAATTTCACGAATGGAGTGATCAAATTAAATTGATGAAATGGGGATTAAATTAGATTTCGTTTGCAATTGATTTAACACCGTTTTATGTATTCAATTGATTTATTTCTTTTTTTCTTGAAATAAAGATATCGAAAAATTAAATTATCTTCCTGAGATTTTGAATTTCTTATAATTAGGTAGCGATGGAAACTTGATCATCTGAATTTTCGTATTGATTATTTCTTGTGAAACAAAAATAGACTTTTTTTTAAATTTAAATTAAATTTGCAGGATAAAAAAATTCGAGTTAAACAAAATAATAAGAAGAGAAGGGGGGAGAATTATAAAGATTTTGTTGGAAAAATTTTAAAGTTATGTTATTGAAATTATCAATGATACGTAACGAAAGAAGCAAAAGAAAAAGGATATGGGAAAGATTATATTAAAGAATTCTCAAGAGTGTCCTATGCACTGGATGGAGGATCCAGGAACTCAAATTTCGACATCTCGATATCTTCTTCATGCGGCTGCTCTTTATCTCGTTATTATAATTACACTATGGTGCATTCCTGCCTGTTTTTATCATCGGTGAGATAATAAATTTTAAGTGGTAATTCCTATTTATAGGAAAAATAGTTGATGGAAAATAGAGAAAAAATTTTTTTTTTTAATTATCTATTTTACATAAATTTCAAAATACCTGAACCAAGTGGTTTCAAGTTAAATCCATTTCAAGAAAAAAAAAAAAAAAAAAAAGCCAGACAGAATAAAATAAATATTAGATATAAAATTTGAAACTTTTTCAAAAATTTTCATTTTGTTTTTAAATTTGTTTTTTTTTTACTAAATAATATTTTTTTAAATAGAAATTAACAAATATTTTTCTTTTTACAGAATATCTGAATCCGGTCAGTCGGTGGTACTGACATTAGTCGATACTGCAGCATCTGAACTGCAAAGTTTGGCTGATCCAAAAATCGTCTCGGAATTTAGAGCGAGATCTTTATCTAATAATTTATCATTAAGTAATACACCAATTAGAAAGGAAGAAGAAAAAGAAAAAAATTTCGACAGCGTCACTGACACAAAATCAGAAATTGTGATAACAACTGAGAGAATTAATGATAGTGTAATTGTTGATAATAATAATAATAATATTAATAATAATAATAATAATATCAGTATCACCGAGACTAAAGAAACAAAAACGCTTGATGATGATAATGATGCCGAAACAGTAGTTATTGTTAGAGCTGAGAAAAAAACGGTTGTCGAGGAAATAAAAATTGATGATGAGAATTTAAAAATTGAAGATGAAATTCTCACGAAAGACGAATTATTACAGGACGTTGAATTTAATCAAGTTTCAGAATTAAATGAAATAACAATTAAATCACAATTAGTTGGTAATGATGATTCACCATCAGTTGCTCCCGATGGTATTGTCACACCAGGATCATCTGACACGCAAGAGGACATGCCATCGTTTATTGAATGGTCACAAAAACAATTGGAGGAAGACGAGAAAAAGAAAAGTAAGTTTCATTAAAAAAAATTGTTTAATATTCTCAAATGTTTTTTTTTCTACTATAATTTATTTTTTTAAAACAATTTTTCTTCTTTTTCTTTTTTTTTTAGCACATCCAAATGTTTCGGTACAAACTCCTGGCAGTCCAGGAAAAAGCGTCGGTGGAATGAAAATGCGCTCGAAAAATTATGCCTCACCAGATTGTGGAGCGAAAATTATTGCTGCAAATCATGAATCACAAAGTGCTCGTAATGTTCTTGTTTCAACGCGCGACGAATATATGTTAAACAAATGTACATCACGAATTTGGTTCATTGTTGAACTTTGCGAAGCAATTCAAGCGAAGAAAATTGAATTGGCCAACTTTGAATTATTTAGTTCCTCACCTAAAGAATTTTCCGTGTTTGTCAATGATCGTTATCCAACACGAGAATGGAGTTCAGTTGGTCATTTTACTGCAAAAGATGAGCGTGACATTCAAAGTTTTGTTCTACAACCACAATTATTTGGAAAATTTATTAAAATTGAACTTCATTCACATTATGGATCGGAGCATTTTTGTCCAATTTCACTTTTTCGTGCTTATGGTACCAGTGAATTTGAGGTACTTGAAACAGAGACTGAGGTACAAACATCAAATTCAGAAGACGATGACAATGACAATGAAAATGGTGAAGAACTTTTAGAAGTAGAAGGCGGTGAATCGACGAGAAATTTATTTGGCAGTGCAAGAGACGCTGTTTTAAGTATCGTTCGAAAAGCAGCTGAAGTTCTTGTTAAAACAGGTGACATGAGTCGAAATAATATAACAAAAATTCAAGAAAGCATTAGAGGTGATTTGTTTCAAAGTTCATTTGCCAGTTGTACAACACCGAGATATGCGATTGTTTGTAAAAATTGTTCAGACGATAGATTTGCAAGAGTTTTTCAATTATTGAGCTGTAGGCATCGTTACTTAAATTCTTTGCTAGAGACAAATTTAATAAAAAATTCTTTACCCAATAGTCATCTTTGTTGGGCACACAGTGGAAAATCATCCGACGAAGATGGAAATTCCTGTAAGGCAAGAGATCTTCAAGCAACATTTCTTGCATCCGTTCTTACACCCGATTATCTCGTTGCTCTATGCAATGTTCTTGCCGCAAAGGACGGAAAAGTTGTTCTCAATTCAAGCGATGAAATTGCACCAATTCCTGACAATGGAACATTAAAGGAAGAAATTCCCGGCACCAAGGAAGAGAAACGTGATTTTTCAATTGACAATCTACAACCAACGTCTCCTTGTTCAACTGACATTAATTCTCCATCGTCATCGTGCAAACCAACAATCAATATTCAAGAATCACGTCGTGATAATTTACCAAAAGAAACTGATTCAATTTCACCGTCAATTGTACCCACAATAACAAAAAATCAAGTACCAAATGATATTATTACCACACAAATTAAACCAACAAAAACATTGAGTAATGAAGAAACAAAAAAAGAATCAATTATTGTACCTATTTTGGAACCAAGTAAAGATCAAATCGATGATTTGAAGCAACAGGAAATTGTCACAACTACCATTGCATCGCCAACTGTTACAAGTCCAATAACAAAAATACAAGAAAATTTATCAATTGAATCGAAAATTGACAATACGATTCATAATTCATTGGGTAATAATGAAGGTGAAAAATTGGATGTTGATGATAAAGAAAATGCACAGAAAATTCAAGAAATTGTCAATAAATCAGGTGATGTAAAAATTGATGGACAAGAACAAAATAAATTAGATTTAGGTGAGGATGCTAAAATTTTATCGCAAGAGCAAATGAATTTCGATAGTCTTCTGTCAGATTTTAAAGAATTCGAGGGCGAATCTGTAAATAATGGACAAGGTGGAAGTGCTTCTGCTGCTCAACCTACGGCTAGCTCAACGCCACAGCAAAAAGAATCTGTTTTCCTGAGACTCTCTAACAGGATTAAGGTATGTATTGTGATTTAAATATTTAAAAGTAGTTTTTAAAATATAAATAATTCAATTGAAAATAAATTTTACAAATTACTGATAATTATAGTTTATTTTAAATTTTTTATACAAATCAAAATCTTTATTTGAAAAAAAAATTTAATTTTTAAACTAATTCTTATAGTTTTTGTCTCAACATTATATAAATTTGTAAATAATGTTTGAACTTTGGCTAAAAATTATACTATTTGTCACGATTTGATTATAAAGATTTGTCTGTAGAAAATATTTACGTAAGCAAAGTTTTTGAATATATCTCGCGCAGACGACCGAATCCAATTAAATGAGAAAACAAGTGATGTAAACAATGATGTAAAACGATTTTCACCTATTATCCCATTACGTTTTCTTTTTATTGAATTATGTTTAACACGTGATTGTCCTTTTTTTTCTTAAGATGTTGAAAATTATTTTTTTATTTAACAAAAAAAATCTATTTTCAATTTTTATTATTTATAATTTAAAAATGATTATTAGTTTTTGTTTATTATAAAATTAATGAATTATCAATTTTTAGGCTCTCGAGCGTAATATGTCATTAAGTGGTCAATATTTAGAAGAATTAAGTCGAAGATATAAAAAACAAGTGGAGGAAATGCAACGTTCCCTTGAACGTGCAACATTGGCAATGAGTGAAGAATCTCGTAAAGGTGAAGAACGTGATTTAAAAAGAATGGAAGAAATTACAGCACTTCGCGAAGTGATTAAAAGTCTTTCAATATCGGTCGAGAGTCTTGTTTATGATCGAGATAGTTGGCAAAGTAAATTATATTATCTCGGTGAACATGTCATTCTCATCTGTATAAATGTCATTATTGTCAGTTTTATTATTTCATATTATCGAAGAACAATTGATTTTGATGTTGACGATGATGATGATAGAGAAATAAATGTATTTCAAGAAAATAATAAAGTTACACGTCGAAAACCGACGGATTTTCTTAGGGAAAAAACGGTTTTGCCGAAAAAATCGAAAAAACGAAGACCAAGTGAAATTGCCAATAATATTGCTGGTACATATGAAGAATTAATGATAGAAGATCAAAGATTAAATTCAAGAAAAGAGAAGAAAAGAAAACGAAAGAAGGAGACAACATTTAAAACAATGAATGGCGACACTAAAAGCAATATTGTACGTTACAAAGAAGTTTTTAGTGGTACATCAAATAATTTACGAACATTTTCGAATGATGTTCCAAAGCAATTTGTAAATTTAAATGATAATAGATCTGATAGGGAAAATTATGGAGATTTGATTAATGAAAATCTTAGCGGTAGAATTGAAATTCTATCAACAAACGAAAAATCAGGTGGTAGTGATGAAAATTCTTTGATTCCAAATGAAATTCATAAAAATATGTCCAGTAATGAAGATGAAGAAGAACCAGTGAAAAAGGGATTGAAAACTGAAATTTTCAAATCGAAATTATCATCACCATCGTTTATGAAAACGGCACTTGGATCGCGTAGTAAACGAAAAACGGAAAATTGGGATAAAAATAAATTTAGCAATTCTAGTCTTCAAATTACAACTGATGGACATTTGAATGGTTCAACGGCAAATGGTTATGCAGATGAGAGTGACAGAAGTAGTAGTGCAACGCCAACTTCGGAAAAGAAAGAAAAAAAAAGTACTGGCTTGAGGAAAATGGTGAGAAAATTTTTTTGATTGAAAGTAGTGGACTTGAATTTTTTTTTTTTTTTGCAACAGTAAAAAATTGCGAATAAGGGAAATTTTCATACAAAATAAATAGAAGCCAGGAAAAACAGTAAAGAAGACTGTAGTGCCATTTGATAATTTTTTTCAAATGAACGCAAGAAAAAAAGATTGAAATCTTGTAAATGGTATTTCGCTAGGTTTTTGCTTTAATCGTAAGACTTCGTTTATCATTATAGTGCTAATTTTTTTTTTTGCAAATATTCTACTTGAGCCAAACAAATTTAGCAATTTTAAAATTCTTTTTATTTTATTTCAATTAAAAGAATTTTTTATTTTTAATATAATTTAAAAAAATATTGTACTTTTTAATTTTAGTGAAATTTATATAAAAATAATTTTTTTAAATTTAATTTTAATGAATTGAAAAATTTATATTTATTTTAATGTGAATTCATTTTTAAAATATATTTTAATTTTCAATGAAAATCTTGTAATTTAGAGCAAATAATTATTTCAAAATTTTTTAAAAATTAATTTAGATAAAATTTTGCTTTTTAGAGAAATTAAATACTGTAAATAATATTGAAAAATGCTTTTTCTTTGATAAAGAAAAAAGATAAATTATTGTTAAAAATTGTAGATCAATTTTTTTTAGATATTCGTAATTTCTTGGAAATTTAACTGTGTTTTGGTTTTTTTTTTTGGCTTATTGAATATTTCAGGAGAATCAAAATTTGAAAGAGGAGAGGATACAAAAATGGAGAATAATTAACAATGGGATTTAAAAGAAAATTATTGTAAGATCTTGATCGATATAAATTCAGTTCACAATATTATATTGTGCAAATTTTTTATTTCGTGTTTTTCAAAATGTTTTATTTAAATATTTTAATATATTTTTAAAATATAAAAATATTTTAATATATTTTAAATAGTTCTAAAGTTACTTTTTAGAAATTATTTTAAACTATTTTACAGTTATTTTTTTGGTAACTATTTTAAACACGAAGTAAAATAAAATTGTGTATGTATGTGTGCGTGAAAAAAAAAATGTGGAAAATTTCTCACCCAAATTGACTAGATATATAAAAATGATTGTAGATAAATTTTAGAGTAGGTAGGATATCAAATTAACTCAATGGCGATGACTAATTATTAAATAACAATTGAAAATTAGAATAAGAGAATGATCTTTGCACAATATAAATATATAAAGATCATTCTCATTTGTAATTGTATATTTTAGTTTTATTTAAATTACCAAAGAGAGTTTTTTGTTTTGAATAAAGACAACAATAAATTGTTTTACTGAATCTCGAAAAATTCTAGAAATTTTTTTTTTTTGAAGATTGTTTAATTTCTTTAAACAAAAAAAAAATTTCGGAATTATAATTTTCGATTTGTTAATATTTATAATAATGATTAAATATACTTAATTATTTAATAATTATTTGACACTTAATTTGTATCATGAACGCACAATGTGTTTTTTTCCCAGTTATTGAAATTAAATATTAATTTTTAAATTAGACATTTTTTTTTTTTTTAATTCAGAACTGATCTTTAGGGGAAAAAAATTTAATTCTTTTGTTTGGTCCTTTAGAAAATAGATACTAGTCAATTCTTCTTTAAAGATATTTGATATTCGACTTTTTATAATAGAATTTTTTTTTCTCAAAATGAAAATTTAATTTAGTTTCTTTTTTTTCAAACGAAAGAATGAAAATGTGAAGAGTAAACCTTGCCTGAATTAAATGTCGTAGTTTGCAGTAATGCTCTCTGTGATAATTTGCTCCATAAAATGCAAATGAAAAATAAAAAAAAAATTTAAGGAATAGGAGCGATTATATATGAATACTTAAATTCTGCATGAAGGGCGTTCTATTATTTACGATTAATGTGCATTTATTAATAACTTTTTTTTTATGTAATTCAATTTTTGAGTCGTGTGTAGTTTTTGAAATTTTTTTATTTTTTTCTATATTTATCTCAAGTTTACCAATTTTATTTTGTTTTTAGCAAATGTACTTATTTTTTATTTAGTGTGTATATACAATACAATACACTGCATCTAAAATATTTATTTGCAAAAAATAAAATTGAAAATTTACTTTTCCATTATTTTTTTTTTCTCTCTTAAAACGAAATTGAGTCGTAGCATTCAGAAAATTAAAGGTCAATTTTTATCAGCAACAGTCTTTGGCAAAAATTGAATGACTGAGAAATGAAAAAGATAAAATTATATTTTATATATTATTATTAATTTTTTCATTAAAGTATAACATTTTTGTTTAGTAAAAAAATGTCTTTTTTCAATTTTTAATAATGATTTATTATTTTTGACAAAAACTGTTGCAGATATATTGTCTGAGTTCTTATTCACAATGTATATAAATATTTTTAATGAGTGAGAATTTTTCTAGGTCTCACTTGAAAGCTTCAATATTATACAATGACAATATAAAAATGAAAAACCTAAAAATATGAAAATACTTTGTTTATATAATATATATCCTCAAAATACCTGCGTGCGTGTGTGTGTCTTTTTTGATAATTTGATTGTCAAAAAGATTTTTTTTTTATTATTATTTAAATAAAGTTAAAATTTATTGATAAAATAGCCTAGTGAGAAAATTATTTTACTTAAAATTTTAAAGTACTACTTAAGTTCCTCTTATTCTTAAGTTATTATATTACTTATACAATATAAACAGTATTACAATATATTGTCTTAATTTTTGAATAAACATAAGTGATGATTTGTTTAAATCCAAAGAATTTTTAATTTGAACTTTGTTTAAAATTTCACTCAAAAAACGATTCACCGGTAAAATTTTAATTTTTAATTTTAAATAAACTTCAGCATAGAACAATTTAAAATACAGTGACAATAATTATGGATTTTTAAAATATTTTATTTGTAAATATTCCTTTTTTTGTTTTTTATTGTAAAGTTCAGTTTCGTAAAAGTAAAGAATTTTTAAATGGCTATTTTACCAATATTAGAATAATAGAAAATCCAGAATTGTAAAAATGCATCAGCATAATTCTATTACTAGATATAAATATATATTTAAATCTGTTAATAGTCGATTTGCTTGTGAAGCAAATTTCGATATTACATCGTTAGTTTGTATGTATTGTAAACAATTATTTATTACTCCATAAGGCTGTTATAAAGAAAAGAAAAAAAAAAGAAAATGAAAAAAAAGTGGATTCATTTTAAGAAATCGTCTCTCCCCAAGTGTTGATTACAATATTTCTCTGCGTATATGTGACATTCTATTTATATGAAAAAAAAAATAGTTTAATAAGTCACGTATGAGAAAATATGTTTTACATTATAAAAAGTAATGAAATTAATTCAATTTTTTCTCCTAGAAAATGAATTAATTCGTTATTTTACTTGTATGTTTCTTTATTTCGTCTGTTGTACTTGATAAATATAAATATGCTTTTATAAATATAGTATGTTTGTGAATTTTAAACAGAATGAAAAATAAAGTTGCCAAAATGGGTTAATAGTCACATTATTTTATTTTTCAATTTTTTTTTATTTCTTAATTTCTTAGAAATAAGAATTTTAAACGTATTACCCAAAACCCATCCATCACTCAAATTTAATTACAATATGTTTTATAAATATTTGTTTATTCATTTTATATTTACTATATTCTTATATACATTAATCATTATGTTGATATCAAAATTTTTTTTATATTTTACAAAAATGTATTTTAATTTTACCCTATTATTATACATTTTTTATCAAAAAAATTCTTTTAATAAAAATTACAATTTACAAAAGAATTGTAATTTTTTTTTAACAATTTCAATTTTCAATTGACAAAGTTTCCAATAATTTGGAAACATTAATTAAATCATTTGTGGATAATTTTTCCACCTGTGCTTGATTATTTAAATTAATTGCAGCTTTTTTTATTCTTTTATTCCATTCATCAATTATAAATGAATTCATTGAAGCCATTATAACTTCATTGACATCGCCCTCTAATGTAAAACTTGATATAAATTTAAAGACATTTTTTAAATTGTCAATTACACCTTGTCTTAATGCTTGATTTCTTATTACGAGATTTAATATAAAAAGTCCATCATTTGTTAATGATTTTGCGACTGTTTTTAAAACAGAATCATCAATAAATTGTTTTGGTGGACAACTCATACCAAGTGAACTATCTTTATTATCGACGTCAAATAAAATTGCGTCAAATTTTCTTTTATTTTCACTAGAATCGTGTAAAAATTTAATGCCATCATTTATTTCGACATTTAAATTTTCTGTTTGTACTAAACCAAAATATTCACTAGCAATTTTTAATATTTCCTTATCGATCTCGACTGCTGTTATTTTTAACTGTGAACAAAAATTAATTAATATTAAATAAAAAATATTAATTATTAAAATTATTAAAATTGGAAAAATTGAAAAAAAAATTTACCTTTGGAAAACAATGAGTCAAAAATGTGCAAAGACCACCTCCACCTAGACCAATAACAAGTGCTTCTCGATCTTCTTTTATGTTTGTCAATGAACTTACACCAAGGCTCATATAAATATGATGCTCGCAGGCTAAAAATCCGGGATCAATAATTTTCTTCATTTTCCCTCGTCTTGATTTTGCTGAGAAAAATAAATTCATTAATAATTAATACGTAATTTCAAAATGAAAATTCTTTTTGTTAATTTTTAAATAAAAAAAAATTCTTACAGATTGTCAATCTCGCTTCACTTTGAATAGTAAATTGATTATTTAAAAAAATTAATCGTCTATATATAACAGAATTTTCATCCTCTATTTCTTCCACGACATAAGCACCGCTCATTTCGCTTGTTCCTTCACAACAAATAATACGTTTTCCCACATCGGCACCAAGTGATAAAAATGGAATTTCATTAGCGCCAAGACCAATTGGAGCTAAATTTCTAACACTATCATTTATTTCTTTTTTTACTCCTTCCAAATTCTCGTATTTTTGTTCACGGCATAATATTACAATAGCCAATCTATCTCTTTGTGTGCTTTTTAAAAGTTGTTGTCTTCCTTCTTTTGTACTGAAGAACCAATCTGATTCTCTATTAAAAAAAAAAGATTTCAAATCAATTATTTTTGTTTCCATTGAAATAATCTTTAATTTTATTTTATCACAATTACCTTCCTTGTGGAACAATAAAAGCAGCGAATGTTTTTTTATTTTTTACTGGCTCATCGACAACATAAAGTGTATATCTTGGAATTGTTTCGCCAGCACGATATAAATCTAGAGAAACTTCCCCTACATCAGCAACACTTCCTTTATAAAGTGTATTGCAAATCAAAGCCGATTCTTGAGTTGAATTTACAGCTGATATTATTTCATCTATCAATTGAACACGTCTTGGTGGTCCATTATCTAAAGCAATTTCTAGAACCTATCAATAGTTAATAAGTCTTTAAAAAAAATACATTTTACTCTTATTTATTGTTTAAAA
This sequence comes from Leptopilina boulardi, assembly GCF_019393585.1. Classification (NCBI taxonomy): domain Eukaryota; kingdom Metazoa; phylum Arthropoda; class Insecta; order Hymenoptera; family Figitidae; genus Leptopilina; species Leptopilina boulardi. The sequence goes on along the minus strand of NW_026137874.1, from coordinate 1,710,959 downwards.
ATAAGAATATTTTACTTATTTAAAATAAAAAATAAATGATTCGTACCGGTTGAGTCAATTTATTAAATTTTGTCGCAATTACTATAAAAACGGGAATTGTAGAACCCTCTTCTTCTTTCGTTTTCATTTCGGCTTCAAAACATCGCGATACTCGAAACATAAAACCAGCTGTAGGAAAATATGAAACTAATTTTTTAAGTATATGCTCTTGTAAAAGTGATATACAAACAAATCTTCCACCATTACGTAAAACACGCTGGATTTCCTATAAAAAGAAAAAAAAATTAAAAAATTTTTAAATTCGAACAACAATTAAACAAAAATTAAAATCAAAACAATTGCAAAATATTTTTTACTATAAAAAAAAGTTTACTTTAAAAAATTTGTCGACTATTTCTAATGTTGCATCCGTAGTATCTGGCATAATTGCATCCAAAGTACCTTTATCTAAAACGACACTAAATTTTTCATCTGGATAAGTCATTTTAGTGACGTCCATTACCTCATAACAAAGATCGGGTCTTTTCGACTTATTACATTCTCGCATTTGTTTAATAACCACCTCAGAAATGTCAACATTTGTGATGTTTCTGTTTAAATAAAATTTTAAAGACAATTACAATTTTAATTTTCACAATTTAAGTTGTAGAATATTTTCATTGATATATAAAAAGAAAATTGTCCCCCTTTTGAATATTGTATTTTATAATAAAAAGTTATGAATTAAATTTACCTGTAACCGGCATCATAAAGATTCATACTAAGAGTAGAATTTCCACATCCAACAACAAGAATATCATCTTTGTGTTTCATATATTTAAATAAATAGGAACATAATTCGGGATATTCACCGTACCTTGTAAATAAATAAATTAAGGTTAGAAATTGAAATAATTAAAAAAAAAACACCTATTTACCATTCAAAAGCTTTTCTTCCTCTTTTTTTAAAGAATGTATTCCAATATTCAGCAGTTTTAAATTCTTCATGAGATTTTGGTAAAAGATTCATTGTTTTTTCTATAATAAATTTGATAAATTTATATTATATCAAATTTGCAAAAACGTGACAATACCTAACCTATTCAGTTTGTTGACATTTTTTTTTATTGTCGTTTTGTAGTTCTCTTCTTTATCGACAGAACGTACTTTAGTTCTATAGTTACCATACGAGCCGCTGTGGCGCTAGTGTCTCAAGTCTAATATGACCGTTTCAAAGGCAGCACACTGAAAAGTTTATAATACAGAATGTTTTGTTTATAAAATAACAAGTTGTTTTTTAACTGTTGTGGATGAAAAATAAGTTACTTTAAAGTTTAAATCTGCCTCCTTTAATGAAATTAAATCATCAGAAATATGATTGAAGATCGAAATTTTGTAAGTTCTTTTACAATTTAATCATAAATAAGTGAAAATGTTCCGATTATTAATATCATAAATTGTTTATACTACACACACATATATGTCCTTTATTTTGTTAGTTGATTAATGTTATTTAATTATGAAATGAAGACAAATATGTTCTATATAAAATGAGAATTTCTAATTGCAAAATTCAGTAAAATTATTTATAGGTTAATTTTACAAATTTTTTCGAAAATATATTTTAGAAGTTTAAATAACCTAAAAATATTTTTAAAAAGTATTTATTTCATTCTACTAAATACTAATTATTTAATTTAATTATTTTATATTTTTTAATTTCCGATATTCCTAAAATTATTTTCTTCTTTTGTCTCTGCCTTAAGTTATGCAATTTGTTGTAAATTCTTGTATGACGGGTTGCATATCACAGACGAATACAAACAATTATTTTTTACTGACAGTTTAAAAATTATTTATTATAATTATATTATATTTTTATTTACTCAAACATGTATTTATACAAAAAATTATTATAATTTATTATTTATTATAAATTATTAATATTATTAATTTTATTATAATTATTAATAAATAATTTATTTTTTTAGGTATATTTCTAATTTATTCTGGGTTATAAAAAAGACAAAAATATTTTAAAAATTTCTATCTCAATTTTTGTTTCATATAAAAAAAAAAATTGTAATTAGACATTTTTCGGTACTAAATAGAAAGCTACCAAAAAAAGTATAATAAACCAACACTTTTAGCAAATTACTGATGAAAAAAAGTAAGTTGAAGCGCAAATTTCATGGTGGTAACATATAATCTACTCACTGTTCCCATCACTTGAGATTAAACGCGATTATTCTCGCGTTTAATCTCAAGTAATGGGACAAGATTACTTCTTTCAAGACACGGTGGAGGTCGTTTAATGCTTAATATTCCTTTTTTATTATATATACATATATACAGCCAAAAAATGAATAAACCTCGCGCGATATTTTGCCGACGACAAATGCGCGAAAAATAAAACCAAATGAAAACCCAGTGACCCGTTTTAACCGTATATATACAAAATTATATGGTACAAGTCACAATTGGCGACTGAATACATTTTTGGATTGCAAAACTGTAATTTTTGCGTTAAAAACAAAAAACAAAAAAACATTCCACCCGATTTCTTTAAAAGGAAAATTATGCTTTTTTACAAAATCAAAAAACAAAAATTCTTTTGGAGCAGATTTTAAAAATTCGAAATTGGTTATTCTTTTTTTGTTCCAAACAAAATTTTTTTGTATTAACCAAAAATTGAGATAATTCTTTAGTAAGATATCATTTTTTTTCGAAATCTTGAAAAATATTTTATGTTTAAAAATTTTTTTTCGATTTTAAAAACTAATTATTAAATTTATCTTTTTCAGATCCGATCATTTGGAGAAATGACGATCCAGCACAAAATCAAAAACAAAAATTCTTTTGAAGCAGATTTTAAAAATTCGAAATTGGTTATTCTTTTTTTTGTAGCTAACAAAATTTTTTGTATTAGCCAAAAATTGAGATAATTCTTTAGTAAGATATAATTTTTTTTCGAAATCTTGAAAAATATTTTATTTTTAAAAATTTTTTTCGATTTTAAAAACTAATTATTAAATTTATCTTTTTCAGATCCGATCATTTGGAGAAATGACGATCCAGCACTCGGTGCGCAAAGAGGAGAAATTTGAGCCATTTGAACTCGGTCTCCTTGTTAATGGTTATTGTTGAAATGAAAATTTTGATTTTAACCTAAAGGAGGGATCTCCGTGGACAAATGGCTTGATAAGTATCATCTGATTGTGATTGTCTTCACTGTGCAAAAAATTCTCTGGTGAATATTTATTAATTTTATAAAATATTCCCCACGCTATTACCTCAATATTCTAATATTGCAGTAAAATTGCAAAAATATCAAGAGGCAAAAAAAAAATTTTTTTTGAGACTCCTTTTGTGAGTAATTTTTTTCTTTACCAAAATCATGAAACATTAAAGCATAATTAAGTCGTTAATGGTGTCGACATTAAAAGGCCTTTTTTTCGACACGCGAATAACGAACGATCAAGCAAACGTGAATCAATTTGATATCCTTATTCACCTGCTCCACGATACGTGTAAATATATCGGTATATATATATGCTTTCGCCTCACACTGTATTGCGTCTGTGTTTGCGCGCTAATCGATGTAAAATCATATTTATACGTTCAAGCTTGTCTTCATGCGTCTCATTATTGTCATTTCTCTTTATGACTGACATAAAAATCATCAAAAAAAAGGAGAAAGCACACACAAGTGAGCAGATGAAGACAAATGAGTATAAATATAAAATTTTCAGGCCACTTGAAAATATTTGCGATAATAGTATATATAAAATAATAACTATTAAACGAACGCGTGGAAAATTATATATTACCCGTTAAACTGTATTTTAAACTAAAAAGCTTTTAAAATACTTTTGAAACATATTATTATTTTTTATATAAATGATTCAAATTTTTTTCGTATATACAAATACTTTCTTGGAAGAAAAGTTCAAATTTTATTTTATTTAGAATTTTTTAATATGGTTTTTTTTTATTTTTAGTTAGTTTTTCTAGATAATAATTTTTATTTTAATAAAAAATATTTTAAATAAAAATATATTAAAAATATAAATAAATAGGGTAAATGCACTAATAGCGGCGCTATTCGAGTCAAAACACCTTTGAAATAGAAAATTCGACATTTCTATTGTATAAACTCCATTTAAGACTTATTAAACTAAAAGCTTATGTTATTTAGATATTAAAAAAAATTTAACTTTATAAAAATCGATTATACTTCGATACTTTGCCCGCCGAAATTGGAGCCAATAGAAATCTTAAAAATGTTTCAATTGCGGCGCGGAAAAAAATTTGATCTCAAATAATTAAATTAATAATTGTTAATTGTTTAAATGTGCATCTTTATACGTAATTGTATTAAAAAAAGATTAAAATAATTTTTTTTAATCATTTTGCAACATTTATATTAAATATAATAGTAATAATAGTTATTTTTTATGAACGCGCCGTAATTGGTACACTTACCCTATATTTAATAAAAATAAAATTATAAATTTATATTTAAAATTTTTTATAAATATTACAATTTGTAGTAATTTATATTTATTTATTCTGTAAGTGAAAACAATTAAATAAAATTTTCGAAATATTTTGGGTTCGCAGGTATAATGCCACAAAACAATGATTCCCTCCGGGAGACCTCTGTTTACATTTCGAGATAGTTGACATTGAGGGTTGGAAACAATGGACCCCAATTTGAATAGCAGGTCATAAATGCAGTGAAAATTAAAATTTATTTAAATAATATTGAAAAATATACTTCATTTAAATAATGTGAATCGTTCTCTTAACAAGTTTTATATTTCTTTCTCTTTTTTGTTAAAAAATTATTTTCGGGAGTGTTCGAATTTTCTTAAAACCGCGTTCGTTCAATAAAAAGTATTTAAATATGTAATATAAGTTTTTTCGGGAGTGTTCGAAATTCTTAAAACCGCGTGTGAGTGATTTCATTTTTTTCTTCAAATGGAAAATCTCTTCAGAATGCTGTTGGGAAATGAAGATCGAGCAAATGGAATTCAAGGTTAGATTTAAAATTTTTCAAATTAATAATTTATAAGCAAAATGATTTTTGAGAACAATTATTTATAATTTCAAAATTTAAATTAAAAAAAAAAATTAAAATTACCGCGTGTATCGCTGCAATATTTTTGCGCGATTTTTTCGTTTAAAATTATCTTTTAAATTGAAACAAATTTAAATAAAAAAATTTAATTTAATAAATTAGATAAAAATTATTCATTTAATAAATATAAAGTATTGAATTTTCAATCGAAGATTAATATAAATTCTATTTTATATAAATTTTTCAAACTAAAAAAAAAAATTGGTTTTTTGGACCATTTTACATTGAAAGATGATGAATGAGAAGATTACAGAAGCGAGGTAGTTTTTGATCGAGTACACGTGCCTCAATATGCGATTAAAAAAAAATATATAAAAAAAAATGTGGGGGCGCGCACTTATCGAGCGAATATGTTGAGAATATATATATATATGTATGTATACGTTAGACCTGGTGATTACTTATCAGAATTTATTAATTTCCTTGATGGGTTTTGAGCTGCTTCGAGTGACAGATTGTACCCGAGTGTGTACTCGCGTATGTCACGGTGTGCTCTTATGATTATAAACTTGATGAAACGTGGCGCGCAAACGAGCGTAATTCGATTCGCAGCTGCACTAAAAACGTAGAAGGAAGTGTACCTGCTTAATAATAATGAGGCACATTTTAAAGAAACACCGACATTCTTTTGCGCCTTTAAATCAATATTTTCCTATATACATATATGCTAATAGATTTTTTTTTATTCTATTTTAAATCTTCATGATTTTATCATTACCATTTAATGCTCTCGAGAATAAAATATAATATAGAAAAAATATTAATATCAAATTAATCATAAATGATAATTTCATTAAAAAATTGTATATTTGAATAAAAATTAATTAACCTAATAAGCGTGAAATGAGAAAAAAATGTAAAGTAGGAGCACAAAAAAAAAAACTGTTGACAACATGAATTTTGCTTTGTGTGATAAATCCTTTCTTTTTTTAGACTTTTGATAAATAAAATGTTTGAGATAAAATTTAGAACCTTAAAATGTTAAATTATAACATAAAGAATCACGAAGTGTGTTCTCTGTGACATTCAATTTTAATAAAAGTCCTCCCCCGACTAACAATATATATATATATAAGCAAAGGGGAACCTTATTCTGAAACAAAACTGTGATCCCACGAGTCTCCCGGTGGCAAAGTAAATAATTACTTTTTAGAGTATTCTCATGAAAACACTTATGACACACTATCACGAAGGGGAATTAAAAAAAAAAATTAGTAAAAAACAAGATTTAATGTTGTCACTCCTACTTTGCAAAACGTACCTAGGTTCTTTTTTTAAAGATGAATTTAATTTGAAACTTATATTTTTGAATAAAAAAGTAATTTAATAAATTCATTTTAGTAAAAGGATAAATAAATTAATTTTAAATTTAATATTTAATTAAAAATTTTATTTCAATAAAAATTACAATTAAAAATTTTGAAAAATCCAATTGTATAATTTAAAAAAAGAAGATTTATTTTGAGCTAAAATTTTTTTATAAATCTTCTTGATTATTTTTAATTATTGTTATTATTTAATAACATTATTGTGTTTTTTGATCCATAAAATTTTTTTTGAACTAATTTATTTTGACACGTACAGTGTATATAAATGTATTAACATCAGCATTCCGGTATAAGCACTCAATAAAAAATTAAATATTCTTATTAAACCAAAAATTAAAAAACACGATTTCTTTCAATATATCGCGAAACATTGTGGAATTTAAAAATTTCGTTCGAAATTTCCCCCGTAATATTACTTTGAATCACCCATTTTATTGGACCATATATACTAAATGAATTCCGAGATATTTATAAAAAAAAAAAATTCAATTTTCAATGTTTAATATTATGTAAATAAGTTCTTTAGCCCGCATTCTCCAAACAGTTTCGAGGTTTTTGAATTGATCTGGACTCTCGACGAGATAATTAGGCGTAAACTTGATAACTTTAGTATATTCAACTTCTTTTATACACTCATTTGTTGCACTGTGCTTTTTTATATTTAGATTTTTTTTTCCTTTTTTTTGTCTCTTCCGGCGATAATGACGTTCTTAAAATCATTAAGTAATGTGTTCACCACTTTCGATTATTGCAAAATTAAGATTATACATATATATACAAAGTTTATATTTTCTCACCATATATTACAATATTACAATCAATATATAAAATATATGGGGCATTACAAATGAAATTTTTATTCAAAATATTTTTTTGAAATTTTTATTTAATTTGATAAAAATTATGAAGGTTTTCTCTTAGTAATTTAAATTTAAAACAAATATCATTTAATTGACTCAAATAATAATTATTTAATTATTATTATAAAAATAACTACTTTCGTAAAAACTGAAATAATTTCTTTTTGTAAAAAAATATTTTCTTATTTTTGTTCTTACAGATTCGAAAAAAATATCTAAGACAAAAAGAATTTGAATAAAAATCTCACATGAAATGCCCAATATATATTTTTGAAAGCATGAAATAAGCAAAGTTTTTTATATTTGCAGTAGGGGAGACCGAGGAGGAAAGTAACAGAGGAGGAAAGTAACAAAGCTTATAACTTTTAAACAAATTATCGGATAGACATGGTTCAAACATATTTTTAGTCGGCACTGTTTCCCCTTCCTCCTCCATAGTGTGTCTGAGCCTGACAGGAAAGGTTAGGTCTGATTCCGGTGTGACGTGCAGAAAAAACGTCAAAAGTAAGTTTTCGTTCAAATTTTCAAAGTCTCGTATTTCTTTAATTTTATTGATTTTCAAAATGTGCCTTTCGTTATTTTGTAGCCTTATTATCTGTCTTTAAGTTGTGCTTAAACAAACAATTTAACATTTGTGTAGTTTTAACTTTTTTGTTGACATACAAGAAAAAAGCGACCGAGGAGGAAAGTAACACGCTACTTTTCTCCTGTTGTCGATATTGTCCATGTTTTAACTAATGATTGAAGCAAATCGTATTTAATTTTACGAATAACAGAGATTTATTTAAGAAAAACCTGTGATCTAGGTAAGCATAAAATATCTTTAAGAAAAAAAATGAGCTAAATTCATAAAATGTTCGAAATATGTCCCAAATATGTGCCAAATAAGTATAAAGGGTACTTAAACATTTATGTGTTCCTAATAAAAATATTTCTAATTAATAATAGTCATTAGTCTAAAGAATTTTACATAATTTGATACTGTTACTTTCCTCCTAGGAGCTTGTTACTTTCCTCCTCGGGGGTGAGGAGGAAAGTAACAGATGAAGAGCTTGCGTAAAAGTTATACTGTGAACTGTCAATTTATTATAAATGTTTAATTCAAATTTTATTTAAAAGGTGAATGTCCAAGCTTTCATTTAATATATTGGACAAATTTATCCGACAAATATTTTTAATGCTAGCATAAAAAAACTGATTTTTGTTACTTTCCTCCTCGGTCTCCCCTAGTGGAAAAAGTTTATAACAAAAGTTTTATATTCCTTGTTTAATTAACTCCCTTATATTACATACATACAAATTTAATTTTTTTATTTGCGAAATAAACTAAAACTTTTGGGTTATGAATTTATTTTTCTTAAATATATGTATATAGGCAAATTGACTCAATATATAGTGATATGTATAGTGAAACAGGCTTCATTAACGAATTACTTGGTAAATATTTGAACAATGAAATTAGGACATTTTATTTGTCATTATTAGACCTTTGAAGAGTTTGGACTAGATTGTTAATTTATATTAGTAGGGTCATGTCATTATTCCAATTCGTGTTAAACGCGATCCCTGTTATATTTAAACGTATGAATTGAACCTTATACCACCTTTTATGTGTACACAGCGATCTATTGTCTATATACAGGCTCGCATTTATTTTCTATACTGGTTTATTGTTCGAGACTTTTTGCTCATTTTTTTGGTGGTATTCCGAAGCTATTATATAGCAAATTTAATTTTTCGAAAATTTTTCCATATTGTTTTTGAGTGTAGCTCAGCATCCGCTGGACCAATCAAAAAGTGCGCCATACATTTTTTGTTCGAGACTTTTTGCTCAATTTTTTGGCATTATTCCCGAGACATTATCCCGCGAATTTAATTTTTCGAAAATTTTTCCCCCAATTTTTTTAATTGTAGCTCAGCATCCGCTGGACCAATCAAAAAGTGCGCCATACATTTTTTGTTCGAGACTTTTTGCTCAATTTTTTGGCATTATTCCCGAACAATTATCTAGCGAATTTAATTTTTTGAAAATTTTCCCAAATTATTTTTGAGTGTAGCTTAGCATCCGCTGGACCAATCAAAAAGTGCGCCAAACATTTTTTGTTCAAAACTTTCTTCTAATCACTATGGCGGTATTCCCGAACGATTATCTAGCGAATTTAATTTTTTGAAAATTTTTCCAAATTTGTTTTTTACTGTAGCTCAGCATCCGCTGGACCAATCAAAAAGTTCCCCACACATTTTTTGTTCGCTACTTTTTGCTAAAGACAGTTATGGTATTCCGGAGCGATTATCTCGAAAATTTAATTTTTCAAAATTTTTTCCGAAATTGATTTGAGTGTAGCTCAGCATCCGCTGGACCAATCAAAAAGTGCGCCATACATTTTTTGATCGAAACTTTTTCCCTATTTTAATGGCGGTATTCCGGAGAAGTTATCTCGCGAATTTAATTTTTCGAAAATTTTTACCCCAATTTTTATAATTGTAGCTCAGCATCCGCTGGACCAATCAAAAAGTGCGCCATACATTTTTTGTTCGAGACTTTTTGCTCAATTTTTTGGCATTATTCCCGAGACATTATCTCGTGAATTTAATTTTTCGAAAATTTTTCCCCCAATTTTTTTAATTGTAGCTCAGCATCCGCTGGACCAATCAAATAGTGCGCCATACATTTTTTGTTCGAGACTTTTTGCTCAATTTTTTGGCATTATTCACGAACAATTATCTAGCGAATTTAATTTTTTGAAAATTTTTCCAAATTTGTTTTTTACTGTAGCTCAGCATCCGCTGGACCAATCAAAAAGTTCCCCACACATTTTTTGTTCGCTACTTTTTGCTAAAGACAGTTATGGTATTCCGGAGCGATTATCTCGAAAATTTAATTTTTCAAAATTTTTTCCGAAATTGATTTGAGTGTAGCTCAGCATCTGCTGGACCAATCAAAAAGTGCGCCATACATTTTTTGATCGAAACTTTTTCCCTATTTTAATGGCGGTATTCCCGAACGATTATCTAGCGAATTTAATTTTTTGAAAATTTTTCCAAATTTGTTTTTTACTGTAGCTCAGCATCCGCTGGACCAATCAAAAAGTTCCCCACACATTTTTTGTTCGAGACTTTTTGCTCAATTTTTTGGCATTATTCCCGAGACATTATCTCGCGAATTTAATTTTTCGAAAATTTTCCCCCAATTTTTTTAATTGTAGCTCAGCATCCGCTGGTCCAATCAAAAAGTGCGCCATACATTTTTTGATCGAAACTTTTTCCCTATTTTAATAGCGGTATTCCGGAGAAGTTATCTCAAGAATTTAATTTTTCAAAATTTTTTCCGAAATTGATTTGAGTGTAGCTCAGCATCCGCTGGACCAATCAAAAAGTGCGCCATACATCTTTTGATCGAAACTTTTTCCCTATTTTAATGGCGGTATTCCGGAGAAGTTATCTCGAGAATTTAATTTTTCGAAAATTTTTCCCCTAATTTTTTTAATTGTAGCTCAGCATCCGCTGGACCAATCAAAAAGTGCGCCATACATTTTTTGTTCAAGACTTTTTCCCTATGTTAATGGCGGTATTCCGGAGAAGTTATCTCGAGAATTTAATTTTTCAAAATTTTTTCCGAAATTGATTTCAGTGTAGCTCAGCATCCGCTGGACCAATCAAAAAGTGCGCCATACATTTTTTGTTCGAGACTCCCGGGTTAAGACTTTGGCGGTATTCCCGATCAATTATCTCGCAAATTTAATTTTTCGAAATTTTTTCAAAAATTTATCTGAGTGTAGCTCAGCATCCGCTGGACCAATCAAAAAGTGCGCCATACATTTTTTGTTCGAGACTCCCGGGTTAAGTCTTTCACAGTATTCCCGATCAATTATCTCGAAAATTTAATTTTTCAAAATTTTTTCCGAAATTGATTTGAGTGTAGCTCAGCATCCGCTGGACCAATCAAAAAGTGCGCCATACATCTTTTGATCGAAACTTTTTCCCTATTTTAATGGCGGTATTCCGGAGAAGTTATCTCGAGAATTTAATTTTTCGAAAATTTTTCCCCTAATTTTTTTAATTGTAGCTCAGCATCCGCTGGACCAATCAAAAAGTGCGCCATACATTTTTTGTTCGAGACTTTTTCCCTATGTTAATGGCGGTATTCCGGAGAAGTTATCTCGAGAATTTAATTTTTCAAAATTTTTTCCGAAATTGATTTCAGTGTAGCTCAGCATCCGCTGGACCAATCAAAAAGTGCGCCATACATTTTTTGTTCGAGACTCCCGGGTTAAGACTTTGGCGGTATTCCCGATCAATTATCTCGCAAATTTAATTTTTCGAAATTTTTTCAAAAATTTATCTGAGTGTAGCTCAGCATCCGCTGGACCAATCAAAAAGTGCGCCATACATTTTTTGTTCGAGACTCCCGGGTTAAGTCTTTCACAGTATTCCCGATCAATTATCTCGAAAATTTAATTTTTCAAAATTTTTTCCGAAATTGATTTGAGTGTAGCTCAGCATCCGCTGGACCAATCAAAAAGTGCGCCATACATCTTTTGATCGAAACTTTTTCCCTATTTTAATGGCGGTATTCCGGAGAAGTTATCTCGAGAATTTAATTTTTCGAAAATTTTTCCCCTAATTTTTTTAATTGTAGCTCAGCATCCGCTGGACCAATCAAAAAGTGCGCCATACATTTTTTGTTCGAGACTTTTTCCCTATGTTAATGGCGGTATTCCGGAGAAGTTATCTCGAGAATTTAATTTTTCAAAATTTTTTCCGAAATTGATTTCAGTGTAGCTCAGCATCCGCTGGACCAATCAAAAAGTGCGCCATACATTTTTTGTTCGAGACTCCCGGGTTAAGACTTTGGCGGTATTCCCGATCAATTATCTCGCAAATTTAATTTTTCGAAATTTTTTCAAAAATTTATCTGAGTGTAGCTCAGCATCCGCTGGACCAATCAAAAAGTGCGCCATACATTTTTTGTTCGAGACTCCCGGGTTAAGTCTTTCACAGTATTCCCGATCAATTATCTCGAAAATTTAATTTTTCAAAATTTTTTCCGAAATTGATTTGAGTGTAGCTCAGCATCCGCTGGACCAATCAAAAAGTGCGCTATACATTTTTTGATCGAAACTTTTTCCCTATTTTAATGGCGGTATTCCGGAGAAGTTATCTCGCGAATTTAATTTTTCGAAAATTTTTACCCCAATTTTTATAATTGTAGCTCAGCATCCGCTGGACCAATCAAAAAGTGCGCCATACATTTTTTGTTCGAGACTTTTTGCTCAATTTTTTGGCATTATTCCCGAGACATTATCTCGCGAATTTAATTTTTCGAAAATTTTTCCCCCAATTTTTTTAATTGTAGCTCAGCATCCGCTGGACCAATCAAAAAGTGCGCCATACATTTTTTGTTCGAGACTTTTTGCACAATTTTTTGGCATTATTCCCGAGACATTATCTCGCGAATTTAATTTTTCGAAAATTTTTCAAAAATGTTTTTGAGTGTACCTCAGCATCCGCTGGACCAATCAAAAAGTGTGCCATACATTTTTTGTTTGGAACTTTTTGACTATTTTATTGGTGGTATTCCCGACCGATAATGTCGCAAATTTAATGTTTTGTAATTTTTTCCAAATTTGTTTTTTACTGTAGCTCAGCATCCGCTGGACCAATCAAAAAGTGCGCCATACATTTTTTGATCGAAACTTTTTCCCTATTTTAATGGCATTATTCCCGAACAATTATCTAGCGAATTTAATTTTTTGAAAATTTTCCCAAATTATTTTTGAGTGTAGCTCAGCATCCGCTGGACCAATCAAAAAGTGCGCCATACATTTTTTGTTCGAGACTCCCGGGTTAAGTCTTTCAAAGTATTCCCGATCAATTATCTCGAAAATTTAATTTTTCAAAATTTTTTCCGTAATTGATTTGAGTGTAGCTCAGCATCCGCTGGACCAATCAAAAAGTGCGCCATACATTTTTTGTTCGAGACTCCCGGGTTAAGACTTTGGCGGTATTCCCGATCAATTATCTCGCAAATTTAATTTTTCGAAATTTTTTCAAAAATTTATCTGAGTGTAGCTCATCATCCGCTGGACCAAACAAAAAGTGCGCCATACATTTTTTGTTCGAGACTCCCGGGTTAAGTCTTTCACAGTATTCCCGATCAATTATCTCGAAAATTTAATTTTTCAAAATTTTTTCCGAAATTGATTTGAGTGTAGCTCAGCATCCGCTGGACCAATCAAAAAGTGCGCCATACATTTTTTGATCGAAACTTTTTTCCTATTTTAATGGCGGTATTCCGGAGAAGTTATCTCGAGAATTTAATTTTTCAAAATTTTTTCCGAAATTGATTTCAGTGTAGCTCAGCATCCGCTGGACCAATCAAAAAGTGCGCCATACATTTTTTGCTCGAGACTTTTTGCTCAATTTTTTGGCATTATTCCCGAGACATTATCTCACGAATTTAATTTTTCGAAAATTTTTCCAAAATGTTTTTGAGTGTAGCTCAGCATCTGCTGGACCAATCAAAAAGTGAGCCATAAATTTTTTGTTCGAAACTTTTTTCTTATTTTATTGGTGGTGTTCCGGAGTAGTTATCTCGCAAATTTAATTTTTCGAAAATTTTTCGGAATTTTACTTGAGTGTAGCTCAGCATCCGTTTGTCCAATCAAAAATTGCACCATACATTTTTTGAAGGCAATTTCCTTGTTAAGAGTTTGGTCCTATTCCGGAGCGATTATCTCGATGTTTTAAAAAATGCGGAATAGCACTAATGTCTTAACCCGCAAGTCTCGAAGAAAAAATGTATGGAGTACCTTTTAATTGAACCAACGGATGTTGCGATTGGTGAAAATAAAGTTTGGGATTTTTTGATATCTTCAAGATAATTTTCCGGGAATTCCATGATAGTCTTAATTTAATTATTGAAGTAGAAATTAGATATTAACATTTTTTAATTTAATAACTAGAATGGTTATTATTATAAATTTCATTAATATTTTTAATGGATAGAAATTGAGACCCACCATACACAATATTGTAGCAGTCAATTTTTTTTGCCCTAAACAAGTTTAGGTACACACTAATTTAAAAGTATCAAATTGATACCAAAAATATCAAATTGATATAAAAATTTGTATCAATTTGATATTTTTGGTATCAATTTGATAGTTTCAAATTTGTGTGTATGACAAAGTTTTATGTTGACAAAGTATTAAAAGACATTGAGACCTCAAAGGAGTGTGTGTATTAGACAATTTTTCTATGTATACTATATAAAGTTTAATACAAAAATCGCATGCAAAGTGGTAATTTGAAAAAAGTTATAGAATTAATTGTCGCGAGGATATAATCATGTCTATGAAACTGTAGAATTTCGCTTTTGTGTTATTCAGTATATACATATATATTTTGTTAGCTCGAAACCAAGGTAAACAGAGGTTTAAATTATGATATCACAGAGTCACATCTTTCATATTTTAGTGCAAACAAAAGTGAACATGCCATTTCGTGAAAATACCGCGATTGCTAATCAAATGTCTCAAACTATCATTGTTTGCATATATATAAGTCTTGTGTATTTTGGCCCTATCATTAATTTTCTCTCTGCACTTTCATTTCGTGTCAAGGCTCATCTTTTTTTTTTTTATTAAAACAAAAATAATCCCTTATTCTATAAAATAATTTATTTTTTATTTCTAAATTTTTTTACAAAATTTGTAACTTTTATTTAAGATAAGAAAATAATTATTGTTTCCGTTAATTAAAATATTAAATTACAATAACTAATTCCAATGGTTAATATAGGAAAAGTTACATTGCTGATTCGGATCTTTAAGTAATTTTAATTTATTTATTATTTTAAAGATTAATAAAACATGTGATGATTACAAAAAGGTATACTTAAAAAAAATGTTAATCGCATCTTTCTATATTAAAATTCAACACGTACCTTTTTGTTCTTACTGTAATTGAAAGGGGTGGTAGTGCTGTTGATGACGATTTTATCATCACAGATCGAAAGTCAATCTCTGATGTTGGAAATTATGTGAAGAGAACGAGATAAAGTTAATAAAGCCATAAACTATATCCAAAGCCTAAATTACGATATGAGATGAGTTGCAGAAGGCTCAATCTTTCTTTATATATATAATAAAACATTCTATACATGTCACACATGCTTTAAACCAATCACTTCCGGAATGCGTGTACTCGCGCGCGCGCGCGCCTTAAAAAACATGCGGCACAAAATAATAATTATTAACGAGAAAATTACTGAAAAAAAGAATCATAAAATCAATTTAATGTTAAATATCATCGTATAGTGAATGTTCGATATTCATCATTTGTATGTGAAATAACAAAGGACCGGATTTGAGTGGTCAAGTAAATTTTGTATATCTTTTGTACCTATTAAAAAGACAATTCTTCAATTGTATGGAAAAATACAACATATTGTGAGTTCTTTGAACTTGATATATATATGGATTTTGAAGAGGAGGAAAAAAGGAGTTAAAATTTTTAGGGATATAATTTTTGAGTGAAAAAAAAGATGAGGTGCGGGAGGGTGGTATAAAGAAGGTGGAGAAGAAGGATAAGGATGAAAGTCTGTCGAGAGTGAATTGACTCGTAAGGGCACGTGCCCATTGAGATTGGCCCTTGTGTGCGGTTTTTTTTTTTTTTATTTTTTTTTTGCAAGGCTTTTGCGGAGTGTCATCGCACCCGAAAACAGCTGCTCGTATCCTCGGGGCTTAGCCGGGTGCCCTTGCTTTTAAACCCGCTTCTTCTTCTTCTTCTACTTCTTGTTCTTCTTCTCCCTTCCCGTCTATATCTGACAAATCCGATCTTCCGCAAAATAAAAAAAAAAAAAAGAAAAAAGAGCCACCTTCCAACGGTCAATGAACTACCGCCAAGAAACGACTTTAAAATGTCCAATTTGCGGCCTCATTAATATTTCATACACTTGATTATTCTTCGACACGTCTAATATATCTATATATATAAGAACGTTTATTTTGAAATTTCGGGAAAATTTTTCTTCTTTTACATTCAAATTATACTCTTGGTATATAACAATTTCAATAGAATGTACGTATTTATAGCCGCGAGACAATGATTATACTTTTTTGAGGAAGGGATTTGATAAATATTACAAACGATAGTTTGGTAAATTTTACTTTCTAAATTAGAATTAATAAATTACAATACAAAAAAAATTTAATTAATTCAAATAATCGACTATTATCAAATAAATATTTTTTTTAGCCAAATAATTTTTCGGTATTTTTTTTCAAATATAGAAATTATTGGTTCGAATATTTATTTAATTCAATTATTTTAAAATTTGGTTCAAGTATAAATATTTATTTGATAATAGTCAAGTAATCGATTATTTGAAATAAAAATTTT
The DNA here is from genome assembly GCF_019393585.1 of Leptopilina boulardi. Classification (NCBI taxonomy): domain Eukaryota; kingdom Metazoa; phylum Arthropoda; class Insecta; order Hymenoptera; family Figitidae; genus Leptopilina; species Leptopilina boulardi. The sequence goes on along the minus strand of NW_026137874.1, from coordinate 1,694,244 downwards.
TCCCCCACTTTCGTTACTTTAAAAAATCAGGCAAAACGAATTAAATTTGAATTATTGGGATTTAGCACTTTGCAATTATGGAAATCAGAATTTAAATAATGAGAAATCTCTTTCGTGCGGGGTTGTTTAAAAAAAAAAAATTTTTTTACTTGGAGAATCGAATATATAAGAAATACTTCCGCCCATTGGCTAATTACAGTTGGAGGTTGCGCGGCAATTAGCAATTGCCTCTTCGCGTTAACGAATGGGTTTGGGATACATCGACAACATAATTGCACCAGGTAGCACATATAAAAGTACATATGTAAAAGTTGCCGTGTCAAAACACGCGAAAAATGTTTCTTTTTTTTTCCCTCATCCAGAAACATATCATCCATCCATTCATTCGAGAAACATATCTGCGTTGTATATATACATGACCACATTCATCACCGTTAATTTCAGTATATTCGATGGAAATATCGCGTTGAAACACGAATCCACACTTTTTAATATTGAACTAATTTTTCACCGATTGACGAGTTATCGAAAAATTTATGTGAGTTTAAAGATATGTATTTTTTCTTCTTGCGGGGTTATATTTTATATTTGCATAAATGTTTTTACAAATTGTGTGAATGTTCGGCGAAAATCTTGTTTTGTGAATATAAGTTTCTGTGTATGTAAAAATTTATTCGATTCATTTTTTTTTTTTTTTAATATTCGTAAGTCGAGATTATTTAATTAGTTATCGAATTCCAATTAAGTTTAATGATAATTAAATATTTAATAATCGGGTTCAAAAAGAGTAATTCTAAATTTATCGAATCCGTAATTAAGAGATAAACTGAATTTTGTTTTTTTCAATTTGCCACCATAGCAAAATTTTCTCATTAATATATAGGCACAGTAAATAAATTTACTGTAAAAGGTTTAAATTATTTTGTTGTTTTTTTTATGCAGCTGCTGTAGCAAATTTTTTCAGCAAACATTTATTAGCATCTGTATTCATTTTTATTAGTTTAATTTTAAGAATAGAAAAGTGTTTAGATAACAATAAAACCTATGGTTGTAGCATTTAAGAAACAAAAATTTTTCTGTTGCTTTAATAAAATTTTTTAGTTGACCCATCCGAATTTTATTCTTAAACAGATTTATTCTTAAACGTAAGAGTAAAATTTTGGTATTTTTTCTGTTTCTTTTCGATTTGACGAGACGAACTAATTAAATTATTATTTATATATCCTAATAGCGTCGAGTATCGACTGAAATATTGTAAAATAAACGAAAGATTACATTCGCAGGTTGCATGTTAGCTTTTCTTTTTTTCCTTTTTTTTTTTTAAACTGGGTTGTTTGTACCTTTGGGTGGTTTTGCAACAGCACATTATTTACACTAGGTGTCGTGTTACGGGCTCATAGTCTGTTCACGCAGTAGCATTGCCACTTATCTCCAGAGCTTTAAATGATACTATCTCTCTCACGAACACGAATTGTCAACGGCAATAGGCTCATAATAATTTCTCATGACCCAATATATTATTCTGCAATATTTTTTTATTATCCCTTATATTTATATAGAAAAACTATGTAATTCTTTATTATTATTATTGTTTTCTAATCATTATACAAAAATTCGAAGAGTATAATTATTATAGGCAAAAAAAAGAATTATACATTTATGGGTTTAAATCTTCTTAAAGATGTGAGACTCGCACCATAAATCCAGGATTAGGTTTAAATAAAGTCACCTTCTCCAATTACCCCTTCTTATATATATATATACTTGAGGTATATACGTAATAGTGTGTCATCTAAAGTCGCGTAATTCAAAAACCCCAAGTGCAGCTGGTCACCAGCATGCTAACGTGTATAACTTTGCCCGTATGCACTCAGCAATCCTCTTCTTGATTTTTTTTTCTTTTTTTATTTTCGAAAGAATTTCTTTCGACGAAATCACTACACAACTGCCACTTCTTTTTTTTTATGAACGACTTTATTGTTTAAAACATTTTTATTTCTTTTTACTATTTTATTTTATTTATTTTTTTATTGTACTATTTATTTTTACTTATTACTATTAAGACTTCTTTATATCTATATAGTTGATTTTTCTACTTTGAATTTTTACACATTTAGATTTATAATTTAATTTCAATTAATTTTCATAATTAAATTTTATATCATTATATAATTTTACATTATAATATTATAATTTATTATTTAATTTTATTCATTTAAAATCCTTTTGTTTTATTTGACGAATTTTCCTAATGAAAATTTTTTTTTCCTTGTTTTAGGTATGGATTGTTTTACATCAATGACTTTTATCAGGTATGATTTTACTAAATTTAATTTGTCTAACCGTGCCTCCGAAACTAAAAAAAATTTATTTATTAAAATAATCAGTTATTTGTTTATTAATAAATAAATATTTACTTGAACCAAATAAATTTTATTTGAATTAAATAAGACCAATAATTTTTATATTTGAACCAATAATTTTTCTATTTGAACCAATAATTTTTGTATGTGAACCAAATAATTTTTGTATGTGAACCAAATAATTTCTGTATTAGAAACAAATACCATTCAAATAATAATTATTTAATACATATAAATATTTATTTATGATAATAAATAAACGATTATTTAAATAAAATAAAATTTTCCTTGAGTGTAAATTATTTTTATACAGAAGAGGGAAATTAATTTGATTTAAAAATATATAAATATTGAAATGCGTTAAAATGCGTCACTTTTGCTCAATAAGGCGCAAACAATGTAATGCAATTTAGTCAAATTTAAAATATATTAATCTTAATTCATAAACTGTTAGTGTATAATAATAATATCTTTATATTATCTGATATATATCTATATATAGATCAGTTAATAATAGTTATTACGTTAATAAGACATCGTGATAGGAACAGTTGATAGGTTTTACGCGCAGTGTAAAATTGGGTCCTGCGGACTCTATCGAGGACCAACTGGCCTTGGGGCAATATGTACCCACTCGCGAAAAGATATATATATATAACCGCACGCGTCTATAGAGATCGTCTTGGATCCTTTCTCATGTTGTTAATTAATACCCCGCAATCGATATTGCCAAAGAACACCCTCACTTTATCGTTTTTAAATATCGCGATGGTTCGAGTCCCGTATGGACAAAAAAAGGGAGAGAGAGAGAAAAGGATTCCCCAATCTTGAGACTTCTTCTTTTTTTTAACTTTCTTTATTCACAACTTTAATTCTCAAAGCCGATTTACAATAAATTACAAATAGAATTTAAAACCCGTAGAAATAAATTCTATTAATTTCCTTCATAGAAATTCATTCCGTGAAAATTTTCTTGTAGCCGAATTTTTATTTGTTCGAACTGTTGTTTGTCCGAATTCTAAATATTTTACCTCCAATTTTGAAAATAAAAAATTTTTATTAAAATTTCCATTGAATCGATAGAAATTTTTTTTTTCTTCGCGGTTAAGTAAAAAAAAAAGTTCTTTAAAATTATTTTCTTTGAAAAATTATTAAATATAAATAAATTGTTAATTCTCCATCGAAAAAGTATTTAAAAAATTGTTTTTTCATCTAATTAAGTTTCTAGTACAGAAATAATTTCAGATGATAAAATTTAATTTCTTATCAGGACCTCTTTTAATTACGTTCTGTTTTTTTTTTTGTTTCTTTTATAACATTATCAAATAAGAGAATGAAAGTTTTCCTGAAAAGATAAATAATACTAACAATAACGAGTTATTTTTATTATAATATGGTAATAAAGGACTTTCATATACTGGTATCACATGTACTTTCAATTTTCGGGACAATATGTCATTGTCATTACCGTATCGTGCTAATAAATTGAATTTGTAATATATTTATAATTCGCAAAAAAAAAAAAATACTGAAACAGCTGCGCGATTCTTATATATATTGACAATAATTTAGTCAATATGTACTTTTCTTGTAATTTTTATCAACATTTATGTATTAATTCTCCATTATTCTGATGTGACAAATTTCACGCACATGTACATTTAATATTATATGAGATTTCGATGGTTATAATTTAATTTTAGAAAGTCGAAGATTAATTTGATTTAAATAATTCGGTACTGGACTATTATCAAATAAATATTTATTTGTATCAAATAATTATTATTTGAGATGGTATTTATTTCAAAAAAAAATTTATGGTATTTGTTTGAAATTGAAAAATTATTGGTTCAAATAGAATTTATTGAATTTAAATTTGGTTCAAGTAAATATTTATTTGATAATAGTCAAGTAATCGAGTATTTGAATCAAATAAATTTTTTTTTTTTCTACATATCATATATCCATTTGTGTTGATTTCGTAATTAGTAAAGTTGATCTTCAGAAAACTTTCTTTTCGCCATATTGAAAAGAAAAAAAAAGTAGTCTCTTCAATATGTTTCATTTTAACTTTTATTAATTAACATTTTTTACCAATTCTAGATTATTATCGAAATTTTTTTTTTCTTTTGGATACAGTATATATATATGTATTTGATATCTGCGTTGTGCGTGAAGATATCCTCTTTTGCTTTCACGGATTAAGAATGCAAAAAACTTCAATATCTTATTTACCAAAGTAATTGGCTCCAGATCGTGATAAGCCCTGACCAACTACACCAATTAATTCGAGAGTTAATCTTCGATTAATTAATCGACGAGCATTTGTTACACACGCACACATATATATACACGGAAAAAAAATTTATTTGATTCAAATAATCAGTTTGAATATTGAACTTGACTATTATAAAATAAATATTTATTTGTATTAAATAATTAGTAATTAAATGGTATTTGTTTCAAATACAGAAATTATTGGTTCAAATAAAAATTTGTTGGTTCAAGTAATAATTGATAATAGTCAAGTAACTAATTATTTGAATCAAATAAATTTTAGGTTTTCTTAAATAATTATTTATTAGCCAAATTTTGATTTGATATTTTGAAATATTCTTCTAAATGATAATTCGGACAAATAAAAATTTGATTAGAAAGTATTTTTAAAATAAAAAAAAGAATAGAATCAAGAGAATTTATTTATAAAATAAAATTTTAAATTTGATTTCCCCCCTCCCCCCCAAAAAAAAGATACATCCAAAATGAAAAAAAGGAAAATAAACTGAAAATTAAAAGAATAAATTGAAATTATAATGCGCAGTCAAATTTTTTGGTTGGCGATTATCATGATAAAAGAATTTTTTTTCATTTCTAAAAATTGACTCTGATTGTGATAAGTTTTGCATAAGAAAAAAAAGGTCTGAAAAGTGAAATTTTTCTCTAACCAGCGGGAAATGGAAATATTTTTGAACAATGTAAAACCACTTTTTAGAGCCATACAACTCTTGTGTGTTCACGCCTGTCATAATATTTTAAGTTTGATTGTTGTTCTATATTCTCATTTACACGCTTGAATAGACTACTACCACTTGTTGTTGTGGTGGTAATTTACCTCATTTTCAAAAAAAAAAATTCAAAGCCCCCAAAAATAAAATATATATATAATGGTCACGAATAATAGCGAAAACGAGTGAAATAAATCAAATGACAATGGAATAGTTGACGGGCGAGATATGATATTATGCAGTTTGCATTATTGCGTCCTTTTATTCATTTTCAAGAGACCTGACTTGTCAAAAGATCTCTCTTTCTCTTTTCGACATTATATAATGCCGTGTCAGTGGTAGTCCTATTGAAATTCACTTGTTCAATTTTACGGGAATCCGTGTAGTGGATTTTTCTCAATTTTCCCACACAAGTAATGAGTTCTTTTGTCAAAATATGATAATTAAGTCTACTTTTATGTTAAGTAGAGATTTATCATAATTTAACGCTCATTTTTGAAATTTTCGTCTTATTTTGCAGATTTAGGTAATAAAATATGTTTGGAATGAGTCTTGAAACATTTTCATATTTCAGAAAATATTTAAAAACTACTTTATAGATGAGAAATAATTATTAGAATAAATGTCAGTGAAAAAAAATTATTATTTGTTTTAAATAATCGGTTACTTTATTGTTATTAAATAAATATTTATTTGTATTAAATAATTTTTATTTGATCTCTAAATTTGAATTAGTTAAATCTGATTTTTTCTATTTTCTCTATTGTTTATTTTAATAATTTTTTATTATCTTTAATTATTCGTTTTAAAATATTCGTTTGGTTTTTTCCCACAATCTCGATATTAATTTACTTGATTGTATATATATAACTCATAACTCTTGTTTTGTTTTGTTTATGAAAAATAAAAGTGAAATTTGCCCATATGATATTTAATTGTCTTTAATCACTGATCGACCGAGGAGATGTCAATATACTTTATGGATGATATTTCACTGATATATATTTTATCGGTACTGTGTTATTTTCTCATCTCAAAGGTGGTCACCATAAATGGTTTCTCGTCACCCTTTCTTTCATTCTCTCTCTCTCTCTCACTCTCTTCTTTTTTTGAACACAGATCATCCAAGTGTGAATATAAGTTAGGATGACTATTTATCATGAAAATTGTCCCAATTTAATGAAAGGCTTTGCGCGCCTTTGAAATGCGATGTCGCATGTGTCAGGTTTTCGTGATTATCACTTTCAAATTATAATAACCGGAGGGGGCAAAGATGAATTCACAAAAAGCAAGACACACACAAATATATATATATATATATATATATATAAAATAATGATTCAAGACCAGGTCTTGGAGATTTCCAAATAATTATATTATAAAAGAGATGTTAAAGTGGATTTTTATTGAAGATCAATTACACTCTTCATTAACTTAACTCTCTGATATATATACTATATAATATGAGATGCAATCTTTCATTACACAGTCACTTTCATTCGGATGAGCTATATTTTTCATTTTTCGGAATAACATGCGCTGTATATATAATAAATAAATGTTTATTTGTTTCAAATAAATTTTTATTAACTCTAAACATTTTTATTCACTTCAAACATCCTTAGCAATCGTAGCTAAGGAAAAAAAATCCTTAGCAACGGTTGCTATGGTAAGGGATGTCATGGAAACGGTTGTTATGGTAACGGTTGCTATGCAAAAATTTTTCCTGGGCCCAGATCGGGGCCGGACTAGGCTGCCCTATTAGGGAATGAAACGCCGCGCCTGATGTGGGCCTGATTAGGAAATCCACATTTTGTGGTCGCACTTATTTGGCCCTGATCAAGTGTTGCGTTTCCATCCCTACTAGGGCCCTGGTAGGGCAATTTCTACACGGATACGTAAATGTAATTTCACATCTAATTATTCTTAACCTTAAAAATATAATATTCTAACTAAGAACAATTTTTGTTTTTAAATTATTATTTTTTCGATCGCAAATTTCATATAAATACATATATATATAGAGAGAGAGAGAGATTGTGAATTAGAAATGAATCGATTATTTATTATATATGCAATGGATGGTTATTATACACATGGAACATGAAACGTGTCGCGCGACAGAATTTAAAAGCTCTCTTTTGATCTTGAATCTCGTTCGTGAGTTGGCTCCTTTACGGCTCATTGAATCCGCGCAGGAGCATCCTCAATGCGTTCTCGCACGCAAATTCGCTTCTGCGAAGGGTGCTCCTTAAAACTTGAGATGATCGTCGCCCTTGGCGTGAACATTCGTTTCGTGTGTGGTGTGTAAACATATCGTGTTCAAGAGTCTCTCTTTTTCTCTTGTCGACTTTATTCCATGCAACATTCCTAAAGTCGTTCAACTTCCATCTGATGATGATGATGATGATCATCATCATCATCATCATCAGTTTCATTCTCTTTTGGTATTATATGAATTTTTTTGGCCAAAATTTTCAATTTCAAAATCTGTTTATTGACAGTCAATCCTTTAAAATCGTTCACCAAAGAAATAAACTGCTAGGTAGAAAAAAAAGTCACGTTAAGTGTTTTCTTGGTCTGATATACCGAAATTTCAATATGGGCCTGATAGGGAACTGACCAGATTTCCTTGTCTCTGATGTGGCCTTTCCCAGAGAAACTAACTAGTACCCTATTTAGGAAAAAACTTATTAGGGTTTTCTAAAATGTCACCGACCAATATCCTATTTAGGAAAAAACTAATTAAGGCTCTGTCAATTTTTTCTAAGCTGTTTCTAAAATGTATCCTATTTAGGGTCTGGTCAAGTTTTCCTAAGCTGTTACCAATATCCTATTTAGAAAAAAAACTTATTAGGGCCTCGTCAAGTTTTTATAAATTATTACCGAACAGTCCACTACTTAGGGAAAAACTAATTTGGGCCTTGTCAAGCTTTCCTAAATTTCCACCGACCAATATTCTATTTAGGAAAAAACTAATCAGGTCCTTGTCAATTTTTCCTAAGCTTTTACTGAACTATACCCTACTTATTAAGGAAAAACTTATTAGGGCCTCGTCAAGTTTTCCTAAATTATTACCGAATAGAACGCTACTTAGGGAAAAATTGTCAAGATCCTGACAATTTCCTGTTTCAATTTTCGCTTGAATAGATTTGAATTTTTAAGTAAAATTTTGTATCATTTATTTCAAAATTAATTCTTTTTGTTTGTGTATTAAAAAAAAGGTATCAGGAATGCGGGAGAATTATCATTGATATATAAATTAGGCTTGTTATCGAGATTTATATCAAGCGTATACGAAAAATGGTTATAAAGAAGGGTTACTGCAATAACCAATACATTTGTATACAAGGGCATGTGCGTGTATATATATGCGCGTTTAAATTTGGGCAATGTAATTTTTTTTACATGCTCGAAATCAGAGGGCAGCATCTGAGAATCTTTTTGAGATTGCAGTACGACAGGTGCTTATATAAGATGACCGCGCACACACACAAACATACTGCGCCCTTCAATTATAAATATTACCTTCCTGTACACATCCCTATATGCTGCTTTTTTCTTCTTCTTCTTCTTCTCTCCCTCTTCCCTTATTGCATTCGATGTCCTGTGAATTTATGCAATTAATGCAATTAACATGCAGATGTCACGTTCTCAAAAACGTGCGCGCGCTTCTTCCGTACCAAATACAAAATGACGAAAGCAAGCTGCAAAAAACCACTCTCGATGAAATATGAATTGTACCCAGTGCATAAATCTTTTTTTTATAGTAATTAATGCCTAATAATAATACACATTAAAAAAAGGTAGTTAATTTTGAAAAATTATATGAAAATATGTATTTGTTTTTAAAAAACAGTTTGGAAATTAAAGAATTTGGGTTCTAAATTAAATATTCGAAAATATGAATGTCATATAGGTGTTTGATTTATATAAATAGAATTTATGTGTCGTAAATTTAGTTGCTTGAAGTTTATAATAGTGGTCCTATGGTAAACGATATTTTAAAGTATTATATGCTCATTGCAGTGTTAATGATGAAGCGAGGATAATTACTAACCGAGCAACACTGATTACTTACTAATTAAGCGCTCGATCCAGACGTTTGGAATGAGAAGTGCATTTACGATGAGAGGCGCGTGTAATGTTTGCTTATTTTGTATATAGGTTCTTCAAAAAAAAAAGAGAAAAGAAATAATTGCAAAAAACCTTACGATGAAATCAATTAATCTCAGCGCCTTATTGCCCGCGCAGACTATATATATACTAAATTACACCAACTGCTAGAGATATTTTTATGGTTTATGATTACACGATATATCCATATACACGTAATCACCTTGTATATATAAGCTATGTACTTAAAATTCATTTTCATTTTACCATATGATACATCAATATTTTCCAACTTGATTACATGCGCTCTAATAGCTATTCACACTTAGCAATTTGTAACGATCATTTTAAAATCAATGCCCCATATTTTTTCTTCTTAATCGAATTTTTAAGTATTTATGACACAGTGCATATGTGCGAAATTTGATAGCACGTTATGATTTTTAAATGATGCTGGACAGAATTAACAAATGTAGAAATTAATTAATAGGTACGAGTTTAATTATGTATTTGCGGAAATAGGGTTTTTTAATGAACCTTTTTCTCTGTTCACCAAAATGAATCAAAATTATATTCAACCTTCTTTCTTTTTACAAAATGGAATCAAAATTAGGTTCTATCTATTTTCTGATTATCAATGTTAATTAAAATTACTTTCTGCTATCGTTTCGTTTACAGAAACCGAATTAAAATTAGGTTCTACCTTTTTTCTGTTTATAAAAACCAAATAAAAATTAGGTACTATCTTTTTTCTGTTTGACAAAATGAATCAAAAATAGGTTTTACCTTCTTTCTGTTTACCAAAGCGAATCAAACTTAAGTTCTACCTTCTTTCTGTTTATGAAAACCAAATAAAAATTAGGTACTACCTTTTTTCTGTTTGACAAAATGAATCAAAAATAGGTTTTACCTTCTTTCTGTTTGACAAAATGAATCAAAAATAGGTTTTACCTTCTTTCTGTTTACCAAAGCGAATCAAACTTAAGTTCTACCTTCTTTCTGTTCATCAAACTGAATCAAAATTAGGTTCTACCGTCTTTCTGTTTATCAAAACCAAATAAAGAATAGGTTCTACCTTTTTTTTGTTTATCTAATTGAATTAAAAATATGTTCTACCTTCTTTCTGTTTATCAAAACCAAATAAAAAATAGGTTTTACCTTCTTTCTGCTAATCAAACTGAATCAAAAAAAGGTTTTACCTTCTTTCTGCTAATCAAAACGAAATAAAAAATAGGTTTTACCTTCTTTCTGCTCATCAAACTGAATCAAAAAAAGGTTTTACCTTCTTTCTGCTAATCAAACTGAATCAAAATTAGGTTCTACCGTCTTTCTGTTTATCAAAACCAAATATAGAATAGGTTCTACCTTCTTTCTGTTTACCAAAATGAATCCAAAATAAGTTCTATCTTTTTTTTGTTTATCTAATTGAATCAAAAATATGTTCTACCTTCTTTCTGTTCATCAAACTGAATCAAAATTAGGTTCTACCTTCTTTTTGTTTACCAAAACCAAATAAAAATTAGGTTTATTAAATCATTAAATCGAATCAAAATTAGCTTCTATCTTCCCTTTGTTCATCAAACCGAATAATAATTAATTGTGAAGGTTCCTATTTCTCTTATATCATTGTAAATAATTTGCTGTGTTCGATCTTTACTTCCCTGCATGCAAACGAAAAAAAATGAAGTCTGATGCAAAAAAAAATTGTGAAAATAAGTTTAGATGGAAGCGGTATTAATAAAACAAGGTGATTGATTTTAAAGTGAAGTAGTTTAATGAGAAAATGTTGAGATATATGCAAGCCGCGCGGATATACATATATAAATAACCGATCAAGTAAAGTGGTTTAGGGAAGTATATTGAAGAACTGGAAACATCGGGATGGTAAATATTCTCTAATCGGCACCTTCACCGCTCGTAGTTCGAGGAAATATATATTGTACATGGCATGAGGAGAAGCGTATATACGTATAGGTATATATAGGAAAATATAATATGAATGGCACACCACTTGAAGTCCATAAAATTGAGAATGGCAAAGTTGCGCCTTCTATACTCGCTGCGAGTATATGATGAAAAATCGCGAATTTCGCTGAAAGAACGTTCGATTATACGGATTACAGGATACCATGAACCGGTCGAAGCAAAAGTAGCAGGGAAGTAGTCGCTCTTCTTATAACACGCGCGCGGTGCGTGTATAATAAACGGGGGCATTGATTTCCAATCTCTTCCGCGAAGCTGCAAATTGGGTTTTACTGCCGCGTAAAGAATCGCGAAAACTTATACATATATACTGCCATCGTGTTGCCTCATTATCATTATCACAGCTTCAAAATATCCCAATTACGATCACACTTTAACGTATACTCGAGGTGAATATAAAATAGGATTTCTTTTCTTTTTTGCAAAATTCACTTTCTGAATTTAAATGATTTTGTAGATTTCTATCAATTAGGCATTTTGTTTGAAATATTATTTGATTTTTTCATTGATTCGGATAGGTTACTCTTTTTTAAAAATAATGGGGTTTATCATTAACGGAAACATTTTCAAAATTAAAGTTCCTTCTCTTTCGCATTTATTCAACCTTATCTCTTTTTCTTATTCGTGTGTAGTTTTCTCTTCCCTCCATTCGCACTTGCAGTCGTTTTTTTTCTTCTTTTTAGAAGTGGCTTATATGTGCCCGTATGTACTACAGGTGCGTCTTATCTGCATCATTGTACATACATATTTAATGCGGGGTGGATTTTGCACGCGCGTCTCGGATTGGAGCAGATAATTTATTCCTTCGAATGTTTCCTATAGGGTCGATTTAGTTTCGAATGTTTTTGTCTTCAGAAAGGCAGAAACTATTTTACATTCCAGCTGTCAGTACCTATTAATTAAATCTAACAACTTGTATTAAAAAAAAAGAATGTTCTACGTATATACGAGTAATTCAAAATTGATCGAATTTTTTTCTTTTTTTCAATATAAGAAAAAATATCCTTGAACATTTAATTTTATCCTTTTTATATCAGATTATTAAAACTTGAAAATACGTTTAACAAAAATTGTTTGTCTCCTCTATTGTTGGGGAATAAAAAAGAAATTATATATATTTGTTGTGAGAAAAAAGTAAGCGTATATATCTGAAGGTTGAATTTCATTAAAGATTTTTCTGATGCTGAGAGAGAAGCGAAGCAAAAGAATGAGAATCCAGAAAATGATTGGTGGAAACTGTATAAACCCATTGAAATTTGAAAAGACCACCTGACATCCTGTTTCTTCTGGAAACATATATATATATATATACATAAACGAAATATATATAGAAACTTGGAAAAAAGAGTAAATAGCCTTTTTATAATCATTTTCGTCTTAATGATAGATTTTTTTTATGTATTCACCCGTCAGCTGGTGGCATTTTTTTTAACATTGTCCCAAGGATGTGGTCGATTCGTGGAAAAGGAAATACTTGACACGCGTAACCGCAAACACTTCAGAAAATTATTACTGTCATTCAAAACTACCTGCTGGTAATCTCTCTCTTTTTTTTTCTCTGAGATAAGGTCGATTCGGGGTCGATTTATTATACCATGACACAACGTTCAATTAAATTTGTATCATCTCTGTTCTTTAGAGTAAAATCATTTTTGTTATAAAAAAAATGGTCCTCTTGTAAAACTTATAGAGATTTCTCAATTTTTCCAAATCTTTGGATTTGTTTTCGTTAATGAAATTAGTTTAAAGAATGAGAATGATTTCATTAATTATATAATTGATTTTCTAATCAGAGAAATTTTTTTTCACTTAAAATAGCTGATACTTAATATTAATATCAGTCACTGATTTTTATTTATATCTATACAAAGTAAAACGTATCAATTCTGTTATAATGACTTTGAAACTTCATTGTATATGCAATTCATTAATTCTTATGTCAGAACTGTTTGAATTTTTTTTTTTTTAAACTTGTTGCTTATCACGTTTGACATTTGACACTAAAATGCATATTTCTACTATTTCCTTTATCTAGTACAATTAGGTTCATAAGTCCATTCACTTTCATCAAGTCTTATAAAGTATTTTTACATTTGCTCTATTTTTAAGTCTAAACTTTAAATAACTTTTATTTAACACCAAAAATAGTTATTTTTAAATATTTATTTTAGAAGTATAAACAATTAAAGCAAACCAAAGATTATTAAACAAAACGTTAATTAAATTTACAAATTGAGAACATTACTCTTAAATATATTTAGCAGAAAATAGGTGACATTTTTTTTAGAATTTCATCCGGTTTCTGAAAACAAAAAGAAAAAATGTTAGTCTTAATTTTTCATGTCTCAAGTTTTCCAATAATTTACAGAAATTCATAATTCGTTCTTTGAGTTCCAATCTTCCTTAATCATATCGGCAGCTTTCTCTGCTATCATAAGCGTAGGAGAATTTGTATTTCCGCTGGGAATTTTTGGCATAATTGACGCATCAACGACCCTTAGATTTTCAACTTCATAAACCCTTAGTCTTGGATCGACAACAGCTTCCGGATCATTAATAGGACCCATTTTTGCCGTTCCTACAGGATGAAAGAGTGTAGTACCTGTATGTTGAAAATTACATTTCCAATATTCTTCTGAATCAGGTTTTGTATGTCTACATCCAGGAATATTAAAATTCACCAATTTCATTCCTATTTCTCGAAAGGCTTTCGTTTTTAAAAATGAACGGAAAAATTTAATAGACTTAATCATCGTCTCCATGTCACGAGGATGAGTTAATTGATTAGAAATGATTTTCACCACATCATTTGGATTTGAACTGCGTAATTTAATTTCTCCCAAACTCTTGGGATGTAAAAGAGTTGGCAAAACAAAAACAAGATCATCAGCTAGTAGCAATTTTCTTAATTCATTACCAATTTCAGTTGACATGTGAAGTGCTTTAATGACAGATTCTAAATGGATAAATAGTCCTTTTGGCAAATGAAAATGATGATATTGAATGTCTGGATAATTTGCCAATTTGTCATGAACATTCACGAATCCCATAAAATTTATTCCACCCACTGCTGCTAAATCGCCTATTATAAAAAATTATGCAACTAATTAGAAATTTAATTTTTAGGATTAAAAATAAGTTTTTGTATCTACTCACCACTTTTGTGAATTAAATATTTGTGCAGTTCATCTAAAATATATGTAGATTTAACTGGAGGTGCTGTTTTATTAGTGAAACTCAATAAAACTCCATAGGTCGCTGTATGATCCTGTAAATTTTGTCCCACTGGTAAATTGACAATATTTTTAATTCCCATTTCTTTAAGATGTTCACTGGGACCAATTCCAGAGAGCATTAATATTTGTGGACTGGAAATACTACCAGCTGATAAAATTACTTCCTTAGATGCTTTAGCTTCGAAAATTTTACCATTCTTTAATTTTAATTGTACACCAATTGCCCTATTTCCTGACATAATGATTTTTTCTCCTTTTGTCGATTTCATGACATATAAATTTTTCCTATCCTTTGCTGCTGAGAGAAAAGCTTGTCCCACACTGTATCTCTGTCCATTGTCAACGTTAGCATCAGCATTTCCATAACCCATTTGTTTCTCTCCATTAAAAGTCTCCAAAATTGGAATTCCCATCTCGCAAGCAGCCTAGAATTGAAATTGAAATTGAAATCAACAAATTATTGAATGTTACGTGAGAAACATACCTTCGTGAACACATCAGGAAAAGAAGAAGTTGTGTAATTGTATTTTCTAATCCGTAATGGACCATTGGTACCAAAATACTTATTACCATTTTTAGCGATAAATTCCGGTGTATAATCCTCAGATTTTTTGAAATAAGGCAAAACCTCTTCATAGCTCCAACCTGTATTTCCCATTTCTGACCACTGATTATAATCCCTTTGATTACCACGCATATACAGCATTGCATTTATCGCTGAACTGCCACCTAGAGCCCTGCCTTTTGCCCAATAACAACTTTTGTCTATTTCTCCAAGACAATATTTATCACTTGGTTCTGTTTTATAACCATAATCCTCCTCGGTTTTAAATAGAGTAAATATAAATGCTGGAATTTGGCTAACAGCTGATGGATTTTTACCTTCTTCAACTAAAAGTATTTTCCAATTTTTATTCTCTGACAATCGACTAGCTAGGGCAGAACCTGCTGTTCCTGCTCCGACTATTATAAAATCAAAATTTAAATTTTCCGAAACAATTTCCGATGTTCTGTCGGGTGGATATAAATTGTCGGTATTTAGAGCGCATTGTGCTGTCAGTAGAGTTTGCATTAGATGTGTAAAAAGTAAACTTGCTGTTCCACCACCAGTTATACCACAACTCATCTGTGCTAAACAGTTTTCCATTTTTGACTTCTGAAAACGAAGGGAAAAATTATCTTTTTGTAAAATAAATTTTGAAAACAGATTTTAATCTCCAGAGTTATGAAATGCGATTTTAATTGAAAATATGTAAAATTAGTAATTGACAAATGTTTTCCAATCAAGCATTTGTTGTTGAATTCCCTTATGTTTGTCTTGTTCTTACTCTAAATCTCCAAAAAATTATATATTAATCTTTTAATTTTCTGCTGTTATTAATTTACTGATTAATTAATCCTTTTCTACAAATTGCAAAAGTGTAATGTAACTATTAATATTAAAATATCTAATGTAGATGTAATAGCAATAAAAAATTTATCTTCTATTAAAATTTCTATCCATATTTCTTTTTTAGGCCTTGCTTTATAAAAAATTCATTAGCTTTATATTTACACATTTGCAATCGCATCTACTTATGAAAAAAATTAACAGAATTCATAAATTAATTATACAATTACGTTTTTAGTTTAACTTTTGCTGAAACACTTTTTGTAATTTACTTTCTAAGGAAGCAGTAATTATATATAATTATATCACATTGATTTTTCGCACTAATATTTTAAAATACACAAAAAGTTTGAAAGATAACGTTTAGTGTTAAATATCTTGTCTTTTGTGATAAGATTTGTCAAAAATCTTTTTATAACTCGAACTCTTCACCCAGTGACAGACATCCAAGGACTGATATTATCCGTGAAAGCAGTCTGTTATTTACTTTCTACTTCATATATGGATTCATTTATACATTCAAGATTCAAGCCACAAGACTTGTATAATAAAAAATGAAGGAAAATGTATTTCGTTTTTGAATATATGTTCCTTTTTTTTTACTTACAGAAAACCATGTTTCTGCTTTAATTTTTCTTAGAATTAAAAATTATATTTTTTTTCAAAATTTTGACGTTCATAAATTTAAAAAAATAGTTTTAATATTTGATGTATGTAAAAAAAAATAGTTTTAATGTTTCAATTATTAAAAGCGGTCACTGTCAAAGTCATGAATACAAGGGCACGAGTTGATGATTAATTAACAGAAAAACAGCCCAATCATCAATATACAGTTCATCGAAGTTGATATATCAAAGATTTTTCAATTATGCAATATTGATTAATTCATCACAATATATATAATCCACTATTTTGCCGAGTAATTTACGAATTGGATTTTTACCTTTGATACTGATCATTTTGGTGCATCAATTTTTTTTATCCGTAGCAGAAGGCACGTGGGTATATTCTCTCAATATACTCATTATCTATTCATTGATTACAATTTTTCAAAAAAAAAAAAAAAAAAAAACTAATTAAAATCAAAAAATCCTTACAATCAAGTGATTTGATTATTTTTTATTTTACAAATCAGTATTCAAAGTAAGAAGATTTTTTTTTTCTGTCACCATTTGTCATCAATCAAAACTGTTGGTGTCATTCTTTAGCTCTTTTATAGTCTCGCTGATTTGCAATCTAAATTTTTCTAATTTGCAAGTATCATTGCGCAAATGAGCAAATTCAATAAATGCTTTATGCAAATTTTATAACTTTGAATCTCTTGATTGTATGTCTATAAGTGAATTCGCACATATGAAGTAGAAAGTAAATAACAAGACTGGTTTTCACTACTGATAATCTCAGTTCTTGGCTGTCTGTCTTTGCGTGAAGAGTTATAATAAGACATTTGACAAGCGAGTAAAATCTTTTATCAAATCAGATCAAAAGTTGTTTGATTAATGTTATCTTTTCAATATTCTCGTGCATTTCAGTGAAGAATCCAATGTGATCGAATTTGTTTTCTAAAAGTGGTTAATTAAAAAGCAATCAAGTCTTTTAGTTCAGCTACAGAAAAGTATAAACGTAATTTTTGTGAAAAAGAAAAAAAATTTTAATTTCTTTGATTTTGTTATATTAGTAAAAAAATTGGACAATTCTTATTTGGCCTAATTCTCAATTGATCCAATCTGTATTTAACAAAAATTTTATTTCGCTTAATCTAATCCTGTTGTAATTTTATTTTTAATTTTACTTAATTTTAATCTTTTAAAATCTGTAATTTTTATTGTACCTAATTCTTATTTGGCATAATATTTAATTAATCTGATTTTTTTGGCTTAATTTTTCTGTAATCTAAGTCTTATTTAGCCTAATTTTTATACGGATTCATATAGATTTGAAATAATTTTTATTTGGTCGAATATTTACCTGTTCTAATTCTTATTTGTTACAATCTTATCTTATCATATTTTTTTATTTAACCTAATCTTTTTATTATTATTATTATTGTTTAACTTAATTCTTATACTGAAAAAAAGGTTTGGTATTAATAACCAAACATTTGGTTGGTATTTAAGCAACCAAAATCTTTTTGTTGAATCAACAAAATTTTGGTTGTCCCAATCAAACTTTAGTTGGGACAACAAAAATCATTTTTTTCTAATTTTGGTTGTGTCAAATTTTGATTGAGACAATTAAAATTTTGTTGATTCAACAAAAAAATTTTGGTTGGTTAAATACCAACCAAAAGTTTGGTTGTCAAAACCAAAACCTTTTTTCAGTGTATTTGGCTTGTCTGGACAAAATATTATTGTCAGTTTATCGTAGTATATACATTGAAAAAAAAATTTATTTGATTCAAATAATCTACTTGACTGTTATCAAATAAATATTTACCAAATAATTTTTATTTGAGATTGTATTTGTTTCAAATACAGAAATTATTGTTTCAAATACAGTTTATTTAATTCAAATAAAAATTATTTTCTTCAAGTAAATATTTATTTGATAATAGTCAAATAATCGATTATGTGAATTAAATAAATTTTTTTTTCATTGCACTTTGTATTAATCTCATCTTATTATGTAACAAATTGAATACAATTTAAAAATGTCACAATGAATAATTTTAACATTAAATATGATAATTTAAATAAACAAACAATTCATACAATGTATGATAATTAACATACTAGTTTGACTCACTTATAAGATAAATTTTGTTGAATATGTCATATTAGAATGAAGATCATTTAGTGTAAATTGTAATGAATACATTAATTTTACATTTATTTATAAAGACAGTATCATTAATTTTCAAAACATTACAATATTGATGACACATTACTCGCTGAAATTGATAACCTTTTTTTTTTGTTTTATCACCGAGAGATAAATTAAAAATATATATGCAACTGTTTAATTAATTATTATTGAAATTCTATTAATATTTCTCATAAGTAAACACGATTGCAGTGTAAATGAAGCTGATAAATTTTTTATAAAGCAAGGCCTAAAAAAGAAATATGGATAGAAATTTTAATAGAAGATAAATTTTTTATTGCTATTACATCTACATTAGATATTTTATTATTAATAGTTACATAACTCTTTTGGAATTTGTAAAAAAGGATTAATTAATCAGTAAATTAATAACAGCAGAAAATTAAAAATTAATATATAATTTTTTGGAGATTTAGAGTAAGAACAAGACAGACATAAGGGAATTCAACAACAAATGCTTGATTGGATAAACATTAGTCAATTACTAATTTTACACATTTTCAATTAAAATCGTATTTCATAACTCTGTTTGGAGATTAAAATCTGTTTTCAAAATTTATTTTACAAAAAGATAATTTTTCCCTTCGTTTTCAGAAGTCAAAAATGGAAAACTGTTTAGCACAGATGAGTTGTGGTGTAACTGGAGGTGGAACAGCAAGTTTACTTTTTACACATCTAATGCAAACTCTGTTGACAGCACAATGCGCTCTAAATACCGACAATTTATATCCACCTGACAGAACATCGGAAATTGTTTCGGAAAATTTGAATTTTGATTTTATAGTAGTTGGAGCAGGAACAGCAGGTTCTGCCCTAGCTAGTCGATTGTCAGAGAATAAAAATTGGAAAGTACTTTTAGTTGAAGAAGGTAAAAATCCATCAGCTGTTAGTCGAATTCCAGCATTTTTCTTTTCTCTATTTAAAACCGAGGAAGATCATGGTTATAAAACAGAATCAAGTAATGATTATTGTCGTGGACAACAAGATAAAAGTTGTTATTGGGCAAAAGGTAGGGCACTAGGTGGAAGTTCTGCGATAAATGCAATGTTATATATTCGTGGTAATCAGAGGGATTATAATCAATGGTCAGAAATGGGAAATACAGGTTGGAGCTATGAAGAGGTTTTGCCTTATTTCAAAAAATCTGAAGATTATACACCGGAATTTATTGCTAAAAATGGTAATAAGTATTTTGGTACCGGTGGTCTTTTACGTATTCGGAAATACAATTATACAACTTCTTCATTTCCTGAAATATTCACGGAGGTATGAATTGCATATGTAACTTTATCTAATTGCATCTGAATAAAAGAATCAACAATTTAATGATAAAAATTTAGTGAGTAAAATATCAAAAATTCTAGGCTGCTCGCGAATTGGGAATTCCAATTTTGGAGACATTTAATGGAGAATCTCAAATAGGTTATGGAAATTCTGACGCTACCATTGACAATGGACTGCGATACAGTGTGGGACAAGCTTTTCTCTCAGCAGCAAAGGATAGGAAAAATTTATATGTCATGAAATCGACAAAAGGAGAAAAAGTCATTATGTCAGGAAATAGGGCAATTGGTGTACAATTAAAATTAAAGAATGGTCAAATTTTTGAAGCTAAAGCCTCTAAGGAAGTAATTTTATCAGCTGGTAGTATTGCCAGTCCACAAATATTAATGCTCTCTGGTATTGGTCCCAGTGAACATCTTAAAGAAATGGGAATTAAAAATGTTATCAATTTACCAGTGGGACAACATTTGGAAGATCATACAATGAGTTATGGTGTTATTTTGACTTTTAATAATAAAACAGCACCTCCAGTTAAACCTACATATATTTTAGATGAGCTTTATAAATTTTTAATTCACAGAAGCGGTGAGTAGGCATAAAAAAATATTTCTTTTAGGAAAAAAATTTTTAAAAACTATTGTATTCATTAAAATTTGTAGGTGATTTAGCAGCAACGGGTGGAGCACACTTTATGGGTTTTGCGAATGTACATGATAAATATGCAAAATATCCAGATATTCAATTTCATCATTTTCATGTGGCAAAAGGACAATTAATTCAATTGGAACCTATAATTAATGGATTGCACATGTCATCTGAAGTTGGTGATGAAATGAGAAAATTAATACAAGAAGGTGATTTGATTTTTGTAATAACAACTCTATTAAATCCAAAGAGTTTAGGTGAACTTAAATTACGTAGTTCAAATCCAAATGATGGATTGAGAATAATTTCTAATCAATTAAATCATCCGTATGATATGGAAACGATGATTAAATCTGTTGAATATTTGCGTTCATTTTTGAAGACAAAAGCTTTTCAAGAAATTGGAATGAAATTGGTGAATTTAAATATTCCTGGATGTGGTCATACAAAACCTGATTCTGAAGAATATTGGAAATGTAATTTTCAACATACTGGTACAACACTCTATCATCCTGTGGGAACAACAAAAATGGGTCCCACTGATGATCCAGAAGCTGTTGTTGATCCAAGACTCAAAGTTTATGGAGTTAAAAATCTAAGAATTGTTGATGCCTCAATTATGCCAAAAGTTCCAAGTGGAAATACAAATTCTCCATCGCTTATGGTGGGAGAAAAAGCTGCCGATATGATTAAGGAAGATTGGAATTCAAAGGACGAATTATAAAATATTTTTATTATATTAATTTACATTAATATTACTTATTAGAAATTATATTTCTGTGTTTACTAAAGATTTTTACATTTTAGGGAAAAGTAAATTAAGACATAAAATTTAATAACAAAAAATTAAATTTTTCATTAAAGTAATCAACTTTGAAAGAAGTTTTAGTGGATAATTTGATTCTTGTCTAATTTGTAAAATTTCTTGTTTTAATTTTCAATTTTTTTCTCACACAAAACTATTGATTGTTTAACAATTAACAGAATATAATGTTTTATTTTTAATAACAATATTGTAAATAATCAAAATAAATTTTTTTTTGATATTTTAATGATAATTTTAAGTAAATAATTTGAGATGTACATAATTTATATTCAGATCAGTAGTTTATGGATTATTAAAATATAATATTTAACATTAAAATCTGTGAATTTAAAAACTTTCTCCTTGATAAAATTGTAATTTTATAATTTTTACGATTAAAATTTTGGACAGAATATATTTTTTTAATCAATTTAATAATTTTAATATAAAATTTTGTACATTACAATTTGTAAATTAAATTAAAAAGAGAATTGTAATTATTTCCAATATCTCCTCTTCTATGTATTGATTCTAATGGTTACATATAGTATATTTACATAGTATAAACGAAGGCATGTATTATACATTAACAAACAACTGATTGTTCCATAGAAATTTATTTATAATTTCAATTTCGTTTATATTGCGAAATCAAATTTTATATAAAAAAAAAAAAATTAATTATTATTATTAAGTAAATAATTACTTAATTATAAATTCTCAACAATAATTTTGATAAGAATTTTTTTCTCGTGATTCTTCTTTTATATACTTGGATTTTATACTATATAAATATAGAGTATATGACCTTATTAAATTTCAAAGTTATTTAAAAAAAAAAAAAAGAAATTTTTTTTTCTCGTTTCTTCTTTTTATATATTGATTTAAAAGTCGCGTAATATATTATTGATATGGAGAGTGTTTCATATTGGTTTAGGACTTTATATTTTATATTAATTTCTTTATGTATAGTCACCCCCTCCCCCCCCCTCAAGGACTTTTCAAAGATAATAATAATTTTAAGAAATAAAAAAAAGTACGTAAAAACTTTTTATAGAATATAAAATGTCTTTCTTATGGCCTATGGTTTATATATTTGCGAGAAAAAAAAATATTATCATTTTTCTATATGTTTGAAAAAAAAATGTTAACTAATTGAAAATTATTATATTTATTTTTATTTATTTACAATATACTTGGAAAATTTAATAAAAGATAATAAATTGATAAAAGAAATTAAATTAATTAATTATTATATAATTTTTAAGATATTTAAAAATTTAATTTTTAATTATAAAAAAATACTATGCTATATATTATATATATTTTATACTCTACATACTTTATATTTGAAATTCGATTGAAAATTTCTATTTTCCAAGAATTTCTTGCATATTTATTTACGAGTATATATATATATATATAAAAGGCGAACCCCTCACATATATAAGAAATAGTCTATAAAATTATAATTCATTGTGAGGGTGGATTTTAAATTGACTTACAATTTTTCGTTGAGATATTTTCTATTGTACAGGGGTTGATATATATGTATATTGTTAGTAGCAATATATAGAAACTGCATATATATATCTCATTATATATGCTCAGTTTTCATAATTTATAATAATCTAAATGAAAAGAGAAGGACGAGCTTTTGAAAATTATATATATGAAAATATATGATATTTAACATGTCTAATCTGCGCTGTAAAACCTTCACAACCTTCTCATATTTTCTATAAAATGTGTAATTTTCAGTTCAAATTTACTTCTCATATTAATACAATGTAGAAAAAAAGTAAATCGCACGCTTTTTTTATTTTCTGATATAATAAATTCCAATCAGTCGATAATGAAAATATTAAAAGTTTTTATTTATTTATTTATAATAATAATAATAATAATAATAATAATTAATTATTAATTATTAATTATTATTTTTTTATTATTAAATAAATTTTAGGTTCAAAATAAATACAAAGTTTATCGAAAAACTTTTTTTTATTTAAAACAAATTTTTTTTCAGTAAAAAAATTACTTTTTTGTTCTCAAGTAATTTTTTTCTTTTTCTTAGAAAAAATTAAAATCATCTTCAGTGTAATTTATAATGAGAAAAGGAATATAATCTCGACATATTTAATATGGTTGAGAAAATTATGTAAATTGCGCGTATATTGACTGTATGTTTGAAACATTTCATATATCGACCGGATCTTGCTCTGGTTTCCAGTGGTTTTTACGACAGCTAATTATTACTAATATATATATATATATATATAAGAATCCCTCTTTCGCGGAACCATTGAAACGCTTTGCCGCCGACCATTTCCCTTGAGCGCAGTGTAAATTTTTCTATAGGTACTGGTTTTTTTTATTTTTTTTTTTTTCTCTTTACTAATATGCCTTGTTTCACTGATTAGGTCATACTCTGATGCATGACCACCGGTTTTATGATAGAAACTTATTGCTCATTTGGACTAAATGTTCCTTCAACTCGATATCGCTAAAAAAAAAAAATTATATTTTATGAAAAAGAAAAAAATTACGCCTTACATTTATATAATATAAGTGACGCATTTTTTTTTATCAGTTTTAATTTTCCTAACTATATAGTCTTTATTGTATTTAGTTGAATGTTTTTTGATTTTAATAAAAAAAAATCTATTTTTATCAGTTGTGAAAAAAATACGTTTTTTCGAATATATTTAAATTTATTTATCAAAAAATTTTAATGAAAAAAAAAATTCAAATTTCTATCACAATTTTTTTTTTACCCTGCACGGAAAAAAATCTTCTGGAACAACGATAAGTTTCTCTGGAATAGCGAAAACTTTCGCTGTGGAAACAAAGCAATTTTTTTCCGTGAATTTTTAATAAAAAAGAAGAAATTATTATATTTTCTCTTAATGAAGTAAAAATTGGTTGAATAATCTTCTCTCATCAGCATTCATGTGACAGAGAAGAAAAAACAAAAAAAAAAAGAAAGAAAATAAATAAATTCGATAACTTTTTACAAGCGCACTCTCAGTTTATAACTTATAGCTGATAATTATAGGTTTTACCTGATCAAAAGTGAATCATATTGAAGGTATCGAAGTGACGTCTAACGAATTTCGCGTAATGAACATGACTTATACCGTTACCAATATATAAGATCAATGATCAATACTATATACAAGAGATTGAATCTTCAACGATCAGTCTTAACGATTATTATTATACGCGCGTAAAACCGGAAATTTACTTTTTTTTCGTTTTGTATTTTATTTTTTTCTTTCCTTTTCTTTTTTTATACACATACGAATACTTTCATTTTAATGGCGTAAAACATGATACTTAGTCCTGTTAATAACTTCATAAATTATAAAATCTCATCCTATTTTTTTTATAATCCAGCCAATATATTCTTTTGAAATGTCCTTTTTTTAAGACATTTTAATTTCCCATTTAAAATACAACGAATGTCAATATAAAACATTTTCGTCGTGTTTAATGTCTTTTTTTTTGTAATAACGATAAAAGCGTATTTTTTAATTTTTTTTTTTTTTTGGTGAATAAAATAAAAATTTGTTGATGGAACCATTTAATTAATTATTATATTCTTTTGAAATTGCATTTTCAAGGATCGAAAAAAATTAAATTAATTTTATCTTGAAAAATTCAGTTGTTATTATAATAATTATTATTATTATTAGATTTATTAAATTTTCATCGATTTTTAGAGTTCGTGAAAATATTTTCTTTTTAATTTATGTAATTACAAAAATGTAATTAAAAAAAAAAAAAGTTTACATTTTTACTTTCATCGATTTATTGGAATTTTAAACTTATATTTACACATTTATTTTATTATTATAATTATGAAAATAAATGTGTGAACTGTTGTGTATCATGAGCAGCGATTCTCATATCTCGTTTATAATTATTCATAAATTAATTTAATTAAGAGAGAGAGAGAGAGAGAATTTATTTTTATTTTTTTTGAAATGTAAAATTCATACTTATATATAAAAAAAAAGCATTTTTGTCAAATTTAATAATGTTTTCACTCGCAAAAAAAAAAAAAAAAAAAAAGAAAACTTTATATCGTGCAGTTATATTCTGGCGATCAAATAAATTGGTATATATATAAGTTCTGATAGAAATCGACGAGATCAGCTTGTAGTCAGGCCCTTATCTTTGTGAATCGGTGCTCCTCATCGTTTGAGAATTGCAAATTGGCCAATTACTATGCAATGTGCACGACAACACCGTCGAAACGCGTTTTAAACTGGACCCTGGGCCCATTGATTCGATTGATTTTTTATCGATTTTATATAAGGCTTCTTTCATTTATTCCCTATGTATATCAATTAAATTCATTTTTTTTAATCGTTCTCCACGATGCCTTCTCAATCCTACCAATTATCAATAATATATATTTGAATTTTAATAAAAAAAATAAAAAATTAAATAATTTCTTTCATCGTTTTTGATAATAATAATAATAATAATAATAATAATAATAATAAATATAATTAAATTAGTGGCAATAATAATATTATTATTTTCATTAGATATTTTTAATAATAATTTTTATATACAGAAATAATTAACTAAAACAATAATTGAATGTAAAATATATTTTTTATTTACAAAAATTAACCCTATTAATTTGACCTGAATTAATTTTTAACCTTTTTTTATTTGTTATATTTATTTATTTATTTTTACTTATAATTATTTTTTTAATATTATTGACAAAATTAAAAAGGTGCAATGAAAAAAAAAATTTATTTGATTCAAATACCTCGATTATCAAATAAATATTTACTTGAAGAAAATAATTTTTATTTGAATTAAATATACTGTATTTTAATAATTTTTGTATTTGAAACAAATACCATTTTACATATTAATTATTTGATACAAATAAATATTTATTTGATAATTTATTTAATTATTAATTTATTTATTTCACAGTCCAGTGATTGAGTATTTGAACCAAATAAATTTTTTTTTTCAGTTTGGGTGAAAAATATAGAAAACACTTTTTATTTTTTTTTATAAGAAAAAACAATCGCTTTATTCAATATTTTTTCTATCTCTAATAAACATATTTTGAAAATTGATAAATCGCAGAAATTCAATAATCATTCATTCTCGTTCGAACAAAATTTTTTCTTTCTTTCTTTCTCATTCACGCTCTTCGTTTCTAAATATCCTATCGCAGTTTTTTTTTTTTTTTCTTTTTTTTGAGCTTCTCGCATTTTCCTAAAATAATAATTTATACAGAGGAAGTGATGTATGTTGTCAAAATATATTTTGATAAAAAAAAAAGAAACTTACAAATCAATTTAGATATTGTTATTAACACTTTGGTGTACAATAAAAATGAATAATATATTTATATTTATAATTTTAGATTAAAAAAAAAAAAAAAAAAATAACCATTTTTCAATGGCGCGATTCACTGTCGATGTACATTATAAATTAATCGCAAAATTCGCAATGAAGCACTGATGTCTCTCCTTTCGCTTAAACTACCTACTTAATTAAGTTACTTACACGACTAATTACACTAATGGTATGATACAATCTTTTTTTTTTTTTTTTCGTGCGTACGTACAATCACACATACGAAATTGGCTCGAGACTTCGGTGGTTTGAGAATTTTTGTACAAACACTATTTTTCGAAAATTATAATACAACAATAATAACGAATTCAACAAAAATTTTACATAATATAAAATTGGCAAAATTTAATTTTTTTAACTTGAATTTTTTCACTTTTTTTAAAAAAAAAATTTTTTAATTTTAAAATTTTATTT
Source organism: Leptopilina boulardi (assembly GCF_019393585.1). Taxonomy (NCBI): domain Eukaryota; kingdom Metazoa; phylum Arthropoda; class Insecta; order Hymenoptera; family Figitidae; genus Leptopilina; species Leptopilina boulardi. The sequence continues at coordinate 1,666,780 of NW_026137874.1, read as the reverse complement.
ATAAATAATTTTTTTTTCAATAAATATCATTGGAACAAAAATTCCGGTCCTACCGATTGATCGCGAGCCATTATTAAATTATCTTTGGTCCTCTAGCCGATATGAATTTTTTGCCGGACAGTTGAAATTTTGCAATGAAATCCACCCTGTCGTTTTTTTTTTTTAATTTCCCCCCCATTTTTTTTTATTTATTCCCCTTTGTCAATCTTAGAATTTAGATCGCAAACACAATTGCAATGCGTGCAAAAAAATACAGTGCAGTTGGTAATTAATAATTTTTCTCCTTAAAAATCGGGGTGCATTTTTTACTTTTTACATGTGCTGGAAAACGTGAAATTTTCAATTTTCTTTTTATGTATATTGTGAATTGTTATAAATTTGTACAATTTGTTTTTTTTTTTTTTGCATCCTCATGAAAATTATTATTCAATCAGTGCTGTTATCCAAAAATAATTTTGGATTATATTATAAAAATAAAAATTGACATAAGAATGAATTTTTTCAATTTTTTTTTAGAAAAACTGGAGTTCGATTACTATATTTATAAACAAAATATTTAAGTAAATAATTCAAATTTTAATCTATTTCTAATTAAACTTTTTTATTTAAAAATAATTAAAAGAAATTTTTTATTTTTTTTTGTACAATAATCGAACTCGTGTTTTTTCTATTTATTGATTATTCTCTTGACGAGTCTTCAAGACCGCAAAAATAATATACAATTTTGCCCCGGTTCGTATAGACATAAGAAACTCCTCTTTGGCACCAATAAAATAAAATTATTCTTAATTGAAATTATAGAAAATTAAAAAATGATTTTTTTTTCTAATTTAGAGGGAGGGGAAATATTTTTATTCACAAATACCTTTTTCGTTTAGTTTGGAAAAATTAATTCTTTTTTTAATAAAATTGTTTAATTTTTTTTCGCAATTTTGAATTTAGGATTTTTATTTTAATTTTTTTTTTTTTATTTGTTCATTGGAACAATCTTTTCAGCACGGACGGCTTTGGCTTCGATGGACTATAACATGTAATTAATACATGTACTTTATTTTACATGATAGTAATTAAGCACGCAAGGCAATATTTTCTTGGTATTCAAGAGATAGAATAATTTTTTTTTTGTTCAAATTTTTGAAAATATAATTTATGATTTTTAAAAAATTGATTTTTAATTCATATTTTGTAATTAAATAATAATAATAATGATGAAAAAATTCATTATTAAAAATTTTTATGACAAATATAATTATTTAATGTGATTAATAATTAATTAATAATTAATTAAATTTAACTTAATTTCAATAAAAATGAATCCGATTAATTATTTAATTTAAGTTTAATTGAATTTCAACTTTAATTTAAATTTAATTAAATTTAAATTTTGTTTAAATTCCATTAAAAAAATGTTTTTTTCAATTCGATTAAATTTCAATTTTTCAATTTGTTTGAATAGATGATATGAATATTTTATTTAATTCAATAATGCATTTCAATTTATGTTAAACAAATGAAGTGCAATTTGTGTTATTATAGAAAACAAACTTATTTTTCATTAGTGACTCATTCAGTAATTTAGATTTTTCAAAAACAAATAATACAAAAATCTATTAATGGAAAAAAAACATTGTCATAAAAAAATTTAATCATTTTGAATTTTTTTTTCCTTTTATTTTTTAATTATTAAAAATAATTTTTTTTTTCTAAGTAAAATCTTGAATAGAGTAAAATTTGCTCTCTTGCATTTTTTTTTTTTGTATACGTCTAGTATAAATATAATAACAAATTGTATTAAATACATTAGTTCAGGTATATGTGTGTTGACACCGAAAGGCACTCTAGTCTATAATTATAATCGTATATCTATTTGGTGACACGTGCATGAAAAAAAAAAAATGTTGATTATAAATTTTTTTTTTTTCCTTCGATTTTTATGTAAAAATTGTTTAAACAATATTTATTTACATGTATGAAATGTATTTTAATTATTTAGGAAAAAAAAAATGTTGAAAAATTTTCTGAATTTACACGGATAAAAAAAGAATAATTACCAAAAATTTTTATAAATTTTACAATTTTAATAATTTAGATAATTAATAATAGTTACTGTGATTTTTATTAATTTTTTTTCACGCACGTGTAACTGGTATCTATTTGTAAATATATATAAATATTTATATATATTTGCATATTGGACGGTTTAAGATTCTCCGACGGATCATTTTTGTTTACGGACATTTTTCATTTCTCCAATTCATATTTTTTTTCTATTCTTTCTCACTTTACCTACTTTTAGAATCCAACAGATCTTAAAATTTTTTTTGAATTTTTTTCTCACATCTACAAAATATTTGATTAATTCAGCCAAATGTTTGGGTAATTTAAACAAATTTTAAATATTTTGTTGATTCAACCAAATAGTTAGTTTAAGGGGGGAACACCAGTTGTAACTTTCGAAATATCGATTTTTTTTTTGGTGCATTTTCTTAAAGTATACATATTTAGAAATGTGTCTGTAAATTTCAAAGTTGATCCGGTGAAAAATAAATGAGATATACAGAACACTGCAGCGGCGCGTCCCGTGGCTTCATACAAGGTGGCCAGCCATACCTGACCCTAACGACAGATGGCCTTTTCCTATGATTTAGAAACGGCAACCACTGCGGAAGAGTTATTATATGGTCCAGGAATCGATGACTCTTTGTAACTTAGAAACAAAATTTCTTCTGAACAAAAAAAAGTAAGTTGAAACTTTTAATGCGTTTTTCTCAAAATGACATTTTCCAAGTCGGTGACCACGATTACTCGAATACCATTAAACCGATTTATTTAAAATTTAGTGTGCTTCATTTACACATATAAGTCTAGTTCGTGATCGAAGGATTTTTTTTTTTAATCAAAACTTTTTTTTATATAGCTGAAAATCGACCGTATTTTTTTAACGAAAATCATACTTTTGACTTTGACAGGTCGCCATTTTGTCAAATTTTTTTTTTTTTTTAAATCCTTCGATCACGAACTAGATAATCTTATAATAAATGTAAATCAATTTCATTTTTGTATTTCAGACGAAGTATACTTGCAGAATGCTGGTCACCGCAATTCGCCTTTTTTCTTAAGACGCCACTTCAATGGCTCATATCTCCAAAAGTTTTTGTTAAAAAAATTTTTTTTTTCTTTTAAATTACAGCTTTTTACATGTACTTTTAACTAATAAATAGTATTCTTTAAAAAGATTCATTGTTCTTTTGGAAAATATTCTTGAAAAAAGCATTATTTTTTGAGTTACAACTGGTGTTCCCCCCTTAACAGCTAATTGAAAAAAAATATTTGGTTTATGTTGCCATTTTTTTTTAAATGCTATTTTTTTTTATAGAAATTGAATTTAACTCCCATTTATTTATTTGGATTCTATAATCAATGAATAAAAGATTTGACGAGTAGCGTGAAGATGAAATCTCATTTTTGAATCATCGATGCAATCTTGATTATGACGGAGTTGCAGGTGATCAATCATCGAATGCATTTTGATATAAAAATATGATCCATCAGAAATTATTGCACTCATATATATTAAAAAATTAAATTTTGATTCGCCGCGTGCGCTCTCGCCACTCTTTAATAATTAGCATAAATTAATTGTTACTTTAAAATCGAGAAAGTTTAAAAAAAAAAAAAAAAAAATTAAAAGAAAGAATAATTATTGCCTTGTGACTCATAAACGAGTGTTTTAACAAATGGGATTTTTATTTTTAATTTCCTGGTCAATTGCGAATGTATAATTAAAATTTATCCATTTACGTTTATTATAAGTAAATCATCTTTTTTTACAAATTATTTTTGATATTTATTTTAATAAAATTAATTTTTGAAAATTTTCTTTAAAAAATTCTTTTTTTTCAGATCTGCTGGATTTCGTCGAACTCGCCATTGAATTTGTAAGTCGAAAAATATTCATTTACTGTGACCTAGGTAATTTGTTTTTTTCGAAAGCGTTTTTTTTTTGACTCTGCAAATATTATACACATTGAGATATATATATATATATTTATATATTATTTTTTTGAAAATATTTGAACATTTTTCAACACTCGTATGAAAATCAAGTGATAATATGTGATGGTAGGGGTGATTGTCTAATGTTGGGTGGTACCTGAAGAGATCGATAATCAAGAGCAGGTGCTGCTGGATGTTGTCCCTCGCGATGTCTTCTTAGGTCAACTTTTCTTTGGAAAGCCTTGTCACAAAGACCACATTGGAAAGGTTTATATCCCGTATGTTTTCTCATATGAGTTATCAAATTGCTACTCTGGGAAAATGCCTTTCCGCATACAACGCACTTGTGTGGTTTTTCACCTGAAAAATAGAAAAAAATAATTTTATAATTTTTTTTTGAAAATTTATATTTATTATATATAAAAAAATACGATAATATAAATTTTACTAAAATATTTCACAGTAATAATATTAAAAATAATTAAATAAATAATTATTAACAAAAATTTAATAATAATAAAAAATGTAATTTCGCATTTGAAAAAAAAAAAATAATAAAAGTGGGGCGAACGACAATTTGCTAAAAACTAATTATAGAAAATTGCAATTATTGTCAGTGAAAAATATCAACAAGTAATAAATGTCATAACAATGGCAAAATGAAATTAAGTCGATTTATCACAATACAAATTATGGATATGAAAATTGTCCGTCAAGGTTAGCAAAAGCAGCACCTGAATCAACTAATAAATCATATGGATCGCTCTTCATAAAAAAAAAAGAAAAAAACGATTATGAGTAAATCCATAAATTTATACACATTTATTTTTTTTTTCATTATTTATAATGAGAGAAAATGATACAAGAAAAAAAGAAATTTTTCTTTTTTTTTTTTTAATTATATAAATAAATAAAAGAAGAAGAAAAAATGAAACGGAAAGCGACTCATATATATATATATACAATATTTATATGAATAATTTAGAATATATTTTCACAATTTCACGGATGCAGGTGTCAGATAAAAAAAAAACGTTTTCAATATATTTAAAATAATATCACGTGACAAATTATGATTATTCCACTTGTCATTTATTCAAGATCAATTACCATAATGACAATCTGTGATAACACAGCCCCCTTATATTGAAAAAGCAATTCCTAATGTTGAACAAACCTTATCAATTATTGTAATACAAATTGTCTTAAAAAAAAAAAATTTCATTAAAATTTGTTCTATAAAATATTTTTTTTAATAAATAATATAATAATTATTTATATTGTTATTTATAATAATTATTATTTTATAATTGATATATTTTTACTAGTTTCTTCAATGGTCAATTTTTAATTAAATTAATAAAATTGTTTTAAAAATTTTCCAGTTATTTATAATAAAAATTTAGTATATTACAAATTAAAAAAAAATTATATTTATTTAAAAATTAATGTGTTAATTTTTTTTATTTATTTAAAATTCAAGACAACTGTATGTGCTTTTGTATAGCTGATTAAACATTGAATGTGTTGATTTTAAGGAAAGATAGATTAAATAATTTTAAATGCGAAAAATTATTAGATTATTATTATTATTATTATTATTATTATTATTATAAACTAAATGGGTCACAAATTTTTTTTTTTCTATTACAATTTTGTAACAAAATTTAAAACAATAAATTTTTGAAATAAATTGACAGTAAAGGTTTACAGTTAATTTATTTATAATTTTTCAATTTTGCAAGTAAATTTTGCAGTAAATTTGACAGTGAATTTTATAGTAAATTTTACAACAATTTTCTACGAAAAATTTCAATCATTTTTAAAAATTTGTTAATGAAATATTAATATATATATTAATAAATTAAAATTTAAATTATTAATTAAATATTAATTTATATATTAATATATATATATATTAATAAATAAATAAATAAGTTATTATTGTCTATACAATCGCGTGGTTGTGAAATAATATAATTATTAATGAACACATTAATGTTTAAAGTTAAGCCAATAATTAGAGTGACAGGCAAAAAAGGGGGAGGGGGGGGGGTTAAAGCAATGTTTGTTTAGAATGTCAGCGACCGAAGAAAATATCGATTCATATATATATATATATACACAACTCATTAACGAACCCTTTTGCCGATGACTTAAATATTTACCAAAAGGTTCACTTAAAGACTCTCATTTTAATGATAGACTTACAAGAAGCGATTTTCAGTTTTTTTTTTAATTATGTAGAACATGCTTAATGAACCCTTCTATATAGAAATAATATCGCGTATACACTTTCCGAGTTTTCCTAATGAGAACAAATCAACGAATCACTATTAAGTCTTAATTATTTATTTAAATTCATTTCAACACTAAATTTACCTTTTTCTTTTTATATTTTTAAATTATTATAAAAAATATAATAAAAAATACAAAAAAATATAATAAAAAATTAATAAAAATTATAATAATTATAGAATAATAATAAAAAAAATAATTTATAAAATTCGAAAAATTTCATTTTTTTAAAGAATGAAAATAATTGAAATAATTCCAATACATTTTCCAAAAAATTGTTAAAAGAATTTATATTGAAATCAATTTTTTTTTTTTTTTTATTAGATTGCCACATATTTAACATTGAACTTGAGAACGACAACACCTGAAATAACATATTTGATTATTAATGTAGATATATATGTAGAAAAAAAATCATAAAATCGATGTTGAAATTTAACTGCTTTTTTGTTATCTTTTTTGTAGAACTTCGAAAGAATTTTTTTCTCTCCTTTTTTTTTAATTGTTAACATTTGCTTTATCGTATAAATATTTTTTATGATAAAAATAAATTTTTCTGATTTTTGAAACGCAAAAAAAAAAAATTCCTATAAAAAATAATGATATATATAGGGTATAAAAATTTCTTTGATCTACATTTTATATGTATTTCTTGTTAAGTAGTTTTTAACTAACAAGTAAAGTGAAACTATGCTAAGTGATCTTTATTTGTTAAGTGTGTGTTTCTAAAGTCCTGATGACTATTGTTTTCAACTAACTCGCGCTCAGCTAATATTATATATAGTGAAGAAATGAGGAAAGAAAAGAAAATGCACAACACAATATATTAAGATATTAGTTGTTGAAGGGAAGTTTTGAATAAAATTCTCCGAACTTGGAATATATTGTGCAACCCTTTTTTTTTCCTATTGAACGCACACACATATAGGTATATATATATAATATTGAAACAAAAGTTGGGCGGCGAATAGAGAGAAGAAAAAGGGGTAAGGAAATCAATTTGCAAGACTCGCGTCTAGTGTGTTTTCCATTATTTATAGTTGCGGATAGGTTCAGTGACCGTTCATTAGAAATGACGAAGAGTGCATTATAACTCTTTCAGTGTGCATTTTTGTGCACGCTCTTTTTTTCTTTTTCTTCTTTTTTTTCTACTTTTTCTTTTTCGCCGGTAAATCATTCAAAAGATAGATGAGGGGCCATATAGTTTCGAATATAGGAAAAACTCCCGATGATAAGTAGGTTTCTGCATAAGAAATAGCTTCACTATTGTTGTCTCCCCAAGGGATAATAAAGAAATATAATATAAAAAAGTGAAAAAAAATTATTATATGAAAATATAAAATAAGGTACATTATTTAAAAAAAAAATTAAAAAATAAATAATTTATATTTAATATTTTTTTAAACTGAAATTTTTGGTTGAAAATGACTAAAATTTAGTAGAAATTTGCACTAATTTAAATTAGTGAATTATAAAATTTAGTGAATGTAATTTAAACTAAAAGAAAATTTTTTCTTCTTTTATAAAAAAGTAAATATATACAATATATGGAAAGGCACGTGGCTTTAATTAAAATGCATCATAATAAGTGTAAAACATATCAGTTATATATATATATAGTCGGACAGCTCTAACTGATTCTTTTACCTTGGTCTATAATCTTGGCAACAACCCTTTCGCACCTTAATCGCGATACGGCGCGTCGCCTTTAGAAAGTATATTATGGAAAAAAAATGTATATATATATAGGCTCTCGTGTTGCCCAAACACAGGCCAAGCGTGTCCAGGAATGACCGGAAGGAAGGCACGATGGGAAATGGGCTGTTTACCGTGTGCTAAGTGAGCTTCCGGCGAGAAAAAAAAGCGCGTGTGTGGCACGTGACTGACACAAACTGACGTTTTTGGGGTGCATGTCCCCTGCTAATTAAATTCAAAAAAGGGGTTCAAATTAACGAAGAAAAAAATATAAAATACAAAAAAAAAAGAAGACACAAAACTTTTCTTTTTAATTATTACAATTATCATTACTTAATAATTTCCCCAAAAAAAAATATTTTTTATAGAGAAAAGAAATTAGAAACAAAATAATTGAAACAATTATAAATTATAGAAACAGAGAAAATTAAAAGACATTAAAATAAGCTGCAACGCTTATTATTTTAATCCAATTTTGCTTATTTCAATACCAAAATGGATTAAAATAAGCAAAATTGGATTAAAATAATAGCTTATTTTAATGCCTTTTAATTTTCAGTGAAAATTATAAATTGGCAAAAAAAATAATAATTAAATTAAATAAAACGTAAAAAATTATCTAAAATTAAAAAAAAAAAATTATTATAATTGAATAGAATTACAAATTTTTTCTTATTGTAATTCTATTAAATTTTTTTTTTTATCAATTTATTTAATAAATTAGCTGAATATAATTTAACTGAAACTATTGTCGCACACATAACTTATATAAGTCAGAGGAAAAAAAAAATGATATAAAATTTATCAGTTCATATTTGAATGTAAACAAAATGAAAAAAAAAAAATTATGTTTTTACGGTAATTATATGCAGCTTCTAGTTTAACCTTGAAAAAGGCACGTAGGCAATTGACAACATTTTCATGCTTCGATATCACTGTTATCAGGTGTATTTTGTCTCTCAATATCGCGCGACTTGTTGCGGCATAATCACACTCCATTTCTTTTTACTTTCAAAGATAAGACGATTTATCCCTAAATGCAAAAAAAAAAAAAAAAAAAACTATAGCTGATTCTATGTATATATATAGTCAACGATGCGCTAGGCAATTATATTGTTTCTAGGCTAGAGCAATTATTGTCTTTCTTGTTTATTTCAATGTCGTAATAATGACTCGGTGTCCGTCGCATCGAACCGGTTCAATTTATCGTAACCAAAGCATTTTCTGCTTTACTGTCCTGGGGTCCGCGATAACTTGACTGTTATTTTTTTTTTTCTGATAAACATAAGACTTATATATATTTTTTTTAAATAAATTCTTTGCTTGCGCAAAAAAAAGAAGGAAAAAACCGACAGTGGAAACTTTCAAGATTTTCAAAAAATTAAAAAATAAATTTATTTGACTCAAATAATTGGTTATTTGGAAATATTTACTTGAATTGGTTCAAATACAGTTTATTTAAAAATTATTTGCTTCAAGTAAATATTTATTTGATAATAGTCAAGTTCAATTCAAACCGATTATTTGAATCAATTTTTTTCAGTTTATTTATTTTTATTAAATAAATATTATTTTAGTCAATTGTATTTGTTTCAAATAGAGAAATTAATGTTTCAAATAAAATTTATTTGATTCAAATATAAAAATTTAATTCAAATAAAAATTATTTGGTTCAAATAAGTATAACAGTCAAGTAATTATTTGAATCAAATATATTTTTTGTACACCTAGAGAAAAGATTTCTTTGATTTAAAGAAACCAATTTCTTTGACTTTTCTTTCATTCGAAATAAAATTGTCTTTGAAACAAAATAACTTCTTAGTTTTATAGAAAATTTCTTTGATTCAAAGAATTAATTGATATAGGGTCAAAAAAAAAATGATTTATTTGGTTTAAACAAAAACTTTTCTCTAAGTGTAAATAGAAAAATAATAATAATAATTTTTTTAAAATAAACTCTTTCTCTCTTCCTGATACAGAATTTTTCAAAACCGAATTAGAAAATTGTACAATTTGATTGTATATTAAATTCATAATCGATAATTTGAAAACAGTGAAACACTTTAAAGCCATATAGTTGTCGGCTGATACAATGGTAGAACTTTACAAATTGACAGTGTGACCCCTTAATATCGTGCATTATTGAGAAATCGACGCATGTATTTTGTCTGATTGTCATGTTGGGGTGGATTTACCGCATAAGGTTTTCATATAAGTCCAAACCCCTTGAATTCTGCAGCCCTCTTTCTTCATGTAAAGAAGGCGGATCTCTGCCATATAGTAAAATAGGGTTTCATATATCACATTAATGTTACTTTACACACATATATCAACTTTATATATATATATGTAGTTCACATCCTGTATAGTTCTAATTTCAAATCATTCTTTCATATTCAAAAATACATATTTATAAATTTATCACAGATTTTTAAATGATGTTATAATTATCCGTATGACATTGTATTAATAACTATACGCAAACTACAATTATTAGAAAATAAATCAAATTCAATTTTTTAATTCAAAATTATCATAAATTTTATTCAAACAAAATATTTTGATTATAACTAAATGTAATTTGCTTCTCATATATATATTTATTTGACAATCGCGGTGAAATCGATAGAAAAAAGTTTCTTCGAAAACTTTTTTTTAGAGCCCCGTGTTTTTTTTTTTTTTGTGTGACTGTTATTAAGTTTTCAATTGAACAATGAAACAATCGTGGATTACGTTGAAATAAATAATTGCTCTTGACAAAAGTTTAGAATAAAAGTTCAATTAGGGTTGTAAATATTTCAGAATCTCCAATACTGAATTTGTCTATATAGAAAAAAAATACAACCTGCGACAGGTTTTTATATATCTATATATATAGTTTCGGCAGGTGTTAAAATTACAGCAACGCGATTTTTACAACATCTTTTTATCTCTCTTGTTTATGTTCGAGAATATATGTTACAACTTTTTTTTTTTTTTTTTTTTTTTTTTTTGTAAAATTTTGAGAAAATTTAATGACTGACTTAAGTGAGCTGTAACATTAACGAGGCGCGTCTTTGTGAATAATTTAAAAACACTTTTAAAGTTAGTGAAGCTTACTCTTGAATATGTGTATATACATATATATATATATGCAAGAAACATTGGATCGTTATTGCGCGCGACCGGAAAAAGTAACCTGTAATTTTTACCGGTGCCCTTTAATACTTTCCAAACGAGCGATAAATATATATATATATATATATACATGTGCGCGCATCTATGTATATGAAGTGTGAGCGCATAACAAACTTTTTGGCCCCAAAATATAGTGTATAAGTGAATTTTTATTTCGCTCATATTTTTTACTCAAATGAAGACAAAAGTGTATTTCCTGATTATAATCTAAAAACACTTTACCCACACTTTAAAAAAAGAATATTTTATCTTTACCCACACGGTCAGGTTTATGATTATGTAAGAAAAAAAAAATTATTTTTCATTAATTGCATATATATGCAATGGAAAAAAAATTTTTGTTTCGAATTTTTACTGAATTGGTAACTTTTACTCGAACTAAGGTACCACATAGAAAACTGCAGTACCAGTCGGAATTTTACCATTTAGTTAGGTACCACTCAGTTTGGTAACACTTTATTGGGTACCACTTACTTTGGTACCAGTCAGAATGGTACCACTTGGTTAGGTACCACTTACTTTGGAATCTTTTAATTAGGTACCACTTAGTTTGATACCACTTAGTTTGGTACCACTCAGTTTGGTACCAGTCAGAATGGTACACCTTGGTTAGGTACCACTTAGTTTGGAATCTTTTAATTAGGTACCACTTAGTTTGGTACCACTTAGTTTGTAACCACTTAGTTAGGTACCACTTAATATGGAACCACTTAGTATGGAATCTTTTAATTAGGTACCACTTAGTTTGGAACCACTTAGTTTGTAACCACTTAGTTAGGTACCACTTAGTATGGAACCATTTAGTTTGGAATCTTTTAATTAGGTACCACTTAGTTTGGAACCACTTAACTAGGTACCACTTAGTTTGGAACCACTTAGTTTAGAACCACTTAGTTTAGAACCACTTAGTTAGGAACCACTTAGTTTGGAACCACTTAGTTAGGTACCACTTAGTTAGGTACCACTTAGTTTGGAACCACTTACTTAGGTACCACTCAGTTAGGAACCACTTACTTAGGTACCACTCAGTTAGGAACCACTTAGTTAGGTACCACTTAGTTAGGTACCACTTAGTTAGGTACCACTTAGTTAGGTACCACTTAGTTAGGCACCACTTAGTTAGGCACCACTTAGTTAGGAACCACTTAGTTAGGTACCACTTAGTTAGGTACCACTTAGTTTGGTACCACTTAATTAGGTACCAGTCAGAATGGTACCACTTAATTAGGTACCAGTAAGAATGGTACCACTTGGTTTGGTACCAGTAAGAATGCTACCACTTACTTTAGTACCACTTAGTCGGGTACCACTTAGTTATAGAGGTTCTACTAAATAATAATAATAATAATAATAATAATAATGAAATCTTACCAGTGTGAATGTATGTGTGCTTTTTCATGTCGGATTTTTGATGAAATCTTTTGCCACAATAGTCGCAAGGGTAGGGTCTCGTATCCGAATGAATTAATAAATGTGTGCTTAATGTACTAGATCTCTTGAAAGCCTTTCCGCACTGCTTGCACTGAAACATAAAAAAAAAATTTATATATTTTTAAATGGAATATCGAAAAAATAATTCATTGTTTAAATGAAATTTTTTTTCTCCATATATATGTCTTTTTTTAAAAAAAATTCATTTAATGAAATTTATTATCGAGTTTAATAATGCCGAACGCGGCTGTATTTACGCAGCACCGTTTTCTCGACGTATTATATATATTGTTAGAGGCGCCATGCCTTGACAATACCGCATCCATTCTGCTTTATTGGACAATGAACCATACGTGTTCACAGAATCATATATTCCATGTCCTTCTCTATATTTCTATGAAATTATCGATACAAAACATTTTATGAATCATTCCACTACTTTCAATCGATTTATTAATATACTTATTTTTTTTTTTTATCTTTTATCGAAATGAACCATTTTAATAATTATTTCTTTTCTTGAAAATAAGTGAAAAAAAAGTTTATACTTGAAATTGTATAACAATATTATATTATATATTATTATAATAATAATATCAATAAGAAAGAAAAAAAGACAATGTAAATGGAGAAAAAAAATTCGTATTTTTATTGACAATAATCGCGAGTAAATTTTCTCTCCCATTTATTGAAATTATATTTTTTTGATGATCCCACGAACAAATTGAATATTATTATATCCTTTCGTGTGAAAATGTGCATTTAAAAAGAAAAGCGTAGTATAATATACCGAATGCGAGAAAAAGGAATGAATCTCAAGAAAATAATAAGGCAATTGTGTGAAAAGATAAAGGGTGAGGAAAGTAACACTTTTTTTCGAAAGTATAAAAGCATCAACTTCCGGTTGAGTTTTACAAGACAAAGAATATATAATAATATTGATGACTCTCTCGTTGGTTGTTAATGACTAATTTTCAGATTTGCGAATATATAATAATTTCCTGAAAATTCAATCGTTTTTTTCTTTTATTAATACATTATTTAATTTTATTTAAAAAAATAAAATAATTTGATTTTATTTATAAATTAAATAATTTTATTTTATTTCTAAATTAAATAATTACGAAATTAGTTACTACACTTTTTTTTCAAACTAGTTTTCACAAATGAAAATTTATTTATTCGTATGTTTTTTCTTTGTTTCTATAAACTATCAAAGATTAATATAAAGAAAAAGATGACAAATTTTATGTTCATTTTATTCTGATGCAGGAAAGTCATTAATTTACATTCGAAAAACTGTTGTGTTTGCTCAAATGCAATGCATATCAATTATGACGTCACATTTATATATATATAAAGATACATATGAAGATTTAAATCTTTGTATAATGTATAAAATTTTGTGGAAATTTTTTGCCTTGTTTTTTTCTAAAACTTTTCAAATTTTTTTCTTCATTTTCTTTATTCTTAAATGATTTTTCAAAAAAAATTTCGATTAATAATTAATTTGAGTTTAAAAGAAAAAAAATATACGATTTTATCGATTAGTCATAAACCTCGAGTCCTTCAATATTAATATATTTTTCTAATATTGTCAACGCTCACAGTTTTGAAATTGAAGTCGAGTTTAACTGCAAGAGTTCATGGAAAATCGAAGCATTTTTACGATCTCCAGTGGAAGCTCCACATATATTTGTCATAAAACAACTATGCCAGGGTAATTCACGGGGGCTTACAAATATATGATAACACTTTTTTTTTTTCCTACGCGTCAAAAACTCCTTTACAATTTTCCTCTAATAAAAATAAGAAATTATTTCCAATTGATTCTCAGATTTAAAAGCAGTATTTTTTTAGCCTCCTTCTTTTTTTTTTTGTAAATAATGACTATATTTTTATAGAAAAAAAAAATCATTTTTAAAATTATACCAGTAGAATAAAATATGGGAATAAAAAAAATGTTTAAACTGATTTTTTTTTAAAAAATGTTTTTTCTTCATTACGAAAAATAAGTTTTATTTTTCTTTCAATATTAGAAAAAACAGTTTAGGTAATTGAAGAATTAATTTCTTCAACTGACACTCCTATTTGGTCAATGTCCGAATATAGAAGATTCATTTTTATGGAATCAATATAGAAGGCAAAGTGAGATTTCTAAGACAGATATTTATTTTACCTTCCACGAAATAAGTCCAACTATCGCGAGTTTATCTTTAATCTTTTACTGTTAAAGTCTTCTCTATTTTCCACCACAATATGGAGGAGGGGGGGGGGGGATTCTATATACGAGACTCATGGGACCTACTTCTGGCTTTTGATTTCTTTTTTCTCAAGTGCGCGTACTTCGCAAAAACATTTACTGTCATGTGAATCAAGATTATATTTTTTCAATGTTTCATGATTTGTGACAGAAAATTGAAAAAACAAGTTTAAAAAAGAAAAAAGATTTTTTTTTTCTTTGTCTTTTTTTTATCATAAAAATATAAAATTGTTTAAAATTTTTTTCACATTTTAATAAATATTTTTTCAAATTTTTGAGGCTTGAAAATTTTGTTTCAAAAATTTTGTAAAAATAATAATAATAATAATAATTCCCCAAAAAGAATAAAGAGAAATGCGGTTTTTTTTCTGTTTCTTAAATTTTCCCATGAGACAAGACAAGGATTTTTGAAGGGAGGAAGTTAATGATGAAAAATGAATGAAGTTTAGTAAAGAAAAAAAGAAAAAAAAGTTTTGGAAACTTACCTGAAAGGTTCTCTCGGATGACGAGGGTGGTGTGAGGGGGGAGTGGTGAATTTGTCTAGTTATTACCGGCGTTGTTGCCGAAGGGGAATGTCGATCAGATGGTACCCTCGTCTCTCTTGCTTCCCTTTCGCAAACTGAGCCAGGAGACCAGATTTCGCTCTTCCGACTATTCGTTGAAGAAACATCGCTAGGTTTCGTGCTCAGATTTAACGGCACTTCTTCATCTGTAATTAAAATTTCAAAGATTCCTTTAGAAAAATATTTTTTTTTAAATTTTAATTAATTAGTAATATTAAAATTAATTTTAATTACTAATTTCATTAATTAATACTAATTGTATTAACTAATTAAATTAATAAAAAATAATTTTAATTATTTAATATTTGACTGAATTTAAATGCAAATTTAATTTTCGTATTAAAATAAGAAGTCAAATATTTAACACAATGTAAAAAAGAAAAGCGGATTAGTATTCTAAAAGTGAATTTTTAGAAATAGACGGATGAGAAGAGAAGGCATTGTCCTGAAGTGAATTTATACGGTGGCTTCTCGATCCTTTTTGCCGACAGGTGGGCGACATGCGAGCGTGCCAGAAGGAGAAAAGAAGCGAGAAATGTGTATAAGGGCCCCTCGTAAGTGAGAGGGCAAAGGAAAGTAAATAAAGTGTACCTGCCCTCATATATATTCGAAACAAAAAAAAAAAAGAAGAAAATCAAGGAAGAGAAAATTTCTGTTAAATAAAATCAGGGGAAAAAATCCGAACAGGAAGAAACAAAAAAAAAATATGCCTTTCCTAGCATCGAATGACACACAAATCGTTTATAATCCATAGGAAAAAAAATTGGACGGAAATGAACCATAATTAAGGGGAAGAAGACAAAATTCAAATCTGTTTTTGAAAAGAGATTTATTCTTTTTTACTATATTATTTTAAACAAAAAATCTAAAATTCTTTTGCAGGAAGAAAAAACTTTGTTAAGTTCAAAAATTTTCATTCTTCAAGCTTCAAAATTTCATTTATCGAGGTTACAGTGTATTTCCTTTGTAACAAAATAATACAATCCAACCTCGATATTTATAGTAAGGGAGGGGAAATATTTTAAAATCTCATTTATTGAGGTTCCAGTGTATATTTACTTCGTGAATAATTCGACGGAGGGAAAAATGATACAGTGCAACTTGGATAAATCGAAATGGAAGAGATACGCTTCAATATCCTATTTATCGAGGTTACAGTGTATTTGCTTAGTAAAAAAAAATTCATTGGAGGAAAAATAATACAATTCAACTTGGATAATTTCTAAGGAAACATCGATAAATCGAAATAGAACAGAAATGCTTCAAAATCTCAGTTATTGAGGTTACAGTGTATTTCCTTCGTAAAAAAATTCATTAGAAGAAAAATAATACAATTCAACTTGGATAATTTCTAAGGAAACATCGATAAATCGAAATAGAACAGAAATGCTTCAAAATCTCAGTTATCGAGGTTACAGTGTATTTCCTTTGTAACAAAATAATACAATCCAACTTCAATATTTATAGTAAGGGAGGGAAAATATTTTAAAATCTCATTTATTGAGGTTCCAGTGTATATTTACTTCGTGAATAATTCGATGGAGCGAAAAATGGTACAGTGCAACTTGGATAAATCGAAATAGAACAGAAACGCTTCAAAATCTCAGTTATCGAGGTTACAGTGTATTTCCTTCGTAAAAAAATTCATTAGAGGAAAAATAATAGAATTCAACTTGGATAATTTCTAAGGAAACATCAATAAATAAAAATAGAACAGAAACGCTTCAAAATCTCAGTTATCGAGGTTACAGTGTATTTCCTTCGTAAAAAAATTCATTAGAGGAAAAATAATACAATTCAATTTGTATAATTTCTAAAGAAACAACGATAAATCGAAATAGAACAGAAACGCTTCAAAATCTCAGTTATCGAGGTTACAGTGTTTTCAAAAAAAGGAATATAATTTTTTTTTATTTTTTAATGGAAAAGAATGAATATTTACCGAATTTCGCCTTCTCCGGTGTACATCGACGGGGCGATGTGGCCCTTGCAGGACTCGGAGGTTCAGGATGAACCGGTGAACTGGTGATGTTCGTCTGTTGAGAGGGGATTCTTGGAGGAATGAGGGAATGAGGTAACAGAAGGCCTACAGCAGCATGGTGGGCCCACCATGCAGTACTCGCAGCCGCATATCCCCCATACATTAAACCGCAACGCATTTCTGTAACATAAGAATCAAGTCATTGAAAAAAACAGAATGCTATATTACGCACGGATTAAGGGGCTATACAAATTACACATTTTGCTTCATGCACTGCTTATAAATTGTCCCCACTCCCAATATACAAAATAATAATTTCCCTACATACAATTATATTTCTATGAAAATAACTTTAATTCAATAAGTTATTTCTCAAAAAAAAAGACACTGTTATTTAACTAATTTTTTATTTATTATTATTGCCAATATTTATTTTATTGAAAAATAAAAAACAGCAATAATAATAAATAAACAAAAGAAGGAAAATACAATATAAAATATAAATAAACAAAAAAAATTTACAATATAAAAAAAAGAAAAAAAATTTTTCCATTGGAAAAATAATTTATTATAATCTATAATGAAACGAATCGTTGAAAATAGAAAACAAATACAAATTATTTGAAAACTGTTATCTCTTTAGGAATATATTAAAATACGAAGTATCAGGCAACACTGTTATAAAAAAAATTATAAAAAAAAATTTATTTTTAAAAATCCTCTTTTATTTGAGAATATTTTTTTCTTTTTTTTTTTTGAACATACCTCGTGAGGCTGCATGCGAGGAAACGGGTAAATTGGGAAATCGTTGTATTTCCGGATTATAGCCAGAGACAATGGTAAAGGCGCTGAGTCGATCCTGAGCTGGTTGACTCAGTGTTGATGGATTTGAAATTGTACTGCTTGAACTACTGCTACCAATTCCACCAGGACTCCAGGGTGATGGTGGTAATACACTGGGACTGTTGGGTGGCGAGAGTGTCGCTGGAGGCGATAAAGCTCCCGCTGGAACACCTACTGGATTGCAGTGCAATTCCGGTTTTATGTACCACGATCTCGACACTGTCTCTGCAATTAATAAGGGGGGCAATAAAAAAAATTGCTTCTTTAAAATTCATATCCAAAAAAAATTATCACTTATATTCAAAAATTATTTATTTATTTCAATTTTTATAATTTTAACAATTTTTTTATTGCATTTTTTTTAAAAAAAATTGTTTCATTAAACAATTTGCAAACTTTTGTAATTAAACAATTTTTGAATTGTTTAAATAAATTTTTAATAAATTTTTAATAAATAAATTTCCAATGTAAAATATACTGAACGTAAATTACATTTAATATATATTACAGTTGAAAGAAATTACTTTTAGGGATGAGAACATCATTAAATTGAAATAAAAAGGGACATTGTTTTTTTTTATCAGAAAAATAATCGTCAATATTCGTTGATGTACAAAAATACAGGAACTAAAAAAAAAGTAAATCGAAAAGTACGTGAAGCATATATATATATATATATATATATATATATATCAAAGTGCGTGCATCGTTAGAAATTATTATTATCTGATGTTGGAGGGACGTGATTGTCCCCAGTGTGCTTTATATTATAATACCTATATGTGTCGTGACGATTTCACGTTAATGACAAAGCTTTAATGATAATGAAAATGAAAATAATAATAGCAATATCGTTAATAAATATATATTGACACGGTGACGACGATTTCACTTTCCCAAAAAATCCGGAAGCAATCGCTTTTCTGATTTTTATCATTTCTTTTTTCTGTATTAATGATTTTACAATTTAATTGCTTTCTTTTATTTTTATCAAATATTTCTTTCATATAAAATTAATAATTTTTATATTAAATTAATAAAAGAAAATTTTCAATTTTTTTTTACAAAATTAAAGATTTTTTTAATTTTTTTTTTTTTAGAAACAAAATAATAATAAAACTAAAACAATTTTATTTATATATTCACTGGTGAAATATTGTTATTAAAAAATTTTAATTTAAAGAAAGGAAAATTTTTACACTTTAATCGATATAAAAAAATTTATTATTTTTTAATTTAATAAGTATGTATATATATTGTTTTTTCTTTTTTTTTATTGTAATAATATAAATGAAATCTAAATTTAAATTTTACGGAAATGATTGCTTTTTGTCCTTGATCAAGAAATTTAATCGTGTATATAAATTCAACTAATAAAACATATTATCTTATATTTTGATTTCCTTCAGTTTAAACAAGTGACAAATGAAATTTTTGTCATCGCTTTGGTTGAGAAAACAATGTTAATAAGATAGATTTGTTTTTTTGCACTTGTTAAAACAATTGAAAATCCAATATTTTATATACATATATATATAAAAAATTCTTTTTTTGAAGGTTATCTTTTTACGAAAAAAATATAATCTTTCTGATAAGTGTCGAATTTTTTTTTTTTCATTTCAATGTTAAAATAATGTTCAAAATTTTGCAAAAAAAAATCTGAAAAAATATTTTATTTAATAAAAATTTGTTAATTATATACTAGCAATTATATAACTAAAAAAAGTGAATCTAAATTGATCTATTATCACGAATAACGAATAGATAATGATTTATGAATAAAATTTTTATACTCTAATTAAAGTTTGCTTAACAAAATTCTATTGAATATATTATCAAACTTTGATCGAGTGTGGTTGTTCAAATATAATATATAAAAGAACCAAAAAAAATTTATAATCATTTCTATAGTATATTTCTTTAATTCAATGAATTCTTTTTTTATGCAATAACAAAATTTTGTTTATCTTTTTTTGGACTATTTTTTTCTCCAAAAAATATATATTTGCATTTCCGTTAAACTCTTTCTATTTGTATATATATAATGCATATGGATAAATACGTTGCGCCTATCTATATAGCAATCGACTAATTAGACAATTAAAGCTTTTAACGGTGCTCGAGCATTAAATTACTGTAAAAAAAATTATTGTACATTTATGCTGTTATATATTCAAAAATAAGATTTGCCTACACAACAATATTGTTAATAATTTTTAACACTATTAACAACGTTAACTATTTTTATTAATTTTAACAAATATTGTTAACACAATTTTTTCAATTATTAATAGTATTTACAATTGTTAACAATATTAACAATATAAAAAATTATTAACTAATTGTTAACAGAATTCACAATTGTTAATAGTATTTATAATTATTAACAATATTGACAAAATTAATTAACAATAATTATTTATTGTTTGTTTCATTTTTATTAATAACAATAAAAAATATTAATAACGGTTATTATTAATTATAATAATAATTAAATAATAAATAATAAAAATTTTATATTTCTGATTTAATATTTATTAGATAACTTTTCTTATTCAATATTTTTGATTTCGAAGTATTATTAGTACAAAAGAAATCTGTTCTAATATATATAGTCTATTTAATACCTTCAATTTAAAAAAATAAAGATAAGCATTTTTGTGTCACAGGTGAAAAAATGGTAAATTTCATAATTCTCAATTTAAATATATCAGATTTCTATTACAGATAAACCGCGGATGTTTAAAATAATTTTATCAATTAAATATTTAGTAATAAAATTGTATTATTTCCACCATAGAAAATTTTTACCTTCATATAGTTTTGTGAATAGCGAAATTCTCTTATTTCACGAATGGAAATATATTGAAGGCTAACATTGTGGTTATGGAAATTTATGTCAATATATATAGACATTTGGAATTGAATAAGTTTGCTCCACATTAACTTATAATGTTATACATAGTCTTTTGTTAATTTGCATATTTCGAATACCAATATTTTGAGATAAAAATAACTACTCATTTAATAGTAAATAAGATTTATTATCATAAAAAATATATTCCACGTGCTAATAAAGATTTTAATGTATAATCTGCTTTTATATTTTTATAATAATAATATAATATATTTTTAAAATAATAATATTCTTCAAAAATGATTTTTATATACTATATTTTGAAAAGAAAAAAATAATAGTAAAAGTACTTTAAGTGTTTTTCTCTTCAATTAACAGTATATAATATTTTAATAACATATGTTACTATTTTTATAAATGAGAAACGATCTATTAAATTTAACAGATATCATCATTTCAGAAAAATGTATAATTTATTTCTATATTAAAATATAAATTTCTTTTGTGCTAACAGATGGTCTCGAACTTTATATAAAAACCTATTTATAGAAATGCATTTATCTCTCAAAAAAAGAAAATAATAATATCCACATTTGTTTTAGACAAACATATTTAAAAAAAACACATCTATTTGTTATGTCGAAAATTATTAATCATTAATGTTGATAATATTATTTCTATATTTTATATTAATTTTTTTTAAATAATGGATTTTTTTACTAGTACAGATTATTAAGAAAAATAATTCATAATACAAAACAATTATAGGGAATAGATGTGAATAATAATTAATTATGAATTATATTTACTCAAGCATGAAAAAAGGAACAATTTTTAAAACCGAAAATTGTATATTGATACATATATATTCTCGATCATAATTAATATGATGACATCTGTTGATTTAAATGATCTTTTCATGAATCAAATCCTTGATGCATAATATATGATGCGGAAATTATAATTTTTTTTTATCTTTTATAGATTTTTGTTTTATAATATAATATTTAACATGATTCGACACATTTTTGTGCACATTTGATGAATATAATGAATATAAAATTTTTAAAAAAGGAATTTAAATTTCATGTATTATTTTTATACTTGATAACTATTATTGTTGTTTTTGTGTCTATTTATAAATATTTACTATATTATTTAAAAGTTTATAAAAATCGCAAGGCCTAGATTAGATTATTATTCTTGACCTATATATATGTTTAGAATATTTCAATGCAATTTTATTCTTAAAATAAAAATATATTTTAAGATATTTCCGAAAATATTCTCAAAATTTAGAATATATATAGTCTTATTAAATTTGAATTTGGAATTTAAGAATAAATATTTTTTTCGTTTAGTGAAATTTCAGTCAATCATTAAAAAAAAGAAAAATATGCTACTGTGTATCATGAAAATTTGTACCCAAAATTTGAAACATGATCCAACAACCAAAAGCATAAAAATCCACAGAATTTATTGTCTTTACAAAATCTTGAATCATAAATTCTGTTTTTGAATCTGTAATTTTATCAAAAATTTTTATCTATAGTAGAATTCGTTTTAACAAAATTTTGTCCGAAAATCTGAAAGATGATCCAAAAGCAGAAAAGTCTACAGAATTTGTTATCACAAAATCTCTAATCATAAATTCTGATTTTGAATCCAATTTCAAAAGCTTTCGGCACAAATCTTTATTGATGATCAGTAGCATTTGTTTGCTAATACCAAAATTGGCATCAAAAATTGAAAACCAAAATCAGATATTCTGTATCCAATTTTAAATCTGCTAATCAACAGTTAAAATCTGCTAAAAACCCTCTTGTTCTACACTCTAAATCTGAATCAGTAAAATTTTCACTGATTCAGATTTAGAGAGTAAATGGTAATAATTTTTACACCTAATATACAATTCATAAATTTTCAAAATCCTTTCAAAATCAAATAAAAATTTATTTGCCAAATGCGGAAAAAACTCACCACACATCACGTTTCGCATATGTTCAACACTCGTTTTGCGATCTAAAATCTCTTCCTCTGGATCATTCCAGGATACAAATCCACAAAGACAGTGTGTTTATATAGTAAACCACTAAACTTGAACTTTTGAACAACTTGATAACCAAACTCACAAAGTTCGTCACTTACACACGTGTGTCCTTTATTTATTTCCTTCTTCCCTTTTACTCGAAACAACACATTGTCCTCTTAAATATAGATGACAAAATTACTTTTCACCGATTTAAAAAAAAAAAAAAAAACCCTTTATCAGGGACACTTATATCCAGTAAAATTTTGCAAAAAAAAAAAAGATAGAAACAAAAAAATTGTTGTAAAGTGAAAAACAGAAAAAGGACTCTCGTCGTATTTTTGGGACCGGTTCTCTCTCACTGATGAAAGGAACATGAATGTGTCCCAACGAAGAGCAGGACCCTGACTGACCCAGGTTAGACGAGTGGTCTGTTCCCTTACCTGCACGGTTTTTTTCTTCGAAACCACTAACACAGGGTTGCACACATGGCACATTGGTGTTTCACGTGTGCACGCTACCTGTACGCTCCGCCCACACGTGGTGGGGATCATCTTCTCTTTCACCGATGCTATCCTATATAATGCTATCTAGTCTCGATTCTGATCATCCACCTCCCTTATGTGTTCTGCCCCCCCTTCTCATACTCTTTTATCGCTCCGCCACCTTTTTTCTCTCTCTCACTCACTCTCTCTTCTCTCTCTTTGAAAACACCTTTTATATACCTCCCACATCTATTACACCTATTTGAGAGTTTAATACTGCTTTTTCATTCGCGTTCAGAATCATATGCGCGTTCCATTTATCAATCTGAGACGATTTTTTCTTTTTAATTGAGTAGGGGTGATTTTTATTGAGGGATGATTTTCTAAAGGGGTTTGTCGTACAATAGATTTAATTGAGTAATTTTTTTATTGGTTGCGGGGTTTTGTACATCTTTTTATTTTTAAGTAGGAAAAATTTCACTGATATATTCTGATTCGAGACTTTTGTCAGTGAGAATTTAATTTCAATATGTAAAAATTTTCTGATTGAACTGTGATTCTAGAACTGATTGGTAATTTTTTAGAACAGTGGCGCAATTCTAATAATAGGGACTTATTAAGCAGTCTATTACTGGTTTGATAATGATTCCGTTACTGATTTGTTAATGATTCTATTACTGATTCTCTTACTATTCTGTTATTGATTTGTTAATGATTTTGCTAGTGATTTGTTAATGATTCCATTACTGATTCTATTACAGATTTGTTAGTGATTTCCTAATAATTTTTAGTGCTATTACTAAAGATAGTAATACATTAGTGTTAAAAATCACTGATAAATCAGTGATAAATCACTGATAAATTTGTAATATAATTACTAACTGAAATGTCAGAATCACTAAAAATCAGTATCAGAATCACTTGCAAATTAGTAACAAAATTACTATAGTAAATTAATAAAAGAATCTAGTAAATACTGATAGTGCAATCACTAACAATTCTGTTACTGATTTGTTAGTGATTGCACTACAAGTATTTACTAGATTCTTTTATTAATTTACTATATAGTGATTCTGTTACTAATTTGTTAGTGATTCTGATACTAATTTTTTAATAATTCTGACATTTTTCTGTTAGTAATGATTCTATCACTGATTTATTAGTGATTTTAACACTAATTTATTACTGATTTTAGCACTGGTTTACTAGTGATTTTAGCAGTAGTTTTTTAGTGATTTTACCACTAATTTATTACAGAGTTTAGAACTAGTTTGTTAGTTATTTTATTACTAATTTATTAGTAGTTTTAGCATTAGTTCACTAATGTTTGTAGCACTAATTTTTAGTGATTTTAGCACTGATTTATTTGTGAGTCTAAATATATACTCTCTAAATCTGAATCAGTCACATTTTACTGATTAGCAGTAGAAATCTACTAATTGCCATAGCGAGAATTGAGCAACTGACAATTAGTAGAAATTTACTGATTCAATTAGTAAAATATCAATTACTGATTGAATCAGTAATATAAATATATGGTGGCGGCCACAAAATCTACTGATTTAATAGTTAATTTTAAAGGTTATGTTATATACAAATTACTGATTTACATAAGTTATTTTCTATTGCTTGCATAAATTTACTAAAAATTCGTTAAATGTCAATGTTTTCATTTAAATCAAATCAAAGTTTTTTTTTATCAGACATTTGTTATTAAAAACTTTGTCAATAAACAAATGTCAGTGAACTTATCAATGCGAATGTAATGATATTTCTATTATTATAGGAATATATATAATTTTTTGTGGAATGAATTAAAATCTAATTAAGTAGTAAATGTAATGTATAGCCAGACATAAAATATATTTCGGATGTCGCGATTATAGATTAAGGACTAATGAAGGAGGTCATGTTATTCATGATCAGACATTCGCAAAACATATACTTAAGAAAGCTGAATTTGAATTATAACCCAAGTAGAAATATCCGTAGCTCGCCGTAATTAAACACCGGCATGGTACTGATCCAATACTGGCTGTCGGTATTGACTTTCAGTACTGGCAGTGTACTGACTAATACACCGAATCAGTACTATGTCGGAGGTAAAAAAATATTAAAACCAGTACTGGCAGTACACTGTCATTCACACCGAATCAGTACTATGTCGGTGATAAAAAACATTAAATGAAAAAGTCTTTAAATTATTCCAATAGGTAGAAAACGATGATTTTTTATTTAAAAAAATGTATATTAATTTCTTTCGAATACTTTCCCTCAAAATTTTGGATGTAATTGTAATGTATTATTATATACCTATATAAAATATATTTATGTTTTTTTAGTTATTTTAGTACTCATTGAAATATGTGCATTAAGTTATTTATCATGCATACAATAACAATAAGTTGAGAATTTTTTTCTAATAGTTTTAAAAATAAAGCAAATGTAATTTTTTCACTGTTATTTTTAAATATTATTAATAATTAAATATTAAATTTAAAAATTTTTTTACCATTCATATTTTACAGTCGTCTTTTATTAACTTATTTTTAATTATGTAATTCATCAATCATTTTTGTCTGTTTTAATATTATTTACGGTAAAAATAATTTATTAAAAATATTTAACTGAAATTGATATCCAGTTTTATTTCATTAAATCTTTGTAAAAATTGAAAAAATTTTGTGAGTTTAAAAAATTTAAGAATAAATTCATTTTATTTTCGTGATCAATAGATAATACAAACTTTGAAATCAAAACTTTTGTATTAGGTGAACTACTTCAAGTCAGCACTTCAAGCCAGCGCGGCTGTGCGGTATGCGTATCTGACTTGCGTTCTAAGGGTTTAGGGTTCGATCCCCCATGCGTGCGAGATTTTTCGTTCTTAGTTTTAAGTGTTATAAGTACAATATTTGATCATGTGTAATATCAATTATTAAATAATTATTAAATTAAGTATAAGTGCAAAGTAAAAAAAATTAAATATTATGAATTTAAAAAAATAAGAAAATTTACAACACAAATTATTTTTTGTAAAATAATTTATTAAAAATAAAATAATTTAATTAATATAAATGATAATTATTATTTTAATTATTTATTGTTAATAATATTTTATATATTCTAAATAACATTAACTATTATTGGCTTCACATTACCTGTTGGTGGTAAAAATGGGAGTAATAAGCTAATAAGGATGAAATTTGCATTGGAAAGCGTGTTTTAGCATTTTGTAAAAAAGTGAGATTTTAAGTCCGGATGAGTACTTTGCCAGTATTATGCCAGTATTATTCTAGTACTACGTTAGTACTGGTGAGCGGGACAAAATCAGTACTGGACAGCGTTACCAGCCAGGGTTGGTCCACTACTGGCCCAGTACGGCAGTCAGTACTATTATACTGACTGGCAGTGTTGGGTCAGTACTATGCCAGTGGCACATTTCTACTTGGGAAGTAGGCCGTAAAAGTCGTACATTAATTCTAAATTAAATTCTAATCAAGTAGAGAATTATGAGCAGAACTGAAAATTTATATTTTTATTCACAAATTTAATAAAAAAAAATTGTGTTTAATTTGAAAATTGCGTAAAAAAACATTAGAAATCGAAATAAATTATAATACTTTTATATATATAAAAAAAAACGTAGTAACGCCTCTACTTGCATCTATAAAATGGAGTTGAAATCACGTAGCTCGCAATTTGATTTGATCAGCAAGCAGGAAAATTTCATGATAAAGATTGGATGGGGATGTCGTGATACCTTCGCGTCGGCGCTGCGCGGCACATTTTATTGGCTAACAACCTTTGTGGGGAACCTCCTCTATAAGGCAACAGGCTAGACTTTCTAGTAATTTCTTGTTCACAGATCCCACGTACTGATTCGTTCACAATCATAATGTGTTGAGAAAAAAATTTTGCTCCAAAAAAAAAGTCTTACGCACACCCAAAAAAAAGGATATTCTAAATTTAAGAATTAAATTATAATAAAAATAATTCATACACCCAAAAAAAAGTAATCTTATACTTAGAGGAAAATTCCTCTTCTAATATCCTCTAAATATTTCCTCTTAAAACAAGATTATTCAATTGAAATGTAGAATATTTTTATTCTTCATTTTAATGGAAGAATGACAAAAGGATTCCTTTTGTATTTTCCTCTTTAATTAAGATTTTCCGTTTTAAATTTAGAAGATTTAAAAAAAGGAAACGGAAAAAAATAATGTAATCGTTTGATCCCTTTCCCTGGGTATGATAGTTGTGAAGTTGTTTTTTAACCTTTCAGTTTTAATATTTCTGGTAAAATGGCAACAAAAAGGACAAAAAAATGGATTTGCTTTATTAAAAATACAGAAAATATAGTTAAATTCAAATTAAATAAATATTTTTAACGCTATTTTTAGATTTAAAAAAATTTGGATATTTCTTGTGAAATTTTACTACTCAGGTAAATAGAAATACTATAACCCCATTTTTGAATCTTTCGAATTTTTTAAATCTTTTTTTTACTTTTTTAAAAAAGTTTTAAAACGTTAAATAATTTCATATATGAAATTTCCTATAAAAAATGTTAACTTTTAAACATATCATCATGTTTTAAAATTATTTTTGCGCTATAAATCTCGTTGATCATTACAACTGATTAATGAAAACTTATTTTTTGTATTTTAATTATCAATATAAAATGTTGATAATTAACCAAAAACATGACATTGTTAATGTTATATTAAAAAACAATTTTTATTATTATATTGAAATGAACTATTATAATTTTACTTAATTTTAATTTAAAAATGTATTTTCTGCAAAGATTTTATTATTTGATTGGAAATTATAAATATTTTATTGATGGCTTTGACATTAAAAACAATTTTACGAGGTTTGGATGTCGACATTTAATTTAAGAGGAAAATCCTCTTAAATGAAGAATAATAATTTTGATACCAAAATTAAGAGGAAAATATGCATTTATTTTAGAGGAATCCTCTAGATTGAAAATTACTTTTTTTAGGGTGTAAATTAACAATATTTCTTGTCTTAATAATAATATATTTTAATAATATATTAAAGAATAAATATTTTATTTAACATCTTTTTTTCTATAGTCAAAGTAGAATAAAATTTTTCAAAAATAATTTTATAAAAATTGTCAATATAAATAATTTTTTTTGTGATTGTTTTCTTTTCACTATCGCAAAAAAAAATTTTTACTTATCTATAATTTATATATTGGCACGCGATCCTTTTTTTACTTGACCTTGAAACGAACAAGCAATATTTAAACGAAATACCAAAATGTATCGCGTTATGCATCAGTCGAATTTATACCTTTATAAACACAGAGCTTAAAAATTGGGACATAAATTTGCCGAAAGCATTTTTAATCAACGATTATATTCTTTCAAATTGGTTCACCAAGAGTCAAGTTTTTTTTTCATTTTGAACGCATTCGTACCATAAGTATACCTATACTGAAAAAAAATCCATTTGATTCAAATAATTCGTTACTTGACTATTATCAAATAAATATTTACTTAAACCAAATAATTTTTATTTGATTTAAATAAATTTTTTTTCTATGCATACATATACTGATTATAATTCGTGATCTTAAATTTGTTTTAAATTTTCACAATCAGAAAAATTTTGAATTGTTAATTTAAAAAAAAAATCAGTTTCATATGTAAAGGAAACTTATGATATTTATTTTATTTTTGTTTAAATAATTATTAAATTTCCATTTAATTTAAATGTTAAAAGAAAAAAAAAAGATTCACCTGCTATGTAAATTTAAATTAGTTGTTGCAGTGAAAAATTTTCAACAAAAGCTAATTTAGTTTGCATAAATATTAATTTCAATTGAGAACTATTTGTTTATTAAAAATGATTAAATTTCATTATTAAAATATTTTATTTATTTATCTCCGAAATTATTAATTACTATTATTATATAATTTTGTTGAGAAAAGTTAAATAAGAAATTTAGACATTTTTCAATGACACTGACATTGACACAAAATTATAATATATTATAAATTTTAATAAAACATGGTTGATATACAAAATCGTAATATTTTCTACTTTTTTTTAAAAACATGGTTGTATTTAAAATATCTTATCAGTGTGTGTCTCATTATGTATAGCTTCGTTACTAAAATACAATTTTTTTTTTTTTTTGAAACAACTTGACATATTTAATTAATTAAATAATTTTTATATAAACTCTTAATTTTCTATTTTATTAACAAAAAAAAGCAATATTACTAAAAAAATGATCAAAACTGATTTATCTACGATTGGTAAAACAGGTTTGAGTGTATTAAATTGATCTTTATTCAATTACTTGGAGCAAAATGTATAATTTAATATTAAATTTTTTTTCAAAATCCTAATTATAATAGCATTTAATAATTTTTAAGATCACTAAAAATTAAGCAGCATTTTTTAAAGTACTACAGTAAAGAAGGAAAAACTTTGGTGTTAGTGATAAAAAAAAAAAAAAAAAGATAACCACAAAGTACATGTTGAGAGAAATACATGTATAAACTTTTTTTTTTTTTTTTTTATTTGCGCGCATCATTAGTCACGATTTTTCAAATCCATGACAATAATTTTTTTTTCAAGATATACAGTTCGTGTTTACCTGACTCATTTAGTTAAATTATACGTAACGGCAATTCTATAAGGAGACTCGTGCGATAACAATAGGTTTCCATGTACGCTCTGATAACCGACGAAGCTTGCATAATCACCGCGAGCTTCCAACACTATTTTATCATCAACACATATACGTATGATATTTACTTTTCCATGTCTATGTATAACTAATGAGGCTAAATATTGATATTACGTACAGGTATATATATATATTTATAACCTCATCGGATCATAAGGAATAAATTATTTGAAATAAAAAAAAATGTGGAAAAAAATGACATATCAAGAAAAGCATCTTCCACTTATATTATAAGCACATCTGTTATACCAAGTTTTCCTTACAGCGTCGTTGCATTGCAATGGTAATTGACTCTATTGTAATATCTAGTGAATGATATACCTTTTATATATACAATACATATATATAGAAGGAACTGCATTTATGTGGCTAGAATCGAATTCAAATGTTATGTACTCATAATTATATGCGCGAATGCAAGTAGAAAAAAAAAACGAAGACTATTGTTATATGGGAATGTATAATGATAACTTTAGAGACGATTTGGTTGAGGTTTTCAAAGTTTTTCAAAAAAATAAAAAAAAAACTAAAAAAGAAAAAAAATATATTTGACTTTAAACATGAATATATTAATAATATTTACAATTAAAATTCAAGATATAATTATAGAATGAAAGGATTCCAAATGAATATATATGTGATTATAATATATTAACACGAAAGGAAAATGTCTTTAAACAATCTTTCGAATTGAAAAGAAAAATCCTCTTTTTTTTATATAGAAAAATATTCTCAAGAAAAGAATATATAATTATAAAAGGAATTGAAAAGATAAAATTCATTTTTTATTATTTTCTTAGTAGACGAATAATATTCAAAATTTAATTTTTTAATATTTAATTATATTAATATTAATAATATTCAAAAATATATGAAAAAAAATTGCAATTACTTTTGAGTAAATTATTTTTCTAATTAATTGTTAAAAAAAATTTATTTATTGAAATAAATTTTTATTTTCGATTTTTTTTAAACAAAACGTGTATATTACAAAAAGTAGGTCATATATTCTTTTACCAATGTTACGTGCGCATTGAAAATATACTTGACCCAATAAAAATAACCGCATAAATCTTCCTTCTATATATATATATATATATGTATATATCCCTTTTTTCCATTTTTATACACATTTTCAATCGATATTTGAGAGAAAGAGAGAGAAAAAAAATTGATGGTTAAAAAATATGCGGTTAAGGATAAACGTAAGCAGTTTAAGATCTTTACGGAACAAAGAATAAATAACGTATGTAGGGAATAAAAAATTATTCGGAAGGAAGAGGGTGTGTAACGGCATTAAAAGGCGCAACGGGAAAGGAAAACGGTTTTGTGGGCGATGTTTGCCGCTATTTTACATTTTTTTTTTTTTTTTTTTGAATTTTATATCGAGACCGGAACCATGAATGAGCGATGAAAAGGGATTCATAACTTTCGCGCCATTCAAAACGGGAGGATGTGCGAAATCTCTCGCGTTCTCGAAACCTCGACCCACTGGCAAGAGGAACACGCGAGCCTTTAACAGATATATATGTGTGTATACTTATAAAGTATTTACGTATATCCTTTAATCTTTTGTCCCTTTTTGCGGGGACGATGTTTCATCAGACGGGAAATTTCGCAATTATGACCAAAATTCCGAGTTCCACTTTCTGCCCTGACATTAAAATTGCTCCAGATTATTGAATTCAACTCTTTTCACGCCTGAGGCGCTCCTCTTTTTTTCAACATTTGTATATATGCCCTTTGTCAATATATCCCTGAAAAAAATATGTTAAATTATTTTTTGTAATTTTCTTCCTTTATATTAAACAATATTATTATTTTCGTTAAACAATAAAATTAAATAATTATTTAATAAAATTTTAATTTTTGATAAAATTATTAATTAAAATGTGTGAAACATAAGAAAGTTGAAAATATCCCATGAAAAAATTGCACGAATTCGCCCCAAGTTGGGCTTTAACAGGGACTTGGCCAGTTTTCCTAATTTCAGATAAAAAAAAAAATATTTCTAGTGCAAACATTAAAACTTGGGCTTGATAGGGTACTATCTAGTTTCCCCTATCTCTAGCGTGGTCCTCGTCAGACTTACTGACTAGCGCTCAACTAATTACATAAATTCGAAACCATTGTTTTACTTTAAAAACAGATTTTTTGAAAACAATAAAAAATTACCCACATAGAAATCTACTTTACCGACTGATGGTAAAACAGATTTTTTAAAAAATGAAAATATAAAAATAACCAACAAAGGAATCTACCTTACCGACTGACGGTAAAACAGATTTTATGAAAAATGATAATATAAAAATTACCGACACAGGAATCTACCTTACCGACTGATGGTAAAGCAGATTTTTGAAAAATGAAAATATAAAAAATTACCGACACAGGAATCTACCTTACCGACTGATGGTAAAACAGATTTTTTGAAAAATGAAAATATAAAAAATTACCGACACAGGAATCTACCTTACCGACTGATGGTAAAGCAGATTTTTGGAAAATGAAAATATAAAAAATTACCGACACAGAAATCTACCTTACCGACTGATGGTAAAACAGATTTTTTGAAAAATGAAAATATAAAAATAACCAACAAAGGAATCTACCTTACCGACTGACGGTAAAACAGATTTTATGAAAAATGATAATATAAAAATTACCGACACAGGAATCTACCTTACCGACTGATGGTAAAGCAGATTTTTGAAAAATGAAAATATAAAAAATTACCGACACAGGAATCTACCTTACCGACTGATGGTAAAACAGATTTTTTGAAAAATGAAAATATAAAAAATTACCGACACAGGAATCTACCTTACCGACTGATGGTAAAGCAGATTTTTGGAAAATGAAAATATAAAAAATTACCGACACAGAAATCTACCTTACCGACTGATGGTAAAACAGATTTTTTGAAAAATGAAAATATAAAAAATTACCGACACAGTAATCTACCTTACCGACTGATGGTAAAGCAGATTTTTGAAAAATGCAAATATAAAAAATTACCGACACAGGAATCTACCTTACCGACTGATGGTAAAACAGATTTTTTGAAAAATGAAAATATAAAAAATTACCGACACAGGAATCTACCTTACCGACTGATGGTAAAACAGATTTTTAAAAAAATAAAAAATAAAAATTACCGACACCGAAATCTGTTTTACCATCAGTCGGTAAGGTAGATCCCTGTGTCGGTAATTTTTATTTTTTCATTTTTTTAAAAATCTGTTTTACCATCAGTCGGTAAGGTAGATTCCTGTGTCGGTAATTTTTTATATTTTCATTTTTCAAAAAATCTGCTTTACCATCAGTCGGTAAGGTAGATTCCTGTGTCGGTAATTTTTATATTTTCATTTTTCAAAAAATCTGTTTTACCATCAGTCGGTAAGGTAGATTCCTGTGTCGGTAATTTTTTATATTTTCATTTTTCAAAAAATCTGCTTTACCATCAGTCGGTAAGGTAGATTCCTGTGTCGGTAATTTTTTATATTTTCATTTTTCAAAAAATCTGTTTTACCATCAGTCGGTAAGGTAGATTCCTGTGTCGGTAATTTTTTATATTATCATTTTTCATAAAATCTGTTTTACCGTCAGTCAGTAAGGTAGATTCCTTTGTTGGTTATTTTTATATTTTCATTTTTAAAAAAATCTGTTTTACCTTCAGTCGGTAAGGTAGATTCCTGTGTCGGTAATTTTTTTACATTTTTATTTTATTCCTTTTTTTCAATAATAATAATAATATATCTCACATATATAAAAAACAAAAACAAAAACTTATTCTTTAATTAAAAGAAAATGTAAATTCCTTTGAAAGACTAACGAATTGACAAATGAATTTGTTATATATATATATATATATATATATATAATAACAGAAGCATAAGAATATATTGTGACTGGTCTTTATTTATAAAAAATTGTGTCTTAAGTAAGATTAAAATCATATATGGGTGAGCAGGTGTATATATGTATAAAATTTTAATTCAATAGCATAAGAGTAATGCACACACACGCCAATCAAGAGGCAATTAAAGAGCTCACTTAATTACATAAGCAGACAGATCAATATGAAAAACTGACACCGTGTCGAATGGAAATTTGCAGATCGCACTTACATATATATATTCTACATTTATAATGAAGCCTGCGCTTGCAAACGCGATTCAAGATCGTCAGGACAGGCCACTTGTTTTACGCGCTTATACATAATATACATTTTTAATGTTACGATCATATTTTATTTTCACGACAGATTCACATGAAATTTTTAATTTAAAATATAATTGATACATATATATATAAAAAAGAAATCCCACTAAACCAGGTTAAACAGTTTTTAAACTAATTAATATGACAAGTGTATATATTCATTATAAATTTACTGTGTAATTATATTGTAGAAGCACCTGTTTTATTTATATATATTTCCAAAAAAAGAGATTGCTCAACACTCGCGAATTTCTTAATGTGATAATTATGTTAATTTGTCGAAGGATCGTGATAATCGATATAATCATCTATATTCTGTATTTCAATCGATAATCGATATATCGATAGATATTCTATATTTCTAGATTGTTCGATTTACGATACATTGCATGTATTTTCGATATATAGATCTATAATCGAAATAATGATCTATAATCGATATAACGATCTATATTCTACATTACTTAATTTTTCAACAAAAATTTTTGATAGAGAGAAGAATTTTGAAAATTTATTGAAAGAAAAAAACAATAAATCGTAAAAGAACATTTTATTCTTGACGAAAAATGTATATATATACGACTATTAGAGGCTGACGCACCTTAAAAGGAAACTAAAAGCACTTAATCTTAGTGGCGAATGAGGAGCGCGCAGGTGGCTACCATAGAGGATGGTCAAAGCCCCCTGTTTTAAGATCCTATTGGGAATTAAAAAATTACAAATTTAAATAGGAGTTTCGCGGACAGGTAAAAAAAAAAAGAATAACCGTTTGTGACTTTAGTTGTAAAATATGCGTTATTTCAGGTTCGATCTATGCGAGTAATCACACACACCTACAATCACATATGTATATATTAAGTAAAAAAAAGAAAAGAAAATTATTAATTCTTTATTTTTTGACATTTTTATCTTAGAAAGAATTTTTAGAAGCTAGGATAAGAAAAATAATTTTACACCTTAGGATCTAAAAAGGCAATTTTATTCCCTAGAATTAGAAAAGGTAATTTTACTCACTAGATTTAGAAAAGATCATTTCACTCCCTATGATTGAGAATTACGAATGTAATATTTGTAATAAACAAAGGAATCGAGACTATAAAATAATTTTTTACGAACCCTGGAAAAGAGAGAGAGAGAAATTATTTATACGCATTATTTGTTTTTCATGTGACTTTTTTTGGGTGTTCTCCATTCATCTTCTGTTTCTCGAATTCGAATTTGGCCCCAAGAAATACATTTATTAATGTGTATTCGCGTGCAGAAAAAAATTATTAACTGTAAGCAAAAAAAAGAGAAGAAAAAAAAAGTTAGCAATTTTAATACCTACTATTATATTTGTCATTTTGAGAAAGTGGAAAGATTAAATGATATATTATTTCTTTTTCGCGAAGTAGTGATATAGCTATATGGAGTTGTTGTTTTTGCCGCGCGTCTTCTTTATTTTTCTCTACCCTTTTTGTTTCTTTTTTTTCTCTCTTTCGATTGCAAATAGAGTCGCGTGAATTCTCTCAACCCTATATATACTATATATATATTCTACCAGGCACGCACTACCGTTGCTGCTGAAGAAGCGAGGATACATTAAACCGGAACGTATATATACATTCTTGATTTCCCTATATCTTCCACCATTAGTAATATCCTTCACTGGCGTATACTCTTTCCAAGGTTTTTTGAATACAATTTTTTATTTTATTAAATTTTTTATGAATTTAATTTTTAATTTATTTATCTGCAATTTACATATAATTATTAAAAAAAAATTATTTCTTTTAAACTGTTAAGAAAAAAAATATTGCGGTAATACACTCAAATTCGTGATAGTGAGACATGTACGCGCTTGTCTCACTAACTCGAGTTTCACTGTATTTGTTAAAACGAAACAATTTTTTTTAAGGTAAATTTTTATATATTTTTAAATCTAAAAAGATTTTTTAATTAAAAAATAAAAATGAATGAGAAAAAAAATAGCAAACAACTGTCTATTTTTCGTATTTTGAAACAGATCATTTTTTTCTTTCTTTTAATTTTTGTTAATGATAATGATGAAAGAAAAAGGTACGCCAATGGAAAGAGAACGAAGCTTGGGGCACGCGCCGGCACGCGCCAGGCTCTCTGAGAGAACACGCGCGCATCTTTCCTCTCTCTCTCTCTCCCTTCTTTGGTCTCATTTTCTCTCAATACTCACACTCTCTCTCCGTCTTTCTCTCTCTTTTTCTCTCTCGCTTCTACTCCCTTTCCCTCATTTCACTCTTACACAGTTCAACACGCCCTCTCAAAGCGCTTGACTACTTGTAAGTAGTGGTACTCAAGTTTCTAACGACTTTTCCCGCCTTCCGACGAACCGTATATCCTTCTTATTCGTATAGGGACGAGTGCACTACTAAACTAACTTAAACTAAACAATTTTGTTAATCCAAAAAAGAGGTACTTTTCCCTATAAGTGTTATACTTATGAGAATAGAAAAACATGGAATTAGTGAAATTTGTCAATTTACTGTTAATAAATTAAAATATAACATCAATATAGAGGAAAATTGATACTATATAGAAAATGAAAATATAATGAATCCTTATAAAGGTAAAATTGTCCTAGTTATATATTAAGGTTAAATCACTTTTCAATGAAATCTAACACTAACTTTCAATCCCTCGGGGTAAGATTGTTGAATAACACACACGCTACAAATATGTGAGAGATGAGAAATATCAATTCCACTTGAGTGGTTAGTTTGAAAATGAGGGAGAAAATAGGACACAAAGTAATATTTTTCATCAATAAAAGTTACCCTCTCTATTATTTCTTCCCTTTTTCAATATTAACTCCTTAATTCACCCTCTTGTGACTTATACTCAAGAATATATTTATATATATATAAAATATATTATGTTTTCCCTATATTTTGTATACCTGCGATTTTTACCCATGTTTTAACAAAAAGGAGATTTTTATTCTTTCCTATAATATATGAATTTATAATTTTTTAACAAATATTTTATTGGCGTCTATTATTGAGACAAATAAAATTTATTTGAAACATATATGTAAATATTTATTTGGCTCTGAGATTTCTAGAAAGAAATTATCGAGAGACCTCTTCTTTAGTCATTTCGTCACATTCAAGATATATAGGTACTTGAACATATATATATATACTTTTTGGCACACGGTAAGAAGATATATTAATGCAGCTGCCTGCTGGTATCTCAACCGTCGCTTTTGCCTATATTACGCCCGCACACTGTTTTTCAGAGACCGTCGATTAAGACGAAGCAAAGAAAGTATAAAGAAAGAAAAAAAAATAAATTTAAATCTACCACCACTGACAACCTCGAGTACCGCTTAATTCGCAAATTTCACGAAAAATAAATTCTTGTCAACATTTTTATTCGTTAATTTTCGCTCAATGGTATATATCCTTTCATAAAATAAACATATTACACACCAAATGCATGAAAAATGAGACAAATTTTTATGACAACCATTATATATATATATATATATTTCTTTAAGAGACAAAATTTAAATTATCGCAAAAAATTTTTTGAATATATATATTATTCAGATTTGATTTTTATTAAAAAATTATTTTTTTAAAATTACATTTTTACTCTAGGGGATAAAATGATAACTTTTTAACTCGATGGCCTCTTTTTCACCCAGCGGGTGAAATTTCCAATACAAATAAAAAAAAAAAAGTATATAAAAGATTGTGATTTTACTGTAAATATTTATATTTCCCACCGTGTATATTTTTTTTTTAAATATGAACATTTTATATAGGTAAGGAATATCATTTTTTTTTTTGCATAAAAGTGGATGTGAACGGTTGACTTCTTGATTGTCCAACGAAATGATCCCTTTGTCTAAAGTTTCAAAATGAAACGGAGCTCAACGGGGGCGCAACAGTTTTACGCATGGTCTCCCTTATGAATCGTGGTGCTTCATTTAATCACCCCGTAGGGGATGTACGACCACCATACACGCATCGCGTGCCCCTCCCTCCTCTTTTCTCTCTCTCTCTATAGTATACATATATAAAACCAGGTGTTCTCGCCTAACGATTGGCGGACCAACGGCACCTTTTTGGATCCTCTCTCTCTCTCATTCCACCAAGCACACCCGATGGCATAGTGGTGATTGCTCGCCAGACTTTGAATAATAAAAAAAAAAAAAAACACAGTTGCACTGCTTAATACACACTCAGCTCTAAAGTAGATTCCACCAACAAATAAACAGAAAAAAGAGAACTATTTCCGAGGGTATCGAACTCAAATGACTGTATATATATATGTGAGAATCTATTCCCTTTTGAAACAAATTGTCTGACCGTGACGGAATTGATCTACTTACAGTTAATCTACTAATAGATAATAATTTATTAGTCAGATATATTTCTATTGTTATTTTATAGTGTAAAAAATAATATATATTATTTTTTACTACCAGACAAAATATATTATATGTCTCATTATCAAATAGAAATGAATAAATTTTAAAAATTGTACCCCTCACAACAAAAGGATATCCTGAGAATATCCTCAGGATATCCTAAACTAATGTAGGATATCCTGAGGATATCCTCAGAACATCCAAACCGCCGTTACGTAGGATATTTTTGGGATATTCTGGGGATATACTTAGGATATTCCAGGGATGTCCTAGTGATATCGTGGGGATATTCTTGGGATAAACTTGGTATATCGTTAAAATATTCTAAAAATATCGCTAAGATTTTTTATGGGACTGACCGAATGAAAAATTTTTGTTCTAACACACGCACCGAATGTACATTTTAGATATCTTGGAAATACATTATAAATACATCCAAAAAATATGTTTTCCATCTTTATTTAATTAATTTGTATGTTAGGGTCGTTTAATGGATACCTTAGGGACATTTTTAGAACGACTCAAGGATATTCTGACCCTTAAGATAATATAGACATACTGTGGATATCCTTAGGACGTCCGAAGGACATCCCTAATAATTCCAGGGATATCCTTGGGACGTTTTAAGGATATCCACAGGATATCCTAATAATATCCGGGGAAATGATAAGAATATCCCTGGGACGTCCTAGGGACATCCTTAGATATCCCTGGGATATCCTAACCGCCGCTACTTTGGATATCCTTAAAGTATCCTTAGGATCTCCCTGGGGTATCCCTAAGATATCCAAGGGATGTTTTTGGAATATCCTAGGATATCTGGTACTGTGAGGGGTTAGAATTTTAATTTAATAGAATTTTTATTAACCCAACACTAAAAAAAAAGTAGAATTTTTACCCCAAAATCGGTATAAAAATTAACTGCAACAAATTTTATCCTAGTTGGGGCCGGCACCGTCTATGTGAATTAGCATTAGTTAAAATTATACCCGCAACAAAATTTATCCAGCGTTTTTTCTGTGCCAATTTTCTACACTGAAAAAAAATTTATTTAATTCAAATACTCGATTACTTGACTATCAATTAAATATTTACTTAAACCAAATAATTTTTATTTTTTGAATTAAATAAACTGTATTTGAACCAATTATTTCTGTATTTGTAACAAATATACTATATTTAATTGACTCAAATAATAATTATTTGATACAAGTAAATATTTATTTGATAATAGTCAAGTAATCAATTATTTGAATCAAATAAATTTTTTAAAAAATATATTTATTAAAAATTATTATAATCTATATAAGGAATTAATATTTCATCTGAAAATCATTATCAGAGAGTTTTTATTTTGCACAACTGCCAGGTGCTTAAAGCCGGACCTTGTAAAATAATTAATCGAATTAAATTAGAATGAGAGAGAGAGAGGCAAAAAAAGCAGTTTTCGAAAAATCCCGAAAATGGGTAAAGAAAGTATTATAAAATGGACAATATTCTCGACATTTTTTTTTTTTTTTTTTTTTTTGTGATCTAGAGTGAAAGGCGCGCGCACTAATGTCTCGCTCTCTGTATTTATACTTTTGGCTGCAAAAGAAGTATATAACCATAATACTTTTCTTTGGTTATATGCCACTCTCGTTGCAATCGTTTCGCATTCGGCACACGCGTATATTGTGTGGCCCGAATATCTCGTGTCATTTCTTTATTAAACGCCACAATTACAAGGGGGACCGTTGCATGTTTTTCCTTATGGTTTGCTTGAATTAATGCGTGTCAGGTGATCCGGTTGTGTGTATATGTGTGTTAGTATAGTACTGACTACTGTTGTCTCCTCTGAATGTGCCACTAGTGCGCGTCTATAGGACAATAAGAGAGACGGAGAGAGAAAAAATTAAAAACAAAAAAAAAACCGGCATTGAGTCCCGTACAGTCGGTGAAATAGTTGGGATTCTCGATAATCTTCAAGAATCTTGTCCCCACTTGAGTACTCCAGAATTTCGAGAGAGGAAAGCCGGCTTATAAAAAGAAAAAAGATAAGGAAACGAAAAGAGTTAAATAAAAAGGGAGAACACGAATACTTATAAGGACGATCCCCTTTTTGAAACGCGCGCGACCGACGCGTGTTCGTCACAGAGTCTGTCAAGGTTACTGCGTTCTTGATATATATATATATACAAAAAAGAGAAAAAAAATTTAAAACAATGAAAAACAAAAGAAAAGTAAAGACAAAAAGAAAATGAAAAACAAAAGTGTAAATTAAAAACAAAAAAAGACAAGGGAGAGGTGGAAAGAAAATAGGTACATGCCGGGCAAAAAAAGAATTCAACGCAAAGAAGGACTTTTCCTTTTTCAGGTGCATATACCTGCCAGCTGTTTTAGTTTCAAGGACACATCATTAAAAAAAAGGCCCAAAACTAAATTGGTACACTTCCTTCCGCGCGCGCCCACAGGACCGAAAAAATAAACATCCATATTTTTTAAAATGTTAGACCTTTTAATTTTTCCCGTAAAGGTAGCAATTTGTAGAACCATAAGCTTCTTTTTTTTTTTGAATGAATGAATGAATGAAAATGACACTTTTTTTAAAAAAGAATATTTTGAGCTACTGCGCTAATTATATGTATATATGTCTGTTAGTTTCTGTTATTTATAGATAATAATTAAATTTAAAGAAACCTCTGCCATGTGGTAATTTTTTTACATTTCATAAAAAATAATTTAAAAAAAAATTAAAATCCTCTAATATTGAAAATACATTTTCATATTGTGTAGCCCTAGGAACTTCTATTGTTAAATAAATAAATATTATTTTTAAATATAATTTTATCATTCACCTCTTTCTCTTCATGTCCTTAACTGCTAAAAATAATCTGCGAAACGTTCCCATTTTTCGATGACTCTGAAAGAAAAAAAAAATATTTTTTTAAACCGAAGTATTAAATTATTTTATTCTTATTCAAGAATAAAAATATTTGCAATTTCTACACGGAATATATAATATTCTTAAAAAAAGTATATTTTTAAATAAAAAAAAATGCTAAAATACTAAAAGTAAAATTAATTTTTTTTTTTTTGAAAAACAAAAATTTTAAGTGTGCACCATTTCGCCCCGTTATATATATTCTCACTAATCAAGTTATTTCTTTTTCGCAACTCACTCTCTAAAATAATAATTTTATTTGGGAGATTCGTTTTTGAAAAGAAAGTCGTTATGATGAAAAAAAGTCGCTTACTCATTCGGGCTGATATCGAATTGCGTGCGCTTGGTTGAATTGCGTCCCAAGGGATGGCAGGTATAGTTTGAATTGCGTGCCAAGGGTAACCCTAATGTAGTCGAATTGCGTGCGGTGGTCGTTGTTCTATATATATATCATTTTAGGTTACACATTTCCCTTCGCACTCTACAGACCAACGCAAAATAGATTCTTAATTTACATTTTGCGAGGTTATTTTGCGTTAGTCTTATCCAGGCTTAGGACTGGCAGCAGTATTCACAACGAACAATAATAATAATAATATATTATCGGTTTTAAACGTAAGAAAATTTCTTAAAGGGAAAAGTGGGGAGCATGAAGCACGTGTAATATGTATTATATAATACAGAATTATAATAATATTGTAATATTAATATTAAATATTAAATATTATAATATTAAGAAAAAAAATTTAAAAATATTTATCAAATGTTTAACATAAAAGTAGAAATACTTCAATCTTTCATGAAATTTTTCTTAGCTTATATGCCTATACGAAGGTGATTTTGGAGGGAACGGCACGCAATTCAAACACAGCAAACGGCACGCAATTCAAACATAGGGAGGGACGGCTCGGGACGCAATTCGAACAAAAATGGTTCATACCTGAAAAACCGCACGCAATTCGAAATCACCGCTCATTCGACCTTTGAAAGGTCGCGTTATCGCGCGAGTAGATCACTTATTATGGGAAATCCCGGAAGCAGCAATGGGTCGATTCACCGGAAGGACGATTTTGAAGGCACGCGTCGGACACACGCCACAGATATATATATATATATATTTTTTTTTTTTTATATATGATGGTGTGTGTGTGTGTTTTTTTTTTGCACGCACGTGAGTGGGCAGAGGACGATGGTGTATGGTTATATGTGCACTGTGTCATCTGGCAAGCAGGGGATAAGAGAAGGTATAAACCTGAACGAAATGCATGGGTTTTTGAATTCTCGTTTGCGTTCCTATATGTAACGGTCAAATCCTTGTTTCAACAGTCATGCCTAAGACCCTTTAGTTAACGTATCTGTATACAATAAAGAAACTTTTACACCATAAATTTATTAGTTAAAGCGGTTAATCAGTTCACCATACATACATTTGTTCTACAAACATGTATAGTATTAGTTAAAATTTAATTATTGACTCAGCAAACAGAATATTTCTCTCTACAGAAAAAAAAATTATTATTTTTTTTAACTTTTAATTTTTAACTTAATTTCAGAGCCTTAGGAAAAAAATTTATTTTTAAATTGGAAATCGAAGCGTAAACCCGGCAGACATCAAAAAGACGAGAGTATATATTTGACCCATGGGGATTTAAGTGCAATTGACCCAATTACATTCTGTGAATTATCCCGGATTCGAATGCCTCAACTGGTAATTTTAAGAGAGGTCCTAATTCACCTTACGAATGTATTTTATTAAAATGTCTCTCTCTCTTTTATAAAGAAACGATTCAATAATTTAATACCAGCGACATATAATTAAACTCAATATTTAACGCGTTAATATAATATTATCAATATTTTATATATGACTAACAATTATAAGATTAAAGAACACATGTTAATGACATACATTGTATAAATATCATATATTTATTTATTATTTGTCCTAA
Organism: Leptopilina boulardi; assembly: GCF_019393585.1. Taxonomy (NCBI): domain Eukaryota; kingdom Metazoa; phylum Arthropoda; class Insecta; order Hymenoptera; family Figitidae; genus Leptopilina; species Leptopilina boulardi. The sequence goes on along the minus strand of NW_026137874.1, from coordinate 1,622,940 downwards.
AATAAAAGTATTATTATATAATTTAAAAATGAAACAAATTTATATTGAGGAATTAGAGAAAGATTTCAAAACATCCCAAAATTTATTTTTATCAAGTGCAGCATCCCTTGGTCGAATCAAAAAGTGCGCCATACATTTTTTGTTCGCTACTTTTTGCTAAAGAACTTTTTGACTATTTTATTGGTGGTATTCCCGACCGATAATCTCGAAAATTTAATTTTTTGTAATTTTTTCCAAATTTGTTTTTTACTGTAGCTCAGCATCCGCTGGACCAATCAAAAAGTGCCCCATACATTTTGTGTTCGCTACTTTTTGCTAAAGACAGCTATGGTATTCCGGAGCGATTATCTCGAAAATTTAATTTTTCAAAATTTTTTCCGAAATTGATTTGAGTGTAGCTCAGCATCCGCTGGACCAATCAAAAAGAGCGCCATACATTTTTTGTTCGCCACTTTTTGCTAAAGACAGTTATGGTATTCCGGAGCAATTATCTCGAAAATTAAATTTTTCAAAATTTTTTCCGAAATTGATTTGAGTGTAGCTCAGCATCCGCTGGACCAATAAAAAAGTGCGCCATACATTTTTTGTTCGAAACTTTTTCCCTATTTTTGTGGTGGTATTCCGGAGCGCTTATCTCGAAAATTTAATTTTTCGAAAATTTTTCGGAAATTTATTTGAGTGTAGCTCAGCATCCGCTGGACCAATCAAAAAGTGCGCCATACATTTTTTGATCGAAACTTTTTCCCTATTTTAATGGTGGTATTCCGGAGAAGTTATCTCGAAAATTTAATTTTTCAAAATTTTTTCCGAAATTGATTTGAGTGTAGCTCAGCATCCGCTGGACCAATCAAAAAGTGCGCCATACATTTTTTGTTCGAAACTTTTTCCCTATTTTTGTGGTGGTATTCCGGAGCGCTTATCTCGAAAATTTAATTTTTCGAAAATTTTTCGGAATTTTATTTAAGTGTAGCTCAGCATCCGCTGGACCAATCAAAAAGTGCGCCATACATTTTTTGTTCAGAACTTTCTTCTAATCACTATGGCTGTATTCCCGGACGATTATCATGCAAATTTAATTTTTTGAAAATTTTTCCAAATTTGTTTTTTACTATAGCTTAGCATCCGCTGGACCAATCAAAAAGTTCCCCATACATTTTTTGTTCGCTACTTTTTGCTAAAGACAGTTATGGTATTCCGGAGCAATTATCTCGAAAATTAAATTTTTCAAAATTTTTTCCGAAATTGATTTGAGTGTAGCTCAGCATCCGCTGGACCAATCAAAAAGTGCGCCATACATTTTTTGTTCGAAACTTTTTCCCTATTTTTGTGGTGGTATTCCGGAGCGCTTATCTCGAAAATTTAATTTTTCGAAAATTTTTCGGAATTTTATTTAAGTGTACCTCAGCATCCGCTGGACCAATCAAAAAGTGCGCCATACATTTTTTGTTCAGAACTTTCTTCTAATCACTATGGCTGTATTCCCGGACGATTATCATGCAAATTTAATTTTTTGAAAATTTTTCCAAATTTGTTTTTTACTATAGCTCAGCATCCGCTGGACCAATCAAAAAGTTCCCCATACATTTTTTGTTCGCTACTTTTTGCTAAAGACAGCTATGGTATTCCGGAGCGATTATCTCGAAAATTTAATTTTTCGAAATTTTTTCCGAAATTGATTTGAGTGTAGCTCAGCATCCGCTGGACCAATCAAAAAGTGCGCCATACATTTTTTGTTCAGAACTTTCTTCTAATCACTATGGCTGTATTCCCGGACGATTATCATGCAAATTTAATTTTTTGAAAATTTTTCCAAATTTGTTTTTTACTATAGCTCAGCATCCGCTGGACCAATCAAAAAGTTCCCCATACATTTTTTGTTCGCTACTTTTTGCTAAAGACAGTTATGGTATTCCGGAGCAATTATCTCGAAAATTAAATTTTTCAAAATTTTTTCCGAAATTGATTTGAGTGTAGCTCAGCATCCGCTGGACCAATCAAAAAGTGCGCCATACATTTTTTGTTCGAAACTTTTTCCCTATTTTTGTGGTGGTATTCCGGAGCGCTTATCTCGAAAATTTAATTTTTCGAAAATTTTTCGGAATTTTATTTAAGTGTAGCTCAGCATCCGCTGGACCAATCAAAAAGTGCGCCATACATTTTTTGTTCAGAACTTTCTTCTAATCACTATGGCTGTATTCCCGGACGATTATCATGCAAATTTAATTTTTTGAAAATTTTTCCAAATTTGTTTTTTACTATAGCTCAGCATCCGCTGGACCAATCAAAAAGTTCCCCATACATTTTTTGTTCGCTACTTTTTGCTAAAGACAGCTATGGTATTCCGGAGCAATTATCTCGAAAATTTAATTTTTCGAAATTTTTTCCGAAATTGATTTGAGTGTAGCTCAGCATCCGCTGGACCAATCAAAAAGTGCGCCATACATTTTTTGTTCAGAACTTTCTTCTAATCACTATGGCTGTATTCCCGGACGATTATCATGCAAATTTAATTTTTTGAAAATTTTTCCAAATTTGTTTTTTACTATAGCTCAGCATCCGCTGGACCAATCAAAAAGTTCCCCATACATTTTTTGTTCGCTACTTTTTGCTAAAGACAGTTATGGTATTCCGGAGCAATTATCTCGAAAATTAAATTTTTCAAAATTTTTTCCGAAATTGATTTGAGTGTAGCTCAGCATCCGCTGGACCAATCAAAAAGTGCGCCATACATTTTTTGTTCGAGACTCCCGGGTTAAGACTTTGCCGGTATTCCCGATTAATTATCTCGCAAATTTAATTTTTCAAAATTTTTTAAAAAATTTATCTCAGTGTAGCTCAGCATCCGCTGGACCAATCAAAAAGTGCGCCATACATTTTTTGTTCGAGACTCCCGGGTTAAGACTTTGGCGGTATTCCCGATCATTTATCTCGCAAATTTAATTTTTCGAAATTTTTTAAAAAATTTATCTGAGTGTAGCTCAGCAACCGCTGGACCAATCAAAAAGTGCGCCATACATTTTTTGTTTGAGACTCCCGGGTTAAGACTTTGGCCGTATTCTTGATCACTTATTTCGCAAATTTAATTTTTCGAAATTTTTTAAAAAATTTATCTGAGTGTAGCTCAGCATCCGCTGGACCAATCCAAAAGTGCGCTATACATTTTTTGTTCGAGACTCCCGGGTTAAGACTTTGACGGTATTCCCGATCGATTATCTCTAAAATCTAATTTTTGAAATTTTTTAAAAAATTATTTTGAATGTAGCTCAGCATCCGCTGGACCAATCAAAAAGAGCGCCATACATTTTTTGTTCGCTACTTTTTGCTAAAGACAGTTATGGTATTCCGGAGCAATTATCTCGAAAATTAAATTTTTCAAAATTTTTTCCGAAATTGATTTGAGTGTAGCTCAGCATCCGCTGGACCAATCAAAAAGTGCGCCATACATTTTTTGTTCGAAACTTTTTCCCTATTTTTGTGGTGGTATTCCGGAGCGCTTATCTCGAAAATTTAATTTTTCGAAAATTTTTCGGAATTTTATTTAAGTGTAGCTCAGCATCCGCTGGACCAATCAAAAAGTGCGCCATACATTTTTTGTTCAGAACTTTCTTCTAATCACTATGGCTGTATTCCCGGACGATTATCATGCAAATTTAATTTTTTGAAAATTTTTCCAAATTTGTTTTTTACTATAGCTCAGCATCCGCTGGACCAATCAAAAAGTTCCCCATACATTTTTTGTTCGCTACTTTTTGCTAAAGACAGTTATGGTATTCCGGAGCAATTATCTCGAAAATTAAATTTTTCAAAATTTTTTCCGAAATTGATTTGAGTGTAGCTCAGCATCCGCTGGACCAATCAAAAAGTGCGCCATACATTTTTTGTTCGAGACTCCCGGGTTAAGACTTTGCCGGTATTCCCGATTAATTATCTCGCAAATTTAATTTTTCAAAATTTTTTAAAAAATTTATCTCAGTGTAGCTCAGCATCCGCTGGACCAATCAAAAAGTGCGCCATACATTTTTTGTTCGAGACTCCCGGGTTAAGACTTTGGCTGTATTCCCGATCATTTATCTCGCAAATTTAATTTTTCGAAATTTTTTAAAAAATTTATCTGAGTGTAGCTCAGCAACCGCTGGACCAATCAAAAAGTGCGCCATACATTTTTTGTTTGAGACTCCCGGGTTAAGACTTTGGCCGTATTCTTGATCACTTATTTCGCAAATTTAATTTTTCGAAATTTTTTAAAAAATTTATCTGAGTGTAGCTCAGCATCCGCTGGACCAATCCAAAAGTGCGCTATACATTTTTTGTTCGAGACTCCCGGGTTAAGACTTTGACGGTATTCCCGATCGATTATCTCTAAAATCTAATTTTTGAAATTTTTTAAAAAATTTTTTTGAATGTAGCTCAGCATTCGCTGGACCAATCAAAAAGAGCGCCATACATTTTTTGTTCGAAACTTTTTCCCTATTTTTGTGGTGGTATTCCGGAGCGCTTATCTCGAAAATTTAATTTTTCGAAAATTTTTCGGAATTTTATTTAAGTGTAGCTCAGCATCCGCTGGGCCAATCAAAAAGTGCGCCATACATTTTTTGTTCAGAACTTTCTTCTAATCACTATGGCGGTATTCCCGACCGATTATCTTGCAAATTTAATTTTTTGAAAATTTTTCCAAATTTGTTTTTTACTATAGCTCAGCATCCGCTGGACCAATCAAAAAGTTCCCCATACATTTTTTGTTCGCTACTTTTTGCTAAAGACAGTTATGGTATTCCGAAGCAATTATCTCGAAAATTAAATTTTTCAAAATTTTTTCCGAAATTGATTTGAGAGTAGCTCAGCATCCGCTGGACCAATCAAAAAGTGCGCCATACATTTTTTGTTCGAAACTTTTTCCCTATTTTTGTGGTGGTATTCCGGAGCGCTTATCTCGAAAATTTAATTTTTCGAAAATTTTTCGGAATTTTATTTAAGTGTAGCTCAGCATCCGCTGGACCAATCAAAAAGTGCGCCATACATTTTTTGTTCAGAACTTTCTTCTAATCACTATGGCGGTATTCCCGACCGATTATCTTGCAAATTTAATTTTTTGAAAATTTTTCCAAATTTGTTTTTTACTATAGCTCAGCATCCGCTGGACCAATCAAAAAGTTCCCCATACATTTTTTGTTCGCTACTTTTTGCTAAAGACAGTTATGGTATTCCGGAGCAATTATCTCGAAAATTAAATTTTTCAAAATTTTTTCCGAAATTGATTTGAGTGTAGCTCAGCATCCGCTGGACCAATCAAAAAGTGCGCCATACATTTTTTGTTCGAAACTTTTTCCCTATTTTTGTGGTGGTATTCCGGAGCGCTTATCTCGAAAATTTAATTTTTCGAAAATTTTTCGGAATTTTATTTAAGTGTAGCTCAGCATCCGCTGGACCAATCAAAAAGTGCGCCATACATTTTTTGTTCAGAACTTTCTTCTAATCACTATGGCGGTATTCCCGACCGATAATCTCGAAAATTTAATTTTTTGTAATTTTTTCCAAATTTGTTTTTTACTATAGCTCAGCATCCGCTGGACCAATCAAAAAGTGTGCCATACATATTTTGTTCGGAACTTTTTGACTATTTTATTGGTGGTATTTCCGACCGATAATCTGGCAAATTTAATTTTTTGTAATTTTTTCCAAATTTGTTTTTTACTGTAGCTCAGCATCCGCTGGACCAATCAAAAAGTATGTGCTATACATTTTTTGTTTGAGACTTCTTTCTGTCTTGAAAAGGCTCTGATAAGTTTTTTCTAAATAGGGTATTGTAGGGGAGCAGCGTATCCTCTTTGTCGGACACTAGTCTGTTTCTGAGAAAACCACGTATGAAAATCTAGTCAGTACCACATCAGACCCACTTTCAAATTATTCGCACGGGAGTTTAATTTACACGATTATAGTTTTGATTTTATGTAACTTTAATTTTGTGACAATAGTAGGTAAAAAATAAATTTTTTTAGAAAAGATTATGGTAAAAAATATACTGTTGTGTATAATATAAGAGGGAGAGAGAGAAAATGTAATCGAGAGAAATCACTTAAGTGGATATACGCGAAACGTTCGACGTTTGGGCATGTATAATAACTGTGGATGGTAAATGATACCCAAAAAATGTTGCTCACTATAGCAACAGCATAAGATTCGACCAATTTCCATAATTTCATGCATATACACCATATTTACGCATGTATATGATCTCATATATATGATGGCCTTGCTCTCATGATTCCTCTACGTCACTTTGTTCACCTGTATAAAATGCGTTTGTATTTTTTCTTTTCTTTTTGCATTTTTCTCGAGTCAAAATTTCATTTTTTTTTTTCCCAAAAGAAATCGTCTTATTACAGATGTCACGAGATAACACTTAAATTGAAATTAGTGTATTCACAAAATTAAAAAAAATAAGAATAAAATTAAGAAAACACTGCGAGCTTCCGAAAACGAGGACTCTATACCTATATATGTAATTTTTAAGAAATTACAGTTCATGCAACATGATGATGATTAATAGTTACTTTATATGTGTAACATATAATATATTCAATTAAATTACTCATCTCGATATAATAATATATAATATATAAATGTATGAGTAAATAATATAATTCGTCCTTCGGTTTCTGTGTATAATAAATTTTCCAAACCAGAAAGATTCCTCATTTTTAAAATAATGTGCACTTGAAGAGTTTTTTTTCTTAAGCAAAAAAAAAAAAAAACATTTGTGAACTCTCTAAATTTGAATCAGTGATTAACGAAATAGTTGTAATTTAAAAACTGAATAAAATTTTCACTGAAATTCATTCATATTAGTTTAGAAGAATTTTTAGTGATTTAAACAATCAAATTATTATTTGACTGTTTCAAATAGTAAAAAATTCTACTATAATTATCACTGAAATTCTGTCTTTTTTTACTAAATTTCAGTGAAATCTCCACTGATTAAAATTTAGAGAGATTATAGACGAAAAGTTATGTATATAAGTGAAAGGAATCCTCTCAAAATAAGAGTATTTTTCTTTTTAAGAAAAAATTTGCGATTTTAATCGTGAAATAAAAATTCTTTAGGAAAACATCTTGATGGAAAGGATCTGAGACGATTTCCTGTTATATATACATGTGTATAATATTGTCTGTGGAATACCCAGCAAAAGTGTAATTGGTTGTCTAATTACGTGGCACTTTGGCTCGATATGCGCGCGTGCGCCGATTACTGACACCTGCGCGTGTGCCCGAGTACCAACGAGGAAGAAAAAAGGAGTCTTGAAACTCGATGAGCATGCAGATATATATACTTTTTTGTACCCTCGCATTCACAAATATACATATATATATACAAATATATATATATACATATTTGTGTGTGTATATGGCAGACCGATCACAATCAGCGCAACCCTAACGGAAAAGGAAAACCTCTCATTAGGGTATAGGGAATCGAGGAGAGTGGTAGCGCCTCATTAAGAACCTTTCTTGCTTTATCGGTCAAAATGAAACGAATTCAGGCCATGAAAGAACCTTCAAACCATCATCCTCTCGATTGGTCAGGTGCAACCAGGCCACGCGTGCGCGATATCAAACTTCTTGCACTAATTTTATAAAAGAAAAAAACCCTCTTTTTTTTAATATATACAGGTACAATGCATACGTAACATATTTTACCATTTTTTCAAGGTCTATCAAAAATACACTTTTTCCTCGTTGGCACTCGCTTCTTGTTTAAATATTATCACAGCGGTTTGCAATTTTCAAAATGCATACAAGAAATCGATGTGTGTTTGACAATAATGTTTTTCCAGTAAAAGAAAAATATTTTTTTTTATTATGAAAAAATTTATATATAAAACATAACATTTTACCAATGTAATTCCGATTTCTAAATAATAAATCAATATAGAGAAGAGTGGGCAACAGTAGGTCAATTTTTTTCAGTAGTATTATTTTAATTATACTTAAATAATTTCATTAATTTTTTATATTAAGTAAATTATATAATTAAAAATTCCTTTTTTTTCATAATTTCAAAATAAAATATTTAATGTACCCGTTTTTGCAAATGTAAAAAAAAATTGAATTTTTTTTTATTTGTGAAAAATCGATATTTATTTATTTTCCACATGCACACACTTGTTTGTGTATCCAGTTATAAAATAAATATCATCGAGGCATTCGGAAATGAATACACAAAGCATACACAACATAATTTGTTATGTAAATTTTAAAGTCTTTGCAAAAAAAAAAGAAGGAGAAAAAAATAAAAGTTTTGTTTTATCACCTTCTCTTCTCATTATCATAATATATACACTTTCTTTATATATACAATTAAAACAATTCTGATAAAGCGTGCGGATCTCCTGAAATATTTATATATATAACAAAGTACATTAACCCAAAAAATAAATTTTGTTTTCATTTCAATGAAAGAAACATAATTTTTTTTTTTAGTATTCATTCAACCAAAATGATTTTGCATAATTTAATAAATCCTGATTAATGACAATGAATAATTAATTATATATGAATCAAATTTTCGTATAGAGGATATTTGAACAGAAGCTGTGAATTAAGGAAGTTTATTATTATATCAATAATAATGAGAATTTAATAAGAAATTTTGATTTCCGTTCATATATGTAAGAAAATTACAATAAATTCAGAAAGGGACACTTGAAATTGAAATCAATTTACGATTTTGTAATAGAGGAATTATTAGATAAACATCAATTTGGTTCGTTACATATATGAGTTTGCAGTGAATGTACAGAATGCAGGCATTTAAAAAAAGAACGATTTAAAGGGGATTCAGGATGAAGATAATAAAGCCACTGCTTGGCAGATTTTTGGGGATGATTTTGTAAACTCGACCTACCGCGCCAGGTCAGTGGCACCTGTCGTGTGATCCTAACTTGCTCTTTAAACCGAAAAATGTGCCACGACTTGTTTGAAAATATACATTTTGAAAAATGAATTTTGAACCTTCGTCTTTTTGTTTGTTAAGGAATTATTTTCCTATTTTATTATTTATTATATCTTACTTTAATATGTAAGTAATACTATTTTTTCTAAACACATTGAACAAAAAAAATTAATTTTTTGTGAAAAAAGACGTTAAAAAAACCTTAGAAGCTATATAATAAGATTTGGATTACAGGTATTTGTAACCCGTTAGTCTTTAATTACACAATGAGGGGTGACAAATAAAATCGAGAAAGAGAAAAATGAATGAAAAGAGGGTGTAAAAGTAGAAGCAATTTCCGTTCATTGCAGAGTGAATCCTATTATTGGGAGAGTCACATGAATGAAGTCGCAAAATACACTGGGATATCTATGAGATGAATGAAGTCGCGCGAAATTCGAGCTTTAAGCATCAATAACACTACGAGAAATTGAGAAAGATCAGGTTTTAATCCGCAGTCATCTTTGCTTCAGAAAACTAGTTGTAAATCCACACAGTGATAATTGAAGGAAGTTCACAACTTTAAACCTATACATTAACCCTATTTTAATTCTACTTTGACCCTACATTAATGTCAATATTTAATTATTTATTTAACCTGAAATTTGAAACCTACTTTGACCCTACATTAATGGCAATGAATAACTATATTTTTTCAAAAATGCCTACAAAAGTGATTTCTGAAAACTAAATTTTAATTTCGAAATGAAATTAAAGAAAAAGAAATAAATAATAACGAAATAGAGAGGAGTGAATAGATGAAATCGGCGGGTGTCACATAAATATATAATAATCAGTACATCTACACACATATTTTTAACAAGCGCTAGTATAATCGACGCGCTTATACATATATATTAGGGAAATAAAAAACACATGGAAGTGTTTCATCGATATAGAAATGTAATTTGTGTGGTTAGTTGAAAACGTGTTTTTTTGGGCTGTTTAAGGTATAAGGCGGAAGGAGGAGTACAGAATAGTCGTTAACGAAGGAATCCAGAAGACGAGCCATTAACGAATAAGGATCAGCTGTTCTTCATCATTTTCAAAAGAATGTGTGCGGCTGTTGCGCCTAAGGAACCAATATATGTATACACGCACATCTGTAAGATGAGAGTACCTGTTACATCTCGTTAAATCTCCGAGAGAGCAAAATCTGTTACTAAACGATCACAGTGCACGGGAGCGATAAACATGATATAGTTTCAAATCGCGCTAGAAGGTAAAACAGCCACCCGTCGCGATACTAAAAAATTTTTTACTTTTTTTTTTTTTTTTAAATTTTTGTATATTTATTAAACTTGTTATTTTACCTTACCGACTATGGTAGAAAATTTAAAAAATGAAAATATAAAAAATTACCGACACAGAAATCTACCTTACCGACTGATGGTAAAATAGATTTTAAAAAATGAAAATATAAAAAATGACCGACACAGAAATCTACTTTACCGACTGATGGTAAAATAGTTTTTTTTTGAAAAATGGAAATATAAAAATTACTGATATAGAAATCTAATTTACCGACTGATGGTAAAACAGTTTTTAAAAATAAAAATATTAAAAATTACCGATATAGAAATCTACCTTACCGATTAATGGTAAGGTAGATTCCTGTGTCGGTAATTTTTTATATTTTAATTTTTCAAAAAAAACTGTTTTACTATCAGTCGGTAAGATAGATTCCTGTATCGGTAATTTTTCATATTTTCATTTATCAAAAAACTGTTTTACCTTCAGTCGGTAATGTAGATTCCTGTGTCGGTAATTTTTTATATCTTTGTTTTTCAACAAAACTATTTGACCATCAGTCGGTAAGGTAGATTTCTGTGTCGGTATTTTCTTTATACCTTTATTTTTTCAAAAATTTACCATTAATCGGTAAGGTAGATATCTTTGTCGGTATTTTTTATATTTTCCTTTTTCAAAAACTTTTTCTTATTAAATTACAACTCAAAAGCAATAAAATATTGATAATATTAAATAAATTTAAATAAATAAATTATAATTAACAAAAAAAACAGAGTTGTTAAATTTGAATTGAATAAAAATTTGAAAAAAAGGACACTTGTTATATTTATATATGTAGACGGACTTGTATAATAAATTAACGTCTGATTTTCTCTTAGATTAGTCTGTTTTCTTTTGTGAGCGCAAGTGGAGGACACTTTTAGTTTATAGTTGATGTTGATTGCGTCGAATAAAACGCGCCTATCTTCATTAATTATTCAGAAGAAAAAAAGAACCAAGTTGCTTTAGCTTATAATGGATTAAAAGTACGTCAAGCATATCGTTTTTCCTCTACAAACGAATTACTGACGAGCACGACATATACGCTGACGTGCTCGCATTATTGTGACGTATGATGCTAATGCGATTATGCTTGCGACGCTCATTGTCATATATGTGTGTATATATTGTTCAGAGTGGTAGACTTTTTTTTCCCCCTTCCCGCGTATAATAAGGCTCTCTCTCTGTCTTGTCCTTTATCATAGTGTGAATGATCACTCGATCGATTTGACTCTTCAACAACAACACAAAAGACTTAAAAGAATTTTCTAATAATTGAAAATATAGTACATTAATCAAATTAATGTGCAAGGAAAAATATTTTGACAATTTTATTTTTAATGTGAAAAAAAAATTGTAACAAATTATGACATTTAAATTTAATTAAAAATAATTTATAAAGAAATTTTATTTCATAGAAGCCAAAAAAAAGGAGATTTTACTCCCTAGGGATAAAAAATATTTTATTCTCTAGAGGCACAAAAATTCGATTTACTCCCTAGGGTTAAAAAAGAAAGTCGTTTTACCCTCGAGGTGTTGTAAAAAAAATGCCATAAAAAGCCAAAATTTATTCAAAAATATTTAAAAATTCGAAACAGGTATAAAAAATTTTTTCTTAGAACAATAATTGATGGTATTAAATTGAATATTAAAAATTTGTAAATTGAAAATTTTTCACAAAAATTAATGGATAATTTGCGTGTTTGAGTGTTGTTATAAAAAAAATCGTGGTGTGATGTGCGCGCGAAAAAAAGGGAGCTTATATATCTCGAATAATAAGAGCATAGTGAGTAAATTTTAAGAGTATATATATATATATATATATATACATATGTAGAAGTTTTATACGAGAAAATTATAAGGGAATCCTAATAAATGGAAATTTGTAAAAAGAAATTCTTATGAAGGGCTCCCTCAAAAAAAAGGGAGCTGTAAGAGAGCGTCTGTTTTCGGGGGAGGGGGGTTTAAGGACTTCCATATATACCAAAAGTGAATAGGAAGGGTAAAGTGGGCCCAGGAAGCCAGTAATTGAATGGCAAAGCGTATTATTTCGCCGATTTATCCCGAGGCCATATGATATAGGAGAAGAGTATATATATATATAAAAAAGAAGTGGGGAAAGAGCGCGCAAGTTAATTTAAACTAAAGGCCGGTGGTATAAACGCTATATAGTCTTCGCGCGCTGATAAGCTTCTCGATTTAAACGCTCTCACTCTTCACTATATACAATATATTAAGCACGAAGGGCCTATATTTTGATGTCGTTAAGACCATCAGCTTTTTTGATAATTAAATTCCCCAAGCACTCATCATAATTTCGCGACCTGTTCACACGCGGATTTTTTTCTCACTTGTCTGATCCTCAACGATGAAAAATGGACAAGATGTTTAAAACCCTACTTTATCCCCCTACTTTATTAGGAAGTAAAACATTCTTTTTTTTTATTTGAAAATTATTCAAATTAATTATGAGCGAATTATAATTACAAATTAATTGATTAAAATGTTAAATTGATAATAATTTTTTAAAAATATTTTATATATATAATTTGCTTTCTAATTGTCAAGTGAACTAATTTTTATTTGGCCTAATATTTACTAAACCTAATTCTCATTTGGCCTGAATATTAAACAAAATAAAAATTGTAGGCCAAATGAAGAATAGACCAAATAAGAATTAAGTCAATTAAGATTAGGCTAAACTAACTATTTAGCCAAATAAAAATTATGTTAGATAAATTTTAGGTTAAATATAAATTGAAGTAGTTAAGATTAGGCCAAATAAGAATTGGAGCAATTATGATTCTGCTAAGTACAAATTAGAGCAGTTTGATTAAGCTAAACATGAATTAGAGCAATTACGATTTGGCTAAACAAGAATAAGAATAGTCAAGATTTTGCCAAATAAGAATCAGAACTGTTAAAATTTGTCCAAATAAGAATTAGAACAGTTAAAAATAGGCAAAATTCAAATTAGGCCAAATTAGAATTAGAGCAGTTGAGATTAGGCCAAATAAGAATTAGATCAAATTAATTTTTATTCAATTAAGAATTAAATACATTTTTAAAAAATGTTTTCATCAAAATACAAATTTTTAATTCAAGAACTATTTTCAAAAAAAAAATTAAAATACATATTTTTAAAGTGTGACAATTATAACTGTAAAAATATTTTTTTTTTAACGAGAATGATATTAGTGTCCTTATATTGCTTTATATATATATATATATATAGTGTTACTGTATAAGGTTGAATTACAGAGGTAACAAGGGAGTAGGGGGCATCTGTACGGCAGGTGATCACCACCCCTTCGCGTCTTAAAAATATGCGTGTCCGCCCAACGCTATTTACATTACCATTTTGCTCACTATACGAAAGGATTCAAAGAAATTCTACAATTTCAAAAAGGAATGCAGCTTTTGTTCCCATGTTAATTTTTTGTTTTTATAATATTCATTTCTTTTTGTTTTTTGCGATAAAAATTGCCGCCGCGTTCATACAAACAATAATTATGCAAAACCAAAAAAATTATCACTGTGTGACATCTGTCCAAAAAACAGATTTTTGAAAGTCAAATTTTTTAAATTACGCAAATTTACAAAAAAAAAATGGTGCAGGAAAATTTTTTTTCCAACATAAGTTTCATTTTTTTTTTTAAATTCAAAATTATTTTGGTTTCGAAGACTAATTTTTTTGGTAAAGAAAAAATAATACAAAAACTAAATGTAAATTTAATATTTTAAAGAAGAAATTGATTAATTAATATTAAATTGACATTTTTAAATAGCGTAAGCGGGGGAAAAAAAGAAAACATTATTTTCATCAATTCATCAAACACACAGTTCACTAACCGTAAACATAAACCACTGAGTAGTGAAAAAAAAGAGAAGAGAATAAAATTCAAAAGGGGTTCATCCTCGTTCGTTAGCGCGTTTAAAAGTGAGACAGTAACAGAGACAGGTGCATGGTCCTGAAAGTGTAAACGGGTCTTACAGACGTGTTTCTTTTAACGAGTTTAGCCACAAGGCTCACCTCTCTTATTCTCTCTCTCTCTCTCAAAAAAATGTCGAGATTTACTTCTTTCGTTTAGTGTTTTAGATATGTGCCGATAGTTCTGTCAAAAAGAAAGATAAAACGATCCAAATTAATGAATATCCGTTTTTTCTCCTTCCTTTTACCCTCTCGTATATAGGATTGAATATTTTAACTAAGAGTAACAATTTTTGTGCCTAATTCGTATTTAGCCTAATATTTACTAAAACTAATTCGTATTTGACCTAAACTTTACTTAACCTAATTCGTATTTAGCTTAATATTTACTAACCCTACTTAAACTAATTCGTGATTGGCCTAATATTTACTAAACCTAATTCGTATTTGACCCAAACTTTAATTAACCTAATTCGTCATTGGCCTAATATTTACTAAGCCTAATTCGTAATTGGCCTAATAATTTTCAACATAATTTTTATTTAGTATAAACATTGTCTGATTAAATTCTTTTTTGGCTTAAATTTTATTTTACTTAATAATTATTTTGCTTTCTAAAACAAACTTAATGATTTTAAGAATTTTGCTAATACAATAATAGAAGCAAATGATTGTCTTTAAAGGTCCGACGATAATTTTCTGTAAACGAAACTGAACACTTTGTTTTTTTTGTTTTTTTTTTGGCAAAACTTTTAATGAAAACTAAGCCTTTTGGCAGATGATACAGCAAATTTTTTTTTTGCGGGCAAAATTGCCGATGCGAATCAGAGAGGTAACGAAGTGGTAAATTAGGAATTGGCAAGACGAAGGATATAGTGAGACGACCCTTTTTGGCGCGTGCCTGCTATGTTCTCGTGTATGGTGTTTCGTTCCATGGGCAGCCATAGGAAGCCCATGCACTAAGCTGATGCTTGCTGTCGATTGAGTTACAAGCACACACTTGTATATTAATTACAAACTCGGTCCATGGCGTCAGGTTGGTAATGACGTTATTGAGATCGTTTTTGACCCTTTATTCCCTACCTCTACTCTTTCTCTATCTCTCTTTTTCTCTATCCACCTTAAAATTTACAACCTTCTTTTGAACCTTAAAAAAATCTCAAAGTAAAAATTAAAAAGAATTTTTTAGTAAAAATAGGAATTGGATTTCATAAATATTAGGCCAAATAGGAATTAGATATCACAAATATTACGCCAAATAAGAATTAGGTTAAATAAAGATTAGAACACTTGCGAATTAGACCAGATAAAATTTAGTCAAACTAAGAATTAGGCTACAGAAAGATATTGTCAAATAAAAATTAGGCCATTTGACAAAATTGTAACATTCGAATTTTATGCCAATTAAATATTAGGCCACTTGAAAATTTTTCAATTCGTTTATAAATATTGACTTTGATTTAGTGAAGAAGACGACAAAAATTAAACTATATAAAAATTTTATCTGTCACTTTGTGTCATGTCTTTTTTATTTGCAGGGACTTCATTAGGTGAATTTTCGGGTTTTGTCGCCTCAAGACAGGGGACAAACTTTCGATTTAAGAGATATAATAAGATATGAATCTGAAATTGGAAGGGATTGAAAAGTTACGAGTTTAAATATATATGCAATTGCCGCGTGAATCTTTCTCACCACTAAATAAGTCTTTCTCTCTCTCTCTCTCTCCCTCTCTTTGAAAAGACCGTTATGTACGTATATATATAGCAATTAAATTGCAACGGCACCGAAATACGTGGCGCGCGACATTTATAAATCATTTCCTTGAAAATTAACAGACTATGCCTTGCAATTATCGATTGATCTTTATACATTTCCGGCATGATTTAAGAAGCCTCTTAAGGACATATGATCATTCATTATTTCGACCTATCTACTGCGGGAATTTATTTAAATATACATATATAAATTTTATATAGTATCAAAATCACTTGGCATTCAAAAAAAAAATAGAAAATTATTTTTTTTATTTAAATACAATATTGTTAATTAATATTTAAAGTGAACCAAGTCAAGGATCACAACTGAAATTGGATCATTATACAAACAACTTATTATAGTTGATAATCACACATTTTATATATAAATACAAAGAGTTGGATATTAATTTTTTTTTTCAACATACTAAGTGTAAAACTGCGAGTTTAGCACTGCTACGATGTGGATAATGACTCCACTATATTGTGTATCGCATTTAGATTTCTTCATTTGATTTTCACCGCAAGAAACAGACGTAAAATTTTTAAATAATGTGTAATAACATCTTCCAAATGTGTTTCAGGCATTAAAAAAAAGAAACTTAAAAAATAAAAGAATCAGTTTTGTCTGATAAAATCAATTTACTTTATATTATAAATTGTTAATTTTATAATTAAAAAAAATTAAAAGAGAAACCGTTCTCAAAGTGAAAAAAAATCATAAAAATTTACAAAAATACTAAATAATTTTTAAATTATTAATTTATTAATATAATAATATATTCTTTTCTTTAAAAAGCAATCTAAAGTAAATCCTGATCGCATAGAAGGCTATAAAAATCAGACGAAATAACGATGAAAGAAACATTTTAATAACTCGATACGAAACAGAGAGAATATAATTTAATTACGAGAAGTTAATAAATATTGTTGCAGATGATCGAAACAAACTTATATTCATAGCAATTAAAAGTATTTTAACAAATATGGGTTTATTAAGTCAAAAATGATAACGAGAAATAATGTTTTTAAACGCGTGTGACTTTGGTGGTCTTAAAAAAAAAAATTCTGCAATATAATAAATATAAAATTCTGACAATTCACTTTTTAAAAAATTTTAATTTTTTTTTAACTTGAACCATATTTTTTTAAACAATGACATTTATTAACCTAAATATATTATGCTTGTATGTGGTTTTTTGGCCTTATTAAGAAACAAATCGACATTAATTCAACGATATTCGCCACGGTAATAATATAACCGGTCCGTTATATTCTATGGAAGCGCGCGCGTGGTTTCTGATGGAGTCGATATATCGCTCCGATAAATCGCGTTCAATTAATTAACGCTCGTGAATATTGCATGACGTTTCGGGGGCTTTCTAATGTTTTTGCCATCTCGATTGTCTCTCGCACAAAGTATATTGAGTGAACGAAAAGTCGAGCACGACCATCAAAATATTTCTGTACTCTATATATATATATGTGCGCAACTTTATGATTTTACGACTTATTCATAATTGTACAAAAAAAATAACAATATATACGCTCTATTAATTTTTAGTGTCGTATTCAGAAAACCTTAACGAAATTAAAAAGAAATTATAACAATACTGATTATTATTATTATTTTTATCATTGTTTTGTCTATTTTTCGAAATTGAAGAAAAAACTGTTTTCAATGAAATTTTTTAAGCATTTTATTCTATAAAGTTTATACGTTATAAGTTATTTTTCTCTTTCCTTGTAAATAACTATTATGCAGTATATGAAAAATAAAATCCCTATACATGCACTTTCAACAATAATAAATTAATATTCTTATCTATTCAAGTCAAATTATTATCAATTTTATTATTATTATATATAATAAAGTAAGATTGTATCTGATAAAATTTTTGTTATTTGTATAAATTCAATATTATCGTTACACCTGTCCAATTTTAATATGGAATAAATAAAAAAGAACATTCCGATTGTAAAATTTATTATATCGAATTAAGAATACGCGTGCCAAAAAAAGTATTCGTTGCAAAATAATTTCTTTACATTCTTTCTTATATATACAATGCATTAATTAAACAATTTCTATCTGGCGCTAATATTAAAATGTCAACAAACTTAAATTCTTACTCAAAAAAAATATTATTGTTCATTATTGTTTGTAAAAAAAACAAAGTAATTTTCAATTTAATTTTCAAAAATTAAACAAACACTAAAACACAGATAAATTTTAAAATATATCCAACAATGGAAAAAATTAATAACAATAAAGTACAAAGCAAAATTGAATTTTTTGGGAATTTTGGGGTTGATATAAGGGTGGTAATAGGCGTCTTACTCTACTCGGATCGGGCTGTCAATTTTTTTCTACACTTTTAGGTGTATTTTGTGCAAGAAATTGCAATAAAAGAGTGTGCCTAAGAAAAATTGAATTTTTTTGAAAATTTTTTTTTTACGAAAATCGCTATAATGGTCATAAAAATGGTGTTCCTCTACTCGGATCGGGCTGTCAATTTTTTTCTACACTTTTAGGTGTATTTTGTGCAAGAAATTGCAATAAAAGAGTGTGCCTAAGAAAAATTGAATTTTTTTGAGAATTTTTTTTTTACGAAAAACGCTTAAAAGGTCATAAAAATGGTGTTCCTCTACTCGGATCGGGCTGTCAATTTTTTTCTACACTTTTAGGAGTATTTTGTGCAAGAAATTGCAATAAAAGAGTGTGCCTAAGAAAAATTGAATTTTTTTGAGAATTTTTTTTTTACGAAAAACGCTTAAAAGGTCATAAAAATGGTGTTCCTCTACTCGGATCGGGCTGTCAATTTTTTTCTACACTTTTAGGTGTATTTTGTGCGAGAAATTGCAATAAAATAGTGTGCCTAAGAAAAATTGAATTTTTTTGCAAATTTTTTTTTTACGAAAATTGCTTAAAAGGTCATAAAAATGGTGTTCCTCTACTCGGATCGGGCTGTCAATTTTTTTCTACACTTTTAGGTGTATTTTGTGCAAGAAATTGCAATAAAAGAGTGTGCCTAAGAAAAATTGAATTTTTTTGCAAATTTTTTTTTTACGAAAATACCTTAAAAGGTCATAAAAATGGTGTTCCTCTACTCGGATCGGGCTGTCAATTTTTTTCTACACTTTTAGGTGTATTTTGTGCAAGAAATTGCAATAAAAGAGTGTGCCTAAGAAAAATTGAATTTTTTTGAGAATTTTTTTTTTACGAAAAACGCTTAAAAGGTCATAAAAATGGTGTTCCTCTACTCGGATCGGGCTGTCAATTTTTTTCTACACTTTTAGGTGTATTTTGTGCAAGAAATTGCAATAAAAGAGTGTGCCTAAGAAAAATTGAATTTTTTTGAAAATTTTTTTTTTACGAAAATCGCTATAATGGTCATAAAAATGGTGTTCCTCTACTCGGATCGGGCTGTCAATTTTTTTCTACACTTTTAGGTGTATTTTGTGCAAGAAATTGCAATAAAAGAGTGTGCCTAAGAAAAATTGAATTTTTTTGAGAATTTTTTTTTTACGAAAAACGCTTAAAAGGTCATAAAAATGGTGTTCCTCTACTCGGATCGGGCTGTCAATTTTTTTCTACACTTTTAGGAGTATTTTGTGCAAGAAATTGCAATAAAAGAGTGTGCCTAAGAAAAATTGAATTTTTTTGAGAATTTTTTTTTTACGAAAAACGCTTAAAAGGTCATAAAAATGGTGTTCCTCTACTCGGATCGGGCTGTCAATTTTTTTCTACACTTTTAGGTGTATTTTGTGCAAGAAATTGCAATAAAAGAGTGTGCCTAAGAAAAATTGAATTTTTTTGCAAATTTTTTTTTTACGAAAATCGCTTAAAAGGTCATAAAAATGGTGTTCCTCTACTCGGATCAGGCTGTCAATTTTTTTCTACACTTTTAGGTGTATTTTGTGCAAGAAATTGCAATAAAAGAGTGTGCCTAAGAAAAATTGAATTATTTTGAAAATTTTTTTTTTACGAAAATCGCTTTAATGGTCATAAAAATGGTGTTCCTCTACTTGGATCGGGCTGTCAATTTTTTTCTACACTTTTAGGTGTATTTTGTGCAAGAAATTGCAATAAAAGAGTGTGCCTAAGAAAAATTGAATTTTTTTGAAAATTTTATTTTAACGAAAAACGCTTAAAAGGTCATAAAAATGGTGTTCCTCTACTCGGATCGGGCTGTCAATTTTTTTCTACACTTTTAGGTGTATTTTGTGCAAGAAATTGCAATAAAAGAGTGTGCCTAAGAAAAATTGAATTTTTTTGCAAATTTTTTTTTTACGAAAATCGCTTAAAAGGTCATAAAAATGGTGTTCCTCTACTCGGATCGGGCTGTCAATTTTTTTCTACACTTTTAGGTGTATTTTGTGCAAGAAATTGCAATAAAAGAGTGTGCCTAAGAAAAATTGAATTTTTTTGAAAATTTTTTTTTTACGAAAATCGCTATAATGGTCATAAAAATGGTGTTCCTCTACTCGGATCGGGCTGTCAATTTTTTTCTACACTTTTAGGTGTATTTTGTGCAAGAAATTGCAATAAAAGAGTGTGCCTAAGAAAAATTGAATTTTTTTGAGAATTTTTTTTTTACGAAAAACGCTTAAAAGGTCATAAAAATGGTGTTCCTCTACTCGGATCGGGCTGTCAATTTTTTTCTACACTTTTAGGAGTATTTTGTGCAAGAAATTGCAATAAAAGAGTGTGCCTAAGAAAAATTGAATTTTTTTGAGAATTTTTTTTTTACGAAAAACGCTTAAAAGGTCATAAAAATGGTGTTCCTCTACTCGGATCGGGCTGTCAATTTTTTTCTACACTTTTAGGTGTATTTTGTGCAAGAAATTGCAATAAAATAGTGTGCCTAAGAAAAATTGAATTTTTTTGCAAATTTTTTTTTTACGAAAATCGCTTAAAAGGTCATAAAAATGGTGTTCCTCTACTCGGATCGGGCTGTCAATTTTTTTCTACACTTTTAGGTGTATTTTGTGCAAGAAATTGCAATAAAAGAGTGTGCCTAAGAAAAATTGAATTTTTTTGCAAATTTTTTTTTTACGAAAATACCTTAAAAGGTCATAAAAATGGTGTTCCTCTACTCGGATCGGGCTGTCAATTTTTTTCTACACTTTTAGGTGTATTTTGTGCAAGAAATTGCAATAAAAGAGTGTGCCTAAGAAAAATTGAATTTTTTTGCAAATTTTTTTTTTACGAAAATCGCTTAAAAGGTCATAAAAATGGTGTTCCTCTACTCGGATCGGGCTGTCAATTTTTTTCTACACTTTTAGGTGTATTTTGTGCAAGAAATTGCAATAAAAGAGTGTGCCTAAGAAAAATTGAATTATTTTGAAAATTTTTTTTTTACGAAAATCGCTTTAATGGTCATAAAAATGGTGTTCCTCTACTTGGATCGGGCTGTCAATTTTTTTCTACACTTTTAGGTGTATTTTGTGCAAGAAATTGCAATAAAAGAGTGTGCCTAAGAAAAATTGAATTTTTTTGAAAATTTTATTTTAACGAAAAACGCTTAAAAGGTCATAAAAATGGTGTTCCTCTACTCGGATCGGGCTGTCAATTTTTTTCTACACTTTTAGGTGTATTTTGTGCAAGAAATTGCAATAAAAGAGTGTGCCTAAGAAAAATTGAATTTTTTTGAAAATTTTTTTTTACGAAAATCGCTTTAATGGTCATAAAAATGGTGTTCCTCTACTCGGATCGGGCTGTCAATTTTTTTCTACACTTTTAGGTGTATTTTGTGCAAGAAATTGCAATAAAAGAGTGTGCCTAAGAAAAATTGAATTTTTTTGCAAATTTTTTTTTTACGAAAATCGCTTAAAAGGTCATAAAAATGGTGTTCCTCTACTCGGATCGGGCTGTCAATTTTTTTCTACACTTTTAGGTGTATTTTGTGCAAGAAATTGCAATAAAAGAGTGTGCCTAAGAAAAATTGAATTATTTTGAAAATTTTTTTTTTACGAAAATCGCTTTAATGGTCATAAAAATGGTGTTCCTCTACTTGGATCGGGCTGTCAATTTTTTTCTACACTTTTAGGTGTATTTTGTGCAAGAAATTGCAATAAAAGAGTGTGCCTAAGAAAAATTGAATTTTTTTGAAAATTTTATTTTAACGAAAAACGCTTAAAAGGTCATAAAAATGGTGTTCCTCTACTCGGATCGGGCTGTCAATTTTTTTCTACACTTTTAGGTGTATTTTGTGCAAGAAATTGCAATAAAAGAGTGTGCCTAAGAAAAATTGAATTTTTTTGCAAATTTTTTTTTTACGAAAATACCTTAAAAGGTCATAAAAATGGTGTTCCTCTACTCGGATCGGGCTGTCAATTTTTTTCTACACTTTTAGGTGTATTTTGTGCAAGAAATTGCAATAAAAGAGTGTGCCTAAGAAAAATTGAATTTTTTTGAAAATTTTTTTTTTACGAAAATCGCTATAATGGTCATAAAAATGGTGTTCCTCTACTCGGATCGGGCTGTCAATTTTTTTCTACACTTTTAGGTGTATTTTGTGCAAGAAATTGCAATAAAAGAGTGTGCCTAAGAAAAATTGAATTTTTTTGAGAATTTTTTTTTTTACGAAAAACGCTTAAAAGGTCATAAAAATGGTGTTCCTCTACTCGGATCGGGCTGTCAATTTTTTTCTACACTTTTAGGTGTATTTTGTGCAAGAAATTGCAATAAAAGAGTGTGCCTAAGAAAAATTGAATTTTTTTGCAAATTTTTTTTTTACGAAAATACCTTAAAAGGTCATAAAAATGGTGTTCCTCTACTCGGATCGGGCTGTCAATTTTTTTCTACACTTTTAGGTGTATTTTGTGCAAGAAATTGCAATAAAAGAGTGTGCCTAAGAAAAATTGAATTTTTTTGAAAATTTTTTTTTTACGAAAATCGCTATAATGGTCATAAAAATGGTGTTCCTCTACTCGGATCGGGCTGTCAATTTTTTTCTACACTTTTAGGTGTATTTTGTGCAAGAAATTGCAATAAAAGAGTGTGCCTAAGAAAAATTGAATTTTTTTGAGAATTTTTTTTTTACGAAAAACGCTTAAAAGGTCATAAAAATGGTGTTCCTCTACTCGGATCGGGCTGTCAATTTTTTTCTACACTTTTAGGAGTATTTTGTGCAAGAAATTGCAATAAAAGAGTGTGCCTAAGAAAAATTGAATTTTTTTGAGAATTTTTTTTTTACGAAAAACGCTTAAAAGGTCATAAAAATGGTGTTCCTCTACTCGGATCGGGCTGTCAATTTTTTTCTACACTTTTAGGTGTATTTTGTGCAAGAAATTGCAATAAAAGAGTGTGCCTAAGAAAAATTGAATTTTTTTGAAAATTTTTTTTTTACGAAAATCGCTATAATGGTCATAAAAATGGTGTTCCTCTACTCGGATCGGGCTGTCAATTTTTTTCTACACTTTTAGGTGTATTTTGTGCAAGAAATTGCAATAAAAGAGTGTGCCTAAGAAAAATTGAATTTTTTTGAGAATTTTTTTTTTACGAAAAACGCTTAAAAGGTCATAAAAATGGTGTTCCTCTACTCGGATCGGGCTGTCAATTTTTTTCTACACTTTTAGGAGTATTTTGTGCAAGAAATTGCAATAAAAGAGTGTGCCTAAGAAAAATTGAATTTTTTTGAGAATTTTTTTTTTACGAAAAACGCTTAAAAGGTCATAAAAATGGTGTTCCTCTACTCGGATCGGGCTGTCAATTTTTTTCTACACTTTTAGGTGTATTTTGTGCAAGAAATTGCAATAAAAGAGTGTGCCTAAGAAAAATTGAATTTTTTTGCAAATTTTTTTTTACGAAAATCGCTTAAAAGGTCATAAAAATGGTGTTCCTCTACTCGGATCGGGCTGTCAATTTTTTTCTACACTTTTAGGTGTATTTTGTGCAAGAAATTGCAATAAAAGAGTGTGCCTAAGAAAAATTGAATTATTTTGAAAATTTTTTTTTTACGAAAATCGCTTTAATGGTCATAAAAATGGTGTTCCTCTACTTGGATCGGGCTGTCAATTTTTTTCTACACTTTTAGGTGTATTTTGTGCAAGAAATTGCAATAAAAGAGTGTGCCTAAGAAAAATTGAATTTTTTTGAAAATTTTATTTTAACGAAAAACGCTTAAAAGGTCATAAAAATGGTGTTCCTCTACTCGGATCGGGCTGTCAATTTTTTTCTACACTTTTAGGTGTATTTTGTGCAAGAAATTGCAATAAAAGAGTGTGCCTAAGAAAAATTGAATTTTTTTGCAAATTTTTTTTTTACGAAAATCGCTTAAAAGGTCATAAAAATGGTGTTCCTCTACTCGGATCGGGCTGTCAATTTTTTTCTACACTTTTAGGTGTATTTTGTGCAAGAAATTGCAATAAAAGAGTGTGCCTAAGAAAAATTGAATTTTTTTGAAAATTTTTTTTTTACGAAAATCGCTATAATGGTCATAAAAATGGTGTTCCTCTACTCGGATCGGGCTGTCAATTTTTTTCTACACTTTTAGGTGTATTTTGTGCAAGAAATTGCAATAAAAGAGTGTGCCTAAGAAAAATTGAATTTTTTTGAAAATTTTTTTTTTACGAAAATCGCTATAATGGTCATAAAAATGGTGTTCCTCTACTCGGATCGGGCTGTCAATTTTTTTCTACACTTTTAGGTGTATTTTGTGCAAGAAATTGCAATAAAAGAGTGTGCCTAAGAAAAATTGAATTTTTTTGAGAATTTTTTTTTTACGAAAAACGCTTAAAAGGTCATAAAAATGGTGTTCCTCTACTCGGATCGGGCTGTCAATTTTTTTCTACACTTTTAGGTGTATTTTGTGCAAGAAATTGCAATAAAATAGTGTGCCTAAGAAAAATTGAATTTTTTTGAAAATTTTTTTTTTACGAAAATCGCTTTAATGGTCATAAAAATGGTGTTCCTCTACTCGGATCGGGCTGTCAATTTTTTTCTACACTTTTAGGTGTATTTTGTGCAAGAAATTGCAATAAAAGAGTGTGCCTAAGAAAAATTGAATTTTTTTGCAAATTTTTTTTTTACGAAAATCGCTTAAAAGGTCATAAAAATGGTGTTCCTCTACTCGGATCGGGCTGTCAATTTTTTTCTACACTTTTAGGTGTATTTTGTGCAAGAAATTGCAATAAAAGAGTGTGCCTAAGAAAAATTGAATTTTTTTGAAAATTTTTTTTTTACGAAAAACGCTTAAAAGGTCATAAAAATGGTGTTCCTCTACTCGGATCGGGCTGTCAATTTTTTTCTACACTTTTAGGTGTATTTTGTGCAAGAAATTGCAATAAAAGAGTGTGCCTAAGAAAAATTGAATTTTTTTGAAAATTTTTTTTTTACGAAAAACGCTTAAAAGGTCATAAAAATGGTGTTCCTCTACTCGGATCGGGCTGTCAATTTTTTTCTACACTTTTAGGTGTATTTTGTGCAAGAAATTGCAATAAAAGAGTGTGCCTAAGAAAAATTGAATTTTTTTGAAAATTTTTTTTTTACGAAAATCGCTTTAATGGTCACAAAAATGGTGTTCCTCTACTCGGATCGGGCTGTCAATTTTTTTCTACACTTTTAGGTGTATTTTGTGCAAGAAATTGCAATAAAAGAGTGTGCCTAAGAAAAATTGAATTTTTTTGAAAATTTTTTTTTTACGAAAATCGCTTTAATGGTCATAAAAATGGTGTTCCTCTACTTGGATCGGGCTGTCAATTTTTTTCTACACTTTTAGGTGTATTTTGTGCAAGAAATTGCAATAAAAGAGTGTGCCTAAGAAAAATTGAATTTTTTTGAAAATTTTATTTTAACGAAAAACGCTTAAAAGGTCATAAAAATGGTGTTCCTCTACTCGGATCGGGCTGTCAATTTTTTTCTACACTTTTAGGTGTATTTTGTGCAAGAAATTGCAATAAAAGAGTGTGCCTAAGAAAAATTGAATTTTTTTGAAAATTTTTTTTTTACGAAAATCGCTTTAATGGTCATAAAAATGGTGTTCCTCTACTCGGATCGGGCTGTCAATTTTTTTCTACACTTTTAGGTGTATTTTGTGCAAGAAATTGCAATAAAAGAGTGTGCCTAAGAAAAATTGAATTTTTTTGAAAATTTTTTTTTTACGAAAATCGCTTTAATGGTCATAAAAATGGTGTTCCTCTACTCGGATCGGGCTGTCAATTTTTTTCTACACTTTTAGGTGTATTTTGTGCAAGAAATTGCAATAAAAGAGTGTGCCTAAGAAAAATTGAATTTTTTTGAGAATTTTTTTTTTACGAAAAACGCTTAAAAGGTCATAAAAATGGTGTTCCTCTACTCGGATCGGGCTGTCAATTTTTTTCTACACTTTTAGGTGTATTTTGTGCAAGAAATTGCAATAAAAGAGTGTGCCTAAGAAAAATTGAATTTTTTTGCAAATTTTTTTTTTACGAAAATCGCTTAAAAGGTCATAAAAATGGTGTTCCTCTACTCGGATCGGGCTGTCAATTTTTTTCTACACTTTTAGGTGTATTTTGTGCAAGAAATTGCAATAAAAGAGTGTGCCTAAGAAAAATTGAATTATTTTGAAAATTTTTTTTTTACGAAAATCGCTTTAATGGTCATAAAAATGGTGTTCCTCTACTTGGATCGGGCTGTCAATTTTTTTCTACACTTTTAGGTGTATTTTGTGCAAGAAATTGCAATAAAAGAGTGTGCCTAAGAAAAATTGAATTTTTTTGAAAATTTTATTTTAACGAAAAACGCTTAAAAGGTCATAAAAATGGTGTTCCTCTACTCGGATCGGGCTGTCAATTTTTTTCTACACTTTTAGGTGTATTTTGTGCAAGAAATTGCAATAAAAGAGTGTGCCTAAGAAAAATTGAATTTTTTTGAAAATTTTTTTTTTACGAAAATCGCTTTAATGGTCATAAAAATGGTGTTCCTCTACTCGGATCGGGCTGTCAATTTTTTTCTACACTTTTAGGTGTATTTTGTGCAAGAAATTGCAATAAAAGAGTGTGCCTAAGAAAAATTGAATTTTTTTGCAAATTTTTTTTTTACGAAAATCGCTTAAAAGGTCATAAAAATGGTGTTCCTCTACTCGGATCGGGCTGTCAATTTTTTTCTACACTTTTAGGTGTATTTTGTGCAAGAAATTGCAATAAAAGAGTGTGCCTAAGAAAAATTGAATTTTTTTGAAAATTTTTTTTTTACGAAAAACGCTTAAAAGGTCATAAAAATGGTGTTCCTCTACTCGGATCGGGCTGTCAATTTTTTTCTACACTTTTAGGTGTATTTTGTGCAAGAAATTGCAATAAAAGAGTGTGCCTAAGAAAAATTGAATTTTTTTGAAAATTTTTTTTTTACGAAAAACGCTTAAAAGGTCATAAAAATGGTGTTCCTCTACTCGGATCGGGCTGTCAATTTTTTTCTACACTTTTAGGTGTATTTTGTGCAAGAAATTGCAATAAAAGAGTGTGCCTAAGAAAAATTGAATTTTTTTGAAAATTTTTTTTTTACGAAAATCGCTTTAATGGTCACAAAAATGGTGTTCCTCTACTCGGATCGGGCTGTCAATTTTTTTCTACACTTTTAGGTGTATTTTGTGCAAGAAATTGCAATAAAAGAGTGTGCCTAAGAAAAATTGAATTTTTTTGAAAATTTTTTTTTTACGAAAATCGCTTTAATGGTCATAAAAATGGTGTTCCTCTACTTGGATCGGGCTGTCAATTTTTTTCTACACTTTTAGGTGTATTTTGTGCAAGAAATTGCAATAAAAGAGTGTGCCTAAGAAAAATTGAATTTTTTTGAAAATTTTATTTTAACGAAAAACGCTTAAAAGGTCATAAAAATGGTGTTCCTCTACTCGGATCGGGCTGTCAATTTTTTTCTACACTTTTAGGTGTATTTTGTGCAAGAAATTGCAATAAAAGAGTGTGCCTAAGAAAAATTGAATTTTTTTGAAAATTTTTTTTTTACGAAAATCGCTTTAATGGTCATAAAAATGGTGTTCCTCTACTCGGATCGGGCTGTCAATTTTTTTCTACACTTTTAGGTGTATTTTGTGCAAGAAATTGCAATAAAAGAGTGTGCCTAAGAAAAATTGAATTTTTTTGAAAATTTTTTTTTTACGAAAATCGCTTTAATGGTCATAAAAATGGTGTTCCTCTACTCGGATCGGGCTGTCAATTTTTTTCTACACTTTTAGGTGTATTTTGTGCAAGAAATTGCAATAAAAGAGTGTGCCTAAGAAAAATTGAATTTTTTTGAGAATTTTTTTTTTACGAAAAACGCTTAAAAGGTCATAAAAATGGTGTTCCTCTACTCGGATCGGGCTGTCAATTTTTTTCTACACTTTTAGGTGTATTTTGTGCAAGAAATTGCAATAAAAGAGTGTGCCTAAGAAAAATTGAATTTTTTTGAAAATTTTTTTTTTACGAAAATCGCTTTAATGGTCACAAAAATGGTGTTCCTCTACTCGGATCGGGCTGTCAATTTTTTTCTACACTTTTAGGTGTATTTTGTGCAAGAAATTGCAATAAAAGAGTGTGCCTAAGAAAAATTGAATTTTTTTGAAAATTTTTTTTTTACGAAAATCGTTTAAAAGGTCATAAAAATGGTGTTCCTCTACTCGGATCGGGCTGTCAATTTTTTTCTACACTTTTAGGTGTATTTTGTGCAAGAAATTGCAATAAAAGAGTGTGCCTAAGAAAAATTGTATTTTTTTGAAAATTTTTTTTTTACGAAAAACGCTTAAAAGGTCATAAAAATGGTGTTCCTCTACTCGGATCGGGCTGTCAATTTTTTTCTACACTTTTAGGTGTATTTTGTGCAAGAAATTGCAATAAAAGAGTGTGCCTAAGAAAAATTGAATTTTTTTGAGAATTTTTTTTTTACGAAAAACGCTTAAAAGGTCATAAAAATGGTGTTCCTCTACTCGGATCGGGCTGTCAATTTTTTTCTACACTTTTAGGAGTATTTTGTGCAAGAAATTGCAATAAAAGAGTGTGCCTAAGAAAAATTGAATTTTTTTGCAAATTTTTTTTTTACGAAAATCGCTTAAAAGGTCATAAAAATGGTGTTCCTCTACTCGGATCGGGCTGTCAATTTTTTTCTACACTTTTAGGTGTATTTTGTGCAAGAAATTGCAATAAAAGAGTGTGCCTAAGAAAAATTGAATTTTTTTGAGAATTTTTTTTTACGAAAAACGCTTAAAAGGTCATAAAAATGGTGTTCCTCTACTCGGATCGGGCTGTCAATTTTTTTCTACACTTTTAGGTGTATTTTGTGCAAGAAATTGCAATAAAAGAGTGTGCCTAAGAAAAATTGAATTTTTTTGCAAATTTTTTTTTTACGAAAATCGCTTAAAAGGTCATAAAAATGGTGTTCCTCTACTCGGATCGGGCTGTCAATTTTTTTCTACACTTTTAGGTGTATTTTGTGCAAGAAATTGCAATAAAAGAGTGTGCCTAAGAAAAATTGAATTTTTTTGAAAATTTTTTTTTTACGAAAATCGCTTTAATGGTCACAAAAATGGTGTTCCTCTACTCGGATCGGGCTGTCAATTTTTTTCTACACTTTTAGGTGTATTTTGTGCAAGAAATTGCAATAAAAGAGTGTGCCTAAGAAAAATTGAATTTTTTTGAAAATTTTTTTTTACGAAAAACGCTTAAAAGGTCATAAAAATGGTGTTCCTCTACTCGGATCGGGCTGTCAATTTTTTTCTACACTTTTAGGTGTATTTTGTGCAAGAAATTGCAATAAAAGAGTGTGCCTAAGAAAAATTGAATTTTTTTGAAAATTTTTTTTTACGAAAATCGCTTTAATGGTCACAAAAATGGTGTTCCTCTACTCGGATCGGGCTGTCAATTTTTTTCTACACTTTTAGGTGTATTTTGTGCAAGAAATTGCAATAAAAGAGTGTGCCTAAGAAAAATTGAATTTTTTTGCAAATTTTTTTTTTACGAAAATACCTTAAAAGGTCATAAAAATGGTGTTCCTCTACTCGGATCGGGCTGTCAATTTTTTTCTACACTTTTAGGTGTATTTTGTGCAAGAAATTGCAATAAAAGAGTGTGCCTAAGAAAAATTGAATTTTTTTGAAAATTTTTTTTTTACGAAAATCGCTTTACTGGTCATAAAAATGGCGTTCCTCTACTCGGATCGGGCTGTCAATTTTTTTCTACACTTTTAGGTGTATTTTGTGCAAGAAATTGCAATAAAAGAGTGTGCCTAAGAAAAATTGAATTTTTTTGAAAATTTTTTTTTTACGAAAATCGCTTTAATGGTCACAAAAATGGTGTTCCTCTACTCGGATCGGGCTGTCAATTTTTTTCTACACTTTTAGGTGTATTTTGTGCAAGAAATTGCAATAAAAGAGTGTGCCTAAGAAAAATTGAATTTTTTTGAAAATTTTTTTTTTACGAAAAACGCTTAAAAGGTCATAAAAATGGTGTTCCTCTACTCGGATCGGGCTGTCAATTTTTTTCTACACTTTTAGGTGTATTTTGTGCAAGAAATTGCAATAAAAGAGTGTGCCTAAGAAAAATTGAATTTTTTTGAAAATTTTTTTTTTACGAAAATCGCTTTAATGGTCACAAAAATGGTGTTCCTCTACTCGGATCGGGCTGTCAATTTTTTTCTACACTTTTAGGTGTATTTTGTGCAAGAAATTGCAATAAAAGAGTGTGCCTAAGAAAAATTGAATTTTTTTGCAAATTTTTTTTTTACGAAAATACCTTAAAAGGTCATAAAAATGGTGTTCCTCTACTCGGATCGGGCTGTCAATTTTTTTCTACACTTTTAGGTGTATTTTGTGCAAGAAATTGCAATAAAAGAGTGTGCCTAAGAAAAATTGAATTTTTTTGAAAATTTTTTTTTTACGAAAATCGCTTTACTGGTCATAAAAATGGCGTTCCTCTACTCGGATCGGGCTGTCAATTTTTTTCTACACTTTTAGGTGTATTTTGTGCAAGAAATTGCAATAAAAGAGTGTGCCTAAGAAAAATTGAATTTTTTTGAAAATTTTTTTTTTACGAAAATCGCTTTAATGGTCACAAAAATGGTGTTCCTCTACTCGGATCGGGCTGTCAATTTTTTTCTACACTTTTAGGTGTATTTTGTGCAAGAAATTGCAATAAAAGAGTGTGCCTAAGAAAAATTGAATTTTTTTGAAAATTTTTTTTTTACGAAAATCGCTTTAATGGTCATAAAAATGGTGTTCCTCTACTCGGATCGGGCTGTCAATTTTTTTCTACACTTTTAGGTGTATTTTGTGCAAGAAATTACAATAAAAGAGTGTGCCTAAGAAAAATTGAATTTTTTTGAAAATTTTTTTTTTACGAAAATCGCTTTAATGGTCATAAAAATGGTGTTCCTCTACTCGGATCGGGCTGTCAATTTTTTTCTACACTTTTAGGTGTATTTTGTGCAAGAAATTGCAATAAAATAGTCTGCCTAAGAAAAATTGAATTTTTTTGAAAATTTTTTTTTGACGAAAATCGCTTAAAAGGTCATAATAGGGGTCTTCCTCTACTCGGATTGGGATGTCAATTTTTTTCTACACTTTTAGGTGTATTTTGTGCAAATATGTGCAATGAAATCGTCTGCCTAAGAAAAATTGAATTTTTTTGTGAAATTTTATTATTATTTTGTATTATAAATTTACATTATCATAATGATTTAAAAATTTTTATATAAGAAAGTTGACCAATGGGATGTTGGTAGTGCGCGTGTGTTAGTATATAAATAATTAAGAGATATATAAGTTTTTTTTATTGGTCTATCAATATTTGAAAAATGAAGAGAAGTAGCTTGACAGGATGTATTTCCCAAGTGTTCTCATCGCATTTAAAAAAGATTGACGCTCGTGTAATAAAATGCAAATAAAATGCGCCCGTTTCAATTAAATAGCGGGGTTCTAATCTCCCGATCATTTCCTGACTGAAGGAGATGCCATGTGTGCTATTCACAAATTCAAATCCGGCATAAAGAGATTGACGTTTATTAAGTCATTAGCATGAATAACTTCTTGCTTCGATATAATTTATATATATACCTTATAATTATAATTAAGCAGAATATTCCTATATGATGTTTAAATGCTATAAACAAATATTACGAATCCTATAAGATGAGAATACTCGTGACTAGTCTATTTAGATTAGTAAAATAAGCCAATTTGATGGTTTTTCGTTTTAAAATCGACTTTACATATAATAATCCATGTAATTTAAAATATCACTAATCTTGTAATCGTCAAAATTTAATTCTATATTGATATTTGTATTTTTAACTAAATTGATATATTATTGATTATAATAAAAATAGTAAAAATGATAATAAATAAATATTTATTAAAAAATAAAATTTTACTTTTGTGATAAATTAATTTAAACCATCAATTATAAAAGTAACACTTCGATCGTTTAAAAAAAATTAACACATTAATTAATTTAAACGCCTGAAAATTCAATATATAATGAAACGTCAATTAAATCATTAATTATATACATTTTTTTTTAAATTCTATTTAAATATAATAAAAACTGTATGTATAATATTGAAGAAAAATCGATCTCCACATTACAGACAAAATGTTACAAGAGTGAAGATTCATTAAAAAATAATAACGCGCAACGTGTTTCCTCTATAACAGATGCATCTCAATTATCTTCTTTGATTTGCATCCGCTTCTTCAGCGCACACGCAAGATTATGTTTCATATATTGCCAGTAAAAGTAATTTATGCGTGTGTTCCCCCCCTCCCAAAAAATGATCATTAACCAAATGAAAATGTCGAACTCTACTAAAATAATTGGCAAATAAATGGAAGAGAAAAAAAACTCACTGATAATTTTGCATTTCTTCACCAATATAAAGAGAAGCGCATCTTTTCGAAATGAAATATTCTTCCGAAATTGCGACCTATTTTTTTTTTAATTAATCATTGTCTGATATATTTGAAGAAGTTTTATTCAAAACAAAAAAAAAGTTGGTGAAATGTGCGAAAAAATATGTCGGGAGTAATAAACGACAAGGGTTGGTGAAAAAAAACGGTATTTTTCAAAAAGAATAAGAAAAGGAGTAGATTATCAAGATGTTGAAGAGAGAGAGAGAGATAATTATTGGGCGGTTGATTCTCTTGTGGCATTGTAGAAATCGCTACTGACAGCAGCTGCAATTTGATACATTCTCACAATGCAATGTACTCACACAATTATAATTATATTATATGAATACAAACACTTTATAACTTCTTGACGTCAGCTTCGGAACATCAATCGTTGATTTTTTACTCATAAGTCAGAAATTTTTTTCTTTCGAAAGCCATTTCATTTTCTATTTTTAATTTTGTTAATTATTTTCGATTACTATATAAAAATCGAATAAATGTATAATTATTTATATTATACAAAATTCAATAATTAAATAAAAATTTTCCTACTCCGGAAGGATTCGAACGCACAACCTAACTCGCAATACCAAGCGCCTTAACGATTTCGACCAACATCTAAAAAATTTAACAAAATCATCACAAAAAATAATTGATACATCCTAATTAAAATTCAATTATTTCTAAATTAAAATTATAGAAAAGAAATAACAAATAAATTTTCCAGAGTAATCAGTGAAACATTTTTCTTTTTATAATCACTTCATTAGAAGATTGAGATTTCTTTTGAAAAAAAAAATGAAAGCTAATCAAGTCGGGTAGGAATTTTTTTTTCTCTATGTTATCGATATATAAAACAATGTCAGATTGTAAAACAGCTGAGGAACGTGGTAAGATAGCGCGCATGTGGAGAACGTGGAATATCAAAGTAGAGATCCGGTCTGAAGGATCCTTGGAGACTTGATCGAAGAAGCACCTGGTACATCGATAGTCTTCTCTTTTAATCGAAGACAAAAAGAAATGAAATTTTCATAAAATTTTGCTCTAAAGTGCTTTTCCAAGGGATCAAAGAGAACCTCATCGTTTCAATTAAAGATTCATTAATCTTAAATCGAACCGATGTTGAACAGACGTAAATTGTCAATACTACCATCATGAATTTATCAAAACTATATATTGAATACCTTGACAATAAAATAAAAAGGAATGATTTGCTCGATGCAATAACGTGTATCATATCGCATAAAGTGCATTTCTTAAAATAGAAATGCATTGGTCCAATTCACTTCAAGCTTATCAATTATATTTCTCATTTTTAGTATTTTTTTTATTAAATCTCATAACTGCGAGTTACATATACGATTGAAACATTGAATTTTTATATTTATGCTCAATTGGTTTCGTAACGAAAAAAAGGGGGACAATTAACGAAACGTTATATATAGTTTTGTCCAAGACACCTGAACTTTATAAATATACATAAATTTGTAATATTACAAAAATTTATATATACAATGAGAATTAATTATACCTGTCGCGTTAATAATGTTACTTCTTCCCATTGGATCTCATTCTTTATAACAACCGGGTGCAGAAATACACGGTTAAAACAGTCGGCGAGAAACTTATGGGCCCATGCCCTAAGGCTCACTTTGTCTCATTCATCTTTGTACAAATTACGCTTTCATGCATTACGCTTCCTTTCTTACGCTCTCTTGTGTCCTTTTAATTTCGTATATACATTTTTATTTTTCATTTCTCTTTCTCTCATTGCGCTTCCTTCCGTTTTTTTTTCATACATTGTTAACAGATAAATAAAAAGAAAAAATTTCATGCGCGATAATTAACGCAAATTGAATACCGTATAACAAAAAAAAAAAAAAAAAAAAATGAGAAGAAAACAATACTGTAAAACAGTTTTTTTCGCTCATTTCCGTATCAACAGGAAACAATGTCGAAAAATGTCGATCGCATGATTGCATTCTTCGTGCAACAATACATACATATGTGTGTGTGTGTAATTGTTTTGAAGAACTGTTATTATCTATATTAATTTTCAACGCATGTAAATTATAATAAGAAAATTATGAGAATTATCATATGATGATAGTATCATTGAGATGGTTTTTTTTCTTTTTTTTAAAGGAGTATATTTGTAATGAATTTTTTTTTTGCATTTAACGACGGAACTATTAATTAGAGAAGAAGAATAATTAATATAAAACGTGTAATTAATCAATTGTTGGGAATATTTGAAATGAACTTTATAGAATACTGGGCCTACATTGAACCTATTTTTGATCCAGCGTTGAATCTACTTTAAGCCTACTTTGAACTAGCTTTGGATCTACTTTGAGCCTACGTTGAACCTGTTTTAGATCTACTTTGAACCTACTTTGAACCACCTTTGAATCTACTTTGAGCCTACGTTGAACCTACAATAAACCTAGATTGGACCTACATTGAACCTACTTTGAACCACCTTTGCATCTACTTTGAGACTACGTTAAACCTACTTTGAACCTGCGTTAGATCTACTTTGAACCATCTTTGCATCTACTTTGAGACTACGTTGAGCCTACGTTGAACCTGCATTAGATCTACTTTGAACCTACTATGAACCACCTTTGCATCTACTTTGAGACTACGTTGAATCTACTTTGAACCTACATTGAGCCTACGTTGAACCTATTTTGAACCAGTGTTGGATCTACTTTGAGCCTACGTTGAACCTACAATAAACCTAGATTGGACCCACATTGAACCAAATTCGAACCTTTATTGAATTTACTTTTATGTTTAAAGTAATAAATTTGAAATAATTTTTTACATTTCTTTTTAAATAATAAATTTTTTTTTTGAATAATTTGTTTTTTTCGAAAATAATAGATTTTTTTTTAAAGTAAATAAATTGTGCTTTAAAAAATCATAACAATAAAGTGTTGATGACAGTCGTGAAGACATTCAAAAAGAACTCTCAAAAGCCATTTAGGCAATAAGAGTAATCTCAATCACATTTCGCGCACGATATTGAGTCTGGTTTAAGAGGAACTGGATTATTATCGAGAGCCACAGCTTTGCTCATATACTTCGTGTAACGGTTATTTGAGTGTATCGCATCCAGCAAATATGGATGTTATTGAAGAGATTATCGCGAAATCCAGACCTTCCAATTAACCAAATCAAATATCAATCTTTTATTATTGCAAATAAAAACAATCATATCAATTCGAATATATAAACTAGTTAACTTAATTTTTTTTTATTTTTATATAAATTATTTTTCAAATACAATGTATATTATTTATAGGATTTGAAAAATAATTTAACATATAAAAAAAAAAAAAAAGAATTAACTAGTTATATTTTTGTTATAAATATTTAAAAATGTTTACAATAGAATAACAATTGCATGCCTAAATTATTATTTATAAAAAAAAATATATCTCTAACCTTAGTCTGCATCCGATGATGTGGATGATGTTGGATTCTTTGGACGATAAGATCAGCTGCGAAGATCACACGGGATTTAAAAAATTTTCGAACACTCCCGAAAGAACAAGAAAAAATGTACTAAACTTCTAAAAATTTAACACACGTTCGAGTAGCACTCCTGAAGATATTCACTGAAAACAAAAAAAAAAAAAAAACGATTACAGAAAATATAGAAATTAACAAAGAAAAATTAATAAAAAATTACACTTAATTATTTCTAAACATGTCGAAACACGAATTACAACTGATTTGAATTATTCTCCGAGTCCGCCATTGTTATTACCTTTATAAGGTTATTTCAATGTAAACATAATATACAGGTCAGAATGCAGGTATAAATCTTTTGTCAACAAAAATTTGACCTGTCGTAGTTCCCAATCAATTAAATTTTTAAATATTCTTAGAAATAAAAATTTATATATATACCTATGGGGCAAAATTTCTAAAGTGTTATAATAGCAAAAATGTGAACATTCGATTCTTTGAAAAATCATAACCACAATAAAAGAATGAAAACATTTTTTCATTTAAAATAAAAATAATATCGCGGAATAGAGGGTAATTTACAGGAAAACTGACAAGGCGCTGATAAGTTTTTCCCTAAGTATAATATTCGTCGGAAATAACTAAGGAAAACTTGACAAGACCCTTATTAGTTTTTCTGTAAGTAGGGTAAGGATCGGGAGCCACTTAGGAAAACTGACAAGGCCCTGATTGGTCGGTAACAACTTAGGAAAAAACTTAACAGGGCCTTGTCAAGTTTTCCTAAGTTATTCCCGACCTTTTTACTTTTGTTTTACTTATAAAAAAACATATCAGAGGGACTTGTCAAGTTTTTCTCAGTTTAGTCAGGAACAATTTAGGAAAACTTAACAAAGCCCTAATAAGTTTTTCCCCAAGAAGCCTATTGATTGGGAAAAGAGTAACAGCCTTGAAAAATTGACAAGGCCTTTATTAATATTTTATCATTAGTATCATTAATATAATATTTTATCATTGTTTTTCTGCCCTGATAAAAATCGTATTTTCATAGCAGGTGTCTGTAATAATTAGTGCAATTGACAGTCAAATACGGAGATCGGTTTTGGTGCGATTGGAAACCGTTGGCTGTAGTTAATTGTGCTTGCGCGCGAGTAATTATTGTCTCAAATGTTGTATATATATGTGTGTTTCACTTTCTCTCTGTCTCCTTGACTAAAAAGAAAATAATAATGGAAAGTTGATAAGCAACAAAAGCCTTATGAAGCCGACTGTATAGTATATATATATATATAATCTTTGATAATCATCTGCCGGACCAGATCGCATAACGATTTTACGCTCAAGCCCAAAGGCTACTCGAACCGCTAATTCTGAAAAGTCCCCTTATAAGAGCACACTTTTTTTTTTTGAAAAAAATACCTACAAATTATGAAAAAAAAATTTATCTTTACACGCGGGACAAATAAAATTTTATTAAAAAATACTAAATTTTTTTTCCAATATAAAATTGTATTTTGAAAAAATTTATTTCTTTTTGAAAACATAGGAAAGAAAAGCTGCTGGTAACGTGCACCTTGAATTAAGATAACTTTACGATTTTCTTCGAACTGGCGCAAGTGCTCTGATAAATTGGCACTTCAGCTTTTAGTTTCACATTTACCGATTTTTTTTAATGGCCTTTAATTTGTTTAACAACCTCGGAAAGAACCGACAGAAACACTTTCAGTGAAGTACATCAGTGTTCAATCTTTCACGCTTTAATAGTTCATCGAATCTTCGAGGTTGCACATAATTTTTCCGAAAGACACATATTTTTTCCCACAGAAAAAAATATTTGTAAAATTCAATTGGCCTTTTAATTGTAAACTATAAAACATTCCCAACTTTTTTTTCTTTGTAACTATATATGCATTTAAATTTAAGCTTCAATTTATTAGTTTTAAAATTTTTTTCTTTATATTCGATATGAGTAAAAAAATTAATTTTTTTATATGAATAAAAAAATCACCACGGTTTATGAAATAAATATACAAATAAATTAAAATCCTTTCAATTAGAAAAATTTACTAAATAATTAAATTTTGAATCTCAAATTTTGGATGACTTTACTCCGTATTGCGATATAAATATAAAAAACTAATATTTAACGACAAAAGTCACCTCTCTGACAGGGATAATTTTTTGTAAATCAAATAAATAATAAATGCGCACCCTTTCTCGTTAAATGTGAAACGTTTTAAAATTTCCTTTTCCAACTTTTTAATGTGTCATTGAACGTCCCCTTTATTCGCGCAAGGTGCTATAAAACTCAATAATTAATTCACGTAAATATTTACTATCCTGTAACTAAATGTTGCGATAAAATCAGTGGTTCGCTTTATATGGATAAATTCAGAATGCAAAAACTATAAAAAAAAAAGGAAGAAAAAAAAATTAAACGTCAATTCTGAATATTTCACATTTTACCTTATCAGTTTTTAAAGCTATAAAATAATAATTATACTTCACAGCGACTACTGCTTTTTTGTTTTACGATCGGATTATAAATAATTAACAATAACTGTCAGAAGATCCATGAAGAGAAGCGCGATTCTCGTATATTCTTTGTAGTGGTAAAAATAAAAATTGTAAGGGGAAAAAAAAAAAGAAAAATTATATTTGTGCACTGACCCCATATACTCGGACGATCTATTGTATATTATAAATATCGGAAAGATTGCTATCGAGCTTAAAAAAATAAAAAAAAGAAGTAAAATGCCAACCTAATCGGAGTAACTCGAGTTTTGCGCCACACTTTTGCTCGCGTATTTTTATATACTTTTAAAAACTTTACCCCGGCACTTTAGGTTTCAAGCTATTCGTTTATGGGCCGCTCTAATCTACTTTAATGGTTTTTTAAATGCCGCCCGGTGTGCGAGCATATACACCAACGGAGCACGCGCCCTTCTTTCAAGTGGCCGCGCTGCTCTCTCATGTCGATTTCAAATTACATATACTTACAATTATTTTCAAAGAAATCATTTCAAATAGTGATTTTTTTTAAACCTTAACGAAAAACGCTTCCTGATATTCTTTAAATTTTTGAGAATTTGTGAGAATTCTTTAACTAATTTAAAATTAGTAGAAATTTTCACTAATTTTCATTAGAATATTACTATTTTATTAAGCAATTTTTTTTTACTAAAATTTACTAAAAATTTCAACTAATTTTTAATTCAAATAAAATGACTAAAAATTATTAGAAACTTTCACTAATTTTTAATACAATATTATTTATTTGATTTAGTAATATTTTTTTTCCTAAAGTGCAGTAAAAACTGCGACTAATTTTTAATTCAAATAAAATGACTAAAAATTAATCGAAATTTTCCAAATACTTTAGGAAAAAAATATTACTAAATCAAATAATAATATTGAACTACAATTTTAGTAAAAAATTCTATTAATTTTTAGTTTAAATAAAATGACTAAAATTTTAGTAAAAAAATTCTACTAATTTTTAGTTTAAATAAAATGACTAAACATTAGGAGAAATTTTCACTAATTTTCAGTAGAATATTACTATTTCATTAAGCAATTTTTTTTTACTAAAATTTACTAAAAATTTAGACTAATTTTTAATTCAAATAAAATGACTAAAAATTAGTAAGAATTTTCATTAATTTTTAATACAATATTATTTATTTGATTTAGTAATATTTTTTTCCTAAAGTATTTGGAAAATTTCGATTAATTTTTAATTAAAAAAGACTAAAAATTAGTCGAAATTTTCCAAATACTTTAGGAAAAAAATATTACTAAATCAAATAATAATATTGAACTACAATTTTAGTAAAAAATTCTATTAATTTTAGTTTAAATAAAATGACTAAAATTTTAGTAAAAAAATTCTACTAATTTTTAGTTTAAATAAAATCACTGAAAATTAGTAGGAATTTTCACTAATTTTAAGTAAAATACTATTTGATTTACTAATATTTTTTTAAAAAGTTTCAGTGAAATATTTTTATTTAATTATAAATTTTTTTTTTACTAAAGTTTTTGTGAAATATTTCTATTTTATTTAATATTATTTTTTCCTAAAGATCTAGTAAAAAAGGACTAAAAATTAATAAATTTTGAAACTAATTTAAATATAAGTAAACGAATTCTCACTAATTCAAATTTAAAGAGTTTATTTTATAATTTTATTGTTGCCCATTTTTTTCTTCTTTTCTAGAATTTTAGAGAATTTCCAAAAATTTTATTTTAAATATAATATGACCAAATTTTGTTTCTTATAAAAAAGCGAAAAAAATCAAAATATATTTTAATGGCAGAATTAATTCTCCCTTTTTACAATACTGTAGCAATAATTGATTTCGCGAATAAAAGAAATATCGGTCAAATGCAATTCTTCTAATTGCAGAGTAAATTTTTCTTTGTTTTGTTTCGTTTTTTTTTTTTTTTTTTTTTTGTAATGAAATTTTGATTTCAATATATGGAAGAGGCGAGCGATCATCTTGAATTTCATTGAAAGCATTCTATATATACTGTATTGGATATTTATTCGTTCGCAAAGTTAATCGTTTCGTGATCGAGCACCGATCATTCGTCAAAATGTGATCGGATAAAAACACAAAGATACTTGGGAAGGACCGTAAATGGTGTACGCAGCTGTAATGGGTAAAGGCATCCACGTGGCTCATGATATGCGAAGAAAGGAGTCGATCTCGTCCCGATCAGTACGGACACATATTTTGGACAGTGATCGCGATCTGTTGTTCGCTTTTGGTCATGTTTTATCTTCGGCAATGCCAAAACCAGATTCAAAAGAGTGCCACGTGACGACTTCACCCGGATGAGTAACAAAAAAAATCCGAGAAAAATAAAACAAACCTTCTTCGCATATATATAGATTCCTTTTCTTTTTCATCATCATTATTAAAAAAAAAGACCCACCAAACTTTGATTCCTAATTTACGCTAAAAAAAAAAAATCTGACCTCGTAAATTGGTAGAAAAAAGAAAAATCTATTCGGAAATAAATTCGCGATAATTTATTATCAAAGACGCGTTTATATTCTACTGATATATAAATAAATGAGAAAAATCCTTTTCTGTGCGTTTCGATTTAAAATAATTAGGTAGTTCGAATTCGTTGAAATCGTGAGAGGACGCCAAAGAGACTTTAATGCGAAATTCGGATGCTTGTCTCGAGGAGAGAAATTGATTAAAAACAAGGTGACCCGTGAGAAAAGGTTGAGATTCTTTGCAAGTTTTATGTATTATACAAAACTGGAATTTTCAGAAATACGTAATCGATCTCCTTTCGACAAATCAAGAATACAGAAGGTCTCAAAAATTATCAAAAAAAAAGTGATTTTTTTTAAATTTCGAATTAATTTTTTTTTTAACTTTGTACCTTTCGAGAAAAACTTATAACCCAACTCAAAAAATGGACAAAAAACAACAAATGTATCAAGTATACTATAAACTGCAAAATATATATATAAATATAGAAAACGATTATCGATAAATTATTTTTCAAGCTTTAAAAGAAAATCTCTCACATTTGAAACTTTATTTCAAACCGATTTTAAATTAGTATAATAATCCCCTGTGGTCATGTCAATGTTGATGAGTGTAATTTTATAAATCTTATATACCGTGCACGCTCGTATTTTTCTTTTTCTTTTTTTTTTTTTTTTAAGCAAAGCCGTTATTACGTCTGTGTGTAAGAAGAAAAGAAAACGGAATGAAAGCAACACATACATACACACAAATATATATCGTTTGTGTATAATGTTATATATGAATCAGAAAATCCTGCCAAAAAAATTATTTACTTCTGCACGAAAGGCGTTATTATTTTGCTCAAGATGTACAATTCATGCAGAATTTGCGATTACTCCTCATTCCAAAACAATTATATATTTTGCCATGTGCGCGGTACAAATCGCAAAACATTCAAAAAAAAATACAAAATTGATATTAATTTTTGCCAAATTTTTTGAAAGCGTATAACCCACATTCTGCGCATGAAAATATTAATTTTTAAAAACCCTCCTTTTTTTTCTACGCTCACAAACAATTTTTAATTGAATTCCCCAGCTTATAATTTTACAATAAATTGTACTTTTACCCTAAAAAATATATGTTTTTGGTTTTAAAAATTCTTAAAAAGAAATTTTAATTAATAAATTGACTTCACACACAGTAATGAAATTTGAATTATAAATTTGTGCCCATTGTACAAAAAAAATGTTTGCGATTCAATGACTGATGATTGGAGTCAGAAAAAAACTTGTTCTTCATTTATTTTCGAAAAGTGGAGTATAATTTTTCGAAAATGAATTTGGTGGAAAAAAAATCGACTGTCAATATAAACAACTTGAGATCTGATTATCGTTTTCTCGAATGTTAATTGTCAATTTAATGACTTTCTTAAATCTATTAGTGTCTACTTTGTTCGATTTATCAGAAAAAAATGAATCCTTTGGATTTTCAAAACTAATTAAATTTTTTGGTAAAAATATAAATGATGATTCATCACTTATCGTCATATAGTGCGAGTTGAAAAAAAAATATATATATGATGAGTATTAAGAGATTAGCATTTTAATGAAGCTTAAAAGCATTCTGAGATCACTCATATCCTCTTGGCACTTATTTGAAAAGGGCTCAAGATGAACCGGAAATGTAAGAGCTGTATTTTTTTTTTCTTCAAAAACACTATTCCGTTTGGAACACGTGCTCGCAAATGAGAAGTATTACAATAAAAAAAAATCAACAATTTCCTCAAATTCACCACACGTGAGAATAAATTTTATTCCTCACATATATCTTATAGGATATATCGAAAACAGAATGAGTTTGACGATATTTCAAGTTTACGTAATGGCAAAGAAAAAAAAGACTCAAGAGAGGCACCTGCAATTTTTCAAAGATGCGGGATTGTCGAAGACCAAGAAATAGTTTCTTGCCTAGAATAATTATTAAACACGTGTGGGTATTTTAATTTCCGGAAGCGGATGTTTGTTTATAACTGACAAACTTAACGTTGACAAAATTTTTTATTATTATTTATTCGAAAACTACTAACTAGCTTTTATAACTATCAGTTAAATTCACTTTTAGGTTATGTCAAAACTTATTTTTCCACTAAAAATTAGTAACTTTTTTTTACTAATAATCATTTTTTCCTAATTGTTGAATTAAGAACTCAGCTAATTTACTAAAAATTAATTATATTCAGAGAGAAGTATATTTAGAAAAATTATATTGCATCCCTTGCGAGAGAGAGTCAAGTGAATGGATTATAGAAAGGGGTTGCATGTATTTTATATTATATAAAATCTATGGGATCTTCTATAACAGGAAGTGGTGCATGATGCGAGGAACCATCTTCCGGTCTACTGATGACTGAAGGATCCGCTTGAATATGCATGTTTTTCTTTTTCTTTTTACAATATACTTAAGAAGGTTTATATACAAGGATATATAAGTAGTATGTACAAAGGATTCGTGCCGACATCGACGTTATTAATTATATGCGAGGTTTCGCAGGTGTACAATACCCTTACATTTTCTTCAGTCTTCCTTATATATATCTGACCGATGTGTGTATATATATATAGTGTGTACTGAGTTTAATCGACCGTGTGAACCAATGTTTCGAATATATTTAAAAGAAAAGAGACAGATAATAAAAAGCACTGAAGAAAACATTATCGACAAACCCGCATATCATCATCATAAGTATACTCCATGGGAACATTGAAGGTTACACGTTTGATTTTCTCGCAAAAAGTAAAACTGTCACCACCATCACCGGAAGACGCATTTTTAAT
Organism: Leptopilina boulardi; assembly: GCF_019393585.1. Lineage (NCBI taxonomy): Eukaryota > Metazoa > Arthropoda > Insecta > Hymenoptera > Figitidae > Leptopilina > Leptopilina boulardi. The sequence continues at coordinate 1,578,808 of NW_026137874.1, read as the reverse complement.
TACAAAACAAATTCCGTATTTCCTTATTTATATCTTATATATATGATTATTATTTGGTTTTTCAAACCAGACTATTTTTGTATATTGACCAAATTATTTTGTTGTAACAAAATTTTGGTTGAAATTTAAAAACGAGCACACAGAAAATTAAAAGGCATTAAAATAAGCTGCAACGCTCATTATTTTAATCCAATTTTGCTTATTTTAATCCATTTTGGTAGCAAAATTGGATTAAAATAATCAGCGTTGCAGCTTATTTTAATACCTTTTAATTTTCTGTGCAACCGAATAATTTTACTGGCCTAACCAAATGTTTGATTGAGATAACTTTTTTTCAGCCCATCAAGGTTAGGACAATCAAAATGAACTATAACCAAACGATTTTGTTGCAAATAAGAATAAGAATTCTGCTAAATAAATATTCGACACTATAATAAAAATTAAAAGGTATTAAAATAAGCTGCAACGCTTATTATTTTAATCCAATTTTGCTTATTTTAATACCAAAATGGATTAAAATAAGCAAAATTGGATTAAAATAATAAGCGTTGCAGCTTATTTTAATGCCTTTTAATTTTCTGTGAAAAATTTGTTTGGTTACAACTAATTTGTATTGTTGCACTAACAATATATTTGTTACTACAACAAATTTTTAGTTGATACAACATACTTTTATTGTTTCTTATTATACCAAAATGTTTAGTGAATACAACCAAATTTTGGTTGTGCCAACCGAATTATTTCGTTAGCCTAACCGAATTTTGGTTATACTGACCAAACATTTCATTGCTCGGACCAAAAAAATTTTCAGTACAATTAAGAAATTACTACAACAATATAGATTTGTAGTAGAGATTAAACAAAATTTGTTAAGTACAACAATTTTCTCATTATATACGGAATGAAATTGAAGCATCCGATAAACATGTTCTCAAATGAACAAGGTGCATTATTGCAGCTTATTGAAACGATTGAATATAGAATGAAATATATATATATATAAGAAAGTAGTGGATATCATAATATATAAAAGTAGTTTCAATAATAATTATATATATAGAAAATGAATGACATTGAAACACATCTGACAAATATACCTATATAATAGTATATCCATTCAGTGAACAAGGTGCAGTATATATTGGAATGATGCTTTATATTCATATATGATATGCGACAAGCTAATAAAATAGTATATATAAGCCATGCAATCGGAAAGGTCTTGATAGCTGGTTAGGACAAGCTGCTGGGGTTGTCGAGACCACGCATAGTAGCATATGGTGTCCCATGGAAGCCGGCGCAACGTCTTCGAAGCAACAGATGGTGCAGGTAGAGGAGCGCGCGTGGCCCTTGTTGCACCTCTTTTCGTTTTGCCTTTACTTGCCTAAGTTACCTTCGGAGAGCATTGGCTCGTGCCACGCGTTACACGGTAGGAAAGTAACAAGAAAGAGAGAGAGAGGGAAAAAGAACCTTGCAAGATGCAGATGCCATTTTAGATAAAATGGATATTATGTATATATATATGTGTGGGGAGGGAAACGGATGCATTTTGAAATTTCCTTTCCTTTCAAGCACCACCCATTACTTTCTTCGAAAAAAAAAAATTATATATTGTGTCTACCATCTCTCCTAATTCAAAAACTTTCAACAAGATTCACGCAGGAAATATTTTATAAATATTACTATCCTTTCGTGATAAAACATTAGATATTCCAAAACTACTACTTAATCCTAATTCAAATCTTCAAGCATCGCTATTTTTAAGATTTTTCTCAAAGTGGTATAATTTACGAGAAAAATTAAGGACATTCCAAAACAATTCCTGCGACAAATGAAATAAAACGAGCAGAGAACTACCCTTGAAGTATTTAAGGGTTATAAATACGAGAATAATTTTTTTTTTCGTGCAATTAATTCGCAATGGGAATGTTATATATTGCCAGAGGATTAAAGAGAGGTGCTTCTCATGATGTTTTATATATATATAAATGTCGCGTAATCCCATGAAATTGCAGTTGGTAATAAATTTTCTAGCATTGACATCAAAGGTGTTATACACAGCTTTTCTGCTGGAGGTTGAGGGTGGTTTTTATTTTCAGGGAGGCTTTTTAGTTTTTACCTGGGACACGTGGCGACGCGTGCCAAGCCACGAGTCAGTTGGTCTGTTTTAGTTGAATGCCCCGTCTGCCGTTTTCATACAGGGTGAGCCAAAATGAAATAAACACACTCACACACTCGCGATAATCACATTAAGGAAACTACAATCAATCAGGTGATATTTTAAAAATTCATTAACGATCCCTCTCTGCCTCCACCTCTGTGAACCCATCAATTCTTAAATCGTAAATCTCATGCGTTTACAATCGGAAAAACAATTATCCAAAATTATTGAACATTTTTCTAATTGTTTTCCTTTCTATTAATTACCATATACCAAGTCCACTTCTGGGCCGAAAGGCTGAAGCTTAATTATTAATTACCATATAGCAAAGAAAATGAAAAGATTTGCTACAACAACTAAAATTTTTGCTAAAACAAAAATTAAAATTTTCCAAACAAGATAAATTTCCTAACTATTGTGTTGCGAATAATGTGAAACAAATGAAATTATGAAAAAGGACAATTTGAAGAAATGGCATAAATTAAGAATTTTGACTTCGTGACTGGAAATAGAATAACCGACAATTTTATTTTCGATAATTAGTCTGCGTGTCAGGAACGACGACCCTAAAATATAATTTATTTCGCAAAACTATAAGTGAGAGAATATTTTGAAAGGGATGATTTTTATCATAGTCATTTTCATAAATGGTGGGCAACGGTTTCACAAGGATTACAACATGATTTGAAAATTGCCAATGCTATTTGTCAAATCGTTAGTATGCAAATTGAGTATTAACATGCAGTATATTTTCTTTATATAATAAAAAAAAAACCTGATTAGTCACTGCACTAGAAAGATCAAAAGATTTATTTATGCACCATCATATCTCTATTTTGACTGATTTAATTATTTTATTATTCTTTACAATAAATTCAAATTTTCTTTATCCTTTTTTTATTGATAAAATATAATTTGTAATTTAATTTTTAAATATAATTTTTGAACTTAATTTTTTGTGTTTAATCTTTTTTTTCAATATTTATAATGAAACAAATAAAAATCTCATTTTCTATAAAAGAGTAATTTGCGTTCCTTCAAATATATATAGAGGTCATTGTATAATAAATTATTCAAACATATATATCTTGGGTCAATCAAAAAGGCCAATTTTTGGGCGAGTAAAGATTAAATATTTAAGCGACGTTTTTATTGATTTCGTGTTGGCAATTGTCAGAATCATTATATATAGTGATTTCAACATATATATATATATATGGAATTATTTTATTTTTTGTCTATATACGTTAAACGCAAATACAATGGTCGTGCACGCAATAAAGAAACTATATGGGGTCAAAAATCAATGTATAATAATCTAAATTTCTTTTTTATTGATATCCAAAATTTCTCTTTCAGGAATTATTTATTATAAAATAAAATTTTTTGAAATTATGATTTTTGGGACTAAAAAGAAAATAAAACCACACAAAAATATTTCAATATACAAATTATTATTTTTGAAAGTCGATATTCTAATAAAAGAAATTATAATTCGCAATTCAGAAACCGCATGTTAACAAGTGCGGTTTATGAATTGCGAATTTAATAATTGAACGAATTGCGAATATGCTCGCATATGTGAGATTTTAAAAACTACATATATAGAAGGAAGAGAAAGATTTGAAGAAATGTGCAAGACAGTAAAAATTTGAACCAGCATATATAATGAAAGCTGCGCAGTGGTTATAAGAAGAGCATCTGTCCCGTATTGTCTTCCATCCGCAAACCCCAATAAATGAGCACGTGTTGGTTTTATATCGTTTTTATATATATTTTTACCAAGTATTTGCTGTGGGTCGCGTGTCTGGGAACTTTCAAAAAACTAGGTACTCACAATAGATATCAATGTTAAAACTCCTTTTCATTATATAATTGATTATATTGCCCTCTTCATATTTCCATTATGGATATTATATATTTAACTTCCCTTTAATTAAATCGTAAAAGCCTACTTAAATTTGTTTCTAAAACAAAAGAATAAATAGAAATTTTTAATAAATATTTTTCCTTTTTAGAAAAAAATAAATTAATCCAGTTTAAAATTCATGCCATATGGTCTTGAATATTAAAAATTAATATTAATGTACTTATGGCGAGGTTAGATTATCATTGTCATCGCTATGATTATATTTTTATTTAAAATGTCAAGGCACGCAGAGCTTCTATAATATACAGTTATGGCTAATTAACCAATTAATTGATGAGCCTAAGAGCGGAGGTTTAGAGATGGAAAAACCGTTATGCGAAGAATCATCGACCCGGAACAATGTAGTCTATCTTTTTTTTGTGACTTCTCCCCCTTATACCTTTCGCTGGAAAATCGGTTGGGGGTGTTCGCCACATGGCACGCGAGCTCGTGAGTAGTCAACAAACAAAACCAATTTGAACCTTCATTCTAAACGTTCGCACTTCTATTCATCTAGAATTCATCCTTCATTTTTGTGAATTAAACACAAAAAGAAAATATATAAATTCTCCTCAAGTCGAACATTGACCCAATCCAATTCACACTTTTTTTTTTATCTTAACAAATGGAATTCTGTTATAATTCCTGACATCAAAAGAATCGCCCGCTATATTTTTTCTCCTAACTATATATGGGTTTCTTTTCCGAAAACTTTAAAAATGCCGCAGTGATTTTTTTTAAATAAACTGAATTTTTTTTAACGAGAGCTTTATATTGTAGATATAATAAATGATTAGTAATTATTAAAAATGATTTCAATTTGTATTAATAATTTAAATTTTTACACTAAAAAAAAAAAAGAAAAATTTCTTTGATTCAAATAATTGGTTACTTGACGCAAATAAATATTTAATAGAACCAAATAATTTTTGAAACCAAACAATTGAATTCAATAAACTGTATTTGAACCAATTCAATTGGAATTCAATAATTTCCAAAATTTCTTTGATTCAAATAATTGGTTATACTTGACGCAAATAAATATTTAACAGAACCAAATAATTTTTGAAACCAAACAATTAAATTCAATAAACTGTATTTGAACCAATAATTTCTGTATTTGAAACAAATACCTTAAATAATAATTATTTGACACAAGTAAATATTTATTTGATAGTCAACTAACTGATTATTTGAATCAAATAAATTTTTCATTTCAGTGTACTATAATTGAAATTATTTTCAATTTCTATAGAAAATTGGAAGTTTTTATGTATACATATCTATCGGAGAAAAAATTCCCAAGCGCCGAGAATTGAACGCACGACCCTAACATTCACAAGTCAAGATCATAACCGCGGAACCATGGACGCACGCTTTTAATTTAATTTCAATTTACATACGTTCCTGCATTTTTTTTTACTGTAAGTAATTAAAATTTACTGAAAATTACTGCCAAATTTATTAATACATAAAAATGTAAATTATGAAAAAAAAAATGATGAGGTTCAAAAAAAAAAAAATGATAGAAATTTGAAAATCTGAAAACTGCGAACCCATCTGACGTGCGAGGAACAAAAGGATGATGAGAGACGAGAGGAGGAAAGTAGGGAGATTTAGTGATTAGCAATTAACTTCGACCCTATAGTGGAGGCTGATGTCTGGCTCATATATATATATATATATATATATATATATATATACTGTAAACTGTTCAGCAGCCTCTTACTAGCCCACCCCGATTTCCGTTCATCGGAAACGTCATGTGGTACATTAATTGGACCGGCATTATGGAATAAAGAAGATTCATTCTCGTCAGTCTGGGGAGCGTGCGAACTGCGTTGTCCTATCAGACTAGAAATTACTATGACCCCCATCGAGAGCACTCGAAAAGCGATAGCCCTTCAAAATCATCATTAACATTGTACCAAAAAAAAAGACGAATCAAAATTTAAAATCATATATACTGTCAATTTTTTAATTTATTCAATTTTTACTATTTATTTCCAATATTTATTTAATTATTATTAATAATTAATAATAATTTATTTATTAATTAACAATAATAATTAATAATTATTAGTAATTATTAATTAATTAAATTTTTAATTATATTTTAAAAAATATTTTCGCAAGTTATTAATAAAGAATCGATTTATATATATATATATATATATATATATATATATATATATATATATATATATATATATATATAGTACCGTTTTTGTGAAATCATTAAATTATTTTAACAGTGGCAATTATTAGAAGTGAATTTTTTTTTCTTTTTTGGTTTGGTTAATAATCTGTGGAACTGTTTAGTATGCGAGATTTGTTTCGCGGATTGAAATTCAATGTTCCTGTTAACCGGCAGTTCGGCATTCCACCTCCTTTTAAATTAAGGATTGCGGCAGGTTTGACAAATGAATGCTGTGTCGACATCTTCCCAAATAAGTCCTAGTGGAAGCTTTCTCTTTGTTCATTTTCTTTTGAATCAAAGATAAAAAGGAGAAAGGTGGGGGGTTGAGATAAATGTTTGCCAATATAAATTTTTAACACAAAAATCAATATTAAATTAATTTTAATAATTTATAAATTATAAATTTAATATTTAAATATTAGTTTTTTTTTAATTTAAAAATTTGTCATCGAAATTCCCCCCTGAAAAAAACACGAAGCGTCGTGACATTAGTTATTAATGAACAAAATTGTCGGTATTGTAGAAATTTTTTTTTTTTTAAATAAATTTAGAAGAAAAATAGTTGTGGCATTTAGTTTAGACCTCAAATAAGCGACTAAAATCATGAAAATATCATTGAGAAAAAATGGCGAATTTATATTTTTAACGAAAATATAACATTCTCCATTTTGCTCAAGTAGTAAAAAAAATAATTATTATTACTGGGGCAAAATGTAGAATAATTATAATAATTAAATACAACAATCTATGGTTGAGCGAGTATAAAAAAAAGTGATATATAAGATCAGAAGACAGTGAAGAACGACACTTTTCTTCTTGGAATCTGTCACAAGTGCTCCAGATTCCGGGGAGGAGGACACAGAAGGCAAAATGGGAGAAAGTCGCAATGATGATGAGTATAAGAGGTGACGATCGAAAAGTAAGGATAGTGCTCTTGAAACACGACGGTGACAAATTAAAATGGATCCCAGAGAAGGAGATGATGGTGAACGGTTTTTGAAATGACAGGCAGGTGGGCCATTTTGTGAGTTATGTATTCCACGCCGCATGAGTATTATAACGATTCGCAATGACACAAAACATGAAGTTTAATAGATGTTTTATTAATGAGTGCTTCGGTTTTCGTGTCGAACGTGCCGCGCTTTTGATATCAACATGATGCGACAAACGCGCTTACTCTTTTATATATTTATATATATAAAAAAAAGAAAGAAGCCAATGCTTTATAAAGACCCGCACGACGAACGATCTCGAAATGTTCAGATTTGCGCAAAACTGATCAAGATTTATGTGCCGATATATAGCTCTCTCACAAAAGTCTTTTGAAGGAAAACGGGACCTTGTTTTCGATCAAATGACAAGTATACGAGTTGTCAATTAAATTTTTTTTTTTCGCCAATCGCACGCTGTAACTTCTTTTTTAATTTATTATTTTCATTACTTTTTATATATTAAGACAATTTTATTTATTTGTTTTTTTTAATTATTAATTACTTTTTTTGGAGGAAAAATTAATTAATTATTTAAAGAAAAGTAAAAATAATTTTAGAAAATCTTAAGCGGAATAAATTACGATCGTGGAAAAAGTTCATTTAGATGGAACAAAAGTGCATTGTGTGGAAAAAAAAATATATAGAGAAATTAATTTCTGGTTGAAAAAGGAAGATTCACCGATTTGAGTGTGTCGAGGGTGAATCAGCCCCGGGATTTGGGGTGTTTAACGCGCACTCGGAAAGGGCCACCAGTGCGTGACCCCCCCTTAGGAGGGTCAAGTACCGGAAGTTGGGAAGGGTGTTGAAGACCGGTGATGGTGGTGGATGCACAACAAATTAACCTGGACATTCGCTACGATGCAATTCGTAAACCCACCCTCCTTCTCTTTAAAAATCAACCCGGTACGAACTCATCCCTCTCGTGACCAACGACCATCCCTCGAAACAACTATCGCCATATGTTGTGCAGGTGAAGACACACTGTCTCTATATTATATATATATGTGTGTACTATATATACACCTATATATATATAAGCGTAAGAACAAACCGCCATATATGGCCGAAGAGCTTTAGTTTCTGCTTTCTTGTACAAGGATTTATATTCCCGGCATGTGGCACGTGCCTACGTGATGAAAGAATCACATATTATAAGAAGAAGAAAAAAATTATATATATTCTTTATATCCAATATCTTCTGTTCACAAAACAAATCAGATATATCATGCCGTTCACTTTCTATTATTATTACGTCTCAAAACGATGACAGGACCAAAAAACGAAAATGAATCTCACGAATAACGCGCTTGATCAAGAGACCAATGACCTAATATGGGGGGATTCCTATTTTCAAATAGGAATTAAAAAAAAAGATTAATTATTGATAAATTTATGAACCATTTTTGAACCGAATAATATTTTTAGATAAAGAAAATTAGACTCATAAACAATCTTGTATGGAAAAAAAGAGTTATATAAAAAACAACTTACCAATCGGTAAATCTCGCACGTAAACGGTTGAATTGACACTTCTGATCGTGAGCCGCCGCAAATGATCATAATGACTCCTTTTTGCACTTCTACGTAGATCAAGAATCACGAACCACATTTCTTCAACCTCCATCATTCTCCTTATTATTTTGTGAATGATCTGAAAAAAAAATTATTTAAAAAAAATTAAAATAAATTATTTTCTAAAACGAAAAAACAAATTTAAAAGCAAAAAAAAATTCGCGTTTTTCTAAAACAAATTCAAATACACTGAAAAAAAAAAATTTATTTGATTTAAATAATCGGTTACTTGAATATTATCGCAAAGAAATATTTACTTGAACCAAATAGTTTTTATATATTTGAATTAAATAAATTATATTTGGACCAATAATTTTTGTATTTGAAACAAATACTATTTAATTGGCTCAAATAAAAATTAGTTTTTCAAATAAATATATTTTTTTTTGATAATAATCAAGTAATCGAATATTTGAATCAAATAAATTTTCTATACGTTATTAAATTAGACAAAAACATTTTTGTCTTTAAAATTTTTAATCTAATAAAGAATCTGTTAAAATTTAATAAACAAAATTTATTTAAAATGAAAGTTTTATCTAATTTTTTTTATAAATACAACAAAATTTATAATTTAATTATACTCTAACTTACATCTCAAAAAGAAAATAACCAAGAGAATAATGAATTACAGATAATCCGGCATAATCCTCCCTTTTGGTGTGATGAACATCTTTTCTTTCTAAACAACATTAAAATACGGAATTATTATATTATACTATAATTACAAAATATTATAAAACATTCTAGAGAACATGTTATAATATTTGTAATCATTCTTTAGTAGAAAAAAGCTGAAAACAAGAAAAATTAATATACAAAAAATTTTCCAATTGTAATGCATTAATAAAAATAAATTCCTGAAAAGTAAATAATAGAATTAAAAATAAAAAAAAAAATTTCTCACCAATATAACTGAAAATAACAACTGTTTAAACAAACAAAAAAAAATATTTTATACGCAAAGAAAATAAAAAAAATAAGATCCCAACAACATAGTGACATAAAGAGAAGAGTTTAGAGTAATATTTTACTGGTTTTACCAGTAAATGTGACACAAAGTATGTGTTTTCCCGATTTTCCTATACCTACCCGTAAATTAAAATCGGAATAAATATATCACACTCATACCAAAAAAAAAACTATTTCTTCCTACCTATAGCTATATTTAAGAAAAAAAAATCTATTTTTTAATCACACCGACTCTCTCATACCGCCCAGGTGCAAAAGACCTACACTAGGGTTAACGTCCCGGGACGCAACCGTCACCTGAGCTCAAAATTATACTCAGACATACACTATAAACAATATAAAGAAGAAAAATTGACAAAAATATTAATTAACTCTCTAAATTTGAAGTAATTAAAAATTTGATAGAAAACAGTCAATGATTCAAATAGTTTCTACTAATCATTTAGTTAAAATGTAACAAAATCACTAAATTTAACTATTTTTTCAATTATTCTTTTTTTTATCAAAGCAGTAATTTTTCACTAATTGCTAAAGAAAAAAGTAAGCCAAGCTTTTACTAACAATCATTTATTTATAACTACACAGAAAAAAATATTTACCTGAAATAGCGAAAAGTTTCACTAGAACAGCGAAAGATTTAACGGAAACAAGTAAAACTTTTGCTACTATAGTGAAACGTTTCGATGTTACAAGTAAATCTTTTATTCCGTGTAACAATTCAAATTTAGAGAGCAAGTAGTAAATATGAGAATTACTACAAAAAATAATATATTTTGTCAATAATGTCACTATGTTGCAAGGATTATCCCTCCCTGTTTTTATTTTACAATTAATATTCATTTTTAGAAAATTAGAAAAAAAAGTAGAAAAAATTATTCCGAAAATTCAAAAAAAATTTAATTAATTTTCATTTTCTGAATTTATTTTATTTTGATGCAAAGAAAATTTGTTTAATGAACTAGTTCAAACAGGGAGAGTTTTAAACAAAAAATCACTCACCGATCGGCGATCCAACGTTGGAGCAAAGATAACAATGCCCCTACCTTGGCTTCTTCTTGGACCACTCCCGAGATCCCTGTCTCTTCATGCACTTCTGCACAGGTCGGAAGCTATGCTGCCAGCAAAAAAAAAAAAAATAAAAAATAGACTACATTTGGAAAAAGATATGACAGCATGCTGGGGCCACTTTTCTTCGTCCACATCCTTCCTTCCTTTCATGATCTTCCTTTCTTGAGCACAAACTGAAAAAATAAAAAAATTTTTTGGTAAATAATAAAATTCTAATCACCTGCGTTATTATAAATTAGAAAAAATTACTAATAAATTTTTGTCTTAATTTTACATATAATTTCGAAATTAATTTTTTGTATTTAAATTATCTGAAGAAAAAACTTACTTTTCACAAATCCCACACTATTGAAAGAGAGATACGATGACAGCAAAAAGACGAATACTTCCTCTGCACTGCACCAACTGTCTGAAATTTTTTTAGAAAAAGATATAATAATTAATAATGTAATTAAAAAATATTAATTATTAATTAATAATTAAATTCGTAAATATTATGAAAAAATAAAAATTTTATTTCTTCAGTTAATCGATTAATAAACGATATAATTAATTTTTTTAACTCTTAATTACTTCAAGATCTAAAATATCTCAGAAAAAAAAATTTATCAACATACATTGAACTGCGCTCAGCCATTCAAGATCTCCTCCAGGAGCAGCTCCGCAACAAACACCCATCAAAAAATACACAGGCAAACTGAAAAAAAAATTATACGTAAACAAAAATTAAATTACAAAATTAATTTTTATTAATCAAATTATTTTTTTTATTAATTAATTTGATTAAAAATCAAAACTAATTTTACATGCGAATCTATTAAGTATATTTAATAGCTAAAATTTTTATTTTGCTTTCAAATTATATATACAAATATTTGACAAACAAAACGAAATTCGAAAATTTAATCGAATTTTTCCCTAAATTAATATACTATAATAATACTTGAAATTATAACAAGGTGGTTACTGTTTGACCTAAAGTTTTTAACGATTTCAGGAAAAAAAAATTGAGAATTGCGCGCGCAATGAACAGAGGCAAAAAAAAATAACTTGTCGGCTTTTCTCGCGTGATCTGTAATCATTCCGAAACAGTCGGCAGTCGACACTTCGACCAGAGAATTCCGTAAACGGGAAAATGCGAATGAATAATGGTAGAAGCGAAGAAAAAGAGATCGAGAGAGAGAGAGAGAAATAACACACAGGTGGCACCGGAAAAATCCACCTGCGTTCGGCTGTCTCCTCTCTTTGGCGCCTTAATTTACGCTTTAAAATCATCGTCTTCCTTCATCTCAATTTTTTTTTTATCTTTTCATCTCGTATCTATAGATCACTGTGCTCTAATTTTTTTTCCGAATTTCCTTTTTTTTTATTTATTGCATAATTTCAATTATTCACTTTAAATCAACAATTTCAAAGTAGAAAAACTAATTTTTATTAATTTACAATAATTTTACAAACTGAATAGCAAATTATTTCTAAAAAAAAAAAAACTTGTAAAAAGGCTGTAAAATTCAATTGATGCGTAAGGAAATTTTTTTTTTTTTTATACCGCAGAGAAAGTCAAATAATTATTTCATATAAGCTGCTAAATTTGGAACAGTTATATTACTGATAATCAATTTCGTTTGTGAGATAATCAATTCTGTTTCAATAACCGATACGATAATCAATCATTGAATCGCCATTTGTCAGTCAAAATAAATGTATTCAAATTTAAAATGCAATTATATTTACATGTATTTTCAAACCATCAATTAAAAGATTCATTTCACCTGATGATCCATTTTCAAACTTTATAATATACTTTTACTATTATCTCAAAATTTAATATTCGAAAATTTTAATTAAAAAAAAGAAAATTTATCATTTCATATTCTTTCGATTTTTCTTTCGAAAAACACTCGAGTTTATAAAAAATATTCTTTCAAATAAAGCGTTAAGAAAAATTTGCGAATTCGGAAAAAAATTGCATTGTCAAAATGGAATTTAGTCGAATTTGATTTTGAACCTAAAGGAAAATTTATGAAATGTAAAAAAAATTGACCAGCGCAAAAAATAATCAATTTCGATAATATAATCAGCCGAAATTTTTTTTTTTCCACCTTTTCGTAAAAATCGCAGTATAATCTTGAAGATCTTTTAGATTATTGGCGAATATTCGTTTTTAATAAGAAAGATGGTTATGGTTTTTAAATTTCCTTTTTTTTTTTTTTTGTATCAACGGACGGGATCAGTGGCTCAATGCCACTTGCAATCAACGCATTTCGAGCGTATATATATGTACGCAGACAGCTTGTTGCGTGCTGTAGGAGTCCCTGTCGCAAAACCGATATATGTAATTCGTATATACACGCGTGTTTAATTACTTGCATAAATTTACTTACCGAAACATGAAGCAGCAGCAAACGTTCAACATTCCCGGCTTCTTGGCACGTTCCGCACTTTCATTTCCTTATGAAGTACCGGTCATTTGCTTGGTGTATATTATACATTCTTATCGCAATGACTCAAGAAATTCATCGCAGTCCTCAAAAAGCTCGAACCTGAAAAATTTTAAAATATCAAATTACATTAATTGGCAATTATTTTAAGAAAAAAATTTTTTTTTCAACACTCTTATTTGAAATTATAAAAAAAACGATTACTTGGCAAAAAAAAAAAATTTATTTTTTAAAATAACGTTCCTGCGCTTTTGAAACATTAAACACCTGCAAATCTTATATTGCAACTTTCTATAAATATATATATAGGTAATAAAAGTTAAAAGTCTGTAATATGATAAAGCAATTTTTGGAATTTTACAGACTAATAAGAATATATTGGAGATTTATTACAAAAGATAAAAAAACAGATATATATATATCGAGAATTGGCCACTGAGGAAGCGTCGTTAAAACAATTTCTGGAGGTCGTTTTACGATGAAATGGTATGGCCATTCAATCGATTTGAGTAGCGCGTGGCCATATGTATTATAATAGCGAGAGCGAAAATGAGCGCGCATAAAAATAAAATGTATATATATATATATAATTTCAACGATAATAAGTATATTGCCACGGGGACTTTAATAAATACAATTATAAAGACGCGAGAAGAAAATTCGAGATTCGATATTTAAAAAAGCAAAAACTATAGAAAAAATAACCAATCGAAAAAATATTTCCTAAATAAAATTAATATTTAAAAAAATACCATTCTGCAAAAGAAAATTAATAATTACCAAATTAATTTTTTTACAAAATGTGAAAATAATTTTTTTATAATGTCTCGTTAATTTAATCATAAATCGAAAAATTAATCATCTACACCTTTTTTTTTCCTGAAATATTATTGTTCATCAATGCTTGGGCTTTTGATAATATCTCAATAAATAAATATATATATATATACATATAATTCGAATGATATTATCGCAGTTAATTCATAAATAAATGTATATATGCGCTCAATGCATGTGCAGATGCATTTCTTCAAGGTTAAAAGATTATCGCTATATATGACTATTGTCTGTCAAAGGTGAAAAGGAGCGCGTTTTCCACTTGATGAGATGGTAAGACAGCTGGTGCAGGTGCCAGCTTCATCTATACGCAAGATTCCACAGAAAAATTAACTTGAAAAGTGGCGCCTTTATAATAAAACACTCGATAATAGAAAAAAATTTCAATTCTCTTTTTTAAAAATCCCAATTGTCGTTAATTATTTTTTTCAACACCTTTTTGATCCCAACTCTCGACGATTTTATTTACATTAAAAAAAAAAAAATACTCCATCACAAAAAGAAAATAGAGATTTGAAATTCTATTTTATTTTCATTTTTACGATCATTTTTATTATTTTGTTTGTGGGATGTCTTAATTTAAAAAAATCTAATTTCTAACAAGTTTCTTGACCGAAAATGAAAAAAATATGACTTTAAAGATGATCTGATTAGAGAAGGAAAGAGAAATAGAGAGTGACAGACTTTTTAAGATAAATTTCGGAACCACATAAAAAGGAGTGTGCGCACCTTTCATTCTTCTAATCTGGGGGGCACGTGTCAGTATAGACATTTAAAAGTTCCGAGCCCACCGGGTGACCCTTGCTGTAGTCAATCGGGGTCCCTCTCTTATTATATATATATATATATATAGAAGTCATTGTCTCCAGATAGTCCTAAACACTTCGTTTTCTAATCTATTCTTCTTTTATTTCCAGATTCACTTTGGAGATATGACACTGACCTGCTCGACCAAAAATTCTTCCGACGAAAATTACGAAAAAAACATTTATACACCTAAGAAGCAGCTGAAAATAATAACACACCCTCTTTCGAAGACAAAAAAAATCTAAAAATTTTCACTCAATTATTACACACACAAAAAAAAAGAAGGCATATTAATAATATTTCCCTGAAATTGAAAAATTTTATTCAATTTTCAAAAGCGCAGGTGTAAACGAAATTTTCTGTCAAAATTATATCAATGTGATAATTATATATTATAATTATTTTAATTACTATTGTAATTATTTATCAACTTATTATTATTTTCATTAATTATTTAAAATGTAATAAAATAATTATATATTATCTCTCTAGTTTAATTGTATTAACTCTATATACTGTAATTAGGGTAATTCTTTTTTGGATTAATAATGAAATTCTCTATGAGCATTATATTGAACGTATATGTCAAGTAAGCATCATGTAAAATATTTAGCAGAGCAAAAATGATGATTACAAATAGGCAGGTGCTAATAAAAATTGGATGTACATTAATTCTGGTGACCTCGATTATTTTGCAACTCCCTTTATACACATATAGTTGCATCGTTTCCTAATGTAAATTCCTATCATTATTTTTCCTAGAAATTAAATAATATTCTATTTTTTAATATATCAAATTATATATTTATTATATGATAAAAAGCAATATATTTTCATACACCGCTTCTTAAGGATCTATATTTAAAATATTGAATATTTGTCAAATTAATCAATTTAATAATAAAAAATTCAAGTTTAATTTAATAATTTATATTTTAATGTGACACTATTTTAATATACTTTAAATTGTTTATATATATGAACAATATATTATTGTTATTGAAAATTATATTATGAATTTCAGGTTAAGTCAGTATAGCGACTATGCAATAAAGTTTTAATTGTTTCAATTTAACAAAATTTATCAAATGACAATTATACTTACATGTCACGAAAAATTGTAATTGTTATTTTAATTGTCACAATTAAAACAAGTATGCATTAATGGATATTAATTATGTCGCGAATAATGAGAAAAATAAACAAACGTTTTCACAATAATAAGTATTTGTTGTTGCAATTGGAATACGTAATTGACAAGAATATCAAATGCATTATTTTGTTCTAGATATCTCTTTTTTATCAAAGTCTATTGTAAATTTTAGCACACGACACTAATTTTATTAAATATAAATCACTAAATTAAAAAGTTTAATTAACTTTGTTCCAAAAATGTTTACAGTTGTGAATATACGTTGAAAATATCTGAAAATAAACTGAGGTGCCATCTAGCAGCAATGTGTTATACTAACGAAACTCAACTGTTTGCCTATGTGCAGGCGTAACTGCCTCTCGATATCAAAACTCATTAACTAAACTTATTATTAAATAAATAAAAATCTATAATATAGCGATATATTAAAAACCTAATATATATTTGTTTTAATATTATTTGCTACATATTTGTATATCAGCAACTTTATAATAAAAAGAAATTATAATGCTACTTCAATAGAATGCGATTTCAGGTTATGAATATTTTATATATATATATATATTATGAATCTAATTTTAATTTACCTATTTAAGTTTATTATATTATACATAGTACCTATGTATTGTTTTTTTACTAAAGAAATTAATTAACCTACTCTATTTAACAATATCTAATTATTCAATGATATTAATTTCGACAGAGAAAGTCTACAACATATTAATTGCATTATCCTAGTACTATTATGTATTATTATCAAATTTATACCTGCATCTCCAAACTTGCTTTATTCATCTTTGAATTCTCCTCTTCTATAGGAAAAGAGTGGGGAAAATCAATGGTTCCTAATGAAAAATTGTTCAAAACATTTCTTGAAGTGACATAGATGTTGCATCCATGATGTCCAAGATGGAACTGAGAGTGCGATTCCTTGGTGAAATTTCCTTTATTTGTTCTTGAATTGTCCTCTTCTATTGCAAAAAAGCTGGGAAAATCAGTTGTTGCTGAATAAAAATTTGTTCCAAAAATTTCTTGAAGCGACGCAGATGTTACCTTCACGATGTCCAAGTTGGAACTGAGCGTGCGCTGTGGGGAAATTTTATTTTATAGTTCGAGCTTAGTCTGCCGCTTGGTCTGCCGTGCGCTGATTGGACCGGGTATTCACTGCGGTTAGCGCTGATTGGCTGGCGCTCCTGATGCCAACACAAGTCTATAAATATTGGTCGTTTTCTCCCACCACTTCAGTGAGCAGTAAACTCTTCACCACGCAAGATCTGTGCTGTTTGAAAAAATATTTTTTTTTAGATTTTATTCTTTATTTTTAAAGAAAGTATAATCGTAATCACATTCCTATTTTATTTATTCTACTTCAATATTACTATTTGTTTAAATAAAAAGTTTTATATATGAAATAATTAATTATTCAAAGTTATATAAAATCATTATGATATTAGGTGAATTGATTCTGTATCAACGGATTATAAATCGAAGAAAAAAGAGATTTGTGGTTAGTATTTAGCTTTTTTAAACTATTTGAATAAATATGTACTTTTTCCAAATTAATGAGGGAATAATAGGGACATTAACTGACATCTCCAACATCGTGTCGTTGGTATAGTGTAGAAGCTTTAACATTCGGTATTCACTAACACAAATGGTAACGTAAACTATAAACGGGAACATCAAACGGG
Source organism: Leptopilina boulardi (assembly GCF_019393585.1). NCBI lineage: Eukaryota > Metazoa > Arthropoda > Insecta > Hymenoptera > Figitidae > Leptopilina > Leptopilina boulardi. Next base: position 1,561,005 of record NW_026137874.1, on the reverse strand, counting down.
CGCTAGCGTACTTTCTCTAAACTACAATATGAAATTCTTCTTTGCCGACCTTCCGCGGTAATTTTGAAACGAATTTTTCTTATATTACCTTTAGAGCACAAAAGGAACTACTTCTATTTTGTGCCAACAGGTAACATTACTGTCATAAGTACAAATAACATCGACAAAAACATCAATATTTTAAATTAATCGCAAGTTATCGCTTTATATTTTATTCCTTTGTTTTTGCATTTATAAGAAATAAATTCTTTTTCTAAACAAAAATCAATCAATAAAATATTTTTGACAACAAATAAATCTTTATGACTATGTACGCCAGACCGGAAATGACAATCGAGAGGGAAATAATGCTCTTTCAGAATAAACAAATTTTATATTACTCTTCACTTTATCTAATATTTCAATTTCCATAAATCAATTATTAAAAAAAAATTTGCTAACTTATAAATGTAAAGATAAATTATATCTATTTTTATATAAACAAGTAAAAATCTATCAGAAAATTAAATGAAAACAGAAAAATTTCATTCTTAGAAATATCGACGCCATGTTGATTCGTTCAAACAATTGTGGCGGTTTTTTAATACATCAAATATACGATAAATGTTAAATCGATTTTAATAAATGAAAAAAAAACTAAAGTACATCAGAAAAATAAAATTTTTACCACTACTTATATTCCATTTATCAAATTAAATTAGATAAGTTCTTATTCAGCAATTATCATTTATTAAAAACTATGTTGCTCTAGTACAGTAACCTCAAAAATTATCCTACGTTTTGTGATTATGATTTCCAAATATGAGGTCTTATTTTGTAAAATTGAATGTGGGGCGTCCTGAGAAAGATGTAGAGAAAAAAAAACTGACTCGATTTTCTGCACATTGTATTACTGAATAATCAACTGTTTCAAAGTTATCTTTAATCACACATCACTTTTTTGTACATATGACGATTCACTTTTGACTGATATTGTACCACGGACGCGCCGTCGAAACTAACTGCTGATAGCCTGCAGACACCACGAGACAAAATAAAACCTTTTTCTCAATGAAATCCCTCTGTAATCGAATTTTGCAATATCGAATCTCCCAAAAAAAAATGCAATTTTTTTTTTATATGAAAATTTCTTTCAGCTCTACATTTAGAAAACAATTTTTAAACCAAATTTTAACCTAATTAATTAAATTAATTAGAAAAATGCAAAATATTTAAAAATACCTTTATAAGGAAAATAATTGAACAAAACAATGTTGTTGAAAAAAAATGAGGTTAGAAAAACGAGTTATTTTAGAATTAATTTCTCGATAGAATTATTGGTTAAATTTTTCATTTTTTTTTTTTTTAATAGTAATTATAAAAAGCGCGAAAAACGTTTGTTCGATTCTACATATATAAGGCAGTAGTCGTATAAAGCACAGTAAGGAAAATTAAAATACAACTTTTCAACACGAGATTGTTACTATCATACCTTTAAGTCGCGATATGGTGGGTGGGGCATGATGGGAAAATTGTAGAGAAAAAAAAGTTAGTCCGATTTGGTCTATATTATATTGACTTTAGAATAATAGATAAAAAGATATTTCATATTGAAAGTGAATTTATTTGGAAAGACGAGACTATTAATGATTCAACTGTACTCGTGACGCCGCTACATCTATGCTCTCTTGTACAATCATAATCAAAATTTTTCCATGGAAATTTGTCGAATATTCTCAACAAAAGCCTGGGATCACAATAATATGAATGGGGCGTCATAAGAAAAATGTAGAAAATAAAAAACTGACACAATTTAGTGTATATCTTATTTGTTTTTAACGTTTCATTTAAGAGTTATAGATTTTTCAATAATTAACAAAGAATTGTTAGAATTGCTATTTCTTACAATTGACTGTACAACGCTATGGGAGTTCGCTGTGCCGGCAATACGGCATCGGCTCAGTTGCAACTAGAACGTACAACAAGAAACATCTCACCATGGCTGATATTTCCAAGGACGATCTTCGCAAAGAAATCACCGGTGAGTTAAAAAAATCCTTTGATTTACGTTAATATTAATATTAAAAATTGTAAAAGTTTATTTTATCTTTATTGATGTTTATTTTTTTTAATTATTTTCAAGTGAAAAAGATAAGAAAAACATGCACTTTACTCTTGGTTAGTGAAGCTCAAATAACGTTCTATGTACTTGAGTGGCGTGCCCAACGCCGGCCATTATACATGAATATTCGTCTTTCATCGTTCATCTATATAGCTTAATAATGAAACGATTAAATATTTTTCCAATTATTCAAATAGTTGGGGGATTTTTAATTAAAATTTTTCCAATACAATAATATTTTCATGTTTTTTGTTCGTTTACGTATAAAATGGACTTTCTCAGGGCGTCGTTGTCTTTTCTCTTGATATGACGCGTCTGGCGGTATAATAGTGGCGTGCAACGAACAAGGCGTTCTTGATAAATTTTTTTTTTCCTCTAAAAAAAAAAAGCTTAGAAAATTTTGTCAAAAAATATTGTATTTTTTTTTATTTATTTAAAAAAATTTTTTTTTCAAAATTAAGTAATTTCATTGTCTGATTTTGAATTACTAAACAAAAGAGGGTTATTTGACGGTTTTCTAACTTTTCCCGCCGATGTGGAATGTTGCTTTGTTCGTGACGTTGTTAAAATAATAGATATCATTTATTGAGTCAGTTATTAATGATTATTTACAATCGGTGAATTGTATTTTCAGTGATAATTTGTTAAGCGGCTATTTTCTCTTACTCTTCCGGGTTTTTGGAGCGACATTGTGTGTGGGGAGAGTTGATTTCGTTTCGAAATTATTGATAGAAGGAGACGTGATTCGTTGATGGGGGAGAGACGACGTTGAAAATGCAGATTTTTAGATAGCAATACGCAGCGTACTTTGCCGCATCTCGATTTACTTTCAGACATTTTTGATTAAGAAGCGGGTCGATTGTTGACTATACTACATCCGCGGGTTCGGCCATCTGCGCTCGATACACCTTTTCTCTTGATTCCCGTTTCCCGCCGCATTCAGTATTATTAGTCCCTAAAGGCCAGGTAAATGCGCACTTGAACCAATTTTCGGAGCTGGATCGAATTTCAACCCTGGAAAGTCTTAACGATTTATTCAGCTTGTTTTCTATTTTTTTTTTTTTTTGTTTTTTTTTTTAATATTTAGAGGGGGAAATTGTCCTTTATTATTGATTAATTGTAGTTATTTTCTATCCTGTTTCAAAAATTTTTCTTATTAATTTTTGAATAATTTTTTTTTTTTAATTTAGTTTTAAAAATTATTAAAAATAATTTGACTTACGATTTTTTTTTTTCAGCCATTCTTAAGGATGCTGACCTCTCAACGATGTCCGCCAAGAAAGTTAGGCAACAAATTGAAGAGAAATTGGACATTGATCTTTCTGAAAGGTAAACAAAAAATTTAATGTAGTTTTATAAAAGTGGATGCTGTATTTTATTTTGCGTTAAAGTAATGCAATTATAAATATGATATCCTAGATTAATAAGAAGGTCTCTGCGTGAAACTGAAAAATTCAAAGTATTCACCTCGTTCCCCTTCATACAAAAAAAAAATAATAAATTCGAATTTAAAAAATGACCATGACCCTTTAAATTATAAAATCTCGAGACTTGAGCAAGATTAAAATCTTGAATAACAATTTGAATCGGATAAATAAAATATGAGATTGTTTTCTTAAAAAAAAAAAAAAAAAATTGTATTATAGGAAGAAGGAGGTTGACGATTTAGTTATGGAGTGCCTGCAAGAGAAAGATGATGGTGGCAAGAAAAAGAAGAAGGCCGCCAGTGAGGAGTCTGAGGATGGCGAAGAGGAGGAAGATGAAGCCTCCGAGGAGGAAGAAGAAGAGGAGGAAAAAAAGCCCGCAAAGAGAGGACCTCCCAAAAAAGCAGCCAATAAGCGCAAGAAGGGCTCATCTGATGATGAGGAAAGCGCAAGTGATGAAGACGCCAGTGATGAGGAATACAGTCCCAAGAAGGGAAAACCATCACCCAAAAAGGGTAAAAAAAAAAACACTACAAAATAAAATTTTTATAAATTTAAAAAAATAATAAATTAATTAAATTTTTTTTTAAATAGGAAAACCAGCCAAAAAGGGAAAAAAGAAGGGAAGCGACAGTGACAGTGATGAAGATTGGGGAAAGAATAAGAAATCCGGAGGTGGTGGTGGTGGTGGTGGCGGTGGTGCCGCGAAAAAGGGAGCCAAAGGTAAAGGTGGTGGCGGTTACACACGTCCCATTACGCTTTCACCAGAATTGGCCGCTATTGTCGGTGCCGAAGAAATGGCTAGACATCAAGTCGTTAAAAAGGTCTGGAGCATCATCAAGGAGAGAAATCTCTATGTAAGTATTTCCCCTCCTCCCCCTTTTTTTCGTATTCAATTTTCAAAAATTTAAATTCATTAACAAATTTAATAATAAAAATTCTTTTCATTTTTTTCAGGATCCCAAGAATAAGCAATTCGCCATTTGTGATGATGAATTGATGAAGGTAATAGGAGTCAAACGTTTCAGGACCTTTGGTATGATGAAATACCTCAAAAATCACTTCGTAGATTAAATCCATAGTTTTTTAAGTCAATCCCCATCCCCCCCAAAAAAAAAAACCCCCCGGCAAATTAAATTGTACAAGTTTTTAATGATAAAAATCCGCGATGCGATTCCGCAATTATTATAACATAAGGCAAATTCGCGGATAAAATCCCATTCACAAATATAAACACCTCTCTTTTACAAGTTTCGATGAAAAAAAAAAAAGAAACCCGATTGCTTTTTGCCAATTGTTCAATTTTTTATATCTTCAACACTTTTTATCGACATTTGTTTTTTTTTTATCAAACTTGCATTTGAGTTTCTTTATTTGTGTATGGTACATAAAGTACATCTCTTTATAGATTTTTTTCCTCTAATTTTTTCGAAATATGTCAAATCTAAAATGCAAAGCATGAATTGCTTTTTTTTCTAATTTAAAGAGATTTGACGAATTTTGAATTTATTTTGTATAAATGGTTTTGTTTGTTTCTTGAGTTCTAATATTTTTTGGAAACTGAATTTTTTTTACTTATTTGATGAAAGAAGGAAAAATTTTTTTCAAATGTTGAATATTTTTTTACGAACATTTTTGTGTTCTGCTAAAGATAATGATAATTAAAAATCAAAGATTATTTTTTATTTATTTTTTTTTTTTTTTGAGAAGATGAAAGCGGAATCCTGGAAACATGCAAAAAGTGATCACAATAAAGAAGATAATTCTTTTTATCTTTTTTGTATAATAGTTACAGTGGCACACTGAAATTTACAACTAAGCGAGAATTAATTGTATTAACATGTAATTACTAATTATTGTCGTAAAGTAGGTTTTTGGTGTAAAAAAAAAAAAAAAAAAAAAAAATTTACCTAAGAATTTAAGGCTTAGTACATGAAGTGATTGTTTATCGATACAATGTTTATCGAATTAAAAGTGCGAGTTTTTTTTTTGTTCGCACTTTTCACGTGTGTAGAACTTGTGTCGTTTTGGATATAAATTTAACTTTAAGTTTTGCCTATATTCGATTCAGTGATTGTCACATGGGCATCTTGATTATAAATTTTAAACAATTAATGCATAATTAAATAATTTTTTTTTTCATAAAACCCTTTTATCAAATTTTTTTTAATTAAATGAATTGATGACATTTTTAATTTCTTTTTTTTATGTAATCTTACATATAAATGCATGAAACAAATATTGAATCACTTTTGATTTAAAAAAAAATTTTATTCCATCACAAAATAAATAAAGGGGTTTTTGAAAAAAAAATCAATATTTCTAGTAAAAAAAAAAAGAAAAAAAAATGAACAGAAAAGTAATCATTATATTTTATCAATCTTTGGTATATTATACGTGTATCAAAAAAAAAAATTAATTTTTTTTTTCTTGACTGCATATTATATATGAAATATGTTTACTCTAAATACATAGTAACCATAGCGTCATAAAAAAAATAAACATGTAAAATTTTTATGTTCTCCATTACGAAGAAAATATGCATTATACAAAATACAAATCTGTATATTGTTCCATGAGTGTAATTGATTTTTTGTGTCTAATTAAAGTCATTGCTTTCATTTTTTTAAGTGTGCGTTTATTCGTGTTTCGTTTTTACCTGAATTTCTTTTTTATGAAAATAACATTTTTTTTTGTTTTAAAATTTTTTGAGAAAGGAGTTGAAATTTGGCATTTTTCGAACGATTTTTGAAATTGATGATTAACGGTTATAAAAAGTCCATCATTTTTCAAGATCGTCTTCAACTATTGTAAGAACATGCTGAGCATTATCGCGTCGACCACGAAGACCAAAAATATAAGTTTGCATTTTTTTTGTATTTGTACTGTTTTCTTTTCTTGTTTGAACTTGTTGATTTTTAGGTGGTTCCACTTGACTCTCAATTCCGCGTCTAAAATACGATTTTTGCGTTTGTGTACTTCTTGTTGATAATTTACAAATTGTCGCCTAAAATATATAAATATTCTAAATTTTTGATAATTATATTAATTATTTACTTTTTAATTTATTCTAATTAAAATTTAATTTTTTTTGTATTGAAATTTACTAATTTCAGAGCTTTTCTTCTATAATCCCAAATATTGGATGAATAATTTTTATCAATGAGCGATGGCAAGATATGTAATTCAGTTTGTACTTCCTGATCTTGTTGGACCGTTAATAGAGAAATATCTGCGGTTAATCTAAAAAAAATATTAAATACAATATTTTATTTTTATTTTAACGATAAAAAAATAGATAATTACATTTCTTGATTTCTTATAGCTTCCACATCATTGTAGATTTGAAAAAGATAAACATATTCCGGACGTTTACGTATAAAATCCAAAATTTCAATTAAACACCTGATGAAAATTAAAAAATTATATTTATTAATTTTTTTTTAGAGTTGGTTTAAAGATTTTTTTATACGCACTTGTTTGGATTTTCTCCAAATTTACGAGCAGCTTTCAAAGAACTGAAGGCAAAATATTTTCCTCTCCATTTAGCAACTCCAATGTTTGGATTACCGGGTAAAAGAAATCCTTTACCTTGTACAAATGTCCAGGTACAAAATCCAAGAAACTGGAGAGAAATTCTTTTTTTGTAAAATGTAAGTAACTTTTAAATATTTTTTTTTAAATTAAAAATTTTTAACATTCACCTCTAAATTTATTTTCTCAAAATCTTTCGTTGAATTTGGATAGAAAAGTTCACATTCCCCACATTCGGCTAAAATAAAAGGAATTCGATATTAAAAATTATTCTAAGTTATAATATTTAATTTTAATAAAAAAAAAATCCTACTTATCATGTAGCCCATGGATTTTTCTAATCTTTCAGCGTCTGATAAAACTCGAATATCTTGTATCATATTACTCAAAAGACATTCATCATAAACACTCATAATCTGTGAGATCAATTTTATCAAAATTTTGTATTTTTTTTATTTGAAAAGAGAAATTTATTTTTTGAAATTTACCTTTACATAAAGACTTTGCAATTGCCAAAGAAAACGATTAATATTACTTAACACAATCACTTCGTCCTGAAAACTCATCCAAATATCCGCCAAGTCTATAAATTGTGGCTAAAAATTTTAATTATATTTAAAAATATTGGTTTTTAATAAATAATTTAAAAAAAAATTTCAAATTTTTTTTTTTCTAACTCACATAAACCTGAGATGTTGGAATTGCTGTTCTATAACGAACTGTTTCATGAAGTTTAATAAATCGTGTTTTTAATCGTTCCAAAATGTTTTTTAATTCATTTTCACAATTTTCAATATCGCACAAAATTTTTCTATGAAAAAAAAAAAAAATTAGAAAATATGTAGCAATTATTTTTTCGATTTTAATTAATTTAAATTCTTTTTCAGATTATATTGGAAATATCATAACCTGATGTAAATTTCCTGTTGACGAAGAGCCGCAAGCATTTGAATGGACCACTGAATATCATCATTGGTAAATGAATTAGTTAATTTTTTATTATCATTATCGGAACAAATTTCCTCATCATCAGATAATTCAATTTGAATATTATTTTCAATAGCTGAAGTAAATTTATAAATTCGTTGCATAAGTTGTTCCAAAAGTTCCATAATCGATAATTGTGTTTTTTTGATAGCTTCTTGTAAAATACTTGGCACTGGTAAAATATAAATATTTTATCTCATATTCATTTATATAAAAAATTAATTAAAAACCAAATAATTAAAATTGAGGGAAATTAACTTAAAAAAAAAATTTTTTAATAGTTTTTAAAAAAAATTCTAATTTTTTTTTTGCAAAAATTAAATATTGTACAATCATCGATTCCTTCTCCTCCTCGTTCACAATCTCTATTAAAGAGACGAATGCCCGCTACAATACACATTAATTCCATCAATTGCTCCTCTTTCTCTTCCTTTTGTAAAGTTATATAACGCGACAATTCCGAAGGCTGATAAACACTCTGTAAGGCCAGTGACACTTCTCTAAAAAAAAATATTTATCAATTTTCTTTTTTTTTGTTTCAGGTTTAATTTTTAAGTGAGAACATTTCGAGGGGAAATAAATTATCAAAAATTCTATTTACCTGAGAACAGAAGGAACTGTTGGATTTCCTAAGCCACTCAATAGAGTAATTACCACTAAAATTTTTTGATACAATTTTTCCATATCTCTATCGGAATCTAATTTTTTTGTTTCGCAAATTTCCCTAACAAGAGAAGCTGTCTTCTCATGAAGTCGTAATCTGTGTTTTTTGATAATTTCATCTATTTTTAAAAAAAAAGAAAATTAATTTAGTTAATCCATGAAATATTTATTGTAGATTTTTAAAAAAAGTAAACTAAATTTCAAATAAATAATTTCATTACCTCTATCAAAATAGTGTTTTGCGAAATAAAGTTGAATTTTAATAGTGACCAAATGCGGTTTATTTTGGTCTAGTAAATTTTTCACCAAAACTGATACAACTTTTAAAATTTCCCTCTCATCACTTTTTTCAATTGAATATTCTGGATTTAATAATGTCAAGCACAACTGGCAAAATTAAAAGATTTTGCAATAAATATATAATATTATATTTGCAAATTAATTAAATAATTTATATAAATAAATAACATTTTCAAATTCAAATTTTAATTTAAAAAAATTAATAAATTGTTTATAATTTAATGAAGTAAAAAATTTATTTTTTTTTAAATTAAATTATTAAAATTAACGTACTAGAAAGGACACTAAATCACTTGATACGTCAATATCTCTTTTTTTACATTCTTTAGTGATCGTTTCTATTAAATCCTTTTTTATCAAATCCATTGTGAATGAAGCAAATACCTTTTTTCAATATCACCTGTGTTACAAGGAACAATAAACAGCAATTGTTTGATCGATATTTGTATGGAAACCATAATTATTATGTAAAACTAAATATTCTAATTCCTACATTTATTTTTTATTATTCAATAAAATTGTTTCAATTGATAAAAAAAAATTATTTATAACAAAAGTTACAATTTTGATTTTTAAAAAATTCTATACAAATAAATTAATTAAATAATTAATTATTAATAATTAAACTTTCAGTTAAATAAATTAAAATTCTCCCAAAGAATATTTTAAAAAAAATATTTTTAAAAATTTTTTAAAATTTCAAAAATTGAAAGAAATAAAAATTAACCCTATTGGTCAAGAAAATAGCGCCTTTTTTTAAAACAGTTGTTTTAAAACAAAATTTCAAATATTCGCGCAATGTCTAGACCAATGGGATAAATTTCCATTTTGTAAATAACACGCATGCGTAGAAATGGATATTCATGAAAATCATCCCTAAAGTCTCGCGAAATCAAAACGAAGATGTCTTTCTAGAAAAATTTTCAAGTTTACGGCTAAATTGAAAAGTAGTGGGAGGTGGAACGTATTTTTTTTTTTTTTTTTTTTTTGAGGTGAATCGTGAACCAAAGGGGCGAAGTAAACTTGCAAAGCACAACATTGGGGGAAAAAAAAAAAAAATAAAAGGATTTTTCGTGCGTGAATATCACGTCGATTCACAATTTTCGTGTGTCGATTGATTTTCTTGTTTATTGGTTAAAGTGTAATTGGGAAAATCACTTGAATATAATTCGTTGTAGGAAAACACGCAGCTCTTCAAGGGCGCGTTGTCGATTATTGTTACGAACGAAAACTTTGAGAAAATGGCCGACAATTGGGCACAAAATCTACAGAGTACAGTTTGCCGGTAAGAATTAATAAGAATTTCAATGATTTAGTGACAATTGTTTTAAATGAATTTAATTAATTAATATATTTTGTCTTTATCACTATTTAGTAATGATTGTCATTTCTCATATATAGTCAGTGTTCATTCATTTGTTCGATTACGAGAAAACGATGGAAAGAAATGTTCTCTCAAATGTCAACAATCAACGGATGTAAACATTGAATTTTTTTTTTTTCCATGTCCTGATTTTGATATTTTCATTTTATTTATTTTGTATTGTTGTTAATTTCTGAAATTTAGGGAGTATTTTTTTCTTTTTTTTTAGAATTTGAAATTTTATTTAGATTGTCATTTTAACGTCAGCTATATATATGAGAAGAAAGAGAGTGTTGCATCATGTAAAATTGCATTAGCATATATAACGGTAGCAGACTTGTTTATGCTTGAAAATTCATTATGTATTTTTAGGTATTTCAAAAATGGAATATGTCGCGAGGGTAGTCAATGCAGATATCGACATGTACAGGGAAGTCAAAACAGTTTAAATAGTAGCAGCAATTCAGAAGTTGTTTATCTTCCATCGACGACTGCTTGTCGTTATTTCAAAAATGGAACATGCAAATACGGTACACGATGTCGGTATAGTCATAATTCCAATCATTCCACTAACACAGAGACTGCAGAACCTCGAACTTCAAACAGTTCCTCGACATCAGACTCAGAAAGAATGTAAGTTTTTATTTTCAATTAGCAATCGCTTCTTTTTTTTCCCTTAATTACAAAAATCTTGAAATATATAATTTTTTACATTCTTGACTTGTTTGGAGAATTTAAAAATCTGTTTTTCCTTTCTCTCAGGAGCGATGGAATAGTCGCGGGCGAAGACTGGGCAAATGCACCAGAATTCGTGCCATCATCAATCCCATCAACTGCCTCAGCATCATTTAGTGCCCAATTACCAGGAGTATCATTAATTGGAAATGTAACATCCGCAGTTTCCTATGCTCAAGTGGTAAATCCATCATCTGGGCAAACCTCAATATCCGCGAGTGATCCACTTTGTCCTTACGCAGAAGCTGGTAATATTTGCAAAAAACTCAACTGCCCTTATCTTCATGGAGATATTTGCGAATTGTGCGGTTGTGCTGCACTCCATCCATTAAACGAAGAAAGTCGAAAGAAGCATACAAATGTGAGTTCAATTAATCATCATTTTTTCCTATTTATTTATTTAATTATTAAATTTCTTTTTCCACAGGCTTGTGTCAAACAACACGAGGTAGACATGGAAATATCGTTTGCAATAGCGCGCAGTCGAGATAAATCTTGTGGTGTATGCTTCGAGACAATTATGGAGAAATCAACACGGGAACAAAGGTTTGGAATTTTGCCAAATTGTAATCATTGTTTTTGCTTGACATGCATCAGAAAATGGAGACAAGCAAAACAATTTGATAATAAAATAATCAGAGCCTGTCCCGAATGTCGAATTCCATCAGATTTTGTTTGTCCAAGTATGTATTGGGTGGATACAAAAGAAGAAAAGGATAAATTAATCACAGATTACAAGGATGCCTTAAGGTGAGAAAACATCTTTTTTAAATTTTTAAAAAAAACTATAATTTTCTTTAATTTGATATTATTACCAATAATTTCATTGAAATAATTTTTATGTTTTGCTTTTTACAGTACCAAAGATTGTAAGTATTTCAAAAAAGGCCGAGGTAAATGTCCCTTTGGAAATAAATGTTTTTACCTTCACGCTTTGCCCGATGGCACAAAAACCGATGTTGGACCACCGGTTAGACAGCGCCGCAATGCCGACTCAGACATTGACATTTTTCATGTAAGTCTTCGATCATCCGGGGACTATTTATTAACATTAATATACATTTTTTATTACCTCTTTGGTTTTGGTACATCTATTTATATTTTCTATTTGTTTTATCGTGAATCAATTTTATTTTTATACGTTTATTGTATACTAATTATATGCTCATTATGGTGCTTTCCATATTTTGCCAAGTATTTTTCAAGATACTTAAATTTATATTTTGATAGATAAAAAATTGTAAAATACCTTGTTTTTGCGTACAAATTTACAAGTTTGTTATACGCATTTTGTATTCACAATTTTTATTATCAAAATATTTTTTTTTTTAAAAGCCATAAAAATTAATTTTTAGAAAAATTTATTTTGTACCCTTTTTTATTTTAAATTGATACTTTAAAAAAAGATTACAAGTGACATGACATCAAATACTCGTATTTTGTATTTGTTTAGGACTGATATTTTTAATAAAATTATTGAATGAAATTAAACTTTTTTTTTTATTTTTTGTTTGGAGATTTTTTTTTTCTACTTTATGTCAAAAAGTTTGTCTATCGAATTGGAAAAAATTCATTTCATATGAGGGCAAATAGAAAAATTTTGTTGTTGCCTTTGGAAAAGAAATTCTTTGGTTTTTTTTTTTTTTTTTTTTTTATCTATATTGAATGGAGAATTTAATTTTTCTAATGAAAATTTATTTTTCTCAACAGCAATTACTATTGTGGGATTTTTTGGACGAGAGAGGAAATCGTTGGATGTACAGCTTTGACGATTTCGATGACATCATCAACAACATCTCCGATTCGGAATCTGACGAATGGTCAGAATATGAAGTACATGTCGTCTAGTCGTTTACTTGGCGAGATAAAAAAAAAAAAAAGAAAACAAAACAAAAAAAGAACGTGTCACCCTATACTCATTCGATTGAGTTGCATATGGTTTAGCCATTGTCGAAATTATTTCGAATAATGACAGTGACGCTTTGCAAAGTGGCAGTCCTTTTCCAATTGCCGGGAAACCATCCAGTAAAAAAGAGAAAAAAAAAACCGCAAAAAAAAAATCAATCAAGCGTTTTGTCGTTATACACGAGTGAATGATTTTTCCTAGAGTATAAATAGGGTTTAGGCGAATTCGGTGGAAGTCTCTGTAATCGTTCGCTTCTATGTCTAATATACTTAGGGGGATAAATTAAGCTACATGATAAGAACGCTTGAATTTCTGGGATTAAAAAATTGCGGTTCGATTAAAAAACAAAATACTGGTGGAATACGGCCTCTTTTTTCGTTTAGCTTCAAATTTTTTCATCCGATTAGAAACTTAAGCTTTCTGTTCGGTCATCAAAAAAAAAAAAAAAGAAAAAAAAAAGTGGTCCAAATTATAAACAATTACGGTACAACTCGCATTTAGAAAAGACAGTGATTCAATTCCCACTTGGTTCCTCTAGTTTGTAGGTTTAAAAAAAAAAAAAACTCATTAATTTATTTTTCTTAAATGTTTTCTCGTATGTCAAATCACATCATGTATTTAATCACTAAAATTTATGAGATAAAAAAAAATGTATCTAAGTCGAATGAGAACAAAGATTTGACGTTTTTCTGTAACTGAATCACTTTTTTAATTATTAGAGAGAAAAATTAAAATTATTTGCAGTGTTTATGTTACGGCATTATTTATCTTAAGAGAAAAGTCGCAACCGGGTGACAAAAAAAAAAAAATAAATAAATAAAAACGTGTTTTAATTTGGCATTTATCCAAGATTTTCGTTGATCGAATTTGTGAATTTAAAAGAAGAAGAAAAAAACATTTCTCTTCTTTGCCATAGGTGCTAAGAAACTTGGTTGCGACTCTGAAAGCAGCTATATAGAATATAGAACTAAGAATAGCTTACGAGATAATATAGTTTGCTTTTTACTCTTTTTCTCAAATCTATTAGGCGTCAATTAAACACTTAAGAAAAAAAAAAAAACACGATCCAAAAAGAATGAATTGAATTTTCTGCTATTTAATTTTGAAATTTTAGGAAAAATTTGTCATGTCGGAAAGTTCATCTCTTTTTTGGATTGATCTATTATATAGAAAATGAGATAAAGAATGTGTGATCTGGCAGTCGTATTTGTGCGTTTTTTTTTATATATATATATATTTTTTTTTTCATTTCGAAAAACAAATGTTAAATTATAGTAGATTATCGACGATTGTTGATAGCAACTATATTTGCTTTAAATATGACTGCACTGTGAAATTATTCTAGATAGATTATTCTACCTTTTAATATTGATATATATATATATATAATTACTAAATTTCATTTATTCAACCTTAACAATTTTTTTTAAGAGCTCAAGACAATTTTCGTAAAAAAAAAAAAAAATTTTCGACACCGCTAGAGAAAAATATTGTTCGGCCTCGTTTCAAGTTTTATCGTTGACATTGTTGTTGTTATTGTTGCTATACTACAAGCCGTTATTGTTGCTGATTCATGAAAAAAAAAAATCTTGATTTTATTTTCTATTTTGTTTTTTTGAAATAAGGTCAAAATTTTCACGAGGTGTATGTTTTTTTTTTGCTAATATTGAGCTGTCTTTAAATTAGCGATTTCAAAGATTATATTTATATATATGTATTTTCAATTCGATCTTCTCTTTTATGAAAGTAAAAAAAAATTTTCAATTGAAAAAAACAGGATACAATTTTTCAAATCAAACCATTTTTTTTCAATTCGATTTAACTCTCACACTAAAAGTAATTCACTCACATTCAAAAACAATATTCATTTTGATAAAAAAAATATTCACTAGTTCGAGAAAATATTTCATTCAATATTCAAAAAAATTCAAAAAGCGAAATGTTTAGAGCGAAACTTTTTTTTTTTTGTAGATTTAGATTCATTGCTGGATATTGTTAGTAATTGCGACTTCCATATTCATAAATAAAAAGAATTCTAACAGACTTTGAAATTTTGTCGTAACGCGCCCACCAGGTATTATATACTAATTTCCAGATTTTCATGTCCACAGAGACTAGAGAAAAAAAAGAAATTAAAAAAAAAAAAAAAAAGCACTTCTCTACACCGTCAAGTCCCAAGCGGCTTTCGCTTGCCTGTATTTCAAATAATTATTTAACTTTTTCTGTACCAATTCTTTATGATAATATATATTTTTGTTATTGGAAAAGTAGAATATAGTAATAAAATTAGTTAATATACAGGCCACGCGTTATTGTCACTTCAGGACCTGCGATTTATTTCCGTGTTTTATTTTATATATAACTTGTATTAATTAGTATTATTTAGTTAATTTTTCATTTTATAAAAAGAAAAAAAGCATATTTTTTTTTCTTTTTTGAAGTTTTTGTAATTTTAGAAAAATTGAAATTTTCAATAGGATCAATAAAGATGATATGATATCAAAATACTTTCAAAGTTGACGATTTTTATAAAATTAAACTGTTTCTATTTTTTTTTATCAATTAACACGGAAAACTTTTTTCAAATAGCTCTGATATGAAAAATCTTTTTTCTTCCTTGAATTTTCCTTCAATTAGCCTCGGTTTTTCAATGTATCACCTTAAATTCCGGAAAACATTTTCTTTATCAAATGCGGATGGATAAAACGTGAATGGAATTTTAATTTTTAATATCTATTCTAGATGTAAATGAAACCTAATTAGAAACATCGGGTTATATATATATTCGATAATTCAGAGATTTTTTTTTAGTTTTCTTTAAAACTTTGATATTTTTAAAAGAATGAAAATCAATATGATTTTATTTTTTTTCATTTTCTTTTTCTACTTCTCATCACAAATATTTGTCACAGGTAATTAAATTATTTAAATATTTTAAATAATATTTTTAATATAAAAAAAATATATTTTAATAATAAAAAATGACTTTTTTTTCCAGCAAAAGATATGGATCCAAAAATTGTTGGCGGTTCATTGGCAAAAGAAGGACAATTTCCATATCAAGTTTCACTTAGACGAAATAATAAACATTTTTGTGGTGGATCAATTGTTAATGATAATTGGATACTAACAGCGGCTCATTGTTTAACGGGGTGAGATTTTTTGAATTTTTAATTTGAATTTATTTTTGTAATATAATAATATTAAAATTTTCAAAAATAGAGGTCTATTTGATATTCCTAGATTCAATGACAGTAATATTGATGTTGTTGTTGGAACAAATACTTTAGACGAAGGAGGTGCTTTTTATAAATCAAAGAAAATTATACCACATCCTAATTATAGTTCTTTACTAATAAGACACGATATTGGACTCATTCAATTAGAGAAACCAATTGAATTCAATGATAAAATTAAATCTATTCCACTTCCTGTTGATGATTTTTCGAAATTTGGAAATTCTGCCGTTTTATCTGGATGGGGAACAACTTCTGTATTATTTTATTTTTTTACTATTTAAATAATTTTACTATTTTATTTATTAAGAAATCATAATTTGCATTTTAATTTATTTTTTTTTAAATTATAATAATTAATTTTCCATTCATCAATAATAATTGCGGAAATAAATTAATTAACTTGAGGAAATTAATTTCAGTATCCCGGAAAGCCGCCAAATGAACTGCAACATATTTTCCTAACTGTAATTCCACAGAAAGAATGTTTAAATACAAATTTTCGAATAACGAATAGCAATATTTGTACACTGAATAAAAAAGGGGAAGGTGCTTGTCACGTAAGTTTTTTGAGAAATTAAATTATTTAATTTGGAAATTGTCAACTCGAAAAATTAAAATCATTCAATTTAAACGAAATTTAATTTATTTCGATTAATTAAAATAATTTTGGAAATTTGATGCTCGAAAAATTAAAATTATTTAAACAAAATTTAATATATTTCGAATAATTTTCGAAATTTATTGTTTAAAATTTAATTTTACTTTTTTTTAATTTCGATTTAAAAGTAAAAAAAAAAAAAAAAACCCAAATGATTAAAATAGGAAAAATTTGAAATTTAACTCTTTTTTTTTTAGGGAGATTCTGGTGGTCCTTTGGTTGCTGATGATGTTCAAATTGGTATTGTTTCTTGGGGGAAACCTTGTGCCAAAGGTCAACCAGATGTTTTCACACGTGTATACAGTTACATGGACTGGATAAATAAACATATTAAATCCAACGAATCTTCAAACAGTGTCGATGACTAGTGAAATTTATAATATTATATTTTTAAACCGGAATGTATTTCACTTTAACAAATATATAACTTTCAGTCTGTAAATTATTTTTCAATTCAAATTTAATTTGTTAATCAATATTTTTTTTATTTATCCATTAATAAATAAAATAAATAAAAATAAATTTATTTATTTATTCAATAACATAATTTAGTAAATTATTTTATTCAATATAATCTGAAAATTTAATTTGAAACATTTTTAAAAATCACTTAAAGTCTTATGTGAAGTTAACTATAATGAAATTTTGTTTTTCGATTCCAATTAAAAATACCAATTAGCCTATTTCTTTTTTTGCATCAATACAAAATTTTTAAGTAACTATGTTTTCTTCAATTCTGGTAAATAATTAAATCATTTTTAATTAATATACATCTATTTGAAAGAAATAATAAAATTCTTTGTCAATAGATTTTGAAAAATATTCGAACTGACATTTTGACAAAAATTAAATTTCGTTGTAAAAATACATCATCAACCTGTAATAAAGGATCTTGTGGAAAAGATGATAAAAAAAAAGTGAAAAAATCCGGATCATGCAAAAAACCATATTCTGGTTGTTATGAAGAGAAGGAAAAAAAACCAAAACCAATACACGGAGGTTTTGAAAGTTGTCGTACCGGAGGTTGTGGACCAAATAAAAAATGAAATTACAATAAAAAGTAATTTTTTTTACAATTTTTAAATAATTATACGTGATAGTAGAAAAAATTTGAATCTTGGAATATGAAAAAAATTTCAGATAGGTAAATTTTACATTGAGTATTTTGTTTTATTATTATTTTTTTTTTTATATTGACTGGTACATGTAACACATAGGTATACATACATCACAATGATTTTAATTCAATAACGTGGATAAATTCCATCAATAAAATAAATATTAATTTTTTTTCAAGTTTTATTGACTAGTTAAAAACTTGGAAATAAAATTAAAAAATAATATTTCAAAGTGATGGAAAAAAATCCTTCGTTATATTTTATGACAGTGAAAATTCGTATTTTTAAACTTTTCTACAGTAAACATTAATTAAAATTTATATATTTATATATATATAATATATTATTTGTATATAGTTGACTAGCAGATAATAAAAAATGTTCTATTTTCTGTTCTTTTTTTTTTCTTCTGCGTTTGTACCTTCCGATTATGAGAAATGTTTTCAGTACAAAATATAAGTACATTTATAAAAAAGTACAACAATATAACAACAATTTAAAAATTAGATAATTAGTATAACTTCCTATTTTTAAATCAAAAAAATTTTGACATATTTACCCAATAGGAAATTATACTTATTATCAAAATTTGTAATTCGGGAATTAATCTCTTTAAAAAAAAAAAAAACTAATATAAATAATTTTTCCTAAGAGATTATAGATATTTTAAAATACTTTTAGGCTGTAAACTCCATTAAAAAAAAAAAAAAAAAAAAAAAAACTGGTAAAATTCCTTAATAGTATTGTACAACAACTATTTTTTCATCAAAATTGTAACAAGTTTTGTATGCAGATTATTAAAATTATGGACATTTTTAACTATGGTTAAATCACAGTGGTAACAAATACGATTTTTGTATTATTTTCTGTTTCTTTAAAAAATGATTTGGAAACATGTTCCAATAAAAAATTTGCATAATTTAAAAATTTCTTTAAAAATTTCATTTAAAAAGTTTTTTAATAATTTTTTTTTTTAAGGGCGCAATAAATAATTTGAGATAATTGTTAATTATTGTAAAAATTGAACTATTATATTAAAATGGGATATTCATTATTATTCTAAAAATATTTCAATTAGGAAAAATAAAAATTGTTTTTCTTTCACCATTCTTTGAATAATACTGCATTACTTAGATTCTATTTAAAATGTGTTTTATAGAATGATTATTTTATAACTAACTTTCAAGGAATGATTTGAATTAATTCATTATAATCGATTTAAAAAAAAAAGACATCAGACTCTTAAAGTTATGATACAGTTTGTATAATATATATATCGTATAGTTAAAGCTTATTGGAAGGATTTTTCACATAGATATTTTTTTTTATTAATTTTTTGTAGTGATTGAATAATTTAATTAATAATTAAATTGGTAATTGCAAAAAATTTCCAATATTATATTTTGTTGCAAATATATTTTTTGAAGTTCAAAAATTTGCAGTAAAAAAAAAAATTGACTTGCGTATAATTTTTTTCAATTACCAATTCAATTAATTTCATTATTATAAATAGAAAACTATTGTTCGTATTTTGAAAATATTTAAGATCGAAAAAGACATTTTCTGTCTTTTTGTGTATTTTAAAATCATAAACTTTCAAAAAAGAGTGTTTTAAATTCGTAAATGGTACGGTGTCTGTGATGTAATTCTTATTTTTAGAATTATTTTCTTTTCACATTCTAAGCATTAAAAAATATTAATTTAATCCTACGAAAAAATATTGGAAATTTAAATTGAGTGTAATTTAAAAAAATTCTTTCAAATTTTTTTTATAAAATAGAAAATTATAATTTTTGCTAATAATTTCTATTTGTGATATTTAAAAAAAAAAAGTGAAAGGAAAAATTTTAATTTTCTATTTATATATTAAAATTAAATTATAAGAAAATTAATATCCCCTTAATATTGCTTCATAGAAACACCAATAAGACAATTATGGATAAAAATTCCTTCCTTTTTTTTCTAGATTATATTATATAGAGAGAGACTAATTAAACATTTTCGTAGAACATTGTCAATTTTTAACGTCGATTTAATATCAAACTGTCGTTTCTCGAAAGATTTTTACTGACGAGTCCGCATGTTTTATGTGAATATAACGTGTTATAGTTGCTGTGCCATTGTTGAGAATTTCTTGAAGATTACCTTTGATAATTGAATCTGAATTATTTTCAGACTGAATCTCCATGTGATTATTCTCCACCATATCTGCATCAGGAATTAAATTTTTTTTTGTAAAAAAAAGTCATTTTATTTTTATTTTTCAAAGTAGACCAAAAAATTTTCAATTATATGTTTTTTTAAAAAAAATTTAAAAATTACATTTTTGGAAAATATTCATTGATATGATTAAAAAAAAATACTTTTTCTAAAATTATTTCAATTTTTAATTTTCAGGTCTACTCCATCATATAAGAAATATAAAAATAAAAATTTTAAACATTCCAAAAAATTCAAAATGCAAAAATCTCATGCAGTCTATATATATGTGGCAAGAATTTATATATGAAAAGAAAATTAGAAAATAAAGCTAAATAAATAATTACCTGATGCAAAAAGATATTAAAAAACCAATACACATTCCAATAAATTTTAAAAATTGTCAGGAAATAAAACCGCGCAAAATTTTTTCATTATATCCCAAATTTCAAAATAATAAAAATTTTCACTCGTCGAATTCTAAAATTCTAAATAAGCATTGTAAGAAAAATTTTCTAATAAACAAACTAAAGGTGACAAATAAAAAAAGCAAAAATTTCTACAAAATGTGTGTGTTTATATTTACAAATAATAAATTTTTTTTAGCAACTATTAAACAATTATATTTACACATATTCTAATAACAAACTAATTAAACTATAGTTTTATAACAATCTTCATTGACTAGTAAAACAAATAGCTAGTCAAAAAATTATTCATTATTCTATCTAAAAATTAAATAAAATAAGCGACATAATCTTGTCATATTTATCGAATTATTTACATTCTTATATTTAAGAGGTAGGATTAGTTGTACTGTGAGCAATTATTATTACCTAGGACTCTTTAAAAAAAAAAATAATTATAGATTCTCAAAATTCATTTTTCTAAAAAGCCTTTCTTATTAATATGAACTTTATTTTTTAATTAAATAATTTAAAAAATTAAGTTTTCTCTAATAATTCTCTTTCATTGTCGTACTTAAATATTGTCGATATATTAAAATATAATTAAGCTTGCAAATAATTTATTTTAAAAAAATTAAAATTTTTGTAAAATAAATAACAGGTATAAGCGTATTGTTTAAAAAAGTGTTCTTTTTTTTTAATTCAAAAAAAAGTGTTCTTTTTTTTAATTTAAAAAAAAGATCATCAGACAGTTGTTTTTTTTTTTGTAAATTTTTCTCTTATTTAAAAAAATAATTTTTTTTTTATTTAAATAAATAAGATGTTTCAAAATTTAAAAAAATTAATTTTTATGCAATTTCTTATTCAAGGCACTACGAATTTGTAAAGTTTTCTCAATTTTAAATAAGATGATAAAATTTGAAATATTTCAATTTAAAAATTTTTCATTTTAAATTGATTTTGTTTTTTCCTCTCATTCTTATATTACAATCTAGAATAATTCAATACAATTACATAAATGCAATATTTATACACTCCTTGAATACTGATACATTCCTTTTCCTATAAAAAATTTTATTTCTTTTTTTTAAGATTTCATTTTTAAGCCACTGTGATAAAATAATGAAATAAAATATATATATATATTGTAATTTTATCACTCTAAATTGGCAATAATAATTGATTGTAAATAAATTATTTATGATTACTTTGGCAGTTTGCTTTTTAAATTATATATAACTATTTTTTTACATTACAACATATAATTAAATATATATATATATATGTAAAAACTAGATTTTTTCACACTCGCATAATCACTTACACCTAAATTAATAACGAGCAACGATAAAATTTATACAAATTTTTCAAGTGGTATTTATAACTTGTAAATGTATAGATAAATATTTTTTTTTAAATATTTACACGAACACTGCGATCAAATTTGAGTAAAATTTTTTTTCACAGTTTAAAAAAGAATTTAAAGAATCTCAAAAAATACGTATTTACGTATAAATTTTAAAGCAATGATACTTTAAGGATGATTTTATTTTAAAATTTCTTTGAAGAAAAAAAAAACAGTATTATTAAAATATTAACAAATAGTTAATTAAATTATTAATTTGTTAATTTAATTAATTATTATTGAAAAAGTATTCAGCAGCCAAAGACAATTAAGTATTTGTAGAATTTTAACGCTACAGTTACTTATTTAATGAAAATGATTATTCAAAAAAAAAAAAAATAATTATCAGTCAAATTTTAATTGGCAGTTCTGATCTCTTTAATGAGATCAAGTTAAGGCACATTTAACTATAATTAATACTATTTAAAATTGTACGGAAACATCCATGAGATCTATACTTAAAAAAAAAACACAAACTATTTCATAATTTAAAGGTTTCGTTTGATATAAATATTTTTTTTTATAAAATAAATAATACCTAATCGTCTGATAAGAACAAATACTTTACAGAAAATTAGGAAAATAAAAAAAAAACAAAACAAAAAAGTGCTCGAATTTCAATTTAAAATTTATCTCGAAAAATTAAAATTAATTTAAAAGTTATGTATTAAATTTTCAATTAATGGACTTGGTAGCTTGAATTTTAAATGTAATTTAAAAATTTCATTTGACTTAATAATAATAATATTATTCCGAATAAAAGTAGAAAAATTATTTTCTAATATAATTTGACAAAAAAAGTTATTAAATTACACTAATTATAACTAATTGCAAAAAATAACTGTTAATTTTTAAAAATTTCCAAACTACACAGAAAACCATTTTTCAGGAAAAAAAATTAATTTTAAACCTACAGATTCTTATTTCTAATATAATATACTTAAATTTTTTTTATAAAACAATCATCCGAAAGAAAAGCGGAAATAAATAATTTAAGTAGAATAATAGAATATAATAAGAATATTACTACCAAGACCATCTACTAAAAAAAAATAAGTGAAAGAAATCAAAGCCTGGGATCACAGTAAGTATACCTTTTTTTTCTTGAAAATAGGTGAAAAGGTTAAATAGTTAATTAATTAGAAAATAGGTGATAAAAAGGTAATAATCTGTGATCCCTACTAAAAAAAAAGTATTCTAGAATTTTTTAAAAATTGTGTATAAAAAATAATTCCACGTTTTAAAAAAAAAATCCAAGTTTAAGAAAAGGGAAATTATTTGATTCAAATAATTATTTAATTAAATAAATATTTACTTTATCACTTTTTTATTATTTGAAAAAAAAATTGTATTTTATTGAAATACAATTTATTCATTGCAAATAATAATTGTTACAAATAAATATTTATTTAATAATAAATAATCGATTATTTTGGCTAGTAATCGATTTGAATCAAAAATAAATTTTTTCTTTTCAATATCAAAATTAATTTACGAAATAACACAACAACGTTTTCGTTCTTTCTCAATGAAAATCTCTCTTCTGTTTTTGTCATTTATCCTTTTTGAATTTTTCTTCGATTTAAATTTTCTTGATTGATCACTTGAATCATGACCGGTATTTAAAATTTCAATTTCTCTCTCTGAATTCTCACAAATCTTTTGTCTTGTTCGTTTTCGTTTTACTCGTCTCGTTTGTTCAACGACCTCCGTCTCCTCTAATGGAAGTACATTATTTTGATCGTTACCATTCTCAATATGCGTTGGCTTATCAGTCTGCGTTGATTTATCAATTTTAATCTTCTTTTTATGAGATTCATCGTCATTAATAGTGAAATTATTAATTTCCGAGACAAGATTATCATTTAATTGTTTTTCATTTAAAGAATCATCGATAGTTGTCGATTTATTTCTATTTTCAACATTGTCAATGTAACAACTTTCATTTGATACCATATTACTGGCGTTAATAATTTTAATTTGTGGAATTTCACGATTTCCATTATTATTAGTATTATTATTATTATTATTATTATTATTATTATTATTATTATTGTTGTTTCCAATTTCAAAAACGGCACTCGATTGAGAAGAAATATTGTCATATGAATGAAATCCATGATCACTGTCATTTTCAAAATTTTTTCTATTCTTTTGCCAAGAAACGTCACTATTACTTCGATTTCTTCGTAAATTATTTATTAATTCAATTTCATGTTCAGAATCCATTGATTCTTTTATCACATTCATGGCAATTTCTTCTAATTTTGATTTAAGTAGAGCTGGCGATACTGTACGATTTGATTGTTGATTTATTGTTGATTTTTCCATTGATTCTAATTCTAATAAATTTGGTGTATATCCAGAAGCGGCCATTGTATTAGGACTTGGACTTTCCATACTATCTGGTGTATAAGGATCATGCTTAATAGGTGTTGCGTGCAAAAAATTAGACGAGCGATCGGTGGCGGGTGTTTTAGCACAACTAATACGGCTAGCATCAGGCAACATGGATACTAAATCCAAATAATTGTCTGGCACTCGAAAGCAAAATTGAGCAATATTTTTTAAGTTGCAGCAGTTTATCATACCTGCGTTCAATGCGAGATTAACCTTCAGGTAGACTGGCTGCAAAAAGGGAAACAAAAAAATGCACGATGGAAATTTATAAATAATTAACGAGAAACATAAATTTCAAAAAAAACAAAAAAAACAACAAAGGAATATTTTTTTTTTAGTTTTGTTGTTACTTTGGAAGTTTCTAATATAATACCTAATACAAAGGAGGTATAATTACTCTGTCTTTAGTCAGTTTTACTCAAAAATCATACTTCAAAAGGGTTTTTATTACGTTTTAGTTTTTTTTTTTTTTTTTAGTATAACAACTTCAATATATTAATGGGATTTTACTTGTGCTTTCAGAGTCTAGCCTATCGTTATCAAGAATAATTAAATTCAATATCATGCGGGTTTCTCAAATTTTTAAAATTTTATTTAATTTTTAATTTACAAAAAAAAATTGTTAAATTTTATTAAAAATAATTTTTAATTATTGATTTGCGTTAAAACAAAAAAAGAGCTTTTAATTTTTTTTCATTAAAAAAAAGTACTAAAATCTTGCAAAACTAAAAAACAAACTCCCTAAAATAATAATGAAAATGTATACATAAAAGGTGTCTAAATTTTTTTTTAAAGTCCCGATTACGTAAAAACAGTTTCTAAATTTAAGTGGCTGCAAAAGCGCGCTTTGAAAATTTATAAATGTAAATATTGAATATCAGATTGAGAAAAGTCGTTACTTAACGGTATATTAATAGAAACGAGAATATGTCATGAAAATTGGTTATTCCATGATAACGATAGGAAAGAAAAAAGAGAAGGTAAAAATCAAGATCAATACAATTTTTTTTTTTTTTGAAGAGGTAATAAAAATACAACACTACATTGAGCAAGCGCGAATATTATATACGATGATTCGTGAACTTATATAAAAAGGAAAAAATGGAAACATGAAAAACGAGGGTAAATCAAGACATGAATATAGACAGAGAAGTTTATAGATAGGTACCTTAGTGTTTAGATATTCATTCGAAACTCCAGAAAAACAGGCTGCACCATAATCATTAAACAATATGAATCATCAGAATGAGAATCAAGAAATAATATCTAAGTTTATCATCCCAGTAGTAGAAGTTAATATAATAATAATAAAACCCTTTTTTAAAAAAAAAATCAATACATTTTTTATTTACTATTTAAAAAAAAAAAGAAAAATAAATTAAACTGAAATTAAATAATAAATAAAAATATTATTTTATTTGAGAAAAATAGAATCTGCCGTTGATCACTGATAATATTCAATTAAATCAAGGAAAATTCTTAACATACCTTATGATCCCCCATACATTTTGTTGGACCTACTATTCCATATTCCACATCATTTGGTTGATTCTGAATTCCAAAACAAAAAAAGTTTTTAAGAATCTTTGATTTACCTTTCTTCTTTCTTTTTTGAGAGAAATGAAAGCGCAAAATTTTTAATTACATTTTGAACTAGTTGTTTGGCAGTGGAACTCAATAAAATTCGATCACACCAGGCCGGTACTCTTGTTTGCATGTAATTTGTTCCTTCTTGAATGTCCTCCTCAAATGGATAGCTTGGAATGAATTTTATCGGGAATTCAAAGAGTCTTCCATTAAAATCATTTAATTCTTTATCATATTCCCTTAGCTGTAATTTCCAAATGGAAAAATTCATCAATAATTTTATAATTAAAGTTCTTATAAATAAAACTTTTGAAATTGTTTTACACTTACCCACTGACCCTCATTTTCGATAAAAACATTTTGATGTTTGTAATGAGAAAATTCCTTTTTTCCCAATGTTAAAACAACATCGTCGTCGTTATTTCGAAATTGCATTTTTGAGATGCTGCCTTTAGCAGACGTTTTACTTTCTTGTGTATCTTCCGTAAGTTTCTGAAAATTAATAAAAAAAAAGACAATTAATATTTTTATCATCTTGTCGATAATCAAAATAATCAAATTAATAATTTAAATATTTAATTTAAATAATAGACCTTATATAAAAATATTTATCATCAAAATAAATTTGTTTTAAATATTTTTTTTTTTAATTCAGAAAATCTATCAAAAAAAAAATTAAATAATGTAAATGAATTCTAAATACTATTTTTAAAAAAAGATAAATTATTTTCTATACCTTTATAACGCCAGCAGTGTCAGTTCTAAAATTAAAATCACCAAATACAAAGTAAGGTGCGTTTGGATACTGATCATTATGAAACCTTTCTAGAGTATGTTCCAGGGCTCTTCTTCGAGTTTTACTATAAACTGATGGAAACTGCAAAATATTAATAAAATATAATTAACAATATAATTATTATTAATAATCTAATAAATAATAATTATTAAGAATAATTAAATGAAAATAAATTGAATGAAGAAAAAATTTAAAAAAAATTATAAATAAAAAAAAAAATAGAAAAAAAAAATTGTATGAATAATTACAGTTTCCATGGCGATAAAATTACTCGCATCATGAAACAAATGTATATTAATCATGTCAAAAATAGTTCCACTGATGCTCCATCTTGTTCGTAAAAATCCTTTTCTGGACCATTTGCATTCTGGAAAGAAATCCTGTGGGAATTTCGCTTTTTCCTTAGTCGATACTGTTTCAATATTTCCCGAGTGTACTTCTTTTCCATTAACTGGCAAAAATTCACCATCTAAAACCAAACGAAAATATTTTTTTTTTTTAAATTGTAATAATTAACAATTATTATTATCTACAAAATATTATATGATAAAATTAATTTTTACCTTTAAAATCCCATAGAAAAACATCTTTCAATGAATCGTGGACAAAATAAAAATTTCCAAGAGCCTATAAACCAAAGGAATAAAATATTCAATTTTTAATATTCATATTTAATTTCTATAATTAATTTATTACCGTGAAATGTTCAGGCGACGAAAAATCCTCGTCGAGATAAACACGAACTTTATCAAATAGCCTTAATTCTTCGGAAGACATTAATAACCTTTCAAAATAGAGATTAATAATAAATAATTATATATTGTATATAATTGTATTATTATTAAAAATATAGAAAAATCTTATATAATAAATATATAGAAAAATATATATAATAAAAATAGCAAAGTAAAAAAAGGTTTATAAAAAAAAAAAATTTTGACTTGGAAAATTACTCAAGGTAGATTATTAAATATCGAAAAAATTTCATTTTTTTTTTTTTTTTTTTTCACTGTCATGTTTCTTTTGCGCTATACACATTTATCGGTTTTATTCAGTGCGTATCCTTTGAAGTAACTCACTCAAGCATAGCTTGTTAGATAATCTATTCTTATCTTTTTTCAACCTTTATTAAATTATATTGAATTAGACATGTGCTGATAATCTAATACCATCTTTATTTTGTAATAAACAAACAAAAAAATGTAGTTAAAAAGGTTAATTGAATTTTTTTTCATTTTAAGATATTTATTTTTTCAAATTTTCTTAAAAATTTATTAAATATTAAAAAAAAAATTGATTTTCTTTTATTTTGTTAAAATTCTTTGTACCAAAAACGGTTTTTTTTTCTTTTTGTGAATCAATTTCAAAAGTGTAATTTTTTTCCACTTGCAAATCTTATGTACGTTAATTTAATATCGACTAAGACGTTTAGTAGAAGCCTTAAGAGAAAACTAGTTTTACAGGTTTAATATTATATTATTAACTCTATATTCATAAATTATTGTGTGATTTACATAAAAATAAAATTTTTTTTTTATCACATTTTTGGCTTATTTTATTTTATTTTTTTTCGCTTTAACGAAGAATAAAACCTCTAAATGAAATTTGTTTTTAGAACAGGATTCGTAACAGTTTGTTAATTATCTATTCATGAAAGTTTCAGACAGAAAGAAAGAGAGAGACGAATATAACAAAATTGGGTCAAACTGCACATGAACAAGATATCAAAACCACCGAATCGTAAATTTAATTTCAATTGTACAAACTGTTTCAAACAGCAGCATTTCAATAACAATTTTAAATCAATTTGCCAAGTTAACTTTTATATTTATACTATTTTACATGAATTTTTTTTTTATATACATTTCATCTCTATTTGAGAAATTTTCCAAATGATGAAAGAAAAATTAAAAATTTATAACATACCTAACAAATTCTTCTACATGTCTCATACTTTGTTCATAATTTTTTCCACCGACTTCTTGACAATGAAGAGCTATGAATTTTGGATCTAGTCGTGTTATTGTCTATAAGAGAATTAAATTATAATAATATTTTTTTTAAATAATAAATTAATTTTTTTTCTATAATATAATACAATAAATTATAACTAATATAATGATAGAAAATATAATTTCTATACTTACGGATAAAAATTCTTCCGTCCATATTTTCAGCATATTTTTTGGCTGAAAATTAAAATTTTATTAAATAATTAAATTAAAAATATAAAAAAATTTCAATATGTATAAATTGTTAGATAAAAATTAATTAATAATTATTCTAGCATTATAAATATTTTAATAATTGAAAAATGTGGAAATTAAAAATTTATAAGATATAAAAAGAAAATTGTTTTCGCAACTAATGATGCACTTTTTGCATTTAAAAAATAAATTCAATTACGAAACTTTTTAATAGAAAATAAATATTGAAATTTTATAAATATTTTTCATTCTAGAAACGTCATTTAAAAATTTCTAAAGTATATTTTTGTTGAAATGGACAAAGTTTATTTTTGTCGATCTTTCATGCGTAAATGTGAGTTTGGTCCGAAAAGAGATATGTTACCTATATATATATATATATATATATATATATATATATATATATGTATTTATATACGAACGTGTGAAAACCACAGGTGTTTCTGTATCATTTATTTTCCGACAGTTGAGCTTAGTAAAATTTAAATTAACATTAAAATGACAATAAAAGATAATGGAAACTAAAAAAATAATCGTTGACAAAATTTAATAAAAAAAAATCACCCTACTAAATATTTAATTTTAAAATTATTTTATAATATTTTCCTAATTTCTTTTATGATAATTTCATTAATTTTTAATAAAATTATTTTAATATTTTCATTTAATTATAATTTATAAAAAAAAACAATAAATAACATGCATAATTGATAAATAGACCGTAATTAATTAATTTTCATATACACGATATATTAAATAAAATATTTTATGACAGAAGAAGGAAAATTTTTCATTGAAATAACAAGTCAAGGAATTATTTTGTAAAAAATTCTTATTTCACGAACAAACAAAAATTATCTTTAAAGTGTGCGATATTAATGATAAGGTGATTCAAAAAAAAAAAAAATTTAAGATATATCTAAAAAAAACTGCATTTTTTTCTATTTCTTTAATTTTAAAAAATATAAAATTTAAAAAAACTACTATGGAAAAAAAGTTGAAATTTCTAAAATATAAAAAAATTCTCTAATTTTTTTTCAATCTATTAAGCATAAATATTTCAAAAATAAGAATTTATAAAATCGTTAATTAAGAAAATAATTATATGACAACATAAACACACTAATATTATGACCTTTTCATTAAAAGATAACAAGAATTTCTAAACTGTCAACATATATATATTTATATAAGAAAAAGTGAAATATTAAATAAATATTCTTCATTTGCAAATTATCGTGAAAAAAAATTCTCTATTTTTTTCAACAATGAAAAGTTTCTTTTCAACTGAAACTCATTTAAAAAAGACCGGCGTAAGTTTTAATATCAAATCGTTTCGAACCGGTTTCGATCGAGTTCGTACGCACTCGATTGTCGTTCAAAATTCATTCATGAATAGCGCGCCGACTTGAAAAAAAAATACCTATAATCAAATAATAAAAAAACATCAATTATAGATACATTTCAACAAAAATATAAACTTGTAACTCAAAAATACTACAAATTCAAAAGAAAACTAACCAAAAAAGCGATCGATAAAAACAAGAAATTATAAATAAAGACTAATTATTGTAAATTAAATTAATTATTTTTTATTTTCACAATAAAATCAGTACTTACCTCTTCAAAAATACTGCCGACATTGGCGGTAATAAGAACGACAGGAAGGCCCGCCATTCTTGTTAAATTTTCTTTTCTTTTTTTTTCAAATTTCCAATAAAGAAAAGCGCCTGTCAATTTATATCCTTTTTTGTAATGATCTTAAAAGATTCACACAGTTTTCGTTGATATATAAATAATTTGTCGCACGCTTTTTGACACTAACACTCAAGTATTAGAAGTGTAACACCAACAGGGGGATAAGTATACACCAATTTTACGAACACAAACTAAGTAAGAAAATTACGTCCCTTGGCAGTACAACAATGAGGGTCAGAGACAATTAATTTAACCCCCGTGCCGAAAATTGGCCACGGTCGTGATCCGCACCTTGCTGGCATCTAACCGTGTACTGCAAATACACACATTAACCAAATAATACAAGTCGCTGATCGTTCGGCGTACGAGAAAAGTTGTATGTGGTAAATATATCCCTCTATCGGTTCGAGTGAAACCACGCCTACTGAAGACGTCAATAGGCAGTGCCGTAATTCTCAGATTACGCATGGGTATACGATTTTCCCAAGGCCCTATCTATTTCAATGTATATATGTTAGTATATATACATTCGCGAAAACACACATTATAAACAATAAATCAACTTCTTCATTCAACATAGTTAAAATATATCCCAAAAAATTGTTTCAAAGTTGCGCAAAAAAAAAAAAATTACTAATTTTCTTTTCCTTTTTTTAGTACTTAATTAATCAAAGAAAAATAATTAAATAAATGCATTTTTAAATAATTTTGCAATAAATTTAAAAATTACAAAAATTCATATTATTTTTCTTTGATTTCGACTATTTTCAAATTTTTCTTTATTAATAATTTTAATGTAAAATAATTGTTCTTATCTGTGTCAGAGACAAATTTTCCAATTTTTTACACTTTTTCAAAATTTTTATATATGTCCTCATATATTACGGCACTGCAATTTATGCGCGCGCTGAATTTTGTTCGTCGCTGGTACAGAAAATCAAGAGTAAAAAATCATGAGCATTAAAGTTCATTGCTGGTAAAATTCGACGCTGACAGAGGTATGACTGTATAGTGATAGTAATTGTTAAAAAAAATTAATCTGTCTGAGATTCATTTTTATCTGAACCTTTAGAACTGAGAAAAAAAAATTCGAATATAAGTGTTTTGTATTTAAATTAAAAAAAAAAATTTTTTTGTATAGATCTCATGAATAAAGTACAATATTTGTATATAGGGAAATTTTTGTTCGACAAAAATATTCATCTAAGAGGAAATCCTCTACTTTTTTGAGAGGAATCTGAATTTGCACATGCGCAAACTATGACGTCACAATTATGGCGTCAGTTGTAAACATTGCGAATAGTGAAAATGATCATAAATCTCATTGTTTTATTTTTTGTAAATAGTGTGAGAAAACGGAAAATTTTCTTTTGAGTATCTTGAAAGAATTACAATTTGAAGGAGATTTTAAAGTTAAATAAATCTTTAATTTAATTTATATTGCAAGTGTACGTTTTTATTTTTCTGCAAAACAAAAACATAACCTAAATTTAGATGACATTTGTACTTGACAGGACAATATTTTGATCGAGAGGTAAAGATGCAAAAAATGATAAGAATCATCTCAAAGAATTAAGTGGATGATTAAAATATTAATTGTAATTATTATAATATAATATAATATATAATATAATAAAATTATAATCTCAGACAAAATACAAGAAATAAAAAAATGGTGAATTGAAAAAGAATCAAGACATTTGAATGAATAATTTATTAAAATAATTAATTACCTTGATAATTTTTCTATTTTAATTTTTTAAATATCCATAATGTATATAATATATATCTAAGACGCTTATAACATAAACGAATCGTTTTCTTTATATATATATCTATAATTAAATAAATTTATCGTGAGAAAGATCCATTGTTCACACACAGTTGTTATATTGTTGCATAAGAATATTTAACGTACACAATAATTACAGAAAATTATACTGTCAGAGAAAAGTGCTCCTCATTTGGAGAATATTGTTCATGCAGGATATTATTCATCAAAGAGATGAAAAAAACATAAATATTCATGAAATAAAAGAAAAAAAAAACTATTTGTTAATATATATTAAGAAAAAAAAAAAAAAAAAAAAAGTTTCCTAATAGTTCAATTAATTTATATCTCAACATTTTTTTCGCGTATACGATATCCATTAATAGCATTTCATTAAAGGAATTTAAATGCCTCGTTAAAATGTATTTTATTACCATTTCGATATATAGGTACGTTACAAAGTTATAATGCTTATTGTTCAGTACATTTGCATGAAAATAAAAGGTTCATAAAAACTTTTTACGTTATACTATATTTAAGATTACATAATTATCTG
Source organism: Leptopilina boulardi (assembly GCF_019393585.1). Taxonomy (NCBI): domain Eukaryota; kingdom Metazoa; phylum Arthropoda; class Insecta; order Hymenoptera; family Figitidae; genus Leptopilina; species Leptopilina boulardi. The sequence goes on along the minus strand of NW_026137874.1, from coordinate 1,527,951 downwards.
TTAAGATAATTTAATAAAAAAAAATGAATTTTTAATATTTTACGAGGAATTATTATTTTAAAAAATATTAATTTGCGTCAAAATAAATTAGATTTTGAAATTTTAATTTTTTTTTATATCTGCCTTTTATTGTTCTTTGTCTTTTAGAAGAATTTTTTTTCTAAATTAATGTATACGTTTTTAAGACAATTTACATAATTATATTTTTTTTTTTCTTGGTTTTTAAGAGAATTTTTCTGAAAATTGTCAACAAAAGGAAAACGCTCCTGCACTTGTCAATTTATAAAGGTCGGCGCAGACGCAACTCGAGGAAATATTGGTTTCAGTTAATCTTGAGGTCGGTGACATGAACAGGAAATTTTCTAGACGGATGTTGAATTTCATCATGTTTTTGTGTTAAAATAGAACTCGTTAAGGTCGCATTAAATTTGTCAAAAAAATTACGTCAATGCACTGGAAATTACCTTCTTTAGGTAACGTATTTTATTGTTTATTTTCATTTTAAAATGTCATCTGTCTAAAAGAGCAAGTTCCTCGAGTTTGCGTCGTCTGCTTAAAAAAATGACAGCTAGAAAATATTTATTATTTTAACAAATTTTTATTCCCTACCACGATTAATATTATTTTTTGTTTACAATTGTTTTTATACCAAAATATAAAATTTAACAAAAGAAAAACAATTTTCTCTTTTATCAAATTTTACTATTATTTATGATTTTTTATTAACAAAAAGAGAAGTTTATGAAAATATTTTTTATTTGAATTTAATAAAAAAAAAATTTCCTGGTATAGTATAATCAATACTTTTTCAGAAAAGATATAAAAAGTAGCTTCTTGGAATAATTATCAATTTATGATTTCTACAGAGAAAATTTCTTTTCGATTATTTTAAGCTATTTAAAGATTCAGAAATCAAGGAATTTATAAATATTTTCATTTATTATTGTTACGACAATATTGTATAATTTACGTCAATATTCTTCAAAACCTTTGCTCTGATTTGTCTTTTTGAAAATATTCATAGTCACGTTTTATATTATTAGTTTTGATTATGATCAGAATATCGATAAGGAATATTAGAAAACATCTTTCATAATGAATAAGAATCGAATTGTTAGAAAATTTATACTAATTGACAAAAAAAATGCACAATGTAAAATTCACGGATATGAAACTTCAGCATATTATAATTTAACTTAAATTTTTTTTCAAAAAAGCTTATTTAGCAAGTTTTTGAAACCAGTTAATCATAACAAATTTTTGAAATAAGAAACCGTTTCCTTTTTTTTCAGCTATTTAAAAATGACGAGATACACATTACTAGCTTTTGTTTTGCTGTCTTTATCGGCCTTCGCGAACACTGAAGACATCCTAATGTCTCAAGTGTTCGTCATTCCAATTTCCCCTGATATTTTTGGTTGGAATATGGAAGGTTAGTTTTTTTAAATGCTATTATATAATTATAATAATAGAAAAATAAAAATATATAATTTCATTTTCTATTGTCCACAATCAGGTTTTTATACACGACGATTTTCTTATCAATCATCACTATTAAATTCACCGGATTTACCGTCGTGGATTCATTACGTTTATAGCGAAAGAGCTCGACAAGGATATTTATATGGAGTTCCCCCGAGAAATCAGGAAGACTTTAAAGTAAACAAAAAAAAAATAATAATTTCTTTCGCTAAGTAAACAATATAAATCACTTTGGATAAATAATAAAAATTAATTGAAATTCCAGTTGGAAATCGTTGGCTTGGATAAAAAAACATACGAGACAAAAAACAAGATTCTAGATTTGAAAATCATTGATAATGAAAATCTAACGAAATATGAAATACAATTGAAAATAGACAATCTAAATGTGGAAGATATGTTAGATTCAAAAAGAATAGATGAACTTCTTGATGTATTCAGGTCAGTATTGAAATTAATTTTTTTTTTCAACTAACCTTTAGTAAACGGAAAAAAAAAATAATTTCAGGAAGAAACTTTGGAAAGAAGCCATAGATTTACAGCTGACTTTTTTGGCATCGGCAGTCGAACTTGGTGCTCGATTGCCACTTCAACCTGGTGAAGGCGAAGGGTAAGATGAAAAATAAATAAATCTCTTTTGATCAAGAGCAAAATGAAAGAAAATTTCTTTTCCTTTTTTTAAATTAATATTTTAATTATTTTTGTCATATTAATCATTTTTTTTTTTTTCTAAAAATGTTATAAAAAAAATCAATGTTTGTGCTTCTTTTGATTTGACATTGGTATTATCAATCGTGTACAGGAAAGCAAAACATGACGCACTTCCTGCAAATTTAAAAAAAAAAAAGGAAAAAAAAACTAATCGCTGACCTTCCATATAGCGTAATTTTTATCAAAAAATTATTTTATAATAATAATCATCGACAAAATAGTATTTAATCATATTATCTTGTAAGGACATTTTTTTATATTATTGTGATAAAAAGTATATTAGTAACATATATATTTTTTTTCATAATAAGTATTGAGTTATTAATCAGTCGATTAAGATTCATTAAGTTGACTTTGAATCAAAGTATATTTAATTGATAAGAAAAAGGCTTATCTCTTTTAAATTAGAGGCGCTAAAATTAATGCTAAACTGACGTTTGTCATGAGTACGCCTGTACTCGTCTCGCACATAATAATAAAATTTAAAAAACTATTCTATATTTGGGAAATTAATTAATAATCAGCATTAAATATTAAAAAATAATTTTTCAATTTAAAAAATTCTTTTTCGAATTATGATTCAATGGATTTGAATTCAGTCTTAATGTTATGTGATAATGAACGAATTATTTTTTTTTTAACTGATTCGGTCTTAATTAGAAACCGTGGGATCCTTGGAAGTGATGACGCACGTGTCTCGAGAATAATAATTGACTTTTCTATAGTCTTCCAAGGAATTTTTGCGAGGGGAATGAATGAATGAATGACTTGACACACGTGAATTCCAACATGTTGCGCTTTACAAAGCATATTTCAAATAAAGAAATAATGAATGCAATAAAAATTGAATTTTTAAAAGAAAATGTTTATCATTTTTTTTTTTTTTCTAGAGTTGTCCTGAGACTCGGTAGTTCTACACCTTTCTCTAATGATCTTCAACTTTTGGAAAATGAAGTGAAACCACTTCGAAAAAAATCATCATGCCCAAGGGATTATAAAAGAACGAGTGTGGAAACACATTTTAGAAGTGCGGATTTTATTCTGGATTGGTGTACATTTAGATTGGTTTGTAAAATATAAATATACAAAAAAAAAAAAATTAGATTATACAATTTTTTTTTTTTTTTTAGATTGAAGAAAGTCACGATTTACATCAAGAGAGTGCAAGACGAGGACCAAGTATGAATGTAATTGGAAGACCACAATCGAATTTAGCGGAAAATTCCGAATGGCGCTGGACCCAACCGACAAAATCTGGTCTTCCAATTCGAAGTTATTTCAAAGAAATAGTTACAACAATTTTTATACCTGGAATTCTACTTCTAATTCTATTAGGACTCTTGAGCACAGCCTTATGTCTTCATCATGAAAAATTGTAAGTTTCAACAATTCAAAAGAAATATTTTCCAATTTTCTGTTTATATTTAGTATCGATAATAATATATATTACTAAAACAATAGAAAAACGTCATTATTACAAAATCAAAAGTTTACAATTTATGATAGACAAGTTAGATTATAAGAAATCAGTCAACTATCGCGCGAGGGAAAGACAAATCGATTGTTCGATATGAGTTTGGTTTTAGACGTCATTCGAAACACCCACGTGTATCCTTATATATTCATTTATCGTTTCCGCGATGAGCAACTAATAAATTATAACACAAAATTTTTTTTTCTTTTTTTTTTTTTTTTGAAAGAAATCAATTTCCACATTTATATTGCAAAATATTTTAAAGGCCATTAATGATAACTCAATGAGTGGTATAAATTAAATTTTCCTAGGTCAACTTTTTAATAACTGTAAATTGTTTTGTTACGTCAAAAAATTATCTATCCAATACGTCAATTCATGACGACGTAATATTAATACGTAACGTCTATTTCTAAATATTAAAAAAACGCCTTGTCTGAATTTTTGGCAAAAATTATTATCAATAATTTTAAACAAAATTCAAAGACAGAATAAATATCAAATTTAATATAAGTAGAGTAAAAAGTAAATTTTGGTATAGCCCTTTAATGAATTGAATAATAATAATAATAATGACGAAAGGAGCAAAATCTTGTTAATTAGAAGTCGACCGTGACACGTCGGATCTTTAACATATAAGCGAGTTACGTCACTGATAATTCACGTCACACGAATGGAAAACTAGTGACCGGTAAACCGTTGTTTGATCATAAAGAAACGGTGATCGCCTCGCGGTCACTTACCCGAGAGAATGAGAAAGAGAGAGATATGAGTGTGTGTATATATGTCGTTACTACATGGGCATATTAACTAATATGTCTACAAAGGTACTCGTTATGAGTAATAATGTATATATACATATATGTGATTAATTTTTGTAGTATGCGGAATATATACACAAACGCATTTCTCTTTTGAGGCGTTAATTTATTTATTAAAATAATAAAGTGTGAAAACACTCGTAATGATCAAAGCGCCAATTACTTTATTATCAAGCCGCTTAACTATATGAACACGCATTTCATTGGACAATTAACTATGATTAAATTATCTGCACTATGATGATCACGGATGCTTAAGGGTCATTTATTTAAGACCAAGCCAATTTGCCTTGGATTCAATATTATTAATCCATTCAATTATTAAGTGACAAAAATTTATTACTCCATTATTTCATATTAGTTTTCATAATTTAATTAATTAAATGTTTTCAATTTTTTCTATGGGATAAATTATTAATTTAATTTAATTTAATTATTTAATTAAATTAATATAATAAAATTAGAATTTTTTAAAAATGAATTAAGTATAATTCTTTTAAATATATATTAATATAATTAAAAATCAATGTGTTTTCATTAATTTGGATTTTAGAAGTGTATTGAAGGAAAAAAAAATGTTAAAATAATGAAATATTGCAAATTTCATTAACAATCATTGATACTGAATATAATGCCTTTCAAGGATGTATACATATACAGCTAGATATAGAGACTTTTAGAAATATAGCCAAACGATCTACGCACGCGACTAATAATATCCTTATCGCGTTTATGATAATTTATGCAATGAACAGCACGTCTCGCACACACAATTGCGACGATTTCTAAAAGCACGTATAGTTATGTATTATTAGTAGCATCAAACACAAAAAAAAAAAATTACGATATCTTTGATCTTTTAACGAAACACTGAAAAATTATTTTTATTAAATTAAAAAAAAGGTTCTCTGATTTTCACCTAGTTACTTCACAAAGACAAAAAAAATAGCAAACAAAATTTTTTTTATTAAAACTAGAATTATTTTTCAGTGTTATTTTTAGTAATATTATCTTTTCATTATTATTATTATTATTATCATTATTATTATTATTATTATCATTATTATTATTATTATTTATAACAATAATAATGCCAAAGTATCCCTTTCTCCTTTTCCAAATGAATTTGCAGAACAGACATTTTTTTTTATTATCACGCTCACGAAACACTTTGTCTTTAATTTATATTAATTTTTTTTTTAATTAAACGTGTTCTACATAAAGTCACTATTATTATTTTTTTAAAACTAGATTTGAAAAATTATATTTTATTTTGGTAAAATGATAATTTTATTTTTGTAGGATTGATCCAGAATCAGACAAATATTTCCATGAACTGTTTAATCTTTTCCTTGATCAAAAAGAGATCGCGAGGTAAATTTTCTAGTGAAAGAACTGACAATTTTTTTTTAAAATGCAAATTTAAAATAGGGAAACATCATTAATGTTAAAAATAGTTTCCTTAATTTAAATTTTAAAGCTAATATACTTTCTAATTCTTTCTAATATTTATCTTTCATATTTTAATATAGAATATTGATTTTTAGTAATTATATATTTAAAAAAAAATGTTATTGTTAATAATTGAAAAAAAGTAGTGTGAAATTTACGAAAATAACGATTTTTAAAGCTTCGTTTTTTTTAAAAAAAAAGTGTTTCTTTTTACAATAATGAGCCTTTATATTAGTTGCATTTTTATTTATTTTTTTTGCATCCATAGAGATCAATGTTGCATGTTATTTTATATATAATAAATTTTTATTACAGAATGATTTTACTACTGGAGAATTTCAAAGTTGCTTCAAAATTTTTTACTTAGCGGATTTTGCTATTTTTCTGTTTTTTGCGTGATGCATGGATTTCAAAAAAAAATAATAAATGGTGCGTATATTTTTTTTTTTTTTGAATTGAAAAAGAATTCTAAAAAAAAGTAAATGAAATTTATTTCTTTAAAAAGTATTAATTTCCGTGGTTTTTAATTTTTTTTCTTTTTTTTTTGCTATTTTTCAGAGAAAAAAAAGAACCATCTCCAGTGGAGGAGCATGGAACTAATGGCGTTCAAATGGTCCAATATGCAACATCAAGTAAAGGAACATTAAGATCACTCTCGGCACAACCCTCAAGTCCAAATAATTCTTTGTCTCGAAGTCCAAAGTGAGTAAACAAATTTGATTTTACAAAAATATATAAAAATATTCGTATGTAAATATTTTTTTTAATAACAAACCAATTTTTCTAAAATTACTCTTAAAAATTTTACCTGCGTATTCACTTAAACCGGTTTTAAAGATCATCTTTTCTTATTTTTATAAAAAAAAAAAAAGTTTTTAAATTCATTCTATAAAAAATTGATTGTATCTGCTTATTTAAATTACTCCACGATGACAATATTTTTTTTTTTATAATTTAAATTCGAAAATATTATTGTAGCGAATATTATAAAAAGAAAAAGAATTTTGTATACAGTTTCACATTCTTGTTATCTTTTTAAAGAGCAATATAGCCTTCGAAAGATGCTGCGCGCGGTAAAATATATGTAATCATTATACTCTCTCCCTGAACCCTTTTCTCGTGAACCCTTTCCCAGAATCTTTTACAATGGTTCTCAAAGTATATCTCAGTTCTCAGAAAAAAAAGAACAACTCTAAAGAATTGACGCTCCCGCGCGCGTTCTTCAACGAACTTTTACCTCCTGAGGTGCATTTCTCTCTTTTTTCAGAACCTCTGTTGAAAGGACCAACCCGTACATTAGACCGAACCCTCCCCCTTATATGGGACCAAATAACTTGTAAGTTTTTAAATTTTATTTCCAAAAACGTAAATTTTTTTTTACTAAATATTACTTATATTTTTTGAATTTAAATTTAAATAACTATTAAAAAAAACTATCGATTTATTATTATTATTATTATTATTATTAATTACTATTAATTTAATCAAAAATTGTTTTTTTCAGCGTTGGACTTCGAGCTGATTTCTGACTACACGAGGAGCCAGCAAAGACGTGGTTTTGCTAAAGTTTCAAATTCATTACACTGAATTGTGAGAAAAAAAAATTCACACCTGAATCTTTTTTTCTGAAAGACAAAGCAAAATCATTTAATCTGGCTCCGAATAAGGAAAAAATCTTTGCGATACAATGATCGCATTATAATTACGGTAATAACAGAAAAAAAAATTATATTATACAAATAATAATAAATAGCAATTTGTTTAAATACTTAATTATTACATATCGAACAAAGAGATCAGTAATTGATACATTTTTATACGGATATACGTAATATATTCATAATTTACGGACTTGATAATTAAATTTTAAATTAGAAAAACATATAATTAATTAATGTATAAAAATAGTAATATACAATAAAATTATCATTAAGTTTCAAATTCCACTTCATTTATATAATTTTATTTTCTGTTTTTTTTTTTTTTTATTTAATCATCCTATTTGAAAAATGTTTGTTTTAGTTTGGATTAATATTTTATTTACTTTTTTATTTAATTATCAATTTAATATTTTACTAAATATTTATAATTAAACAAAAGAAATGGTTTTTTTTTAATTTAGAGATTTTTTTATTATTTGATTTATAAATGGTATTAAGTAGGGATAGTCAACGATTAACAGGTAAGTATTTAATAAATCTTTTTTTTTTTAACCGAAAATTTATAATTAAAGAATTTTTTTTACTCCTCCAAAGTCTAAACGTATTAATTATCTACGTGTAAAAATTTAAATTTAATATTTGTCTCAAATATAATAAAAAAATAGTCTTAAAAAAAATAATACTATGATCATCATTTCAAAACAAAATAACAGGTGCCATAGATTTTTTTCTTTCTACATCCCTGACATTCACCCACGCCAAAAAATTTCTTGCCGCGAATTGCGTAAACCTGTGTAGAACTGTGATGTATAGAACTTGTTTTTGTGAGTGAAAAATTTGACAATGATTTCTAAATTCAATTTAAAAGTATAGAACATTTAATGTGCGAATAGGTGAAAATTATTTCAATTTTTTTTTTCTAAGGAGATGGCGGGCATTGTTCCTATTCCCTGTCGATCCGGCAGAAAACAGTGGACATTACACGGTAAATTTATTTTGTTTTGAAATCAGTATTTATAAGAATCTCTAAAGATAATACCTATGTATGTATAGTGAATTTTTATCTTGTTGGTGACAGTTACTTTTCGATAGCCACGTGACTTAAATGTCAAAGTTTGTTTACAATCAAAATATTTTTATGGCATATATGAACGATTCTAACCTCAAAATTACAATTTTGACAGCTCGTAATTTGCATTGAAATATTTCAAAGTAATATTTTATAACTATTTTCGTAAAATTAGATTCTAAATGAAAAATACAATTATTTTGATGAATTTAAGAAAAATTTAAAAATTATAAAATATTTTAGCGCTATTTTGAAGGTTATATAAAAATCGATTGTCCTTCACCTAATTTTATTTTATGTACATCATAAAAAAATGAATCTTGTATTAAAATTTTAATCTTTTAAAAATTAAGATGAATTTTAGTTTTTTTTTTATTCTTGAATTTTAGCTATTCATAAAAAGTAAATTTTCCATGTAGTTTTTAGCTACAGAAAATGAAAAGCTCAAGAAAAATAAAATATAAATAATTTTACAATGTTTTCTATATAAGAGAACATTTTTGTACAAAATGAAAATGAAAAGTTGATAAATAATTTAATTGTCTAACAAGGGAATGCTAATTTTTCATTAACAGATGGACCAAGAGGATCGTTGCGAAGATTACGATCACAACTTGCTGAAGATGGCTGTCCTGAATCACAAGTTGTTTTGGCAAAACAATTATTGGAAGAACAGTGTGGTGAGTATTGAAAAAAAAATATTTTCTATATGTTACATTTTTCACCTTAAATTTACAATGTAATAATAATTTTCGAAAAAAACAGAACTTGACGTTGACAAAGAAGAGAATGCAAAATTGGGAGTCTATTGGTTGACAAAAGCTTCTGAACAGGGAAATTTGGAAGCAACTGAAATTCTCGAAAAATGCCTAGCTAGTGGACGAGGTATCACTGAACACAATTATTATGACGTGAAAAGTTGTCTAGACATGTCACAAGATGAAAAACTTGCAAGACGCGCTGCCAGAGAAATGTTCAACAGGTAAAAAGATTTTTCAAAATTTAAAATTATATTTTTAAAAAAATTTATTAAAATTCCAAAAAAATTAAAACAACGTAATTTAATAAATAGTTTAGCAAATGGAGAAGATTTTATAACAACTGAACAACTACAAAGAAAAATGAGAGAATTATCCTTTCCATCAACAAGCAAAGGAAAATGTAATAAATCTAATAATTCACAAAAAACTTTAAAAGACAGCGTGGGCGATACTTTTCCCGAGGATGGACTCACGGAAAATTCAAATTGTTTCAAAAATGGAAATGAACGATTTGGTGAACCTATTGCAGGTAAAAAAAAAATTGTAAATTTAAAATTTAATTTTTATATTCAAAATATTGAACATTTTTTTACAGATTGGTCAATACATCAGGGGGAAAAAATTACCGAATCAATTTTAGTATCAGCGGCGGCAAATTATGCCCGCGGTCTATTGCCAATTGTTTCAAATGCTCTTTGTCTTGTGGATTCAACGCAAATGGAATTAAATACAATTCCACTTTTACAAAGGCCTTTCATTTATCCACTTGCATCACTTAAACGTCTCTATTTTTGGCTAATTGAAACCCTAGGGAAACGAACAATGCCATTTAGAAAATTTTTTTTCACTACTCATATACATACAATTTTTCTACTTGTTCTCTATTCAATGTTTGGTACTGAAAGTTTATTGCTTTTTATTCCATTAGTTCTCTATTATCTCTCATTTATCGTTATGGTTGTCTCAACATTTCAAATGCTTCAACGTAAACGTGAATTAACTGATTTTCGTCTATGGTCAGGATTATTTCTCAGTTATTCAGGAGGGAATCTTAATCCAGAAGAAGCTGAATATCAATTTTGTCGTAATAATTTAAAACCCCATGGTCATTTTTTCTTAGCGCTTCTTTTAAATTTAATGATTTATCCAATAATTGCCCATCAATGGACACCGCAATCTGAATTTACAATTATTGCCGTTGCATTAACATTAGTGACACTTTTGAATTTTACATGGAAAGATTCATCGAAAATACCGGATATTTTGGCAATTTTTAGTTTTTGTGTTCATGTTTTGGCAAAATATCCCTATGAAACTGATATTGTTGTTGCTCAAACGTGGCGATTTTTAGATATAAGAGTACCGACATTTGCCTCCTACGTTGTTGGAAATGGAATTGAATTTTGTTTAAATTTTCGTGCTGTATTTTATCTTTTAATTCCGGCTGTTTTTGCAAAAATGGCCGCAAGAGATGGATGGCGAGGTACATATAAAACATTAATTCCACATTGTGTAACTTTAAGTTGGTGGCAAATTGCAATTCTCTCATCACAAGGAGCAACTTGGTATGGATTAATACGAGGAACACTTGCTCTAGTTGGTATGGTACTTTTTATACCAATTGCTGGATTAGCATCAATTATTCTACCTATTTTGGCAACTGCAAAATATCTTACTGAAAGTGATATAGCAATGAAAATTATTCTTACTATTCTATTGGGAGGTTTACCATTTTTAGCATCTTGGTATTTGAGAAAATTAAGAGTTGCCAAATACAATTGGATAATTACATGTATTCAGGTAAAAAAAATGAATTTTAGTTTTTTTTATAAATTATAAAAAATAATAATTTAAATATATTTTACAGCTAAGTGTTGGATTTATTGCCGGTGTATTTCTTTCATGGCCAATGATAATTGGATATAAACAGGAAGTGAGTACGAATCAATATGAAGTAATACCAACACTATCTTGGGAACAATATCAAAATCATTGTCATCAACCAGCATGGGAGGAAACATCATCAAAAGCTCAAGTACAAGTGCAATGTGCACATTTAGAAGGAATGTCAATTTCCTGGGAAGGTTATGTGACTAACGTTAGATTAAAATCGATAAAAAATAATGTTGCATTTATTATTAATAAATTGCCAAATTTTTTAAAAGTACCATTAAGTTGTTTAATGGGTAAACGATATCAAGATGAAAAAGATTGTAATAATGGAAATGAAATTCGTAAACGACATTGTCAAACATTTTTGGATATTCAAAAAAGAAGAAATAAATGTCATCTCGCCAATTGGGATTGGTATGAATTTGAAATATTTGTTAAAATGAAAAGTGGAATGTGGGTTAGTAATTCAGAAGTGATATTACTTGGTGATCAATCATTTAAAAATTTTAGTTTAAATATTTATCCGGGTGATAAAATTTGGTTTTCGGGTGTACTTTTGAATAATGGATTGAAAAAAGAATCATTATTGGGTGGTTTAAAACCACATATAAATTTAGAAGAAGCTGGATGTCTTGCATGTCATACAATTGATTTAAAACCATCTAAACAATATAGGTATGAGTTAAATTTTAATTCGCTATTAAAAGATGTCTTCTTAGGATTAAAGACTGTTTTGAATTTTTTATTTAATCCCATAGTTATATTTAAGTAATTATTTCATAAGAAAGATAAAAAAAACTACATAATCAAGTTCTTCGATTTGTTTGACAAAATATGTGAATATTGCAAAAGTTAATGTAATTTTGTTTGAAAAATCAGTTACTTTATAATATAGTAAAAGATTTTTTAAAAAGCAGAATATAATGAATGTTTCCGAGAAGAAAAGGAAAATAGTTGTAATGTATTTTACAAATTTGTATAATTTATTTGCTATGCGCAATTATCTAAATTTATTTACTTCATGTTAGTCAAATTTGTTACCTTCGACTCAGGTATTTTAGAATAAATAGAGTTCAGTAGGAATTCATACTCTATGTAAACAATGTTATCAGTAGATTCAATGTATGTTTAAAAAAAAAAATTAATGTATAATAATTTTAGAGGTGCTATTTAGTAGGAAAATATATTTAAATGTAAGTCTGATATTTTTCTATATTGCGTTATAATAGGCATATATTATTGCTTTTGTGGATTTTTCTTCCATTTTTAAAAAAAAAAATCACGTTATTGTTATTTATATCGATTGTTTTGTAAATTGTTAGAAATAATTAGAAGTTATAGAGTTATTAATTAATAATTAATGTTATATGTAACAACCACGTAAATATATATATAGCACAAGATAAAAATTCAAAAAGAATTAAAATCTCATCTTTTTGAATTTTTATTTTTCTGAATTAACAACGTCCACAAAAGTTTCTCTCTATTCCTTAAATTTCTCAAAAGTATTCTATATACTTATTTGTCAGGACCGCGGTAATGGGGCCGATTATAATTTATTTTGTATAACAGATTTTAATCAGAGGTTAAGAAACAGTTATAAAATTTTGTACGTAGTTTAGATATATATATATATATATATTTGATGTTAAGTTTAGATTAATTGTATCAATATTAAACACAAGTTTTTTATAATAAAAAAAAATCTGTAATTGAGAACCAAAATGTTGTCGACAAGATTCTATAAAGAGTGCCTTGACGTATTTTGTTTATGTCTAAATTGTTCAAAATTACTTTTCGGAAATAAATTTATTTACCAATAATTTGTCTTTGTTTTTAATAAAACATCCTTTTACCGTGTATTAGGTTAAGTTTAGTTCAATACACAGATTTATATCAAATAATATCGCAATTAAAAATAATTTAAAGAAATTTATTTTTTATTGACTCACCGTTGCTGCAAATTGATGGTAATCCTATATTTGTAGTAGAAGATCCTTAGGTGACTTTTTCTTGATAATCCTTTTAAAATGACACTTGACACAATACACTAAACATAAGCCATGAAAATTTTTCTATGCAACAATGCAAACAAATGAAATAAGCAAATTATAACCTCCAAATTAGTCACTATAATGAGTTTTTATGGAAATTTTAATCAGCACTTGATTATAATTAATCGAACACACTGTTTCACTGAGATTTTGAATCAGAATATAAAAAAAGCAATGTTGCCGTTTTTGAAAAAATGATTGCTTGCACACACAATTTGCCGAAAATCAACGCCGACTTGACAAGGGATTAAGCGTTAAATATAACGAAATTGTATAAAAGTTTTTATCAAAATTAAGCATTTATCACTCACGAACACTAATTAACACTCATAATAACTCGAAACGACTAAAAAACATTCTTTTTTAACGAAAAAATTGGAGCACGACACGCGGGATTTCGAAGGAACGACGCGATCTACCAATTTTGTTGCAATTGGTCACGTGATCTCAATAGACGGCTTCACTACTACTGGAGTCAAGTCTATTACATTCAAGTGATTTAACATTAATTTAAAATGAATTTACATTATATAAAATACATTGCATTAAATTTTCATAAAGATATCATCAATGTATTGATTTATTTTACCTATTTGACCTATTTAAGTGATAAATTTTAATTAAAATTAATAAAAAAAATATTTGGCGCCAACGAATCAACGGAGTGAGCATGCGCAACTTGACTTTTAATAATCCACCAATGAGCTTTTAACTCATTTTCTATTGGTTAATTTCATAAATTATTTTGCGCGCCATTAACATTTTAGCGCGAAATATTTTCAAAATTGTTTAATTTTAATTTAAAAGTAAAAAAAAAATATTTATACAAATCAATTGATTTTTCTCCATTCTAATAATTTCATTCTCATAATTAAATCATTAATATAAAAAGAACTAATAATTAAAAAAGATTAAAAAAATTTTTAATGAAATTTTCTAATAATTAATTTGTATTAAGTATTTTTATTTAAATATACAATAACATTTGTCTATATACTACTTACATAATAATACTTAGACGTAATATCTTTAAGAAAAAAATGAACGTTTTCATTAACAAATACAGTGAAACCCATGTTTTTATTTTGTACGATGTAATTATTATTACCCATAAATTGGAAAGTTTATATAATATAAATTTATTTCTTATTAATTATTATAAGAACAATTTTATAATAACATCAAGAATTATTTCCTTCTATATACAATCGCGAACAACAATATTCTAATGAGTAAAAACGTCGGAGTTTCACTGTAATGATAAAATATAATATTTAATAATATATATAATAATTGTAATATTCTCACGCATAATAATTACATCACATTTAGAGAGAAGAAAACCTTTTTATAATTCAGTAAACTTCGTAAAATTTTCATTCTAACACATTTACAAGATATAACACATTTATTATTGTTATTATTTATTATTATTATTTTAATTATTATATTAAAAATGTCGACACAATCATTTTTTCCACGTATTATTTTTGACATATACAAATAATAGTCGACAGAAACATTCATTTTTTTTTTATTTCTAAAAAGTCGATGGTAATTATAATTTCCTAACAATTACTTATTAATTATTTTCAAAATAGTTTCGTATATTTTTATACGAATTTCAAAATTCTAGTTGGTGTTTTTTTTTTGCTGTGCATTCAAAAGGAATTAAATACCTTTTCTTTTTTTACACAAATTTTAAGTCATTTTTCTTCTTCTTTAGAGAGAATCGAAATTTAAAAAAAAAAATCTTCGTTTGTACCTTTCAGGGAAATTGTAAAATTTATTAAGAAAAAAAAATAAAAAATATTTAAAAAATTATCTCAGTGAGAGAATTAAAAAGAAAGTTTAATTTAATTTTTTAAACACAGCCTTAAGGAAGCCAATAATAAAAATTGAAAACTTCAACGAGATGTTTTTTGTTAACTGTTTTCAGCAATAAGGATACAGATATATAATTTTACTTTTTCTAGGCCTACATGAGAATGATTATAAAAATATTTTGAAATTAATACTTTTTGAGAGAAAATCTAAGGCCACAATGTGGTATTGAAGCTTAAATGCAAATTGAAATTATTATTAGAAGACTTTGTAAATTCAATACTTTGGTTTCGATCTAAGGTAATTTTTTTTTCTTTTTTTTTTCCTTTTTTTTAAGAAAATTATGCTAAGTTATTAAATACTTCATTGTTTCTCTTTTTCAATGTTATTTCTTCGTAATTTTTTTCGTTAGAAAAATTAATTTCGGCGGTTTATGGTCACAAACTTAAACTTTTTCTATACTTTTTGATAAAAAACAAAAAAAAAAAATTTTTTTTTTGTTCATTTAGTAAACACCTTCGTTGTATTCTATCTTAAAAAATTAAATTATGTACAAATTGTACACAATTATTAAATAGACAATTTCTTTTTTTTATGAGAAAAAAAAAGTTAAATACATATACATTGACTAAAAATATAAATAGTATTTCGATAAAATTTAACTCTATATATATAAAAAAAGATTATGTTAAAACTTAACGTAAACATATATTTTGAGTATTTAATCACGAGTTTCAAAAACTTGAAGGGACAAACTAAGAAAATGAATTTCTTTTTGTAAAAAAAAAATTATCTTTAAATTTCTTACTTATTTAAGTAATTAAAAAAAATGTTGCAAATTTTTTTTTAGTAAGTTAATAGTGATTTTAAAAAAATTATTTAGGATTAGTTATTTTCTTGAAAACGTGTGTCTTGTTAGTGAGAAGTGGACGGCACTGAATTAATCTGACTGGACATGTAACAGCAGTAACATGGAACCATCATGTCAAAATTCCTTTGAAAAGTAATTAAATTTAAAGTATAAAATTTTTGAAATTTATGTAATTTAATTTTCAATATAAATTTTAATTACTTAAGGTAAAATTTTTTTTTTAAAGATCATCAAATTTATGAGGAAAAAGGTTATAAAAAATGATTTTTTAATTTCAAAATGCATTACCTGGTTTGTTCCTCTAGTTGTTGAATTTTTTCTTCTCTAAATTTGATACACTGCCTCGTTGAGTGTTTAATTAATCGCTATGGCTGCGAACCTCCGCTACTGTTACTTGAACTTTCTCCTCTATTTAAATTATCAGAAATATCTGTCAATTTGCTTATTCGTCTTTCACCACTTAAACTAATTAAGAAATTAAAAATAATAACATTAATATTAAAAATTAAATTAATTTGAAATTTTATAACCAAAAAAAAATATTCTATTCTTCTATTTTGATAAATAATTAATATACTTACTCCTTACGAATTTGAGAATTTTTTAAATCTTCATTTTCATCGGATGAATATCGATTTTTCGAGCGATCACTTGGAGGATTTGTTTTATCTTGATCGGAAGATCGTTTATTTTGTTCCGATGAAGAATCTTGCGTTACATTTTCAATTTCTTCAACTGGCAAACATGTTTCAACCATTGCCTCGAGACAATTAACAAATAATTCGGCACTCTCTGCGGTTCGATTACACTGGGAGAGAAGAGAAAAAAAAATAAAATTTAATTCAAAAACAACAAAAATAAAATATTATTCTTACCTTAGTGTAAGGTCCAGCGAATCGCCAAAGTCCTCCAAAACCACAGCTTTGTAAATAATGTAATTGTTGTTGACTCGTATCTTCACAAGCAATCATATTTTGAATGATAGCTTGAACCGAATTTAAAATCGCTTGATCATGACATGATGACAGGACACTATTTATTTTAGCATCCAATAAATTATGACTGAAAAATTAATTATTTAAAATTTTATTATCAAAATTTCTTTAGATAATTTTTTTTTTTTTTTTTTTTAATATACTTACATAACTGGGAAGACTTTTGGAAAAACGACAGAAGCTTCTGCAAGATAACCGTACAATATTCTTGTTTCACTTTCTTCAGTGGAATATTTGACCAAAGTTGCCAACACAGTTAAGACAAGGGTTTGTGTTGAAAAATCAGTGAGTACTTCAGGATCCAAAAGAACGTTGTTTTCATTGCTCACACTGACTCTTGTACTTCGATTCTATATTTAAATTAACATGAATGAAAAACAAATTTTTTTTTTCACTTGAAAAAATAAATCAGTGCTTTTTAGAAAAATATCGCAAACTCCATAACACACACAAAAACACATAAAGAAACATGTGAATAGGGAAATTTGCTAATTAAAAAAAAAAATTCTAAAATAGTGTTTAGAATCTTTTTTTTTAGAATCAATTTCTTTTAATTTGTAACTCCTGATTTAATTGCTGAAAAAAAATGAATAATCGATAAGTACCTTTGGCTCTAATTCATCGTTGGATTTCACTTCCTTTGTAGATGGTACAGAGAAAGATCGTTGTGTTTTAAATAAAGTCCTGCCAGTCTGGGTTAGTCGATGAACATCATCAAATAAGATGATCGAAATGATGAGGTGAGAGAGACGTTAGTGGACATTTTTTTTTTTTTTTTTTTTAAGGATTACGATCCAGGTAAAGGCAGACACAGACACGTATCAAACATAGAAAAAAAGGTTCACACAAAATTTGTGAATTAGACTTTAAAGCACAAACCATTTTTTTTTTTTTTTTGCACAATAATTATTTTGCCAATTTGTTTTCACTTTATAATATTGTTTTTTAGGAAAAATATTTTTTAAAATAATTTTCAATACCAGAAAGGCAAGAAATAAATTAATGATAGAAAATATTTTTTCAGAGATTCAAAATATCATGCATTTTTATATATTATCTTTTTTTGTATTTGACAATTATATTCTTAAGGCACAATTAAAAAAAAGAACAATACGTGCAACGTTTAGGTAAATTTTAGATAATATAATAAAATTTCAGATACTTTTTTTTCGACAATACAATCAAACTACAACGTTTACAATGAAAAAAAAAAGAAAAAAAAAAATATAAAAACCGACATGAAACGACAAGAAAACAATTGTTATAAAGTTAATTTAGCTTCATAAGTGCATTAAAATGAAAAAAAAAATTATTAATTAAATTTACCTGATGTGTAGGATGCTGCTTAAGTTGTCGCGCATGTGTAATTGCCGATTGATCCAAAAGATCCCATGATTTTTGTCTACGATTTGGTGGATTATTAACGCTCGTTGAAAATTCCTGGAAAAAAAAATTCGAATTTATTTTTTTAAATTAATTTATTATTTAATTTATTTATTTTCTTTCTAATTCTTACCGTTCCATTAGTAATTAAAGTATCGAGAAAATCATTACTGCCCGATTCATTGGCACTTCTACCAAGAGCATGTCTTATGTGACATCTACTTCGAACTTCTTCCGAAACAGACACTAATGCTGCGAGATAAGCAACACTTTCAGGTGTCACTTCAAATTTATCTCTTCGATATGGTTTTGCAACAATTGCCAATAACATTGTTAAAACACGCGCCGTTCTCGTGACAGTTGTCGGTGTTGGATGTCTATATCCTTTCAATAAATGACCAACCAATGCAAAATGAAAATTAGACTTAAATGACAATCCAACAGCATGATCCAATTGTTTAAAATGCCATTCCAAAGGCTCTCGCGTTGACATCATAACTCGTTCCAAAGTCTAAGGAGATAGATTTAGTTTATTATTTTTTTTTTTCTTTGAAAATTGTAAATTATAATTCCATACCTTATCATCGAAAGTTCCTTGCGAGTCCAAAGTATGTAAATTTTGTTCCAAAAGAGCCAAACCAGAGGCATAAAGAGAAGCTTCATCCAACTGTAAAACTGAAGTAGCTACCCAAAATAAATATCTATGAATTGGAGATTCCTGAGAAAAAAAATTTGTAAATAAGAAAAATTGAAAATCTATTGTGATTAAAGAAAAAAAAATATACTCACGGGTCTTAGAAGCGGTTGTAATCTTGTGAGACACATGACAATCGATTCGAGAAGTATAATATCATTAAAACTCTCAAGTGCTTTAACTAAAATTCTCAACAATTGTTTAATATCCTGATCGGTGATACTTTTACTAATACATCCAAAAACAATCAACGCTCTCGGCTGTAATGCAGGATTAAAACAAAAAGCAAAACTCTTTGCCAACGATGTCCATGTTTTTAGCCAATCACATTTTGGAATATCCCTCATACAAGCTTCCATTATTTCCAAAAGTGCATCAGTTATCACTTCTAAACTCGTCAAAGAAAGTCTTTCACGATCTTGAATTCCTCCCATTGTTCTCTCATTGCCAAACCATTTCTCATTCGAATGTCTATAACTCGACCTAAATAAAAAAAAAAACATTAAAACCTCTTCTTCAAATTTGTGAAAGATAATTCCAAAATTACCTGAAAGCAGTCACAGCGGCCGATTTCACTTTACTGATTCCAAACAACAAATAGAATTTTGGCAATGAAAATTCATCTAAACTCATACGAAGAACACGATAAGTATCTTCGGAAAAAGAAGGTGAACTACAAGTACAAAGTGAATGAATAATATTTATAACTAAACCATGTGTTGATGCTCGCATACTAAGACTTCCGGAACAAACAAGAAATGTCACAGTATGAAAGAGATATGGTAAATGTTTTCCAACATCAAGACAATTATTAAATGAGAGCATTAATAAATATCGTGCCAATATTGCAATATCATCCCACATCATATGTTGTTCCAATAATGGAGTTGGTGATGTACATGTTTTATCAACAACACGACAAAGTCTTCCAATAACTTTTTTTGCAACAAGTTGAACATTACCGGAAGCTAATGCAACTGCTGTATCGGCCATTATTTCCACCATTGGCGAACCCAAACCATAGCGTACACTTCGTTGAATAAAATTATCCAAAACTGTATCAATTAAATCCGGAAGTCTTCCAATTGTACTCCAAATTTTTGCCTGTATACTCGGATACATTTCAACTTCATCAATTGTCAATGTTATTAGTTTCTCCAATATTTGCGTTACTTGCTTCTGTCGTTTTCCACCCTCGTCATTTGGCTTATAGAATCGAACCTAAAAAACGAATTTGTATTACATTTTGTATTACAATATTGAATTTTTAATTAAAATTAAAAAAAAAAACGCCTTACGAGATTATTAAGCCAAGGTGTCATGTATTCCAAACACAAATGTTTCAGTTCAATGGTTGATCCTTTAAAACCCTCGATGCATTCTTCTAAAAATTCCAATGTCAAATGTGGATCATTAGCGGCAAGTGTCTCACTCAAATGTTTAATGAAAATTGTATTATTTGAGGGAATACAAAGTCCTGATGTTTCAAGTAATTGTCCTTCAATTTTAAGATCAAAAGTCGCTGTTAAAGCACATAATTGATTATAGGCAGCAGTTCGTAAATTAGGATCTGAACTACCCAAATTTAAGAGAGCCATATTTAATAATGTTCCCGGTACGTCTTTGGGACGAATTTTTGGATGTACTGACATTGAATCGGGTTGAGATAGTTCCCAACGATTTCTGATATGAATTATTGCCTGTACAATACTATCGCAATCGTTATGAATAAATGACAATGGACCCGCTTCATTGGAAATTGTCAATGTAAATTGATTATCATCAACTAGACAAACTTCCTCAATTTCCGATGCATAATAGACATCATTTAATAAAACTGAGTGCGATAGAACTTTACATTTTTCAGCTGATGTTATTTGTATTGCTGTTGGTCCCACCTAAAAGCCAATAAAAAATTGTAATCAAATTAACCATGAAATTTTCAAATAATTGATATTTAAATAATAAAAAAAAAACCTCACCTTTATAGAGACTTTGGTGTCTTTATGAGACAATTTTAGTGCACTTGTAAAAACTTTAAGATCTTCATCAAGTGAAAGTGTTGCACCGGGTAATTTTTGTTGTTCCATGTCAATTAAATCATTAAGTCTTCCAGGTCCATCGACAAATACAACTTTTCGATTTCCTTTTAATGGTGCCAATATTCTATCGTGAAATTTTGTATATTCCCTCACCCAACTATTACAATTATAAATATAAGCAGCGTGAATATTTTCATAAGCAACCTCAGGTAAAACGTAAAACCATTTTTGTAAGAATTCAGTTCTAAAACGATTATCAGAACAAGTGTGTGTGAAATCAACAACCAATTCAAATGGTGAATGACAAAATGGTTTTAATGTCAAAATCACATGATATATCAAAAGATCTCCATTAGTTTCACCAATTCTGGGGAAAAAAAAAATTAGAATTAGTATTAAAAATAATTAATTAATTATAATTAAATTGTGATAAATTACTTGTAACGCCTCGCGATATAGTAAAAAACAGGATATCCTTGTTTACTCGTTCCTGCTTGATAGAAAATATTCAAACTCTTGATACTTTTAAATTCTTCCTTTTCATGCATATTGTGCTTCACCATTATTTCCTCAAAATTTGTTGATGACATATCAATACTCGACCATCGGGCGTAGGAAGACGAGAATAATAAGCTTGAAGAAAGTACGTTTCTAATGATAATTAAATTATCAAATTTTAAATAGGAAAAAGAAAGGTATATGAACCTTTAATATTCAAAATAAAAGTATTTCTATAATTAAACTAAAAGAAAAAACTTACTGTGAATCAACTGGTTTATGTTCAGGAGGACCAAGATAGGCCAATAATGTTGCCATTTTATCAAAAGGTCTTCGACCCATTGCCTTATGATCACGACTACTGCTTAAATAATCACCAATTCTCTCTTGATGATTCCAAAGTAATCGATGTAATGCCAATACATTTGCATCCGAAACAAATGACATTGGATGATTTGCTTGGTCCACTGTTTCACAATCAGATGCAATTTGTATGAAAAATCGTCTTCCAATTTCAAAATGAGCTTGAAGAAAATCATTGAAAGGCAACATGTGCTGTTCTTTACTGAATTCAACATGATTTGCAATATTTTGCAAAATTTTCGACATCAACATAAGGCCACGTTTCACTTGCGGTGGCATTGGTTTATTTACAATTCCCATTTCTTGTGGTGATACAATAGCTGGATTAATAAAACGTAAAAATATAACTGTACCAACAGCGCCAATATTATTCTGAGGACATTGTGGAAATCTTTTACTCAAAACTTGATAAAGACAATGACACATTGATCGCAATTGTGGAGGAAATCTAGAAAAAAAAAAGAAAATTAGAATTTAATTCTAATTTTAAATCAATTTTTCAAACTTACCGATCAGCCGATGAAACAATGGCATCAAAAACTTTTTGTGTCAAGGCAATTAAATTTCTTCCATTTTGCTCGATATCTTCATTAGCATCAATTCTCGCGCTATCAACTTCAAAACCCGTAACTGGATCGCTCAACAATGGTCTTATAAGTGGTTCCAAAAGATTTTGTAAATAGCTAGCGCCATAAATTTTAAAACAAAAGGCCATAATTTTACTACCAAGACTATTGCCACGAAATAATGTTTGCATACAATCGGATACTTCCACTTCACGATAAAACATATTCCAAAGAAGAGGCGAAAGTAAATGTTTTGCATCAAAGAGAGTAACAAAAACACGAGCAAGTTCATCCATTTGATTAGTTGTCACAACATTTGCCAAAGCCATTGCTATTGGCAATTCTCCCTTATCGCTTATCATTGTCACTAATTGTACCAATTGTTCGAATCTATCGGCTAATACAGTTTCCGCAAGTGTATCAAATTCCGTTCCTTGTTGAAGAATTTTCGTCAACACTTCCATGAATGCTGCTCGTGTTTGTAAATCTCGATTATAACCCAAAACTGTATCAAAAATATTCCAAATTTTATTAATTTAATAATAATTTACTTAACAATTGAAATAAATAATAATAACATACCAATTGAATGCATGAGACCGCTGTCGATATTTGCACTCAAAAGATTACTCATCGCCTGAATAGTTGCATTACGAAGTGTCGAAAGTTTTCCCGATGTTATTCTTTGTCTAGAAACTTCTTCCTTTTCTTCAGCAGCAACATCATTGCAATTATTCAATAAATTCATGAATAATGTAAAATACTTGAGAAAAAGTTGTGATTTCGCTTCCATTAAATCACCACGATCGGATTCTTCCGGTTGAAGGGGTAATCCTCTTAATAATGCTCCAACAGCTTCCATGCAAGCTTGATCCAAATCTCTAAAACTCGAACTATTGAAAAACATTAAATAATTTATCATAAACTTCAGTTATAAAGTTTTGAAAAAAATATTTTCTCACCTATTTGCAATTGAAACATCGCCACTCGCTGAAGGGGCAATTTGATGTGTTGTACCCAATATCCAATCGGTGAGATATTCAACGAGTTTATTGCGAAATTTCATTTCCTGACGAAATGCTAAATCATCACGTCTCTTCATCATCACTTCAACTAGTTGACAAAGTTTTGTTTTAATATGAACATTTGTATCTAAATGTCGTACATATCTAACAATAGCCAACATCATACCCTCAATACTTGTCATTCCAAGATATTCCGATGGCTGATCAGTTTTTGAATCCAATACATTTTTCATAATAAATATTGTATGCTCAATAAATTGTGTATTCACATCGGTGACAATAACTTGACCTTGTTGATCAAAAAATTTCTCCACAATACTTTTAATTTGATCAAATAAAATTGGATATAATGTAGGATTCATTTCATGTCCCACTAATTCTTTCACGTGTTTTTGTATTTGTGCACCAAATTTTTCATTATTACAAATTAACAATCGTAGAAGATTAAATACAAATTGTGTCACTGGACAATATTGTACTTCTTGACTTGAATTTGTTAAAGATGAAACTGAATCTTGAAGTTTAGTTGAACTTCTCTTTGGTTCTGGATTCGATGGCATTCCAGATAATGGTCGATTTGGTGATCTTCGTTGAAGACAAACACCGCCTAAAGCGCACAAAAAACCAGTCATATTAGCCCATTCATTGATTTGTTCTTCTAATTCGTGTTCGGAATTTTGATGTGAAGCTCTTCGTTTTCCCGTGCTTCGATGAAACGATTCAACTTGACCGTCTTCTGCTTTTGTCTTTGGATAATTGGACAATTGTCGTGATGTTTGTTCCCAATTGCGAAAAGTTTCCTCCCAAGCCTGTTTGGAAAAAAATAAATTAATATTTGATAAAATTTCAAAAAAAAAATGAATAATTTTTCTACCAACCGGTTGAACACCATTGACGCAATGTTCGATTTTTCTCAAGAGAGCCATTATTCTTTTTTGCAAAGCTAAGCGACCTGTAATATTTCAAAATAATTAAATAGTAGATGGTAAAAATAATTAGTATAGTTAATAAAAAAAAAAAATTAAAATAACTCACCGTGATTATGTTCATGATAATACATTCTACTTTCCCCACTGGCTGTTTGGTGAAAAAAAATTTTCTGTTTAGGTAAATTCGGATAATTTTCAACTTAAATAAATAAATAAAAATTATTATTCTCACCAATTGTTAAAACAGTGGAAGCTTGAGCCAGTTCAACATATAAATGATAATTAGGCAAAAGACATGTTACAGCAACTTCGTCACTTCCACAGCGAATTTCCGCCTCTTCGCATAAAAGAGCAAAACATGACATTGCGACTAAAACAGCTTCCATGTCAATACTCCACAGATACATAAATAAAACCACCTGGAAAATTTATAAATAAATCACGAATTAAAATTTTATTTAGTTTTTAGAATTTATTTTTAATTAACTATTTAGTCTTTAAATAAATTTAATTTTAAATGAAATTACAAACCTCAAGTTTAATGTGCGCTTGTTTGCAAATAGCAATTTGACTGCCGATATTTGCATAGTCTTTATTTTGCGAGAGAAATGCATTTCGACATATTAAAACTTCCCTCAGCCATTTTAAAATATCCGTGTAATTAACAATTTGATGTTGAGTTAATTTTTGTGAAATTGAAAATAAAACCTGTGAACTAACATCCCAAAATGTATTAATAGGAGCCTCTGGATTCCAGGCTTTTATTTTATCAGGATGATGTAAAACTAATAGCGCTTCCATTGCTTCATGAGCAATGTCCGGCATCGTTGGTTGATGAACCAATGATACTAAACCATTTATTAGTTCTAATGTAGAACTCTGTATTTCATGACCGGCTTTGCCTTGATTCTAAAATGAAATTAGAATTATATAAAAATTAATTTTCAGTAGGAAAAATAAAAAATTTGAAAATAAAAATAAAATTAAACTTACATTTAACATTAACATTGGATCGGCGTGTATTAATCGCACCATCCAAAATAAAAGATTTCTATAACTCGAAACTTCTTCTCCTCTATCTCTATATTTACTTTGTTCCTTGCCCTTGAGGGTTAAACTCTGTATCATTCGTAACGGTGTATGCGATATGTAATTTTGTGTAACTTTATTGAGAGCATCAGTGAACATATTTCTCAATTCGGCACTGCGAGAGTAAACCAAATCGATTTGAGGCCACCATGGTAATCTTGGTTGAGTAACGATTCTGTAATTAATCATTAAAATATTGAACGCTAACAACAAAATTAAATTAAAAAAAAAACTAATTGAATAATAAAAACTTACCTGTATAATGAACTGACTAGAACATATTGATAGGTCGAGGGTGAATTCAAATTTAAGCAGACTTTAAGTACTTCGTTGTTATGGGGTTTAATGCGAAAACAACTGACAAAACAGTCTATCATTAAATCAATATCCTGAGCCATACAGCTCTGTCCTCTTGAAAATGGTTTATTTGGATTAAATAAAAGTGATGTTAAATCACTCATCACATGTTGTACAAGTGTAAACATCACATTATTGGAATCTAAATTACTAATATAGGTTGAGGCCTTGCATAATTTCACGCAAGTAACAGCGGCAGCTTCAACAATTTGTTTATTTGAACCGCCATGCATTACCAATCCTTTTTTGATGCCATCAATGAATGATTTTTTTTTCGAATGCTTTGGCGAACATGGTGCACCAGTGTCGGCGTTGACAATTTCCTCCAATACTTTAGGCGACAATATCAATAACATTATTTGTAATGGCCAAACGGCAGCTGTTCTTCCTTTTTTATTATCAACAAATGAATCCAATACATCAAACAATTCGCCACAGGCTTTTCCCAATTCTTCATTTGGTCGTTTTTGTAAATCGGCAAATTCATGTGGATATGTGTCCATCCAATTCCACACGGCTTTCTCCAATGAATTCATTAGGACTAGATGCGCTGATTTTTTTAATTGGCGGAATTTTTGAATTGTTTCTAAAATTTTTAGAAAACAAACATTAATCAAAGAATACTATTACCTTTTTTGCTACAAAAAATTGTTACAGAGCAACAAAAATGAAATTTATTTGGCTCTGAGACAAATATATTTAAGAAATAAAAAAAAATGATAAAAACGAACCATTTAAAAGTTTTGCAAGCCTATGAACATCAACGTTAATATGTTGAATAAGTTCAATGTCACTATAATCAGGATTCTCTTCATTACTAACGGAAAGTTCCTGTAGTCGTGCTGATATTCGATTAAAGACAGCGTTAAAAAAATTTAAGCTAAGTGCAAAGAGTACTTTGCTTGCTAGATTTTTTAAATGAGCATTTTGAGGACTGTCGTTTGGTATATCTGCAAAAAAAAAGAATTGTAAATTAAAAATTAATACATAGGTAAATTAAAAATTATTATATATAAAACACATACCAATAAATTGACAAATTTCTTTAAGTGTTTTTTTAACATTCATAGCCTCATCATATTTTGTTGTATCTTTAGGTTGATTAGCGAGACATCGTTCTAGAGTATCTAACACTATAATAATCGATTCATAACAATTTCGTTCTTGGTCAGCGGCATTAAAAGAACGTTGTCCTCCTGTCGATGGTACCATTTCGTTGACGCGTTGCAGCATTTTTGTAAGGCCAGATATCACGAGGGAGAAACGATATCGTGAAATTTTTATCAAACATTTTTTATTCTTCTCCTCATTCAGCCGGGAGTGTGTTGTTTGATGACCAGTTCGACATGGCAACTGAAAAAAAAATTATTTCATTAAAAAAAAAAAAAAAAGAAATCAAAATAAAAAATATTTTTTATTTAGAGACCACACCCTTAATTTTTAAATCAAAGTATGCTATTTCTCCTTAATTAATTCAATTTATTGTCAAAGTTCTGATAATCAATCATTAATTTGTGTGTAAACCTTATTTTACACATAATTGTATATGTATATATGTATTTTCATTCATGCAGTTGTAAAACGATAGAAGTGGGGTAAGAGAATTCGGAAACATCAACCGCGATTGGACAACAACCCGGAAGCAGGGACAGGGGGGGTGGGAGGAGGAAAAAAGCTGAGAAACAGAAGGTCAAATTGTAGAGGAAGGGGTAGAGGAGAGGGTTCAAGAAGAATTTCTATGAATGAATCTTTTAAATACACGTACATATTAATTCAATTGTAAAAATAATGATAATTTTCCAAAATTTTTAACACACAAACACACAGAATTACATATCTCTTTCCTAGAAATTGAGACAATAAACCAGATGTTCAAATATAAAAGTATGACTTATTCATACACCTTGACACACTGTCAAGTGCTCCAAAATCAAAACAGTAAGAAAAAAAAAAAACTATTATCTCACAACACGTGTGTAATAACACACATGTCATGTAATTAAATTTTGACAGTAAATTCGATTTTCAAGAAAAAAAAAAATTACAGTAGAGTTAATTTCACATTTTTTCTGTAAATATAAACATGAATTTTTTTGCTATTTTTAACACTTACATGGCATTTTATAACAAAAATTAAATAAAAATTCTTCCTTTTTGAAATTAGGGAAATTGGTGAAAGGAGGGTGTTCTAACCTCAAAATAAGATTTGACAGTTTTTACATGCAATAGAAAAATTTGAAGTTTATTAGTGTGTTTGTGGGGAAAATTGGAAAAAATGCTCAAAAAGGAAGATTTTGAAGAAATAAGATGGAATGAATAGCGATAGAGATGGTGAAAATGTAATTGAATAATGTACCTGATCTTCGAATCGCGCAATAAGCGCATTCGCCCACTCCCCCGGCTTTTGCGTCCCCATCCCGGCCGTTTTTCACTAAAGCTTCATTGACGAGACGTCATAACAATTTTTTTTTCAATTTTATAACAAATTTTTTCCCGGACCGAGCACTGTGGCCCGCGATCAAGACGTCGCCATTTACGAACTTACACTGGCAAGCGTGAATTTTAATTGGATATTTAAAAAGCAATGTTGATTGGAAGGCGTCGTAGATGTTGATTGGTTAGTTTGGAATTATGAATGAATTTCTGAACTTTCTTGCTTACTATCAACCAATGCGAAACCACCTTTAGAAGAAACAAAGTATTCCATTCCCCCGCCAAGTGACCGCGCCATTCATAAGAGCAATTCGGTCCCCTCGGTCGATAATAGACATTCCTTCAATGGAATCCCTCAAAATATTTTCCTGTGATGTTCAATGAGTTTTTATTCGCGAGTATTAGACAGGAAAATCATCAGATTCATTCACATATTCGCTCTGTTTGTTTTTTTTCTCTCTTTTCTATTCAAATTTGTTTAATTTACTTCAAAAATTGAGAAAAATTGCAAAATATTTAAATTTACATATTCTCTAGTACTTTTAATTTATTTTATAATTAATTAATTTACAAGGTAGGATTTTTATTCAAAATTCAGTATTATGTTTTGTAAAGCATTTTTTATTCGATTCAATTAAATAATTTTATTTTACAAATATTTTTTTGTTATAATTAAAGTAGATTTTAAAACTTAAAGTAGATTTTAATTTTGTAAAAAAAAATTATTCAATGAAAAAAAATTATTAGCTTCTTTGGAAAAAAAAAATAAACTGGTAAGTTACGACTTCTTTTTATTTAATTAAAAATACTTTTAAAAATTCAGAACCGTGCAAAAATAAAATTAAAAATATTGAATAAAAATACACCGGTAATAAAATTATTTTTATTTTAAAATATATTTTAACGTTCTTTAATTAAATATTTAATTTTCAATTAATAATTATTTTAATTTAGAGAAAAACATTTTTAATTTCAAAAAGCATTGTCAATCATTATTTCTTTTATCATTGGTTTATAAATTTTACTTATTAAAAAAAAAAAAAAACGATAAAATATATTTTAAATAAAAGTAATGTTGAAAATAATTAATAAAAATAAAATTGTTAAAAATTATATTACATACCGATAAAATAAGTTTTTGCTTTAAAATTTCATCGTTCTCTGAAAGCTATTTTTGTACTCATCGCAAAAATTCAAGGGGGACTAGAATTATTTAAAATATATATCTAAACTATTTCGAGTTGATTAACAATAAATTATAAAGCTCTTCGCAATTAATTTTCAGTCTCTTTTTCATCGTTTATCACAATAATTTGTTTTATTCTCACTATATTTAGTGAGTTTTGATTGAATTCGTCGATTGAATTTGTCTTCCTTGAACAAGCTCTTCTTCAATTATGTGAATCACAGATTTTAATGTTTGTAGATCACGATGACAATGTTTTTCAATTGAATGAACACTCTTTGGATCCAAATCAGAAATTCGAACGCTTGTCAAAAATTTTAATTCCTCCGATATTTGAATTATGTAATCATCGTTAATATTGTTGTATTCATTTCTAAAAATTAAAAACAAAATCATTAAAATGTAGCATCAAAACTAATTTGAAATTATTTTGCAAATAAAATTTATATCTCTATTAACATAATTAAAATTAACTTACGGATTCATTTCTTGAAAAGCAATAAGAATTGAACAATCTCTTGCTGTACAAAAAAGTAAATAATTTTCAACAAATACTATTTCTTTATCAGTTGGTAATTTATCCAACAGTCTATTGTTTTGAACAGAAAAATTTTCCAATGTTCTTCGTTTATTTCGATCATGACTTTTTTGGCGATTCAAAAGTAGAATTGAATCTTTGATAGAATTTTGCATTTCTTTTTTCTTTCCATCATTTTTCGTATAATAATCATCATTTATTGCAGAATTCTGAAAAAGAAATTTTTTCTTAATATATTTTAAATTGATTTTAAATTATAAAAATATTTTCATCTTAAAATTATTACCATATAATTATTGAAAAATGATGAACGTTGTATAATTCCACGTGATTGATAGACATTAATTAAACTCGAATAGATGAGTTCGTCGTCAAGAATTGTCGAGTATTTGGAATAGATCCAAGAAATAATATCGTCTCCACAGCAATGCAGTTGTTGCATTTCAAGAATTTGTTTCAACACTGAACCATGGGGCAAATCAGTACTTGTAAAATCACATTCCTGTGAGAAAAAAAAACAAATTTTCTTTTAATTCAATTCCATAGACTAAGCAATAAATTGTTGAAGAATTTAATTGTTTAATTAAATTATTTAATTATTCGGTATTCAATATACTCTTTACACAATATTTAGAATTTAATTTTATTTTTGTATACACAATTAAAAATATTAATTTAATTTAATTGAAAGCAATTAATTGAAAAATAATCTTAATTAAATTGTAGATATTCGAATTTTCAAAATTGAGAAATAAATAGAAATTTTTCTCGATAATAATAATAATAATAATATCCAGTATTCTATCATCGATTGAATACTCAATAGTTATACCTCGTTTGTAAAGTACAGCATCTTCTTAGCCTTGGCCACGATTTCCGAACTGAGACGTGAGAGAACTTCAATATCCTGATTTATGTCGAACGCCATTGAATTTCGATTCAAATCCTGATTCTCATTTGGAAATTTACGTAGTAGAGCTTCTTGTATTAGAAAACAAAAACTATCCAAATAGTTCTTCTTCTCACGATTCTCTGATGATTCAATAATATTTGGAAACCATTCTTTAAAAATATTGTTGAGATCATTTGCCTCTGAATTTTGATCGTAAACCACAATTCCGTCTTTGAATATTTTAAAATTATTTTGTGGATCCTGAAGAAGACCCTTTAAAGCACGATGCATCCGATTGCGCTCACCGGAAAATAGGTCGAAAGGACAGTAACCACTTCGTCTTGATATCGATTTTTTTTCCAACTGAAAAAAAAAAAAAATTTAGTTAGTAATATTCTTTGCCAATTAATAATTTTTTTGGTTAATCTAAAAAAAATTTTCAATTCTTATATCTATACATTTTGTGCGTTTTCTAATAATATAAACATTTATAAATTACATAATGCCTTTATATGTAAAATAAATCATAATATATACGAGAAATTGATAAATATTTACATACTTTGTGATATTGTGTGAGGCAATAGGGACACTTTTGGAATTGTTGATCATTTTTCGACAGAAATCCCTGTTTTGGTTTAATTTCAACGCAAAAAATTGATTTATTATTACGTGCCGAAACTTTTTCTCTACAATTCAAAAATTCCGGAAGGAAAGCGTGATCCGGAAATTTTGTGGCATATTCCTCAACTGCTTGCTTAAATCGTCGTTGTTCTGGAACAAAAAAAGAAAACGAAATATTGGAATTAAAATAAAATCACTACAATCATTTTTTTTAAATAAAAAATATAATAATCACCTAAATAAATCATATATAAATTTAGAAAGTTTATTTTTTAATAATAAATCAGGAAATTGTTAAAATTTACGACAAATTTATCGGAATTATATAAATTATTAAAAAAAAAAAAAAATAGAGAAAAAGAATTTAAAAATAGTAATTGCAAATTAAGATCTTAGAACATTGGAAACTTTTTTTTTCTTCGGTTAATGATTTTTCAATTGACTCATAAATAAAGTCTAATTGTGCGACAAAAGACGCGTACGTTCAGAAAACAGAATATTTATTATTATTGCTGGAAACTTTCTATGAATTTGTCGATAAATTCGTTCGCAAGGAAAAAAGAAATAAAAAAAAAAACAGCTAATTAAATAGTATATCTTGAGGTGAAATGAGGACGAGCAATTTCCTTAGATGGATGTGAAGGTGATAATTAGTTTTGTGAAGAAAGAAAAAGAAAGATTGATTAAGATCAATAAAAAAAAAAAGAAAAGAAAGATAATTATCTCTTTTACTGTTTGTAAGTTTCGTATATCAATCACCCCCGATCGACATTCGATTGCGCGTGAGGACGTTTAATTTAATGAGAATAAAACCAGGTGCTGCAAGTGAATCAATAACCCACTTTTCGATTTGAACTTACACCTATGCATTTTCTTTTTTTTTTTTTTTTATTATTATTATTTACGCTTATATATCCATATATGAAGGTTTACCTTCACACTTATTTTGGAAAAATTGATTCATTATAATTGTTTCTAATAGCTCTAATTATATGTAAATCAGTTTTACAAAAAGGGATTATATAGATTTAAAAGTAATTAATTAGTCATTGACGAATTATCATAATTACATTAATTTAGTTGAAACTATTTTGCATTAATTTTTTCTCAAAAAAAAGAAAATAATTTTTAAATTCAGAAATAAAATTTAGAATTAAAATTTTAACTCTGAAAAAAATTAATTTTTTCGTACTTAAAAAATCTAGGGAGTACTTTTAGAAAATAAAAATTATTTTAAAAATTTTCCAAAAATAGTTTATTTTTATAATTATTTTCTTTTTTTTTACATTTCTTTGAAAGAGTCTTGTAACAAAAACAATTTTTACTAAATTAAAACAAAATTATTTTTCATTAAAAGAGAATAATAATTTCGTTTCTAGTGTATATGAAATTAAAAAAAAATTATAGAAATGAAAAGAAGTCTTTTTGAATTTTTTGTTTCGAAAAAGAAAAATTTTTTTTTTGGGAACAATAATAATTTTAGTAGTTTCCTGCGTTCAAGTTTCCAGACAAGTGAAATTCAAAGCAAGTTGAGGGTTGAGACTGAAGGAAGTGTATCTTGCAGCAGGTTATACCATTGAGTATTTATGCAGGTTCAGCCCGAGGGAATCACGTTCTTCCTTTTCATGGTCTGTGCTTTGCTGCGGTTACGGTCTTGTTCACAAAACCGCGTATACAGTATATATACATCACAAAAGAACTCATGGCCCTCTTAGCACGAACAAGAAACGAAAGCAATGTTCAAGATAAAAATCTCTCGAAAGGCTTCTTTTTTTTAATATTTTCCATAATATGAACAAAAAAAATCTCAATCGAAATCTAAAATTTAGAAAAACAATTTCTTCAGTCTCAAATTATTTTTGAAAAATTTAAGAAAATAATTTTCTTTATCTCTTAGATGTTTGGAAAATTAAACAAAAAAAAATTTTGTTTTATTTAATTTTTAGAAGAAAAACAAACTTTTACACGCAGAAAAGAGTAAAATTATTTTTTACATTTTCTATTTTCTTTAACATTTTTTTTCTTTTTCGAATGAAATAATAAGTTTATTATTGGCCAATTTGAAGTTTTCTGACTAAAAATGGAAATCAAAATTGTTTAAATTTGGCAAATAAAAATTTGAAAGTTGTGGGCGATGTGTCATAGTTATTTTTGTATCTGAAAGCGCTGGATTTCACTGGCAATATATATAGATGTATATATATAAATGTGAAACTTGTTTATTGGGCTTTGAGATTAAAACTTTTTCTTGACCGCGTTGTCATTTTGATGCTTGTATGAAATATTGAATTCAAAAGAACTCATCGTGTTATAATAAGAACAATTTATCGCTTTCTCTTTCTCTCTCTCGATAGCTTATATAGATTTTTAACAAAAAAAAATTTGTTGCAGAAAATTTTCCAAAAAAAAATATTGAAAGAAGATTTTAGCTTTCAAAATATTGAAAGAAGATTTTAGCTTTCAAAATAATAAGAACAAAAAAACTATTAAAATCTAATTAATCCAAAGAACGTAATATTTAGAAAATATTAATTTTAATCTCATCGAATAAAAAGTTAAATTTTTTCGAAAAATAATCCATGTTATCTGTGTGGGTTTCTTTTTTTATACTTTTAAATTAGGGAATTTTAACGTTGACTCAGGTAGAAACGATTATTGTTATTTTGGTAATTATGTAGACAAAAAGAATATTAAAAAAAAAGCGTGTAGTAAAACGTTGGAAGACTGGAGATAACATACGCAGGAAATCGATACACGGTTTGCGTGTGCGCAGTGTTGAAAATTATAATCTCTGGACTTGTGAAAATTACTCGTTTATACAGAAAGGTTGTGAATTATATATAAAAAACAAAACAAAACAGAAAAAAATAATTGAATAGATCGCAATCTGTTTTAACAATAAGTGAAAATTGTCACGTTTAAAATTTAATACAAACCTTATTTTTCAAAAATTAATAGAATTTATCAATTTAATTATAAAAAAAACAAAAATGTTTTTTGAATTTCTTTCATTTATCAAAATTTAATTATTTCAAAAACTCAAAAAAAAAGAGTTTATTTTTACAAAAATAGAAAGCGTAACAAACTTTTTTTTGAATAATTATTCACTGTGGGAGAGTAAAAAAAAAGAGTAAATAAATTAAAAAGATAATTTTGGTCATTCGATGTAATATAATATAAAGTCTGAGAATCCAAAAGCAAAAGGACGGAAATTTATAATATATTGTAAGCAGGATATTCGCTTCGTCGATTGCAACCAGTCGCTGGGAAACGATAACTAAACCCAGTTCCTGTCACGGTGCCATATTTTTTTTACACAATAATCATTTCTTCACTGGTCACGTCTTTCAATTTCCAAGAATTATCTCTTATATAGTGTCAAATAGTATTAAAAAAAAAATCTACAGAAAATTAGATCAGATTTGAGTTTTTTTTCGCGAAAAGAGAAGGTCGTTTTAAATTCACGCTTTTAGCAAATTTTTTTTTTTTAATTTCACAACGATTCTATTATGTGAATTTTTGTGTAACTTTTATATAATTTTATAATTATTATAAATTTTGTAATTATTTAATTGTTTATTGTAATTGAAATTTTGTATTAATTCAGAATTAATAAATATAAATCTTCCTTAATTATAATAATTAAATAATATTAAATAGTAAAGAGTTTTAATTAAATTTATGTATTTTTTTAATTTAATGAAACTCTATCGAAATTTTCATTACTTGAATCAACTGTTAATTAAAATGATTATAATAATTAATTTTATAATGAAATTAAAATTTAAATTAATAATTTGTTGTAGCTACAATTAATTAAAATATTAAAACCAAGTGACAATTAAGATTTAGATTAAATTAAAGTGTATTAGAATCATCACTAATGGGAAGCATCATTATTTTGTTTTACTATTATCTTGAAGGATTTATTTTGCCATGGGAGGGTTTTTTCTTCCTCATAAAGAAATAAAATTTGATAAATAAATATTAAATTAAATAAATAAAAAATAAATAAACAATAAATTATATAAATGAAATTTAATAAATAAAATTTAATAAATATTAAATTAAATTAAATAATTTTTTAAGAATATAATTGAGTCCCAATTTCAACTAATGTAAAGCAATTATTAAAAAAATAATTATTTTAATTAAATTGTAGATATTGTTTAATTATTATTTTAATGATTTTTGGTAATTATTGTAAAATTGTCAGCTGTTTTTTGATATAATTTTTGTATAAAGCGAGTTATTTAAAAATTGGCTTATTCTTTATACAGAATAAGTGGAAACTGGTTGTTTTATACACTGTCGACTCTGCATTTTACGCAGATGTTTAAGTTGAAGTTATTTGCAGCTGCTCATATGTATGTTTTATCGAAAGGGAACCACTGTTGGGAGCATGAATAT
This sequence comes from Leptopilina boulardi, assembly GCF_019393585.1. Lineage (NCBI taxonomy): Eukaryota > Metazoa > Arthropoda > Insecta > Hymenoptera > Figitidae > Leptopilina > Leptopilina boulardi. The sequence goes on along the minus strand of NW_026137874.1, from coordinate 1,491,854 downwards.
GGGTGGAGAGGGTGGGGAAAAGGGAAGAGGGTCAGACGAACAGCAGCTGCGTTTCTGTATAATTCCGGAAGCCTCATCTCGAAAGCTGGAGAGATAGCTCGTTTCGCTATTACCCATCATCTAGCCAATATCGACGTATCTAATTTAATATTAATACCTTCATCTAAAGATAATCATTTTTTTTTTTTTTTTTTTTTTTTTTTTTTTTTTAATCGACTTCCTTGTTTCGTTCAATTATGAGAAATTTTATATTTTTAAATCACTTTTTTTTAATAGCTATTTATTCCTCGCTTACTTGAATTTATTGTTGATATTTTTAAATATTCATATTGTATTTTTTTTTTATTTATTTATTTTTTAGCATGTTAATAATTTAGAATTTAATTATTTGAACTGCTTCTTTCAAATATATTTTTTGTAAATGTTACCTGCAACAAAAAAAAAATCACTTTCATATTATAATTTTGTTCCTTTGAATCTAATCTAAAATATACATAATTTGGAAAAAAAATCGTAACTTTTAAATTGAACAGAAAGTAGGTAAATAAACGCAAAATAAATAAAAGGAATTTTTTTTAATCAATATTAAAATTTCCATTTTTGATAATTATTTTCGTTTATTAAATTCAAGAATGACAGTGAAAGAAACACTTTTTCCTTTTACAAATTTAAAACAAAATTTTTTTCAAATTGAATTGTATAGAATTAAATTTATTTTTCAAATGCCAAAAACAATTTTTTTTTAATTTGTAAAATATTCGAAAAAAATACCCCTTTGATTTGTTGTCGTCTCTGATTTAAATATATTTGATACGATTTTTATTTCTTTATTTATAATTATTTTTTTTTTAACAAAATTTATTTTTGACTGAATGAGAATAAAATTTTGTAATGAAAAAAGGAAGTGGATTAAAATTACGATTTTGAAAAAAATGAGAAATATTAATTTTTTTTTTACCTGGTCGCAGTGAATAAATCATTTTGGAAAATTCGTCCAATTCAGTTCGATCGAAACGTAGAATTTCAGGTACATTCAAGTAAGGTTGAAGGAAGGGTGAAAGAACCATTTTTATAAAATCTCTTTCCCTGTTGACTCGATTCAAACCTCCGTCAGAAGAGTAATTTCCGGTGTCACATTTCCGGAAGCGAATTACTTTGTGTTCCTGAAATTAAATAAATAATTAAACATCAGAATGATTAAATAATTATTAAATTAAAAATAATAATAAAAATAATTTTTTAAAAAATATAAAATAATTTTCGAGAAATATTTCCTATAGTAATTAAATATTTTTTTCGACCTATTTTCTCAACTACCATAATATTTTCAATCATCGTGTGACAATTTCCATAGCTTTCGATATCCTGACGAGTATATAATTTAAATGGAAAGGGAAATAATCAAGCAAATTTCCAATTCATTCGAGTGCTTATGAACTTTACTGTTTGTGGAACAATCGATCTTATGATGAAGAAAAGACACGTCTTTCAACACATTTAAGACATGTTAATAGAAATTTTTTTTTTATTTATTCTTAGATAAAATGAAATTAAATTCAGTTGTAAAATATTAAAATCAATAAAAATTTGCTATTCATTTTCATGTAAATTGAATTGACCTCAATATTGTAACTTTCGAGCAAATATTAACAACGGTTTTTTTATTTGTAATTTAAATGAACACAATAAATATAAATTGACTTGAAAATCATTTGCAGAAAAAAAAATTTTTTTCTGTTTTTTTAAAAAAATAGTAAAATTTTTACATTTAATTTATTTTTTATTTTAATAAAAAAATAAAAAATATGTAATAACTAATTTTTAGAAATTATAATTTTTGTTATTAAACAAATATTTTGTATGTTTATATACTTTAAAAAAAAAAATTTATTATTTTGTATATTGAAAAATGTCGTATGACAAAAATTATTTTCTCCTGAGTTATATTTTTTGTACTTTCGTCTAACATGAACATTCATTTCATACAATTCACTGTTCCCGAGCACAAATAAATTTTACCACACAGGACCCACACGACCTCACTGCACTCTAAGAAATATATATATATAAATATGGATATAGGTCGAAAATAAATATTCTTATAAAAATAAATATACACGATACGATTTTATATAACAAATTATTTTTATATAAAAAAAATTCTTAAACATTATATTTATTGTTTAAAAATAGAAAATTCATTAAGCGAAATATATAAGATAGAATAATATTCTAAATGCTAAAAATATATTTTTAGAATAAATTGTTATTTTAAAATATGTAAAAATATACTATGTATTTTAAGAATAACATTTTCTATCAAGAAAAAAAAAATTAGACAAACAATCGAAACAAAAGTTTTTATAATTATATTTTTATATAAATATTTTTTCTTATATTTTTTTATATAATTTTATTGCTTTTGTGTATGCCTGCAAAATTAATAGAATAATATATAACGAATTCAATAATAATAATTGGATTACATATAACGAAATCGATCGAATTTATTAATATTCTCTATAAATTGATATATGCGCAGTTTTCAAGAATCTATATTAAGAAAATTTTACAAAATACAATGTTCACTTCTACATTAATTATTAATAATAATAAAAGTAATAATGATAATAATAAGGATAAAAATAATTATATAATAAAAACAGTAATAATAATTATAATAATAATAATGATGATGATAATAATAATAATAATAGAAAAATTATTAATGAAAATAGAAAAAATAATAATGAAAATAATAACAATGATGAAAATAATAATAATAAAAATAAAAAAATAATAATAATAATAGAAAAATTATTAATGAAACTAGAAAAAATAATAATGACAATAATAACAATGATGATAATAATAATAATAATAATAATTAAAATAAAGATATTGAATAATAAATAACATGGAAAAAAGTAAAAACGTTAATTTAAAATTTCTCCATTTTTAAAAAAATATGAGAAAGAAAAGTGAATTTATTTTCTTTTTACTTAAAAATTAAAATAGAACCATTAGTCATTGTTTTTCTAGTATTTAATTTTTAAAAATTCCATTATCATCTTAAATTACAATTCTATTCTTGCGAGAAAAGAACAGATGGACAAATATGTATATATTAAAGAAGCCAAGGATACTCAAGGAGCAATTTTTTTTTTTTTTTTTTTTCCCTACAAGAATATATAAAAAGAGGGTTTGTGGTGTGTGTAAAAAAAAGAAATGTAAAATAAAAATAATGTCGCGAATCCATGTAAAAGAATGACTTCCGGAGGTGTTCTTCCGGTAAACGGTAAACGACAAATCGATAGGTAAATGTATATATATGCAAAAAGGGGGTAAAAAGTTCCTTTTGTTAAGTGACGTGGCGGCGGGTTGTTTTGTGCGTCATTCACGCACACCCTCCTTTAAAGACTCACACAAATACATATACAATTATTCTAATATTTCAAACAAACATTTTTAATCAAGAGAGAAATTATTATAAAGAAAAAAAAACATTTTTTTCATTTTTAATTGCCCTTACATTGTTTTTAAAAGTTAAATTATTTAAATTAATTTTGCATTTATTTATTTTATAATTATAATTTTATTATTAATAAATAATTATAAATTAATTAATTAATAATATAATTAAACCGCCGGCGATCAAAAGGGGTAAGGCGAGGTTTTCATATTGGCCCCTGGAATAGCTAGAATCTCGCTAAACGCGGGGCCAACGAATGACACGCGAAAGCCCTTTTAGTCGCCAGCGGTTCAATTATTATTAATTAATTAATTTTATAATTAATTTACATGTTCTTATGTGGTATTATTTGCCAATTTTTTTTCCAGACGAAAAAAATTGAAGAGCATAATTAAAAAAGTATGATTAATTAGATTTTTTTTTTGTTTGAACGTTTCTGTATATTGAATTAAATTATTCAAATTAGAAAGAATACTTTTTCTTTGTTTCTTCTTTCTCTAAACTTGCAATCTTTATTATTATATGCAAAAAAAAAGAAAAAAAAAAACTAAGGAATATTTTGCGCAAAGCTGCGACTTTTTTTATCTTTCAGTTTCTGCTATACGAGAGCAATTGGATGAATATTTAAATAAAGAAGAAATGACTGGCTTATTTCACACTTGGCGATTCTGACTCAGAATCTTTTATCTTTTTTTTTTCCAAGGGACTTAAAGCTTCTTGAGAAATTATAAGAATAATTTTCTGATACACTTATTCCATTATCTTAATTGCCCACAAGTTAAATTATAATTTAACTTTTTCTTTTCAATTTTTAAATGGTGACAGTTTATAATAATGAAAAATTCAAATCCAATTAATTACACAATTGATTATGTATATAATTAAAAAATTATAAATTATTTGAAAAAAAAAATTAAAATTATTTTAATTAAAAAGAAAAATTAAACGTTCCACGAGAGAAGGGACCTTACGTAAAAAAAATTTTTAGGTTATGTTAAATAAATTTAACTAATGTTATTGTTAACTAATGTTATTTATAGCTAATGTTATTTGTAACTAATGTTATTTTGTAACTAATTTTATTGTTAACTAATGTTATTTGTAACTAATTTTACTGTTAACAAATGTTATTGTTAACTAATGTTATTTGTAACTAATGTTATTTGTAGCTAATGTTATTTTGTAACTAATTTTATTGTTAACTAATGTTATTTGTAACTAATTTTACTGTTAACAAATGTTATTGTTAACTAATGTTATTTGTAACTAATGTTATTGTTAACTAATGTTATTTGTAACTAATGTTATTTGTAGCTAATGTTATTTGTAACTAATGTTATTTTGTAACTAATTTTATTGTTAACTAATGTTATTTGTAACTAATGTCATTTGTAACTAATTTTACTGTTAACAAATGTTATTGTTAACTAATGTTATTTGTAACTTATGTTATTTGTAGCTAATGTTATTTGTAACTAATGTTATTTTGTAACTAATTTTATTGTTAACTAATGTTATTTGTAACTAATGTCATTTGTAACTAATTTTACTGTTAACAAATGTTATTGTTAACTAATGTTATTTGTAACTAATGTTATTTGTAGCTAATGTTATTTGTAACTAATGTTATTGTTAACTAATGTTATTATTAACTAATGTCATTCTTAACTAATGTTATTGTTAACTAATGTTATTTGTAACTAATGTTATTTTTAACTAATTAGCAAAAATATTACTAATCAGTGAATAACTTTTCGAATTATTTATCAAAAATTATTATTAAAATAATTAATAATAATTATTATTAAATAATAATATTAAAATAATTATTATTATTTATAAAAATATTCTTCATCGACCTCTTTATAATAATAATAATAATAATAATAATAATAAAAAAAAATGTTATATCACTTCAAATGATTAATTTTAATGAAGATATAGCAAAAAAGGAAAGTTTTTTTTTCTCTCATACAAATACTTATTATTCATTCACATATCGTATTCATTATTCCAAAAAAAAAAAAAAATATTCGTCACATCGATCAGTTCTCCTCCTGCTTTTTTTTTCACCACCCACTATCGCGATTTCCCCTTCTTTGTATATATATATATAACACAGGTCAACGACCAATAGTTAATGGTCTTGCAACCCCCTCCCCCCTCCTTTTCTCTCATTACGAGTTTTTTTTTTTTTTTTTTATTTTTATTTTTCTCTTTCTTACTGTACATCTCTTTCACTCGCACTGTTTTTGTTATTTTTCTTTATTCCCTCTTCTCTCCTCTCTTTTTCTTTTGTCGGGCTGGTAATATGCGCGAATTTTCTCTCTCTCTTGGTTGTAATGTTGATGCGATATTCTCCATCGCTCACAGTTACGAGAGAGAGAGCCAATGGCGTTACTTGGTGCGCAGTCTGCACTTTTAGTGACGTAACATTTCGCCCCCACAGCTCGCCAACCAGAAAACAACAAAAGCCTGTATGTTATCTATATATGTGTTTGTTTGTGTGTGTGTGTCTCGATTCACGTTGATTCGCGGACCGCAAAAACCGATCCCGATTTACTGGCGGGGAGGCAGAACCATTCAAGATAATTTCATATATGTATATAACGCACAGAATGCAATTGATAAAAAGAGAATAAAAAAGAATTTTTTTTTTTTTTTGCATTATTCAAATGAACTCAATTTGCAATTGATAAAAAAAAAAATTGTGTCATTTACAGGGTAGAGAGATATTGTTTATTTATGTAATTATTTTTTTGTAGTAATTTTGAAGTTTTTTTTTTGATAAAATATTATTTTTTATAATTAGTAGTTTTCTAGTATTTTTTTTTTTGTATTATTTTAAATAATAATTTTATGGTAATTTTCAGAATATGTGACGCATTCTGAAGAAAGGGACCTTAAGAAGTAAATGAATTATAGGTTATGTTTCAGTTATACTTAAACTAAAAGTTTATTTTTGTTTTTGTAAAAGTGAAATTAGTTTTTATTGAATATTTTGGATGTAATAATGAAGAACAAAATATCATTACTAGTTGAACGTCTTTGTGTATTTTAACTTTAAAATTTCGAAACATAACCTACAATTTTTTGCTTCTAAGGTCCCTTTCTTCAGATCGCGTCACATATATATAATCAATAATTATGAAAAAAAATTCATTAGTTTAATTTTTATTAATTTTTTCTTTTAGTTTTATTCTATACGGCAAAGTATTTAATTAGCCAAAGCTAAAAAATGGAAAAACTAACCTCAAAATTGCGATTCAGTACCGTAACATCAAAGGGACAATAAAACTCTTTTTCCCTAAATTTCTTAATTAAAATAATTTGGAATTAATTAGTTTTAAATTCAATCGTATACTGATTCAGAATATAATTACTCTGATTCGAAATTAAATTAAATTCGTAAATTAAAAATTTATTATAAATTAAAATTTATTTTATAAATAATAAATATAACAATATATTGTTACCTCTGCTGTGGATTTCTAATACTATTTTCATTCCAACAGTAAAATTTTTTTCTACTATGCAAAAAAAAAATTGCAAATCACACAACCTAGATTCAATTTCATTTTGAATATTTATAAAGTATATATAACTTTCACAAAAGGACTTTCACTTGAAAATCCTACTGTATTTATGTGAGTGTATATATATTTCTATATATGTGAAAACTAGATTTTCTAAAATAATGATACCCAGGTATACACAATGCAGCATTGATTACAATTTTTTATTGTTACTTGGAATTAACAAAAATATATATAATATATATATATATATATATATTTCCGTATAATGATTCGATCTCCGTGGAATCAGTTGAATTATTCAAAATTCAAAGAGCGTACTTGGTTTCCGCATCAAGAATATACAATATAAATATATATATATATATATATATATATATATATATATATATATATATATATATGTCCAGTCGAACAAATTTATTCCCTCACGACACCCCCTGAAACGTCACTGATGCATTATGTCAAATATATGCAATATATTGAACTTTCTATGGAAAATTTGGTTTAAAAATTTTTTTAAATGAATTTTAAAAAATAAATCTGGGTCCGCCATATTGAATTTTGAAAATCTAATATCAAATTCATAATCAGCGACCCAAAAAACCCATGAGTAAAAAGTTTCAAGTAAATCTGATCACTTTTTTTTAAAAAAACATTCTTCCGCCATATTGGATCCGCCATTATGAATTTCTCAAAAACCGACATATCATCGATTCTCGAAACTCGCCCGAGTAACAAATTTCTTATAGAATATATTTGATCCTGCTATTATTCAAAATTTCAAAAATCTGCCTCCAAATTTGTATAAACCGAACATAACCTACAAATTTTTTTTTAAGATCCCTTTGCTCGTGGAGCGTCATTATACGAAAACTTATGATTACTTGCGACTATTATCATATAAATATTATTCATATCAAATAATTAATATTTGAATCGAATAATTATTTGAATCAACTAAATGGCATTTATTTGAAATAGAGAAATTATTGGTTCAAATATAATTTATTTGATAAATAAAAATTATTTGGTTCAAATAAATATTTATTTGATAGTCAACAAGTAATCAAATTTCTTTTTCAGTACAATGGCTATAGTCGTTAAGGCATTGAGAAAAACGAATTCATTTTTGCGTGATGCGTTCGAATCCATCTAGAGTTTGTAAAATTTTTTTTTTTCAATTTATTCTCAATAAATATCTAAACGGAAAAAAATCATCACCTGGGAACAGCGATATATACGTTTCTCTAGAATAGAGAAAACTTTCACTGTTTTTGTGAAATATATCGCTCTTCCAGTGAAACTTATCGCTGTTTCAGGTATAGATTTTTTTTCCGTGATAATATTTGCGTTTTATAAAATATAAAATATCCAGGGCCGTATAATTGATTTTTCTTTAACATGAATATACAAGTTTTGCACTTATATATATATTAATTCCTCGCGTGGCCTCTCTCACGACTTCCTTTTCTCGCGCGCGCTCACATATATACAATATATTGTTCTTTATATATATGCATTCACTTGTGTCTGCATATACACATTGCATTGGCCTTAAGTCTAGTGTATAAAGAGTTCGATAAACCCGCGCTATTTCATATATAGTGTATTACAACTCAGGAAACGAAGGCCGTGGATAGACAAACGTTGTGCATATAATATAAACATATACATATATCTATAATCTTCATTCTGAATGTATGTCGCGTAATTGATTATTGATAAGAACTTTTTACGCTGGGATACAAGGCGCTTATCCTTTTTTAATGTCACGAACTTTCATAATGTTTTTAAGTATGAAAGTCCTTGCTCCAAAAAAAAGAAAGAAAAAGAAAAATTCTCATCAGTTTATTTACTCCACTTATATAAGGCAGTAACCTTTTGACATAACCTCAAACTAAAAATTTACGAAAATAAAACTAGTGAAAATTATTTTTTTTAGTTTTAATTTTTAAAATGTCCGTCCTCTCTCACCTGAGTTGCAACAGTTTCCCCGTTAGAGCGCTAGTGTCGCTAACTAAGAACCAGTCGAGTAGAAAGGAAAATGTTAAGGTTATATGTATGTTATAAAATCAATTAATTTTGATAAAATTTTCTGAAATTAATTATATTAATGTTAAACATAGTTTAAAAAAGGGAAAATTTTCTCATTCTCTCTCTCTCTTTCTCTATCGATTTTATTGTATTTTATGCCATTGGCACACGTGTTTTACAATATATATATGTATATATATTCGCGTCGCATCTGTCGTAAATGGAATCTCTTTCCACTCCATTTGTTCTGCAAATTTAACGGCCGGTCGATTATCGTCAGCCGCTTAAAAAGAGTTTATAGATTACATTGAAAAACTGATTTTCATTTTATATAATCAATAGAGGAAATTTTAATTGTACACCTAAAACTATCCTAAACATAACCTATAATTTTTTATGATTCTTAGGTCCCCTTTTTTAGAGTGCCTCACATATTTGATTTGCATAAAAAAATTTTTCTAAACATTAAGTAAATATTATTATTATTATTATTATTATTATTATTATTATTATTATTATTATTATTATATACTGTTATTATTACTATTACCTATTATTATTATTATTATTATTATTATTATATTATTATAAATTAGTAATTGGCAAATTTATTATTAAATTAGTAAATGGGGTAAAAAATAACCTTATACGGAAGAAAAAGGTTTACCTGAACAGCGAAACGTTTCACTGTAGTAACAAAAATTTTATACATGTTTCAATTAAATCTTTCGCTATTCTAGTGAAACCTTTAGCTATTTCAGGTAAATATTTTTTTTTCGTGTAATTATATTAAAATTATTATTATATTATTTTTTTAAATATTCCTGTTTTTTACAAAAAAAACCGTAAAATTTGTTTTTCATGTTTTTTTTATCTCCCACTTTTTTTCTTTCTTTTTTTTTTGATTGGAAGCCCCTGTAAAGTGTATATAAAAGTCTGATTTTGCTAACGATGCATGTGCCATTATAGAATGGTGAACGCACTTTTAGAGGCTTTCAAACTTTTAGGGTTTCCTCTTCCGCTGTATAAGATCTATATATATATATATATTCTGGAATGTCACACGTCAAGGATTTAGTTATTTTTTTACTGAAAATTAGTAATTTTTTTTTACTAACAGTAAATTTTTTTTTTTCTAATTGTTAAAGGATTTTTCTACACCAAGAGAAAATATATATTTTATTTATTTCAAATAAAACATTTCTCTGTGTGTAAAAATGATTTTTAATTCTAATTTAGAGATTAAGAAAAATTTATTAAAAAAAAAAAAATTTAGCAAATGATACTAAAGAAGCAAGTAGAACCGGTCCTTGAAAGAGCGTAAAAGAACAAGCGTTTAGTTCTTTCGCAATAAAAGTGGCACCACATATATCGAATCGTTGACGTCATAAGCGTTTTAAAAAGGTTGTGGTCTCTCGACATTCTCTCGTATTCGATGAAAAAGATCACACGATGATATCATTCTAGTCTTCTTGCGATCGATATTATTCATTCTTGTGTATGTCTTTACAAAAAAGGTGAAATATTCATTTGCATTGATCCTCTTTTTATTTATTTTTTTCTTTTTCCATAGATCGCAAAAAAAAAAGTAACAAAAAATCTCGAATATACAGAAGAATACATTTTTCGAATTTTAAATACTTTGCCACTGTTACATAATGTACTTTCAAATTGTATATATTTGAAACACCTTTTATAATTTTTTTTTCTTGTTAAAAGTCATTCCACGTGTGAAATATTCATACGAAAAAAATTTTTTTATTTTTTTTTTATCTAAAATAATATTTTTTTATTTTTCATAAAGATTTCGAAAAAAAATATCCCAGTTAGAAAAAAAAAAAAAATTCAATGAAAATCTCACAATGGAATACTCCAAATATATAGTAATAGAAAATTCAAAAAAAAAATTTCATTATCAAAAGAGATAATATAAAGCACTTGCGATAGTTACTCATTAATATATATTGTGGACATAATATTCTGTAACAAACATGTTTTTGCAACAAGAGTGCGATAAGAAATTTTTGTTTAAAAAAAAATTCTATGATTATTATTTTTTGAAATTAAAAAAATAATCATTACAAAATATATTCTTTTTTTTTTGGTAATAATATATATATATTTATATAAACGGTGTAATATATTTTTGATAATGAAGGAAATTTCGTAAAGTTAACGTAAAATCATGTTTGGAGGTTTCAGAATTGGATGTAATTTCAACTATGAATCAACATAGAGAGGCTAATTTGAATTGTGAAACTTGTTCTCTAAACCTTATACGAGTGAGTGTAAATTCTGATCTCTAGCGACCGCATCACGAATTCTCTATACTTATTTTAAAAATAATACAGAAATTAACTAAAAAAAAAAAAATAAAATAATTTAAAATTACTTATAGGCAAATTTTTATTTCTTCGAATTTTAATTTGCCAAAATTTCAATTGAGTAATTTTCTACAACTTAAGCAAAAATTTATTTGATTCAAATAATTCACTATACATAATATAATCAAATAAATATTTACTAGAGCCGCAAATAATTTTTAACTTTAATTAAATAAATTGCATTTGAACCAATAATTTCTCTATTTAAAATAAATACTATTTTAAATAATAATCATTTCATATAAAAATAAATATTTATTTGATGCAAGTAATCAATTATTTGAATTAAATAAATTTTTTTCAGTTTATTATTATATAGAATTTTTACTCATCCGAAGTTTTTACAGAATTTTGATAAATTTGTACAAATTTTAGTTTAATAATAATAATAATAATAATAATAATAATAAAAATTATGAACATAATTTATAATTTTCATTAAAAAAATTATAAACATAATTTATAATTTTTATAAAAAAAATTTAATATAAAAACTTACGTATGGCACGGCAATGACGAGATTAGCATTTCCTTCACCGCGATAGGCACATTCAAAAGGCAATGAGTGAATTTTATGTTTCTGAACATCGGAAATCATTTTAGAAACATTTTCCGATGTTCGCGAAATCTGTATTGATTTTATCGCCAATGAGGCACTCGTCTTAGTTGATGTTCCTTCCTTTTCCAGGATCATGATATTTTCCACCTACTCTGCAAAAAAAGAAGAAAATAATTTTCAAATTAATAATTAATATTTCACAAACTAAATTAATTTTTTCTACAAAGTTAGAAAGTAGAATTATCAAATTCCAAATTTTTATATCAATTTTGCTTTTAAATTATATATTCCAATAATTAATAAAAAAAAAATTTACAAAAAATAATTTTATATATATAATAAAAAATATTTTATTAATTTCCCATGTAATCAACGTTAAATATTGCATTAGATTCTGAAATTTGATTGACTAATAATTTTCTATCCTTGAACGAGATTGCAGAGCTTCGAGGTTCGGAGACTTTCGTAATTAGTTATTTTATATATATAAAAATACGATCCATAAATCTACAAGAACAATTTTAGGTTTATAATATATTTCGTTGCCCAAATAACAAGTTTAACAATCGTAACGAGACTAATTGAAAATTTCTCTATTATAAAAACAGAATAGCAAAAGTCCCACCAAATTTTTGCTATATTAGGTGTTGGAAATCTAATAGACTATGACTTACATTCAACGCGCTCTACTTTCTCTCATTTTTCAGTAATAAAAATTAATCATTAATTTTTACATTCAATGTTTACATTTCAAAAAAAAAAAAATTTATTATATATAATTATTTTTATTTTTTCAAAGTTGCATTTAACAGATTTTTTTTTTCCTTTCAAATGAATATTTCACAGAAAATTAAAAGGCATTAAAATAAGTTGCAACGCTTATTATTTTAATCCAATTTTTCTTATTTCAATCCATTTTGGTATTAAAATAAGCAAAATTGGATTAAAATAAGAAGCGTTGCAGCTTATTTTAATGTCTTTTAATTTTCTGTGATGGCAAAAGTTACTGTGGCAGAAGTTACTATGGCAGCGGTTGGTTTCTATGGCAACCGTTACTATGTCAACTGTTACTAGTAGCAACAGTTACTATGGCAACCGTTACTATGGTAACAATTGGTTTCTATGGCAACTGTTACTACTAGCAACAGTTACTATGGCATCTGTTACTTATATGGTAACAGTTACTATGGCAGAAGTTACTATGACAGAAGTTGCTATCACAGAAAATTAAAAGGCATTAAAATAAGCGTTGCAGCTTATTTTAATGCCTTTTAATTTTCTGTGTTACTTAACTTTTACCTATCCTTAATTTTTAATTAAATTTTATCGAATTAGAAATTCTATATAAAATAAAAATTCGGTACAATAATTAAAATAAATATAAAATATAATAGAATCTAATTCTTTACTTATGAAACTTTGTGGAGGGAAAAATAATTATTTTTTTGCAAACTGTTGTATACGTCGGCAGTGTCATCCGAGTTTACGCAATATGTCTGTGTGAAGCGGTTGAGAGTGCACTTGGCACTGGGCTAAAAGCATCGTCTGGACAAGTAAAAGAAGAGAGACAAGTTTCAACTTGTCTGCTATGAATACAAACTCGTTTCTGTTATCGTATATACATATATAATACATATTACAATAATTTCATTTAGCAAACGATTTAGTAATTAATCCCAAAAATTATTTATATCAAATAACTTACAAAAATCTTTCAGAATTAAATTAAAAAAAAAAAAAATGAAAAAGAATATTTCAATTTGCATCTATAAACACCGAAATTGATTTTAATATATATATTTTTTATTTCTACTTTCTTTCTCTCCCTTCGATATTTTGTGCGTGGTAAATCCGAATATATGTACTGTGTACCTTCTGGTCTGATATATGTTCGATGAAATGAAAATTGTGGTTTGAATTTCATAAAGTGAAAACCATTTACAGAAACCGCGTCTAATATATGTATCGGTTTGTTCGAATTTATGTTTTACAGAAATTATTTCGAATTTGTTCGAAATTTCGAATTTACATTTGTCCGAAATTGCAAATGACCGAACAAACAGGGCCCAAATCGGGGCCGGATCAGGCTGCCCTATTAGTGAATGAAACGCCGCGCCTGATGTGGCCCTGATTAGGAAATCTCCATTTTCTGGTCGCCCTAATTTGGCCCTGATTAGATTTGGCGTTACATTCCCTACTAGGAATCTGATAGGGAATGAAACGCTGCGCCTGATGTGGCCCTAATTAGAAAATCCCTATTTTCTGGTCGCCCTAATTTGGCTCTAATTAGATTTGGCGTTACATTCCCTACTAGGACAATTTCTACACGGGTAACCATAATCACAATTTTATGGCTATTTTTTGATTGCAGTCAAAACTCGCGCCGAAATCATTTTTATTTGTTCGGTCATTTCCAATTTCGGACAAATGAAAATTCTATGTAATGAATAATAAAATGGAAATTCTAAATGATTTTTGAAACTTATTTCCGAATAATAGAAATGCGAAAGTAGGAGGAATCAAATGATAAAAGATGCGGTATTAAAAAAAAAATGAAAATCGGTATAGCTCGATGCTGCATATGAAAAACTTGATACGATATCATGAATGATAATCTCGTTACAAGGACAGTTTATCACATTATATGCAGGTTGCCATTGTCTCTTTCTCTATATGTGAGCCAATAATTATTGTATATAGCAAATATATAAAAATATAAGAAGTCCTGCAAAAAATGTTATTTAAACTTTTGTGTATATTTATATTTCTATATAGTTGGATATGTTTATATATAGCTATATAGTTAGCAACCATGTTGCCAGGCCGATTATTCGTCTTTATCCATTTTTGCGATAAATCCGTTTAACTAGAGGCCAACGACCGAACGCGCCACATCATTCTAGTCTTAACGGCTTCTACAGTTGTTGCACTTATATAAGTATATATATACATACATATATATATATCTAAATTCTAAGGTCTATACTGTAAAATTTAAGTTCCCAACTTGAGCAATTCTTTATTGAACTTTTAAGTAATTAGCTAATTCCCAATGCGCCAACGAATTCTAAACTGAAAGACTTAAAAATTGTTTCAAAATGAGGAAAATTCTGTATTTGTATACTATTTAGTGGTATATGAATCTACTAGTTTCTGACTAGATAATACTGAAAATTAGTATTAAATTTTGGTATTTTTAGGAAACAAATTATATTAATTATTGAAATAAAAAATCCTTCAGTGTACACAGAAAAATATGCTATTCAATCAACAGCATTTCTGCTAAAGGCATAAAAATTATTGATTTTGAAGCATATATGCTATATAGAATCTATATAAATTTTATAGCATTTGCTTCAGAATCAATGATTTTTATGCCTTTAGCAGAAATGCTGTTGATTCAATAGCATATTTTTTTCAGTGTAAAATTTAAATCCGAATATGAATATAACCCATAAAAATCATTAGCTTCAACTTTCATTTGTATAAATTTCATTAGAATTTCTATTCAGTGGAACCCACGTACATCGGACCCTCATAATTCGGATTTCTTTCCGATCCCTTGAAATCCGATATACGTGGGTTTCACTATAAGTAAATTTTACTAATTCAAAAGCAAAAATGTTAAAATTTTTACTAATTCAGATGTAGATAGTAATACATTAAAATTTGTTCAACAGAAATTCGGTTACATATTAGAATTTTGGTTGTAATTTGTTTAATTTATGAAAAAAAAACTTTACTTAACCCATATAGATATACCTAACAGGGTAATAAGGGTTGAACTATAAAAAGATATTTATCAAAGCATGACAAAAAAGACACTGGGCGATGGGAAACGAAGAAAGAAGTGGGTCGCAAAATTATACTGCACTAATCGTTTCATGGAACAAAGTACATGCAAAAAAAAATAAAAAGAGTCGGTGAAGCCTGGTACAAGGCTCGTAATTTTGACAGACACAAAACCCACTATACGTATATCTCAAAAAAGATAATCACAACGAAATTAACGCTATTAGTGGAGAAGAATTTTATAAAGACCCTACAAAATTTTTATGGGGGTTTAAAAAAATAGAGCCTTTTTAGGATAAATCTGCGACGACGCTACAAATTGCTAAAAATATTTTTTTTTTTTGTCTCCTATAAGACATAAAAATTATCTTACTGACTTAAGCATCCTGTTTAGAAATCCCCCTTTGGGATAACGAGCCATTTCCTGAGATATAACTTTTCTCTTTGCATTACGAATGTAACTCACGAAAATTGATGACATCATCTCCTCTCTCTCGTTCAATTTCTCCTCCCTCATATATGATTTTGGATATTATAAATTACACTCCTTAAAAGACGGAACAATAAAAATTATTATTCACACTTTATATTTAATTTATTTGAAATAAAAAAATTATGTAACCAATCTTTGAACACAAAAAAAGTTCAAAGAATTTTAAAACAGTGGCAAAAGTTGAATGTACAAAATTTGAATGTCTTCCAAAAATATTGAATCTTTGGCAAAATTTCAAGTTTCAAAATCTATTCATCAAAAATAGAGAAATATTACCCTTTTTTTGGATAATGAATAACAATAAATTTCAAATTGTGTAAAATTTCGAATTAGTTAAATTTCACTAATTCAAAAGCAAAAAATTGATTTAAAATTTCTACTAATTCAGATTTAGGGTTATTTTTTTTCTGTAAAAATTTCGTGTAATATTTTCTTTATAGTACGTGATAATAAGCGATCGATTTTAATTAAAATGACATTGACATGGGGACAGCAAGAAAAATCAAGGTGAATTACAAGTTCAGGAAGGACCCTACGATTGCCCTGGAACCTGGAGGTCAACATCGGTTGTTGCCCCGAGTGTGAGTTGTTGGTTGGCTGTGTGCCTGGTTGTCTGGTTGCCTCGCTTGCCTGGTTCTCTCGTCAGATAGAATTGCCATTCCGGATAAATATATATATATATATAAGCAGTCTGTAACTTGGTACCATCATCAATATGTATACCTTCTTTTTCACCATTTTTCTCCGTCTCGTCGTCTTTCTCCTTAACTTCATCATCCTTCTTCCCACTTTCGAGCTAATGTATTTACTTTGATGATATAAAATCAGATCATTTCTCATTACTCCAAAAATAACACTCGATATTTATAGTAACTCAATGTGTGGCTAAAAATTCAATTTCGCGAAAATTTCAATGTGCAATTATCCTCAAAATGGCAGGGAAATATATTTTAAATTACAAAATTTCATTTATAACCTTCTCAAAAGGATATTTTGGTATTAAAATAAGCAAAATTGGATTAAAATAATGAGCGTTGCAGCTTATTTTAATGCCTTTTAATTTTCTGTGATGGCAAAAGTTACTGTGGCAGAAGTTACTATGGAAACAGTTAGTTACTATGGCAGCGGTTGGTTTCTATGGCAACCGTTACTATGTCAACTGTTACTAGTAGCAACAGTTACTATGGCAACCGTTACTATAGCAGCCGTTACTATGGTAACAATTGGTTTCTATGGCAACTGTTATTACTAGCAACAGTTACTATGGCATCTGTTACTTATATGGTAACAGTTACTATGGCAGAAGTTACTATGACAGAAGTTACTATGGCAGAAGTTGCTATCACAGAAAATTAAAAGGCATTAAAATAAGCTGCAACGCTTATTATTTTAATCCAATTTTGCTTATTTTAATCCATTTTGATATTAAAATAAGCAAAATTGGATTAAAATAATAAGGGTTGCAGCTTATTTTAATGCCTTTTCATTTTCTATGTTCTAATTGATTTTCATTTGTCCGAAATTGCAAATGACCGAACAATGGACAGAAATATTTCGTCTTGATTTTTAAAAGCAATCATACAAAAATTACCCATAAAATTTTGGTTTTACTTTTAAAAATCTGTCATGTTTGTTCGGTTATTTCGGCAAAATTTCGGACAAATGAAAAACAATTAGAAATTCTGTTAAATAATTTTTCGGTTAAATATATAAATTCTGTAATATATGAAATTATATAAGAATAAATTTACGATTTGTGGGGAAAAAAAAATTAATTTATAAAAATTATTATGCCTCTCATAACAAAAATCTCACAACAATAGAAAGTAATTGTTTCACGTAAAATTTATCATCTCGTAATAGAAAAATTTATATAGAGATTTTTATATATACCTATATGGTAAAAATACCTTTTTTATAATACTTTTTATGAAACTTTCTTATCAATAAATATTGCACAAGTTTTTCATTATATATTATATATTAGATTTTACGTTATAAACACATAAAAAAAAAGAAATGAAAGTTTCCTTTTCCTTTCTTTTACTATATATAGTAAAAAAGACATAAATTTAAAGACATAAAGATAATGTGACTTTAATTGATTGTTATAAGAATTGTAGAAAATATAATTAAATTTAAAAAAAAAATTAAATTAAAAAAATAAAATTAAATCGATTCTAATTTAGATAGTAAATCAAAATCAAATCCTTTGTATTAAGATTTTTGAACAATAGCTTAAAACAATTGCAACTATAAGTAAGAAACATAAAATTATAGGTTATGTTTATAATTTCATCTTCAAACTATCATAAAAATAACCTAAAATTTTTTTCTATTCATAAATTAAAAAAAAAATTTTTGAAAAAAATAGGCTAAGATAAAAAAAAACAAAATAAATAAACTCGTTTTTTGAAAAATGAATGCCAGAATTAAATATTCTTATAATCTAAAATTCTACATCAAGTCTTTATAGAATCTTAGATTTTTTTTTTGCGTTGTAGAATTGATTCGCTAGGAAGATAAGTTTATCTCTATATCTGAAATGTGACTAAATCACCTTAACTCCAGTTGAATATCCAATTACCCAGTGGCGCATATTACTATCATATTCTTTAGAATCAAACTTATTTTTATACTTTCCATGGCAATTTTTTTTTTTTTTATTCTTAAACGTACTTTTTTTAAAATATAAAATTTATTAAATTATAAAAATTATAAAATATTAAAAAATTGTAAAAATTATAAAATATTAAAAAATTGTAAAAATTATAAAATTTATATAAACTTATATAATAAATATATAAGAGAAAAAAAGGTAGTAATGTGGAGTAAAGAAAAACAAGATTTTTTTGTTTTATATTCTTGAAATTTCATAAGCACGAGGCCTTTGTTTTTATTAATATCTCTGTACAAAAACAGTCGAAAAAATTATAGATTTTCTTTTCGTTAAAGATTCAATTTTTTCGAGCTCACGGCATATATACAAGCGGTAAATCATAATATATATATATATTTATATATATATATAGAATATCATTTAAACCTAAAAACTAAACATAATTATACATTGATACATAATAGATATCATAATTATAGCATTATTATATAGTAATAGTAATCTACGAGAGTCTAGGGATTTCTGTATTTTTTTTTTTCTTGTACGTGTTCATGTATAGTTTGTAATTATATTGTACAAATTTAAAATAAAAAATAAATTCTTTGGAAAAAAAAAATATTCAACAAATCCATATTTGAAAAAAAAAAAAAATATATATAAATGTCAAATTTTTTTTTCTTCCATATAAAAAATGGAAAACCAGAAAAAAAGAGTTTTTTTTTCCCGAAGACCTTTTTTTCTGTTTTAAAATGCACATTTCATGTGTATGTGTGTGTGTGTTTTTTTTTCTATTTCTTTATTTATCCGTCACAAGTGAAAATTTGTCAGTTGTCAACAAATAATATAATAGATTGGACAAAGGCAACTGACAAATTTTCAATTTCAATAATTGTTTGTGTAAATTTTTTTGTCGTGTCAACCGTGCATAAAATAGATTTATACAAAATTAGAGACGCTTGAATCTCGTTTGCCAATAACGTACAAATCAGTATGGTGTATTTTTTTAATGTGAACGTACATTTTTTTTTTCAAATATTTTCTATATTCAATTTTTTTTTTTTTTTTTTTGGTCTCAGACTTGGTTTACTCTACAGTCAATAATCTAATATGATAATTACAAGCAAAGTAATGTCACATGGGAAATAATTTTTTTTTGCAAACAAAATGTTTGCGACCATTGTTTTTTTTTGAATATTTTGCAAATATTTGAAAAAAAAAAAAATTCTCCATTTCACAATATTCTCTCGCTGACTACGCCTTCTTATTTTAAAATTTCACATTCGATCTAATTTTTATATTCACAATTTTCATTATAGTTTTACAATTTCTCATTTCGAATTTTCTTTTTTAAAAAAATATTGCATCGAATTACAAGAGATCATAAATTTTTAGCGATTATATATTTTTTTTGAATATTAATTTTTTTCTGTACAATTGAAATAAATTACAATTTTTAAGAATAAGAATCGAATGTAAAATTTCAAAAATGGAAGCACGATCACTATATTTTCTTTTTTCTTTTTTTTCCCCCCATTCTTTCGCCCTTCCTCTCATCATTCGCGAAAATTTTCTCTCATTCTCTCTTCGCTATCGCTCTTTTATCTCTCTGCCTTCCTTCGATACAACGACGGATTAATAATAATAATAATAATAATAATAATAATAATTTTCTCGAAAAGCAGAAAGTATTCACCGGCTTTGTTTCATCGTTTCTCCGCGTCTGAGTTCCTGTATTTATCATTTTTTTTTACATACACCCAATTTTCCCGGGAGGGAAAGGAAAATTTTTTTTTTTTGCAAATTTTTTTTTCCTTTCATTCCCGTTCTCATTCGTTCAAAAAAAAAAAAAAAAGAAAAAAAACAATCACTCGATCTTATATTCGTAACGCGCTCGCACTTTTCGAAACTTGTCACATTTTTTTTTTTTTACTTTTTTTTTTTTTATATCATTTATCTTGATTTTGTCTCGATTTATTTAAAAAAATACTGAATTAACCAAGCTAAAATCACAGACTTGCTGGTCACTTTACCAGCGGGTTTGTACAAATTCTTCCTGAAAGGACTCTATGCATTATGTTACAATGTGTTTTTTCTTTTTTTTCACTTTTTTTTTTTAATAATATATATATGTATATATATAAGTATGTATATATAATGTATATATATTTATAATAATTACAATTCGTTCAAGAAATCCATATGCTCGCATTTATCGCTTTTTTTATCGTAACATATTTTTTTTTTTTTTTTTACATATATGTATACGCAACAAATTAATTAACGCCGTGTGTAAAAAAAATGGAACGTGCGTCAGTGTATGTGTCTTAGAAATTAAAAAAAAAAAAAATTTTTTTTAAATCAAAGAATTTTTTTTCCGATTTAGAAAAATCGAAAAGAAATTTCTTTTCAAATATTTAAACTGCGCTTTACAATATTTTTTTTTTTGTGCGCTCGCTGTGCTCGAAAGTGATCATAAAAAAAAATAATTGAAAAAAAAGAAATAAAAAAAAACCCGAAGCGACGAACGGCACCGACTTTCAGTAACGTTGAGATTTTCGTTATTATATTTTCGTTTTTTTTTTTTTATATAATCTCTGATTCTCGTTGATAATTCAGAGACAATTCTTTCATTTATCGTTGTCAATTTTTTTTTCTAAATTAAAATCCACACGAAAATCCCGACGTGTCGCCTACGAGTGCACGGTATTTTTTTTAAATGACGCGCAAACAATTTATAGGTTATGTTTAGTATCGAATCGATCATAACCTCGAAATTTTTTCCTTATAAAATTGAATTTAAAAAAAAAAAATGGCGCCGACTCTCTCTTTCGAAAAAAAAAATTTCCTACACATGCGCTCTTTTCAAAAAAAAAAAAAAAAAAATGAATATAAACAAGAGAAAGCTTTTCGGCCGGGAGTATTGATTGTACCGTGCGCCCGTGGCAACCAAATGAAACGTACTTCTGAATATAAATATATATACCTTCACATACATGCATATATGTATGCGTGAACAAAATACGTGAGCCAAACACTATGGCAATTGAGATCATGTAAAATTCTTTTTTTTTTTTTTACTATTTATTCTTCTTACACTGAAAAAAATTGAATTCACAGAAAATTAAAAGGCATTAAAATAAGCTGCAACGCTTCTTATTTTAATGCCTTTTAATTTTCTGTGTTCAAATAATCGATTACCATTATTAAATAAATATTTCTTTGTATCAAATAATTATTATTATTAGCACTGGTAAATATTTATTTGAGTCAAGTAAACGAGTATTTGAATTTTTTTTTTGCAGTGTACAACAAAAGAAGATAAGATCTGAGAAAAAGAAGACATTGCCATCGTGTTTGGTTGACACGTATATACACCCGCGTCTGGACATTAGGTCGTCGCATACGGAAATGACATTAGTCATTCGCAATTTCAAAAAAAAAAAAAAACGAATAAGTTTGCCTAAAAAGGCTCTTTTAATCGAAAAAGTAAATTGTCAATTCCTTTGGTTTTTTTTTATAATTCCAAAAGAAAAATATCGAAATTTTTCTCCCTCAGCAAATTGGCAAATTTTCGAAATCAATCATCACTAATTTTCAAATTTAAAGACTCCTAATTTCGGAAACTTTATTCGTTTTTTTTTCCACCTTTCTTTTTTTTTTTTTTTTTTTTTTTCTCAATCTTTGCACATAAACATTCACAAGTCACTCTCTCGGTCACTCGTTTGCTCCCATTTTCTCCGTATTCTTATTATAATCACAGACGTGGTTTTACTAATTGCTACGTACAAGAGCCTTTTTTCTTTTTTTTTGTTCTTCGACGTCGAGCGCGATAAGTTCCTTTCTCACTTTCTTTCATACTTCCCTAAATATATATGTGTATATATATAATATATAGAATCTGCAAAACTTCCGATTTTCTAGATTGGAGAAAACACATTGCCTTTCTTACAATTCAGACGGAACCGTATAAAAAAAGCGAAAAAGAGTATTTTATTTTATTTAAATACTCGATTACTTGACTAGAATCACAGAAAATTAAAAGGCATTAAAATAAGCTTCAACGCTTCTTATTTTAATCCATTTTGGTATTAAAATAAGCAAAATTGGAATAAAATAATAAGCGTTGCAGCTTAGTTTAATGCCTTTTAATTTTCTGTGATCAAATAAATATTTATTTGAATCAAATAATTATTTGGTTCTAGTAAATATTTATTTGATAATATTCAAGTAATCGAGTATTTGAATTAAATTTTTTTTTTCCTCGCTTTTGATTTTTTTTTTTTTTTGCAGAAAACCTTAAAGAAGGTTCAATCTCGAAACATGTAAAGAAATGTGCTTTGACTAGCTCTATACTTGCAATAATAATCGTTATGAAACGATATAATAATATATAGTTTTATCACTAAAATTCTGAGATAATCGAAAGTCTTGTAAAGCGTTAATTATATATATATTTTTTTATTTTTTATCACAATCTTTGTCCAAACTCACATGTACTCGGACAATAATAAATTGCCTACAATTACACGCCATGTATATATATATATATATATATATACTCGGAACAGAAAATCAGATGTAACCGGCGAGATTTTTTTTTTATCGATTTCTCTTTTCGAGTCAAAGTTACATATACATATATAGATTGCGTATCTTTAAAAAATAGTCTATTGACTTTACTGACAGAAAAGATGATCGAATAATGGAATTTTTGAATCAAATTTTAATAATCAACACGAAAAGAGATAATCGGTGTAACGAAGCTCGTATGTGCATTTGTGAAAATTATTTCCGTTATCATTTCAAGGCTCCTGATTGGAAGCTTCAATTGAGAAACTAATGATGAACTTCACAACGTTGGGATTTTATTTAGAAATTTTTTTTTTCATTTTTTCTTTTTCTTTGAAGTCTTTTGCAAATTTTTATTAATCAACGAAATTTAAAATAAAATTTTTTCACAATAATTTAAAAGTATCAAATTGATACTAAAAATATCAATTTGATATTTTTAGTATCAATTTGATACTTTTAAATTAATGTGTTTTCAAATAAAAAGTTTGATAAAGGTATTTGTTTAAAAATCGTTGTGGAGCTCATCATAAATTATTGTATTGGTGGAAAAATCTTTATTAAATTTAAAATAATGCATATAAAACAAATATGCAAATTCTCCAAAATTGGAAATAGTTAAAATTTTCAGGTAATTTGAATTAGGTGACTCACTTTTTGCTTTTGTATTAGTAAAATACTAAATTAGTAAAATATTAAATTAGTATAATACTGAATTAGTATTTTACTAATTCACAAGCAAAAAAGTGAGTCACCTAATTCAAATTACCGAAACTTTTTACTTATTCAGATTTAGGGTACTAAATTTAAATTACATTAAATTCTCATTTTATATTAACAAAAACCGCAAAATAAATAGAAAATAATAGAATAGAATACAATTAGAATAATAGAATATTTCAAAACTAATTTTACATATTTGCTTCATAGAAACAATCGGTGAAGTTTGTCAACATTTTTGATCAACGATCAAAAATATTTTTCAATCTATATGAAAAATAACATTTTTTGCCAACAAATTTTTCTTCCTTTATTGATCAAGAAACAAACGTTCAAACCAAAAATTTATGGATTTTATTTTATATTTATAATTTGTGTAGAAATTTAATAATTTCTGCAAAAATAAATATCTTATTTTTTAAAATGTTTTGGTAGCGTTTTTAAGACATTAAAACATCTTAATGTCTTAAAAACGCTACCAAAACATCAAATAAGATACTTCTTTTTGCAGCGAATTTCTAGAACACTATTTTTTTCTGAATCGTTGATCATAAACATTAAACCGATAAAATTTAAAAGATTTTTCCAACATCTGCTTCATTAATTTTGTCAAAATATTCTTCATTAGGAACATAGACAATTGTTTCATTCATATTTACAAATCAAAATATTTGATTAAAACCAAAACAAAAAATATTTGTTTTCGTCTTACCTCCTAAAAAAAAAAGGAAACCTTATAAAGGTTTATAATTAAAGTTTGTCGTTAGGACAAAAAAAAATGAAATTTGCACTGAAAAATAAACACTAATATTTACACAATTTAAATTCATTTCACAATATACGAATTTCGTTTACACCGAGACGTTTTTATTCACATTTTTGAATTAATCGAGATCTTTCACTGAATCATTATTTTCTTTTTTTCATTCTCATTCACACATACAATTTTTCTTTCTTTCATTCTTTCACAAAAACTTTTACACCAAAAAATTACTCTCCCTTCGCGAAGAAAATCACAGTTGTTTCAAAAGGATTATAATATACACAATTTCCGGCGATAAGCGCGCACGCACGTAGTATCTAGCATTTGCTAATAGCGCTAGTGCGTGCACACATACGGCACTTACAATATACAACGTTCATATATATATTTACATATAAACGCGCATAGGTCAATTACACACGTAAATATATCGAAGCAGTCGATTTCTATAGGATTTTATATGTTGATTTTAAAAAAAAATCCCACCGAGCGACGAAAGAAATACCTTCCAAAAAATGGAAAATTGATGATGATGATGATGATGATGATAAATAACTGGAACGGTGTATTTCCGCTGAGTAGACGCTGAGAAGTAGGACTAAGAGGAAGGATCAGCGAGAAGGCAGGCATAACGACAAAAAAAATCAGTAATAAAATCACTGGTTAGGACACAAAAAGTGTCTTCTCCCTATACATCAAAATTTTTCTTGTTTGGTCTTCGAGGGTTTTTTTTTAGGGGGAAAAAAAAAATTGGCCCAATATATTATTTGGGATGCTGAGATCATAAAGAAGTAGTAGTAGTAGTAGTAGTAGTAGTGTGGTTCCTAGGCCGAGCAACAAAGCTCGTCTTTTAATTATTCCTTAAGAAGACATAAATCAGCGACGAGATCGCACGGCTGAGGAGACGGATGGCGAGAAGGGGATCCTGTTTTGGATCGTTAAACGATCTGTGCGAAGATCGGGACGGAAATTTTGTTGTTCCGTCGCGGTACTTCGGAATGGAGTTGTTCAACTTGACACAAATGCTGCGATTTGCTCGCTAAATTGCGGATATTCAAGTAGCAATGAATCTTTGCAACTTTCAAATTGTTGTTGTTGTGGATGATGATGTTGAATATGCTCTTGAAATTGTTGACTCTGCTGTTGACTGACATCTTGTTCGTTAGTTGTTTTTTCATACAATACACAAATCGAGCCATTTTCACCAATTCGATACGATACTTCAGCGGGATCAATCCACATTGTAAATTCCGATGGGAATAAACTATGAAGAACTGTTGGTACAAGACCAACATTTGCACCGGCTTGCGCTATCACTGGATCCATTTTACCATTGATTCTAATGCAACGATAGCCTGAGCCTCGATTTGGCCTATCGGGGAACCAATGATCCCTATATCGTCTCTTGAGAACCTCTGTCAACGACGTTTTGAATAATTCAAGTTGTCGTTCTGTCACTTGGCCCGTCTGCATGCGCAGCAGATCAACGAGAAAATCTGCCGCTGAAACAATTTCCAGCCTCATGATGTTAATTTTTGATTGGAAAACAGGATGGAAAATAAAATCTTTTCTTCACTGAAACTTTCACCCCCTGGTATTAGGGATTTCTACATAAAATCCAATTCCACTTGTCAGTGATTGTGATAATCATCCACTCACTTGTTTAGTAGCCAAATTTTTTTGTTTCCTTTTTTGATTTAGAACAAAAAATAAAATTTCTTGCCTCGCACACGACAAAATGGCGTCGTTTCACGTCGTAGCGATAGACTCGACCAGCAGCGCGACGTCTCCACTCCAGCGGCCCAGCCAACTTATTTTGCCCTCGGTCTATCGTCTAGACGTCTCTCTTGATAAACGAAAACTACACAATACACTTTTTTTTTAATCTTCTTAAAATTTTTTTTACTCTCCTGTCGCGCGAATCGGTCCCCTTTTTTTATCAAATCACCGCGTATTCAAGTCTCTTTCACTATTTTTATATGAAATTATTATAACCAAACTGGAAACGTCCAAGCCGATTTTCTTGACGCGACACTTTTAGACACTCCAAACACACGAGAACCGCACCCTCCGACAGGCGATGACTTTCTAATGGTAGCAGACCTCGGTTTCGATGGGGAAGCTTCGCCTCTTTGTTCACAGTTGGCCAAAGTGGGGTGGCATCACTTTCAGCCAATGGGAATATTCAACTTTGGGTCATGTGACTGTAACGATGCGTCAAACCCAGTGCGCAATATCAGTCTTTGCCGCAGCTGCGTCCCGATTACAAGTACATATATATATATGTATATACATTTCGCGACTTCTCATCTAAACCCTACGGCTATAGCGTTTCCCAGACAGAGGTTCTCAATTCAAGGATCCGTCATGTCTCGAGAGACGATAACATACAAACACACACATGTGGAGGGAAAAAAAAAACAACATGCGTCACGTCACCCGAGGACAACGCTCGACTATGACTATTGTGGGGGGAATCAACTATATTGGTCTTAGTTCGAAATTATGGAAAATTCAAAATTTTTTTTTTTTATTTACACAAGACTTAATAGTTTTGATTATGTCTTTATGTATTTTTTTACTTCAAACTATCATGAACATAACCTAGAATTTTTTTTCTCCTAATGTCCCTTTCTTTAGTGATCAATTGAAAACCGATAAAAACTACTGCAAAACTGATCAAAATTGACTAAATTAAAGAATTTATTAGATTTTTTTCTACTTCACAGAATTCTTAAGTATCGAATTTTTATTTGTCCGAAATTGCAAATGTCCGAACAATCAACAGAAAGATTTCGGCGAGATTTTGAAAACCAACCAGAAATTTTCACGAAAATCGTGATTAGTGAATTTATAAAAATCGCACCGAAATCAATTGTTTATTTTGCAATTTGTAATTTAGGACAATTAAAAATTTGATACATACACAGAGAAAACTAAAAAACGAATAAAATTAATTTTACTACTTCAAAAGTGAACTATAGGAACTTTCGGCAGTTTCTGTGCATTTCTGTCAGTTTTTAATTCAGAAATAGTAAAATTTACTATTTTCGGAATAATTTTTACTACTTCAGGAGTAAATTTTACTATTTCTAGAGTAAAACTTGCCAGAAATGCGCAGAAACTACTATTTTCGGAGTAAATTTTACTATTTTCGGAGTAAATTTCATTATTTCTGAAGTAAAAATTGCCAGAAATGCGCAGAAACTACTATTTTCGAAGTAAATTTGACTATTTCTGGAGTAAAACTTGCCAGAAATGCGCAGAAACTATTTTCGGAGTAAATTTTACTATTTCTGGAGTAAAAATTGCCAGAAATTCGCAGAAACTACTATTTTAGGAATAAATTTTACTATTTTCGGAGTAAATTTCATTATTTCTGAAGTAAAAATTGCCAGAAATGCGCAGAAACTACTATTTTAGGAGTAACTTTGACTATTTTCGGAGTAATTTTAATTATTTCTGAAGAAAAAAATTTTAGGAGTAAATTTGACTATTTTCGGAGTAAATTTAACTACTTCAGGAGTAAATTTCACTATTTTTGGAGTAAATTTCTTTATTTCTGTAGTAAAAATTGCCAGAAATACACAGAAACTACTATTTTAGGAGTAAATTTTACTATTTTCGTAGTAAATTTTATTATTTCTGAAGTAAAAATTGCCAGAAATGGGCAGAAACTATTATTTTAGGAGTAAATTTGACTATTTTCGGAGTAAATTTCATTATTTCTGAAGAAAAAATTTTAGGAGTAAATTTGACTATTTTCGGAGTAAATTTAACTACTTCAGGAGTAAATTTCACTATTTTCGGAGTAAATTTTACTACTTCAGGAGTAAATTTCACTATTTTTGAAGTAAAAATTGCCAGAAATGCGCAGAAACTACTATTTTAGGAGTAAATTTCATTATTTCTGAAGTAAAAATTGCCAGAAATGCGCAGAAACTATTATTTTAGGAGTAAATTTCATTATTTCTGAAGAAAAAATTTTAGGAGTCAATTTGACTATTTTCGGAGTAAATTTAACTACTTCAGGAGTAAATTTCACTATTTTCGGAGTAAATTTTACTACTTCAGGAGTAAATTTCACTATTTTTGAAGTAAAAATTGCCAGAAATGCGCAGAAACTACTATTTTAGGAGTAAATTTCATTATTTTTGAAGTAAAAATTGCCAGAAATGCGCAGAAACTATTATTTTAGGAGTAAATTTCATTATTTCTGAAGAAAAAATTTTAGGAGTAAATTTGACTATTTTCGGAGTAAATTTTACTATTTTCGGAGTAAATTTTACTACGTCAGGAGTAAATTTTACTATTTCTGAAATAAAAATTGCTAGAAATGCGCAGAAACTACGGACAGTTCCGATTTTACTTTTAAAGTAGTTAAAAACTACTCTATTCGTTTTTCTATTTTTTTCCGTGTATAAGAAATTCTGTTAAAAAAATTTATTTAAAAAAAAATTCTGTCAAATTTTAACTGAAAAAATGAAAATGAGTCCAAAAAAAATAATTATAATTTGGTTAAAAGTAATAAGAATTATAGGTTATGTTTATGTTTTATATGTATACCTTGATTAAAAGTTCCTGTTTTAATTATGAAAAATCAAAATTTTTTATTGTAACGAAGGCAAATAGTTTCTATCATCCCTCTGTGTAGTTTCACTTCAATCATAAACATAACCTAGAATTTTTTTGTTTTTTAGGTCCCCTTATTTAGAGTATGTAACATATATATGAAAGTGGAAAAAAATATATAAAACGACTAAATTCGCTTAAATAAACAATTAATTAAAAGCAAAAACAATGATAAATAATAATTATAAGAAAAATTGTATGACAAAATACGAGATATAAATGTAAATATGAATATTCATTATTAATCTTTTTATACAAGATAACAGAAAAAAAACATAATTTTCCAAAAGAAGCACGTATTTCGTGATTATCCAAAAAGATATAGTTAATAACAATCAATAAAATTTTCGACAATAATATTTTTTTTTTTCACTTATTGTCTTTTAATGATACAATGTTTAATGATACAATTCATAATTGTTATTTAATATAAAAAAAAACTTTAATAATAAATTATATTTAAGGTGACAAATAAGATATCTCAAATACAACCAAAAACAAAAAATATTCTAGAATAAATAAATTAATAATTACGTTTAAGAAAGTAATAAAATAATCAAATAAATAAATTAAAATCATTGAAAAATAATTCCCGAATAAAAAAATTAAATAATTGTTAACAACAATAATTATTTATTTTTATGTGATTTTGATTTTTGATTCTATTTTTGATTCTGCGCATAAAATTTAATTAGTCTTTTGATGACTAATTTCGAGTTCGTGAAATCATCATCATCGCATCAGTCACGTAGGACTTTTATTAACAAAATAAAATAGACATTGTACTGTTTTTTTTAGTCAAGAAACATTAAAAGTATAGTATATGATAGGTCATTAAAGAGCATTGCTCAGCTTGATAAATAAATTAAATTATAATGCAAGTGCGTACGAGTAATTGACTATTCAACTGAGTCGAACAAAGCCATAGAGGTCATATATATAGCTATATATATATATATATCTTTTATATTGTCAATTCAAATTGATCAATATTGTAAGATCAAGGCCCATTTTTAGAATTCTGCTATTTTTAAACATAAAACTTTTTTTTTACATAACCGTTAAGAAAAATCTAAAGAACGAAAATTTCAAATAAATTAAAATCGAGTAAGAAATTTTTTTCTAAATAAGATTATATATATATATATATATATATTTTCCTTATCGATCTTGTGTCATACATAGTTGTCTGTTAATCCAACTACACTTTTATAAAAGAAAATTTCAGATGACAATATTCACTTATTTTCTTTGAAATTACAATTTACGCGGACATCAGATAAGATATAGCGCTTAAAGCGATAATTGGAATAAACTTTATTTTTCTATTGACGTCAGTGAAAGAAAAAGAAAAAAATTTTAAAGAAACTTTTTTTAAAATATTAATTTTTTTTTTTTTTGTAAAATAAAGAAATTGATTGAAAAAATATAATAAAATTAATATTTGATGAAATTTTTCAATAATTTTATTATCTAATCAAATTTATATCGAAAATAATTAGAAACGTACAATAGAAATTCAAGTATCTTAATATAATAATGAAGAATCTATTTTGGTTTCTGGAAAAGCCCGGAATTTTTGAATGCTAGAGAGAGAGTAATCATTTATATTTGATTGACATCAATATTTATAGAATTCAATTTCGAAAAAAGATTTTGGGTTTTTTTTTGTATTTAATGCAATTCCACTTTCATCATAAAAAAAAATCTGTAACCAAAAATTATCATTTGTATTTTTCTTTTATTTTAAAATAATTATTATTTATGAGAAATAATTATTTTCTTTAACAAACTATTATGAACTTTTTTTAATCAAAATATAGAATAATTACCTTCAACACTCAGAAAAATGGTATATTTGTCTCTGAGCCTACTAACTCATTTATTTGTTGCAAATATATTTCATTTCATTGAAATAAAAAATTTATTTGAGCCAAAGAAAAATTTATTTCTGACAAATAAAATTTTTATTTACGCCAAATAAATAAGTTAGTAGGCTCTGAGACAAATATACGTTTATTTAACTCAAATATATTTTATTTGGTTCAAATAAATCATTTCTCTGGGTGAAACATTATAATAATCTAGAGGACCAATTATATTCAAAATCACTATTATGCAAATTTTTTTTAACTCTTCTAACTAACTTTTGAACAAGCCAAAAATAAGTTTGTTTTGTCAAATTTCAAATTTTTAAGATTAAAAAAAAAAATTAGTTAAAAATAACTAATTTGATAGTAAAAATTCAGTAACTGATTGAAATATAGTAATATTTCTAATCTTTTTAGTTAAAATTAACGGCGTTTCATTTTATAATAGGGCAGTCTGATCCGGCCCCGATCTGGGCCTTGGCAAAATTTCTACACGGATAAGTATAGAGCATTGATCGCTAACAACTTAGGAAAACTTGACAAGGCCCTGTTAAGTTTTTCCTTAATTAGGGCGTTAGTCGGGAACGACCTTCTTAGGCCCTAGACAGTTTCTCAGAAACCTCACTAGAAATAGTAGAAATAGGGAAAACTAGTCACAACCCTATCAGCCCCACATTTAAATTTTATTTTTTACTTTTGAAAATAAAAATTATTCTCTCTGTAAATCATTTTGATTATCGAGAATCGAGATATTTTTTTTTTTTTTTTTTGCTTACATATTCGTTTGTACATGCACGCTCGCATGTCGAATAAACACGCTCGGTTCTTGAGATTAAAGTCTGATAGTTCCTCGATGATGCTCTTTCAGCCTGTTTTTCCCAGGTATATAGAATGTATAAAAGGGAGTCCTTATTGCGGAACGAAGAAACAATGGAAGGAATTCAGGGCCGCGTATATATAAATTCAGAATTCAAATCAAATTTGGATCATATTTATATATAAATAAAGAAAATCAAATTCTCTCAACTATAAAAAGATTTCTTTGATTTAAAGAAATCAATTTTATTTGACAAATTTTTTTTTTTTGATACAAAGAAAATTTATTTGTTCCAAACAAATTATATTTGATTGAAAAAAAAAAATTACTATCGTTTCAAAAAAATTTTTCTATTTAATTTAAATAAATGTTTTTTTGACCCTATATATGTATATTAATGTTAGAATTTCTTTGATTCAATACAAATTTCTTTGAATTAAAGAAAGTTGCTTTGAAAGTAAAAAGCTTTTTTTGTTTCGCAAAGAAAATTTTATTTTGAATGAAAGAAAACAAATAAATGAAATTGGTTTTCTTTAAATCAAAGAAATCTTTTCTCAGGTTATGTGGAAATCAAAATTTATAAATAAAAAGAAGGATTAATTCAAGAATTATCCAAATACATAAATTTACTATTTTACTTGGCGAATAATGAAAAATTTATATGAAAATTCAATCATAAAATATAATATAATAAAATTTCTAAATGTTTGAACGTTATATAAATATACATTAAAATATCATAAATGTTAAAATTTTATAATGTCATAGATACGAAAAAGATATAAACATTAAATTTGTCATTTTTTCCCAATTAAAATAAATAAATTAAAAATTTCCAAATTACAAAAACTGATAATAAAAAAAAAATTTCTAAATTTTAACATTTGTTCCAGGGATTTCAATATAGTAAACAGGAAACATCAAGGCTACTATGACAATATATTACAAAAAAAAGCCGAAATACATTCTTAAATATAATTATCATTATATTTTTTTTTCATTTAACAAAAGTATCAAATGAATCATTCTTTGAAGGATATTTTTTTTTTTTTGGTCAATGAATCACGATTCTATTTACAATGAAAAAGATTTTTCAAAATGAATATGAAATTTTTGGAAAAAAAGAACTTTTTGACTTGTGTCAGGATTTTATGGGCTTTTTTTTGAATTTTTTTTTTTTTTTGTAGAGACGCTTAACGCCAGATAGAAAATGGATTCCGTTGGGGAATTGCGCAACTCGAAGTGGAAACGTCACGGAGAATCGACCGCCGAGAGAGAATTTTAGACACGAGAAGGGTCGAACCCTCTGTCTGTATATTCCAGCTTGAATCTATATAAGGGTAGTCGTAAAAATCCATAGGTCATTTTTACAGCTATTATTAGGTATGGAATTTACACTAAAGCGCATCAAAAAAACTTTTTATGCAAGGGAGACATATATTTAATAAATTAATTTAATATTCGCAATTTGCGGAAAAAAAATTATAGTCCAAATTTATTAAATAATAATTAATTAATTATTAAAATTTTTGTCTATTATTTTTTACTTGTTATAAATAAATTATTATATAATATAACAGATTTTTAATAATTGTAAAAAAAGGCTTACAATTAGTAGAAATATTATTGTGACTAAAAAATTTATTTTTAAAAATGAGAGTCCAAAAAAAAAAATCAAGAATACCGTTTAACCTATTTTTTTTTTGCTCTCTTCGTATAAATTTCTGCAGAGTATTACCTCTTCTAGTTACGAATTTATATTGACACAATTCGTCAATAATAAAATATGCGATAACTTCTGCTTTTGGCCAACAGAATTTTCATCTTGGATTTGTGAATCATAAAAAAAGAAAAATCGTTTACTGCTACAAATTGACCAATCGTTCAAACATGAAAATATAGTATATAAAAACGAATAAAAATTTTTATACGAATACATCTGTGAAAATTTTTATTTGCAATTTTTTTTTCTGATAAAATTGGTTCACTTAGAAAAAAAAATTTTATTTATAAAAAAAAAAAACGAGTAAAAATATATTTAATTGTAAAATATAATTTATTATTAAATCTCGAGGCTGATGTGTTTTTATGTATATGATTACAAGTGCAAAGATATGGTTTTATCTTCTTTTTTCGATGTCAGAGGTTGAAGACAAAGTATAAGAGAAAAGTGGGTGTTCCGTTAATAACGGTGAGACCTGAATCTGGTGTGGGTGATATTTATACAGAGTATATAGCAACGCACTATATGTATATATGTATATAATTCCTCTCTCTCTATATAATTTTATATCGAAAGAATCTTTAGAAAAATACATCGATGAAATTAAAATTAATTAAACTATTATATTCAAAATAGAAAGAAAATTATTTTTTCCTTTATACTTTTTACTCACATCAGCCTCGATATTTATAAAACAATTTGCTTTTTTCTTTTTCAAATTTAATTTAAAAAAAAATTCTAGTTTAACCGAATTTATCAGAATTCTCATATATGCAACAAAATTTCGAGAATTTTCTCGATTATTTTTTAATTGGTCAATTTTAAAAATCGCGCGCAATTTTTTTTTATATGTTTGCAATTTCCAATTTCGGTCAAAATTCGGACAAATGAAGATTCGGTGAATTGAAGATTTTTATTTAAAAATTCTAAAATTCATTTAAAAATGAGAATTTAATAAAAAAAGAAATTTGATGTTTTGAATGAGAATCACTGAATTAGACTGTAGGCTTCGAAGCATAAATCCAAGCATTGGAGAGCGAGTCAAAACGGCGTGTGGATAGCTAGAAAGCTCTCTCTAACATTATCTTTTAAATATACATATATATATATATATAAATGCACACACGGCTGAAATTTATACATCTAGCTTCAATCCCAGTTGAAACGTTTAAACTTTAAGCGTACACGATATACGGCAGTAATGAGTTGCAATCGGTTTGTTCGAATCTTCTAGATTTGCTTGCATTGAAAAGTGTTTTACCTCGATTTCTAATTTTAGTGTTGAACACATATGAGAAAGCTAGATACCACAAAATATATATATATCTTATCCTATATCGAAATTGATATTTAAGTGATTTTAATTTTCAAAGAGATTCGAGACATTATTCTCTATTTTATCGCATTTTTAAATAAAATAATCGCGATAAAAACAAAAGTTATAGAACTTAAAATTTTTCCTATTTTTAAATTCAAAAAAAAAAATAATAATTTTAAATAAATTTTATTTTTACTTTCAGAAAATTATTCATTCGAAAAAGAAAAATAATTAGAAATAATTTACTGAAAGTAAAAATAATATTTTTCCTATTTTCCAAAAAGTTTAATTTTTTTTAAATAAAGGAAAAAAATAAATTTTTTAAAAAAAATTACATTTCTTTAAATTTTGAATGTACTTTAAAGAGAAAAATCCATCGTTCATTTTATTCTATGAATAAAATGATGATGGATGATGGATATAAGAATATTTGAAATATTTTTCAAGTCGTTTAAAAAAGCTTATAATATGATGGATTTCTAGAGGTGGATGATTGATAAAAAAAAAAAATAATAATAATGTTTCCTCTATATGTGAAAAATTGGAAAAAAATCTTCTATAATCTCCTTTAAATTCCGATAAATAATTATAGTTAATACATTTTCTTTTAAAGAACAGAAAATAATAATTGTATAATTTATCATTTTTTTTTCCTACCCCTCAATATTAAAAATTCAATATTAAGAAACAAAAATAAATATAAAATTAATAGAATAACAATAGTAGCACAGTGGTCAGTGTGTTCGACTTGCGTTCCGAAATTTGAGGGTTCGAATCCTAACATGGTCTAGGTTTTTTCAGTGATAAAAATTAAATCAATTGGAACATAATTGGATAAGAAGAATATAAATAAATAAAAAAAAATTAATAACAAAATTAATAAAAATAAATAATTAAAAATAATAAAAAAACAAATTAAAAACTTAATAAAAGTAAATAAATAAATAAAAAAAATAATAATAATTAAAATAAAAAGCCCCTTTACATTGTAAATAAAATAATAAAAAATAAATAAATAAAATGAATAAAAATAAATAATTAAAAATAATAAAAAAACAAATTAAAAACGTAAATAAATAAAATTAACAAAATAGTAAAATGAATAAAAATAAATTATTAAAAATAAATAAATTAATAAAAAAAAAAATAATTAAAATAAAAAGCCCCTTTACATTGTAAATAAAATAATAAAAAATAAATAAATAAAATGAATAAAAATAAATAATTAAAAATAATAAAAAAACAAATTAAAAACTTAATAAAAGTAAATAAATAAAATTAACAAAAGTAAAATGAATAAAAATAAATTATTAAAAATAATAAAAATAAATAGTCCCTTTACTCTATAAATAAAAAGAAATTAATAAATAAATAAAATTAATAAAAAATAATAATTATTGCAATGAAACGAATATAAATGAAATAAATCTCAATAATTAAGGAAGAGAAGGAGAAAAAAAGACGCAGTAAATTGGGAAAAAAAACATGACGTCTAAATGAAAATCATAAGGAAGTAGCAAATCGATAAATTTTTTGCTTTTGAGACAAGAGAGTTTCTCATGTACACGATATATATATATTAGATCTAGAGAAAGATGTTTTATATACAATATATATATAAAGTGGGGAGAAAGCCACACGGTTCACAAACAGCGCGCGGTCTAGTTTAAGTATATATACTCTAAATGAACACTACTATCTACAATATAACTTGCGTATATATAGTATAAAACATCCAAGTTTCCCATTAAAGTGTTTTATGACCTCAACTTTTTTTTTTTCATGAATTATGCGACAATATTATAAGTATATAAACAGGGAATAAAAAAAAAATGTTAAAAATAAAATAATAACTCAGTTATTATATACTTTTACTATTTTTATATAACATTTTAAATAAGATATCTATATTATTTGAAATTGGGTTCTTTATAAATTTTATATAAAAGAATATGTATATAAAACTTTAATGAACAAGTTTCTTTTATAATATATAAAAGTTTTGTATATCAAATTTTTTTTTTTATATACAGCTATCATTTTTTCATATAGGCTACTAAGTTTTTTTTATATTTTCTAGAACACTACCACCTTTTATTTATCAATTATTAATGAATAGTAGCTAACTATATTCTCGGATAAAACTTTTTTTTATTAATTAATTTTTTTTCAATTTTCCCTTTTAATTATATATAAATTTAAATATTTATGTGAAAAAAAATTGAATTTCAATTCAAATAATCCACTTTACTATTATCAAATGAAAATTTAATCAAATAAATATTTGCATTTATTGTATAATTATTATTAGAAAAAAATTATTATTATTATTTTTTATTTATTTTTTTTATTTGTAAAATTTATTTTTGTAGTAATATTATTTGAGTCAATTAAATTTTATTTATTTGAAATAAAACAATTATTATTGATTCTAATATATAGTTTATTTGAATTAAATAAAAACTATTTGGCCCAAATAATTATTTATTTGATAATAGGCAACCAATTATTTGAATTAAATAAATTTCGTCTATAAATATTTCAATGCAATTTATTAATTTTTGACATATTTTTCAAAAGAAAAAATATTTCAATTTTCTATTAATAAAAAAAATAATTTAATTTTGAAGAAAAAATTCTAAAGTATTTTTGTTTTTCAATCTCCAAGTTTTAATATAAAACAATGGCACGTATAAAATATGATTTTTTCATACTAATAATAATAATATTATCACAAAAATTCCAAAACTTTTATTGAAAAAAAAAAAAAAAAAAGAAATTCGAAAAAATTGACTATCCATTGAATGACGCATTTTGATATACATATTAAAATATATGCGCACAGAAAAGAATGCCAAGGAATAAAAACGCAAAAGGAAAATTTTATTTTTTTATCGGAATTTTCCTTAAATATATAATAAAAAGAGTTAATGAAAAAACGAAAAATAATTTAAGACGCACATTATTTTTTTTAAAAGGCAAATAATTAATCAATAGAATTAGAAAATACTTTTTTTTTAAACAGATAATTGGATTAAATGCGGATTTTTAAAAAGCATAATTTTAAATTTCAATAAACATTATTCATGTTAATCTTTACAATTTGTATTCTCTGTTTTTAATAAATCATTATCTTATGAGCTGACAACATTTGCATCGTAAAATTCTACGGCAAAAAAAAGGTAAAAAAAAAAATTTATATCATGTGTGTGTTTTTTTTTTGTTTTTATAGTAGAAACTATATAGAAATGCATTAAAAATGTCCTTCAATTACAGTTATTAAGTCTATAAACATAATAATTTAATGACAGTAAATTATGAACTGAACTGAATTTTTTTTATTTATTTATAAAAACAAAAAAAAATTTAAAAAATTTTAAAAACAAAAAGCAATAATACCCGTGTAAAAATTATCAGGGCTCTAGTAGGGAATGAAACGCCACATCTAATCAGGGCCAAATCAGAACGAAATGTGGATTTCCTAATCAGGACCACATTTTCATTCCCTAATACACGCAGAGAAATGATTTATTTGAACCAAATAAAATATATTTGAGTTAAATAAACGTATATTTGTCTCAGAGCCTACTAACTTATTTATTTGGCGTAAATAAAAGTTTTATTTGTCAGAAATAAATTTTTCTTTGCCTCAAATAAATTTTTTATTTAAATGAAATAAAATGTATTTGCAACAAATAAATGAGTTAGTAGGCTCGGAGACAAATATACCATTTCTCTGAGTGTAGGGCAGCCTATAATTTGGCCCCGATCTGGGCCTTGGCAAAATTTCTATACACGGGTATAATTTAAATACCCATTATGTTATAAATTTTTGTTTAAAACGGAAATAAAAATTCTGTGCGAAATAAATTATTTTACGTGGAAAAAAAAATATTTTTTTTTTTTATTATCATTAATTGCAATGAAATTGGAGTATTATCTTTTGGGTATTTTAGATAAATTGAAAAAATGGCACTAATATTATAAAATTTATCCTTCTTTAGAGTTCATAAAAACGAATATACAAGTGAAGATAATCAGAAAACTGACAATAAAGATAGAGACAATAGAACAGGATAGACGAGTTAGTGTGGGCAGTGTATATAGATATATATTCAACACCTGGAGGTGAACGAACGACTCTTTTGCCATTCTAGACGTCGTATATATACGTTTTCAGCATTGAGAGAAAGAGAGAAAGAGAGAGAGAGAGAGAGAGAGACTAACAATAAATTTTCCACGACAAGATTCAACTATCAATTCAATGGCGTGTCTCATTGATTTTGTCAATTGAGATGCGGGTGTGTGAGATGTAATTCCAAAAATTGTCACTACTATACCTGGGAAAAGTTTTCTTTGACAAAAATTCGTACCTGCTCTTTTAAAGTGAGATCCGAACCACCTATTACAGAGTGTATACTGTATACAATACTATATATATATACACTTCCATTTATGTTTGCTGTACGAGGAAACGTGCCAGTTTTTTTAAAGCCTAATACTTCTTAAAGCGGATCGCCTCTTTTGCTATATCTTTTTTTCTTCCTTCTATACTATATATATATATTATACCACCGTCGTACCTTTCTCTTTTTTCTTTTTCATTTAGAGATAAAAATAAAATTTCAAAACATTTTGTTTCGATGACTAATCGCAATGTTACGAAGAAAAAAAAACTATTTTTTTTTCATATTTGTGAATGAAAAAATATTTATTTAATTCGGTTCTTTCAGAAAATAAATAAAAATATTTTTGGAAAATATGCTAAAAAGCATAATTTTCATATAAGAAATTCTAAAAGAAAAAGTTTTATAAACTTTTTTTTTTTTTTAAATAAAATTTAGTGTACGGCCCTGATATAAGTGCCTTCGAAACCCTAAGGCATTTGATAATCCAAAGTTCGTACCCATATATATATATATATATAAAGAGAAGCACACGAGAGTACATATAGGAACTGGTTAATTTCGTAATTGCTTTTTATATGTGCAAGCTACTCGTTTTATTATCGCGTTTTTAATACAAAACTGTGTATTTAATAAAATCAATTTTTATTTAACCAAATTTTCTATTTAACTGAATTATTTAACCAAATTTCTGTATTTAATTAAATTATTATTTAACTGCATTTTTTTATTAATTAAATTATTGTTTAACTAAATTATTTAACATAATTTTTATTTAACTGAATTATTTAACCGAATTATTAAATTATTATTTAGCTGAATTATTATTTAATCAAATTTCTATTTAACTGAAGTATTAAACCGAATTTCTATATTTAATTAAATTATTATTTAACTGAATTTTTATTTAACTGAATTATTATTTAACCAAATTTCTGTATTTAATTAAATTATTATTTAACTGAATTATTTAACATAATTTTTATTTAACTGAATTATTTAACAGAATTTCTATATTTAATTAAAGTATTATTTAACTGAGTTATTATTTAGCTAAATTTTTATTTAACTGAATTATTATTTAGCCGAATTTTTATTTAACTGAATTAATATTTAACCAAATTTCTATTTAACTGAATTATTTAACCGAATTTCTATATTTAATTAAATTATTATTTAACCGAATTTCTATTTAACTGAATTATTTAACCGAATTTTTATTTAAATGAATTATTTAACCAAATTTCTGTAATTAATTAAATTATTATTTAACTGCATTATTTAACATAATTTTTATTTAACTGAATTATTTAACAGAATTTCTATATTTAATTAAATTATTATTTAGCTGAATTTTTATTGAACTGAATTATTATTTAGCCGAATTTTTATTTAACTGAATTATTATTTAACCAAATTTCTATTTAACTGAATTATTTAACCGAATTTTTATTTAACTGAATTATTATTTAACCAAATTTACACGCACGGACTTGCTAATTCTTATAGCTGCCACAGCAAATATCTATTGGCTGAAATAGCAAATATGTATCAGCTAATTTTTTTTTTTTTATTAATTACAGAATATGAACGTAATTACATTAGTGATATACAATAATACTGTAGTGCATAATTTTCTATATATATATTATTAATAGATACCGTCACAAGTTCCGCTTGTTGATATTCCATACTTCCGTGAAATATGCTAATGGTAGCAATAATTTTCTAATAATCGTGAATTAACAATTATTTGCATCGACGCGTATTAAACCTTCTCTCTATATATGTATATATGTTGTATATATATATATGTTTTTCTTTATAATCCGTCAGCTCTTTGTATAATATAAAAAAAAACGGAAGTGAAATAATTGCGACAGACTTTTAAACATAAAATATTAAAAAAAAAATAATAATTATTTGTTCTTACCTTTTTTTGAGGACGAATTATGAATACGACGACTTTCTTTCTTCCTGTCCTGCAACGAAAAAAATAAATTATTTTTTATATTATATTATATTTTATAATAATAATAAATTAATAATATATATTATATATATATATAATTATAATATATATTTTATATTTAATTTATTGATATTTTATTTATTTTTATTTAGAATATAAAATATACTTAATATAATTGAAATAATAATATAATATATAATATTATAATTAGGTGTATTTATATTTAATATAAACATATTGCAATATTTTTAATAAATATTATTTTTATCAGAGATGTAAAATTTTATTTCAAAAAAAAAAAATTTCATTTTTTTTATCTCTAAAAAATAATTTCATTAATTTCTTTTTTTTCATATAATTTACTAATTAATAATTGATATTTAATTATTGCTATGCAAATCTTTGCTCACTAAAAAGACATAGTTATATATATATTGAAAAGATGTATAATTATTTTAATGCGTAAGCGCAAAAAAAAAGATGAAGAAAAGAAATCATTACAAGTGCAATGTTATTAAATTTCGCAAAATGTTTTATTCTCTCGGTGAATTGCGAAAACTGAAAAGAAGGCATTATGCAAATTTGTATAAATCTTTGTATATATAATATACATATATATATACATACACTTAATAGGAATCGAGGTAAGCGCGTTGATGAATATCTTTTCAGTCGATTATGCTTTTTTTTATAACGAATTAACTGGAAAAAAAAAGTTAAGAAATAATATATATGATGAATAAATTTTTATGCAATATAATTTTCACGCGAATTGCAAATTGAATATTATATACATGTGAAATGAATTTTAAAATAATATACGAAAAAATAAAATTAAAAAAATGAAATATTAAAATTTTAAATTTTTTTATTAAAATTAAAAATTAATTTAAATTTAATCAAAAGAATACTCTGGTTGGGGCCTAACCAGTTTTCCTAGTTTAAAAAATATAATTTACTAATTTCAAAATTTTTTTTTTATTTTATTTCTTTTACCAACATTAAATTAATATAATTAAATGTTAATATTAAATGATTTATATTAACTAATAAAAAAAAGTTAATTAAATGATTGATTAATTACAGTTTGTCTTAAATATATATATGCTGTTATATACAATATATTAAATAAGATAAATGGTGCAATTAAGTCAAAAAAAAAAAAAAAACTGGAAAATCACACAAAATGAGAAAAATTATTTTCCTTTTTCGCCCTCTTTCGAGATAAATTGTTTAAGTTTCATTATATATAAGAAAATGAACAGAGTCACATATAGGGTGAGAGAGATGAAAAAAAGGGAAGAAATATTTCCTTTAGACGCCTAATAGGTTGATAGAAACAAAAATTGTCGTGTATAAAAGATTTCTTTGTTTCAAAGAAATTAATTTCTTTACTTTTTTTTAATACAAAGAAAATTTATTTGTTTTAAACAAATTATCTTTGATTCAAAATGTGAAAAATGACAAATATAATTCGAATAAACTCCCACATGCGGTCGTCAAAAATAATTACACCCGAAATATTTTATTTGAATCAAATATAATATATATTCGAGTTAAATAAACGTATATTTGTCTCATCCCATTTATTTGATGTAAATAAAATTATTTAAATCAAATAAAAAATTCCTTTCAATCAAATAAAAAAATTCCTTTAAATC
This sequence comes from Leptopilina boulardi, assembly GCF_019393585.1. NCBI lineage: Eukaryota > Metazoa > Arthropoda > Insecta > Hymenoptera > Figitidae > Leptopilina > Leptopilina boulardi. The sequence goes on along the minus strand of NW_026137874.1, from coordinate 1,448,509 downwards.
AAATAAAAAGTTCGTTGAATCAAATAAAAATTCATTTAAATCGAATAAAAATTTGTCTGAATCAAATAAATATTTATTTTGCTCTGAGATAAATATATTTCTCTGTGTATAAATATTTTTTTTTGTATTTCACAAAAACAAAAAAAAAATAATAAATGAGTTGAAAATTATTTTACGAGTACAATTTCTTCGTGAAAAAAAAAATATATATATATATGACTTCTGATTAATTTGTTCAAGTGGCAATCACTGATCGGAAAAAATTGGTAAAAAATAAACTCTCAAACGAGAGAGAGCAAAAAAAAGTTTGTTTTCAAGCCTTTAAGATATATACTCCAAAATTTAACGAAGGGCTATAGCGCAAAGCCTGAGCCTGGTGGTAAAGTGGGAGAAGAAGGTTGACTAAAATCGATATGGGCAACCCCTGGGTTCCAGGACGCCATTAGGCAATTCGATATATACATATATATATATAAATATATATATGTATATGTACCAAGAATGCTTCAAATTGAACGAAACTTGAAAGTCAAACTTAATTAAATTCTTTTTTTGAAATTGGAATAACTTTTGTTTTGACTGCCCGTCCGGTTAATAATTAATTAAAATAATAATAATAATAATAATAATAATAATAATAATAATAATAGCAGTAATTAATTAAAAAACAACAAAAATTTAAAATAAACTAAAATAATAATTTAAAAAAACGTCAAATTGAGAATTAACTTTTTTTTATAAATTACGAATTCTCGACGATAATATTTTTCTCAATATTGATATTGAATTTTTTTTTGTTAATGAAAAGGAAATATTGATTTAAGAACTTTTTAAGTGACTATTATTTTTCTTACGATAAACTTGAATTGGATGAAAAGTATATCTAAATATTATAGATATATGTAAATGAAAATTGAGATGAGATATAAAAAGGAGATTTTACACTGAGAAAAATGTTTAGTCAGAGCAACCAAAATTATTTGTTGGGCCAACAAAAAAATTTTTGTTGGTATATTTAAGCAACCAAACTATTTGTTTGAGTCAACCAAAAAAATTTGGTTGAGTGTTTTTTGTTGGCATAACAAAAATGTTTGGTTAGCTCAACCAAATTTTTTTTGTTAGGTCAACAAAAATGTTTGGTTGATCAAACACACAGTTTTTTTTTGTAAAATTAAAAATTTTATTCTATTTGGTTGTCGCAACCAAATTTTAGTTGGAATTTAAAAATGTTCTATCAAATAATTTTTTTGGCCTAACCAAATGTTTGGTTGAGATAACTCTGCGACTTTGTTTCAGCCAAGAAAAATTTGGTTACAAGAACCAAAATTGTCTAATCATACAATTTTGTTGCAATCACTAAATTTTTTTTCTCACTGTAAATTGAAAACAAAATTGAATTTGAGAATATATTGTGAAAAACTCAAAAATATAGAAATTAGTATAACGAGAGTTCTTTCGACAATGGCATATGTCGAGTCAACGAGTTACGTGCCATTCTAGGGGGGGGGAGGGGCCCAAGAGAGTGCGGTTTCCTCTCACTGAAAAAGGATTGTTGCCACAGAGAGCGAGGCAAGTTTCTTTTTCCATCTCGTCGCCTTTTTTATTAGAGGAATACCTTCCTCGTAATGCGCGAGGCCATCTTTGGCTCTACTCTTGGCAAAAGGTTCGCATCACGAACAATGTGTATATAAAACCCTCCTTTTCCTTGTTCTTTATAAATATCAAAAAAAAAAAAAGATTTTTTTCGCTCTTTTTAAAAATATTTCAAAAAAAAATAATGATAATAATTTTATTATTATAAATAATAAATATTTAATACACCCAGAGAAATTATATATACATATATATTTGTCTCAGAAACTAAAATATTTGTATCAAATAAATATTTATTTGTTGCAAATAAATTTTTATTCGTTGCAAATAAATTTTTATTTCTAAAAATTAATTTTTATTTAAATTAAATAAACATTTTATTTGTCATAAATAAAAATTTTCTTTACGCCAAATAAATGGGCTGAGACAAATATACGTTTATTTAACTAAAATATATTATATTTGGTTCAAATAAAACAATAATACAAATTATAAATAATATTATTGTAAAATAATAATTATATAATATTGTACAATAAATATAAAATAATTATATAATAAAAAGAAAAAAAATTTCAAAATTTTAACTTTGAATTTTATTCTATATTTCTCCTAATTTAGATATTATATAGCAAATTTCTTATACCTCCATATAAATGAAATAGAAAACGCCATTTTTACCCCCCACATTGGGATAACAATAAAAACCATGCGAATTTATATTTTAGAAAATGCTTTCGATTTTACGACAGGGAAAAAAGATCTTCCCATCAATCATAAAAGTAGTTCAAAGGGAATTATTATATATAGTGCAATCTAATGCCTCTGGGTTTTATTTTTAGAAGAAACTCCACGTTTCGTTATGCAATTAGAAAGCAAATTTTCCTAAATTTTCTTTTCGAAGAATAAAAAAAAATTATATAATTTTGATTTTTTTCAAGTATTATTAATTTGCTTTTTATTAAAATAAAAAAAAAAAACTCAATTGCGGTAAATTTATTATATGTCAGGAGACACGTTGGTCATTTGTTCACTTTACGAAAGAGAGGTTCTATAACTTTCGCTTCGATCGATTCGACAGTACGAAAGAAGTAATTTATTTTTCAACTGCTGGTGGGTGCTGTTTTCTCTATTTTTATACACTTCGTTAAATTGATAATCTCAATCTAAATACGACTTTCTATCTATGAAAATACATTGAAAATAAATGTTTATAATTTTTCTTGAGACTATCAAAAAAAAAAAAAAAAAAAAATAATACACCCAGAGAAATGATTTATTTAAACCAAATAAAATATATTTGAATTAAATAAACGTATATTTGTCTCAGAGCCTACTAACTTATTTGGCGTAAATAAAAATTTTATTTGTCAGAAATAAATTTTTCTTTGGCTCAAATAAATTTTTTATTTCAATGAAATGAAATATATTTGCAACAAATAAATGAGTTAGTAGGCTCGGAGACAAATATACCATTTCTCTGAGTGTAATAATTTTTTTTATTAAAATTAATTTCATTTTTCAATTGTATATATTTCTAAAATTAAAAAATTAATTTAAATAATATATTTGAGGCAAGAAATATAAGTAAAAAAAATACTATATCAATTGAAATGAGGAGATAAAAGGAGCATGTACAGAAATAACATGATATTGATCAGAGAGGAGGTCTATTGGTCGTTGAGAGAGGCCTCCTTTTGCAAAGAGCGAATCCCACGGGCCTGAGGCCCCAGATATATAAACCCCAGGAAAAACGAGTCGACTTCAATATATCTCTCTGAGGTTAGGTTATACTCTACTATATACACCACCACAAACCAGGGTCGTAACAAAATCTCGACTGCTTCTTGTATATTATTATAAATGTTTCGAAAAAGAAAGCTATTTTATTTATAGAAATTGATAAGAACAATTTTAAAGAAATTATAATTTATTAATTGGGACAAAACATTTTGAAAAATCTCGTGGGGGATCGAACCCAGAACCATTGGGACGCAAGCCAAGTACTCTAACCACACAGCCACTTTTACTTAAACTGAACTTTTATTGTTTTTAATTTTTTTTTTTTTAAATTACAAATTATAATCGAGGGGATAAAAAAACTGAAATAAAAAATTTTTTCAACAACGAAAGGAATTATAATTTTGTTCGAGGATTATTTTGATTATTTCGAAGACTTTTTGAAGATAAGTCCGTGTAAAACACGTACCTGCATTGAATAACTGTTCGGATATGATATCCCTCGCCTCTCCCACAAAACTCGTTACTCGTCACTTTTTGAGTGAATCTCGAAAGGTGCTCAATCAAAAAGATTTATAAGGTTCCACCATCCATAGACGTGATTAGTTCAATTTTTTTTTTATTAAATTTTTTCTTTACTACTTTTTTCAAAAGAAAATTAACTAGATCAAATTTAGAGAGTATTTTGTATTGAAAAAAAAAAATTATTTCCTTTAAATATATACTCCATTATTTGTCTATTATCAAATAAGTATTTTTTTCTACCAAATAATTTTTATTTCAAACAAAATAAAATTAAAATAAACTGTAATTGAACAAATAATTTATTAATTAATTATTATTTATGAAAATAATAAATAAATTACTATTAATTGATAATTGAGAGAAAAATAAATATAAATAGTCGAGATTATTTAAATCAAATAATTTTTTTCCAGTACAAAATAAAAAAAGGAAGAGAAATTATGATTTGAATTTTCATTATTCAAATAGAATACAATATCAAGATGTTAAGAATTTTTTTTTTAGAATCAATATAAGATGATTTCAAAAGGTCACGAAACGAGACTTTCTTAAATGAGAGATCGTATTCTCACTTTTCCAGTATGATCATCGTGATAAAGTAATTTCAATAGTGTATTTTATTTATTTCGAAAGTGAACTGCAACGAAATTATATCCTATTTTTTCATAATCGATTTTACAACACTTATTTTAGTATAATTTTTTTTCCATATAATGAAATATAAATATTTTTATTTTAATTTCGACTTTTTTCATATATGATTTCAATGTCACCGAATGTTATATAAAATAATGTGAGAGAAAAAAATTATAATAAAGAGGAAAAAACCCAATAATGAAGAAATAAATATGTGCCTATATGATTTAAACTGATGTATTCTAATTTTTGTATTCACTTTTTGCGAGCTATTTGACATTTAATTTTGTTTAGTGGAAAAAATAAATCTTTATTATTTTTTCAAATTATTTTTATGAGAATTAATTATATAAATTTTTATAATATAAACATAACTGGAAACAAACATTCTTTGAATCAACTAACTCTATAAATTTAAATTACACTGAAAAAAAATTTATTTGATTCAAATACCGGTGTATTTGGTTATTATCAAATAAATATTTACTTGAATCAAATATTTCTTATTTGAATCAAATATATAGTATTTGAATCAAATATTTCAGTATTTGAAGCAAATACCATTTATTTGATTCAAATAAGAAATATTTGATTCAAGTAAATATTTATTTGATAATAACCAAATACACCGGTATTTGAATCAAATAAATTTTTTTTTCAGTGCAGTTTAATTAACTTTTAGGTGTTAAACTAAAATTTCTGTTAACTAATTTTATATTAGTCATTAAACTATTTTTTTCAGTTATTTTTCAATTAAATTAAAGCAAAAAAAAAAGCACCAATAAATGCGTCACGTTAAGCAAAAAATTGTTTTCTGTTACAAAATACGAGCTAAATGTACAAAAATCATCAATATTTCTCGACCTCTTTTAACTTTGAGATGATAAAAAAAGATAATCAACTTTCTCTGCTAATGGTTATATATTTTCTGTGTATGTGAAAGAGAGAGAAATATATATATATCGTCAATGCAGAAAAGTCGTCGCTAATAACAATAAGTAAAAAATTCTCTCGACCTTTTCTTTTTACATACATGAGAAATAAGTTAAAAGTTTAAATCATTAGTGAGCGATTGTATAAAGAAAGTACATTTGAATGTGAATGAATGAGTCTTTGATGTCTTGAAAAAAAAAAATAATTTTTTTTTTTTTTTGTTCAGAAACTATAATATTTTAAAGAAAAGAGACTATATTTAACAGAAGGCCAGAGAGAATACATTTTATAAAGAAAATACTGTTCAACAGATTATATATATATATATAAAGAAATTGTAGGAAATGGGAGAGTCGCGCAGATGAAGAACGTACCGTATAAACGACTGACAGACGCCCACCATCGCGGTCTTTGTCCCCCGTGGCCAAACATAAAACTTGAAAGGCGCTGAGTACCTTTACCGTCTTTACTAATACTCATTTTATATCCTCCTCGTACTTCTAATGAACTCTCTCTCTCTAAATTTGAGTTAGTTAAAAATATCTCACTAATTTGATGGCAAAAAGTCAGTTACTTATTCAAATATTTATTAATATTTCTACAGAAAAAAAAAATTTATTTGATTTAAATACTCAATTACTTGACTATTATCAAATAAATACTTGAATCAAATAATTTTTATTTGAATTAAATAAATTTTGACGCACTCTGAAGAAAGAGACCTTAGAAGCAAAAATTTATAGGTTATGTTTTAAAATTTCGAAAATACACAAAGAGGATAAATTTTCAATACAAATTATTGATATTTAAATCCAAACTATTCAATAAAGACTGATTTTTATTTTATATATATATAAATAAAAAGAAACTTTTAATCAAGGTAAAATTATCGTAAACATAACCTATAATTCGTTTACTTGTAAGGTCCCTTGGCCTTATCTTCAGAGAGCGTCACATTTGAATACTAATAACTTCTGTATTTGAAATAAATACGATTTAATTGGATAAAACTAATAATTATTTGATACAAAAAAATATTTATTTCCTAATAGTCAAGAAACCAATTTTTTGTGAATCAAATAAATTTTATTTTTCAACCAAATTTTTTAAAAAGTATAATTACCCAAATTAAAAAATAACCAAATTACCAAAAAATATACCAAAAAATTTTTTTAAAAAAATATATAATTACCAAATACAATGAAATTATTTATTCAAAAATATTCGGAAAAAATTGTTTTACATTTCAAACTGAATTTCTTCATATGCGCATCTATTTTTTTATTTTTAATAATTATGAAACATTCATTATATATGAAATTGCGATATGTATAAAAAAACGGACAATGAGAACGAGAATAAAAATGAGTTTTACAAAAGAATGAAAAAAAAAAATAAGTACACATATACATTTATAAGAGAATGCTTTTTGAATTCAACATATATAATATATATAACAAAGAGGGACAAATGCGACACAAACAAGGATACCATATACTTTAGACGGATATCCTTGTACCATGAAAATGTATCGTTCGTTACCGCGCGCCATGTGCCCCCGAACACGAAAATAGTTAATGTCTGGCCGGATGAGTTTTCGAGGATAAATTTCACATTAGACATTCAAATGCAGGAGGTTTGAGGTATAAAAGAAAGAAAGAAAAAAAAAGAGAACTAAAAGTAGAAATTGTCACAAAAAAAACAAATTTTTTTTACAACAAAAAAAAATTTAATAAAAAAAAAATCTTCACCTGAAACAGCGATAAATTTCACTGAAACATCGATACACGGAAAGAAAATAAATAGCAAATTTTATAAAAGCATTTTCAAATTTTATAAAAGTATTTTCAAGTTGTGGAAAATATTGTAAAATGCGAAATTTCCGTATAAAAAATACTAATATTTAATAAACTTTTATGAAATTTACTATATAGTTATAATAAAATTTGGTAATGAATCAAATACGTTCTACCAAATTTTATTACAACTATAGTAAATTTCATAAAAGTTTATTAAAGATTAATATTTTTTTTATGGAAATTTCGCATTTTACAATATTTTTCACGACTTGAAAATACTTTTATAAAATTTGAAAATGCTTTTATAAAGTTTGATATTTATTTTCTTTTCGTGTATATTCTCTTTAAGACAGGGAAAATTTTCCCTATTCTAGAGAAATATATCGCTGTTCAAGGTAAAGATTTTTTTCCATTAAAATTTAATTTATAAATTAAATTTGAATTAGTAAAAATTTTAACTAATTTGAATTAGTGACTCACTTTTTGCTATTGAATTAGTAAAATTTTACTAATTATTAGTAACTTTGACTAATAATTAGTGAAATTTAACTAATTCAATAGCAAAAAGTGAGTCACTAATTCAAATTAGTAAAAATTTTCACTAATTCAGATTTAGAGAGTAATTACCCCAAAATTTATATATATAAATTAAAATTCTATTAAAAAGTTTTTAGTGAGCTAAAGAATTTAAAAAAAGTCTGTTAAATAAAAAAAAAGAATAAACATTAAAGCAAATTTTCCTTTTCTATTTTTTTTTTTTCAACTAAATTCTCTTTACATTCAAATCTTTCTTATCTTTTGTGTTGCGTGTATGTGTGTGTGTGTGTGACTTTCCAACGTGTTGCATGAATTTTAATCAGAGTTCAGAGAGACGGAGAAAAATGGCGATTTCGTGATTTCAGCACAAAATATATTAGAGACAGGCAGACATATATGTATATACAAAAATAGAACCGCTATTGTACTTTGTATAAGCTTAATTTAATTCCGCTAATATTGAAAATTAATTTAATAATTATAGATATTATTCAGAAAATTATATTCGATTTTAAATAATTAATTTAAAAAAATAAATGAGAATATGTGTTAAAATAAAATTTATTTCAATTCTGGACAAAAAAGACACGAAATTATAAATGACTCATATATAATTATATTCAGTATTATCATTTTCATTGTAATTATTCACTGAAATATTTTTTTATTTTATATGAATATTTCTGACTCATTTAAAAAAAAATAATTTTCAAAATTGAAATAACAGTGTATTATGATATTATATATATGTTTTAAGCGTCATGTAAAATTTAACGTTATCACGTAGCAGAGTTTATAAAATTGCACTATTTACACGACCCCTATATATTTGATCTTTTTTTTTCTATGTGTGCCAATCACGAAGTAGTGTGTGTGTGTGTGTGTGTAAATATACCCTAGCTCTGTATTTACGATATTTGTTCTTTTCGAAAAAAAAAAAAAAAAAAAAAATGTCACCTTCGCTGCGACTTTTCCTTTTCTTTATATATATATATATAGCCAGGAAGTTTGTTTTTGTATATATAGATACTATTATTTTCTAAAAACGACTAATTTCCTACTTAGTCATTTTCTACGTATATTTAATTCCAATATAATCATTTTACGATAGAAAAAAATTTTTTTTTTCCCGATAATATAAGTACCAAACGTGTTTAATCATATTCTAAAAAAAATTCTATTTTATACAAATTTATCAAAAAAATTTTTAGAGAAATATTTGAAATTATTAATTATTATTATTTCTCATTATTATTATTATTAATTTGTTTTACTATTGTTACTATTTATTATTACTATTTTTTTATTTTTTTAAAAATATATTTTACTATTATTACTATTATTATTATTAATTACTATTATTAATTAATATTATTATTATTAATATTATTATTATTATTATTATTATTAATTAATTAAGAATAATTATATTATTATTAATCTCCATTTATGTAGAAATTAACGATTAACTAAATTTTTTTCGATATGAAAAATAAAATAATTTATGTAAAATATATGTAACAAAGAAATTACTCACAGAAATAATGAAAATTCTGGAAATGGCAGGATTTATTTTTAACATGACGTATCCACACAAAATCATACCTGTAACAAAAAAAAGAAACAAAAGTTTTATTAAATTTCCACATTATATAATTTTACAATACTTAAAAAGAAAAAAATTATTTTCATGAATGTAATGATAATTGAGTCATAGAAATTATCAAAGTTTTTTTTTTTTTATTTTTTATTGTAATTGTGTGTCTTATCAAAGAATATTCTTTTATTTGCATTGGACTATTGTTTAAATAAAAATTGTAGAAAAAAAAAATTACAGACAATTAAGTAAATAATTTTCGATAATAATTTTATTTTATATGAAATATATTATATATATAGAATAAAATATTATAATTAATAAAGAATAATTTTTTAAAAATGATAATAAATTACCATGATATAATTATTATTATATAATGAGGGGTTCGATTCTCCCTAGAGAATAAAAAAAATATATAAATAAAAATTTTTTAATTTTGAAACATGTTATATGCAAAATTGGAATTAGTGGATCTCTCTCATTCGCTGTCTCCCTAAATTTCTCTCTCTCTCTCTCTGAAACGTTTCGAATTCTCATTCATTTTAACGACTGATTTTAAAATGGAAATACATCCTCTCTCTAGCTCCTATATATCGACCCGAAGGCAATCGTGTCTTGGGTTTACCATTTGGTAAATCGAAGCAGCTTTAATAAAACTGCACTCTTCCACTCGATTACATTAAATAAGATTTATAAAAAATTGCGCGCATATTGCACACAAATTTCATGACAATTTTTACATTTTCCTTAAAAAAATTTATTTATTTCCTTTTATTATTTATTTATATTTATTTTTTTTCATATTTATTTTTTTCAGAAAAAATTACTTTTCAATGACTCAATTTTTCATAAAAATCTTAAATAAATAAAATACCTATATATATATATATATATATATATATATACTCTTTACATTTATTTAAATATTTTTCTAAAAATATATTCTATCCACACACATTACGTCCGTAAAAAAAATTTATTTTATATAAATACTTCATTTAAAATTCAATTGGAAATTTATTCATGAAGGAAATGTTGTCAAAAAACGTGAAAAAAAAATTGAAATTTTAAGTATCTTACGATATAGTCAAAATTAATAGTCAAATATATTTGACTATTTTTGATATATACATATTAATGACATCACAATGTATATATGTATATACTAAAATAGAATATGCAGTTACCCTAGATACAAAAATGTTTTACTGAAAGATTTGCAACTAAAGGAATTTTGTTGAAAACAATAAACAAATTGAAAATAGAGTATATATATATTAGAAAGTTATTTTTAACTTATTTTGTTTACTATTGTAATTTCGAAAATATCTTAATAATATATTATAAATATTCGTAATTTTTTATTATTATATATTATATATATTATACTTTATTATTATATTATTATTTATAATACTATTTTATTTTAATATATAGATTAAATGACCTTTGTTTTATATTTATAATTTCAAAATTTCTCATTTATTGCCACGAGTCAATTTTAATTATATTAATTAAATTTCTAAAAATTTACATATAAATACACAGCTCAATGTGTACTTTATAAATAAATATTTTATTTGTTTAATATTTTCTCGTGCAAACAGGAAATAAAAAAAACGCTTTACAAAATACATCTTACAACAATATCGAGTATGTGTCTTTTCTTTGTACTAAATATATATGTATATACACAATTGACGTATACGTGACACACTCTTCATCTTCCGTGTCCAGTTTTGAATCTTTAATTAAAAGTAAAACACCTTCGAGTTGAGGTTAAAGCAGAAACTCATTTCCGCTATATATATATAAAACATGTCATATATAAAAATCTTCAATATATATTACAAAAATAATTTTTTAAAAAAAGTAGTAAATTATTATATGTAATAAATGTATTATGAATATAATAAAAAATATATAATATAATACAATTTTATAATAATTAAAAATTATTTATTTAACGACTGTATTTTATTTTATATATTGTAAAAAGGTTGGTAAAGTTCACATCGCTTACGATCATCAAAAATTTAAAAACCAAGATACTGTAAAATCATGACATAAAATTACAAAAAACATTATTATTAACAAAAAAAAATTAAGTTCAACCCCAAATTCAATACAAAAGCTCCTACATTATTTTTCAAAAATAATTCAATTTTTCTTAGGCAGACAATTTCATTGCAAATTCTTGCACAAAATACACCTAAAAGTGTAGAAAAAAATTGACAGCCAGATCCGAGTAGAGGAAGACACCTATTACCACCAAAAATGCATCCAAAACCATAAAAAAGTTGCCAAAAAAATTCAATTTTTCTTAGGCAGACTATTTTATTGCAATTTCTTACACAAAATACACCGAAAAGTGTAGAAAAAAATTGACACCCAGATCCGAGTAGAGGAAGACCTTTTTTATGACCAAAAATCACCCAAAATCATAAAAAAGTTCCCAAAAAAATTCAATTTTTCTTAGGCAGACTATTTTATTGCAATTTCTTGCACAAAATACACCGAAAAGTGTAGAAAAAAATTTACACCCAGATCCGAGTAGAGGAAGACCTTTTTTATGACCAAAAATCACCCAAAATCATAAAAGAGTTCCCAAAAAAATTCAATTTTTCTTAGGCAGACTATTTTATTGCATATTCTTGTACAAAATACACCGAAAAGTGTAGAAAAAAATTTACACCCAGATCCGAGTAGAGGAAGACCTTTTTTATGACCAAAAATCACCCAAAATCATAAAAGAGTTCCCAAAAAAATTCAATTTTTCTTAGGCAGACTATTTTATTGCATATTCTTGTACAAAATACACTGAAAAGTGTAGAAAAAAATTGACACCCAGATCCGAGTAGAGGAAGACCTTTTTTATGACCAAAAATCACCCAAAATCATAAAAGAGTTCCCAAAAAAATTCAATTTTTCTTAGGCAGACTATTTTATTGCATATTCTTGTACAAAATACACCGAAAAGTGTAGAAAAAAATTGACACCCAGATCCGAGTAGAGGAAGACCTTTTTTATGACCAAAAATCACCCAAAACCATAAAAAAGTTGCCAAAAAAATTCAATTTTTCTTAGGCAGACTATTTTATTGCAATTTCTTACACAAAATACACCGAAAAGTGTAGAAAAAAATTGACACCCAGATCCGAGTAGAGGAAGACCTTTTTTATGACCAAAAATCACCCAAAATCATAAAAAAGTTCCCAAAAAAATTCAATTTTTCTTAGGCAGACTATTTTATTGCAATTTCTTGCACAAAATACACCGAAAAGTGTAGAAAAAAATTTACACCCAGATCCGAGTAGAGGAAGACCTTTTTTATGACCAAAAATCACCCAAAATCATAAAAGAGTTCCCAAAAAAATTCAATTTTTCTTAGGCAGACTATTTTATTGCATATTCTTGTACAAAATACACCGAAAAGTGTAGAAAAAAATTTACACCCAGATCCGAGTAGAGGAAGACCTTTTTTATGACCAAAAATCACCCAAAATCATAAAAGAGTTCCCAAAAAAATTCAATTTTTCTTAGGCAGACTATTTTATTGCATATTCTTGTACAAAATACACTGAAAAGTGTAGAAAAAAATTGACACCCAGATCCGAGTAGAGGAAGACCTTTTTTATGACCAAAAATCACCCAAAATCATAAAAGAGTTCCCAAAAAAATTCAATTTTTCTTAGGCAGACTATTTTATTGCATATTCTTGTACAAAATACACCGAAAAGTGTAGAAAAAAATTGACACCCAGATCCGAGTAGAGGAAGACCTTTTTTATGACCAAAAATCACCCAAAATCATAAAAAAGTTCCCAAAAAAATTCAATTTTTCTTAGGCAGACTATTTTATTGCAATTTCTTACACAAAATACACCGAAAAGTGTAGAAAAAAATTGACACCCAGATCCGAGTAGAGGAAGACCTTTTTTATGACCAAAAATCACCCAAAATCATAAAAAAGTTCCCAAAAAAATTCAATTTTTCTTAGGCAGACTATTTTATTGCAATTTCTTGCACAAAATACACCGAAAAGTGTAGAAAAAAATTTACACCCAGATCCGAGTAGAGGAAGACCTTTTTTATGACCAAAAATCACCCAAAATCATAAAAGAGTTCCCAAAAAAATTCAATTTTTCTTAGGCAGACTATTTTATTGCATATTCTTGTACAAAATACACTGAAAAGTGTAGAAAAAAATTGACACCCAGATCCGAGTAGAGGAAGACCTTTTTTATGACCAAAAATCACCCAAAATCATAAAAGAGTTCCCAAAAAAATTCAATTTTTCTTAGGCAGACTATTTTATTGCATATTCTTGTACAAAATACACCGAAAAGTGTAGAAAAAAATTGACACCCAGATCCGAGTAGAGGAAGACCTTTTTTATGACCAAAAATCACCCAAAACCATAAAAAAGTTGCCAAAAAAATTCAATTTTTCTTAGGCAGACTATTTTATTGCAATTTCTTACACAAAATACACCGAAAAGTGTAGAAAAAAATTGACACCCAGATCCGAGTAGAGGAAGACCTTTTTTATGACCAAAAATCACCCAAAATCATAAAAAAGTTCCCAAAAAAATTCAATTTTTCTTAGGCAGACTATTTTATTGCAATTTCTTGCACAAAATACACCGAAAAGTGTAGAAAAAAATTTACACCCAGATCCGAGTAGAGGAAGACCTTTTTTATGACCAAAAATCACCCAAAACCATAAAAAAGTTGCCAAAAAAATTCAATTTTTCTTAGGCAGACGATTTTATTGCATATTCTTGCACAAAATACACCTAAAAGTGTAGAAAAAAATTGACAGCCAGATCCGAGTAGAGGAAGACACCTATTACCACCAAAAATGCATCCAAAACCATAAAAAAGTTGCCAAAAAAATTCAATTTTTCTTAGGCGGACTATTTTATTGCAATTTCTTACACAAAATACACCGAAAAGTGTAGAAAAAAATTGACACCCAGATCCGAGTAGAGGAAGACCTTTTTTATGACCAAAAATCACCCAAAATCATAAAAAAGTTCCCAAAAAAATTCAATTTTTCTTAGGCAGACTATTTTATTGCAATTTCTTGCACAAAATACACCGAAAAGTGTAGAAAAAAATTTACACCCAGATCCGAGTAGAGGAAGACCTTTTTTATGACCAAAAATCACCCAAAATCATAAAAGAGTTCCCAAAAAAATTCAATTTTTCTTAGGCAGACTATTTTATTGCATATTCTTGTACAAAATACACCGAAAAGTGTAGAAAAAAATTTACACCCAGATCCGAGTAGAGGAAGACCTTTTTTATGACCAAAAATCACCCAAAATCATAAAAGAGTTCCCAAAAAAATTCAATTTTTCTTAGGCAGACTATTTTATTGCATATTCTTGTACAAAATACACTGAAAAGTGTAGAAAAAAATTGACACCCAGATCCGAGTAGAGGAAGACCTTTTTTATGACCAAAAATCACCCAAAATCATAAAAGAGTTCCCAAAAAAATTCAATTTTTCTTAGGCAGACTATTTTATTGCATATTCTTGTACAAAATACACCGAAAAGTGTAGAAAAAAATTGACACCCAGATCCGAGTAGAGGAAGACCTTTTTTATGACCAAAAATCACCCAAAACCATAAAAAAGTTGCCAAAAAAATTCAATTTTTCTTAGGCAGACTATTTTATTGCAATTTCTTACACAAAATACACCGAAAAGTGTAGAAAAAAATTGACACCCAGATCCGAGTAGAGGAAGACCTTTTTTATGACCAAAAATCACCCAAAATCATAAAAAAGTTCCCAAAAAAATTCAATTTTTCTTAGGCAGACTATTTTATTGCAATTTCTTACACAAAATACACCGAAAAGTGTAGAAAAAAATTGACACCCAGATCCGAGTAGAGGAAGACCTTTTTTATGACCAAAAATCACCCAAAATCATAAAAAAGTTCCCAAAAAAATTCAATTTTTCTTAGGCAGACTATTTTATTGCAATTTCTTGCACAAAATACACCGAAAAGTGTAGAAAAAAATTTACACCCAGATCCGAGTAGAGGAAGACCTTTTTTATGACCAAAAATCACCCAAAATCATAAAAGAGTTCCCAAAAAAATTCAATTTTTCTTAGGCAGACTATTTTATTGCATATTCTTGTACAAAATACACTGAAAAGTGTAGAAAAAAATTGACACCCAGATCCGAGTAGAGGAAGACCTTTTTTATGACCAAAAATCACCCAAAATCATAAAAGAGTTCCCAAAAAAATTCAATTTTTCTTAGGCAGACTATTTTATTGCATATTCTTGTACAAAATACACCGAAAAGTGTAGAAAAAAATT
The DNA here is from genome assembly GCF_019393585.1 of Leptopilina boulardi. Taxonomy (NCBI): domain Eukaryota; kingdom Metazoa; phylum Arthropoda; class Insecta; order Hymenoptera; family Figitidae; genus Leptopilina; species Leptopilina boulardi. Next base: position 1,432,807 of record NW_026137874.1, on the reverse strand, counting down.
GACACCCAGATCCGAGTAGAGGAAGACCTTTTTTATGACCAAAAATCACCCAAAACCATAAAAAAGTTGCCAAAAAAATTCAATTTTTCTTAGGCAGACTATTTTATTGCAATTTCTTACACAAAATACACCGAAAAGTGTAGAAAAAAATTGACACCCAGATCCGAGTAGAGGAAGACCTTTTTTATGACCAAAAATCACCCAAAATCATAAAAAAGTTCCCAAAAAAATTCAATTTTTCTTAGGCAGACTATTTTATTGCAATTTCTTGCACAAAATACACCGAAAAGTGTAGAAAAAAATTTACACCCAGATCCGAGTAGAGGAAGACCTTTTTTATGACCAAAAATCACCCAAAATCATAAAAGAGTTCCCAAAAAAATTCAATTTTTCTTAGGCAGACTATTTTATTGCATATTCTTGTACAAAATACACCGAAAAGTGTAGAAAAAAATTTACACCCAGATCCGAGTAGAGGAAGACCTTTTTTATGACCAAAAATCACCCAAAATCATAAAAGAGTTCCCAAAAAAATTCAATTTTTCTTAGGCAGACTATTTTATTGCATATTCTTGTACAAAATACACTGAAAAGTGTAGAAAAAAATTGACACCCAGATCCGAGTAGAGGAAGACCTTTTTTATGACCAAAAATCACCCAAAATCATAAAAGAGTTCCCAAAAAAATTCAATTTTTCTTAGGCAGACTATTTTATTGCATATTCTTGTACAAAATACACCGAAAAGTGTAGAAAAAAATTGACACCCAGATCCGAGTAGAGGAAGACCTTTTTTATGACCAAAAATCACCCAAAATCATAAAAAAGTTCCCAAAAAAATTCAATTTTTCTTAGGCAGACTATTTTATTGCAATTTCTTACACAAAATACACCGAAAAGTGTAGAAAAAAATTGACACCCAGATCCGAGTAGAGGAAGACCTTTTTTATGACCAAAAATCACCCAAAATCATAAAAAAGTTCCCAAAAAAATTCAATTTTTCTTAGGCAGACTATTTTATTGCAATTTCTTGCACAAAATACACCGAAAAGTGTAGAAAAAAATTGACACCCAGATCCGAGTAGAGGAAGACCTTTTTTATGACCAAAAATCACCCAAAATCATAAAAGAGTTCCCAAAAAAATTCAATTTTTCTTAGGCAGACTATTTTATTGCATATTCTTGTACAAAATACACCGAAAAGTGTAGAAAAAAATTGACACCCAGATCCGAGTAGAGGAAGACCTTTTTTATGACCAAAAATCACCCAAAACCATAAAAAAGTTGCCAAAAAAATTCAATTTTTCTTAGGCAGACTATTTTATTGCAATTTCTTACACAAAATACACCGAAAAGTGTAGAAAAAAATTGACACCTAGATCCGAGTAGAGGAAGACCTTTTTTATGACCAAAAATCACCCAAAATCATAAAAAAGTTCCCAAAAAAATTCAATTTTTCTTAGGCAGACTATTTTATTGCAATTTCTTGCACAAAATACACCGAAAAGTGCAGAAAAAAATTGACACCCAGATCCGAGTAGAGGAAGACCTTTTTTATGACCAAAAATCACCCAAAATCATAAAAAAGTTCCCAAAAAAATTCAATTTTTCTTAGGCAGACTATTTTATTGCAATTTCTTGCACAAAATACACCGAAAAGTGTAGAAAAAAATTGACACCCAGATCCGAGTAGAGGAAGACCTTTTTTATGACCAAAAATCACCCAAAATCATAAAAGAGTTCCCAAAAAAATTCAATTTTTCTTAGGCAGACTATTTTATTGCATATTCTTGTACAAAATACACCGAAAAGTGTAGAAAAAAATTGACACCCAGATCCGAGTAGAGGAAGAACTTTTTAATGACCAAAAATCACCCAAAACCATAAAAAAGTTGCCAAAAAAATTCAATTTTTCTTAGGCAGACTATTTTATTGCATATTCTTGTACAAAATACACCGAAAAGTGTAGAAAAAAATTGACACCCAGATCCGAGTAGAGGAAGACCTTTTTTATGACCAAAAATCACCCAAAATCATAAAAGAGTTCCCAAAAAAATTCAATTTTTCTTAGGCAGACTATTTTATTGCATATTCTTGTACAAAATACACCGAAAAGTGTAGAAAAAAATTGACACCCAGATCCGAGTAGAGGAAGACCTTTTTTATGACCAAAAATCACCCAAAATCATAAAAGAGTTCCCAAAAAAATTCAATTTTTCTTAGGCAGACTATTTTATTGCATATTCTTGTACAAAATACACTGAAAAGTGTAGAAAAAAATTGACACCCAGATCCGAGTAGAGGAAGACCTTTTTTATGACCAAAAATCACCCAAAACCATAAAAAAGTTGCCAAAAAAATTCAATTTTTCTTAGGCAGACTATTTTATTGCAATTTCTTACACAAAATACACCGAAAAGTGTAGAAAAAAATTGACACCCAGATCCGAGTAGAGGAAGACCTTTTTTATGACCAAAAATCACCCAAAATCATAAAAAAGTTCCCAAAAAAATTCAATTTTTCTTAGGCAGACTATTTTATTGCAATTTCTTGCACAAAATACACCGAAAAGTGTAGAAAAAAATTTACACCCAGATCCGAGTAGAGGAAGACCTTTTTATGACCAAAAATCACCCAAAATCATAAAAGAGTTCCCAAAAAAATTCAATTTTTCTTAGGCAGACTATTTTATTGCATATTCTTGTACAAAATACACCGAAAAGTGTAGAAAAAAATTTACACCCAGATCCGAGTAGAGGAAGACCTTTTTTATGACCAAAAATCACCCAAAATCATAAAAGAGTTCCCAAAAAAATTCAATTTTTCTTAGGCAGACTATTTTATTGCATATTCTTGTACAAAATACACTGAAAAGTGTAGAAAAAAATTGACACCCAGATCCGAGTAGAGGAAGACCTTTTTTATGACCAAAAATCACCCAAAATCATAAAAGAGTTCCCAAAAAAATTCAATTTTTCTTAGGCAGACTATTTTATTGCATATTCTTGTACAAAATACACCGAAAAGTGTAGAAAAAAATTGACACCCAGATCCGAGTAGAGGAAGACCTTTTTTATGACCAAAAATCACCCAAAACCATAAAAAAGTTGCCAAAAAAATTCAATTTTTCTTAGGCAGACTATTTTATTGCAATTTCTTACACAAAATACACCGAAAAGTGTAGAAAAAAATTGACACCCAGATCCGAGTAGAGGAAGACCTTTTTTATGACCAAAAATCACCCAAAATCATAAAAAAGTTCCCAAAAAAATTCAATTTTTCTTAGGCAGACTATTTTATTGCAATTTCTTGCACAAAATACACCGAAAAGTGTAGAAAAAAATTTACACCCAGATCCGAGTAGAGGAAGACCTTTTTTATGACCAAAAATCACCCAAAATCATAAAAGAGTTCCCAAAAAAATTCAATTTTTCTTAGGCAGACTATTTTATTGCATATTCTTGTACAAAATACACCGAAAAGTGTAGAAAAAAATTTACACCCAGATCCGAGTAGAGGAAGACCTTTTTTATGACCAAAAATCACCCAAAATCATAAAAGAGTTCCCAAAAAAATTCAATTTTTCTTAGGCAGACTATTTTATTGCATATTCTTGTACAAAATACACTGAAAAGTGTAGAAAAAAATTGACACCCAGATCCGAGTAGAGGAAGACCTTTTTTATGACCAAAAATCACCCAAAATCATAAAAGAGTTCCCAAAAAAATTCAATTTTTCTTAGGCAGACTATTTTATTGCATATTCTTGTACAAAATACACCGAAAAGTGTAGAAAAAAATTGACACCCAGATCCGAGTAGAGGAAGACCTTTTTTATGACCAAAAATCACCCAAAATCATAAAAAAGTTCCCAAAAAAATTCAATTTTTCTTAGGCAGACTATTTTATTGCAATTTCTTACACAAAATACACCGAAAAGTGTAGAAAAAAATTGACACCCAGATCCGAGTAGAGGAAGACCTTTTTTATGACCAAAAATCACCCAAAATCATAAAAAAGTTCCCAAAAAAATTCAATTTTTCTTAGGCAGACTATTTTATTGCAATTTCTTGCACAAAATACACCGAAAAGTGTAGAAAAAAATTTACACCCAGATCCGAGTAGAGGAAGACCTTTTTTATGACCAAAAATCACCCAAAATCATAAAAGAGTTCCCAAAAAAATTCAATTTTTCTTAGGCAGACTATTTTATTGCATATTCTTGTACAAAATACACTGAAAAGTGTAGAAAAAAATTGACACCCAGATCCGAGTAGAGGAAGACCTTTTTTATGACCAAAAATCACCCAAAATCATAAAAGAGTTCCCAAAAAAATTCAATTTTTCTTAGGCAGACTATTTTATTGCATATTCTTGTACAAAATACACCGAAAAGTGTAGAAAAAAATTGACACCCAGATCCGAGTAGAGGAAGACCTTTTTTATGACCAAAAATCACCCAAAACCATAAAAAAGTTGCCAAAAAAATTCAATTTTTCTTAGGCAGACTATTTTATTGCAATTTCTTACACAAAATACACCGAAAAGTGTAGAAAAAAATTGACACCCAGATCCGAGTAGAGGAAGACCTTTTTTATGACCAAAAATCACCCAAAATCATAAAAAAGTTCCCAAAAAAATTCAATTTTTCTTAGGCAGACTATTTTATTGCAATTTCTTGCACAAAATACACCGAAAAGTGTAGAAAAAAATTGACACCCAGATCCGAGTAGAGGAAGACCTTTTTTATGACCAAAAATCACCCAAAACCATAAAAAAGTTGCCAAAAAAATTCAATTTTTCTTAGGCAGACGATTTTATTGCATATTCTTGCACAAAATACACCTAAAAGTGTAGAAAAAAATTGACAGCCAGATCCGAGTAGAGGAAGACACCTATTACCACCAAAAATGCATCCAAAACCATAAAAAAGTTGCCAAAAAAATTCAATTTTTCTTAGGCGGACTATTTTATTGCAATTTCTTACACAAAATACACCGAAAAGTGTAGAAAAAAATTGACACCCAGATCCGAGTAGAGGAAGACCTTTTTTATGACCAAAAATCACCCAAAATCATAAAAAAGTTCCCAAAAAAATTCAATTTTTCTTAGGCAGACTATTTTATTGCAATTTCTTGCACAAAATACACCGAAAAGTGTAGAAAAAAATTGACACCCAGATCCGAGTAGAGGAAGACCTTTTTTATGACCAAAAATCACCCAAAATCATAAAAGAGTTCCCAAAAAAATTCAATTTTTCTTAGGCAGACTATTTTATTGCATATTCTTGTACAAAATACACCGAAAAGTGTAGAAAAAAATTTACACCCAGATCCGAGTAGAGGAAGACCTTTTTTATGACCAAAAATCACCCAAAATCATAAAAGAGTTCCCAAAAAAATTCAATTTTTCTTAGGCAGACTATTTTATTGCATATTCTTGCACAAAATACACTGAAAAGTGTAGAAAAAAATTGACACCCAGATCCGAGTAGAGGAAGACCTTTTTATGACCAAAAATCACCCAAAATCATAAAAGAGTTCCCAAAAAAATTCAATTTTTCTTAGGCAGACTATTTTATTGCATATTCTTGCACAAAATACACCGAAAAGTGTAGAAAAAAATTGACACCCAGATCCGAGTAGAGGAAGACCTTTTTTATGACCAAAAATCACCCAAAACCATAAAAAAGTTGCCAAAAAAATTCAATTTTTCTTAGGCAGACTATTTTATTGCAATTTCTTACACAAAATACACCGAAAAGTGTAGAAAAAAATTGACACCCAGATCCGAGTAGAGGAAGACCTTTTTTATGACCAAAAATCACCCAAAATCATAAAAAAGTTCCCAAAAAAATTCAATTTTTCTTAGGCAGACTATTTTATTGCAATTTCTTGCACAAAATACACCGAAAAGTGTAGAAAAAAATTGACACCCAGATCCGAGTAGAGGAAGACCTTTTTTATGACCAAAAATCACCCAAAATCATAAAAAAGTTCCCAAAAAAATTCAATTTTTCTTAGGCAGACTATTTTATTGCAATTTCTTGCACAAAATACACCGAAAAGTGTAGAAAAAAATTGACACCCAGATCCGAGTAGAGGAAGACCTTTTTTATGACCAAAAATCACCCAAAATCATAAAAGAGTTCCCAAAAAAATTCAATTTTTCTTAGGCAGACTATTTTATTGCATATTCTTGTACAAAATACACTGAAAAGTGTAGAAAAAAATTGACACCCAGATCCGAGTAGAGGAAGACCTTTTTTATGACCAAAAATCACCCAAAATCATAAAAGAGTTCCCAAAAAAATTCAATTTTTCTTAGGCAGACTATTTTATTGCAATTTCTTGCACAAAATACACCGAAAAGTGTAGAAAAAAATTGACACCCAGATCCGAGTAGAGGAAGACCTTTTTATGACCAAAAATCACCCAAAACCATAAAAAAGTTGCCAAAAAAATTCAATTTTTCTTAGGCAGACTATTTTATTGCAATTTCTTACACAAAATACACCGAAAAGTGTAGAAAAAAATTGACACCCAGATCCGAGTAGAGGAAGACCTTTTTTATGACCAAAAATCACCCAAAATCATAAAAAAGTTCCCAAAAAAATTCAATTTTTCTTAGGCAGACTATTTTATTGCAATTTCTTGCACAAAATACACCGAAAAGTGTAGAAAAAAATTGACACCCAGATCCGAGTAGAGGAAGACCTTTTTTATGACCAAAAATCACCCAAAATCATAAAAGAGTTCCCAAAAAAATTCAATTTTTCTTAGGCAGACTATTTTATTGCATATTCTTGCACAAAATACACCGAAAAGTGTAGAAAAAAATTGACACCCAGATCCGAGTAGAGGAAGACCTTTTTTATGACCAAAAATCACCCAAAATCATAAAAGAGTTCCCAAAAAAATTCAATTTTTCTTAGGCAGACTATTTTATTGCATATTTCTTGCACAAAATACACTGAAAAGTGTAGAAAAAAATTGACACCCAGATCCGAGTAGAGGAAGACCTTTTTTATGACCAAAAATCACCCAAAATCATAAAAGAGTTCCCAAAAAAATTCAATTTTTCTTAGGCAGACTATTTTATTGCATATTCTTGCACAAAATACACCGAAAAGTGTAGAAAAAAATTGACAGCCAGATCCGAGTAGAGGAAGACCTTTTTTATGACCAAAAATCACCCAAAATCATAAAAAAGTTCCCAAAAAAATTCAATTTTTCTTAGGCAGACTATTTTATTGCAATTTCTTACACAAAATACACCGAAAAGTGTAGAAAAAAATTGACAGCCAGATCCGAGTAGAGGAAGACCTTTTTTATGACCAAAAATCACCCAAAATCATAAAAAAGTTCCCAAAAAAATTCAATTTTTCTTAGGCAGACTATTTTATTGCAATTTCTTGCACAAAATACACCGAAAAGTGTAGAAAAAAATTGACACCCAGATCCGAGTAGAGGAAGACCTTTTTTATGACCAAAAATCACCCAAAATCATAAAAGAGTTCCCAAAAAAATTCAATTTTTCTTAGGCAGACTATTTTATTGCATATTCTTGTACAAAATACACCGAAAAGTGTAGAAAAAAATTGACACCCAGATCCGAGTAGAGGAAGACCTTTTTTATGACCAAAAATCACCCAAAACCATAAAAAAGTTGCCAAAAAAATTCAATTTTTCTTAGGCAGACTATTTTATTGCAATTTCTTACACAAAATACACCGAAAAGTGTAGAAAAAAATTGACAGCCTAGATCCGAGTAGAGGAAGACCTTTTTATGACCAAAAATCACCCAAAATCATAAAAAAGTTCCCAAAAAAATTCAATTTTTCTTAGGCAGACTATTTTATTGCAATTTCTTGCACAAAATACACCGAAAAGTGCAGAAAAAAATTGACACCCAGATCCGAGTAGAGGAAGACCTTTTTATGACCAAAAATCACCCAAAATCATAAAAAAGTTCCCAAAAAAATTCAATTTTTCTTAGGCAGACTATTTTATTGCAATTTCTTGCACAAAATACACCGAAAAGTGTAGAAAAAAATTGACACCCAGATCCGAGTAGAGGAAGACCTTTTTATGACCAAAAGCATCCACCCAAAATCATAAAAGAGTTCCCAAAAAAATTCAATTTTTCTTAGGCAGACTATTTTATTGCATATTCTTGTACAAAATACACCGAAAAGTGTAGAAAAAAATTGACACCCAGATCCGAGTAGAGGAAGAACTTTTTAATGACCAAAAATCACCCAAAACCATAAAAAAGTTGCCAAAAAAATTCAATTTTTCTTAGGCAGACTATTTTATTGCATATTCTTGTACAAAATACACCGAAAAGTGTAGAAAAAAATTGACACCCAGATCCGAGTAGAGGAAGACCTTTTTTATGACCAAAAATCACCCAAAATCATAAAAGAGTTCCCAAAAAAATTCAATTTTTCTTAGGCAGACTATTTTATTGCATATTCTTGTACAAAATACACCGAAAAGTGTAGAAAAAAATTGACACCCAGATCCGAGTAGAGGAAGACCTTTTTTATGACCAAAAATCACCCAAAATCATAAAAGAGTTCCCAAAAAAATTCAATTTTTCTTAGGCAGACTATTTTATTGCATATTCTTGTACAAAATACACTGAAAAGTGTAGAAAAAAATTGACACCCAGATCCGAGTAGAGGAAGACCTTTTTTATGACCAAAAATCACCCAAAACCATAAAAAAGTTGCCAAAAAAATTCAATTTTTCTTAGGCAGACTATTTTATTGCAATTTCTTACACAAAATACACCGAAAAGTGTAGAAAAAAATTGACACCCAGATCCGAGTAGAGGAAGACCTTTTTTATGACCAAAAATCACCCAAAATCATAAAAAAGTTCCCAAAAAAATTCAATTTTTCTTAGGCAGACTATTTTATTGCAATTTCTTGCACAAAATACACCGAAAAGTGTAGAAAAAAATTTACACCCAGATCCGAGTAGAGGAAGACCTTTTTTATGACCAAAAATCACCCAAAATCATAAAAGAGTTCCCAAAAAAATTCAATTTTTCTTAGGCAGACTATTTTATTGCATATTCTTGTACAAAATACACCGAAAAGTGTAGAAAAAAATTGACACCCAGATCCGAGTAGAGGAAGACCTTTTTTATGACCAAAAATCACCCAAAATCATAAAAAAGTTCCCAAAAAAATTCAATTTTTCTTAGGCAGACTATTTTATTGCAATTTCTTGCACAAAATACACCGAAAAGTGTAGAAAAAAATTGACACCCAGATCCGAGTAGAGGAAGACCTTTTTTATGACCAAAAATCACCCAAAATCATAAAAGAGTTCCCAAAAAAATTCAATTTTTCTTAGGCAGACTATTTTATTGCATATTCTTGTACAAAATACACTGAAAAGTGTAGAAAAAAATTGACACCCAGATCCGAGTAGAGGAAGACCTTTTTTATGACCAAAAATCACCCAAAACCATAAAAAAGTTGCCAAAAAAATTCAATTTTTCTTAGGCAGACGATTTTATTGCATATTCTTGCACAAAATACACCTAAAAGTGTAGAAAAAAATTGACACCCAGATCCGAGTAGAGGAAGACACCCCTCGCACCGAAAGCTTTTGTTTGTTCGGTCATTTACAAGTTCGGACAAATGAAAATTCGATCAATTAGAAATTCTCTAATTTTATGGTTAATTAGAAATGAAAATCCTCTAAAATGAAAATTTTAACAAATTGATTTTTAGAACTTATACATGCGTCCTATCTATAACCTGTTCACCCGAGCGTGTTGTGATTTATCCTAGAGTTCTCGAACTTGGAAACAACATCATGCGTCGCGCCTCCAGTGTTAATATAATGTTTGCTTCGCAACCTCAAATTCTTTTCGCATACATATATAGGAACACATTTATATATACACGAACAGATAGGAGAGAATATGACCTTAGACCGAAGCTACACACGCGATACGAATAATATATATATTGTGCCCAGAATAAATTCACAGAAAGAAATTATGCTTCTAAAAATCTTTTAAACATTACTCTCGCAAGGTTTATATTTATGTACAATTGCTAGTAGGTCATTGTACTTGTAATTCTATAAAACGATGAAGTAAATTAAAATGAGGTGCAGAAATCAACTCTATATTTAAAAATGGGGCTTTAGTCAGGACCCGAACAGGTTTCCCTGTTTGCGAAAAAAAATGTAAATAAACTGTTTTTAACCTTTGGTAATGCAAATAAAAAAATTATACAGGTTTTCAATCCTCAAATAGGAATTTGATCAGATTTTCTAGGCAAAACCCCAAATAGGGTGTTTAACAGATTTAAAAGAGGCAACTGGTCAGGGCCTAATTAGTTTTCGTAGTTTAAAGCAATGTTAAATAGTTTTAAAAATTATTTCGGCCAAACTAGAACTGGACAGGTTCTATCTAATTTTCCTAATTTAAAAAAAATGTAAAAATATATTAGTTTTTAAAAAATATTTACGTAGTATCAATTAGCACTTTGGTTTTTTTTCTTATTAATTAATATGTGACACTGAATTCTCATATCGTTTGTTGTATACGAATCATACATATAATTATAGACACGCACGTCAATCAACAAACAGTGACGCCTTAAAGATCCAATTCGCATATGATTCGCATTCATATATTCATCAGAGACGTGCCATTTTGACAAACAGCAATATTGACGAGGGGCACATGATTATCCCATAAAAATCAAGTAAAATTTCGGCATTTTAAGAATTCTGAAGTGTAAAATTTTATATTTGCGAATACAAAATACTTTTTCATTTGTATAAAGTTTCCTTTTAACTTCAAAGAAGATTTTTACGATTTTCAAATGAACTTTTAGCTCTATTACATTTTCTTATAAACCCTTTGATAATAACATCGGTTTATACTCGCTGGTAGTTATTTCGAACCGTTACTTTATTTTTCTCAGTATTTTAACCTTCTGCGGTTGTTTTATACATACCGCGCATCTAAAAAAAAACAGATACTTTTTCCTGAAATCGTTTATAGAACCAGAACTTATAAGCATTCAACAAACGCACATGGACCCTTTTAAAGCCAATTGCGAAGGTCTAATTAACTTTATCAGGCTTCATCATTTATAAAGTCCTATTATATGAGAAATAATTCCAACTTTCTTTTGTATTTGAAAAGGAAGCCAAACTTAACCATATTTCAAAGCCGTTTGAAATTATATACACATTTCAAAAGATTTATGAAAAAACTTAAATAGATAAACTAGAGACTAAATTTAAGTTATATTTTTTATAATTCCCTACAATCTTAAAAAGAAAGATATTTTTTGTTATAAAAATTTTTGTTATAAACGAGTACATGATAAAATAATCATTTTTTAATACGCAGCATTTATTGGGGTTCATTATACTCGAATAATGTTGAAACACAAACAAGTTTCTGTAATAATAAAGAAAAAAAAATTCGACGAATGGGAACGAATAATTGTGTGCAAATATTTACAAAAGGGTATATATGTATAATTTTTTTTTAGTTTCAGAGGCCAAAGGGCTGTGATTTATCTTCATATAAGAGATGAACTACGTAACCCAAAAAAGGAAAGCACTATTCTACCAAATATAAATTGCGATATATTATGAAGAGAACGCGTCAGCAAATTATCAATATTTATGAAATAATCGTTTTCTGTACTTGACAGATAAAGAGACAATGAATAAAGCTTGTTTGTCCTTCACTATATCGAAATCAATATATATATATATATTTATATAAAACAATAGCGAAATCGTATTTTGTGCGCGGTAATCATGTTAGATAAGCAATTTTGAAGTTACGTAAATGAAGAACAAAAATAATATATATAAATAATTAAGAAAAAATTGTTAAAAAGAAGAAAGAAATTTAATCGATATAAGAATATATCCATTTGTTCGCACGGCCTTTTGAATTCGCGTTTATACAAACTTCGTGCAGAAACAATCGTGGGATCTTAAATTTTTTAATAGGTGTTACATGTTGGCGTGATTTCACAAATTTTTTTAAAATTAAAAAAAGCAAATAAAACCTAAAAAACAGACATTTTGTTAAAAATTCCCTCTTTAAAAAAAAACATTGATTTTGAAAAAGAGAAAATATCGATTCTTTGAAGAACGGAAACAGAATTATTATCTTATCATGCGGTGATGAAATCCGATATGGGAGGAGGAAAACTTTTTTTTCATATATAAATCTAGAAATCCTATGAAATGAATATAGGGAAAAAAATACAGATGAAGAAAATAGGGAAAAAATTTGAAAAATGTAAATAAATCGAAATACTAATTTTAAGTAAACAAGTAAATTTTAAAAAAAGGATTTACAAAATTAAATTTTTAAATTCATGAATGTTTTGGAGGATCTGGCAACGTTGGAAGAAAGGCGCTGAGTATGTTGGCCTCCCCCGAAAAAAAACATCTGTCGGGGAGGAGAGAACCTGCCATGTTCGTTAACGATGCCATTGGGTTTTCAATTCTTTTTTCCAGAACTTTAATACAGACTCTGTATGACCATGGCTTTTTATATAACCCACATGTTTCTTGCTTTATGCATATTTTTGTTTTAAAATGCATACTCAAAACTTATTACAAAAACGTGTAAAATGTCACGCAACTATAACAAAAATCAACACTGAAAACAGAGATACAAATTTTCAAACTGAATTTTCTTTTTAATATTTAGAAAACATTATTAGAAAAAAGAAATATTATTTGCTTACAAACGTAAAAAAATTTGCATACAATAATTGAAAGGAGATAAAAATGTTTTTAATAATAAATACGAAGGACAAGCTAACGGAAGTTAAGTATCATTTTGATGTTTGAAAACTGAGGAAAACAAACCACCTACGCACAATATAAACTTAAAAATACGACAAAAATTTCTTTGTTCATCGCGTTAAGAAAAATTATTCCTATACCAGAATAAATAGTTCGATTTTAATAAATGAAAAAAAAATTGTCAAATTTTTTACATTTTCAAAACAAAATATGCCGCAACCTTCAGCAACGATTAGATCTTCTGACGGGTGGTCAATTTTTTTTTCCTTAAAGGGATTAGAAGGGAACCGTCCCTTTTCAGGATTTTGCAGGTATATACCTGTACGTGATTTGATATAGCACCGGATAAACTTTGCTAAATGATCACAAATAATGAATACAAAACCCTAACATTAACTTTTATTCATTTTCGCCAGAGAATCTAAAATTTTTGGAACCTACAAATTTTAGATGAACCTCAATTTTTTCGCCATTATTTTCAAGTTAAAAATTTTCATTCATTTTGATTTTGAAATGTACAGAAAAGAAGAAGAAAATGCATTTGCTACTTCTTCAAACGGGAAATTTTTTTTCAAGAAACTTTTTTTACTGAAAATTTTCTCAAGGTAAAAGCAATAATCTTTGAACAAGAAAGATCTTGACGATTTTCCAGGGACTGATCAAGAGCGGAAAGGAATCCCGTAGCGATCTTTCTAAAATTGAGAGCCTTCTCGAAGGAGATCCGAGTAAAATTGAGGTTGGTGGATGTTCTTTGTCTGCGGTAGAAACGAAGGTGCGCCTTGCCATTATAGATTTCTCAATAAAGGAAGCCCAGGTAGGTGTATAGTCATGACAAAAAAAAGGAAAAAAACTGCATCGAATGTAAAACCGTGCATGAACCTTTAAAAGTTTTGAAAAGGATTTCTCTACTACAAATAGTAGTAGTTTCAATGAAGATTTACAAGTCTAGTTACTGTACAACGAAAAAATTGTCTTTCAAAGAATATAAAAACATCTAAATCTCTAAATCATTAAATTCTCGATTTCCAAATCATAAATATCTGAAATCATAAGAGAAAAATTATATGAAAACAACTTTTGAAAATTATTTTCATGTCAGTAATAAATAGTTTTAGATTTATCGTGTAGAAATTGGAAACGTCATTGATTAGTTGGGAATCAATTCTGAATTGCTATTTTCTTTAATTGTGTAAGAGGCTAAAGATTTCTTACAGGTCAGAAACGTGGGCAGCATAGAACTGGAGCGCCTCCTGTTTACTTCAAGTGACGGGCGCTCGTTTCCTTTGCTTTCACCAAGAGTCGACGTACAGTTCATGTCATTAATATTTCATCTCTTATAAATTTACACCCAAGTTATAAATAAGTCGAAAATTTAAAGAACCTCAAAAAATAATTTATTACCGCAATTAAAATCATGTATTTATTTATGCGATTATTAATTTGCATTGTATGCAGTTTGGTGTGTGATTCTCGCACTTTCATCAAAATTCTCTTGATTGCCAAAGAGCATCATTATGGGGTGTAGTCAGGTTTATATATGACAACGTTACATATAACTTGTCAGGTAAGCATAAATGTACGTACTCTGTACGTTTGTCAGGAAGGTTTGTTCTGGCTTCTAACAACATAAAACGGATACTCAAGTTTCAAATGATATATTCCAAAGATCGAGTTCCATCTCAGTTTCCATGACACCGCGGATGATGTAGGAAATCTTATCCTGTATTTTTCCATTAAAACTAAAATCCTACAGAGAAATCAATTATTTTCTTTTATTAGAAATTATTTTTATTCCGATTGGCAAGAATTTTATTTCAGTTTCTGTTTTGAATTTTGCTTACTATTTTCACAAATTAACAGCGTTATCAATATATTTTAAATGTAAAACACAAATATTCGAGTATATATACAGAAAAGATAAAACAATCAAATGATATTAGCATAAAGAGGCTTTAAAGTGGTATTCAACATTTTTCTTATCATTCTTTCCTTGAGATAAAAAAGACGGGAATTTTCGCAAAGTTTTCTTTACAATTTCTAGAAACTGTTTGTTCTTGTTATTTTTTTTTATATATATTTAACGAGGTCAATACTCTTTTAAAGGAATATTTAGAAATCATTAAGGTTATCGCTAAATGCAAATTAAAGTCATCGCGACAAGTATGGAAATATCTTTTTTTTCTCACTAAAAAAAAAAACACGAAATAAACAATATTACAGCAAAATATTTAAAAATATCTACAAGTCGAAGGGAAAAGTCTACTGAACAATTTTTGTAAAATGAAAATGATAACAGAATACAAAATATTCGCTTTCTCTCTTATAGGGAGCCTGAAGAGACAAAATTCGGTGTATACATTTTCAAAACACAAAGGGTCCACCTTCGCATATTCTAGACTTTTTTGAAGGTCATTTTAAGGAGGGGAATTTTAAGCAAAAGGGACTTGGGTTGAAAAGAAGAAAAAAAGAGATGGTTGAGCCGACAGACTATACAGTGCGTGCAAGCGAAATAATTAATCTCTCATGGAGCAAGATTAAACCATGTTGTTGGTAGTGGTGGAACTAACTTTACCGACCCTCATCATGCCTCGAGTCATTGCTATGTTGCCAGATCCTAAATATCTATAAGTGCGCAAAATAAAACAAATACAAAAATTAGTAACAAATTTTCTATTATTACAACTGCCTTTTTCTGTCCTCCATAAATAATTTCTCTATCATTAACAAGAAAAATCTATTCTATTTTGAAAATTCTAATAAATATATAGTAAACAACTTCTGTCAATTGTGACCTAAATTTTTTCCCCCGAAGAAAGAAAACATTGTCAATGGGAATAAAAGCAGGATATACGTGAAAAGCACATAAAATATCGACATTCTTTCTGTTTCGAAAAGCTTTTTTCGGGGTCGAAAACAATAAAATTTGTGTTCCACATTTATAGTATTTTGTTAACAAAAGTTTTGTTCATAGAAAGCATACGCTATTTTGCTTCTCTTTTGAATTTTTTCTCTCTCTTATTCAATGGTAAAAAAAACCTGAACTCGTTTTTTTGCGTATGAAAATTATTGTACCCAATTTGAACCCAGGTTTTTCCTATGTATGCGTATATATGTAAATATCGATTGAACATTATATGTGTGTGGCACGGTTGGCTTCCAACGACCCCGAGGCGTGCAGCCCTTCGATTTATTCTGGCAATGAGGGTAGATTAGATACAGAAAAAAAACGGGGGGGAAAGGACCAAAGGGGATGAAAGGGGTATATAGAAAAGAGAGAGAGGGGAAATAAAGACCACTTGAATTTCAGGCATGCGGGATGCATGAACAAAAAAAAAGAAATGAATGCCCTTGAAACCCCATTCCATTTTTTTGCATATATTCTCACGGGTCTAATGCTATCACAAAACTAATAGGAATGCTTATGTAAAATTCAAATGAGACCTTAAAGTCGAAAGCTTTTCAACTAATATAAAAATTATAAACACTAGAAAAGTCGCGTCACACCTTTCGCAATATCGGGAAAAAGTTTTTGAATTCAGATTTATATTGATAATTTTTTTGCGTCTGTCTTAGAAAAATGATCTTCTCATTTATGGCTCAAAATTCTTTTTTATCAAAATTAAACAAAGAACCATAATCAAATTGAAAATGTTGATGCATTTCGTTTCAGCTGACAGATGTTTACTTCATGCACCAGCTGGTGGTCATGTGGGTCCTGGCTCTCTTGTTGCTAAGGGCTTTAATCACTGGATAAAATTTCCATTTTACATAATCAAAACAAAAACTAATGTCCTATAGAAAAATTAGTCATTGTCTAATTCAATTCTATTTGGAAATTTAGTAATTAATTTTACATAAATATTTTTTACTCATTATTTATAAGTACTTTTTATTATTAAAATCGCGAATTAAAAAAAAACTCAACATGTTGACGGATATAAGATTAAATGAAAAAAATATTAATGAGGTGAAGTTCAATATTATAAAATGAGTGTTTCAGACACTTTGATTACTTAGGCAAATAGCTTGGTGAGATTATAATAATTTCTCAACTAAACGAAATGCAGGTCAAGTTGGATTACAGTTAATCGTAACTCTTCCACATTATAATCGTGACTACGTTCGTTATTTTCCCCACTGTAGAGATTAAAGTATTATGAACTAGTTTTCAGCTATGTACTAAAATCAATAATACCTGCAAACTATTTTTGAAATTATAACATCATTCTCACGATAAATGATATAATTATTATATTTAAATCTTTAAGCATAAGAAAATTACGATTAATTATACAGTTTAAACTATTCGTGCGACAAAGATACGCACAGTTGGCTTCTAACATATAGGGTAAAAATAGAGGGGAACGACAAAGGATTCAAACTTACGACATTAAAACTAGGGATAATCTGTAACAAAGGAAACATTGTTAGATTTTTCATCGATTAACTTCCCTTAAGAATAAAACATCTGATGCCTGATAATAATGATCATTGACGCAAAAATTTTCTATTTGTTCAATATTTTATATCGATTTTGAGATGAAAAAAAAAATCCCATTGAGTAGTAAAAACGAGTGTCACGCAGAACAAAAGACTTTAATTAAACTTTGCTCTTTGTCCACCAAAAAAAAAAAGAAGTGACAAAGAAAGAGGAGGCGCATCTGTTGACCCTGTTGATCTGTAGAGATCCAACATATACAATAATGAATGTTTCCTGCTTTATGAGTCTTTTTTCGAAAGAAAATACAAACACCTAACCTAATCTCACATCATCCAAAGGAATTGGAGGACGTAACATTACAGGATCCGCTTACGCGACGTTCTTGGAAGAATAAGTTGACGTCTGCTTTTTATGTGTATGTGTATGTGTGTCTACTAAGATGATATGAGAGCAGTTCAGAGAAATACAGACATAGAAGAGGAGAGACCCGTTTTGTGTGCGCTCTCTTGCCTGGAAAGTCTGGCTTGCTGAGCTCAGGAGTTAGTCTGTTATTTTCTTCCTTCACTTCTCTATCTCTTTCTCTCTCTCTCTTGGTCCATCTTTCTTGCTCCTACATGAACTGTTAAGTCTTTCTTACTACGGCTTCCAAGTCGACTCTCAAAGGGTCGAAAAGTCGAGATCTGCCCGCCTCACTTCATACTTATTCAGTAAAGAAGGAGGGATAAGAGAGCGCCTTTCCATCTTCCATCTAAAGCTTCCCACACCCATAGTAAGGAACCTCTGGGTCACTCGATGCTCTCTGGATTTTAAAACGGGTCTCTCCCACCTTCTATATATTTATATAGCAGGCACCAAGATCAAAACAACACACACCAAGAGATGCTAAGTTTGGGTTAGCAGTGAATGTTTTTAGGAAATAAAAATTCCGAACGAGGACTCCCGGACAGCTGAGGAAACTTGGCGCCTCTTGATAATCTCAAGAAATGAATATTTTTCTTAGTGAATTACGTGACAAAATTTAGGATAAATCTGATTCTGATTAACAGAATCATGCAAATTGCTAATCTATTGCTGTAGACTAATTTTTAGAACACTGTTTTGACTTTTCCGCTAATTGTTTACTGTTTCATATGCAAAAATACCTGGATTTATGGAGTCAGTACAGAAGTTCGAGTCTCAGTACTGATCATACAACTTGGAAATCAACTCGGTACTGGTATTCTACAGTACTGACGTAAGTAGAAAGTAGAATCCGAAAGTTAAAATCGAATTTCTAACCCAGTAGCAGTAGTTTGACATCTAAATCTGTACGAACCGTTCTTCTCTACAACAGAATCTGCTTTTCTAGCATGATTTTGCCGCTAAATTATTTACGATGCTAAAACTACAGTGTTTTATATGCTAAAATAGCAGAATTCTAAACAATTCTATAATACCAGAGAACCTTACACCTAACGTCCGCTTTTTTCTCTCAGAAGGAATAAAGAATCAACTTCTGTTAAATCTATATATACATATATATACTTTCTCCTAAAAACACGACATAAGTTTTATATATAAAAAACGAATATAGAAATGGAAGTCAGAAATAAAAATGGAACACATGTGAGTATGAAAAGACAGCTGCCCCAACCCCTTTCGGGAAACGTCAACCATAAACATTGGACTTACGTTCATTCAGTGGAATCCGAACAAAGAAATTTAAAAAAAAACATAGGAGATACACCAATTAGTCGTGCCAGCAAGACCCCTCTCAACAATAATTGCGTTAATTACAATCAACAACCATTTTGAATTTAATTATATCATCTTTTTTTTTTAATTTTGCGTATATCTCTGAATTATTTATTAAACGAACTAAAAAAAAGTAAACCTTTCTCTTGTTTTACAATTACAATTTTTTCTTTATTCACCTGACAGGAAAATTCACAATTGTTTTCATTCTATAATAAGATTAAATCTACTCTACCTTGAAAATTTTTTTATTCCAATGGTAAATAATAAGGATCATGCGTGACTAGAGTCACGTATGCGGGTAGCTCTATTGATAAAACTAATTCTTCATTTTGTGGGTCATGGAGAAGTACAGAAATTTTATTTTTTTTTTAATTAATGTTAATAAAGTATCAATATACAATTTAAGAAATGACACAATCTGTATCGATAGAAAAAGTAAATTTGGTCTGTTCCTTTCTGATCGAAATTTTTCATGAATGCTTGAAATTTTCGAGGGTTGATTTTTGAAAATTGGAATCTAAAATGAAAATAAAAGATGAGAAATTATTTTCTCATCAGAATGATTAAAGTTAATAGAAGGTATAGGAACGGGCATTTCGCAGGAAATGAACTGCTGAGTATCTTTCCTGAGGGAAGAAGGGCGTAAAATTCGAATGTTCGCCTAGGGCTCCGGATTCGTCCAACACGATCCTGATTACGGGTTAACTTGAGTTACACGCTATCTTGATCACCGTCCGGGAGGTTCGTTGGGACCGAGGATCCGTGACGTAAGAGAAGGAGAGGTTTAAAATTTTGACGGCAGAGAGCTCAAGTGAAGAGAGTTTGTAAAATGGATGAGTTGAAGAGTCCATTATAAAACTCAGACAAGCAGAAATCAAAAAAATGTTCTAGAATTTTATTACTTCAAAATTCGAATCTTTCTAAATATATAGAAATATCAAAATTTAATGAAAATTAAAATAAAAATGAATCTATTAGAATTACTATTAATACAGTACTTTTGTAATTAACAGTAGTTGCAATGTGAAAGGCCAAAGATACATATGAAAGGCTGAAGAGATATATATAATTTTTACCAACAACAGAAGATCGTTAAGGTTTCCTGTGAAAGGCTGGTAGTTAAAAAATTTAAAACTTTACTAACGAGTAGAAGGGGAAGGGGAGCTCATTACTCTCTTCCTGCAACATTTATAGCAAAGAAAAAGTACTTTTTCCCATGGTGCAGTGACCCTTTGTCGCCGCTCGAGTGGAAAAACTCTGTATATATATATATATAACTTCGTGTATGCAAGGATAATCTGAATAATAAACGTAAAAGGATATCGAAGTCGCAATATTTTTCATCACGGACATTGTTACAATACTAATTTCTTTATTTGTCTCGTCCTACTTTACAAATCGACATCTGACCATATTCTTTTCAATAACATAACGATTATATTTACTGTTTCTATGCTCAGCGAATATATATATCAAACGATAAAGATAATTAAAAATTTTTAATTAATTTTTGTCTTTCTCACTATTTTATACTAATATTTTTTTCCCTGGTTTTTTTTTCCTATTTAATGTATTTTGCTTCAAGGAATACTCACAAATGTATATCATACTTGAGCAATCATGCAATAGAAAACTTTCCGACACAGTAGACTATAACTTTTCGTTTGAGTGAGTTCCAATGATAAACTGTAATAAAGAAGCTATGAAATCGGGTAACTATTGTTATTAATCTTTAGATCCATTTTTTCATAAAAAAAAAAGTTTTCAATTGCGTGAAGAAAGTTTTACAAGTAAAATAAAAATGAATATTTAAAAGAAAAAAAAAATATAAAAACCATCTAATTTGCTGTATATTATAATATATTTATACATAATTTAACAGTTCTATATTTGATATGTTAACTATGGGATAAAAAATTTCTGCGACAGGTGGGAAGGAAATTAAATAAAGGGTGGTTATATGCAGGGTAGCAGTCAAGTTGTTCATATTGAGCACATTTTTTTTTTTTTTTAAATTAAAAATCACACAAGAGCGTTGTTGCCAAGCGGATACCACATCAGGTATCGCATTTCCTTTCGATTTAAAACTTAACTAAAGACTATTAATAAATGATATATAAAAAATGTAGCAAAAAATTTTCATGGAAAAATTAAACTAAATAATTACATGAAATTTTTTCTAATTTTTTTCTAATACTTTTTTTTACAATTATTTTTTCATAATGCCTATTAAAATATATATAGAGTATTTAAAGAAATTAATCAAATATTACGAAATATGGAGGAAATTTGTAATTGTAATTCATAAATTTGTGAATGTTTAAAGAGTAAACATAAAAAAAATTTATTTTATTGCGTTTTACTTTAATAATAATATATAAATTTTGATTAAATAATGACGAATGGAAATTCATATTAGCGATATATTTTGAATCAAGAGTAAATTCTATTTTGCTGGTAATATTTACCTCTAGGATATATTGAAACAGTTTTGTAATAAAATGTATGTGATTGCTAACATCGATAGAGACCGGAATTTCGTTAGAATTCAAATTTAAATTAGATATGTCTATATCATTACAAATATATAAAGTATATACATATATTTGAATGAATGAAAATTGTATATGAGAATATAATATACATTGTGAAATATATAAAGTAATTAAGGCACTTAAATCGTCATGGATGTGAAATATGTAGATATCGTCAAGTGGGTCAAATGATCTTAAATTACCTTTACAGTATATATATATGTAAAATCAACGAACCAAAACTTTTTATAGTTAAACAATGTTGAAAAGGAAAAATTTTTTTTTTTCAAATTATTCAAATAAAATAATTCAATTTTTCAGTAAAATAATTAAAAAATTGTCTTCAATTATTTTATTAAAGTATATAATTAAAATTATCTTTAAATATATTTAATCAAATTATTGAAATTTTTAATTAATTAATAATATTATTATAATAATTATAATATTTTTTTTTATTATTTCAAATAATTTAAATATAGTTACTTTCTTTCTTCATATACAATATAATAAATTGCGAGACAAATTTAGAAACCGACCCTAAATCTCATGAAGTTTTTTTTCGGGGCGAATTACAAGAATAGAAAGTACGCAATTGCTCAAAGGAAACTACGCTGAGTGTATGTTAAATTCAAATTACCCCCTGATTCACAGTTACAATTTTACTCAGTAACAAGAAAACGTACTTTACCCATTGAATCTAAATTACTATTATATAAATCTATTATATATATATATATAAAACACATCTATTCTTTTTTTTTCAATACTTTTATTTTATATTCCTAATTTAATTATTTTTTCTTGGAAAAAAAAAATAATTTTTCCAAATTTTTTTTTGAATAAAACAAAGAGTTTTTTTTTCTATGGAAAAAATAAAGAAAAATTTTTCATGTAATTTTTTTTTTTTTTTTTGAAATTATAATAATCGTCACGGATAAAAGATGAAATGAGAGACGTGTAATTTTCTAGTTTAAACGTTATATACCTGGAAAAACATTCCCTCTTATCTTTGGACTATGTCTAAGACTAGTTCCAGCTCAGAAGCTAGTTTTATGGCTATGAGCTACAAGAACAAGGCGATTGTATATAGGAACGAGGGCGGGGGGTCGTTGGCACGATTAAGAGAACAATGCCAGCTTCTGCAGAGCGCGGAAACTAACACGAATCCACCTCCTCTCTTTGGACAGAATTATCAGATCATAAGGTCATAAAATATCACTAGCTAAGCCGTAATCTAAATCGCGTAGGAAATACAAAACCCAAGCCAGCAAATTACATATACATATATATACATTTAAAAGATAATTATACATTGAAAAAAAATTTATTTGATTCAAATAAATATATATTATTATCAAATAAATATTTACTTGAGGCAAATAATTTTTTATTTGAATTAAATAAATTTTATTTAAACCAATAATTTTTCTATTTAAAACAAATACTATTTAATTGACTCAAAAAAATAGGAAAAATTGTTAAAATATTTATTTGATAATAAATTTTTTCATCTAAAATTTTGAAATAACTAAAAATCTACATTTTATAGAAAGTATGAGGCAAAAAAAAAGTAAAAAAAAAAAGTTTAAAGAAAGAAAAATTTGTTAATTTTTTTTTCCACATTTAAATATGTGAGTCATTCAACAAATCTCATAGGTCTAACCTTTGAATATATTTGCAAAAGCTGGGAGCGGTTAAGTCAAGCGTAGAAGAAATAAATTACCAGACTTGCTTGGCATGTACGCTATTATTCCTCCAACAAAGTATAAGAAATTTTTTTTTTTTCTCTTCTTTCAAAATATACATTGATTTGAATTCAATTGCTGTGCGTCTATATATTCTCAACGATATCTTCTATTAAATTTCAAAAAAGTTTCTTAAATAAACCCGCAGATATATTATATATGATAACTTCCCTTATATACAAATAATATTCCCATATCCTCAAAGGCAAATATCTTTCGAAGATAAATATTTTCTTGTTGAAGTTTATTTTTTTACGAATATTTAAAAAAAATATTTTAATTGAATCATTTTTAGTTTTTATTTTATTTTTTTAATAAAATTTTTAAAAATTTGAACGAGAATGTAAGAAATAAAAATATAATAATAATTTTATACGATAATAAATATTTATTTATGAGACAAATATATTTTTTCTCTTCGCGTTAAAAAATGAATTTTTTTTCCCCAAAGAGATAACTCTTATCGTATATATAATCAATTTATTTATTTAGAACTAAATCGTTAAATTAACTGACGTTTTAAATCAGCAAAGTTGTAACGAATGCCTTCATAGTGAGTTTAATTACATACTGGTTTGCCGAAGAAGCACCTGTCTTTCTTACACAAACGAATGCCATATTTGTTAGCGAATGCTCGATAGTGTTTCGCAAAATGACGCTTTGGAAGGAATATAACGGTTTTTTTTTTTTTTTTTTTCATCGAAGTTTCACGTAGCAACGAGCCATTTCTATCTTACTTCTTTATAAGATTAATATTTAT
Source organism: Leptopilina boulardi (assembly GCF_019393585.1). Lineage (NCBI taxonomy): Eukaryota > Metazoa > Arthropoda > Insecta > Hymenoptera > Figitidae > Leptopilina > Leptopilina boulardi. The sequence goes on along the minus strand of NW_026137874.1, from coordinate 1,408,769 downwards.
AAGAAAAACTACCCAAGTTTCCTTCTTAAGTGCATGAAGCAGATGCAAACATTATATATACAAATGGAGAACAAAAAAAAAAAAACTTGAGCAGTTTATCAAGTTTTTGAAAAATTTCAAAAAAAGAAGTTGGAAGTGCACATGAAAATTAACTACCTAATTATGCCAAGAAACTTTAAATATTATGTACAACGAATGATTCATGAATTTAATACGCACGTACAAAAGAAAATTAAACTTTTCCAACAAATCATACAAAAAATTTTTTTCAAAATATAAAAAAAAATTAATACACCACTGAAAAAAAAATTTATTTGATTCAAATACCGGTGTATTTGGTTATTATCAAATAAATATTTACTTGAATCAAATATTTCTTATTTGAATCAAATAAATTGTATTTGCTTCAAATACTGAAATATTTGATTCAAATAAATATTTATTTGATAATAACCAAATACACCGGTATTTGAATAAAATAAATTTTTTTTTCAGTGTAAAAATTATTTTTAATTGACAAAATTACACTGAAAAAAAAATTTATTTGCTTCAAATACTCGATTACTTGACTAATATCAAATAAATATTTACTTAAAGCAAATAATTATTATTTAAATTAAATAAATTGTATTTGAACCAATAATTTCTGTATTTGAAACAAATACCATTTAATTGTCTCAAATAATAATTATTTGATATACAAATAAATATTTATTTGATAATAGTTAAGTAATCGAGTATTTGAATCAAATTTTTTTTCAGTAAAAAAAATTGTCTTTTTTTAATTTTTAACTTTTTTATTCCCTAATAATTTTTTTTTTTTTTATTACTTTTCTTATATGTGCGATTTAAACGCACTTGAAACGAGTGTACATTATACACGTTAAATTTATCTGAGTAACTTATCTGTTAAGATTAGCAAACAAAATACGAGTTCACATGTGTGCACATGAATTACAACTTCTTAGGATTTCATGAATGTTTCGTATAAAATTATACTTCTTTTTCCCTAACAGAAAAATATGCTTTCATGTCCAAATTTTGAAAATAATTCAATAAAAGAATTTAATGAAAAATTCATAGAAAAAATAATTTTCCATAATCATTTTTTTTTAACCTTATTTTTTGAATTTAAAAAATCGATTTTCTTCATTCTCAACAGAAATTAATTAATAAAAAGACAATTTAATGATTTTATATTGCATAATGAAACAGAAAAAAAAATTGAAATATAAAAAAAATATTTACTTGAACCAAATAATTTTTATTTAAATTAAATAAATTGTATTTGAACCAAACAAATTTGACTCAAAAAATTATTTGGTTCAAGTAAATATTTGATAAATCGATTATTTGAATCAAATAAATTTTTTTTTCTATCAATTTTTAATTAATTCAAAACTAAAATATATTCAAATGTAAAGCAACTTAAAATTGTTTAAATTAAGATTACAACCTTGAATTCTTTCATTGTACTCCCATTCACGGATATGTAACATGGCCTTAAATTAGATAATCATTTATTTGATGGTGAAATTTATCTAAAGTAGAAAAATAGTTTCAGAGAAAAAAAAAAATTCTAAAATTGTTTTCCATTTGAAATATACAGCAGCTCATTTATGCAAAGCCTTTAATTTTTGGTTTTCCTCTAGATTTCTGAAGGCACTTTATGGTTTTACTGCGGCTCTAAAATTGACGTGTAATAAATGTGCAATTTCATAAGTATGCAGCGCCAAAAAAAAATAAAAAAAAATAAACTTTAAAAATCGTAGAGTCAAAGAAGGAATGAAGAGGAGTAGAGAAAATGGCCTCGGCGCCGAAATCAAGGTGTAATTTTGGTAAAAGAGAGACCCATGCATTCTATAATACTACGAGAGAGATTCGAATGCAACGTTGCCATATCGTCGTTTGTTTTGCCCAAGAATTGACTCTTAAGTTGTTCACGCGATATGAACATATCTCAACCTTAAAGTTTTACAAAGGTGCTTCTCTAATATATGTGATTAAGAGATTTCTCGAAGGAACATCCTATCCAAATATGGCTAGACGAGAAGAAATTTAGATTTAATTCTCTTTTTTCAGAGAGAGAAAAAAAGAAAATTGTTGTTTATGACAAAACAGATAATGGAAAATCGATAAGAAGATTATTTGAAATAATCTCAAATATTATTATACATCTGGAAAAAGATTCACATTGTCATTTTATAAATGATCCGACATTATAAAATCCAATGAGTTTTATTTCTATATTTAAAATTTGAAAAATGTTATTTTCAAGAGAAAAAATTTATTTTCATTGGAAAAATAAATTTTCCCTTTTGAATAATTTTTTCAAATATTAGCAATTTTTAAAAACAAAAAAAATTGGTAATTGAGTTCCAGGAACAGACACGAAGGTAAGCAGGTAAGAAAGAATAGAATAAGCTTGCGGGTTTACCTATTTGAATCCCTTTGTTGGAAAATAAACGAAGGGACAGGTGGCAAGCGCTGAGATTCATAACAATGAAGAACGAAAATCCACGTCTATAAAGCTGTCCAACATTTTGGAATATTAGAAATTCTAGTACTATGCAAAAATTCAAAATAATAATAATTTCTAATCCGGAACTAACCTCAATAAAACATACCAGTAACTTTAAATTTATCAATGGAAAAATAATATTTCCTTTTTCAGAAGAATTTCAAATACCTGGATATAAACCTCCCTCAGCTGCGTATATAGTAAATTTTAGATACAAATAAAACTTTCGGAAGAGAAAACCAACCATAAAGTCTGACAATTTTCAATGAGAAAATAGAAAACTAAAATCACAATTTTTCTATTATATATTTCAAAAATGTTATTAAAAAAAAAAAACATTTTTTTTCTCTTGTATAAAAGAATTATTTTTTTTAAATTCGCAAAAAATAAAACAAAATTTCTTTTCACAAAAATAAATTTACATTTTTCATTTCTTGATATATTTTTCAATAACGAAAATAATTTTAATTCAAATTCACGGAGAACGTTATTTACGTAACTGTCATTGACTTTTTAATATAATCTTTAAATATCATAATTTCGAAAGAATTCGAAAGCTGTTTACCAAAATTAAACATATTTCAAAACAGTAATGGAATAATCAACTAAACCAATTTTTATATTGGTAAAAAAAAATTTTTTCGATAAAAAAATTGAAAATACAATTTTCTTTAATTACTATTGAGAAAAATTATTAAAATCTGTTCTAGTCACGTGAAATGAATTGTTTATACAAGAGAAAAAAAAAGGAAATTCTTTCGTGTGAAGTATTTCACATGTAACGATCATTGTTTGAAATATCACTTATAATGCTATATACGTGACTCTTTTGCTTCAGTTAATGACTTTAATAGGAATAATGGCAAAAAAAAAAACACACAGCCAATCATCACTCGGGGTCATGGCAAATGTTGTCCCAAGTTGTGGACAGCATATTGAATCATTGAAAATTGCTTCTTAATGTTATTATTTATGATCAAGAGACGTCGGTATAAAAATGATTTCAAATGTGAGGTTCATGACAGTTTTTACTTGATGATTTTTAGTTTTAAATCAAGTTAAAGATAGGAATTAAAATTATTGATTCAAAGAGAAATACTCTTTGTGCAAATAACGATATATTAAGAAACAATTTCAATTTAATTCGAAGTAAATTGATTTCTTAAGGAAATTTTATCTATATAATTTTTTTTCCACTCACAGTTAATTCCAATTTTCCTTCCTTTTTTTCCAAATTTCTTTTTGTAATATTAATTTCATACCTGAAAAATAAAAAAAAAATTAACAAATAAAAAACAATTTGTTTTATATTTTACGTAACTGTAAACAATTTACAAAATATTATTATTCACTTTCTTGTAATTATTATTTATATTATTCTCATTTTTTGTTATTATTATTATCGTCATCACCGGTTCTTATTATTGTCATTTTACGGCTAATTTGCATTTAGCAATGTATAATGAAATATTTATTTATTTATTTATTTATCAATAAGGAAAATTTTTTTATTAATATTTACAAATGAGTAATTTTTAAAAAAGCACATTATTTTACTAAATAATATAAAATTAATATGCTCAAATTAGTTGTCTTAACAGATCGTAATTTTTTACGATAATTAAAAATAAAACAATGGCAAAATGTAAGTAAAAGTCAATAAAAACCATGCAGAAAATGGAGGAATCACCTTTTGACCCTTTGTCTTAAAATACATGAAAAACTATTTCTTTAGCCAATTTTTTTTTACAAAACTCTTTAAATTTTCAATTAATTATTAAAATACATGCATATGCAATTAATTATTTAAATATTATTTAGATAATCTGTTAATGCGATTAATGAAAATAAAAAATTAAGGTTAGGTTGACTGTCGAAAGCGTGTATATACATATACATACATTATATTCATCTTAAATATTCATTATATTTACCGTATCAAATTTTCTTGGAAATATTTTATTACACTTTCACCATTGTTTAAATATAAAAAAACTACAATTAATTAATTTAAATTGACAATAAAAGAAAAACATTAGGAATTCAAACAAATAAATTTGCACTCAAGATGGCAGCACTTGCTGGACAACTTGCAAATTCCAAGAAAAGGCGCTCGGAACACCCCGCCGTTTTTACCTTTGTTATACACGCGACATTTAACCAAATAAATGATTGTTATCACAAGAATCATACTTTTAATGATAATTGAATTTGATTTTCATGGTATAAATAAAAAAAGAGATCATTCACCTTTTTCAACAAAGAAGAAACAACGTCGTTGACCTTTTCGAACCCAGATCAACCGCCAAAAGCAGGATCTAGATAAAATTTGTCATCTCTCCATGTGTCGACACTTAAACAATATGCACACATTAACACTACATTAACATGTCACTTTTTAACACACTTTTTCACTTTAAAACACTTTTAATACGTCGAAAAAAAGAATTTTTCACCATTGCCAAAGAATGTGTAATAGCGCCAACCGGACGCATGGCTGGAATATTCATTGGCGCTAGTATCGCCAAACTACAATAACTTGATATCAATTCTGATTGGTGGACAATTAATGAAGTCACCAATCGGATGAATATATTCCTCTCTTTGTTGTATATATTTTTTTTTAATTAATATTCTCAATTTTGCAAATAAATATATATTGTATATATTTAAAAAAGATTTTTTATATAAATAAATTAAAGTTTTACAATTTTTAAATATATAAAATCTTATAGTTTAAAGTCAGAAAGAAAAATTGTAGAGAATATTTTTTTTTTTTTAAGTTCTCGCGCGTGACGCCTAGAGGTCAGAGTCGTCGCTACGCGTGCGTCAAAAGTCAGAAAGAGAGAGATAGAGAGAGTGTCAATATTTGAAAATTAAAAACAATAATTTTTCTAAGATTTTTCAAAAAATTTACAAATGAAAATTCTACTAAAGTGTACAAATAAGTTTTATAGAAAAGTTTATCATCCGGAAATGACAAATGTCAGTTAGAAAAAGTGGTAAAATATGAATTATCTGAACACTATAGCGGCTAGTGGAGTTGCTGGAGATGTCAATCTTCAGTTGAATAATGTTGAAGTTTTATATACTAAAGTGCAAAAAGTTTATATTAAACCTCAACTTAAAGAAGAAAGACAAAGGGATCTTCGTGTTAATGTTGAAATTCACGCAGGAATAAGTCCCGTTTGTCGCAAGGTAAAAATTTTAATAACACTATAAACATAACCTCTTTCCACTCTAACAACAAAAGTTATAATTAATTTTGTAGTTTAAATTGTAAAATTACATGATAAGGTACAATATTTTCTTACAAAATTGTATAATTTTACTTTATTCAATATGATGATTACTATTTTGAAATTAGAAATAAATATAAAAATTCTATGTGTTTTCACATAAGCAAAGCGGCTTTTGCGTTGTAAACGTCCAATCATCACAAAGCTTTTTATTTACATCCTTTGTGTCATTTTTTTTTTAATTTCCCCTAAAAATGTCATTTTTATTAAAAATTTTATATGACGATTATTATTATTAATGCAATAAATATTAGAAAATAATTTTAAATCATTTTTTTTAGAGTTTATGCGTTTTATTAGCAGACGATGATGATCCATGTTTTCTCTACTCTTTATTTATAACCGAAGATGATTTTAAAATTTTGAAAGCTCAACAAGGATTACTTGTTGATTTTGATAATTTTGCAACGCAATTAATATATCTTTTGGAACAATGTCAAGTACCAGCGACAAGTTTATCAAAAACTCCAAAATTTCTCATGCTATTGTCCGAGGAAAGTGGAGAATGGACTTTCAAATTCGTTGAGACAAACAATTTCAAGCATCTTTGTCATTTATGCTTAAATATCGCTCCAGCAAATGATTCACACATCAAGACACATATGGCTATGAAAATCAAACAATTAAAAGAGAGTTTATTACAAAAAGATCGTGACATTCTTAATTTGGAAGCAAGACAATCTGATTTAAATTGTAAACTAGAATCAAAAGTAAAGGACCTCGATCAACTTGAACAAAAATGGGTTACTGAAAAAACACAATTGCAAATGAGTTTAGCGCAACAGATGAATTTAGAAAAAGAAAGGTTCGTTTTATATTTTAACTATCAATGTATTTTTTTTTTAATTTATATTTCTAGTAACAATTACCATAAATTCTTTTACAGATTGTCACAGCTAAAAATGGAATTACAACATCAATGTGAGAGGGAAAAAATGGAATTAGAACAAAGACACAGTGAAATAATTAAACATGTTCATACAGAATTGGCGGAATTTAAAACACAAAATATAACATACAAAGATAAACAATCATTTCTTGAGGCAACAAATTCAGAACAATTAAAACAAATACAAACTCTTGAGAAAGAACTCAATCTTGTACAACGAGATCTTTCTCTTTTAAAAAAGCAAAATTCAAAACTCGACGGTGATTATCATGATAAAGATAAATCAGTTAATAGTTTAAAAACAAAAGTTGCCGTACTTGAACAAGAAATGAAGGATAAAACAATTTTAATAAATAAACATACAGAAATGTTGAAAAATGCCAAGGAACAAAAACAAAGATTAGAGGAGCTTCTTGCCGAAAAAGATAATCAATTACAAAGAAAACAAAATTCATTAACACGATTGAGTGATGAATTAGTGAAAGCAAATGAGATTCTTGCAAAAATACAAAATGAACTTGCATCAACGAAAAATAAATTAAAACTTCGAACGGGCATTGCACTAGAGCAAGAGAGATTAATTGACGCTACACACAAACAAGTTGGTCAATTGGAAAATAAAATAGAAAATTTCACAAAAGAATCAAAAGACGCAAAGGCAGAAATTGATAATTTAAAAGAACAAGTGAAAAATTTGCAAACGCAAATCGAAGAAAAGGACAAAACCATCAAGAATAATGACAATGGTAAGAGATATTTTTTTTTCATTTTAGATTTTGGAAATTCGAATTTTTTTTTTTAATCAACATTTTTCTTGCAGTTATCAGTTGGCTTAATAGAAGATTGGCCGATAATCAAACACCATTGCACAGTGCAACAAATGCAATGACATCTGTGCCAACATCAATTCAATTAACATTACCGCGAACAAATAAATTTATTCCCAATAGATTTGAAACACGAACACCAGCGCCGAGTACAACTCAAGCAAATGCTTCTTCACTCTCAGCGTTACCTCTTAGAAATTCTATTATGCAAAATTCAAATATTAATCGATCATCAGCAAGATCAACGGGTGTTGGAGTAAGTGATATGACAAGTGGTATGAATTTTAATAAACCTGGACAAATTTCAAGTACAAGTACACCACTCGATCGTATGAATGGTTTAAGTAAATCGCCAAATTCTGGTGGTATATCAACAGTGCCACCAATTATTGAAAATAATAATGCTCCATTTATGGCGAATGGAAAGGCAAAAAGTACGAGTAATCTACAAGGTGGCCTTCGTCGTTCCGTATTAGATAAACCACTTTTGCCATCATCGTATTTTCCCAAGACTCTCCACTGAATTAGAAAAAAAAAGAAAGAGAGAAGGTGGGAGTACAATATTAGATAATTAATTTTTAAACAATTATATATAAGTTGAAGAGTACAAATAAATTTGAAATCTCAGAAAGCAGACGTTTTCTCGTCTTTAAAAAAGTATAAAAAGAAAAATTTAAAAATTTATTTTTTCAATTTTGTAGTAAACAAAAATGCCAAGATATTTCTCAAATTCTAAACGATTTTTAAAAATAAAACTTCATTAATTTTTTTTATCAATTAACAATTATACAGTTTTTAGTTTTAATTATTCTGTAAAAAAAAGTTTACCAATCGAATATTTTCTTAAAAAATAATGGGTTTTTAACGTAATTTCTGAAAATGACTTGAAAAATAATTTTTTCATTGGAAACGTGAGAAATATTTCGAACAATTGTAGTTTGCTCAGCATTAATTGTAGAATTTTTAGAATAAGGGAACAATATTTAAAAAAAAAAAAAACAATAATGTTAAATGAGAGTGTTGAAATGAAAATGTAGATTTAAAAATTATGACCATAAACAAAAACAAAAAAGTACAAAAAAATGTACCTGGAGAAAATGCAATTTAAAAACAAAAAAAACTCTTCTGTTAAAAAAAAATCCTGATATATAATATAAAAAACGAATTCATTTTTTTTCTACGTTTTCGTAAGGTATTTTGCCTAAAAGGAAGACTGCCAGGATTGTAGACAGTATTAATTAAGATAATATCTAGAAGAATAAGTTACAGTTTGTAATAAGCAATTATTGTTTATACTATAACTTTTGTACATAAATGAAGAATAAATATTTTATAAAATGATGAAATACGTTGTTATCAAGTCTCGTTGAGTTTTCAAATTAATTTTGATATCACAATTTTTTAGTACTTTTTTTTTTAAATTTACATTTATGATATGACTCTAACGAGGCTTTTGACATTTTTTTTTACTTTTTCAAAGAAAAAAAATGTTCATTTTGCCACACTCTAAAAATAAATTAAGAATTTATTAATTTGTTAAAAACTCAAGTTTTTAGAACTAAAATTATTTGTTTCTTTTTTTTGCATCTAATCAAATTGTTAATAATTTTTCAATTAAATCAAAGTTAATTATATAAAAATAGGCTTTTTAAAATTAAACAGTTAATTATTTTTTTAAATTTTCTAAAAGAAATTCATTTTAAATATTATAGAGAAAATATAGTCTATTACATAGACGTATACTTTATAGTTCAAAAAATAAGAGAAATTTTTATGTAATTAATAATTGTTAAAAATAAGTAAACTTTTCCCTGAAATTAAGAAAAATAGTTTGTCTTTTACATTGAATGATACTTTTTTCGTTTCAAAATTCTATCAATTGTCTAAAGACTCTTTTTTGTAATACTGTTTACAAAATCTAAATAATAAAATAATAATATTAATTTACTAGTGGTGCGATTATTGATTCCGGAGGTAATTCTGAATCTCCCACATCCAAATGAGAAATATCCATTCTTTTGCGTCTGCGTTCACATTTTGGACAAAGTTTGCTAGAATTTAAGCATCTTGAATGGAAAACTGCATTACAAGCTCCGCACTGTAATCATTTTTTATTAATAAGCATTTGTTTTAGTATTTTTTTAAATTATTGGATTAAATTCAGTAACTTAAATTTTTTTTCAAAAATAATAATAATAAATTAAAATTCTCTTACCCGATATGTTGAATCCAAATCAAATGGATAAATAACTTTTGGATTTTTACAGACTTCGCAAATAAAACCTTTTTGACTGCAAAGCCAACATCCCATTACATGATTTTTAGCGAATTCAATAATTTTTTGCAATTGTTGCGCCAGCGCACCATTTGGAACATCCAATAAATCAGATACAGAATATTGATGAATATGTTCATACAAATAATCACGGGGGAAAACTTTTTTTTGCAATGATTCAATAACAGGCTCACGACACGTAAATAAATAGGCGCGCAATAAATTCAATTGAATTCTTAATGTTTGAAGTTGAGCCATTGGTTCGACAGCTGAATAAATTTTTGGATTTATTGTCTTTAAATCCAATAGTGCTGAGGAATTTGTTAAATATGTCGCTGCTCTTTGACAAACGGGATAATGCTTTAAATCCCAATTATGTATAATTCGCGATGGAATTAAAAATTCCTCATCCGACATACAATTTGAACAATAATAATCGCCAAAGAAAAAGCAAACATGAGCTGTTGAAAATGTCATTCCAATTGAATGTCCACAATCGTAGCAACTATAATTTTGAGCGTCAAGACCACGTTCTCTTGGAATTTTTTCTAATTGCTCATCAAAGCTCACAGAAATCTGTAAAATTAAAATTACATTTTGACAATTGAAATTAATAATTTAAATTAATGTGAAATAAAATTACCCTCTCATTGTTTGGAGCAATTGATTCAACAGGAATTGGTTGACTAAGTGGATAAGTATTAATAAGTTCCTGAAGATCTGGTGATAAACTATATCCAGCAGGATTGTAACTCTTTATTAATGCATCGTAAGTTGGTGCCTCTTGTGTATATCTATTGTCAGAATTTTGTGATATCACAGATGAAGTTAATGAAGATGCACAGTCCTCAAAAGAAGTTGACCAACCTAATCTTCCTACAAGAGAATTACCTAATCCTTGTGCTTCAGATTCTTTTTTATCAGATTCCTCATCATCTTTCGACTCTTTTTCATTTTCTTCAATTCCATTTTCCTTAGTTTCTAAATTTTCCAATGAATTATTTTCATTATTCTCTTTTATTTCTATTTGCTTTTCCTTCAAATTTTCCTCTCTCTTACGATCCATCATCATTCTCTCTCGTCTCTCTTTTCTTTTTTCTCTTCGTTCAAATTCCAAATCCTTCACCTCATCGTCCGTTGTCTCGGAACCAATTGCCAAATCTTGTAAATTTTGCATATCTTTCTGTTTAGTTTTTAAAATAATTTTAAGAGCATCGTCCTCTGAGAGACAGCCAATATTATTAATAGTCGATAATGATGAATTAAAAGAACCTAAACTTCCAATGGAACTTGCCGTTTCGATTTCTTCAAATGTATCATTACTATCGCTGCTTATTGTTTTTGCAATATCGACTGCACTAAAAACTGGACACGATTTTAATGGTGGTGACCAAATTGCTGCCATTAATAATGGTGTACTCGACCAAAAATTCAAAAGACTTGAATTACAAGCGAGTTCAAATCTCACGTAATCCATATTTTCGATTAATTTCTGTGTTATTTCCACAAGATCTAAATCTCTTATGAATGCTGCTTTATTGTAATAAGGCTTTAGGGCAGAATTATCTCGATGAATTGAAGTAAAATAACTTGCTAAAATTCCTTCATTTAAAGCAATTCGAATCCAAGCACGACAATAACCAACTTCAGTTGTAACTTGTGTTAATGTTTGTATTTGATCAATAATTTGACGATGAGAAAAAACAAGTAAAGGTCCCCAAAAACTTGGCTGTGGCATTGCATCAAAATCAGGACCATTAAGTGCTTCAGTCACTCTATTTAAAAGACTGTCCTTTAATCCATGTAGAAAAATTGCTTCTAAAATGAAACAAAGTGCCATTGTCTCCTCGCAATTTGCCACTGGAACACCTTCTACGACACCTGGCGCACTTTGCATTTCCATTACGCAGGTATTTAATTGACGTTGAAGCGATTCCCGAACAAGAATATCTCTCTTGTTTGCCGCGGAATTCACCTGCAAAAAAAGAAATTTTAACTAATTTATTTCGTTAATTTAAAAGAAAAAATTTCTCACTTAAAAAAAATGTAGGACTAATTTCCTACGAGTTTGACGTTTAAATGATAATCAAAAAAAATTAGAATTTTACAAACATAAACAATTAAATTTGAATACTAATTATATAGTATTAAATATTAAATGACGCAGTAATGTTAGAAAACTTTCACTGCTTTTCTAAACAAAAAAACTAAATTTAAAAATGCTTACCTTTCTCAGAAGGGAAATCATAATTGCTAAATTGACACTTTGCGTAATTACTGAGAATCAATTTATGATATTTGATCATGATATTTTGAAAAAAAGAAAATAATCAGCTAAATTGATCATAGAAATCAAAAACGATTGCCCTTGATGAAAATGACAATTGAAAACAAAGACTGCATAATATATTAAATGAAATTTCGTTCATATCAAACATTAAAGAGGAAGTACAAAAGATAAAATAAATTACTTTTGAACTTTAACCCGATAAAATTGTCGTCTAGTATATATTCAAAGAATTATATCGCACTATCATTGTTTAGGTTAGAATGACGCATATCGATATACAAATACATTTCGATTTGCAAATATAAGAAACTGGACAGCGAATAATTTTACATTTTATCAAAAATTTGTTAATTTCATCACAATATTACGAAACACTATTTAATTGTCGATGTCAACAATTACACAATTTAGACAATTTTTTTTTTCCTTTTTTAATTTGTACACACGCACACATGTAAACATAACATAACATTTTGGTACTTGTTTCTTGACACTAGGTGCGCTGCTATCAAGATGCGCGCGCAGACTGATCGTACTTCACAGAACTGTAAAAATAACGGACATTTATAATACAATTTTCTCTCTAAAAGTTATTGTTTACAAATTGTTATTAATTAATAAAGTGTTTTAATTAACTATAAAGTATAAATTCATTATGAATAAGGGTTATATAATACCTATATCATTTAAATCACTAAATTCGAAAACAATCGGAATAAATAATAGCCCACCTTTTTTGCCTATATGAAGGGATTTGTTTACTAATTTCAATTTACAGGTAATTAATATATAATTATATTAGACACCTAGGGGATATAAATAAATTGAAGAAAATATCAAATTCCAATTTTTTACTGATTAATTTGATATAAAAATATATTAGAAGTGTTTTCAGTTAAAAATGTCTTAAATTTGCAAATTAGAAACGATTTGAAGTGTAATATATTACAAAACAAAAAAGATTGTACTATTGTTAAGAAACATATATAAGTTTTACGCTTTCTTTCATATTGCAATAGAAGCCAAATTAAATGCCCCCCCCCTTGAAGATGTGAACACATATTATGACTATATACGTGAATCCAAGCACGATAATGATGTAATAACGTGTTCTCACTAGATATGGATAATAGTTTTTACAAAACTAGCCAAGAACCAATTCTAGACATTTAATATTATGTATATATTATTATATTTGGATTACATGGGAATAACATAATTCACAGTTTGACATCAACTTTCTCTCACCAATTACAGAAGTAATTAATTGTGTCTATGTCTATATATGTGAATTTATTTTATATACAACACGACCTGCACAATATTTGCTGACTGGAATTGATAAAATATATTTGAGAAAAATATATATAATAGACGTAAAAATCTTAAAAACAAAATTAATATTGCACACAGTGTCTCAATTAAAAAAATGAGGTGAGTTAATTTTTTTCCAATTTCTTTTTTAATTTGTTTTTATACTTTTTTATAATAATAAATTTATTATAATTTATTTTTAATAGTAAATTATATTAACAGATTTATTATTAAATGAATTTTATGAGTTTATTTTTTTTTATAGTTTATAACTTCCCTTATATATATAGTTAAATGCGGTGATATGGTGATAAAAAAAATGATGTCCCTTCTATTTTCCTGTTCTCATTTATTCATTCAGTACTATCGATATGAATATTAAATTTTATTTCTTTTTAAAAGTTTATTAGTTAAAAAGACATTTATTAATTTATTATTTAAAAAAAAATTATTTATTTACAGGAGAATCTTTTAGATAATAGTTTTTTTATTACGAAATTTAGGGATGAAAACTTATATGAATGAAATTCATATCTTGTATCTCTAACGAGTTTCTTTTCAAAGCATAAAAGTAGTTAATTACGGCTATTCTTATCTTGGTCGCTTGCACAAATGCAGTTGAACTCTCTCTCAATTTAATAAGCTTATTATTTAATACTTTGAAAAAAAAGTAATTCTCTTACGTCCTAATTTACAAAAATGTTTTACTTTTATTATTTATTTTTTCTCAAAAGACTTAAATTTAGATTTTTCACGTTTTGAAAGATTTATTTTTGTACAGACCCCCAAAGTCTTTATTCAAATTATCAAATCTTGTGATTTTAATAGTTGTGAGACATTGTTTCGAACGGAATTATTTTTAAAATGTTTTTATATGTAAATATTTATATATGATGTAATTTTACTTTTACTTACAAATTTTTCGAGAAATTAAAAAAAAACCAAAGGAACTATTGTAACTTAAAATTAACGTAATTTCAGTCTGTTTATAGATTAATTAATAAAAAAGTTTAAAATTATCCAAATTTTGATTTAATTTAATATTTTCTGTTATTGAAAATAATTAATAGTCAATTTAAAGGAAAATAGAATATTTATAATGGTGTAATTTTACTTTTCGGTTACAAATTTTTCGAGAAATTAAAAAAAAAACCAAAGGAACTATTGTAACTTAAAATTAACGTAATTTCAGTCTGTTTATAGATTAATAAAAAAGTTTAAAATTATCCAAATTTTGATTTAATTTAATATTTTCTGTTATTGAAAATAATTAATAGTGAATTTAAAGGAAAATAGAAAAAGAGAATTTCTTTTTTTTGTTTGTTTAAATATGGAACTAAATTATATTTTCTTTGCGTAGGTCTGTTTTTTATGGAGGCTCCCAGCTTGAGAGTTCCGTCACTGGTCTCACTTCGCGCAGGTTCTATACAAAAGATCTCAACTTTATGGCAACAGTAGGCTCGGTGCAGCAGCAGTCGAGGGTTGTACCAACGCAGGGAAAGACACGAGAGAGAGAGCCAGTTTATATCGTCGTTCAGCGTCCGAAGTAATTCAAGTTTATTATTAACATCCCTCTCTCTCTCTTTCTCTCTCTCAGGGTGTTCTTTTTTTACCTGGCCCTTGCAATCAAGTGTGAGTGAATCCTTCAGTGTCTCGGCCAGGGTTGCGTTATTTAAATCACAAAACTCTCTTTCTCTCTTTCTTTAAAGCCTCTGATGAAACTGGTTTTCTCATCTTTCTTTATCTTTCGGAGCATATAAGCAGCAGAGAACGAGAACTCTGGTCCTGCCCTTATCGAGCGATCCGAGTGCACGTGTTTCGGGGTTGTTGTCCGACGCTCATTCCCTATAATTTTCAATATTATAGATTACAACTCGACCCCCTCAATCTATCATTACATATACAAGAGAGTGAATTTTTCCTTCTAATAATGTCTATAAAATATGTTGTTACCCTGCTTTAAATCTGCCTTTTCAGCGAGTGAATTACAGGGGAAAAAAAATTCGTGACAATTCTGAATAAGAGGATTATATAGATGCTCCAAAAAAAAATGTTGCGAGAAAAATATTTCGCCTCCGGAAACTGAGAAATTCCATCCCACCATCGAAAAGGAAATACATTTGCAATTCTATCTGGGAACACAAGGGAAGTGTGGATCGGAAATACCTGCAGAGATGACAGGTAATCGGCTTTCAATAGAATTCTGTCAAGTGCATTTGCTCATGTGTGAAAAAGATGAATGTGAGAAATTTTTCAAACAAAAAAAAAAAAAATTGTAATTTGTTTCTTCTATTGAAAAGTTTAGTTTGATTTTTTAATTGCAAATGCAATTTTTTTTTTTATATCGATGAAGTTTATAATTAAACGATTTAGAGGAAAAATAATTTTTCTAAGTAAATTATAATTTTTTTGTCTAATTAATTTTTGTAACAGATCAATTTTCCTAAGAAAAATTTATTAGCCAAAAAAAGTGTTATTGAAAAATATTATTGTAAACGTAGTTTTGTCAAATATTTTTTTAAAAATTTCTTAATATAAAAACGTTTTAAGTTATTGTATTCTGTTTAACAATTTAAAATCTGTTACGTGATCGTAAGATTATTTCAATTTAAATCTGGGTCTCTCGTGTGCAGTAATAATAATCAGATATATATAGTTATGGAGAAAGTTTCTCATTTTCAATAATTATTGTGCTATAATGATTGATAATCTTACATATATATTTAGATCATGGTCAAGTTCTTTTGGGAACATTCAAATAATGTTTAGGCGATTAATTTTAACTTTTAGGGATTTAGAGGACGTTTGTGCAGTTTATGTTCAATTTTATTTTCAAATTAATCAATAATGAACTATTTTTTGTTTATCTATTTTTTTTAAAGATATTTTATGTATTTTGAATTTAACATAGAAACAAAAATGCAGTGATATTCCTTTTTTTTCTCTTTTGAAATTCGAAAGTTGTAAAAGGGCCATATTGCTAGATGCGGGCATTTATCGACTAACTGTTCAATGATTGCTGTTTATTTCTTTTGTTGATGAGTAAAATTTATCAGAAGTTCACCGTAAAACCGGCTTTAACGGATATTGTAAACTGCTAACAAGTCCTCCCGACACTAAAATTAAAATAATTTTTTTTTGCGAAAAAATTCTTCTTTCATTGCGAATGTGATTTTATGGACTTTTTATTATGGAAATTAATTATTCGCGCATGATTATTAATTATCTGAGAATATGCATACAATTAAATTTATGATTTATACTAGAAATTGTAGGAGACTTGATTTATTCTATATGAAATGAATATTTATATTTTAGAAATTGGATATTTTTAAATAATTTATTTATAAAATTATTTTTTTTTAATTTATAAATATTTGTTGTATTTTACAGAATTGAATTTTATTTACTTGAGAAATTATTTAAAAAATATTTTTTATTTTCTTATACTTCCTCAAAAGGGATAACCTTGTGTTATCTTTTTTTATGGCTTCTTGTTTCCGGTGATACGTATATAAAGAATTCTCACAAGTGTCACATTATATTTTTTATGGTAAAAAAATTGAGCGTATAATTATTTTCATTTTGGATTATCGAATTTTATTTAATTTTTCCATATATAAAGACAGAAAAAAAAGTTATTAATTTTGTTTAAAATAAATATATGTAATTTTTAATTATGTTACTCTATTGTTTAAAGAATATAGTTGACGGTAATTTGTAGGAAACTATTAAAACCTGTAGATAGTTGCAAATCAAGTCATGAGTAAGGAGCAATTATTTCCGCTTTAGGGATATGCGATCTTACATTCTCTTTAGAGAAAGAGAGAGAGGGAGAGATTACATAGAAGAGATTATCGAGTTCTTTGAAATTTGTAATTGACACTTTTAAAAGAATTATTACAGTTTTGTCAAGTTCAATGAGTTTTTTCAATTATTTACTTTTTAACGGGTCTAAAATTGATATAAGAAAAATTAAATAATTTTTATATATTTTCTAAAATAATAATTTTCATTTATTTTTTATTCTAATATTATTATCGGAAATTCAATATTATAACGGTAATGAATCATGTCTCATAATTATTTTCCCGTTTTGTGAAAAAAAAACAAAGCATATTTCATTATTAGATTTTTATCATTAAAGAATTTTATTTCCCATAAATTTTATTATTAATTAATTTTGTTTTTGATAAATATTTTAGTTTTACTATAAAAAGGAAATGATTTCGATTTGAAAATTAAAAACAATGTTTCTTTATATTTATAGATGATGAATGTTGCTGTCGAGTAGGTCATAGGTAGGAAAAATAAGAGGTGAACGAGATTCTTTAAATAATACGAATAATCTTAAGCGATATGTCTCGAGACGAGGTGCTTACAACGATGGGTGTAGAAATTGTTCAAGTTGCTGCGACTCGTTTAAGCAACAGTTTCGCTTATATGGATGACGTGTCAAAGAGTCTTTCTCGTGGATCTCGTCGATTGAAATCAAGTTTACTGGAGGAACGTGGTACTGATGATTCAAATCCAACAAGTAATACAAGTTCCGTTGCATCGGATGATTATCATGGTGCATCATCGATTCCATGCTCGTTGGAAGGTTCTGTTCAAACGCCAGATAGAAAACGCGTTAGTCTTGGAAGTCATCGTCAAAGATTGAAAAGCAGCTGCACAATTAGCGGTGACAATGGAAGTATTGGATACGGGTCATCTGCTCCACTCGAATCAGAAAATTCATATTCCTCACATCCTGGTTATCCTTTGACTGGTGATAATACAACAAGTCGAAAATCATGTTCATCGTCAAGTAATTCGCCTAAGGAAGAGGATACAAGAACTGCTTCCACCGCCACATCGCCTCCAACATCACAACGATTTCTCTCACCGTCTTCTTCCATTCCACATTCAACAACGTCCGTCAGTTCTTCAACACCCGCTAATTCTAGGTAAATTAAATTTTAATTTAATTATGAAAAAAAAAAAAATTTATTTAAAATAAAAAAAAAATATTTTCTTTCCAGAGGAACCACGGGGAAGAGTCAAAGTTCATTAACCAGATTTCGTGGTATTGCTCCCGGTACTGTTGCACCATCGACATCATCTTGGAATAGTTCATCTGTGGAACAAGAATCAGATTATGTGATCGATATTGAAAAGGGAAATGCGTATCATAAAGGACAATTTCTTGGAAAGGTGAGAGAATAATTTTATTTTATTTATGGGACAAACACGTGTTTGACATCATCATAAATTTCATTCTATGATAAAAAAGGGTATATATTTATAATATGAACTTGAAAAAAAAAATGAAAGAATATTTTATCTCCTGGGAGTATATATATATTTGAAATTCTAACAAACGCTTCATTGCCACCGGTCGTTATATGCTAAAGGGAAAACATTAATAGATTACCAAGCTGAATGATAATGCCTTCATGAAGATTCCACGGGAAAATGTGAGCGCAGTCTTTACTCTGGGAATTTATTATTTACATTGCACGAAACTCACAGAAATTCATGTGGGAATAACAATACAATAGAATAATATTTGTTTTTCTTTTCTTTTCTATATCAAGAAATATTTCATTTTTATAAACAAATTTTAATTTTATATTTAAATATTTTGAAAATTAAATTTTAAACGGTAAAAACTTTTTGAAAATTTTTCTTGTGTGAATAGGCGATTTTATAGATTTATTAGGATTTTGCGAATATTGCAATGTTTACAAACATCTTATATATAGAATCTTATCCCTATCATTTTGTGTTTACCTCGTAGGTAATACCTTCAAGTTACGCGTGCAACGGAAGGGCAACTTCCTTTCCTTTCTCACTTCATCTTCGTTCCCACCTTTTCGCCTTCTTTTTTTTTTCTCTCCTTCACCAGTCACACAAGCTTGCAACCTCATATACTCATTTCATTTTCATCTTTTTCCCTTCGGGTTGTATATTTATTTGGTATATTCCCATCGTTTGTGTCCGCAATTTTTGTACACATTCATCATGGAAATCATTCAGGAAAAAAAAACCGGCTTAGAACCTAATTTGGAAGATTTAAATTTAAAATTCAAATTTTAAAGTAAATCATGAGAAGGAAAAGTTTTTTTCATTTTAAACTTTATTTAATGATTTACTATATTAAAATGTAAATAATATGAAGTTTTTTTTAAAAAATATAATGTTTATTTTCTAAATGTAAATTCAAAATTAATACTTTAAATAAAATGACATTAATTATAGGAAAATGGTTTAAAATTAAATAATTACGGTTTAATTAAAGCGTAGGAATCGACAGAAAATTAAAAGAGAGTGAGAGAGATACATAATTATTATTCCAATTAAGTGGAAATTTTATTCGAAACTAATTAGATTTGACTTCACTTTCGAATCGATTGGGAAAATGAAATAGAAATTTTCTTGTATGACATGCGGTGGATTTAAAATTATTTCCGTTCTATTTGTTCAGCTCTGATAGTTTTTAGTGAAAACATTTTAAATAATTTTGTGGAAAAAAAAGAAGGATTTTTATATTAAAATACAAAAAAAAAGTTAATTTTTTTATTTTAATAATTTTTTTTTCTTCTAATTTTTCTAGTATGTCTTTTGATTAGGAGCGTGTCTTTGATTTTAATTTAAATTTTATTGAAGATTTCCTCCTTTCGCTGGTTAATGAGTTTTTATTAAGACTCATTATCAACATTTCTATCCCGTTCATTGCGCGTATATATGGCTTTTAAAATTCGTTCACCCTTTATATTGTTATATCTCTTGCTGACAGGATGTTTGTACTTTCTTATTAATCTTCTTTTACACTTTCTTCAATAGTATTTTATTTCATCTCGATATTAAACTAAATTATTTAATTCGTAATTTATTTAATTCGATACGCAGACAAAATTTCTATTTGCATTTCTTTGAGGTAAATAAAATTTGTTTTTATTAAAAGTAATTTTTTTTATTCCTCTTTTTAATTCTTTATTCTAAATTCTGGATATTTAAATTTTATTATCTTTCAAGTAGATTCTCTATTGGTGTGAGATGAAGTAATTATCACATATTCTCAAGCTTCCGTTATCTTGAAACCTGTGTTTTATATTATAGAGGAACTTTAGAAGATTTTTTCTTAAACGGTTTTTTTTTTTTTTTTTTCATTGAATTTTAAGCAATATTTTAGATGGCACATTTTTAGTTTCCGTTGCTCCTCTCTTTCTTCGATTATATATTTTCTTCTCGGTCACGCGAGTTGGATATAATATAACTTCCTTCAAAACCACAGTGTCTCTTTTTTTTGTAACATGTAATATATATAGAATATATTTTTTTATGAATATGATCACGCGAATCTACCGACAATTTTGTGGTTTACTTTCCCAATAGAATTCTCATACGTATTAAAAAGTGGATAAAATTTTTGAATTTTATTCGCTAATTGCAATTTTTTATAATAATAATTAATTATTAAACCAATTTTGAAATTAAAACAATAATTGTATAAATTATTTTTTTCATTGAAAATTTATTTTTTTTTTTCGAAGGTTCAAGTGATCCGGAGGCAAAGGGTGAAATTTCGTTAAAATCGAGTTGACGTTTTAGTGGCTTTGGTTATTTTTTTTTTGAGGCGAAAGAACGGTTCCTGAATTTCAGAGTAAAGCAGATGGGCTGTGTGTATACGCCTGAGAAACATATACACTATAAACTTTTAAATGACTCTGTAGGTGTCATTTTTCAAAATTGTGTGAGTGAATGAATGTGTGTGTGCTCTGGAAGGACCTGCTCGCATCTTTGAAAAGTTATCGACACAAAGGACCTGTTAAGGTTCGAAACTCGACAAGCGTGGGTCGTGAGAAAAATATTCTTCTCCTCATTCGCTTTCTTCTTCTTCTTCTCCTCTCTTTTATATTTTTTCTTCTTTCTTATACTAGTTATACAAGACCTTTTTATCTCCCCCTCTCCATGAAAGTTACTTCAAAATATAAAGCGTCGAGATCAGAACAGGAATTTTCTTAAAGTCACTATTCTACTTCTTCTTCGTCTTCGTCTTTTCATGGAAGACTGCATTTTGCCCTTTTACTAATCTTCTTGCTCTTTGCAACGTACGTTTTATCCCTTTGTTATTCGTTTCTTATTCACCTTTTTTTTTTTTTTTTTTGCAAGTTTATCAAGATAGAAACTGTTATGGTAATCTTTCTTTGTTAAGTGCATGTTAAACTTAAATGTCTGTAAAAATCTGTTTCTAGTGTTTTGAGTTCTAAAAAAACGTTGTTTTGTTTAAAATAAAATCGAAATTCTCGAATAATACAAAATTTTATTAAATTCAAAATAGAAAATTTTAAAAGAAACGAGAATTCAACCTTGAAATGACGATTGGTTGGAATCAATAACAAATTTTACGTGAGGAATCGATCAAACAAAAGTCAAATTTCTTTTCTATTCTTGGTTTATAATTTTATTATTCTTCAGTGACACAAATAATTTAAATGCCAAATGAATTTGAGCCACGAAACTTACATAAGAATAAAAAAAAAAACATTAATTTTCTTTTTTTGTAATTTTACTCTCTTTTAGGAAAATAAATTCTATTTTGTAAAATGTAATAAAAGAAAATAATATATTTTTAGAATTTCTCAATGAAGAGAAATGTTATTTTACCCTAGAACTAGATTTACGCATGTTTTCTCATGAACACATTTGCTCTTTGAAATTATTTTCATGGCAAAAGGCACCTGGATGTTTATTCATTTAAACCCTAGACAAATATTTATATATATGCCTATTCACAGATTTTATATTATTATTATTGTGTCCCAGAGATCAGACAGATATTTTGTAAATAATAAAATAGAATAATACGACAAACGAGAACGATAATTTAACTTTCGCAATGTCAAAAGATATTTTTGCGACTTTTGGCATTTGGCCACGATTTTTTTTTCTTTTTCCTTTTTTCATGGCATTCACAGTCTAGGAATTTCTTAAAAGGTTTTTGTGCCCTTGATAATAAAGGCATTGAAATTATATAATATACATTTTTTGACAATACAAAAAAAAAATATTTTCTTTTTTCTTTTCAGGGTGGCTTTGCAAAAGTTTATTTAATAACCGACATTTCAACGAGGAAACAATATGCTTGTAAAATCATTCCCAAAAATCGAATGCAGAAGATTCATATGCAAAAGGTAAATAAAATTATGAAACTTATGAAAAAATAATGAAATAAAAGAAATTATTTGAAAAATTTGAAAATTTTTTACAGGATATTTTTTTTAATATGTATTTTTTGTTATTTAATAAAAGGATAATTTTTTTTATTCTTAGATCGCAAGAGAGGTGACGATACACAAGGAGTTGAATCATGTCAATGTCGTTCAGATGCATCATTACTTCGAGGACAATCTAAGTGTCTACATGCTCCTAGAAGCTTGTCCACGAAAGGTACAATACTTGACATTGCATGACCGAAAGATTCAAGTGCTGAACTCTTTGTCTCTTTTAACTCGCCACATTCTTCTCCTACTTGAGAGTTCACATTCACTATTACCGCAACAATTCTCATTTAACTTTCGCTCTCCTTTCCAACCTCGATGACACACGCTCTCTACCTTCATTATATCCAATGTTCCTTGTTATTCAAATTTACAAAAAAAAAAAAAAAAAAAAAACGGGTCAGTCACAGGTTACGAAATTCAATATCTCAACTTATTTTTCATTTTTTTAAGACACTTCAAACATAAAAGAAAGCATCCTTGCCTTTGAACTTGATTCTTCCTTTTTTTGATCTTGAATCGAAGGTCATTTTTTATTTCATAGATAATAAAACTATTTTTTGGTTTTTTAAAATTCATTGACTTGAACTTAATAAATTTAATTATTTTTTTAATATTCAGTTTAGTAGAAATTAAATAAGATTTAAAAATTTTATTATATAAAATTGCCTTTTATTCGAATATTTAGCTTTAAAAAAAATTTTGCATTTGTATTTTATTTCTAATTTTAGTTTATCCAAATTTTTTAAATTAAGATAAAAATTTTTATTTTCTAAATTGAATTCAAAGAATTTTCAAATTTGTAATTATAATTCAATTAAGACAAAAAATAGAAAAATTAGATTTTTTTACATTAATATCGAATTGAAATTTTTGTATTTTATTTAATTAAATTTGGAAAAATATTTAATGACGTATTACCGTCATCGACCTTGACCTGTGAATTTAATAATTACTCTATAGTTCGCGTGATAATTTCTTAAAATAAAGCATCGTTTAATGGATCGTAAAACTTGGAGAAGCGTGTCTACATATAAGAGAGTCGATCAAGCGTGCTTGCGTCGGTCGCCGATAGTTTGATGTGAAAATATACAAGTGCTTCTTGCAACAGCTGCAGGTGATGCAGAATACTTTTTACGATGGCCAATGCAGCCTGCACATGCTAGTCAAAGCGAAAGGTGCATATTAGATTGCACATGAATTTAACTTCCTTGAAAACTTTTTTTCAATTATTATTATTATTATTATAACAATTCCTTTTTGTTCATCATAATTAATAATAATTAAAATTCATTTAAAAAAAAAATTATTAATTACTTGAAAGTAATTATGAAAATTTTCATTAAATATTTTCATTTTTAAATTGAATTTCAAATTTTTAGAATTTTCATTTAAGAAATTTATTGAAAAATTTTATTTAAATAAATAAAATATTAAAAATATTTGTCAACTAAAATTACGAGAATTTAACATGATATTATTATTAGCCTTGACCAACTTTTTCATTCTATTTTCTGTTAATTATCCATCTGTTCTTCTTTTCTCCTATAAATCATGAACGTATCATTTTTCTTCTTCTTTTTATTATAATTTGCATCTTTTTTACAACTTCTGTTATTAGAATACGAATTTGTGGTCAAAGTTGTAAATTATAACGGAAATTTCTCTTATTTTTTTTTTTTTTTTTTGTCACGTGTGTCCAACCAAGATTGAGAGAAAATATAAAGTTAATTTTTGCAATAAATATAATCAAAATGATTTTTACTTGAGAGAAAATAAAATTAATTGACAATAAAAAGAAGTAGAACACAGAAATCTTGAGAATATAAATGAAATCAAAAACCTGTTTAGGATTCAGAAAATTTAATTTCCTCTTTTTTTATGTGAATTTTTTTTTAATTGATAACTTTCCTAACTTTCATTTTTCATAGTAATTATTAATTCTGTGTTATAATTTTACAATAATATTTATATTTTTTTTATTATTTATCGTCAGATTTATAATATAGTAGTAAATTTTTAATGTTTGGTGATTAATTTTAAAAAGTCTTTGTATTATGAGAGAATGAGATTAAATTGCATTTTGTAAAAGAGAAATCGTAGGTTGAGTAATATAGAAATACAGAGAGTGATTCAGAAGTAAAAAAAAAGTAAGTTAAAGTATTTAGAGTATGATGATTCATCTCCACATGTTTTGTTTCAGAGTCTCATGCACGTGTTGGGTTATCGTGGCAAAGTAACGGAACCGGAAGCCAGATACTATATGAAACAAATGGTAACAGGAGTTGCTTATATTCATTCGCAAAAAATCGTTCACCGGGATTTGAAACCGGGCAATATGTTTCTCTCGGAACGAATGATTGTAAAAATTGGTGATTTTGGATTAGCCACACGTCCCGATGGTCAACGTAGAAAAGTGTAATTATTATTTACTTATTTCAAAAATTAATAAATATTAATTTGCTTTTAATTTTTTTTAATTTTATTTCTGTTTTTTTTTTATAGAACACTTTGCGGTACACCAAACTTTATTGCTCCGGAAGTTCTTTACAAACAAGCTTACAGTTATGAGGCGGATGTTTGGGCCTTGGGTTGTATCTTATATGCATTGCTCGTTGGCCAACCGCCATTTGATACGGCGACACTTAAAGAAACTTACACGAGAATTTGCAATAATCATTATCGTGAAGTTGACGATACAATGGCAAGTCGTAATGGACAGGATTTAATTCGTTGGCTATTACATCCAAATCCCGAGCTAAGACCATCACTCGAAAGAGTTAAGGAACATCCTTATCTCACCAAGGAATATGTTCCATCATTTTTACCCGATACATGTTGCTATCGTACACCTCAATTATCAATTATTGAACCAATTAATACGGCAATTTCACCCTCATCGTCAGTGGTGTCAACGATGAATAATAATAATAATCATCATTATCACGGTGAGGAAATAATGCAACATTCACAATTGAGAGCACAATCACCAACGCGTAATGATTGTCGTAAACAATCGGGTAAAGGGCAAAAAGTTTCAAATTGGTTGTCAAAAAAATTATCAAAATTACCAAAATTACCATGGTTTCGACAACGTCTTAGCAGTGTTCTTTGTCCTGAAGCGAGGAAAAAACAAACATTAATGGAAACAAATGGTGGACAAACGCCTATTTTACCGCAAAGTGTACAAATGAATAGAGCACTTGAGGATGGTCTTGCTGAAATAAAATGTCGACAGGCAATTAGAAATCCTCCTAAAGTTGATGATGTGACACCAT
Source organism: Leptopilina boulardi (assembly GCF_019393585.1). Classification (NCBI taxonomy): domain Eukaryota; kingdom Metazoa; phylum Arthropoda; class Insecta; order Hymenoptera; family Figitidae; genus Leptopilina; species Leptopilina boulardi. Next base: position 1,382,810 of record NW_026137874.1, on the reverse strand, counting down.
TGTTTGTAATCAAGTGGATTGATTATTCTAATAAGTACGGCTTGGGTTTTCAACTATCTGATAAATCGGTTGGAGTGCTCTTTAATGATAGCACAAAGATGAGCTACACTCCTGATAGAAGGTAAAAGATTTCTCCTCAATTAACTTTTTATTATTTTTTCATTTTTTCTACGGTTTTTTTTTACTAAAAATAGAGCAAAAAGGGGTAAATTTTAATTTCTTCTTTATTTTTACGAAAGAAATAGATGAAAAATGGTATAAAATAAAAATTTTTTTTCAGACGTGTCGAATACATGAGAACCGATGACGAAGTAACGAGATATCACAGAGAAAAAGATGTTCCCTCATCGTTAGAAACAAAACTAGATATTCTGCGATATTTTACGGAATATATGGAACATCATCTAACAGAAGGTTAGCATATTTTTTTTTAATAATTTTTGTAATTCAATTTATTTACTATTTACTATTATTTTGTATTTTCTAATTAGGTGGTGAAATTAAAGAAGTTAGAAATATGCGACAATCCCGTTCCGCATGTGTGCCAAGAATGCGACGCTGGTTAAGAACGGACAAAGCAATTGTGATGGAATTAACGGGACCACTTCTTCAGGTGAATTTCTTCATGGATCATACGAAAATGGTTGTATCACAAGAGCCATTATGTAAGGAATATCTCATCACTTATATCGATGCCGGTAGACGTGTTTCTTCTTATTGGTTAAGCGATCTCAGGAGTTATGGTTGTACTCCCGAAATTCATGAATGTTTACACTATCTTTGCAAAGTATCCCGTGAATTTGCTGATCTCGATAATAATGCAGTTGGCTGATCCCCAGCGTTTAGAACCTTATACAAGGTTAAAGAAACCAAAATCTAGAATTTCATTTTTCAAGTTATTCTATATAATAATATATAAATCTTCTGTGATTCGAATTCGTATAGTAATTTCTTAGGAAAGAAAGATAGATTTCGAAAACTGGATAAAAATAATCAAATTTTTTTTTTTTGAAAAATGTTACATTTAAAATTTCTAATATTGTTATTAAATTTAGTTATGAGAAAAAAATTGTTTGTGTGTAAAATTAGAGATTTATTTAGATCTACTTTTTTTTCGTTATTTTTATCCAGATTTCTGTTATAACTCGATATTATTTTTCGAGATGTGAAAATTAAACTAAAACTTTCTGTGATTGATTTCAAAGTTTAAACTCGATTCCCGGGACTCTGTTGAGTTTTTCAAAACTTTATTATATAAAAGAAGTTCATACGAAACTTCTATGTCTCGTGTAGCTTTAAAAAAAAAATGAACTCGATTCGCAACGGGTGATATAAAAAAAAAAAAGAAGCGACTGGTTAATGACCGTTTTGTACTCTCGATGATCGCACAGTAGTACTTATAATTTAAAGAATGCCACTTAAACGCTTTAAAAAAAAAAAAAAAGATCCGCGAGTTCAGTCATCAAGGTTACCAATCAAATCGAGGGTCTTTGGTAATCCTAGTCAGATGCTTTTTCGAGATTATTGGAAGTCCAGAAAAGAGAACAGATTGGTCACTGCCAACTTGTTGCCACTGTAGTTACAAGTCGCTGTTACTTCCATGACAATTCGTTTAATATTAAAAAAAAATATATATATATATATATACAGTTAAAGACAAATAGAGTCGTACAATTGTTGTTATTACTATTACTATTATTATTAATAATATTATTTAGTTATTATATAACTATTCATTACTTTATTAATTTAATTAAAAATGCATTGTTATAATTGAATTAGTCAATTGTCAATTAAATTTAATTGATCATTAATTTGACAGTCAATTTAATTTAATTGATCCTTAATTAATTATCAATTTAATTGGTCGTTAATTAATAAATGAATAATTAACTATTATAAAATATCGATATTATTGACATCAAGAAAAAAAGAAAGTCACTGATGTAATTAGAATCAAATCTCTCATTTCATTATACGATTACAGTTTTATATCACAATATTTCCTCTAGAATTGTTAGCTCCGAAAAAAAATTGCAAACAAAAATTTGATGGAGGTAAAAAAAAAGTTAATATGCATTTTTTCCGAAAATAGAAATAAATTATTTTTGTATCATTTGACTTTCTAGAAGTTTTAAATTAAATTAATTTAGTAAATTATTCAAAAAATAAAATTCTTTACACCTTCACTGTAAAAAAAAAATGCAAATTAACTCTTTTTTTTCACTCTTTCTTGAATTGTAATTTTTTTTTTTAAACGGAGACTTACATGATGATAAAATGGTTAGATTGTTAGATATATTATAAATGTATAATAGTGATAAAAGAGCTATTTGCTCTGTGATCGTGAAATGGTGTGTTAGATCTATAAAAAAAAAAAAATCTGAAAATATAAATTATATGCCTTAGAGATAATTAACGTTGCGATTCATTGCGTCATTTTGCTTTTACGAATAAAATATTCCTTCGCTTCATCTCTTGTTTCAATAATATGAAACGGAGATTTGATGTTATTAAAACGTTACGTTTATTTTCTACGGTCGTTTTTTCTAACGAGATGTAATCAAGGCTCATGTTTCATGTTGAAAAAAACGAATAATGAAGATAATTAAAGATCTCAAATGCGAATTTTCGCAAAATAAATCTTCACTCTTTTTATTCATATTCCTTTGGTTCTCCTTTTTTCTAACTTAAATATATTTCATTGTATTAAACATCTTTCAATTTTTTATAAACAAGTATAATACTATTTTCCATATGTAATTATAATTTTTTTTTTTTTTTTTTTATTTGCAGAATAATTAAAAAAAAAACACAAACTTTTTAAATAAATTTGAAATTTTAAATAAATTCGCGCATAAAATTGCTTGACGTTAATTGGCAAATATTGGACAATATTTCAAATCATTGTGAATGGGCCTTAATATTTATTTTAAACGCAAAATAAATGGCGCGCTCAATATTAATTTTAAGGTTATGTTTCCATTGTTAATGTTTTGCGTCAAAGAGTGAAAATCAACAAAAAATGAATTGTTAAGTCAATATTTATAGTAATTTTCCAAGTGGGTAATAAATAAACAATTTTAATCATGTCAATTGCACCTATAGCCAATCTTCCGTAAGTAAATTTTGATTTTAATTCGAAATTCTTATTTGCAGTAACAGTTCACGAGTATTTTTTTTTTTTTTTATTTTGGTTTTTTATAATAATTTTTTATACGAATTTGTTTAAATAATAGTTACTGCAAAGGATTGTGGTCCGTTATATCGGGAACAATTTGTCGATGTGACAAAGATCTCGTTGAAGATGAAATTCAAAATGCAACACCTCTTCTACGTGATGGGCTCAATTTTTTCAAAAAATACACCGAGGAATCGTTACAAAATGTTTCGAAAAAAAATCCTCCACCTCGAATGTATGATTTAATTAGTAAACTTGCTCCATTGTTGGTAAGTAGATTTTTTAATATTTCTGATTACAGAAAAAATTCTTCCCCTTTTTTTTAATTAGTGTTAATTTTTAAATTTATCAAGTACTGGAAACCAAATTTTGTTCATTTAATCAAATTTTTTTTTTTATTCAACTATATTGAAATAAAAGAAAATATTTTTTGTTTAATGAGCCAAAAGTTTTGAACGTTCAAATGAACAAAATATTTTTTTTAATCTATAAATTATTATAAATTATAACGGCAATGTAAAATAAAACAGTAAATTAAACAATTATTAAATTAATAACTTCTTTTTAAGTATTTAAAACAATATTTTGTAATAAAATTCATACTTAAAAAAGATGCGAAAAAAATTTTGTTCATTTGAACGTTCAAAACTTTTGGCTCATTTTGTTTACACTTTTCTGAATAAATAATCCCTTAGCTAAAAAAATTCTGTTTTAAATCTTTTCTAATTAATACTTTTCCGTTTTTGATTTTTTTTTTTTTGTATTGAGAGAAGATTTGAGATTAATTATTTTTCTTTTCTAGAATGTTGATGCAACAATAACATGGGATTTAGTTTGCAATTTTATGCTCTATGAATATAGAAATTGTGCCGAGACATTTGCATCACAATTAACTGATTTAACATCAATGAAAGTTTTAATTGAAGAAATTTGGAGTTTCTATTATGCCGAGAGAATAACATTGATAAAATGTTTAAAATTAATGGTTGAATATAGAGACAATAGAAAGCATCCACATCAAAAGGAATTTTGTAATTTTTTCGATGAAGTTTTACTTGGTAGTTTATTGACAAGTGTACAAAAACAAATTGAACATCTTAAATTTATAAATCCACCAAGTCGAACACAATTATTTACCGAAGAACATTTACATCGTATTTATGAGAGTAGTCTTAATGAAATGCGTGAATTATTGCATATTTATACAGTGATATTGAATGATGTACATGTTGTTGATAGTGAATTTAATAATATTTATGCGAGTATTAGCGGTGAACCAAGAAGATTAATTTCATATAAAAGCCATGAGGATAGAGAATTGATGGCAAAAAAAATTGAAATTATTCAATATAGCCAAACGGGTTTATTATTAGTTGCTTTTGATGTGACGAAACATATTGGAATGGAGGATTGGATAAAAGGAGTTGGTAAAATAATGCAGGATACATTTGAACATAAATGTTTGAGGGATAGTTTACCACAGGATGGACCATTATTGCTTGCTTGGATGCTCGCTAATTATGCAATTGAACCGGAAAATACTGATATTTTAAATTGTTTTCGTCCATTTGGTATTCGTGCGATTCAAATGAATGTTTTTCACTATTTAAAAGGATTACTTGATTCGGAAATGATTCGTGAGGACACGCATTATGCGGAAATTGTACGAAGTAGTGTTTATAATCTTTTGACGCTTCTTTGTGCATTTATTGATGAGGATCGATTGGATACATTAACGGGTATTTTTGATACCGTTGCATCGATTTTAAGATATCCAAAACTTGCGGAAAGATTTTGGAGGGAAAAAGAAGATGGATTATGGGTATTTTATAAATATGCGGCACAATGGTTTCCTTATAGATTTGAGCCACTTACGGCAATTGTTACTGGTTTGGCAAGTGCCTCAATTTTGAGTGCTAAAAATGTGATTTATGAACTTGATAATTTACCATCGCTTACTTTAGAAGTTACACGACAAAATTTACATACAATTGATTGTTTAAAACCATATGAGCAAGAATGTGTGATTCATAGAAATTCATTTCGTATATTGACAACAACGCGTCATGAAAGAATTGAATCGGCTAGACGAAGAAATGATGGCGATGAATTTGATGTTATTTTATGGCATACAAAGGGAAGTTATTGGCATGCTTTTCATCATAAAATAGAACAACTTTTTCTTCAAGCAAGCGGAGGTATGGCGAGTTTGAGTTATAAAGATGCTGTTCTTCCTGAACAAGTGACACAGGGTTTTGCACTATTGGAAGCGTTGCTTGCGACTGATATGGAAATTCCAAGAAATATGGTTATACCAACGGAGCTGAGTTTTGAAATTGTTAATCGTTTTTCGTATGCTACGTTGCCATTGAATATTTATAAAGTTGTTGCCTCTTGTATTCGTGTATCGTCAAAATTGGTACTTCGATATCCTGAGGATGTGTTATCGCGAATGAGAACTGAAGTTTATCCAAGATTTGATGATCGTTATCAAAAGACAACTGAATTTGCCGAAGCTGTTTCATTTGACGGTGGTCTTATTGCTTCATGGCTCTCGAGTATCGAAACTATTCAACATACTTATCCAATTTTAAACGCATATCTTGATACATTGTCGAATTATCTTATTGCACGACACAGTAAAGAAGCGATGTATTCTGTCGAAATTCCTGGAATGGTTCTTTTATTACAGAGTATCCTACCGAAACTCGATTCATGGTATTTTCAATCTGAATCGGAAAAAGTTGAACTATGGTTAAAGAGTATATTTTGTCTTCATCGTGCATTGGATTCTGTACCCGAGGGTGAATCGCGCAATGAATTGAAATTAATTGTCACTTATAATTTATTGCATTTGGAACCGAGGCATGCACTATTGAAAATTGTTCGCACCAGTGAACGAGCATTGAGAAATCGAATGATGAATGAAACTGATTGGATTGCTGGTAAAGGATTTAAAGTTATTAAAAGTGTTCAATTGGCATTGTCGGTGGTTAATCGTTTATTAATGTATAGAAAAAATCTTGGATTGGGAATTGAGGAGAGATCACCGCTTGAAATTGCACTTTATGCTTCGCCTTCATTGCCAAATGGTCTTTTAATTGTGCCAACAATTGTTGATTATCTTTATGTTTGGTTTAGTCCAGCTTTGCAAGCAATGGCTGTGAGATTGTTGAAAAAATTTGCCGAAGGTTTTTCAATGTCATTATTAGTTTGTATGGGAATGGATGGAACGGCAATTCGTGAAACATTTGCCTCGAGATTAATGTCACCAACATGTGCCGCTGAGGTGAAGGTTGCAATTTTAGAATTAGTTGCCGTTTGTCTTGATCGTCAGCCAGGATTAACTGAAGCACTTTTTAATATTATGCATCAAGCCGAAAGAAAGAGAATATTTCCCCGACCAGCTGATGAATTTCTCACTGAAGGTTGTACACAATTTTTAGATCTTTATATGCAGAGAATTTTCCATGAGGACAATATTGTTTATGATCGTCTTTATGATTCGACAATGAGTCTTTTGCGTGCCATTTGGTATCATCGAAATGAAATTCTTGTTAATTTTTTTCGTAAAAAAACAGAATTTTGGAGTCATTTATTTGCGCCATTATTTCGTAATTTGGTGACAAATGTTAAAGGTTATTCACAATTGATTGATATTGTTACATTGGAATTGTTTAAAAGTACATTGTTGGAGAAGGATTTTCAAACGAATTTAGAAAAATTATTGGACACCAAGGAGAATTATTGGGGAAAATTGGTGAAATATATATTTAAAACAATTCCCACATTAGAATTGTCGAATGAAGATGATGGTAATGTTATTTTAGAAAAGGATGACGTTAAACCTTTTTATGAAACAATTCTTGAATCTTTATATCAATTCTTGGTGACTATCACCGATGAAAGAGTGGCAAAAAAATATCCAATTGATGAGAAACAAGCTCGGGAGACAACATCATTGGCGCTTGATCATTTACTTGAATTATTGAAGCAACCAACGCCAAAATCGTCAGCGAAACGAATTTCAATGGCAAAAACAACAATGTTATTGGCATCGATAACATTACGTTGTATTTCCTCATGGAAATTGAAGTGTATCACAAATTCTTCGGATTTGAAAAATAAATTACGAGAACTTGTTCATGAAATTGCTCAATTTTATCGTGGCTATGGACGATCATTGAGGCAAACATTAATTTCTCTGGTTTTAGGATGTATTCAATTGATTGGCGATATTCTTATCGATGATAATGTAACATTAGATTATTTATTGGGACAATCGTGTATACTTGCAATTGGTGATGTTGAGGAATTGCGTGAATTAGCGAGAAGTAGAGAGAAAAAACGAAAATTTATCAATGAAGATGGAAGGGAAAAATTGGATAGAGTTAGCGAAGATCTCGAGGCAATGGAATTATCAGCAATTTCTGAATCACTACCAGCAACATTGACAGTGAGTGTTATTACACAGCTTTTGAATTATCAAATTGAATACAATAGAAAAAGTCAAAGAAGAAAATCCGCAAGTTTACAACTTGGTCAATTGATATCGGAAATTATGACAACAATTGGTGTTACAATGCAAAAACATCCTTATGCAAAATTTAGTAAAGTTGCACTCGCTCTATTGGGCACTGCTGTAAGATCAGTTTCCGGAAGTTTTAAATTTGAAGAGGAAACTGTGGTAAAACTTTGGCTCACTTTGATCCCACCACCGGATTTGAAAAATAGTGTTTTAGCCTCTTTATATGACGTAAGTTGTATTATTTTCCAAAATTAGAAATTATTTTCATTATTTTATGAATTTTTGATTTTTTTTTAGGATTGCAGCAGCATGAGTATTTGGCGCTGTCAAGATTGGTGGCCACTCTATACAATTGGATTGGAATTTATAATTGGATTAATAATTAGCGAATCATCGTCCGCTTATATTTCATTTGTCATTACATTTCTTGGATCACACGAATATCAATTAATGGAAGTTTCGACATTATTGAGACACACAGCCGATCCAGCGGCTGCTGATCTTATTCAATCGTTGATTTCTCTTGTCTCAACGTTGTCAACAAAACCTGTTTATTGGGATTCAATACAACCAAATGTTCGAGAAACACTAGTGGTATATGACTTTTTTATTTAAAAAATGTTTTGATTAATTTTCATTTATTGTATATTAATAATCTAAAAAATAATGAATACTTTTTTTGTTGTTTGACAGAAATGCACATATCTTGCCTATGACAGTACAGTGAATCTTTTGTTACGTCCTCGAATTTTGAAATTCATCATGGATGGAATAAGTGTTGAGAGTGCAGAAGAATTACAAACATGCGATGAAAAACAACTAAGTGGAGAATTAAAACTTCTTGTTAATAAATTAATTTTAATTAATACATCGTGTGCAATGAGTTTTGTTTATTTTTCACCGCGACTAAACACACTTGTTGATACAATTTATTGTCAGGAAGACTTTTGGTATGCTCCAATGGCGGAGATGAATTTTGGTCCACCGCAAATGTGCATTACTTCTGGTCCACAATTAACTTATGGTAAATAATAATTAATATACCTAATGATCGAGAGATTTCGTTAATTAATTTGTTTTCTTTTTTAATCTCAGGTACGATAATTAGTTCCACGCAACTATTTACACAGGCGCAACTTCATGTGCATTCAACAAAAACTCCCTCGTCATCGACAATTTCAACATTATCAAATACAGTGATTCGTCCATCAACGTCGCGTGATGAAAAAATTGATTTGGCAAAAAAAGAATGGGAACGTGCATCGCCGGAAAATTTACGACGAATGCAAGTTAAAGATTTGAGAAAAATACTTCATCAAACGGGTTCATCGGCACCAGTTGGTTCATCGCTTATCAGTAATCTTTCGAGTGGAATTGATTTTTCAGGATTTCTCACGGGACAAGATGTGACTGTTTCACTTCTCAGTAATCCACGGCTCATTAGACGGCCATTTGATCCATTAATTTGTGAAAATACAATACTCTCGAGAGCAACGGCTCTTATTCCAATATCAAGTCGTTCACACGTTGGCAAAAATAATACCACAAGTTCAAAAAATGATCAGGATGTATTAAATCGTTCGCGTAATGATGGCAATGGAGGAACTAGTGATCCTTGGTTTGCATCGATGGAAGAAAATAATACACGTCTTGCATTGGAAGTGAATTTAGTATTGATATTATGTCAGGCATTGGAGGGTGTTAAGAGTCCAAGATTGGCATTGAGAGATCGTCAATTAATAGCAAGAGAGACGGCAACTGAAATTGGTGTATTCTTCGATTTTTTGGAACAAAAGAATTTCACCGATTGGCAGGTAATGTAAAATTATTATTATTTTTTTTTTTATATACTTGTAAGTTTTACTTTAATTTTTATTTTTTTCTTATAGGTTTCTGCAACTTTAATTGAAGCAGATTCGAAGAAATTACACGTTGTTGAGGCGCCTGATGTATTTAGTGAAAAATTAACGGCAAGATTGAAGAAAAATTGTACTATACAAAAAACACCAGTTAATTCACTTCCAATTGTATGGGAAGAAGATGACGATGATTCGATTTCTGTTTTTGAACAAACTGACGAGCCGGAACAAAGATCGAATGATGATATTGTCACTAGTGGAGGATTTGGTACCAAAATTGTCACTATGAAATTTTTACCCCTCTTGGGTAATTTATTGAAATCAGTCATAGAATCTTTGGACTCTTCACAATATTAAGAAATTTTTGTTTGTAAAAAAAAAAAAATAATCAATATGAAAGAATTGTAATGAATTTCTAAATGTAAGTAAAATAAATAGTTTTAAGAATTTTTGTACAATGTAATATAAAATGTTTTTGAAAATAATTTTTCAGATTTTGTAATTTTAAAAAGAAATCCTAGTTATTTTTTCAAGAAAAATAAAAAAAAAGGAGTAAATAAGAAACAAAATATAATGTTACAATATTCATTTAATCTGATCGTTCTAGGTTCACATCGTCGAAAAGGGTATCGACTAATTAATAAAAGTATATATATATTTATATTTATATAAAGACGATAACATCGTTTTTTTTCTTTTTTTTTTGCTTGTAAATAGGAAACAAATTCCTTTAAACAATAACGTAAATTCCCATTATTTCTATTATAGTTTAAATCCATTGAAGACTGTATAAACGAAACAAAAAATTATCTTACTTAAATTATACAAAAAAATCATCACAAAGAATCAACAAAAATTTATTAAAAAAAAAAAAGAAAATTTCTTTCCTCAGAAAAGAAAGTCTTTAATAATTTTTTTTTCCCATCGAAAAAGAAAAATTCTGATAAAGGAAAAATTATCATTGTCTAAGAAATAAAAAAAGATACGAAATCAAATTTGAATTTCATAAATTGAAACTGTAAAGTATTAAAAAAAATGTTACTAGCAATATTATAATTAAATAATTGTAATTTTTAGATACCAAAAGAAAAAAAAAATAGTCGAAACTCTTAACACGTTTGTTATTCGCCGCCGAACGATTTTTTTTTCATAATAAAATCGTATTACTGTCAAGTAGAAAAATATAATTCGTGGGTGCTTAACGAATGTGTAGTACGATTTGAATGATGCTATAGGTGCTTGGGAGAAGCAACGAGGGCTCGACGACACGTTCAACGCGTTTTTTTTTTTTTTTTTTTTTCATAGAGATAAGGAGAGGGACGAAAAATCGAGAAATTTTTAAATTTAACGCTAAGGTGGCAGGTGAGGTAAAATATTTTCAGGCGATCGTGCCGTTTCGTTGCCAGTGGAAACATTGCTGGACGTTGTTAAATGATTATTATTAGGCTGATGTGCATTTCGTTGCGAGGGTGGCGACGACGACGTAGGGGACCAGGTTCCACCCCCACTTTCAGAATTTCCTTTTGTCGCTAATCCATAATCCATGTGGCCTCGATTCGAGAAATTTCCCGATGATGGATGCGAATTTTGCAACGTTGTAACAGGCGCAGCTGAATTTTGAGCTGGTTGAACGGGCCCAGTTGTCGAATTATTGAAATCAATTGTCAATGGATCGACATTCATGTTTGTCACTCCAGTATTTGAAATTGGTCCTGGACCAGCAGTACCATCCCAAAGTTCCAGAGATTTTGAATCTTCATTATTTCCCAAATTTGCATTTGTTCGCTGTCTTTTTGCATCACCATACAATAAACAATGAACATTAGGCGAACTACTACGATCTCGAACTCCTTCTTGCTCTTCCAGAAAGCGATCCATGTAGTCCCTTTATTTTCAAAATTAAAATTTTTTTTATAAATTCCAAAAAGTCTAAATTAAAATTTTACAAAAAAAAAAACAAACACTCACGTGATACCAGGATGAAGAGCGTATTTCTTTTTCTCCAAACGCGCCTTATAGGTAAAAATATCATGTCTCTCTGTCTTTTTCCATAAGTAATAAAATTGTACGAGTTCGCCAACGGATCTTGTCCTCACCTGCAACAATTTGTTCACTACCAATCAAGTAGCAAAGAACAATAGACTTTTTTCAATTCTGCGCAATTTAAAAAGCAAACTCTGAATTTTGAATTGAAAGTCTTATTAAAACAAAAAAAAAAGAAAACTTTAAAGAATATACCTTATTCTTCTGAATTAGATGAAAATCTTTTCCATAATTTCTTAAGCCTGATTCAAAATTATGACATTCTTCCTCGGACCATAAACTAACAGCTTCCGATTGTGGTTGAACGTTCATACGACGTCTTCGAAGTGCTTCGTCTAAATTATAACCGCATTGTAGTAACAAATATAGCGCCTGCTCATCATCACGAATATGCGAGCCAGAAGGTAACGAACTTCCTTTAACAGTTGGTAATTGTGCTCTCTCCAAAAATTCCTCCGTCTCCTCTTCTGGAATATGACTTGGATCCCAGAGCATTTTATCCTCGTTTTCATAAGGTAAGGCGTCATCGTATTTACAAAGTCCTTCTGGTATCGCCGCTTGATAATCACTGCCAACCTGAAAATTCAAATGACAAAATATGTAAATTAATTTAATAAGTTAAAATTATTTAAATGAGTATTTCAAAAACAGACCATAATTGTCTTTTTCCATTCCTCTTCATCGGGACTATAATCGCAATCGTCCTCCTCTTCCTCGCTTTGCGGTCGTGAAACACTACGAAGAAGTCTTGAAGATCCACTACCTCCACTTCCTCCATTACTTCCACTTCCGCCACCTCCACTATTTCCACCTCCGGTTTCCATTCCCTCGTTACCTTCTGTACCATTTCCAGTTTCATTTCCACCACCACTATTATTACCACCACCATCCTCCGTAACATTGTGACTATCATTTCTCGAATTTCCACTTTCGGTTATATTTGGTTCATTTGCACAACCAACAGCAATTGCACAAACATTTTCACTTCCTCTATTATTATTACCACTGCGCGCTACTTCATTTTCTTTCATTTCCTCCTTCTGCACCATTTCCGTGTAAAATTGTTTCAAATCCGGTTCATTATTTGAAGGATCATCGTCATCATCCTCCTCATCATCGTCCTCCTCCTCCTCTTCTTCCTCTTCTTCTTCGTCCTCTTCCATTTTATCTTTCATTTCACCATCGTCCTGAGGAATTAGAATCATTCTCTCCGAACTATTCGCATTGCCCATTGAAGAATCTCGTAATCCGTACATTGCGAGTAAATCTTTCAAAGGCATATCACCTTCCTAAAAATAATTCAATAACATTCAATTTATATTTTCAATAATTTCGATTTCAATTTTATTTTATAATATAATAAATTATTATAATGTAAAGATTTTAAAATCAATGTAAAGACCTACTAAAAGATGTAGAAATAAATAAATTCACCATCCACATTATCTTAATTTTATTTTTAAAAAACGTAAACAAATTTTTTAAAAAAATCTCCCAAATATTATATACTATAATACTTCAGATATAACGAAAGAATAAAAAATGTAAAAAAATAAGGAAAAATCGTTACCTTTTGTAAATTTGATAATTCGTTGTGAGAATCCTCACTACCTTCTAAAGCCTCTTCCTCGTCGAGTGTTCGTTCGTCGTCAAAATCATTCACAAGAATATCAGTAGCTGATCCTATATCGTAATCTCGATCAGCCCTGTACGATAAATAAAATATTTAATTTTTTAATTTAATTTCAAATAAAAGAAATAAAAAATTAAATTAACTTACATGTTTTATTCCCCATCAACTTTTGATGACTACGTAAAACCATCGAGAATTTACAAAAACAAACTATTGTTAAATTTCTATTCTGTTTTTGTGTGAAAAAGAAAGAAAAATCTACGACGTATACATACAAAAAAAAACCCTCTTAAATCAAAAATATAAAACTTATTTTTTTACTGAAAAAAAAAAAAATTCACACAATTCATAGAGAATGTATTAATTGTTTATTGTACGATTAGAAACGAAATCGTTGTTTTTTCCTCATTTTATAATTTACAAATTCTCTTGAAAAAGAAAACGAATTTCAAGAACGAAGCTAACCTCAAAAATATTTGCAAGAATGCTCGTATTGAATTTATCTTAATAAAACACAGAAATTTGAATTTTTCACTTTTTTAACAATCATCATTAAATTCACTTTCCTATGATCTTCATTATTTCACTGTATATTTATCGTTTTCTTTATGAAAAACGTTTTTATTATTGAAACAACAATAGTTGAACGCTAACGCCATTTATAAACCACGGTTTTTATTGTTTATAGACGAGAAACTCAGAGGAGAAATTTTACATTTGTAAACAATCTTTGGGTTTTAGGACCCTAAGATGGAAAAAAAATTTATGCAAACTGTCACTTCTTTGTCAATTATCTTTAAGTGACATTGACACAAAAAAAAACACCAGTGACAAGTTGTTATATTTTGTTATCATTGTTGAATTAAGTAGCTAGAATTTTAAACAATTAATTAACTTCAATAAAAAATGTCATACATTTTTTTAAGAAAAACCTTCAACTCCAATCGATCGAGAGTAAGTGATTTATATCAAATTTTATTTGACATATTTGTATATATACAATTGTTTTCTTTTTATAGTTTAATTTTATAAATACATGAAAAATTATTCTAATTGTATGTATAAGCAAACCATTAACTTCTTATTGTATTTTTAGATTGTCATTATAACTATTATATAACAATTATTCGCGTTTTTCAAATAATAAATATTTTTAAAAAATTCTAAATAATTATTATTGTTACAATTTTATATTAATTGTAAAATTTAGAATTGAAATTATTTTATTAATATTCTAAACAAGAGGAATTATTTCAGCTTCAGGAGAAATTGACTCTGCTGGTTCTTCTTCAACAAACGAGGTGCCTAGGTTTGGTTTTTCAGAAACAAAATCATTTGACGAATAGAGTTTTACGCTAATTCGTAAGCGAAACTCAATCAAATTTCCTCTATTATTTTTTTATTCTTATAATAAATCTTTTTTTTTTTTATTTCTTTAAAGAGATCAATCAACAGAAAGAAAATCAAATACTGCCGTCGATTATGAATTTATTCATAAAAGTAAAATACCAACAATGCATTTTCAGGCATCATTGCCACGATTACCAATTCCAAAATTGGAAGACACATGTCAAAGATATTTGAACGCACAAAAACCTTTATTGACTGATGAACAATTTGCAAAGACAAAATCTTATGTAGATCATTTTTTGAAAAATGAAGGACAAACATTTCAAAATGAATTAATAGCAACGGATAAAAAAAATCGACACACTAGTTATATTAGTGAATATTGGTATGATATGTATTTAAGAGATCGTAAACCATTGCCAATAAATTATAATCCAATTTTAGTTTATAATCAAGAAACTGATGAACGTTATAATGATCAATTGGTAAAAGCAACAAATCTTATTGTTTCTTCAATTCGATTTATGAAATCGCTACGAGCTGAAGTTTTAGAACCAGAAGTTTTTCATTTAAATCCTAAAAAATCGAATACAGAATTATTTCGTAAAGTTACAGGAATGTTACCATCATGGATTTCTTGGTATGGAGCTTATGCTTTTAAGGTAGATTATTTTTGAGTTTCATTTTTTTTTCTTTTAATAAATTCCAATTAATAAATTTGAATAATTTCCACAGGCTTTTCCATTGGATATGTCACAATATGCAAATTTATTTAATTCAACGAGAATTCCTCAATTGGTGAAAGATCGAATTTATTTGGATAAATCAGCTCGTCATTTAGTTGTAATGAGGGGAGGAAATTTTTATTCATTTGACGTATTAAATTCCGATGGTACACTAGTGACACCGAAGAAAATTGCAGCAAATTTAAATTTTATTCTTCAAGATAAAAAGGAGATAACAAAAAATCCTATTGGAATTTTAACTGGCGCTGAAAGAGATCAATGGGCAGAAGCGAGAGAACATCTTTCAAAAATTGGAAACGATGATATTCTCAAAAAAATTGATTCAGCTGCATTTGTTTTAATTTTAGATGATGAAACTATTGGTGAAGAATATAAAAAACTCGTACATCATTTTCTTCATGGTGATGGAAAAAATCGATGGTTTGATAAATCATTTTCTCTTATTATCACAAAAGATGGTTATGCTGGTGTGAATTTTGAACATTCTTGGGGTGACGGAGTTGCTATTCTTAGATATTTTCAAGTAAGTAAAATTTTTTAAAAATAATTTTCCGTATTTAATTAACTAATTTACAAATTAATTAAAAATTCTTTGAATTAAATTTAGAAACCATCTAACAATAGATTTTTACCAATAAAAGTAAAGATTTAAATTTGAATTCATTAGAATTTTAATAGATTAAAATTTTCATTAATTGAAAATTTAGATCGTTTTAATTTAACATTAATTAAATTTATAATTAGATTTAGAAATAAATTAATATTTTTCAAGGACATTAAAGCAGACATTTCTAAACATTTATGGTTTCGACCTGAGGATAGAGTTTTAATATCAAATATAAATCCAGACGTGGAATCATTAGAATTTAAATTAGATGAAAAAGTGAAAAATGTAATTCAATTAGAGGGGAAAAAATATAAGGAATGGACAGATTCATTAAGTGTTGATTATATGATATATGAAGGATTTGGTAAAGATGAAGTTAAAAAATTTGGCATCAGTCCCGATGCAATAATGCAATTAACATTTCAATTGGCATTTTATAAACAAGAAGGAAAAAGTGTTGCAAGTTATGAATCATGTAGTACTGCCGCTTTTAAACATGGACGCACAGAAACAGTGAGACCTTGTACGGAACAAACAAAAAATGTTTGTTCAATTTTAGCTGATAAATCGACAAAAATTTCTAATGCCGAATTGAAAAAAATGATTATTGATTGTAGTAAGGCACATACTGAACTTGTGAAAAATGGCGCAATGGGTAAAATTATTTATTTATACAATTATAATGTTTATTAATCTATTTTTTTTTAAATTATTGAGAATTTTACTAATTTTTGAAAATTTTTTTCTTAAAGGTCAAGGTTTTGATAGACATCTTTTTGCATTAAGAAAAATGCAAGAGGAATTTGGTGAGAATAAATCGGCGCTTTTTGAAGATCCAGCGTTTTCAGCAATAAATTATAATATTATATCCACGTCAACATTATCAACACCAATTTTGTTAGCCGGTGGATTTGGGCCAGTTGTTCCTGACGGTTACGGAATTGGGTAATTTGTTTTTCTTTTTTTTAAGTAAATGTAATTTAATTTTTACATTTAAAAAAAGCTGAGAAAATTAAGGAATCTGAACTAATTTATTAGAAAAAATTAACAAAATAGAATTTTTTCAGCTGCTTAGAAAAGAATAAAATATATTCTATAGTTTAGTTATTTTTACTTTTTTTTTAGATATATGATTCAGGATAAAAGATTAGGTGCAGTTGTAACAAGTTATTCACAGCATAGAAAAGCAAGTGAATATGTTAAAAATCTTCAAGCAGCAATTGAAGATCTTCATAGAGTGATGATTTCGCCTTAAAAAATTTTATTAAAAAGAGACTCGATCATGTTGATCTAAATATTTCTTTTTAAATTGTCAATTTATGAACTTTATAAAAAGTTCTTGGGAAATAATTTATTATATAGCCAATAGAATATTTTTTGACACTATATAGAAAAAGTTTTACTGTTATACAATTTGTTATACATACTTTTTTATATATATATAACGACTTTATACAGAGTTTTTATAAATTTTTAAAATAAATTATATACATATTTTACAGATTTGTTTTTAGTTTAAATCAAATAAATCTTTTCAATTTTATTTTTGCCAATAAACTATTTTTTTCCAAACATAAATAAGTTAAAAAATTATTTTTTTTTGCTAAAATATTAATTTTGTGTTTGGAAATTTAAAAAATAATTCAGTCACTGTTCGCAATCAATATTTAATTAATTTGACCCCACTTTTTACTGCTTATATCATCGAGAGAAAGGGATATATAACGTTACGAAACGCATTGTTAATGATCGTCGGGTTTCGAAACCCTGTATCATGTAATGAAATGTACGAAAATTTGTCACTTCATTTGCGAACGTTGTAAACTTCGCATTTCCTCTTGAAATTACCACAAAATATACATATTATTAGACTTTGCTACTAATAAAAAATAGTGACATTTAATTTAAAATATATATATAATACAATTCTTTAAAATGATTATCATTTTTTTAAGAAGAATTTTAAATTCTATTCGCACAATAGTAAGTACAAATATGATTATGTACAGAAAATTTTAATTTTTAATCAATTATTTCTAAAAATAAAAAAAGACATTTGTTTAAATTAGCAAATAATAAATTTTGCTCCTTCAAATTTCCATTTTTACATTGTCATTGTTGGTATAATTTATTCCATTCTTTTTTTAAATATATAAAGATATATTTATTATTATTATTAACAATAATATATAATATTTATAATTATAATAAAAATAATAATTAAAGTAAATGCAAAAATGTATTGGACAGAGAAATATAAATTTTTAAATTACAACTGAAATATAATAATAATAATATTGCATTTTGTAATTATCCTTATCGTTATCTTCGATAATTTTTGCAACTTTGTATCTTTTAGTTTACAAATATAACTAGTTCAAGTTATATATATTTTTTTAATCTATAATAATTAAAAAAAAAAAAAAAATATTCTAATAAAAATGTATGTTGTTTTTAGATTGAGGAAAGCGTTACTCTGCTATTCCTTCTTCCACAAACGAGGTGCCTACTTTTGGTATTTGAAAATAATCAAAATAGCATGACGATGACAAAAAGAGTTCCGCTAATTTGTAAGCGAAACTCAAATCAAAATTTTTATTAATTATTTCAATTATTAATCATTTCATTTTAATTTTTTTTTTCATGTATCTACAGACTATCAACAGAAGAGAAAACAAAGACTGATAATAATAATTATGAATTTATTCATAAAAGTAAAATACCAACAATGCATTTTCAGGCATCATTGCCACGATTACCAATTCCAAAATTGGAAGACACATGTCAAAGATATTTGAAAGCACAAAAATCTCTATTGACTGATGAACAATTTACAAAGACACAATCTTATGTCGATGAATTTTTGAGAAATGAAGGATTATTATTTCAAAAAGAATTAATAAAAAAAGATAAAAAAAATCGTCATACAAATTATATTAGCGAATATTGGTTTGATATGTACCTGAGAGATCGTAAATCATTGCCAATTAATTATAATCCAATTATAATTTACAGTCAAGAAAATGATATGAGCTACAATGATCAATTGGTGAAAGGGACAAATTTTATTGTTTCTTCAATTAGATTTATGAAATCATTACGTGCCAATGTATTAGAACCAGAAGTTTTTCATTTGAATCCAAAAAAATCGAATACGAAATTATTTCGTAAAATTGTAGGAATTTTGCCATCATGGATCTCTTGCTATGGAGCTTATGCTTTTAAAGTAAATTAATTCAAAATATTTTTAATTTTCATATTTAATTATTTTATTATAACCATAAGGAAAGTAAAAATTAATTTTAAATTCCTACAGGCTTTTCCTTTGGACATGTCACAGTATGCAAATTTATTTAATTCAACAAGAATTCCAGAAATTGAAAAAGATCGAATTTATTTGGATAAATCAGCTCGTCATATTCTTGTAATGAGAGGTGGTAATTTTTATTGTTTTGATGTAATAAATTCCGATGGTACACTAGTGACACCGACAAAAATTGCTGCAAATTTGAATTTTATACTTGAGGATAAAAAAGAATCATCAAAAAATCCTATTGGAATATTTACAACAGCTGAAAGAGATCAATGGGCAGAAGCAAGAACACATCTTTTAAAAATTGGAAATGAAGATATTTTAAAAAAAATTGATACAGCTGCATTTGCATTAATTTTCGATGATGAAGATTATAGTGAAGAATTTCTTAATCTTTTACGTAATTTTCTTCACAGTGATGGTAAAAATCGTTGGTTTGATAAATCATTTTCTCTTATTATCACGAAAGATGGTACAGCAGCTGTGAATTTTGAACATTCTTGGGGTGATGGAATAGCAATTTTAAGATATTTCAAAGTAAAAATTGATTTTAGAATAATAAATTGTTTTCTGATATAATTATCGTAAATTGTTTTAGAAAATTAATTTAATTTTTTTTGTCAGGACGTAAAAGCTGACATTATGAAGCACTGGTGGTTTAAACCAGAGGATAAATTATTAATTTCGACAATAGAGCCAAATGTTGAATCATTGGAATTTACATTAGATGAAAAAGTAAAAGATTTAATTCAATTGGAAGTGAATAAATACAAAATATGGACAAATTCATTGAGTGTTGATTATATTTCATTTAAAAATTTTGGAAAAAATTCTATTAAAAAATTTGGTGCCAGTCCCGATGCAATAATACAATTAGCAATTCAATTGGGATTTTATAAACAAGAGGGTAAATTTGTTGCAAGTTATGAAGCATGCAGTACTGCCGCATTTAAACATGGACGCACAGATACAGTGAGACCTTGTACTGAACAAACAAATACTCTTTGCTCAATATTTTGTGATAAATCGTCAACAATTTCTAATGATGAATTGAAAAAAATGATTATTGATTGCAGTAAGACGCACACTGAACTTGTGAAAAATGGCGCTATGGGTAAAATTATTTATTTATATAATTATTATTAATCTAATTTTTTTTTTGAATTTTACTGATTTTGTTAGGTAAAATGTGATTTTTTCTATAGGCCAGGGTTTTGATCGTCATCTTTTTGCATTGAAAAAAATGCAAGAGGAATTGGGAAACATTAAATCGTCTCTTTTCGAAGATCCAGCATATTCATCATTAAATTATAATATTTTGTGTACGTCAACATTATCAACTCCGGCTATGCTTGGTGGTGGATTTGGACCAGTTGTTCCCGAAGGTTATGGAATTGGGTAAGTTTAAAATTTTTTATTATTTTCAAAAATTTTTTTTATATTTAATTTTCTGTTTAGATACATGGTGCTGGATAACGAAATAAGAGGACTTATAACGTGTTATTCGAAACACAATAATGCAACTGAATATGTGAAAAATCTCACATCAGCACTGGAAGATCTTCAGAGAGTAATGATATCTTAAAAATCAACAAAATTTCCCTTTTACGAGTTTTAAGCTCTCTAAATATAACTTTTTTTGTTAAATAATCTTTTATATATATCTTTTATATATTTTATATTTTTCATAATATATATATATCTTGATTTTTACAGAGGTTGTAGTAATTTTTAAAATAAATATATACTTATACACTGTATACATTTTATTTTAAATGATGACTTCTAAAAAAAAAAAAATATTTCTACATTTCACTTACTTTTCTTCTAATGAAGAATTAATGAGAACTTTAATACAGCAATGAACTATCTTATCAACAATATACATAGAATAGAGCCTAAAATTCATCAATTTTTCCTCTTTTTTTTTTAGGGCTCTGGAGAATAAATCTTTAAATAACACACTTGCGTCCATTTAGACAAAATGAAATTGATAATACTATGACTTGTTGCGCGTGAAATTGGAATGATTAGAGGAAATTAAGCGACTTTATTTCCCATTTTAACTTTGGAAGTCTGAAAAAAGATTATTAAATTTTAAAAAATTGTTTTATTTCATTTTCTATATTCAATAGTTTTTTTTTTTTCTTACCATGTAAATTCCAACGATTAAACCAAAAAGTCCAATGGCGGAACCAAAAATTTCGACAATTAAAATTTTTACGAAAAGTGCCGAATTGGCAGCGTCGGAAAGTGCAGCTCCGGAACCAACAATTCCAACAGCAATTCCACAAAAGAGATTAACGAAACCAACAGCAATGCCAGCGCCAAACATAAGATAACCAGACAACCAATTTTGATGTTTTACAGCAGGATTTTCTGCAAGTACATTGTCATCGAATTTATCGAGCATACCAGATAATACAATTGCAGTGATAAGACCATAAATTGCAACAGCCTCGCAAAATATAACAGAGATTAAATTTTTAGTCTTAATCCTTGGTGCTTTTACACCACCACCGACAATTGATACACCTGTTGTATGAATACCCCTGCAAATTAAAATTTAATTTTCGTATTTTTCTCTTTTTAAATAATTAATATTACAATTAATAAATTATAATTTTTATTATAAAATTTACTTACAATGCTGCTCCAACAACTGATAAGGCAACAGCAAGTCCAATACCTAACGTTGACCACATATACGGAGATGTTTCCTCCAAAAACCTGTAAATAAAAACAAATTTTCAATTAAATTATAAAAAAAAAAAAATACTCTACATGAATTTTCTAATGTGACATTTGACCTTGAAATTTTTATAAAATCTGATTACAAAAATTAATAATATTAAAAATAAGTAGTAAATATTTACTTACCATGCTACACTAACTCTTTCTCCTTTCCCCGTAAATACATGATATAAAACTGTAAATTAAAAAAATCATGTGATAACCTTCAAATTTAAAATCACTTCTAAAATTGTAATACGAAAATTTTAAAAAAAAGTATATAAAGATTATTCAAAAGAATTTGTTTACATTTATTAATTCTTTTATATATGTTTAAATAAAAAGAGAAATCCTTGAAATTCGAATTATATTAACAGAATATATTCTTACTCCAATTGAGTAAAATGTGATTCTTAAATTAATTAAATATTATTCTATTTTATAATTTCAATAAACTATTGTAATTATTTTTTGATATATTAAAATAAATATAAAATAAGATGCACACCCAAGATAAGTATCGTTGTGACGGCAGTACCCACAAAGGTATTACTTATTATGTATCTCATTATGGTAAAATATATATCACTCGCGAAATACGAATTTAAAAGAAACAATTGATTGAATTCATAAATAATTAAATTTTACTAACAATTCTTAATTTATATTTTAATTTCTATATTATTTCCGAATTGACATCACCTGTCATTTGGTCATGTGAGACTGAAACATGGTACCAACTGTAATTTTATTTTTTCAGTAATACCAATTATGAATTTTAGAAAATGTCCACTAGAGGCTGATCATTTCCTTCCGGTGTTTGAAAAAATTAAATTTCTTTTTCTTTAATAATTTAATAAATTTATAATATTTAAATTATTATTTTATTTAAATAACATTTAGATATTTAGAAAAGCTAAATAAGGTCAAAATAAAATAATAAATTTACAATAATTTGAAAAAACAATTAATGTCATTAATGAAGTGCTAACTTCACACTGGTGATCAATGTGCTTTCAAGGATTTTATTTTACTCTTCAATAAAAATTAATAAATTCTATTATAAATTGTTAATAATTAATTATTGGTGTTTATTACAAAATATTATGAATCCTTAATTCGGTAAGAGATATTTAAAAAATCATTATTTTTCAATGGTAAAACACATTTTTCATATAGTTCGTAATAAAAGAGGTTAGAAAATCTAAACAAAAATTCGTGTGTGTGTGGAACTATATTTTTATTTTTTATAATTTACTGCGCAAATCTTGTGTTACGTCAGGTAAAATATATAAATTTTCAAGAAAAATAATGTAGAGAAAAATGTTTCAGTTATAATTTCATTTAGACGTGTACAAAAAAAATCAACATTCAAGAAATATATTTCATGGACGGACAATTCGATGTGTCAGAAAACAAACAGGTTTTTAAAAAAAAAAATTGATGTTTATTGACTTTTTTTTTGTTTTCCAACAATTAAATATAAAATTTCAATCATTGATTTTATTTGTTAATTTAGTTTAATTTGCTCAATGTCTTAATGTTAATTTATATGTTCGTCAAAATTCTTGAAGGTTATTACAGTTTTTCAGTGAACGTATAATATATATGTAAACAATTTTCTAGTTTTGTTTTTAGTAATTCATGATTTGTTATGAAATTGTGACACTTAAATTGCGTTGTACAGATAATTATTTTAACATATCTAATTTAAGTTATAGAAGTTGATTTTAGAAAACGAATTTTTATTAATTATTTTAAATTTTATTTATCAATAAAAAATTAGCAATCACAATTACACACGTTTCACAATTAAATGTACATTTTATTTATTTTTTTATTGTAATTATTATTAATTGAATTATATGATTATAGTTAATTATTATTTCGTTATAAATGAAATATTTAGAAATTGTAGAATTTATATTTCAATGTGTATGTAATTCTATATGCTCAAACACTTGCTTTGTTTTTTTTGATTTCAGTTGGTCCTGCATGCTGTGCACCACTTGAGATATCTACCTTTGCACTTGTATTTTCGTAAATATATTTTGCTGTAAAAATCACGTTGTAATATAATAAACAATGGCTGCCTATATCAATCGCACAATATCAATGATTGGAAATGAAAGTCAATATCGTACAAATGATGCTAGAATTGAAAATTCACCTCTACAGATATTTGTCAAGGCCAAGAAGAAGATTAATCATATTTTCGAAGAAATAGAAGATTATGTTCAAGACACGGTTGGATTTATGGAATGTAAGTTTTGATTCTATTTTTCTTTAAATATTTTCACTAAATTTTGAAGAAAGAAAACAAAGTTTTATTTTTTTATTTTTAGCTCTTCGCGATGATCGCGATGTTATCAGTGACGAAGAGGTTAAAACAATCACCGCATATGTTGAAAAAGTACGAGGAATTCGTGATGTACTCAGAAGAGATCACATGAAAGTTGCTTTCTTTGGACGGTAAAAAAATTTAATTTCTAAATTGTAAAAAATTATAATTTTTATTTAAATATTTTTTTTTTTTAAAGGACAAGCAATGGAAAGAGTACGGTAATAAATGCAATGTTACGTGATAAAATATTGCCAAGTGGAATAGGACACACGACAAATTGTTTTCTTCAAGTTGAGGGTTCAGAAAATAATGAATCTTATTTAATCACCGAAGGTTCTAATGATAAGCAACCAGTTCAATCGGTTGGACAACTTGGTCATGCATTGTGTAAGGAAAAACTTTGTGAAAGTCATTTGGTGAGAATTTTTTGGCCCAAGGATAAATGTCTTCTTTTAAGGGACGATGTTGTATTTGTCGATAGTCCTGGAGTTGATGTTACACCAAATTTAGATGAATGGATTGATAAACATTGTTTGGATGCTGATGTTTTTGTACTTGTAGCAAATGCTGAATCTACATTAATGGTTACGGTATGTTAAATATTTTTAAAAATTTCTATATTTTCTGATACACAATAAAATTGTAAAACAATTTTTAAAATAATGAATTTTCTTTAAAGGAAAAAAATTTCTTTCACAAAGTGTCGACAAAATTATCCAAACCAAATATCTTTATTCTAAATAATCGTTGGGATGCTTCAGCTTCAGAACCAGAATTTTTGGACGAGGTAAATTTTTTATTGCTGTATTGTACATTTTTTGGTTGTTCTCTCTTTTTTTTTGTATGAAACAAGTATAATGAAAAATTTATCCATATAGCTGGTCGATGAACAAAAGGAGGTATGTTCAAAAAAGAATCGACAATATTTAAGCCAAAGCACAATTTTAATTTACGCAATCTATACACGATGATGTTTATTATTTTTAAATCTTTTGTTCCTGACAGTGAAATTGCTTACATAGATGATGATTCTATTTTAATTTTTTGGAATGATGTTTGCGAAATAAGCTTTGTTTGAATTTTTAATTTAATTTTTATAAATGTTTGTGTAGGTGAGAGCACAACATCAAGAACGAGCCGTTGATTTCTTAGCGAAAGAATTGAAAGTATATAGTCCAAAGGATGCTGAGGAACGAGTTTTTTTCATCTCGGCTAAGGAAACACTTTTGGCACGTTTAGAAGAACATCGTGGCAATCCTGCACATAGTAATTCATCCTTTCAATTCTTGAAAAATTATTTACAAATTTTCGATTTAAAATGATTTTTCTTTTTAGATGGCGCTCTCGCTGAAGGATTTCAGAATCGTTATTTTGAATTTCAAGATTTTGAAAGAAAATTCGAAGAGTGTATTTCTAAGTCAGCAGTAAAAACAAAATTCGAACAACATTCACAACGTGGAAAACATATTGCTACGTAATTATAAAACAAAATTTCTTTAGGATAAAAAAAAAATGTAGAAACTAATAATCTTCTTTTTTACAGGGAAATCCGACAAACATTAGATGAAATACTTGAACGCACACAAAAAATGAGAGCCTATCAATTGAACAATAAAAAAGAAGTTCATGATAAATTGAATTTCACCGAACAACAACTTATGTTATTAACACAGGAGATGAAGGATAAAATTCATCATATGGTCGAAGATGTTGAGCAACGTGTATCAAAAGCTTTAAGTGACGAAATTCGTCGATTATCAGCACTTATAGATGAATTTAGTGTTCCATTTCATCCGGAATCTCTTGTTTTAAATGTTTATAAACGTGAACTTCATTCACATGTTGAAAATGGTTTAGGTAAAATCAATTTTATTTATTTCTATTAACTATAATTATCTATTTTATTAGGAGTTTATATTTTAATTTTTCTTTTTATAGGTTCTAATTTAAGAGCAAGGCTCAGCACTGCTTTGGCTTTGAATATTGAAAGTTCACAACGTGAAATGACAGAGAGAATGTCAGTTTTGTTGCCTGAAAATAAGAAACAAATGTCACTCAATATTCTTCCACGTAGAGAGCCTTTTGAAATTTTATATAGACTTAATTGCGATAATCTTTGCGCTGATTTTCATGAAGATCTTGAATTTCGTTTCTCATGGGGTATTACAGCTATTATTAGCAGGTTTGCTGGTAAACAAAATCAACGTGCTGCGATAGCAAATTATCCTCAAGATGTGAGTAATTATAAATTTCAAAATTATTTCCATTTAATTATAATTGTTAAAACTTTTTTAATCGGAATAATTGAATATAATTTAAAGATACCACCGTACATTGCTTCACCTGCAGACAGTATAGATTCATCGAAATTCGTGACAAGTGTGGCATCTTTTCCAAATAGACAAGATGATTGGTCATTGGCAACAAGAGTGGCAATTGCTTCAATAACATCACAAGGCACCATGGGTGGATTAATTGTTGCTGGATTTGTAAGATTAAAATCGTGTTTTAGCGCACGTTATTTATAATTAATTTTATTGATTAGTTTTCAATTTTTTTTTCCTAATTTCCAGATGTTAAAAACTGTCGGATGGAGA